>NC_138969.1:43507500-44857500 GCF_055761805.1 Camellia sinensis | reverse complement strand
ATCAGCTTAGGGTATGATGAGATATCACCCCTTATTTATAAATGAAGATTAGGGTTTACAAACAAGACAATTACAAGATGATCCCTGAGGGTATAACAATGATTACAGACCCTAGTGCCTTTCGGCTAATAAAATACTAAGAGACTTTCGGTGATTATAATATGCCAACACTCCCCCTCAAGCTGGTGCGAAAATATCTCTCATGCCCAGCTTGCCTAATATGTCATGAAACGGTTTATTTCCAATTCCCTTGGTGAGAATGTCAGCAAGTTGTTCACCAGACTGAACAAAAGGAGTACAAATGGTACCACTAGTGAGTTTTTCCTTAATGAAGTGGCGATCAATCTCAACATGTTTTGTCCTGTCATGTTGAACTGGATTGTGAGCAATGTTGATGGCGGCCTTATTATCACAATATAACCGCATGGAGTCCGTCTGAGCAATACCTAGATCACTCAACAATAATTTGATCCATAAAAGTTCACACACACCTTGTGCCATAACTCTAAACTTAGCTTCTGCACTTGACCTGGCAACCACATTTTGTTTCTTACTCCTCCAAGTAACTAGGTTGCCGCCGACAAATGTGCAATACCCTGAAGTTGATCTCCTATCAGTTATTGACCCAGCCCAGTCAGCATCTGTATAGGCTTCTACACGAAGATGATCATACTTTGAAAAATACAGACCCTTACCAGGAGCAGACTTCAAATACCTCAAGATTCTCATGGCAGCCTCAAAATGAATCTGATGAGGAGCATGCATAAACTGACTAACTACACTGACAGCAACAGCAATATCAGGACGAGAGTGAGATAGGTAAATGAGCTTACCCACTAATCGTTGATAGCTCCCCCTATCCACAACTTCTCCTCCTTCATCATCTCCCAATTTTTGATTGGGTTCCAGTGGGGTGGCACATGCCTTGCAGCCAAGCATCCCAGTTTCCTTCAACAGGTCAAGCACATATTTTCTCTGTGAGATAAATATCCCATCCTTAGAGCGAGCAACTTCAATTCCCAGAAAATACTTCAAGCTTCCCAAGTCTTTGATTTCAAACTCTTTGGCTAAGTATTTCTTCAACAGAGGTATTTCCCCACTATCATTGCCTGTAAGAACTATGTCATCTACATAAACAATAAGTGTTGTAGTCTTACCGCATGAGGAATGTTTCACAAACAATGTGTGATCTGCCTGACTTTGTTTGAAACCATATTTAAACATCGCCTGAGTGAATCTTTCAAACCAAGCCCTTGGAGACTGTTTGAGACCATATAATGACTTCCGAAGTTTGCATACTTTCCCTTCTGTTTGATGATCCTCAAAACCCGGAGGAATGTCCATATATACTTCTTCTTCGAGGTCACCATGGAGAAAAGCATTCTTGACATCAAACTGATAAAGCGGCCAATCTAGATTAGCTGCTAGAGAGAGAAGTACTCTGACTGAATTCATTTTAGCCACGGGTGCGAAGGTCTCCTGATAATCAATGCCATATGTCTGAGTAAACCCTTTTGCCACAAGTCTTGCCTTGTAACGCTCAATAGACCCATCTGCTTTGTGTTTCACAGTATATACCCATTTACAGCCCACAGGTCGTTTGCCCGTAGGTAACTCAGTCAAATCCCAAGTGTCATTCTTCCTAAGTGCTTTCATTTCCTCAATCATGGCTAGTTTCCACTCAGAGATAGCAAGAGCATCCTGATAATGGTTAGGAATGCTAACAGAGGAAATATTGGACACAAACGCCCTATATGAGGATGACAAATGAGAGTATGATACAAACTGTGAGATAGGATGTTGAGTACAAGATCTCACACCCTTCCTTTTGGCAATAGGAACATCAAGATCAATGGACTCATGAGATTCAAAATTACCTAGACTCTCATCAGAAGCAGGAGATGGCAGTGGAGTAGCAGAAACGGTCCCTTGTATCCAGTTAACTTGTTTTCTGTCGATGTCCCGGACATAAACATGCCCATCTTTATTCTTGGTGACAGTGGGTTCTATAGTTCCAGTAGAAGAGGGGGGTGCAAGAACAACTGGTTCTACCATAGGAGGCACAGGACTCACTTCTACCATAGGAGACACAGGACTCACTTCACACCAAGGCTCCCCCGGAAATGAGGACGGTGACACCGGAGAGGACAAGAAATAGGACTGGGACTCAAAGAAAGTGACATCCATGGACACAAACCACTTACGAGAAGAAGGGTGGTAACATTTATACCCCTTTTGAGTAGGAGAATAACCAAGGAAAACACACTTGAGGGAGCGAGGGTCCAACTTACCACGAGAGGGAGAGTGATTATGGACAAAACAGACACAACCAAATATTTTGGGAGGAATAGAAAACAAGGACTGAGAACCGAGGAGGACGTGAAGCGGAGCCTGTTTGTCCAAGACTTGGGTAGGGAGACGATTAATAAGATGGGCAGCGGTGAGAACATCGTCGCCCCAATAGGGTTGAGGCACGTTCATAAAAAACACATGCACCGAGCCATGTCAAGAAGATGCCGATTCTTGCGTTCGGCCACCCCATTTTGTTGAGGGGTATTGGTGCAAGAGGTCTGATGGATAATGCCATGAGTAGAGAAATATTGTCCTAACCCAGAATCTATATATTCCCCGCCATTATCAGAACGAAATATTTTGATAGTGGCCCCAAACTGAGTACAAATCATCTTATGAAAAGTGCGAAACACAAAGAAAACTTCACTCTTATCTTTCATGAGATACACCCAAGTAGCACGAGAAAAATCATCAATAAATGTAACAAACCAGCGATGACCTTTCACAGACAGAACACGAGAGGGACCCCAAACATCAGAATGTATTAATGAAAAAGGAACTAAGCTTTTATTCAAACTGGGAGCAAAAGAAGCTCTATGTTGTTTTCCAAGTTGACAAGACTCACAAAGAAAGTCAGACACATGATGATTTGCGAAACTAGAAGGAAATAAATGCTTAAGTAAATGAAATGAGGGATGCCCAAGACGCCGATGCCACAACCATACATCAGCGGGGGTAGTAGAAGACGTGGTGGAAGAATAAGCAAGTTTGTCCGGTTGATCTAGGAAGTAGACACCATTTTCTGCACTACCACTGCCAATTGTCCTCCCCGTGACAAGGTCCTGAAAAAGACAATGATCAGGAAAAAACGTCACACAACAATTCAAATCCTGGGTAAGACGACTTAAGGATAACAGATTAACAGAAAACTTGGGAACATGGAGAACAGAAGATAGATGCATGGTAGGAGTGACTTGGACTAAACCTTTTCCAGAAATGGAAGAAACAGTTCCATCGGCAATCCTAACTTTGTCCTGACCTGAAGAGGGCTTATAGGCAGAGAAAAGATCAGAGGAGCCAGACATATGATCTGAGGCACCAGAATCAATAATCCAAGGCAAAGATGTATGACACAGGAAAGCACAAGGAACAGATGCTAAGTTACCTGAGCGGGCAAAGGACGAGGAAGCGGTACTGAGAGCAGTAGAAGATCGGCGGTCCAACAATTGGCGCAAAACATCCTCCAGCTCAGTATCAGAAGCTTGGGTAACAGAAGTAGAATTAGAATCAAGGGTATCAACGGCACTAGACTGATGAGCCCGGGAATAGGAACCACGTCCTCGAGAGTGGCCTGACCAACCTCCTCGAGAACCTGACCGATCACCTCGACCCCCAGATGGAGTCCCATGAAGCTTCCAACATGTCTCACGAGTATGTCGCGGCTTCTTGCAATAATCACAGAATACAGACTCCTTAGCAGCAGACTGAGGAGGCAGGCTGAAGCCATCTCGAGGAGTAGACAGTAATGCGGAACGGTCAGTAGAGACAGGGGACATCATAGCTGACCGACGACTCTCCTCATTTTGTACATAGGCAAATGCCTCCTGTAGTGAAGGAAGGGTGTCCATACTCAGAACTCGACCCCTAACTGGATCATACTCCATATTTAGGCCGGCCAAAAATTTAAAGACCCGTTCCCGAGCAATGAACTTCTTGTACCCGACAGAATCAGTAGGGCAAACGGGCTTATAGTCTTCCAGGTGGTCAAGGCGTTTCCAGCCGTTGGTGAGAAAAGTGAAGTACTGAAGAACAATCTGCTCCCCCTGAAGTGTGCTCTCAATAGAGCGACGCAACTCAAATGCCTGTGAAAAATTTCCTTTGCGGGAATAGGTAACAGCCACAGCCTCCCAAATGTCCTGGGCAGTCTCCATGGACAAGTAGCCCTCACCAAGTTCTGGAACCATCGAATGGATAAGCCAACTCATAATCAAAGAGTTGGTAATCTCCCATTGGTCATAACCTGAGTCAATGGTACTAGGTGCCTGTATCCTGCCATCAACATACCCCATCTTTCCTCTGCTTTTCAAAAACAAAGTCAAACTTTGAGACCATGCTAGGTAGTTCTGACCATTAAATAGAGAGGTGGTGATTTTCAGACTAGGGTTGGGATTCTCAGTCATGGTAGTAGGTAGAATGAGACTCTCACTCTTTGGTGTTTGAGACGAAGAGGACACACTAGTGGAATCTGTCATGGATACAATACTACCAAACCCACAACAAACTAGTAGAAATTACAAACCCGGAAGGTGGTAGTGAGATAACAGGCACAATGACCACTATAAAGACATAACAAAAAAACTTAAGAAATGATTTTTTTTTTTTTTTGAATATATATATATATATATATATATATATTTTTATTTCATTTTATTTTATTTTATTTTTTTTTTTATTTTATTTTTTTTTATTTTTTTTTTCTAAGTTGATTTATTTATACATGTCTTTATATATATAACTATATATATATCCGGCTCTATTTATATATATATATCAGGATATATAGGTATATATATATATTTATATACCACAGTGAGATCAGAGGCTGAGGACGACGAAGAAGAGGATCGACGAAATGGCTGGAGGAGGTCGCCGAGCTGCGGTGCTGTCGGCCGAGTGACGATCGACAGAGGAGGTCGACGAGGAAGACGGCTGAGGAAGACGAGCTGAGGGGATGAGGAGATCGACTGAGGAAGACGGCTGAGGAGATCGACTGAGGAAGATCGACGGAGGACGACGGCTGAGGAAGATCCACCCAGGTAAGCTTCGAACCCTAGAGTGTTGTTGGTGAGAAGGTCTACCAACGAGGGTGAGCCGAAACCCTATAGGTTAAGCTCTGATACCATGAAGCTTGAATAATCAGCTTAGGGTATGATGAGATATCACCCCTTATTTATAAATGAAGATTAGGGTTTACAAACAAGACAATTACAAGATGATCCCTGAGGGTATAACAATGATTACAGACCCTAGTGCCTTTCGGCTAATAAAATACTAAGAGACTTTCGGTGATTATAATATGCCAACAATATTATTATTGATTCCACTCATTAAGCACATTACAAATATAAAAAATCTTTTAAATTATATCATATTATCAATTTGGTATACTAATTAGTATATTAATTGATGCATATAATATTATTCTTATGCTATATGTCCATTTACATGTATTCAGTGCGGAGACACTTTTTGGCAAGTTTGTTTTTGCCAGTGTATCTAAGGTTGGTTAAGCCTGGATCCGTGACATAAACCTATACTTGTAAGACTAATTATACCATATTCATTCTTAAATTGCTTTTGCAGATTCTTTGAAAATTCACAAATTTGAATTACATGTAATTTTAGCTTGGTTAACTTGCTCCAAATCCGAGACATAAACCTATACTTGTAAGGCTAATTATACCATATTCATTCTTAAATTGCTTTTGCAGATTCCTTGAAAATTCACAAATTTGAATTGCATGTAATTTTAGCTTGGTTAGCTTGCTTCTAATCTGTTTTTATTTTTATTTTTAATTAAGACACATTTACTTTAGGACTTCTATTGAACGAGCGCATTTCCATTTTGTACCTTATGGTGATTATGAACATGTTAAAGGCATTGATTTGTTATACTTGTGGATTTGCTTCGAGATTTTTTCGTACTGTGCTGTTAGAACCAGTGTTGTTGATAATACTTGAATGAAATTCAAATTCACCCATCTAAGTTTTTCTGAACTAACCCTTTCCGCTGATCATATTTCCTGATTATGTTGGAAGTTGTTGCAGATGCTATTTCAAATATTCATTGCCTTCTATTTGTGTGAACATGGTATTATGAACTCCAAGAAAACTAGGGGTGCAACTCGAGCGGGTTCGGTCAGATTGAGAAGTTATTTAAGTCCAGCCCAAGTTATGCTGAGATCT
This sequence comes from Camellia sinensis, assembly GCF_055761805.1. Lineage (NCBI taxonomy): Eukaryota > Viridiplantae > Streptophyta > Magnoliopsida > Ericales > Theaceae > Camellia > Camellia sinensis. The sequence continues at coordinate 44,851,242 of NC_138969.1, read as the reverse complement.
GCTTAGGCTCGCCTAGGCCCGAATTATAATCCGGGGTTGCCTGCCCAAACCTGATTCAAGTTAAACCAGAATTGTCCAAGTTACCCAAATTGTAAATCAATTTCAGGTTTTTTTTTTTTTTTTTTAAAGCTACATTATTAAATTATTAAACTTTGGCTCTATTTACTTTTTTTTATTATTGTTTTTTATTATAGAAAATCATTAATACCATTAAAATAAATAATTTATATAATGTAAGAAAGATGCTGTTATAGTAATATTTACAATTTATGAGTGAAAATAAAAAAAAAATTAAGATTTTATGCTATTTATATATATAATATATATTCAATATGATTTAATAATCTAAATTACTTTAATATCATGTAATAACTAATAATTTATATATATATATATATATATAATTCGGGTTTCGGATTGTTTAATATCTTTGTCAAAATCCATCCAAATTTAATTCGGATTTTTAAATATTTGCCCAAATTCGTATTGAATTTGAAAATATCTTATCTAAGTTTTAAAAAAAATCAACTTTGTTCAGATTGAGTCCGCCCAAATTGCACCCTTAATGAAAACCCCAATCTTGGTACCGCATACATTTATTTTGCTATCTCAGTGCATGCATGTTCCATTAATTTGTTAGGTCAGATTGTAGATACTTGAATTTGTTTATGTTTATTGGCTGTTTGGAAGCACGGATACAAGGATTCGGAACAAAGGAGAAAGCAGAAAGAGATGCTGACATTAATGCTTCACAATCTTCATGTGTCTGTCCCATAATTTCATTTTCATTGAGAGTGCAAGTGTGATCATCAACACAAGCAGAGTAGGTACGTGGTTCCTTACCCTTTCTTGTTTTTGGATCAAAGATTTTAAGTGATGATTTATGGAGGGAAAAGAAAAAGGAAGGGTAAATTGATAAAAATTTAGTTTATATTTCATTCACTGTTCACTTCTTTTTTTTTTTCACTCTCTCACCGAATCTCTTTTTAAATCTTTGTTCCAAACACAGCCTAACGGGAGGCGGGAGAAAACATTGTTACACTGCTTTCCTATCACAATTATCTTGGCTTCCCAGTTTAGTTGCATGTTTGCATCAACTTAAAGAGATTGATTTTTATTTTTATTTTTTTTTTTGTTATGGAAAAAAAAAACATGTAAATCCATCATCATGAGGGCATGAAGAAGGGATATCTAAAACATTTATTACTCGTAACAGAGTAGTGAGTATACATTGAAGGATCACATGTATTCACCAAGTTTTTACGAGAATTCAGCTAGGAGCAGTGCACTACCTGGTATAATATATTATACATGTGTGTTTATATTCTGAATCCCGTGTTTAGAAACAAAAGTGGGCCTCTAGATTGGCACTACCCTAGGATAGGCAACTAGGCTAGTGATCCACGTAGTTGTCTCTTGGAACAGTAAGAAAGTTAGAGGTTCAGGTTCGAGTTAATGGAGCGATTGCAACCTTTTTGTTACGATCTAACTTACTATCCTATTGTATGGAAAAAATAAAATAAAAAAGAGATTAGCAATCCCCGGACTCCTATTAGGGACTATTGAATCTCATTAGGGGTAAGATACAAAAATTATTTTTTGGGTTTTCTTTTTTTTTTTTGGGGGGGGGGGGGGGGGGTTGGATTAGGGGATTAAAAGACTAAAATATCCTGATTTTGTGGATAGCTAAGAAGGATGGTTTTACTAAAAGATGACTAGATTACTAATGCAAACATATATTGGATGCTTTTTCCTTAGGTGAGGTTTTTCTTTAAGTAGTTTTTCTTTTAAATATTTTTTTGAATGATTCCCATCCTCCTCCTCTTATCTGTTTGAATAAGTTCTATACTTCTAACTTTTATTTTTATTTGCGTAGTCCTCTAATTTCTGCAATAATCACGTCCTTAGGATTGTGATTCCCTTTGGAGTGAAGCCTTTTGAAGCATAAACTGCATATCATCTGAAGAGGGTCTCCTTGTTTTTACTATTATTGTCAGCATCTCGGCTTGTGATGTCTATGAATTTAAAGTCCCTTTTAAATACCTTAATTTCATTGATTAGAGAATTTGCTTAGAGTTTCTATGATTTGGGTCTCTTAGGATTGTGGAAAGGTTTTGCTGTAAAAAAAATTGTGAGCATGGCCTTGGTACCAATATTGTGTGAAGTCTTTTGGTTGGCTTAGCTAATTTAAGGCTTGAAATCATTACATGTAATTGTAATTTTAAACACACATGAGATAGGATAGGATTTGAGATGATTGTTATGTATACTTTAAGATGAGTTTATGTTTGTGTCTGATCATGAATTTGGTTGGATTTGAAAAGGAGAAATAAAAAATTTATGACTGTTTCATCCACATTTTTTTTTCTTTTTAATTCCTTATTGAAATTTATAACCCAAACACAACCTAAGAGCTTGATTAGATAAAAGAAACTTAAAGAGTTTTCTGTCATCATAATACATGATATAGAATAGCCATATTGAGATGATTGTAAACTAAGGTTTCGTTTGACAACTTATTTTCATTGTGGCTAAAATAGTCAAAATATTAACAAAATAAATAAATAAACAAGTCACTAACATAGTTGAAAGTCACGAAAATAAGTCTCAGTAATTTACGATTTTTGATACAACTAAAAAAAATTATTCTCAAACACATTAAGGTGTGGTTTGCAATTCTTTTTAGTAGTTTTTTTTTTTTTGAGAAAATATTGTTTTAGTTGTACTGAAAATTGTGAATGACTAAGACGTTTTACTTTATTAGTAACTTTTGGCTTCTTTTTTTTTTAGGTCAAGCTGCCAAACAGGACTTAATTTTTTTTCTGCTCATAACAAGATTTAAAAAAAAAAAAAAAAAAAAAGGAAGCCAATTTTCAAAAGAATCCTAAGCAAAAATAGTCATACTTAGCATATTCATATGAAGCTGAAAACAAACTGCAAAGAAAGCTACATACGAGCATATATGCATAGCTTAAACCCATCACTGGAGTGAAAAAAAAATAAAAAAAATATAAAATTCTACAATTCAACCATTATCAAAGGGGAACAAGTAAATGCTTCCAAAATTGGACCTGTCATTTTTTGACTAGGTGTCATGTTTCGTTCAAGTTAGTTTTGAGGGGAAAAAAAAAAAAAAAAAAAAAAAACTTTAGAGATCAAAGTGAAAAAAAGATAAAACTTAAAAAGAAGTAAGTAAAAGAGAGGACTTTATTTACTAGTTTCTATTCCTAATTATCTTGTAAAACATCTTAATGATGATACTCAAGAACTATCTCTATTTCTGATTAATATCTGCACTTCATGCTTTTACCAAAAAAACAGAAAAGAAAAGAAAAGGAAAAGTAGTGGCTCAAAATTTTTAACACCTATATATTAAGGCGTCGTTTGTGAATAGATTTTTTTAGTAATTTTTTTAATTCTTTTGATAAAAATATGATATAAAAAAAAATTTAATATGTTTAGGATAATTTTTTAATTTTTTACAAAAAAAAATATATAAAAAAAAAATTAATTTTTTAATATAAATTATTAACTTTTTAATTTTTAATTAAAAAAATCACTTCTTAAATCAAGCGTAATAGGAAGATTGCCTTTTTAGATCTTTGAAAATTTGGGTCTTCCGTAATAAATGTTGTTGATCTTAAACAGTAGGGTAAGTTGCTTAGGTGTCGTTTGGTAACACTTATATTTTTAATTTTTTGTTTATATTTACAAAAATTTTAAAAATTTAAATAAAAACTTGTTTGGTAAAATTTTTGATTTATAAATCAGTGGTCTCAGTTTATAAATTTGGCCAAAAAATAAAAACACAAAAAATGTGTTTCCATTTTGAGTTTTCAATTTTTTTTTTTTTAACCACCCAACACTAGCCACCATTCGCCACCATTTTCCACCACCGTCTTCCGCCACCACCACCCACCCCCCACCCCCACCACCACCTGCCACCACCACTCACCACCCACCTGCCACCACCACTCACCACCCACCTGCCATCCACTCGCCACCACCACCCACCCACCCCTTGCCACCACCACCACTACCACCCACCACCCACCACCCGGCTCTACCATCCACCGCCCGCCGCCACCACCACCCGCCACCTACTTGCCATCACCACTCACTACCCACCTGCCACCAACATCCACCACCTACCACCACCAGCTACCCACCACCACCAGCCACCTGTCACCCACTCACTCGCCCCCCCACCACCACCACCACCATCACCCACCACCCACCCGCCACCTACCTGCCACCACCACCCACCACCACCACTCACTCACTACCACCTACCACCCGCCACCGTCACCCACCCACCACTACCACCACCCGCCACCCACTTGCCACCACCACCAACCACCCGCCGCCACCACCACCCGCCACCCACTTGCAACCACCACCAACCACCACTACCCATTTGCTACCACCCACCACCCGCCATCGTCACCCACCCAACCACCATCACCACCCACCACCCACCCGCCATCCGCCACTCACCTGCCACTACCATCCACCACCCGTCACCGCCACCACCACCACCACCCACTCGCCACCACCCACCACCCGCCACTGTCATCCACCCATTCACTACCAGCACCCACCACCTACCCGCCACCACCCGCCATCCGCCATCCACCACCCACCACCCGCTACCGCCACCGCCACCGCCACCACTACCCACTCGCTACCACCCACCATCTGCCACCGTCACCCACCCACCCGCCACCACCCACCACCACCACCAGGTACCCACCACCCACCGTCACCACTTTCCACCACCCGCCACCGCCACCACCACCACCCACTCGCTACCATCCGCCACCACCCACTGCCACCACCCACCCACCACCCACCGTCTTTCGCCGCCACTTGCCACTACTTGCCATTTTTCACTCTTTTTTATATTTTTTAAATTTTGTAAACATTTTGTCAATTACCAAACGCGTTTGTAGTTTATGTTTTTCTTAAAATAAACAAAAAATAAATAAAAATCAATTTATAAAATTTTTATAAATATAAACTGAAAACGTAAACGATTATAAATATATAAAAATATTTACGCATTGAGTTCGACTCAGATCGATATACATGATAAAAGATCGTGTTGGTCCAGATTTGATTCCGTCTTAACATCAGATCTCTATATTTGTTTAAATTTAATTCAAAAAATGATTATAAATACTAAATACATCCATCGAGTTATATATTAAGAAAATTTAAAAATTTATAATTAAATTTAATTACATTATATTTTTTAAATAAATATATAAAAATATTTACGTGTAAGTCCTAATAGGTGTACTTATTATTCAATAGGTGATATAATAATTAATGATATTTTTTATCAAACATTATTCAAAAAAAAGTACTAATTGCTAATTTTCAATGATAATTTAAAAATTTTATCATAAAAAATGTCACTAATTATAAGTTTTAGCTATAGTTTAAAAAAATTGTCACAAAAAATATTATTAGTATGTTTGGTTTAAGTTTTCTGCAATTAGTTTTCAAGAAATTGAGTTTTTTATTTTTTCGTATTTTTATTTTTTATTTTTAGTAAATTTTTTTAAAATTTTAAGTAATTTTTGTAGATACACCTTATTTAGATGTATCTAAATAGTAAACTATTTGTGAAAAAATATTTTAAAAAATTAATAAATACATAAAAATATTAAAAAATGTACTGAATTTTGGTTTTTTTTTTAAATTTATATTTTTGGTTTTTAGGGAATTTTTTAAAGATTTTTTTACAAATATTATACTTTTTAGATGTACTTATGTTAGGTGTGTCTAAAAATTTTAAAAATTGCTTAAATTATTAAAAAAATTGAGTGAAAACAAAAAAAATACGGAAAATGAACAGTAAAATTTTCTGAAAAGTAAATTCTAAAAACTGAAACCAAACAAAGTGATTAATTTTCAACTTTCGGCTACAGTGTAAAAAATTCGTCACAAAAAAAATAATTTATAAAAATCGTGACAAAAAAAAGTTACTAATTGTCAATTTTAACGATATATATAAAAAATCGTCACAAAAAATTATTTTTAATGACGATTTTACTAGTACTTATCTTCATTTAATGGGAATTAAGTCCAATTGTTAGAACGTATTGGCAGTTTATCTTAAATGTATTGACATCATTATAAATTAAAGAGTTTCTTAAATAAATTCAATCATACATCATTACAAATATAAATTTTAATAAAATCAATAAAGATAAAGTCTAGATCCAAAAAAATATATGTATATATATATTTTAAATAATCAAATAATGGGCTGAGCCGGAATGGATTGAAGTATAAATCTTAATCTAACCCTATTAATATTGTAGGCTGAAAATATTGACTCTACTCAACCATATATGTTAAAACAACTTTCCCAATTCTTGGTGCGTTTGGTAACGTTTATATTTTCAATTTATATTTACAAAATTTTATAAATTGATTTTTATTTATTTTTTGTTTATTTTTAAAAAAACATAAACTACAAACGCGTTTGGTAATTGACAAAATGTTTAAAAAATTTAAAATATAAAAAAGAGTGAGAAATGGCAAGTGGTGGCAAGTGATGGCGGAAAACGCTGGTGGAAAGTGGTGACGGTGGGTGGTGGGTAGGTGGTGGTGGTGGGTGACGGTGGTGGGTGGTAGCGAGTGGGTGGTGGTGGGTGGTGGTGGGTGGTGGTGGCGGCAAGTGGGTGGCGGGTGGTGGCAGGTAGGTGGTGGTGGCGGGTAAGTGGCGGGTGGTGGTAGTGGGTGAGTGGGTGATGGTGGCGGGTAGTGGGTGGTAGCGAGTGGGTGGTGGTGGTGGTGGTAGTGGTGGCATGTGGGTGGCGGTAGCAGGTGGTAGATGGGTGGCGGATGGTGGGTGGTGATGGTAGGTGCGTGGGCGGGTGACGGTGGCGGGTGGTAGGTGGTAGGTGGTAGCAAGTGGGTGGTAGTGGTGGTGGTGGTGGGTGATAGATAGTGGTGGCAGGTGGGTAGCGAGTGGGTGGTGGGTGATGATGGTGGTGGTGGCGGGTGGGTGGCAGGTGGGTAATGAGTGGTGGTGGCAAGTAGGTTGCGGGTGGTGGTGGCGGGCGGTGGATGGTAGTGGCGGGTGGTGGGTGGTGGCGGGTGGATGGCAGGTGGTGGTGGTGGTAGCGAGGGGTGGGTAGTGGTGGCGAGTGGGGGGCAGGTGGGTGGTGGTGGCAGGTGGTGGGTGGGTGGTGGTGGCAGGTGGGTAATGAGTGGTGGTGGGGGGATGGGTGGTGGGTGGTGGTGACGGAAGACAGTGGCGGAAAATGGTGGCGGGTGGTGGCTAGTGTTGGGTGGTGAAAAAGAAAAAAACTGAAAACTCAAAATGGAAACACATTTTTTGTGTTTTTATTTTTTGGCTAAATTTATAAACTGAGACCACTGATTTATAAATCAAAAATTTTACCAAACAAATTTTTATTTGAATTTTTTAAATTTTTATAAATATAAATAAAAAATTAAAAACGTAAGTATTATTAAACGACACCTAAAAAAATAGAGTTAGGTAGGGCTGAACTGATTGGTTTAGGCAGGATAACAGGCCGATGTGCACCCTACAGTGAACACCATCTTAAAGAAATGTTAAGATCTTAATACAACTAAAAATTTATATGTTTTTTTTTGTCTTTAGTGATGTGTTTTGTAAATTATGTCAAAATTTTTTTATTTTGTCTTGTATAGATAAATTTTAAAAGTAAATTTTTTTTGAAAATAATTCAAAAAACAATTGAAAACAAAAATATGTCAAAAAAGCTATTTATGATTATTATTTTTATCCTTGCCAGACTTTTTTTTTATATTAAAAAAAAAAACTTTTTAGATATGTCAATTGAGTAGAAGGCAAAAGTGTAAATCTTTTAAATTAAAAAAAAAAAAACAAAACAGAAAACCCATAAAAAAGCCCAAAAGGTACCAGTTTTGAGCCAACCTCCGTCCATATATGGAGATTCTATTTACACCCAAAATATTATTTAGTATGTCTAATTTTTCAATATTTTCTAATAAATTATTATTTAGAGTTATAATTTACTCTTAATATACCTTATATTTTTTCACAAATTACTTTTTAAAATAAAATCATAATTTATGATACACCTAAATAATAAACAAATTAAAAGCACGAAATTAAACTATTTTGAAAAATTATTTCAATTGACTAATTAGTACAACCCTAATTCATCACTATATTCATTTATTTATTTATTTTTTATACATCAATTTCTAGTTTAAATTCACAATACCTTTGAATGTGCACACTCGAATGAAGCCAAAACTATAGATTTTGTATTGGAAGAGATGAGTTTTAGGGATTGTTTAGGATGATTTAAATAAGTGTACTTTTTGTCTTTTTACGAAAAGATATGCAGAAAAGTAGAGAGGTGATGTGATGGAAAAAAGATAAAATGATGAATTATTTTATGTATGCCAAACTTGGCCTTAATCTTTTGTACAGTGTTTATGATTTGAGTTGTTTAAACTTTTTTATATTTGTAAGAAACAACATAATAACAAATAATGATATTGATGATAATAGTGAATTTTGGTAATATAATTGGAGTTTTGAAGTGAAAGAAAAGATAAAGTGAAATAATTAAAACTTATAAAAGAAAATAAAGAGATTTGAATATTAAGGACACATACGATTGATTAGAGAGTACCACAAAAAAAAAATACATATTTTATTTTAAAATTTAATATTTATTATCCTTATTAATAAATATACATTAAAATATAATAAAATTTTAATTTTTAAAATTTTAATTAGACCTATTGTGTTACTTTTTAGGTGCAAATAGAATCACCCCCATGTATGTTGTGTTGCCCTGCTGTCCTTTTTTGACCAGTAGCTGGCAGGTTGTTTTTGTATGATGTGATTTTTGTTTTTATTGTTTTTTAAGGTTATCAAAAACAAAATAAAAATGATTGAAATGGAAAACTTGTACTATAGATTGTCAATTTTGGTTTTCACACAAAATTGACAATGATATGAAAGCAAGGAGTGCCTTCAAATTTTTCATTATATTTATTTTTGAAATAATAAAATGAAAAAATAAAAACAATACCCAATATGAAAATATTGAGATTATATCTTCTGTTCATAACTCATCACTCATCCAAAAACCAAAAAAAGAGAAAAAGAAAAGAATGAAAAAATATCTTAACATTAAAAGAAGGAACAAGACTCATTTTTTTGAGATTAATAAGTAAAAAAATATAATTGGGCCCTTAATAATTTTTTACGCTATAATATTTATTTTTTTATTATAATATATTTAAAATCCATAATATTCATAGTTGAAACAATTTTATTTATTTTAATTCTAATTTTTTTACTTGGCAATCTTCTGATGTCCCTAACATTCCCAGTCTAAACAGCTTTAATAATTAATAAATCAAATCATGTTGCCCCAATTTAGATGGTGCCCCAATTTAGATGGTGCCCCATGTGGATGTTGATTTTTGACCACACAACCAAACAGGGAACTCAGCTGGAGAGCATCGGCAGAATAGACTAAACCCGAACAACCTGTCACAGAAAGATAGGAATCTGGCATTAGTTCGTCCATCCGGGAGTATTTCGACTATCAAGTCAGTAATCAAATATCTTTCTAAGATAGCTTAGTTATGCTTAACTTATAGGAAATAACAGTATATCACCTATTAAAAAACATACCTTAGACGCACGAGGATACTTTGCTTTTATAGCCAACACTGACCTGGTCCCTACAGAAGCCTTACCTAAATGGACTCAGGTTCAATGTTTATCCTGGACTCTCAGCTGGATAGGGATAAACTCCCTAAGAGCTTTATCTTTATCTAGACCGAGATCCTCCCCTGTTTTAGGACTCTTGTCCCTTATCCGATCATCTCGGATACCGATATCTCCGCAGGAAATCTCGGCCTAGCTGAGATCACCTCAGTACCAAGACTAGTCCAGGTGGCACCTCGGTTGACATTTCAGTATCACCTTTGGCCACGTGTTGTCATTCTAAAAATATGTCCTCCCAACTACCCTCATAGGTTCTATTATCTCGGCATCCTGAGGTGATGGAACCTACATCGCCTACTCATAGTTCATGTCGGCTAAAATTCATTCTTTCCTTCGACTGAGATCATAACTTGTCGGTTTCAAGAATCCAGGACTCAACTGTCCATTTTTATCAATGGCCAAGAACCAAGAGCCAAGTTCTTTAAGTTCCTTAGTTGAAATCATTCCTTTAGCCAAGGTTTTTACTTTATTAAATCAAGAACCCCAAGAGTTTTATCTACGCATGAGTTGTTATGCACGGTTTGCTCAACCATTTCCTCCACGCGTCCTTTTCTCATTGGTTCGTACCTGACACGCGCTAATAGGTCGCGTCGCTTCTGTGCACGCCGCCTAACGGACACGTCGTCCAAGGCGTATTCATTTCCTTTTGCCGCATTTTCAGTTTTTAACAAAAACCCTCTTTCTCCCTCTTCGTCTTCTCACTTCGCATTCTCTCTCGTTCTTTCTTCGTACTCAGACTCTTTCTCTCTAAAAAAACCTCCATTTTCAAACCTCCAAAGCTCTGCAACTGCCTTTTCCAACGAATCCTCTATTACTCCATCCCAATCTAGGGCATTATCTAACTCTGGCATACCCTACTCCAGCGTTCTTGTTCTCAGCCCTATTCAGTAAGTTATGCCACTTCTTTTTTTGTAATTTTAGTTTTCTTATTTGCGATTTGTTTCAAATCTTTTTTCTGTGTGTATTGATTATTGTCGTCTTGCGTTTAGACTTGTTTGTTGTGTGTTGTTTTCATTTTCATGTTCTGGTCATCATTTCTGTTTTTCGAATCTTGGATTTGCATACTATTATTCACTCACTTACCTAGTGAGTTGAAGTTTTGGGTGTGTATACTTGTTTTTTGCTTCGATCTTGATTTATGAATTATATTTCTTGTCTGGTCTTTTTGTTCTGTTTCCAGATTCTGCCTTCGAATTTTTGTTCACTTGCATAGATCATAGGTTTGGGTTTGCCTAGAAACCAAAATACTTAGGAAAATCTTAAACAAACTCCTCTTAAATTTGTAAAACCCTTGCTCTAGTGCTAGTTTAGGGTTTGGCCGAGGTCCTCAAACTCATACCAACCATTCCTTTTTGAAATTTTACAGCAATCTTCACTTAGCCGACATCATGGTATGTTCAGGTGGAGAGTAGACAACCAAACCAAACTAGAGTACTTCCGGCAAGAGTTTTCCATCCCAGCAGATGTCCATCTAAGATTGGCTGGAAGAACGACTTAATTATACCTGGCCAAGATTACTGTCATTCTTAATTGTTTCTATTGTTGAAGGAGGAGTTAGGTTTCCCCTAGATATCCACTTTAGGGAAGTCCTCCACTACTATAAACTCAATCCCATGCAGCTGGCCGTTAATTTTTTTAGGATCATCAATGGTATTACCGAACTGGCACGTCGGCAAAATGCCAAAATCACCCTCAGTGATATCCAGTATTGCTACACCATGTGTAGTTTAAAAACTCCTAAAGGCTACACCTACTCTCTCAAGCCGAGATCTACACAATACAAGCTGATAGCCGACATCCCAGATTCTAATACGGACGCGGTAGATGACTACCTAATTATCTTGGGCAATTGGGAGTTCGCGCTAGATGATGAACTCCACCTCTTCCCCCTACGCTGCGAAGTTTTTAGGGATGACAAGGGTAAGGACCTAGTCCCCTCCCAAAGTCCCTTTCACTGTTGCCTTACTTGTTTAGCTTTCTGTTTCTAATGTCCTCTTTGTGTTTTTGCAGCCCTTGCTCAGCCCGAAAAGGACTTTCGCCAACACTACGTGCCAAGCAAGGATCTGGTGCGTCTTCTTGGCTTGCCAATTGAAGTGCGCAAGGCTGCAGTCTTTCTTAATTTCATCCTCATATATAGGAGTCCTTTGCTCGACGTCCCCAAAAAAAGCAAAACTCCACCTTCTTCACCAACTCCTCTAACAGCCTCATCTCCAAGGCCAAATCAGGCCTCTACCTCTGATCCAATTGATTAGGCATCCATTTTTGCCCCTCAGTTGATTCCTCCAGCTCAGCGCTAGCGCCGATGCCGAGCTCCACCAAACGTACCAGCAGGCAGAACTCGTAGCCACAAACGTCAAAACTCTGAGGTATTGGCTTACGATCTAGCAAACCCATCCACTACATTTCCTACAATTCGCTTTGGTACCAAAGTCACCGATGCCACTACCGCCGAAGAAATGGGCCATGCAAAAATCATTCCAAACGACCTTCTTGCCGACATTTCCGGCGTGGTGTCGGTCCATTCCTCCTCTCATTCTCAATCTCAGCCAAAACCCAAGGCAAAGAGGGTTAAAAGAGCTAAGGCCAAACCTAGCGCCACTGAGGTAGAATCAGAGGACACGGTGCCAATTTCCAAATTGGCTGAAATCGAAAAGTCTACTTTTGCTAAGAAGAGGCCCGTCAAGGCTGAGGCATCTGACTAACCGCAATCCAAAAAGCCGAGGTCCAGTAAGTCTTTTAAGCCCCCTGATTTTCATGTCGACGCTCTATGGACCCCATCGATCAAGGTCGAAGACCGATCTCTTCTAGCCAGGGACAGTGCGCTCGACAGTTTGGAAGTCGGTACCGTCATTTCCACCACCATTCTACTCTCAACCAACCTCAATCAGATGGCTGAGCTTTCCAAGTACGAAAACTATGCGATGATGATGTAGCACTACGTTTTGGTAAGTCTTAACACTTGTAACTTTTGGTTTTAATTTCAACTCTGGTTCTTATACTTAACGAATTTTCTTTTCATTCTTGTAGGCTATCCAGCAGGGTTACTTTCTTGCAGTCAAGACCGATGAGTTCAAGAAGGAACTGACCCACAAAACAAAGGAGGCAGCCAAGCTCCTGTCTTCATTGAACAAAGTTGAAGCTCCCATCCGAAGCTTGCAGGACCAAGCAAAAGTTGTCTAACTCGCCTAGAGCAAAGCCAAGGATCATGCCGAGGTTGCGAAAAATGTTGCTGAGGTAGCCTAGGCCGAGGCAAAAGAAGCCAAAGAAAAGAGGCCCAAGCCCAAGCAGAACTGCAAGCAGCGTTTGCCACCAAGGCGGCCGAGATAAAGGAGATGGATTAGAAGGCCTATGCCGAAGGGACAGCCGATGTCCATGATGAATATAAAAAGTAAGTCAAACAGGTATGCAACAAGGGTTACACCCTTGGTTAGATAGCTTCTTTGAAGGTGTTGGCTATCCTCGACAACTCGCCCTTCTAGGATGAAAGCCGACTTGTCATGCCATTCCCTCCCACTCTAAGCCAATCTGAGGATGAAACTGAGGAGGATGGAGAAGCCGAGGTCGAAACCGGTGCTGAAGGTTCTGTTGGGGCCAAATCCCTAACTCTAAATGAGTAAGTCCTAGACTTGACTCAAGATGAAGAGGATGAGGTTTAAAAGACCACTTCCGAGGCCGAGGTCGAGACTGTCAACAAGACCCTAGATGACACTTTGCGTGAGATCAATGCTGAGGTCCAAGCTTAAAGGTCTGTCTAGCTGCTTGCCGAGGTTGACACAAAGCCAATTGCTGAGGCAGGGCAGACTATGGAAAATGCATGAACTTAGGATTTTCCTTCTTTTGTACTTGTCTTTTTACGTTTGAATAGTTATAATATTTTGCTATCTGAGCTTTTCTTTTGGCCGATGTGCCCATTTGTAATTCAAACAAGTAGTTTCCTTGGTTAGGCCGAAGCGCCTTTAACTTTGACATAGTTTTTTCTATGAATGCATACTTTTGTTTGGCTATATGTTGTACTACTTTCCTCTTTACGCCTTGTATGTTTGTATGTTTCCTCATACTTAGAATATTTTCCTAGTTCTTCAAAGTACACCTTAATTGTGCAATCACTTCGGGACAAAGTACCTCGGAGATACCCTGACTTTTTGTCTTGGCCAACAACAGGGATGCCTAAGCTAACACTTAAAAATGTCTCGAAACATTTTTACAAGTGTTGTTTCTTTAAACTTTATTTAGTATACTTGCTTCTTTACTTCCACTTATTGTCTTCTATCAAAGACTTCACCCTTCCAAGCTTAGCAACCTGGTTGGTTATCTCGAGTAATAAGTACCTCAGATACTGTTATTATTACCTCGGCTAACTCCGACTTGTAAATTTTTCTGAAATTTCAACAAGTCCCAAACTCTTTAGTTTATTCATCATTCCAAGTTTATTTATCATTCCAGCTCTCTGCCCCTTAATGTGAACCTAAGTTCCACTGAAGTTCACATTATGCATTTATAGTCTTTCGCCGAAGTCAGATTCAAACAAAGACTAGCCGAAATGTTCAACCTTGGTTCCTTTGTTAATCCAACTAAAGCACACTTAGTTCCATTCTGAGTTTAACTCTATCGACACGGCAAACCTAAATTACTTAAACTTAGTTCAACTCTATTATATGCAAGTATAATTCAACTTTGCCGTATAATAAGTGTAAGTTATTCGTTATGTTTCATTCAGAAACATCGTCAACTTAGTTCAACTCTATTATATGCAAGTTGTAGCTCGACTTTTTCGCGCCCCTTTTCAGAAGTCGAAATAAGCCCTACAGTTCGGACTCCCGCGGTTCTGAATCTAATTTCACAAGTGCAATGTGAAATTGATAAACACCAAAGAGTCCAAATCCGGTAAATCTTTTAAAAAATCGATTTTGAATCGAAATGCCAAAAATGGACTACTTTGCCAGATACAGAGTCACCATCTAAATATTTTTTATTTTAGGAAAATTTAGGAAACTTATGACTCGTGCCAAAGGCCACATGTCCGTCATCACTAAATTTGTCTCAGCTCAAGAACTTAGGTATAAGAGAGGAATGCCATGAATGAATTGAGCACCCCCGCTCGCCCAATCAAAGATCGACCTCTACTAATCATGATATGAATCTTATGTACATTACATGCTCTTGTTCCGGTTTATTTGGCTATCATTACTATGTGATGCGCACACACACAAGTATAGACTGTCTTTGCAAGAATTGGAACACTTGATTCATGTTTGTTTTGAAAATTGTTTCGAAATATGTACCACTTGAAAAAGTGATCGCATATAAACATATACTTGAATTATTTGAATTTAAGCAACAAGCCTTTATCCACAGGCATTCAAGCAGTTATAGCACTTAAGCAATTAGCCTCATGGCAAACATGCTAGACATGGCAACAAGCATACTCATGCAATTATGCTAAAGCAAGTAAAGGCTCACCTTATACTCCAAGTCAAAAAGGGAATAAGTTAGAAAAATGTATGATTTCTAATTATGCAATATGACTAATGCAACACATGCGATATGCAATCTAAATAGGCTCGACTACTTAACATGGCATCTGTATCAATTAAATAGCATACGGTCTAAGCACGTATTCAAAGAAGTATTTAAACGACAATGCAGTTAGAATGATGAATCGAGCCTCGGTACATGCAATACGAGTAGATGCAAACATAAAGTATGCTAAACAAAACATGATGTCCCTAAACTAACCATCATATGCTAGTAAATAAAAGGGAGAAAGACATGGAGTTAGAAGGCATACACATTATTACATTGCGCTCTCTCGAAGGAGAGTCCGAATGAACTAACTAACTAACTAGCTAAAGCTAAGCTAATTAATCTAACTATTACAAACCGAAATGAATAATCAGCTAAACTATTTAACTAATTATTACAACAAATGAATTAATTATTCTAGTTAACTAAAATGATTACAACATCACAACTAGCTAACTACTTTAACTAATTAAATAATTATAACACAAGTACAATTAAAAGAAGTAAGTAAGCTAAACAATTAAGTACTAAGCTAACTACTCTGCCTCGGGAAGTGAGGGGTGTTCATGTGCATGCTCAATTTCCGCTTGAAAAAGTCAATGTTCTGCTTCTGGAGAGCCTCTGTTACACACAGAATACATACATTGTTGCCCACTTCCAGAATAACTCTGCTTTGCCTCAAAAACACATTGTTGAATTTTGCATCAGTGGCTGGCCGACCAGTGATGAGGGCTTGCCGACCACCAGTGATAGCCGGCCGACCATCAAAGGTGGCCTGCCGGCCATGGAAAATGGCCTGTCGGCCATTGCTGCCCAGTTTACCCTGCTGCAACAGAGGATAAACAGAGCATGCACAGGGTATTTTCAAAGGTTTGTTTGCATAATTCACCCTTCATTTTCATGAACAAATCAAATGAGTAGTGAACTTGGTCCACAAACCATTAACTCAAGCAATTTCATTGCATGATGGCTCATGAACCAAAGTGTGCAAGTTCAATAAATGTAATGAAATGAGACTCTCAAAAACCACCTCCCTATCATGGATGATCAAGGGAAGTAGTGACTTTGGAACCTTGAATCATTTCATCACTAATAAGTGTGAAATGGTTCAAGCTTTCACGTGTTCAATTAACGTCCTATTGAACATAACCAAATTATTATCTTTCACTATTTTTTAGCCTTAATTTCACTCCATTTTAAATTACCAACCATTCTTTAATCAATTAAGTCCAAAAGGTGAGTTTAAGTCCTCTAGTGGAGTAAAGTACCAAGCCAAGAGTTAACTTAAGACATGAAAGAGATGTCATGCCATTGATAATGAACCCCTAAAAGGGATTAAACCATTAAGCATGACAACCTCAATCTCATGCTTAAAAGAACAAGAGGCTTGAAACAACTCTCAAAGTAAAACAAAAGCCAAGAAATGAGGGAGATTGCAGAGATTATTAGTGCTGAAAATGAGTGAGAAAAGCATAAATAAATGCAATCAACTAAAAGGAAATGGTGTCTAAGGCCTAAAACACCAAACTCATGAGGACAATTACACTACAAGCATGCAAAACAAAGTTCAAATGCAACTAACAACTAATAACAGTCCTAAAACAGGTCTAAAGCAATCTTAAAATATGCTAGAATTGAGCTAACAATAGCTAGAAAAATAAGCTAAAACTTAGCACAAGCTAGACTAGTAAGCAAGACACAATGAGGGGAGGCTAACCCCTCCAAATTTGGACTTCAAAACATGATTTTAGCCACTGAAATAACTCTAAAAAACAGTGTTTAAAAGCTTAAAAAAAGATAATGTAAAGGTGGGAAATACAAGGGAAAAGGCTTTTAGAGCAAAGTGTAAAGAATGGTGAACCACCCCTCTACCTTTAATGGCCTTAAAACTCAAGTTTCAGCCCAAAAATATAGAGTTTTACAGTCCAAAAATAGCCCAAAAATGCACTGGAATGAAGACAAAAGTAGCTAAAATAATAAGCTTATACATGGAACAATTTAAGCTAGTAACAAGCCAAAAGAGGGGCGGCTAACTCCTCCATTTTTGGGACTTCAAAACCACTTTTTTAGCCTCTGAAAACCTTTGAAAATCAGTGGTAAAAAGTTCAAAAAAAGTTGAGAAAATAATGGGAAACACAAGGGCAAAAGCTTAGTGAATAAGGTTCAAGGAATGGTAGTTAACCCCTCAATCTTTGGTAGCTTTAAACCACAAGTTTTAGCCCATAAAAATAGGTTTTAAACTGCTCAAAAATCAGTAAAAAAGATGAAAAACAAGTGGTGTAAAGATGGTACAAAACCAAAAGAAGGTATACCTCTTGAAGAGAAATGAACTCTTAAGTCATAAACCAACAATTTCACACTTTCAAGTGTTTCAAGAGCTCAAATTCAAGCTCAAATCACCTTAGCAAGAAGCTCTCTAGGTTTGGTTTAGAGTGTTTGGGCAAAGGCTATGCAAGTTGCAAAACAGAGAGAGAATTGTAGAGAGGGAGGATTTTTTCAAAAAATATTTCCTCACTCCTAAATGTTTTTAACCTTAAAACATGAGAGGGAGGTCTCGTATATATAGAAAACATGAATTCCTTACAAGGATATCCAACCCTATACGTGGGTGAAGATGCATGCATTTGTGTAAACAGTTGGCACAGCTGTCACAAAATATCTGCAAAAGAAACTGGTGGTTAGCAAGCCACATCAGTGGCGGGCAGCCCAAAAAGGGTGGCCGACAGGCCACCAGAGGCTGCAGGCTTGAAAAGCTATGGTATGGTCCAAAACTGGGACAACATGAGCAGAGTTTGAAAGGCTCAAAGCTGTGGCGTTCCGCTGAGGACTTCGAGCACTTAGCGAGCATATAAACTCATCATCGGGTGTGTATGCGATGTCGTCCAAGTCGTAAGGGTTGTCAAAAATAGGGTGTCCACGCAAGTATAATTTAACTTTGCCATATAACAAGTCTAAGTTATTCGTCATGTTTCATTCAGAAACATCGTCAACTTAGTTCAACTCTATTATATGCAAGTATAATTCAACTCTACCATATAAAAAGTCTAAGTTATTCATCATGTTTTATTTATAAACATCGCCAACTTAGTTCAACTCTATTAAATACAAGTAATTCAACTCTACCATCTAATAAGTCTAAGTTATTCGTCATGTTTCATTCAAAAATATCGCCAACTTAGTTCAACTCTATTATATGCAAGTATAATTCAACTCTGCCATATAATAAGTTTAAGTTGTTCGTTATGTTTCATTCTGAAACATCGTCATAGGACTGCTCAGTCATCTCGCACAAATTTAAAAATCGTAAAAATCAAACTAGAATTTTATTACTTCGGCTAATGAAATTATGGCATAAACTTCGAAAAAACAAAAACCAATGATTAAAAAAACTTCAAGTTGCAAGTTTTCCTAGGTCTTAGCAACTCTTTACCATCAGTGTCTTCAAGCTGATATGCCCCATTACCGGCAACTGAGGTGATTCTATAAGGCCCCTCCCAGTTTGGGCCAAGTTTTTCCTCCCTAGGATCCTTCTTGTTGCCAACAACCTTTCTTCGGACGAGGTCTCCAATCTTAAAGTCTCTTGGGTTGACCTTCTTGTTGTAAGCCTTGGCAAGTTGTTGCCAGTATGCCCCCGGCCGAATTGTTGCTCTCTCTCTTTTCTCCTCTAACAAGTCCAGATTTTGGGCCAAGTATGCCTCATTCGTCCCATTCTCTACTCCCTGGGTCCTAATCCCAGGGATGCCGACTTGCAGTGGGATAACTGCTTCAGTGCCATAAGCCATGGCAAATGGAGACTCTCCAACTGATCTTCTTGGCGTAGTCCGATATGCCCAGAGTACATTGGGCAACTCTTCCACCCATTTTCCCTTTGCTGCTTTCAGCCTTTTTTTGATCCCATCCAAGATAGTCTTATTGGATGTCTCTGCCTGACCATTGCTTTGAGGGAAACTTGGAGTAGAGTAGTAGTTCTTGATCTTGTACTTTGCACAGAAGCTTTTGATTAGCTTACTGTCAAACTGTGTACCATTGTCTGCTATTATTACCCTTGGGATCCCAACCTGGTGATGATGTTCTTCCATATGAAATTCTTCACATCAATATCTCGAATTTTTGCAAGGGGTTTAGCTTCTACCCACTTTGTGAAGTAATCAATTGTTACCAGCAGAAACTTCCTTTGCCCAGTTACTTGGGATAATTGTCCAACAAGGTCCATGCCCCACTAGGTAAATGGCCAAGGGCTGGATACTGGGTTTAAATCTGCTACTAGTTGATGTATCAAAGGTGCAAACTTTTGACACTTTTTGCACTTTCTGACGTAGGCTTCAGCATCTTTCTGCATGTAAGGCCACCAGTACCCCTAAGTGATGGCCCTATGAACAAGTGATCTACCCCCAGCATGGCTTCTACATACTCCTTCATGTATTTCATACAAGAAGTCTTTAACTTGGGAGGGATGCACACATCTCAAAAGGGGACCAGTGAAAGATCTCTTGTAGAGATGGCCATCTGCTGTCAGGCTGAACCTGGCCGATTTCAACCTGGTCTTATGCGCCTCTTTCCGGTTGTCTGGCAGCTTGTCATCCCTAAGGAACATCACAATTGCATCCATCCAACTTGGTCCTATCTTTACACACATTGCTTCGTACTCTGTGATTAGTGGTTCCACACTTGGGCCTGACAGACAATCAACCATTATTGTCCTTGCCTCTCATAATTTCATTGCACTAGCTAGGTTAGCCAAGGCATCGGCATGACTGTTATCATCTCAGCTAACTTGTTGTAGCCGGCAATCCTGGAACAATGCTAGCAGTCTAACAACCTCTTTGACATAGGTTATCATTCTTTCATGTCGGGCTGCGTACTCGTATGTTGCCTAATTTACAATAAGTTAGGAGTCACAAAAGACTACCACCTCATCAGCTTCCATTGCTGCTGCTAACTTCAACCCTGCGATTAGTGTCTCATACTCTGCTTCATTGTTTGAGGCCTTGAACCCCAAACGAAAAGACTGTTCTAACATTCGCCCATCTGGTGATACTAACACTACCCCTGCCCTCGCTCCTTGACGGTCTGAACTTCCGTTAACAAACAGGCGGAAGGAGTCGCCGATGTAGATGTCGTAGGGCTTTGATTTTTCTTCTTTCTTCTGTTTTGCTTGAGTGGGGTTGTTTGGCCCTAGCTAGGTTTCTTCTTGCTTTCCTGGGCACCCTAATCCGTGGCTCACTGGAGTCTGACGTGGAATGGCACTAGGTGTGAACTCAGCTACAAAGTCGGCCAGTACCTGGCTCTTAATTGCTGTTCTGGGCCTAAATTCCAGGTCATACTGGCCCAATACTACTGCCCATCTGGCTACCATTCTTGTCAGATCTCCTTGCTACGACAGGGAATTCATAGGATGCTTAGTCAGTACCACAATCTCGTGGGCTTGAAAATAGTGATTCAGTTTCTTCGAAGCTATTACCAAGGCTAGTGTCAATTTTTCCAGGGGTAAGTACCTGGTCTCTACACTGGCTAGGGTTTTACTCACATAGTATACTACTTTTTGTTCTCCCTTCTCCTCTCTGATTGCCACTACACTCACTGCGTACTCTGAAACTGCTAAATATAAGAACAGTTCCTCTCCAGGTACTGAATTTGAGAGAACTGGAGCTGTTGTCAGGTATTTTTTCTAGTCGGCCAAGGCAACTTCGCACTCTTCTGTCTGCAAAAATTTTGTGGCCTTCTTTAACAAACTAAAAAATGGTTTACATTTATCCGAACTTCTGCTTATAAACTTGTTTAGGGCTGCGGCCCTTCCAGTCAACATCTGCACTTGTTTTGCCGATGTCGGGCTTTTCAAGTCAAGAATGGCCTTGATTTGTTTTGGGCTTGCTTCGATGCCTGTTCTAGTAACCAAGTATCCCAGGAACTTACCAGACCCAACTCCAAATGCGCATTTCAAAGCATTGAGTCGGAGCCAATATGCCCTCAAGATGTCAAAAACTGCCTTCAAGTCGGTCAGATGATTCTCAAATTCTTTGGTCTTCATGACCATGTCATCAATGTATACTTCTACTGTCTTGCGAATCAGATGTCTAAACATTTTGGTTACTTACCTCTGGTAGGTTGCGCTTGTATTTTTCAGTCCGAAGGGCATCACTCTATAGTAGTACAACCCTTTTGTGGTGATAAACGCAATCTTCTCCTCATTGGGGGGATACATTGCTATCTAGTGATATCTCCTGTAAGCATCCAAGAAACTCATCCTTTCATGCCCTGAAGTGGCATCTACTAACTGGTAAATCTTGGGAAGCGAAAAACTGTCCTTGGGGCAAGCCTTATTCAAGCTGGTGAAATCAACACAAACCCTCCACTCGCCGTTCTTCTTTTTCACCACCACAGTGTTGGACAGCCAAGTAGCATAGTTCACCTCGCAAATGGCTTTGGCTTCCAGTAGTTTGTCCACTTCTTCCTCAACATGCATCAATGTCGGCCTCCTTACTCGCTGGATGACAGGTTTAGCCGACCGATCTATATTAAGCATATGGCATGTGATCTCGGGATCAATGCCTGGCATCTCATACGGCGTTCAGGCAAATACTTCTATGTTGGCTCATAAGAAAGCTTCTAACTCCCTTTCCTTATCCTCGACCAAGCTTGAGCCGAGAAGAAAGAAGCGCTCTTCATCCCATTTTTTGACCAGAATTTTCTTCAAGGCTTCCTTACTCTTCTCGACTGGTTCTTTGTCGACATAATCTATAACTTCTATGTCTTCGTCTTCAATTTCTGCTGTTTCTGTCTCTCGCACGTTGCAGGTGGATTTCATTGCTACTATGGAGCAATTATTTGCCTGCACCTGATCCCCTCTAACTTCCTCAATTCCACGCTCCGTTGGGAACCGTAACAATTTGTGTAGTGTTGAAGGAATAGTCCTCATTGCGTGTAACCATAGCCTTCCCAAGATAACATTGTAGGGAGAGGGAGTGTCAATTGCTGTAAACTCTGTGCTTACCTTTTTAGTGCCTCCCTACATCTCCAAATTGATTGCTCCTAGGGACCATATCGGCGTTCCATTGAACCCGACCATTGGGTTGTTGGACTGCTCCCAATCATCTTGATGAAGGCCAAGCTCCTTGTAACATCTGACATACATGATGTCACAAGAGCTTCCTTGGTTAATCAGAATGCGCCTTACCTAGTGTTCTTGTAAGAACTTGAAATTTTTTTGGACAACTAATTAATTTATTAATAATAATATTAAGTCAATAAATTGTGATTATTAAATTATTATATTAATAGCATCATGATTAACATCAACATTAAATTCCTTTAAATAATTTTTTTTTTATCCTTTTGTGATTAAATTTTTGTATCTAAACACAGTTGTGGAAAACTAAATGAGTTAAATAAATAATAATCAAGTTAGTTAGAGGATAGTAGGGAGAAAAAAATCTAGTGACTAGGACATATATATATACATTGATTTTCATTTTAAACATACAAAAAAAAAATTCAGAATTTTTGGGCAAAGGAATCCGGCTGTTTTCTTCCCAAGGGGCTGCTGCCAAAGTATGCCAAAGCATCATTATAAACATCCTACAAGTCTATCCTTGTAGATCATAATTCTCAAGCCAAGAAGAATTAAAAAAAAAAAAAAAAAGGGGCCCCAAACTCCTACATAAGGAACCCACATTCAGCCCAGCCATTCTGCTATTCACGCAGCTGAGCAAAGAAGGAAAAAGAGAGGAGAAAAAGAGAAGAGAAAGAGAGAAAAAGAGAGGGTACTTGGTGAATACCAATTTCAAACTTAGTTTTGAGAAGTGTTTGCAAAAGCTCTTGAGGTAAGAATACATCACCTCTATCCTCCCTTAGATATCTCTAACTGAATTTATATAATTTATATATGCAAGACTAAGCATGGTTAAGTCATATATAGCAAAACAGTACCATGCATATTTAAAATTTTGATAGGATGAGGGTTTCACTATGTTATAATTTCATATTCCTTCTTGCAAACATAGATATATAGCTTAGCTACTGTTTTTATGTGTTCAATATTCTCCATTGTTGAAATAATCTTGCAAGAGAGTAAAATGAGATGAGAATGGCTTCCTTTTACCTGAAACTTAGATTCTTCCCCACTGTTTCAGACTTTATTGGATGAAAAGAGGGCTCTAATAAATTGAAAATAATTGATGTTAAAAATCTGTGCATACTGGAGGTATATATAGGTGTTATACACTGTATAAAATTTTTATAAAATCATTGGACACCATTTTCTTACCGAAACAAATATTTTCCCTAAGCGTCGCTTACAACACAACAGAAACAGTGGCTTCAAACAGGTCCCATTTTCTCTACAAATAGTATTTTCCTGCACGACCACTTAGAATGGTTATATATAAGAGTTATCCTTCATTTGCCACCAATTTCACAAAAAATGGATAAGTCTAAAAGGAGAAGTTTTAGTTTTACTAAAATGCGATAGAATCTGTCCAGTTTTCTTAGAAAAATTATTTGACCATCTTCCGTTGATTTTCAGTCTTCGAATCCCTCTGGAAATATGTTCTAAACTCAAGTATCTAACAACCGTTCTAACCATACCTCCTTTTGACACCGTTTGAGGCCGCTTTTTATTTTTCGAACACAGAACACCTGTGTTGGAGGTTAAAGTAACTCACTGTCCAAAAAACCAGTTTTCTTCCAAAAATTATTTCTCCATTTTAAAATCGTTTTTAGCCCTGGTATTCCTCTCAAAATATTTTTCTAACTCGATGAACTGGCACCAGTTAAAATATCGTAATGATTGAACATCGTTTGGTATGGGTTTCATAATTTTTTTTTCTGACCATACAGTGCTGAAAGAAGAAGTGTGTGAATTCCTAAGAAATTTTGTGATAATTCCTAAGACATTCTATCATATTTATTTTGATTGTCATACACGATTGTGTTGTGCTATATAAACATTATGTCACTGTAGTTTTCAAACTAAAACTCGTACATGCATCAAAATGTAAATTGGACAAAGTAAAGGGACACGGAATTGAACAGATACATTAAAATTTAAAAGTGATGGGGTGAGCCCGGTTTAGAATCTTGCGCAAGTGAGTTATGAACCCTAACATGGCACGGGAAGGTATTTCGGCTCTTATCGGTACAGGCGATATAAGGTTGGTGGTGCGGGTGTCACAACATAGATCGTTCCCTTAGAGCAGACCATGATGTCACGACTCGGGTACGTAACCCTGGTGCGTGGGCATCATTGGCAGTTACAGTAAGTAACATTTAAATATTTGACCAAGGGAGAGTCAGAATTGCCCGTGGCCATTGCTTAGCGGTTGAGTGGAAATAGTGCTCCGCGAGGAGTTACTTAAACTTACCTGTTAAACTAAATCTATGTGAATTTAAAAAGAAAGGTTGGCATTTTTCCTTATTATGAAATACTGCTTCCGCTTGCCATTGTTTTTATTGTCTATTGTTAATACTTCAACCAATAGCATTCCGGTTATGTTTGTTAAATGTTGCTTATTATTCTGTTACTCCATAATATTTATTATTTATGAATATTATTATCGAGGTGGGTATTTTCGGGTTGTAGTATCTGTTAAAATTTACCATCACCTACCACCACCTACTCCTCACCTACTCCTCACCTACTACACTCACCCTCTCCTATATAATGAGCCACTCACCATTTGTAATATATACAATAACATTATATCAATCAATAATACAATTCTCTATTTCTCTTTATACATTAAATTTCAACATGGTATCAGAGCGAAGTTAACAACTTAGTCATTCTGCTTCACCGGTGGGCGGCAATCTCGTCTTGGCCGCCCGCCGGACCTCTACACATACCTTCCATCAGATGTTTTCCCATTCACTGCAACAAGCTCGGTGTTGAAAACAAGTGTTGCACCACCTGGAATGGTGGGTTGCGACCCCTGCTCTCCATAACCAAGTTTTGCAGGTATTTTCAACTTGCGATTCTCTCCTATGCACATGCCCAACAATCCTTGGTCCCATCCTTTAATCACTTGACCACTGCCAAGTTCAAACTCAATTGGGTCACTCCTTTCAAAGCTGGAATCGAAAACAGATCCATCTGTGAGTTTACCCCGATAATGTACTTTGACTCTATCACCTTTGTGTGCCTGAATGTCACAAGTTTTCGGCTTATACTTTACACCGATCTGTAACTCCGTAACATCTCCTGACTTCTTCGCCGAAACTATTGAGATAAGAACCAACACAAGCAATATTGAAGTCGCACATCTGAATCATCGGAATAGTCGCCGTCGTCCACAGCTTCACCGGCGAGTCGAGCTGGCTCATTCAGCTCACCTCCGTCCTCTTCGCCAAGTCCGGCTTCGCCACTTGCACCATCGATCACCGACGCTTCATCAACCACGATAGATGGTAGTTTCTTATCTGTCGCAATAACAACTCCATTAGCAACTTTAATCCCTAAAGATGTTTGGCCAGATCCATCAGCTGTTAAGGCATGTTCAATTTGAACAAGCTTCCCCGAAGGGTTGAATGTGGTGAGAAAGAGAGAGAGCACCACTTCATCAACCACGATAGATAGTAGTTTCTTCTCTGTCGCAATAACAACTCCATTAGCAGCTTTAATCCCTAAAGATGTTTGGCCAGATCCATCAGCTGTTAAGGCATGTTCAATTTGAACAAGCTTCCCCGAAGGGCTGAATGTGGTGAGAGAGAGAGAGAGCACCACTTTTTCTTTTACTACTTTGTTTATTTATTTATTTATTTATTTATTTCTTTTATCTCTTCTTTTTTAAACAAAAACATAATCATCTCTCCCACATGCACTTTATGATCCAAACTTTCTTAATCAACCCACTCCCTCTCTCTCAGGTTACTTTTTCTCTCCACCAGACCCACGTTAATCATATCCACCACCATTCTTTTCTTTATCACACCTATCTTTATCTCTTTTCTATAACTCTCACCCACGCCTATGCTTTCTACCTTAATATATTTTTATTTAAAATTATTATTATTATTATTATTACAAAAAAAAAAAAAAAAAAACCAAACCCATTGCAGGTTTTCACACAACCGTGGGCCACAAAATTTTTTTTTTTCATTATTATTTCTTCGCACAAAAAAAAAAAAAAAACGCAGGAGAAGAAGACGAACTGCACACCAAACTCATTTTATTCATGTCGGGGCTCACCCCGATCACCATTTTACACCACCAAAAAAAAAAACAAAAAAACAAAAAAAAACCAAACAACCACACCCACAGTGGGATTTTTCTTCTCTACTCTGCCGCTGGTCTTTTCTTCTTGCCTCCGTCCTGGGCGGCCCTTGACGGTGTTGCCTCCGTGTTTCCCACTCCACTGGGCACGATCACTACTCCCTGCTCCTCCACTGCAGCATATGGCGGCCCTCCAAATCGGAACATCACGGTGGCCTTCCGTTTCAGCTCCTTGTTTTCCGCCTTTAGCACACTTATCTCTGCTCGCGCATCCTTATACATGCGTTGGAGCAGAGCCAGTTGGGCGTTTAACTGCTGCACCTCATTTGTCCTACTCTGCAGCCGGTTCGACAAATTTGTAACCGCAGTCATGGTTTCCACACATGACTTCAATGTATACTGATTGGCCTCCACATCCGACTGCACTGCCATTCTTTGCTCCACCGACCGCATAGGAAAGTTCAACGGAGCAAACTCTGGGGCGCTTGGTTGAGGTTCCAGTGCCACCGCACCAGTTATCTCTCTTGTTGACTCGTTGAGGTCGGGAAAGAGAGTGAGCAGACCACGGGAAGATGAGGCCATGTTCTGGGTAGCTGAACGGGAAGAAGAGGCCATGTTTTTTGGATTGCTGAGTGTTTCCGAGAAGGGTTGGATACAGAGTATTTACAGATTGTTACAGAATGGGCAACAGAGTGTTACAGAGTATTACAGAGTTTCTCTCTCAGCAAAGGAAGAGTTTTTTTTTTTCAGAGGATTTTCAGAAGTTTTTTGTCTGCCTCAGCCTCAGCATCAACCTTGGTTAAATAGCCAAGGCAGCCACGCGTATCGCGCGCCACTTGACGACAAACGGGCGCGCCAGCCAAGGCCCTCACGTGCCTCGCCATCATAGCTGGCACGCCTTTTTATGGATTGGGCACGCCTTTTGAAGGCACACCTTTTGAGGGTGCGACTTTTTATGGGTCCGACAAGACTCTGTAAACTGTCCCGACATAGATTCCGGTTAGTTTCTACAAGGGTCCGACAAGACTCTGTAAACTGTCCCAACATAGATTCCGGTTAGTTTCTACAAGGGTCCGACAAGACTCTGTAAACTGTCCCGACATTGATTCCGGTTAGTTTCTACAAGGGTCCGACAAGACTCTGTAAACTGTCCCGACATTGATTCCGGTTAGCTCCTTCATGGGTCCGACAAGACTTTGTAAACTGTCCCGACATTGATTCCGGTT
Source organism: Camellia sinensis (assembly GCF_055761805.1). Taxonomy (NCBI): domain Eukaryota; kingdom Viridiplantae; phylum Streptophyta; class Magnoliopsida; order Ericales; family Theaceae; genus Camellia; species Camellia sinensis. Next base: position 44,823,503 of record NC_138969.1, on the reverse strand, counting down.
AGTTTCTACACGGGTCCAACATGACCCCATAAACTGTCTTCTACAACGGTCCGACATGACCCCATAAACTGTCTTCTACAACGGTCCGACATGACCCCATAAACTGTCTTCTACATCGGTCTGACACCGCCATCCAGTGTCCTCTACACCGTTATGACACCCCCATACAGTGTCCTCTACAACGTTATGACACCACCATACAGTGTCCTCTACAACGTTATGACACCACCATCCAGTGTCTTCACCAATGGTCTGACACGACCATACAGTGTCTCCTATCCTTTTTTATTTTTATGTATTTTCTTGTTTTGTTACTCTCTCCAAACTCAAGTTGGTTAGTTTCTATCCTCCTTGAGTTTGCGGGGGGCTGTTAAAATTTACCATCACATACCACCAATTTACCATCACCTACCACCACCTACTCCTCACCTACTCCTCACCTACTACACTCACCCTCTCCTATATAATGAGCCACTCACCATTTGTAATATATACAATAACATTATATCAATCAATAATACAATTCTCTATTTCTCTTTATACATTAAATTTCAACAGTATCTTATTGAGCTCGTCGCTCATTGGCATTCTTATTGCCCTGGCGTTTTATGCCAGGTATCAAAGAAATCGAAGGAAGCGTCGAGGCCTTGCAAGGCGACATTCAGCCTTGGTTAGCTTGAAGAATGCCCAAGATTCCATGAACCATTTTCTTAGTTTTATTTTTTTTATATTTGTGTTTTTTTTATTTTTTTTATTTTAAGACTAAGTTTTAAGTTTATTTGGAGTTGTAACTTAAGAACTTTTAATTTATGGGATGTTAATTAATAGATGTTGGTAAACTTGGTGGCAACATTAAGGAAGAGTTTTGTCACGACCCAAACCCGCCTCTAAGGGTTTAGCATCGTAACCGGCCAGTAATCCGTGATTACCAAAGGCCTGCTTGACAGTAATAACAATAGCACAGAGTAAGGGGCTGGCAGAAGCCAAACAGTAAATAGAAGATGTCCAATGAGCTGTGAAAATCTGAGTAGAAAAAGACTTTTATAGACTAGACCACATCATAACCATAAACATATATACAGACATCAGATACACATAACATACAGGTTAGGGATCCAATCCCTTCACCATAACTGTACAATCAAAAGTCTTAAACATTCGTTACAAAACAGAGACAAAAGGATGAATCAGAGACAAAAGGATGAATCTGAGACACCCCAAAGTAGCCTTGGCTTGAACAGACTTGGAATCTTGAAGTGAGGCACAATGGTTGGCTTGACAAAACGAGAGCTTAACTTGGCGCTCCTAACTTCGGTCTGGTGCCTGGCCACCTACATATATATATATATATATATATATATATAAATAGTGAGTTAAAGCCCAGTGAATAACGAATGCGTAAAAGGGTTAAGAATGAATGTCCTTTTATTAATTAAAACAGTCATTTGCATCGGCGAATCAGTTATTCAATTAGTGGCTCATATTTCACGCCATATCAGTCATTTAGAAATCATAACAGTCATACGTGGTACGTCCAATAGCAAAACAGTACAATAGGTCTTGATAGACCGAACAGTCAGTTAATGGCCATCAAGACAGTAAACAGTAGTAGTTCCAAACATTGGAACTGACAGAGATCTCCGTAACAGTAGCAGTAGCAGTATAGTAACAGTAAGTTGCTATGGATGCCACGAGTACAGTTTACAAATAGGACAAACATTCATTCAGTAAACAATGTCATTTCAGAAAGCAGTACAGTCAATCGTTCAGAAATAATTATAGTTGAACGTATCTTTACGACATTGTTACTCACAGATTACTGGGCTATAGACAGGCTAGTCAGCGTCCTCGGGTGCCAACCCTACACAATTGCAGAATGAACACACACTAAGTTACACACTTGAGATTAATAACTTAACCCCTATATGGCTTGGTGTGGTTCTATAACATTATCCTCATTAAGATTCCTTAAACATGACCTAGGAATGCCTAGGACGGAATGAGGATGCAAAAAAAAGTACTTTAAAACACTTTTCAAAATTTGTTGAAAACAGGGGTCTCGCTCGAGCATGACTTTCTCTGCTCGAGCGAGCTTACCAAAATAGAGGGGTCGCTCGAGCGTGGACTCCCTCGCTCGAGCGGTCTGTAAAAATGTAAAAAGTACTGGTTGCTGAAAATCTTCGCTCGATGCTCGCTCGAGCGTGAGACACAGTTCTTCGCTCGAGCGTGGATCTCGTCGCTCGAGCGTGCGTCTGCACACGCAAAAATCTGAGAGCTTGCAATCTACGCTCGAGCCAGCATTCCGTCGCTCGAGCAGATCTCTGAACACAAAGGTGATCGCTCGAGCATGGAAACCAAAATCTGGGTTTTTCAGATTTGTTTCCGAAGCTCAAACCAAGAATCAAACATATCAAAACTCAACCTTTTGGGCCAATTTTCTAGAAAACACTTAGAAACCCATAATACAACATGTTTCAAAGATCATTTTATAAAATCAAGCCCAAATGTGTGACAATTGAACACAATTTTGAATGAAACTTGAAGAACAATGCAAGAACATAACATGCATGAGTTCTCATGAACTCTAATGCTCCAAAACATGATCAAATGCAAGATTGAACTCTAAAACATGGTGAATTCTTGGACCACAACTAGAAAATGAACATACATGTAAGAATTTCATGAAAAATTACTTCAAACTCTATGATATGGACATGCATGCATGAATTCATTGGCAAATCAACACTTTAAGCTAATTCTTGACTCTAATCACCAATTTGAACATAATATCAATGAAACTTTCATGAGCAATGCATGTAACAACTTAAATTCATAATCAAGAGAATGAATTTCCTACCTTAAGTCTTGAATTCCAAGTATGGTAGCCCAATTTTGCAATTCTTCTCCAATTCCTCTAAATATCCAAGCCAAACTCTAGATGAACTCAATTTTCCCTAGTCTCCCTCTCTCTCACGGTTTTGGTCTAGAGGAGATGGTAAAATGATAGTGCCAAACATGAAATCAACTAATGGCTTAGAAAGTGCCCATTAATGGCAACAAGGTAATAAACTCAAGCTAATGTAACTTAACTTTATTTATTCTAATGTAATCATTCCAAACTGAATTTTAATTAAACCTACCATAAAATCCTATAAATCCTAATTAGCATATAACGCTAATCAATTTCTGATTCGGTCGCCGATAAGGCTTTCAATTCGCAATTCGAAATTAAAACATGAACAGATCATTCAATGACAAACAGATAGAAATGTAATTAAAGTAACACACTCATGCAATCAATTCAGGATTTCATCTTAATCAATTACTTATCATGCTTAATCACAATTTAATGCTAATCAGACGTAAGGGTTGTCACAAGTTCTTAATTAAGAAAATTAAATTTTGGGGCATCACAGTTCTTCAATCTTGAGGGTCACCACCAGAGCATCGTTATGGGGATGCTGCACCATGTCTAAGTCCGCCTCAGTAAAGGACACCATCAGTTGCTGGTACTAATTTGTCTTAGGCCTCTTTTGCTGGACCTGACACACGTGCTGCAAGTGTTTTACCTTCTAGGTCTCTCTTCGTATATCATTTTCATTAACCTTTGAGTGGATCACATTGATCACCCAATGTTCAGCTTATTGTGGTTGTGGTGGAAGTGGTCCTGCCGGTGCCTGGGGCAGTCTCGCCTATTCTTCCCTCATTCAGGTCTCGTCTACCAGGTCCTTCAAGTGACCCTGTCTGACCAGGTCTCCCAAATGTACATTCAGGGCTCTGCGCCCCTGAGTTAGGTGCCCATCCTCATTATGGTAAACATAGTGTTTCCCAAGACTTCTCTCCATAAATTCGCCAGGAACCTTTTCTGGCATCATTTCCAGAACTTTATAAACTGGGATCCGAAACACAGTGGTGACTGCCTGCGCAGCTCTCAATCCTGTTTATTACTTGTTAAATCCAGTATTACCTCAGCTTCGCTTCGGCGAGCCGTTTCTCTTCTCCTACTTCGGCACCTTCATTCCTGGTGTATCTTCTTCTGCTCTGGCATATTTCTTGATCCTTGCCACGAGCTCCTCCATACTTTTTGGTAGAGTCTTTGCCAGTGACTTCCGAATCATGTAATCATCCTCCAGGCTATTATTAAAAGACACGATCGCCAACTCCTAGTTGCATCATGGTATTCGGTTGAACACCTCATAATACCTTTTAGCATAAGCCCTGAGGCTTTCACCCTCGCCAATTTTCAGAGCCATCAGGAAGTCTACCCTCAGTGGCTGTAATTTGTTTGTAACAAACCTGGCCACAAACATCTCGGTCGGGCCTTCCCAACTCTTCACAGTTCCTTTCGGCAACTTGTGAAACCAATCCGATGTAATTTTCCCAAAGGATGAGGGGACCACCTTGCACAATAATGGTTCGTTCCCAGTATACAAAGCCATTGAATTTAAATATAAGCCGACGTGAAAATTCGGATCAGACTTACTGTTATATATTTGGAACCTCGGCATATGGAACCTTTTTAGGGCTTCAAACCTATCCAACTTTACTGAGAATGACATTCTCGGCTTGACGGGGGATGTGACCTCAGCATTCTGCCACTTCCTCTGGAGGTAGTCCCTCAAATCCTCCTTAGTCTGACCAAGAGCTCGGCTATCAACGGATTTCATCCTTTTTGGTGCGCTGCTCCCGGTGTTGTTATATGTCCTCTTGGATTTCTCTTCATTCACCGTGTCAAAACAAAGTTCCTTCTCTTGAACATGCCGAGGTTCCTTGGCATAAGTTCTCTTGGTACGAGGCATCCTCTAGGACTCTCCTTTCATTGATTTTGCTCGCTCGACATCCCGTGAAGGCCGATGTGAGCGTTCCTTCACTTTGTCATGCTGAGGGATTGCTGTGATTGCTTTTTGCCTCTCTTTTTGGGCGTCGTTCTTCGCCACTGGAATCGGCGTGTCTTTTAATGGAAATAGTGGCTGCATGATGTTGTTCTACATCATGAAGTTGACAACCGATTGCAGGTCTGCCAACTTGTTTGTCATTCCCTTCATCTCGCCGTCCTTCCTCAGGCATCTATCTTTCCATACCTAGAGGTCACTTTTGTTATAATACTCTTCTTGGCTTGCTTTCTTCTGTGCATCTCCCTCTTGGCCAACATCTTTTTTCCCGGGATTCTGTTCTTGTGTTCCTTCATTATGGTTTTCTTCCTCCATGTTTGGATCAGCATGCTTACCACTCCCACTAAGGATGTCGTTCCCAATCTTCTCTTTCTGCCCATCGTTGGCCATCTATTCTCCTTACGTTCCCACAGACGGCGCCAAATTGTGGGTGTTGATTTTTTACCACACAACCAAATAGAGAACTCAGCTGGAGAGTACCGGCAGAATAGACTAAGCCCGAACAACCTGTCACAGAAAGATAGGAATCCGACGGTGGTTCATTCACCCGGGAGTACTCTGACGATCAAGTCAGTAATCAAACATCTCTCTAAGATAGCTAGTTGTGCTTAACTCACAGGAAATAACATTATATCACCTATCAAAAAACATACCTTAGACCCACGAGGGTGCCCTATTTTTATAGCCAACACTGACATGGTCCCTATAGAAGCCTCACCTAAGTGGACTCAGGTTCAATGTTTATCCTGGACTCTCAGTTGGATGGGGATAAACCCCCTAAGAGCTTTCTCTTTATCTAGACTAAGATCCTCCTCTGTTCTAGGACTCTTATCCCTTATCCGATCATCTCGGATACCAATATCTTCGCAGGAAACCTTAGCCTAGCCGAGATCACCTCAGTACCAAAACCAGTCCACGTGGCACCTCGACTGACATTTCGGTGTTACCTTTGGCCACATGTTGTCATTCTAAAAATATGTCCCCACACCCTAATTTCAAACTAATTAGTTTCTTTTATGGTTAATCAAGTTATGTTGTTTAACCCATTATGTAAGGGTTGTCTTTAAGTGATCGGTGTAAACATTGGATATGCAGTTTATTTTAAATTAAAAATTGATAATCAAAAAATAAAAATAAAAATAAAAAACATCATCAACTTTTAAATAATTTTTTTTTTTCAAATTATTATTATTTTTGTATTTATTTTATATTACTTACTCACAATAAAAATATCAGCTAGACACATTCATTCACACTCGAGACCTTTTTGGTCCCCTCATGAAAGATCATAAACAATTTGTTAAACTTATTTATTTTGATGATTTATTTAATTATATTTTAATTTATTTGAAAGAGAAAAATAGAATTTAAAATTTATTTTGATGAATTATTTAGTTATATTTCAATTTATTTAGAATCAAAATTTATTTTGTCCCATTATTTCTCACCTAAACCTTTATCCTAAATGTTGTTAGAATGTATTTAATATTTGATTAAATCAGGAGTTTAAACAGCCCAAAACAAAGGTTCAAACAGCCCAGCACAGCAGCAGGCCAAAAGGTCCAAAAGGTTCAAGTGAAAGATATTCAAATTTGTAATGATGGAGTGGAAGATATTTAAATTAGTAATGATGGAGTACAATGGCTATAAACGGGTATAAATTCAAATGAATACAACGACTATAAATGGCTATAAGTTTCATTATATATACCAAATCTTCCAATGTAAACAAGTAACAAAAAAATCAGAAAATATTCTTTGATCTATAATCACTCACATCTATTCTCTGAAAAATTCTGTGAGAAGTGTTCTTCAATTTTTGTTTACATCATCTCTTAGAAATTATACACTGAGCCTTATAACATTAAGATCATCTTTCCTGTGTGAGGTTTATAGAAAAATCAGAGTTTTATTTTTATATATATCTTTGAGAAATAATTATTGTAGCTTTCTGTGAAAGTAAAAATACATTTTTTTCAACCTTGTAAGAGTGTAGTACACTCAGTGTTATTGACTTAGAAAATCTGTGTAAAATTTGTAGAGGATTGCTCCATCTGTAGAAAGGCTACTAGCACCTTGTGAAGCTAGAAGCTGGTGAAAAATCTCAAGTGAAACTTAAGGAGTGGATGTAGGGTTCGTTGAAGTCGAACCACTATAAATCTGTTTGTCTCCTCTTCCCTAATCTCTTTACTTTCCTACTACTGCTATATCTATCTAATATTCATGTACTAATCATTTGATTTACCATGTATATTAGTTATACTGCATTGTTATTTTACTTGATCATTTACTGCTATGTTCATCATTATACTCGTTAATAATTTATTATACTACTAGTTAATTTTATTGATATATTATTAATTTTAATTTATAAAAATTTTAATTTAGGTCTCGTTTGGGGAGTGACTATTTTAGCCAAAAAGTCAATTAAAACTAGTCACATCACCTCTCTACTTTTTTACACATCTTTTTATAAAAAGTCAAAAAATTACTAAAATAACTTGTTCCCAAACGAGACCTTATTCTCATCTTAAGTTGTTTTTTGAGTAACACAATTGACCAGAGCTATTTGTAGGTAAGGGCGCTGATTGAGGGCCCGAGGCTTCGGGGCTCGAATGCCCCGAAATGCCATTTTAGGTAAAAAAAAAAAAAAAAAAAAAAAAAGGAAAAAAGAAAGAAAAAAAAAACAGTTTCCAAAAATGGAAATTAGGGGTATTAGGGTCAACTTTTTTAGGGCCACCAATCATTTTCCTTGTAGGTAATTTATGGAAAGAAATGGAGGGACAACCAGTAGTGGTCTGAACCCAAAGAAATCTCAAAAGGACACCAGAGAATCCATTCAAAATTTCTCATTTTTTCACTTGCTTTCATACTTTCAATGTCGTATATGGAAAAGTTGAAAGCAAAGTCATGTTGTACTGATCCTCTCCATAGCAGAATATGGGCCACAGAGTACAAAGTTACACCCCCCTCCCTCAATTGAGGCGGGACTAGTCATTTCATTTTCAAATCGTACACATTTGCCCTCTTTTTTATCCAACAATGATTAAAAAAAAAAAAAAAAAAAAAAAAAAAGAAAAAGAAAGGACTTCTAATAACATTAGAACAATGATTTAGGATTGGTCTGGGATGTTTTAAAAAAGTGTATTTTTTAATTATTGGCTTATATGGATTGGGTTTGGATTGGGTTTAATGTGATGTGTTAGAGAAGTGATGTGATTTAAATAAGCTGATGTGACTTAAATAGGATAGTGACTTTTTATATTATTTAGTTTATATCAAACCAACCTTTAGATTACTAAAAAAATACATCATTAATAGCACTAATACATTGGGAATGGTAAAAAAAATTTAAAAAAAGGCATAGAAAGTGAGCTGGACTCACTGCCATATCATTAGTGCTTATTCTAGTGCTCCCAAGTATTTTTCATAACATTAATGCATTAAGAATGTCAACAAAAAAAAAAAAAAAAAGCATAGGTTGTGGGCCCCGCCCACTGTCACATCATTAGTGGTGCTATTAGAGCACCACTTTTAGTACTCTCAACCATTTTTCTTTTTTATTACATGGGTATTTAAGATATTATTTGACATATATTTTATATCTTTTTATTTATTTTTAGTTATATCGTATTTTTATTTTTTTATACATCTTTTTATAAAAAGTTAAAAAAAATATTTATTTAAATCATTCTAAATATCTTGTAAGACTTCATCTTGATTATTCTTTAACATATGTCGTCTTTATATTCTACACATATATCAGGTAATTATAAAGTATAAATTTTAAAATCATTTGTCTACTCCTTGAGGTTCTTCCGCCGTAGGGACGACAATAAAGGTTAATTGGGTGAATATTAATTTCTCATTTTCATTCTCATTTTCTTATAATTATTTTTCTTCATTCTCAATTCTCCATTCTCCATGCCTCATTCCCCATAAGTACTACCCTCCCGATTTTCTAATAGGTTTAGATTTTTCCTAACCGAACTTGACCATTTTTTTAATTTTAATTTTTATTTTTTAAGATTCACAACCAAAGCTAAATATACATTTAATTTTATTTTATTTTATTTGGTTCAACAACAAAATCAAATGCATATTTATTAACATTGTCACATTATTCTTGTCAAATTTTATGTATATTTAGAATTTTTAAAATTTATTTAGAAAACTTCTATTCCTACAAAAAAAATTCCATCTTCTTTTTTAAACTTTTTAATTTTATATATCTCCTTCTCCTTTTTGTTAATTGATCTTCGATAATCTGAAAGTGAGTTATTACTCTCGTTTCCATCTTCTTCTTCTTCTTTTAAAAAAAAAAAAAAATTATTTGCATCTATAGAATGAATTTTCTTGTTTCAATATCTCCTGCAATTGTTTTATTGGATTTCTCTCTGATTTGATGATAACCTTAGATTGAATTTTCTAATTTTCATCTTAACTAGTGATCACCTTAATTGAAATTTTGTACATTTTTGTCTTCAATTTTCATGTTTTGGTTATGATTAATTGCGCGTTTTTAATCGATAGTCACAATCTTGTCGCCGCTAAATTGTCGTCATCGCAAATCGTCGTTACTGTAGTGAGAGGATGAGAGAGAGTGAGAGTAATGAAAAACATATGGAGAAATTATTTTCCGATGTACCTAAAAAAAAAAGAGAAAATTAGTGGGTATCCATCCCCAGTGGAGATTTAAACGAACATCACTTATCCTATCCGACGGACAAGAAAAAAGGGAAAAACCCATGTATTTGGGTTGGGTTGGATCTCCATAGATACCTACAGAGTAGGTCATCCATTACCATCCCTAGTTTTCACTACTCTGTTTACAATTATAGTTCTAATTCTCATTCTCTCTTATCTTCTTACTATAGCAACGTCGATTTGCGATAGTGACAATCTAGCGGCAACAAGATTGTGACTATTGATCAAAAACACGCAATTAATCATAACCAAAACATGAAAATTGAAGACAAAAATGTACAAAATTTCAATTAATGTGATCATTAGTTAAGATGAAAATTGAGAAATTCAATCAAAGGTTACCATCAAATTAGAGAGAAATTCAATAAAACAATTGCAGGAGGTACTGAAACAAGAAAATTTATTTTATAAATGTAAATAATTTTTTTTCTTTTTTTTAAAAGAAGAAGATAGAAATGAGAGCAACAACTCACCTTCAGATTATCGAAAATCAATTAATAGAGAGGAGAAAGAGATACATAAAATTAAAAAATTAAAAAAGAAAATGGAATTTTTTTTTTTGTAGGAATATAATTTTTCTAAATAAATTTAAAAAATTCTAAATATACATAAAATTTGACAATAATAATGTGACAATGTTAATTAATGTGTATTTGATTTTGTTGTTGAGCCAAATATAATAAAATAAGATTGAATGTATATTTAGATTTGGTAGTAAATCTTAAAAAAGAAGAAGAAAGATCAAGTTAGGTTAGGAAAAATCCAAACCCATTAGGAGATGGGGAGGATAGTACCTATGGAGAGGGGTAGTACCTATGGGGAATGTGGAAAAATAATTATAGGGGAATGGGGACGGAAATTAATATCCACCCTATTAACCCCTATTGCCATCCCTAGTAAAAACATATGGAGAAATTATTTTTCGATGTACCTAAAATATATATATATATATATATGAGGAAATCAGTGGGTACGCATCCTCAGTGGAGATTTAAATAATATCACTTACCTTACTCGACGGACAAGAAAAAAAATAAATAAAACTCATGTATTTAAGTTAAGTCTCTATAAACACTGATAAAATAAGTTATCTATTGCCATCTCTATTCCTCCGTATCACCAAGTATCCAGCAAATGTATTTATAAATATATTTGAAGGTGTGCACACTTATACTAGTGTGTTGGAATAGACAATTATGGATATGTGATATGATCGGACTCATCCGTTACAATTGTCTTTACAGTTACAAAATGACATTTTAAAAAATGAAACTTGTGACATTTTTTATCAACTTCAACTCAAGTTTTTACTCTATGTGATAGAATAGATACTAGGGTAAATAACACTTGTAATCTTTATTTATAGTTTGTCACTGGTATTAATTCGGTTTTTATTAATTTAATTATATCAATTTTATCTTTGAATTTTTCACATGATGTCCATTTAATTCAATTAATAATACCCCTTAATTGGATTGAAATCAATGGACAAAATTGTTAATTCATTCCCTCCATTCAAAATGATTAAGAGCTGACGTCCTATTTAAAATGATCTATTCATCTTTAAATAAAACATTTTGCTTTTGATTTTTATCCTATTTAACTAATATTATCAATTTGATTAAATTGATATAGTATGAAAAATTAACAAACAAAATCAAATACAATTGAAATTATAAAGATTAAATTAATATAATAAATAAATTATAGCAACGACGGGTATAATTTTCCTTGTATTTTAAGGAATACCCACCAAATAAAAGGATACTTTACGCAGAGACCTCTTTTTAATTTTCACTGTTATAGTGTGTTCTCTTGTGGATTTTGGGGTCCAATTTCAGAAGCCACATAAAAAAGAAAACTTTTTTTTTTCTCAGTATGTGAATGCATATTTAGATTTCTAACAATAATCGGCCGCTAAAAGACTAGTAAATGATGATGCATCATCTTCGAGGAAAATAACGTGAAGACTCTGACCAATTGACTCTGGTCAACCATGTGTTGCACTCAACATTTAGCACTAATCGCACAACTTGTATTCACAACAACCGAGTTTGTTGAGAAGGTTCGAGAAGGGGTTTAAGATAATGAAATACATTGTAGATAGTCAAATTCCACATCTGTAGCATTGTTGTTAAACCATGCTTGTCATCCTAGTAAACTTGATATACAATTAATGTAACAACTAATTCAGCACCAAAACTAGTTTGGAAGTGTTTATTATGGGTAAACTACTTAAAACTCCTAATAATTAGATTTAATTCTCGTCAAGTCCTATTGAAAATAAGTCTTGATAAATTATCGCTAAAAATAATTTTTTTGTGACAATTTTTTATATATATCGCTATAAATTAACAATTGGTGACTTTTTTTGTTACAATTTTTATAAATTATCGTTAAAACTTATAATTAATGACTTTTTTATGATAAATTTTTTCCATAGGACCTATTAGATAATAAGTCCACTTATTAAGATCTATACGTAAGTACCCCGTTTATTATTATGGGGTCTTATGATCTTGTCACATTGTTTATAATGGGATAAATTACAAATATACCCATTGCTTGCTTCTTGTAATTTGAAAAATTTTAAATACACTATTGTCAAGATTTTTTATTTAATAAAATAATCGAGAAAATAAAATTTCTAATTGTTCTTTTATAAAATGATAAAATTATATGAATTATTAATTAAAATACATTTCTAACATTATTAAAATTTGTTAATTAGCTTAATAATTTATTAATAAGATAAGCTAGTTGTTATGAAATTACAAATTTTAATGAGCGAGATGTAATTTTCAGAATCACAAGGGGTAAATCGTATTTTAAACAAATTTCAAAAGACGTATTTGTAATTTATCCTTTATTATGTGTGCAAATACAAACACAAGGATATATATCTTTTAGGTGTATTTTAATCACATTAAGATGGATGGTTAAGTAATAATATTGTTGTTACCATAATATTAAGAACATACATAGGAAAATATTTAAAAGGGTAATTCTATTTACACACCACTCCCTGTTTTAGTACACACCATTATTTAGTACAAACACATAATAATTTTTAGAGTTTGAAAATATCTTAATTTATACTGTAACTTTTCATTACTAGCCTTAAAGTAACACACCACCTATTTGTTTGAATACATACCACAACCCACCTTAACTTTCCATTACTAGCCCTAAATTAACACACTACTTGTTTGTTTGAATATACATCACAATCAACATCCAAATTTCTCCATCATTTTCAGAACATCATAGATCTCCATCGTCGGCATTGAAGATCTCCATTGCCGGCGGATGATTTCATTTGGCCAGTGCATTCTCGTCTTTGAAGATTTGTCATTTTTACCATTGATTCACACTTTTGATTCTCACCTTGATATGTTTTTCTTATCTTCTTTTGATTTGGTTACCGATTCACCTTCCATAGCAATTTTTATTTCGAGTTTGGCTCAACTCTGATTGTCTAAACATAATATCATCATACAAACAAATAAATTAAACAAATTGAATATGTTCAAAATATTTATGTTGAACAAAATAAATATGCTCATACTTTATATACTAAACAATTTCAACTTGTTCAGACTTATTATGTTGAACATATATTAAATTTGATACGTTATTTGTTATTTCTTTTTATAATTTGGTTAACCTTAATAATTTGAACAAAATTGTTTTGTTCGAATAAAAATAATCGAACATTGTATAAAAATTCAACTCTAATTATTTGAACATGTGACGAACAAAATCATCTTTCCAATGATTATACGAATGAGATAAACAAAAAAACCAAAAGTTAAGTATTAAACTGACATTTTTATTATTGCATTGTCTGAAATTAACAATCTTAATGTCATCCCATCATACAGTGTGAACTTTGGCTGGGTGAACTTCTTATGGGGGTTCCAAAGCTTAAATGTTTAGAGAGAAGGGAAAGGAGGCGAGCCAATCCAACGCTGAGTGCTCCCTCTGATGTACAGTCTTATCGACATGCTGAGTTTCTTGTTCCTGTCGTTGTTCATTTTCTCTGTTTCCAATTAACTAGGTACGGAGTTCCTAAGGACGAAGAGACTACTCCATCTACTGGCTGACCTTTTTTACCTCTTAGCTCTCTTCTGGAGTGAACCACGCGTGTGGCTGCTCGCTGTTTCACTTTACACTAGAATTGGCTGACTTTGCTACCGAAAACCATTTCCAGGAACTTCTTTTGCTGGTGGTTCCAGAGATGGACTTCGTAGATATAGATGAGAAGGTTTTGCGTCAGTCCTCTTTTCTATCGGGTTGCCCATCATCTTCTTGAGTTGTGGCTTCAACTCCTGTATTTCTGTAACAACCCCGATTTGTAATTAATTGCTAATCTATAATTAAGGATGTTAATTAAGTGATATTATTTGGCTTTCTATCTATTACTCGTAGTAATATTTATCACGATTTCTACTTTGGTGTGAAATTTGATAGCCTAAATAGTCCCAGAAACCAAAATTGAGCACATGGATAGACTAATTAGAATTTTTGGAACCATCTGAGAAATTTTGTTAAAAAATTGATTCAGTTTAGTTAAATTGCATGTGATTAAATTAAGTCTTGAATAGAACTATTTTGGGTTAATTAAGTTATGTGTTAACCTTGATAAATTATGGTTACTTGTGTTTAATTAAGATGATACATGATTAGTATCTAATTTGGTCCTATATATGATTCAACATCTGATTTAGTATAGTATGAATTGGGCATTTTGTGTTGAGTGTAGGGGATTAAAACCCTTGTGTGTGTGTTGGAGTTTGTATGTGTATGTGCACGTGTATTGTGCTCACGAAGTAAGGTGAATGTATGTGTGTATATTTAGCTGAGTTAGAGAGAATGTTAGTGCCATTCATTTTGCTCATTTGGTTCCCTGTGTTGAGAGTTCTCGAGAGAGAGAGAGAGAGAGAGAGAGAGAGAGAGAGAGAGAGAGAGAGAGATAGAGAGAGGGGAGAGCCCTCTAGAAAGAGAAAACTCTACACTTGTGTGGTTTGAAGGAGAAGAAGAGAGCTAAGGGAAGACCATCTCTTATTGTTTGAAATTAAAGCCCTAGGTAAGAGTCTTGAGCCTATTTTCTGTAGCTAACCTTCCATGCATCATGATTTCAACATATCTTTGAACTAATTTCATGAAATTAGTAAGAGAAATGGGTCTTTGAGCTTGTGGATGGCTTGTGTGTACTTTCATGGTAGATCATATTTGATTTTATCATTTTGAGTTTGAGTTTTAAAGTCCTTGCATGCATGTGAGTTTAAATCATGTCTATTGTTTCAGAAATTCATGAGGTTGTTGATCATTATTTGCATGTCATGAAAAACCATGAGAAGAGTTGAAAATCTTGCATAAAGGAGTTTTGGTTCAAGTCTTTTAAGAATTGATGAGTTTTTGAATAAAAGATATTTTGAGGGTCTTGTATTGGAGTTTTCTATAACTATTTCATGTGTTTGATCAAATCATGCAAGACCCCAAGTTTTGAAAGTTGTTTGGAAGCCATTTTTGTTAAGCTTGGTGCCCAGAAATTCACATCTGGCTCGAGCGACCAAGTGGTGGCTCGAGCCAACATTGCGAGCTCCCAGTATTTTAAACTTTACAATAGCTGGCTCGAGCGACAAAATAGTGGCTCGAGCAAGCTCAATTTTTTCTTTCAGTTAGCTTTAGCGACGAAAAGCTAGCTTTAGCCAACAACTTATTTTCAGCATGTTTTCAAAAGATGTTTTAAGTACATATCTTCTCTCCCATCTCTTTTTCGGCATTCTTAGGCATGATTTTTGAGCCATTAAGGATTAATAAGCTAAGAAACAACACACTTAAAGTGAATTAAAAAATATGTGTTGAATCCGAGTATGTGGTCCAATATAAACAAGTTATGTGACATGGAATGAATAAGAAGTTAAAGCAAGAAAGCTAAGCCATGTATGGCCATATGAATGAGTAATAATAAGACATGTTTTGTGTTATATACATTTGTGTTTGTAGGTCAAGACTCGAAGACTAACCAGCTGTTTCTAGAAGCCCACTGTGAGTAACGTTATTGTAAAGATATGTTCATATAAATTATGTTCCAAATGTGATTTGATATGTTATGATTTCTGAAATGATATTTGTTCACGTGAACGAATGTCCTATGTTTGAAATCTATTATAGCATCCATAGATAGTCCCAAGTCATAGGAGATGTCATGTTAATGCGGGTCTATGACATATATGTGATTATGAGATCTCGTTAGCCACTTATCAAAGTGGTGATGTGTTTAATTAGTATCCGGAACTGATTACTCTAGTCGGATGATGATGTGGTATGTTCTATTGGATGTACCATTATTATGTTCAGATATGAGGATGATTATGTTATGATCTGTTTTATGATTATGAAATGTTCGGAATTTGTTCACTAACCTCTTTACCTTAATCTTATTCATTGGGTTTTAGCTCACTGTGTGTATATATATGTATAGGTGAGCGTTTTGGAGATCAGGCCTGAAGACTTTTGTCTGGATCTGTGTTCTGTTGTAAGCCAACCATTGCTCCTCCTGCAGAGGTTCCGAATACATCATGTGTTCAAGGCCTTGTGATTGACTTAACTCTTGTTTTCTTTGTTAAGGTTTAAGACAAGTTTTTGTATTTGCAGTGTAATCCCTTCTTGCTTTGACTATAATGTGTGTGGGTATAATGTAAGAATGACTTTTGGACATTGTATATAAATTTAAAAATATCTGTTTTATGTAAGTCAGCACAACTCAATGGATGAATTTATTTTTGATATTTGCTTCCGCTAGCCCCTTATTCTGTTATTCTGCTTTAGAGGCCTTCGGTAATTCCAGGATTACTAGCCGGTTACGACACTAAACTTATAGGGGTGAGTTTGGGTTGTGACAATTTCCATCCCTATAGAATCGATAATACTACCTTCGTAATCTTTTTCCAAAAGGAAATATGGGAGGAGCCATTGGCAAAGGGCTGACGATGCTCAACAGGATCTGGAGTCTGGTTGTTATTTCCAATCTGCTCCTCCAGAATCGTTTGCAATGCTAGACCTTTATCTTTCGTCTTCTCTGTTGGTGGAGTTGATACAGACGGAGGAATGTCCTCAGTTTCTATTGTCGGAATTAGATGCAGAACTCAGAAATGAAGATCCACGTTAACCGCACCAATTGTGCGTACCAAATCTAGCACTAGATGAAAGTGGATCGAAGTTACGTAGTTGAAATAGACTATCCAGGAACTGGGAACCTACAACGTAGGACACCGTTAGAGCTGTCCGGCTAGGGTTGGCTAGAAAACCCCTCCGGTGTGGGAATGAGTGATCAGAGAAGATGTAGAGCTCTCTCTAAACAGATAGAAAGAAAAAAGTGTTTAAGTTCAAGCAAGTGGAGTTAAGTTTAGTTAAGTTATCTTCAATGTGAAGAGAGTGGGGTTTATATAAAATAATTTACTTGTTGCCCAACATGGTTTTATGGAACTTTGGTGTCTTAAAGCTTCCTTTAACATTACTCAAGGTGGGGGACCTCAAGGTAGTTGACTATGGATATATGTGCCATTGTCACCATGCATATAACAAATTACATTCCCTTTGCTAATTGCTTCTGTGATTTCAGAAGGGGGGACCAGCTGAGGTGGCAACCTGCTTTTTCATGTATTCACAGCTTCCTTGTTTCTCTAAAAGGCTTTCTCAGTTTGGTACCAATGTGCCTCTACTTAGCCTTTTGTAAGATTATTTGCTAGGATGGGTTGGCCTATTTGAATATCTTTGTGCGGGCTCAACCCACTTTGGTTCTGATGATGTGCTCGGTCTATGCCCAGCCTAGCATTGTGGCTGGATTGGCCTTTCCATTGCATATTGGGCCCAAGTATTTGAGGACTTTGGACGATCATTCTTCATGGAGATGGTCTTAGTTGGTTGGCCTATACGTTCGTCTGGCTCACTTGGGTTTGGATTTAGTGAATTGAACTGACCCAGGGTTTAGATCCGAGCCGTTTATACTTTGCCCCTTCAATTACAATCGTAATTTACCCTTATAATTTTATTATTTTTGTTGATATTTTTCTATGAATAAATTTTTAATCCTGCTATGATATAAGAAAAATGTTCATCATAACTGTCCTCTTTATCCCATCTTATCTCTATCTCGTCTTCTTTTCTTTTTTTAATGATGTTTTGGCATGAGATTTTTTTTGAACAATATTTTGGCATGAGATAGAAATAACTGTTTTTGACAAGATTACAACTACAAACGCAAAGTACAGTGAGCATGTGGTTTGTCAAATGTCTCACTATACTATCTATGTATTGATCATAAATTCTACCAATCATAAGTTGTAAATCACGACAGACAATTGTTTAGTCTTTCAATAACCACATGTCTCTAAAATTTTATAAATAATTTTCTTACATTAATTTTATGAGGTCATATCATAATGGAGGTTCAAGGGCTTTGGCTTAGTGACAGGAGAATCAAAAAAGATACTAGTAATTGCATGTTTGAATCCAGGCCAAGTATTCCAAACTTTGGAACTATTAAAAGTTTGTCCAGTCGTTAATTTCAGAATTTTGAAATTAATTGAGATGCATATAAATTAATCCAGACTTTCAATTATCAAAATAACAAAATGCTATAAATTAATAAATTATACATATTTTTTTACTCACGTATGTGTTGGAAAAATAGTGTTTTTATATGGTTTTTTTTTTGGACCAACTTTGAGGCCAAAATTAAGTGGGCCCCAAACGTCTTTTGGGGTGGGTTCGAAGAGGTGACGTGTTTCTTGTCGCGTGGCAAGTCACAAGGTAAAGACAGAACGTCAAAACCATTTATGAGTGAATGGGAAGTTGACGTCGTTTTCGGGTCTAACATTAATTTTTTAAATAAATTCATTTGAATTTTTTTCAATAAAAATTATTGTGAGAATTTAATTTAAATTCTAAATTCAAATAGTGGTTTCCTAAAGTTTGTTAAATAGATTTATATTTATATCCTTTTCAAGGTTTTAATAAATCTATTCAACTTTTGGCTTTATTTGATTAAACTATTCTAAATAGTTTAATACTATATATATTCCAAGTATTTAGAATATTGGTCCATTAGTTTGAAAACTGTTGTCCAAACGGTTCTATTTTCGAATTGGTTGAAATTTGTTCTAACATTTTTTCAAACTTTTTTGAAAAAGAATTCAAGCAACAGTTGTATTCATTTTGCACCTTTTCACTTTTTATTGGGACCTGTTCGGGCAGAGTTGGTTGCCTATATATACAGCCATTATTTCAGCATTCCAACCCCCGGAAATTTGAGTCTTGGTAATCCGAATTTTCCATTCGAAAAATCTGTTTGATTTTTGTCACTTTGTTGTCCAAATTTTTTCTTTTACATTATTCTTCATTTTAGTTTTAGAATAAATTAAAGAGAGTATTAGAACACAAAGTTTGGTTCGCCGAACAAATTGTTTGGAGTACTACTACAATTTGTGAAGATCATTGTATCTTGGGAGATAGACGCCACTCATCCGTAAGTACCATAGCGGGGCGAATCTGTCTTAAGGACAGAGTGTCACACACTCGACTTGGTCTTAATTTTTATTCGGTTCAATAAATAAATCTGATATGTTATTTATTTATTTTGTTTGAATTTATTTCAAGTTATTTTATTAACAATTCAGAATATATTTTTGTAGAATTTTTTCAGAAATTAATTTTGGGTTTTAGAAATTATTTTCTGAGTTTTCATTAATTAAAAATCTGTTTCAGTATTTTAATTATTGAAGGGTTACTGAAATTAATTTTCTGTGTGGAATTAATTTGGTTAAATAAAATTTTATTTTATTTCCAAATTAATTGAAAAATAAAAGTTATAGTTTTTATTTCTTTTATTTTACAGAATTTAATTTCTTGTGTGGAATTAATTTGGTTAAATAAAATTTTATTTTATTTCCAAATTAATTGAAAAATAAAAGTTATAGTTTTTATTTCTTTTATTTTACAGAATTTAATTTTCTGTGTGGAATTAATTTGTTTAAATAAAATTTTATTTTATTTTCAAATTAATTGGAAAATAAAAGTTACATTCTTGTTTCTTTTATTTTTACAGAATTTAATTCTGTGAATTTGGTTTAATTTTCTGTGTAGTGTTAATTCTAATTATAAATTTTGTTTTATAGATTAGAATTAATGGCTACTAAGACAAATGCCCAAACAAGTACTACTGTGGTGGCTGCAATGACGCCAACCCCCTCTCCTGTTGTAACAGTACCGGTAAATCACGGTGAAAAGTCAGAGAAGTTCTTAGGAATTGACTTTAAAAGATGGCAACAGAAAATATTGTTCTATCTTACAACTCTAAACCTGGCTCATTTCCTCCGTGAAGATGCTCCTATCCTGAAAGAGGATGAAACCGACCGGCAAGTGGTTGCTGCGGTTGATGCCTGGAAACATGCAGATTTTCTTTGCCGGAATTACGTCTTGAACGGACTTGACAACACATTATATAACGTCTACAGTCCAATCAAGACAGTAAAGGAACTTTGGGAATCGTCGGAGAAAAAGTACAAAACGGAAGATGCCGGCTCAAAGAAATTTGTGGTTGGCAGATTCTTAGATTTTGTAATGGTTGATTCAAAAACTGTGATCAGCCAAGCTCAAGATTTCCAACTCATTCTGCATGACATTCACGTAGAAGGTATGTCTCTCAGTGAATCCTTTCAAGTTGCAGCCTTAATTGAAAAATTACCAAAAGGTTGGAAGGAATTCAAGAACTACCTCAAACACAAGCGCAAAGAAATTTCTATGGACGAGTTAATTGTGCGTTTGAGGATTGAGGAGGACAGCCGCAATTCTGAAAAGCGGGCTGGTAAGCTTCCTATGGAGTCTAAGGCAAATGTGGTGGAACATGCTTCAAAAACCAAGAAACGAAAGTCTTATGGAGAAAGTTCATCACAAGGCTCTAAAGGGGGGGAAAATAAAAAGTATAAGTTTAATGGCAAATGTTACATCTGTGACAAAGAGGGACATCGGGCCAAAGATTGCCGTAGCAAAGGCAAAAACAAAAGAAGAACAAGCAAGAAGCCTGCTCAAGCCCACATGACTGAAGTGGACAATATTTCCAATGGTGTCGATGACATCAATCTTTCTGCAGTTGTTTCCGAGACAAATCTTGTCGGAAATCCTAAAGAATGGTGGGTGGACACTGGTGCTACTCGCCATATTTGTGCCGACAAAAAGATGTTCACATCTTATTCTTCAGTGGACAATGGTGAACAACTTTTTATGGGCAACTCCTCAACTTCCAAAGTTGAAGGACAAGGAAAGATTATACTCAAGATGACATCTGGAAAAGAACTCACTCTCAACAATGTGTTACATGTACCGGACATTCGCAAGAATCTTGTTTCCGGATCTTTGTTGAGTAAGAATGGGTTTAGGCTAGTATTTGAGAGTGATAAATTTTTACTTACTAAGAATGGGATGTATGTAGGAAAAGGTTACATGTCTGATGGCCTTTTCAAGTTAAATGTAATGACCGTTGTACCCTCAGTTATTAATAATACTACATCTTCTTCTTACTTGCTTGAGTCTTCAAATTTATGGCATGGTAGACTAGGACATGTTAATTATGAATCTTTGCGTAGATTAATTAATATGGAATGTTTACCTAAATTTAACATTGATTCACCATCCACCACCCGCCACCATCCACCACCCGCCACCCACCATCCACCTGCCACCACCATCCACCCACTCGTCACCCCTTTCCACCACCGTCTTCCGCTGCCACCACCCATCACTTTCTACCACCATCTTTCGCCACCACCACCCACCCACCCACTCGCCACTTGCCACCACTTTCTACCACCGTCTTCTGCCATCATCACCCACCACCTGCCACCATTTTCCACCACCGTCTTCCGCCACCACCACCCGCCATCATTTTCTGTCACCGTCTTCTGCCGCCACCACTCGTCACTACCCACCACCCGCTACCATTTGTCATTTCTCAATCTTTTTTATATTTTTAAATTTTTTTAAACATTTTGTCTAAACCAAACGCGTTTGTAGTTTATGTTTTTCTAAAAATAAATAAAAAATAAACAAAAACCAGTTTATAAAATTTTTGTATATATAAATTGAAAATGTAAACGTTACCAAACAGCCCCTAAATTTTATTATTATATAACATATCAATTAATAAAATTTTTATACAATTTATTAAGTTATATAATATTTTTCTAATCTGTACCAATTCATTGGTTGGAGTTGAAAGTCCAACAGTTTTTTTTGAACTCGGAAAGTCCAACACTTCATCCTCTTACGTTTGGTGTATATATATATATATATATATATATACTAGTTTACACAGTCGCATGTAAGGCATTGGCTATTATTATAACATATTTAAATTTTATATTTTGATAATTTTTTTTAAAATTAAAATATTATTTTATGAAATTGAACAGAATAAATTATGAAAAATTTATCTATAAATCCCGTTTTGAGGAATGATAATCTATTTAGTCTTAAGGATTTTCTCATAGACCAATTAGTCCTTTTAATTTTAAAAAGTAGTGTTAATATATTATTTAGAAATTGAATTTACAATTATACCCTTATTATGTTTCCCCTCCCCCCCCTTTTTTTTTTGTGTCTGTATTAGAAAGATAATGTACACAATCTATGAGAATCAAATTTGAGATGAATTTTTATATAGAAATCTTTTTTATTTGGAAAACATTTCAAAAGACGTACAAAAATGACTCGAAATGTAGGATCCTTCAAACAATTCAAAAAGTGTACAAAATTTCCGTAGTAAACTTTGAACAAATGTATAATTTCAAACTGTAATACTCCCATGTAACACTCAAACGTAACACTTCAATGTAACGCTAAAAAAAAAAAATTATTAGTGTACTTTTTTCAAGCGTAACACTCCAAAAAAATTTCTTACTGTAACATTTCAGTATAACACATAAAAAAATTCCTTGGTGAACTTTTCCCAAATATAACACTCCAAAAAAAGGATATAAGATTATTCAAACCATTCCAAAAGGATGTGAAATTTTTCAAACCATTCAAAAGGAGTATAAAAATTCCTTAATAAGTTTTGAGCAAATGTATAATTTCAAATTGTGAATGTTATGTTTAGAAAAATTATATTAATGATTTTTTTTTTGTATTTTTGTGTGTTACATTGGAGTGTTACGTTTGGAATTACATTGATTGAAGTGTTACGTTTGAAAAAGTACACGAAGGAGTTTTTTTGTGTGTTACATTCATTGAAGTGTTATGTTTGAAAAAAAATACACTAATGAGTTTTTTTTTTTTGTGTGTGTGTGTGTTACATTAGAGTGTTACATTTGGAAAAAAATATACTAATGAGTTTTTTTGGAGTGTTATTGTTACGTTTGGAAAGAGTGCACCAAAGAATTTTTTAATGTTTTACATTGAATGTTACGTTAGTGTTACATTAGAGCAGGGGTGGGCACAGGTCGGTTGCGGCTACGGAACATCCAATCCACCATTCGTCCGCCAGATTGGCAGATTGAAGAAAATCAATCCGCATCCGTCCGCCAATCTGGCGGATGTGGATTGAGCGGATTGGCGGATGGATGCGAATCGGTTTGGGGTTTAAAATTTTATAAATTTTCAACATAATTCAACTTGTGCACTTCCTCAAAAAAAAGAAAAAAAAAAGTATTACAGTCAATGACTTAAAAAAGTATTACAATTACTGCATGCCTTATCCAAAGAAAGAAAGTTTGAAACTTTAGAATATCACAATCACTGCATGCCTCATTCACATATTACAATCACAGCATGCATTATTCACATAAAGTATTATAATATGTGGTTTTTAAAATATAAAAACAATTCAAACCACCAAAACTATGAACATAGCAGTAATAGAGATTGTATGTCTCTGTATTGTTACATTTATATATGTTTTTGAAAACAAAAACCAACCAGCATATTTCATATTTTCTATTTATTACTTTTAGAGTTAGATTTAAAAATAAAAAAATATAAATAAATAATACGTTTATTTTTTCAATTCAAAAAATATATTCAAGTCGAAAACTTTTTTTCAACAGAATATTTAAACTCTTTTTCAATTGAAAACATAAACAAAATATTTAAATAAATTGAAAACACAAAATCTTATAAATTTTTAAGGGTGTTCGCGGTTTGGCGGTTCGATTGCGGCCAAAGGAACCTCAAATCCGTCATCCGTCCGCCAAATTGGCGGATTGGAGAAAATCAATCCGCAATTGTCCGCTCGTCATCACGCATCCGTCCAAAATGCGGCAGATCGGTTCAGTTCGGTCGATTTTAGCGGATCAGTATACCCGCTGCTCACCCCTATATTAGAGAGTTACGTTATTAGAGTGTTATATTTTTTTTCGTAATGTGGAATTTGTCCTAGGAGGGAAAATGCAAAACCTCTATAATGCGAGTTGTCCAGATGTATAATTTTACATTTAGCGAAACCCACTTTTATCCTTAGAAAATTAAACGCAAACATGTAATTTACGACCATTTGTGTAATTTTTATTTTAATGGGACATTTGGGTTCATAAGAAAAAAGTGAAGACTAAACAGTTCACAAGATCATATTTTGGGATTTATTGGTGTTTCATCCGTAAATCATTATGTTTGGCAAGTTGGGTTGGGGCTAAAATAGCCACAAAAGACAAAACAGGCTATTTTAGCCACAACAAACAAAACATCACATCCAACCCATAATCATTACACTCTTCTCTCACAAAAAAAGTCAAAAAAGCCAAAAAGCCAAAAAGCCCTTCCCAAACCAAGCTTTTTAGCCGAGGCTAAAATAGCCAAAAAAGCCAAAAAGCCAAAAAGCCAACCCACTTCCCAAACGGAGGCTATGTATCATTTTTTGATTTGTTATACACTTAATGGTGTAAACTCCAATTCTATTACCATAACATTTTGTATGAATTTATGAGACTTTAATTAAAAAAAATTATGGTGTGTAACTTTTCTTAACACATAAATATAAAACAAGTACTAAAATAATTCTCTCATCTAAAAAAAATACTAAGATAATACATTGAACTAATAAACAAGCAGAAGAAAATACATATATATATATATATATACACACAAATAACTAATTTTATTAATACATAAATCATACTTGTATAACAAATAATCAATTTTATTAATAAGTAAATCATTAAGTAAATTAACAATTTTTAATGATAAAAAATAATTTTCAATTAACTATTTCGTTAATAAATAAATCATTAAGTCAATTAATAGTTTTTAGTGATATGAGAAATATTTTTCAATAAATAATTTTAATAATTTATTATTGAATTGGAGAACATTTTTTTCTCCAGAGTATTGTGTTAAATTAAAATTTATAACAAACGATAGTTGTAATTTCTAGTATTATAAGACTGATTCATATTTTAAACAAACCTTAAGGAAGTTTTTATAATTTGTTAAAAAATAAAAGATTTATGTTTCATAATTGACCAAGAATGTTTGCGTAATTATAAAAAAACTAGTTTCATAATTGACCAAGAATGTTTATATATTTATAGAAAAAACCTGTTTGGTAATTAACAAAAAATATTTACATAATTACAAAAAAAAAAAACCTTCATTCAACGTATAAATTACCATTAATAAATTATTCAAAATAAAAAAAATCATAAATCAAAAAAAAAAAAAGACGAATCCCAAACAGCTGACCAATTCTTATATGGGATTTTTATTGATAAGTCCAATTTAGAAGTGTTTTAACCCAAGAAGTCCATGAAGGAATTTTTTAGCCCATTTAGTCCCATGTATGTATAGTTTTATTCCATAAAGTCCATTTTCTTGATTTACACTATTTTCTTGAACACTTATGCCCTTATATTTAATTTTGATACCCTTATAAATATTTTTTCAACGATTAGCAATTTAATGATGTGAACATTCATATTTTTAAATTCACATTTGTAGGAATGTAAATTGGCCCGTGGGCGGCCCGAAACCCGCCCGCGAGCCAAGGCGGGCCCGGTCTGTTGACAATGTGAATATTCACACTGACATGTTAAAATTCACATTAATAGGAGTATAAAATTGGCCCCCGTCCCGTGGCGGCGCGAAACCCGCCCGCGGCCCATGGGCTGCCCGGGGCGAGCCCGGTCCGGCCCGTTGACAATGTGAATATTCACATTGACATGTTAACATTCACATTGATAAGAGTATAAAATTGGGACGCGGCCCATGGGCAGCCAAAAGCCCGCCCGCAGCCCGGAGCGGGCCGGGCCCGGCCCGGTCCGCTGACAATGTGAATATTCACATTGACATGTTAACATTCACATTGATAGGAGTGTAAAATTAGCCCGCGCCTCGTAGCTGCCCAAAACCCGCCCATGGCTCGTGGGCGGGCCCAGTCCGGCCTGTTGACAATGTGAATGTTCACATTGGCATGTTAACATTCACATTGATAAGAGTATAAAACTATACAGCAGCCCAGGGCGGGCCCGACTCGGCCGGCCCGTTGACAATGTGAATATTCACATTGACATGTTAACATTCACATTAATAGGAGTGTAAAATTCGCCCCCGTCCCGTGGCGGCGCGAAACTGGCCCGCGGCCCATGGGCGTCCCGGGGTGGGCCCGGTCCGGCCCGTTGACAATGTGAATATTCACATTGACATATTAACATTCACATTGATAAGAGTATAAAATTGGCCCGCGGCCCATGGACGGCCAAAAGCCCGCCCGCAGCACGGGGGCGGGCCCGGCCCGGCCCGGCTCGTTGACAATGTGAATATTCACATTGACATGTTAACATTCACATTGATAAGAGTGTAAAATTGGCCCGCAGCCCGAGGCGGGCTTGGCCCGACCCGTGACAATGTGAATATTCACATTGACATGTTAACATGCACATTGATAGGAGTGTAAAATTAGCTCGCGCCCCGTGGCTACCCGAAACCTGTCCACGGCCCGTGGGTGGCCTGGGGCGGGTCCGGCCCGGCCTGTTGACAATGTGAATATTCACATTGACATGTTAACATTCATATTGATAAGAGTGTACAATTGGCCCATGACCTGTGGGCAGCCCGAAGCCCGATCTCGGGCCAGGGCAGGCCCAGCCCGTTGACAATGTGAATATTCACATTGACATGCTAACATTCACATTGATAGGAGTGTAAAATTGGCCCGCAGCCCGTGGGCGGTCCGAAGCCCAATCGCAGCCTGAGGCGGGCTTGGCCCGACCCGTGACAATGTGAATATTCACATTGACATGTTAACATTAACATTGATAGGAGTGTAAAACTTGTCCGCTGCCCGGAGCTCGCCGGCGGCCCGGGGTAGGCTTCGGGCCGCCCATGGGACGTGAGTCAATTTTACACTCTTATCAATGTGAATGTTAATATGTCAATGTGAATATTCACATTGTCAACAGCCCGGGCCGGGCCCGTCTCTGGCCGGCCACGGGCCGTGGACGTGTTTCGGGCAGCCACGGGGCACGGGCTAATGTTACACTCTTATCAATATGAATGTTAACATGTCAATGTGAATATTCACGTTGTCAACAGGCCGGGCCCGCGTCGGCCCGGGGTCGGGCTTCGGGCTGCCCACGGGTCACGGGCTAATTTTACACTCTTATCAATGTTAATGTTAATATGTCAATGTGAATATTTACATTGTCAACGAGCCAAGCCGGGGCCGCCCTGGGCAGCAGGCGGGCTTTGGGCCGCCCACGGGCCACGGGCTAATTTTACATTCCTATCAATGTGAATATTAATATGTCAATGTGAATATTCACATTGTCAACCGGCCGAACCGGGCTCGTCCCGGGCCACCCATGGGATGCGAGTCAATTTTACACTTTTATCAACGTGAATGTTAATATGTCAATGTGAATATTCACATTGTCAACAGGCCGGGTCGGGCCCGCCCCGACCCAGGCCCGACCCGACCCGACCCGGGCCCGGGCTTCGGGCTGCCCACGGGTCATAGGCCAATTTTACACTCTTGTCAATGTTAATGTTAATGTTAATATGTCAATGTGAATATTCATATTGTGAACGGGCCGGCCCGGGCCCGCCCCGTGCGACGGGCTGGTTTCGGGCTGCCCACGGACCGCAGGCCAATTTTACACTCTTATCAATGTGAATGTTAACTTGTCAATGTGAATATTCATATTATCAACGGGCGGGGTCAGGCCTATTTTTTTGGCTTGTGGGCCGGCCCGGTCCGACTCGAATTTTTCCGGGCACCCACGAGGATCGACATGAGCCGGGCCCCTACACATTGACAATATAAACATTTTATATTGATGGTGTAAACATTCACATTAAGGGTATTTTGATAATTATGTCACCCATAGGACTTATTGAAACATAAGAAAATAATGTAAACTAAATAGAATATAAGTAGATGAAAAGGGTATTTTGGTCTTCTTATCTCAAATTGGACCTAATGAAATAGTGAAAAAGAATATGGGTTGAATGGAATAAATCTCTTAAAAAATAGATTTATCAAAAAAGCTCCCTTCTTATATTTATAGATATATATTCTTGATGAAAAAAACCATACAAATGACAATCTCAATTTTTTGGGACTCTTCAGGCACGCATTTAAATTAGAATAATTAAGGAAAATTTACCCATAAGTCCTAGTTTCTGAAAAGTTGAACCATTTAGTCCTAAAAGTTTTCTTATGCTCCATTTAATCCCATTTACACATCAATCTAATGTTCGAAACATTAATCTGATGTTCAAAATCTAATGTTCGAAACATTAATCTGATGTTCGAAATTTAATGTTTGAAACATTAATCTGATGTTTGAAACATTGTAATGGGACCTTTCAGTCTATAAAAAAACTTTTAGAACTAAACAGTATATAAGTTCTTAATTTTAGATTTATTAGTGCATCTCCCAATAATTAATAGTTGTCACACAAAATTGAGAAGAATTTTATTCAGGTTTCTTTCTTTGTTTGTTTTTGACAAGTCAAAATAACAGGTTGTTGAAGCCGATATTGGTACAGTTCGTTCAATTTTTTTTTTTAAATTTGTTTCTTAAAAATCAATTGGGTCAAAGATGGTCCATGTGCGCGCGCCACAAAAAGTACCCTCCCAGCGACACCCTCTCAAATCAAAGACCTTTTTTTTTTGGGGGCAAATTACTTACATCTCTTGAAGTTGGTTAAATTATAAATTTTCCCTCAAGTTTCAAAAATTACATTCTGTTCTTAAATTTTATATTTACATAATAATTTATCTTTTGCCGTGAGTGAAGTACACGTTAAGAATTGTTGACAAAATCATACTGACATCACAAATATATCTTGATGGATGATATCATCCCTAACTTGATTTAAAATTTTTTGAATCGTCTGTATGTATTTAAATCATAATAAATTATTTGATTAATACTTAAAAAATAACAAAATATTTTTCTTGCAAAAATAAAAATAAAAATAATATTTTTCTTCAAAAATAAAAATAATTTTTTTGAGATAAATAATAAATAATAAATAATTTTAAAGAAAAAATAAAAAAAATATTTTTTTGATTTTTTTTCCAAACGTTACCTAAAAAAATTTAGATTTTTTTTTGAAAAAATAGAAACTAATTTAATAAAAATAAAAATGAAAAACTTTTTAATTTGTAAAAATTATTTCTAACCTCTCAAAATAAAATTATATAAAATGATAATTATTTATTATTTTTTTATTTCTTAATCAAATTAATTTTTAATTGTTTTAAAAAAATTTCTAAAATAAGTACTAAGTAATTATTGACTTACTTAACATGATGTATCAGCCAAATATCATCATTTCTCTACATAATACAGTTAGGAGTATTTTAGTCAATTTATTATTTCCGTTAACGGCGTTAATTATAATGGGACGAGATGTAATTTTTGAAATCTGGAGGAAGAATCTGTAATTTAGCTAAGGGGTGTAAGTAATTTGCCCCCTTTCTTTTTTCTTTTTTTTTTTAATTCTTTCAGAATATAATTGTACTTTTGTTTTGTAATGCCCATTCAACTTTTTCTCTACTGATAAAAGCCTCCAAGAAATCACTAATGTTTGTTTTAGGGCAACATTGATGGAGCAGAACAACCCTAGTTCATCCAGAACTGACAGGAAGACTATAGAGAAAAATAGAAGAAATCATTTGAAGTCCCTCTACTCCAAGCTCCATTCTCTTGTGCCTCATCCACCCTCTAGGGTTCTCTCTCTCTCTCTCTCTCTCTCTCTCTCTCACACACACACACACACACACACACAAATGAAATGTATCAAGAAATATGTCTAGAATTTGAATCCATGGTGTTTAAATCTCTTTCTTTCTCTTACTTCTACATCTGTATCAGAAATGTTTAGAAATATATCCCGAATCTACATCCATGGCGTCTCTCTCTCTCTCTTACTTCTATATCTATATCAGAAATGTAATGTATCCAGAAACATGCATAGTATTTGAAACCATGGTGTTTAAATCTCGTTCTGTCTCACTTTTATACCTGTATCAGAAATGCAAGTATCCAGAAACACGCCCAAAATTTGAATCCATTGTATAGATTTAAATTTGATACAGATTTGAGTTACATAAAAAATGAATTTGATTCACATATTTTATAGTCTGCATACTTTTTTAGATACGTAGTATTGTTGTAGTACTGCAAAGATTTGTATCTATATACCATACATAAAGTGAACATCTTTTCTGGTGTCCTAAAGTCTTTGTTTCTTATGTTGTCACGGATCTACTTTTTTTATTTTAAAAAAAATTAAATAGATAAGAGGATGAGACTTGAACCTTGAATTTATATCAAATGAAATTACTACACAATATATAATAATTATTTTATTTTATTTTTATTCATTTGAATTGCACACGTATCGTATGTGTCAAGAACTAAGTAAATATATATGCATACACACACTCTCATACAAAACTCTAAATAATGAACTTTTGATGGGGGTTGGCAGGAAGCAATGCCGCTGCCGGATCAACTAGAAGAAGCAGCAAACTATATCAAGAAGTTGGAAGAAGAATTGGAGAAAATGAAGGAGAAGAAAGATAGCTTAATGGGAGTTGAAAAGCCTAACAATGCAACCACAACAAGTGTGGGGTTGAGATCACCACAGATTGAGATCCATGAAAAGGGTTCGGCTCTAGAGGTGGTTTTGATAACTGGGTTGGATTGTCAGTTCATGTTCAATGAGACGATCCGTGTGCTTCATGAGGAGGGAGCTGAGGTTGTTAATGCCAACTTTTCTGTTGTTGATGATACAGTTTTCCACACAATTCACTCCAAGGTAGCAGTCCTTTCACAATTTATGTATTTAATTTTTTAATTTTTTTTTTAATGTTTGTTTTGAGTTTGTGATTATGAAATTAAGGTATATATTATATACAGCAATTTGCAAATTTATTTTGTAGTGTATTTTGTGTAGGTTGGAGAGTCTTCTGGAATGGAATGTGGAGGAGCTTCGAGGATAACTCAGAGGCTAAAGAAGTTTGTTTATGATGCTAGTTCTTTTTGAAAGTAAAATCTTATGCCTTGCTATCTATTTTAATGATATATATAAAAGTATTTCCTTATTTTAGTTAGTTGATGCAAACGTAACTCTGTTTGTAAACGCTTCCTTGCATCAGTGTTACTTTTAAAAAAATAAAAAATAAAAAAAATTGATGGTAAAATGTGTTATAAAAGAATAATTTTAATTTTAATTTAAAAAGTATGATTTTAATTATTATTTTGATAATATTAGAGCTATTGTTCTATAAAATTGTTACTTGAATAATTATATTATTAATTTTAGTTAAACTATTTGTGTATTTTGATACTTTTAATTCTATTGCATTATAAAATTATAATTACCATATAATAATTTTATATGATATATATTAAATTATAAAATAGTAAAATAAATACTCATTTTAATATTAAAAATAATAGTTAAATTAGAAGAAGAATTAGTAATATAAAATTAAAAGTAATTCTAACTATTTAATTTTCCTTTATATTTATCTGGAAAATAAAAATATGTAAAAATAGAAATTATATAAAAGATATCAAAAAATTAAATATAAATATGTTGTAATTGAATTATCATATAATGATTTTATATGATATATATGTATATATTTATATATTAAATTATAAAATTGTAAAATAAACACTCTTAATTAAATTAAAATATCAACTATATAAAAGAAATTCAACATTGACTCACTAAGAAAGAATCACATAACAACATCTAAACTCAAAAAGAAAAAAAAAAAGAAGAAAACATCCAAATAATATATACATCTCAGTTTGTGAAGTGATTAATTATTTGTAATATGATGTCAAAACATAAAAGAAGTCACTGTTTAACAATTAAAAAAGTAACTCAAGCAGTAAATCCAAATTTTATAGGTTCCTCGAGAATATCATTGTTGTGCAGATTTTTTTTTCCTATGAACTGTGATTATATAAAATAATATAAGAAAGTATAATTCATATATATAATCACTATAAAATTTAAATGATAAATCCATAATATAGAATTGGTATTGAGTATAGAATAATGAAACGCAAAATTAATGTGATTGTTAGAGACAATTTAGCATTAAAAAAAACCTTAATACCCTTGAAAGAATTAAGAAGAGAAACATGAAGTGCAAAATTGATATTGGGTTTGTGAATTATCTCAATTTATCATAAAAAATATATGAAAAATAAATATTTGTCAAATAGAGTCTATATATGTATACATGTTGACGTGACTCTTAAAAAAAAAAAATCCTTAAAATATGTCGCCTAATATAAGAAAAATATTATTTTTAATAATATATATATATATATATATATATATATGATGCATCAAAGCATGTTATAAACATATTTTTTTGCCTATTTGTTGTCTAGAGACTAGCTGTTTGATGAATGGGTAATTCTTACACCTTTTCATACATCAGTACTGTTAACGTAGATTGATCGAGGCATGCTATAAACGTGTTTAACCTGTTTGTGATGATGAGGAACTTCCATTCATATATATATATTTTGATCAGTAAAAGTCAATTATTAATTATTAAATTAGCACTTATACGAGTTAACTTCCTTATTTATACAAAGCATCAAATGCTTGTTTCCTAATTCAACTATCTTCTTAGAGAAAATTGAACTCATAACCTCCATTGAGACCAAGTCTTTAGGAGAGTTATACTGGCCAACTAAGTTAGATTTAGTTGGTTATTCCATTTGTATATATGTAGTCATCAATTGATGCTTTTGTGTGCTTGTGTTTGCCCTGGATATACGTGCATATTGACTATTTTAATTAGTTTTTGATTGATATATAGAATGTGATATTTTATTTTATTAATTATTTTAACATTTTTTTTATCTTTATTAATTATTTTACCCTCAAACCTTTGAAATTTTTTTTTTCCTTCCCCCAATATGAAGATGACTGGTAAGGGCACAAATTAAAAAATTATTGGGACTTCTTGCTTCACTATATATCTATATTTTTTATACAAATGTAATTGGTCCTCGACAAAGCATTTAGCATTTAGCATTTACATCATCTTTTGTGGTATAATTGTTCAAAACTTATCTTAGTCTAGTTGATTAGTTAAGGTCAAACAAGTAGGCATTATATGTGACTTGGAAAGTGTTTTGCTACTAGTTCTAGTAATAAAGCATTCATGGCTTAGTTCTATGTAATTAATGAAGGAAAAATATATGGGTAATCATATTATTTGATGCGGAAATGATTTGGATTGGATGTATGAATTACGAGTATCGTTTAAAAAACCTCCTATCAATTGAGAAGT
Organism: Camellia sinensis; assembly: GCF_055761805.1. Taxonomy (NCBI): domain Eukaryota; kingdom Viridiplantae; phylum Streptophyta; class Magnoliopsida; order Ericales; family Theaceae; genus Camellia; species Camellia sinensis. Next base: position 44,790,065 of record NC_138969.1, on the reverse strand, counting down.
TACTAGAGTTTCTCAATATTTATCCACACTCCAAATTCTTAAGTTTTCAAGATAATAATTTCAAGATAGATGAATAGAGAGAGAACTTATTGTTTTTGGTATGTCTACACAATGTTGAGTATAAGCTATTATATAGGCATATATGGCAAACCATGTGTACCATATGGTTCGGCCCAATGTTTTGAAAACCGGACCGGTGAGCGAACCGGAAAAGAGACCGGGTGGACGGGTCACCGGTTCAACCGTCGGGTCAAACCGGTCGAACCGTGACGTCATAATTAATATTATATAATTAAAAAATATAAATAAATGAAAATATATATAAATACTCAAATAAAAATAAAAATTGTTGTATAATATTTATTAATAATATTTAATAAAGTCATAATTGATAAAAAGAAAGTCACTTGTTTTAAAGAAATTAAAATTTTTAAGCATTGCCTCCAAACAAATTGATTCAATGTTAGGTTTAATTTTGGAGGGAAATGAAATTTTCAACTCTCCCTCCCATCAATATGTTTCAAATAATTTGATTGAATCCCACATAGAATTTTGTAGGTTCTTTTTGAAATTTTTTTTCCTATAAATAGGAATAGACTTTCATAATCTTCTCCAACTTCCAATGAGACTCTTCCTTATGAAAGGAGACTCTTGAAGTAAGAATTTTTAGTCAAAATTTTAAAATATATTTATAATATATATATATATATATATATAAATATATAAGAAAGAAAAGAAAGAAAGAAAGAAAATATAAAAAAAAAAAATCGCTGGTCTAACCCGCCAAAACTCGGTCCGGTTCACCGGTTATCCCGGTTCAACCGCCGGTTCTGGCGGTTTTCAATTTCCAGGCCGGTTTTGCTCATAGTCCAGTTCTGGAGGGTTGACCGGACCGGAGCCAGGCCCGGTTCCCGGTCCAATCGGTTCGACTGGCCGGTCCGGTCCAGGTTTCACAACATTGGTTAGGCCACACCAAGTGTACCACATGTCCAAAACCATGTGTCCCTCATGGTTTTCAAGACTGTTAGGTTTTTATTCTTAGCAATCCCCTTTGACAAAACTCCTTTTAGTTGTAATTGTATTCGCTTTTTTTATTTCAGTGAGGTTATGAATTTTAGATGCGAATTCAACCCGAATTGTGCCTATGCAGAGGAGTTTGTGATCTTAAACCTATCATGTTTCTATGTCGGGGATCAAGCTGCTTAGTCAGCTCGCGGGGGTCTAGGGGGCAACGTCCCTGGGCGGGTTCGGGGCAGCACCCAGGCAGGGTTGAAAGGTAGCGCCCCGAAGCAAAAAGTAAAATTGTAATCGAAGTTGTTTGTCTGCTCGAGCAGAGATCACAACCTTTTAGAGGTTTCAATCGCCTACAAAAGTACTAGGCGTTATTTTTTTTCCGCTCGAGCGGTCATTCATGCGCTCGAGCGTAGATCCGCTCGTGCGACCATTCTTACGCTAGAACGGAGATCGCGGATCTGTTTTCTATAAATATGTGTTTCAGTCCGATTTTAGGGTACTGCTTCCAGATCTTGTTCTTGGGTATTAGGGTTTTTATCTAGAGCTTCTTTGCTTGTTTTCCTTTGATATCTATGAGAGATTAATCATGAATTGAGTGGATTATATCAAAGGCTTTGTTTAGTTTATTTTATTCAAAAATGAGGGAGTTGTTCTTCGGTGGATTCCGTGGAATTTGGCCTGAAGCTTTAGTGGATTCTGGAGTAGCTCATCGTCATTGATTCGACATCGACGTTGTGGATTCAACATTGGGCAAGACAATTCCGAGGTGAAGACAGGGCTAGAAGAGGCACATAGGGGTCGGTTTGATTCGGATGTGGATTCGCTAGGTAATTAAGAGTACACTTGTGTAATTCCTTTATGTCTTTTTAATGGATTGTTTTGTGGCTTTTACCCATGATTTTTTTATCACAATTGGAGGCGTTCCAATTGTGATTTTTTCACGTTAAAATCATTGTGTCGATTTGTCTTTGATTGTTTGATTGTGATTGCTATTTACTGTTTAAAATTAATACATAATCACAAACCAATATCTAGGTGATTTTTAAATTTTTCAAAAACCATGTGTCCCTCATAGTTAGGCCATGTGTGGATGGATCACGTGTATCATGTGGCCTTCAAGGTTAGGTCACACCATGTGTACCATGAGGCCACACCATGTGTATTTACCACATGGTTTTCAACATCTCCCACTCATCTACATATCCATATCATGTGTTATATGCACAATCATCATTTCTCAATCTTTCATTCAATCTATCCTCATGCAGAAAAATAGAGTGTGTAACCTCACGATAAGGTATAAGGTAGGATTGCTATATTAAGTCACTATAAACTAACATAGCACATCACTCGAAATATCTCGTCTACACCCCAAATTCATTAGATAACACCAGATCAAACATTTTAAAACCCCTCGTGAGTCATAGCTCATAAACATGCTTGAAAGTAACATTGTATCTATAATTATGATTATGTCGTGATCTCATATCCGACACAATCGCCCGGGCAATGAGCTACAATACAAGAGTATGATTTCTAACAATCTGCCCTAGCCACTCATGTCAATTCACTCAAACTTGACTACTTTCCTAGATATGGTCCTCTGGATCGTATTCATCATGACCCTTAGATGATATGCTAAAGTAACGACATCAAGTCATCATTTCATGACATAGTTCCAGGTTCAAGGGTATAGAGTAGGCCTATTATTGGCCTAACAGGGCTCACACTAGGGGTGAGTAGCGGATATTCCGATTCATCCAAACAGACTGAATCGAACTGATCTGCCACATTGTGGACGGATAGGTGATGACGAGCGGACAGTTGCAGATTGATTTTTTCAATCCGCCTAGTTTTGGACGGATGATGAATTTGAGGTTCCTTTGGTCACAACCGAACCGCCAAACCATGAGCACCCCTAGTAATTTGTAAGATTTTGTGTTTTCAATATGTTTAGATATTCTGTTTGTATTTTCAATTGAAAAAGAATTTAAATATTCGGTTGTGTTTTCAATTTGGAAATCCTTTTATCAAATGGCAAGTGCTAATATTTGCTATTTTTGTGTAGAAAATATAAGGCTTAATTTTTTTCATTTAAAAAAAATCAAATTAAATAGTTTTTGAATATAAAAAAAGTATGAAATAATTTTGATAATGCATGGTTTTCTTATATGTATTTATTATTGGTATTTGACAATTTACTTGATAATTTTTTAGTTATGTTGAGTTGGATTGTTATCCAAAAAAAAAAAAAAATTTTGTGAAGTTGTTGTATTATGTTCAAAATTTGTAAAAGTTTAAACTGCAAATGATTCGCATCCATCCGTCAATCTGTATCCGTCAATCTGACAGACGGATGCAGATTGATTTTTTCCAATCCATTAATTTGGTGGACGGATGGCGGATTAGAGGTTTCCCGGCTGTAACCAAACCGCAAGCACCCCTAGCTCACACAGTGCTAGAGCAAGGATCCATCTAGTCATTTCCTTAAGTAGTCGAAGGTAGCACATATAGTATGATATGTATGCGACGGCGGAGCTCCCACTAAATTGGTTCTGTCACTCTCTAACACCATACGAATCTTAGTCTAAACCTGAGTTTCTTAGTATATTCACTCATCAAGCGCTTATCTAAGACCTCACATTCGGCTATATTTAGGCTTTATAAAGTCGTGGATAACTTCATATTTGACTTTTTTTAAGTCTTATATTAGCCAATGCTAGGCGACATCCTATAATAATAGATCAATTTTGTTCACTTCTTAAGTTACAAAACATTTACCTCGCTCGCTCTCTAAGCGCCAAGATAATTAATGTCTCATCCCATTCGCTTTACAAGCGTCAGGGTGATCGTCACTGTGAGAAGGTCGATCTATGCCTGGAGGCATCATATACAATGTGTGCTAATAAAATCAATTACGCCATAAAACCACATGAATAAATAATTATGTGTAAGATACTCAAAAAATATATAATAAAGTTAATGAGTTGTCCACAAAAATATTAAATCCTACGAAGTCCTAAACTCCTAACATGAGTTTGGAAAACGTCTCTAACAGTGGCTTTAGTAAGTGAATCAGCCACCACTCTGCTAGTGGAGATATGCTGTAGGACTACCTCCTCTCGTGTAACCATATCTTGAATAAATGAAATCGAATGTCGATATGTTTGCTTTTACCATGATACTTGGGATCCTTAGAATATGCCAAAGTTGCCATACTGTCAACATAGATCATAACGGCTTCATCTGCAAGAGTCGTGATCCCAAGGCGCTGAAGGAATCTTTTCATCCAAACAGCCTCTTGTACTGCTGCTGATCAAGCAACGTACTCTGACTCTATCGTGGATAAAGAAATGCATGATTGCTTCTTACTACACCAAGAAATAGTTGTTCCACTAAGTAGAAACGAATAACCAGTGGTAGACTTGCACTCATCTTTATCAGTAGCCCAGTCTGCGTCACTGTATCCCTTTAGTCTGAAATCTCTACCCTGATAGCAAAGAATGAAATCCATCGTCCCACGAAGATAGCAAAAAATCTTCTTCACTACTTGCCAGTGAACAAGTCTTGGGTTACTCTGGTAACGATTGACCAATCCCATTGCAAAAACATATGTCTGGTCGAGTACACATCATAGCGTACATCAAACTACCAATTGCTCTCGCATGGGGAACTTTTGTCATTTGTTTCTTTTTCTTATCTGTCTTAGGGCAAGAGTCAATGCTCAGATTATGTCCTTTCTTAATTGAAGTGTCAATGGGTTTGCAATAGTGCATATGAAACCATTCCAAGATCTTCTTTATATAAGTCTCTTGAGACAAACTACGAAGCCTGTTAGAGCGATCTCTCAAGATCAAGATCTTAACTTCGAGCACATAATTTGCCACTTCTATGTCCTTCATTTCAAAAGTAGAGGACAATCATTCTTGAGTGGTGACAATCATCTCCATGTCATTTTTAGCTAATAAAATGTCGTCAACATACAGTGATAGAATAATGAAACTTTTTTCTAGTCGTTTGACATATACACAATGGTTTTCCTCCATCATCTTAAACCCAGTTGAAACAATGGCTTTATAGAATCTAAAGTACCATTGTCTAGATGATTGCGTTAAGCCATAAAGGGAACGTTTGAGGCGGCATACTTTGTGCTCTTGTCCGTTGACCTCAAAGCGTACTAGTTGATCCATATAGATTTCCTCATCTAGTTCTCTATTAAGAAATGCAGTCTTAACATCCATTTGGAAAATTTCTAAATCCAAATGCGCGATAATAGCTAGAATTAGGCAAATAAAGGCAAATCTCACCACCGGGGAAAATATCTCATCATGATACATACCCTCTATTTGGGTATAGCTCTTTACCACGAGACAGGCTTTGTACTTATCGATTGACCCATCAGCCTTGCGCTTAATTTTTAAGACCCATTTGTTACCAATGGTCTTGCACCCAGGTGGAAGGTTAACCAACTCCCAAACTTGGTTTCGAGCCATAGAACTCATTTAATTCTTCATAGCAGCCACCCACTCATTAGCATTAGGTGAAACTATTGCTTCCTCATAGGAAACAAGCTCATCAAGATCCAACGAAGTACACATGAAAGATTCCCCCTTAATCTCATAACGATGACGAGAAATAGTTCCACGTTCACTTCTACGTAACCGGGATCGTAGTTTGTTATTTTCTAGTGGAACAGTCCCACTAGGAGGTAAATCACTCCCACTATCTTTTGCGATTTCAAGATAAGTCTCTAATTCTCCACTCTCGCCAAAAGATAGTGTGATTTCCTCAAAATCCTGCAACTCACATAGTACAAGATCTTTCTTTACTTCACCAATACTAGGAAATTCATTTTTAATGAAATTGACATCTCATGACTTATTTTCAGTCATTCACCATTAGGGTATTCACCATACATCACATAACCCTTTGAGTATTCAGAGTATGTAACAAACACTTGTTTATTTTCTCTAGAGCCTAACTTCTCATGCTCATGAGAAGTACTGTGAACAAAACCCGCACAACCCCAAAGCCGCAAATGCTTCAAATCTAGTTTTGCGGCTTTCCATAATTCATATAAAGTAGTTGGAGCTGACTTTAAAGACACAAGGTTAAGGATATAGACAGTAGTCAAAAGAGCATCCATCCAAAAAGATATAGGGAGGTTGGCTTGTACCATCATCAATCTAGCCATTTTAAGTAAAGTGCGATTTCGTGTCTCTGCTACACCAGTTTGTTACGGAGTCCACAGAATCGTTAATTACCTACGTATCCCCTTTTTCCCACACAGTCCCTGAAACTAATGTGATAAATACTCACGCTCTCGATCTATTCGAAGGATTTTCAATTTTCTGTTTGTTTGATTCTCAACCAGTGCAACAAAGTGCTTGAAGCAATCCAATGCCTTAAAGCGATGTGAGATGAAATAGACATGATTGAATCGTGAGTAATTATCAATAAATGTAAGGAAATAAGAAGCGCTATGGCCTGCCTTTAGATTCATAGGTCCACAAATAGTAGAGTGAACTAACTCTAAAGGACATAAAGCCCTAAGTGCCTTTCCAAAAGGCTTTCTACAAGCTTTTCCTGCCAAATAAGGTTCACACACAAGCAGACTTACATTAGTAAGATGCCCCAACATGCTTTCTTTAGCTAGTCTAGTCATTCTATCTTTGCTTGTGTGACTAAATCTAGCATGCCAATTAACAGAATTTAATGAGTCATAATCACAAGACACATAAGAATATGAATAAAAATCCAAATTTAGCATAAAGAAACCATTGGAAAGAAAAAAATGTCCATACAAGACTTCATTTATGTGAGAACCCGAATATACAAATCAAGTAAATAATTAAATAATAATAATATTACAATCCCAAATATTTTGGTGGTAAATCCTAAAGTGCAAATTAAATATTTGGAAGGTCTTTTAATTAATTTTTAAACCTAAAATAAATTTATGGTGAAAGTATTTAATTTAGAGGCAAGATTTATTATTTAAAAAAAAACAAATAGAGGGTAAGTTTGTAAGTATATTTTGTTATATTAATAGTTATATTTTATTTAAATTAATGGGTTAGAAAACAAAATAATATAAAGAGATAATAAACTAGAGCCTTTTGTTTAGATACATAACCCTAGGTTGCCTAATACATTCTATAGCAGCAGCAGGAGGCAGCCACGGGGAGAGAGAGAGATTGAGAGAAAAGAAGAAGAAAAAAAAAAGGGGTTACAAAGGAGGATGGATTTTTGGGTGTGTACTAGGTCTTTATCTTTCTTCTTCTTTAAAGTTTTGTTCTTTATCCTTACTCTATGATTATTTAGTTCATTGATGGAGATGTTGTAGGTTTATGTATTGTGTATATAGATATCTTATTAAGAAACTTGAGGAGCTAAATTTATGTGTAAAGATTGGGTGTAATTTTTAGTCCAAAAATTCTACACAGAATCAAAAACTTTAAAAATCAAGAAAACATATCAAACGGATGAATTTTAATCTGAAATTTTACGATAGATTAATTACATATTGAATTGCATATCTGAATTTTTTCATAATTTTTGGGAGTCAAAATCCATATAAACTGATGTGTTTAAATCTGTTCAGAAAACTGGTTTTTAACAGTAAATTCAGGAGTGTTGTTCTCTTTGGGTATAAATCCAAAAATTATCAAATCAGTGTCATTAGAACCGGTTACGAGTCTAGTTTCTTGCATTTTTTTACTTGCGTTGATTGCTCGTGTATACTAAGAGAACCGTCAATTTCTTTAAAGTGCTGTAGAAAACAACCTGTTTGGATATAATAAATTGTAGATAATTATTTTGATAAGAAAATCAAGTGAAACCAATTGGGTTTGAAACTTAGGATATATTAGTTGATATTTGGAGGTTTTTGGAATTTTTCGAATAGCGTGGAGTGGGTTTTGTAATTTTCAAAGTTAGCGAATAGATTGAGAAAACTTGTTTAAAACACTGTTTTATCTTAAAGTTATTTTTAGTTAAGTTTCGATTGGAACCTATGTCTTGGGTGATTTTAGACCTTGAAGAACATGAACTTAGGTAATATTTAAGAGTAACGGTGAGTTGGGTTGAGCCGTGTTAGTGCGCTTTAGTTTGGGGTTACTTAGTTCGTATTCTTTAGTATTTTTAAATTAGTAGTGACGTGTAGTTTTCATATTGGTTCAAGGCATTAGTTGGAGTTTCATACTCTATTCGAGAATTATATTATTTCGTTTTCAGGTGAGTAGTTTCATGCTACATATTTTTATAAATGTTCCCCTACTCTGAACTGTTGGAAAATTAAATTGTTGTTTCATGATTAAACTATTTTGATAAATTATTATATTATCAATGGAATTAAATTATTTCTGAAACAACGTGTGAACTTGGCATACTGTAAACTATTTGTTTTGGTCTCATGTTTATAATGATGAACTACCATGTTTTGCGAAACTGATGTGTATTGATTATTGGGACCATATGTGTATTTAGTCCAGGGAAATTATTCCACTATGTGTGGTGACTCTGGCCACTAGGGAGCAGATCTGGGTTGGGCTGTGATGACTCTAGTGCTCAACGATTGTAAGGAAAAGACCTTTAAAAATAACTAGGTGACCTTCAATCGGATCGTCTTTGAGAAAAGGCCCAGGTGCCACCCTGAAAATGACTCTAAGTTCAGTATTGGATCCAACGAGGCTTATAGCCTTGAGAACTGTGTGGCATATTATTTGTTTTTCTTGGTACCCAGAAAATTATTGGTGTTCATGTTATAATCTGTTTTAAGTGAAAAATGTCATTTATCATGTTCTTGCGAGACATGAGTATTTTAAGTGTTGAACTGTGGAACCTTCTTTTTAAAATAGATTGTAATTACCAAACTGTATGCCAATCTAGTTTCTGTGATATATATCTTATTTTTGGAATTGAACCATGTTTTCAAAACTGTATTTACTATCCATGTTGCTACTCACTGAGCTATCAGCTGACTTAGTTGTTTACCATTTTCAGGTGTTAAACGGACTTAGAGTGGACTCATGGCGTAGCGGGGACTCAATTGCATGGACCTCTAGGGCATTTATTTAATTTGTTTTAGGTTGTTTTGTCGAGTTTTGTGCATACATTGTGGTTGGGTTTTATTTAGAATTATTTTATTTTGTGGGCGGTATGTCACTGGATTGAGTATTGATTTATTTATTTTTGGGCTATCATCACATTTATTCTTTATGGTTTTGGATTCATGTTTAGGCTTACGTATGCCTTGGGCTAAGTCCCTATGGGCCACGGCCGGTCATGCCCAGATTTTGGGTGTGACGATTGTGGTATCAAAGCTTTAGATTTATTGAGTTACATATCTTGCATTTCATCATTTAGACGAGGTCCGAGTCCTTATAGTCCTTAGTAGTGTGTGGTTAAGTTAGTTTTATTTAAACTTGTTTTGAATCGTTCTGGATTTCATTTTGAAGGTTAAGAGTTGGCACCTAGATATTTACACGGACTGTCTATCCTTTGTGAGCCCTTGATGTTTGTATTACCATGTGTACTCCATTAAAAGAAGTAGTAGCGTTAGGAGATGTATGTAGATCTTGTGAGGTAAACTTGGATGGTAGGATTGTTCTGGTGGATTTGATTTCCTTAGAGGTGAAGGATTTTGATGTGATTTTGGGGATGGATTGGTTGACGAAGCATCATGTCTCTGTTGATTGTTTTAGAAAGAGGGTAGTTTTTGCTATGCCGAGGCAACTTGAGTTTTTTTTTTGTTTTTTAGGGAGATAGGATAAGGTCTTCTATCTGTTTTATTTCTTCTCTTCAGGCTAACCGAATGTTAAGAAAAGGGTGTCATGGTTATTTAGCTTGTGTGGTGAGTACTGAACAACCAGAGCAGAGGTTAGATGAGTTGCCTGTAGTAAGGAAATTTGTTGATGTTTTTTCCAGAGGATCTACCTGGTCTTCCTCCAGACCGTGAGGTCGAATTTTTCATTGACTTGGTCCCCAATACAACACCTATCTCTAAAGCACCCTATAGAATGGCACCGTTGGAGTTAAGGGAGTTACAAACTCCAGTTACAGGAGTTGCTAGACAAAAGTTTTGTTAGGCCTAGTGCCTCACTTTGGGGAGCACCTGTGTTGTTTGTGAAGAAGAATGATGGGTCTATGAGATTGTGTATTGATTATAGAGAACCGAACAAAGTCACAGTGAAGAATAGGTATCCTTTGCCATGTATTGATGACCTATTTGACCAATTGCAGGGAGCTTAGGTATTCTCTAAGATGGACTTGAGGTCAGGCTATCACTAGTTGAAGGTAAGGAATAAGGATGTTCCTAAGACAGCTTTTAGAATCTGTTGTGGGCATTATGAGTTCTTGGTGATGCCTTTTGGTCTCACAAATGCACCAGCCGCATTCATGGATTTGATGAACAGAGTATTCAAACCCCAACTAGATAAATTTGTGGTAGTATTTATTGATGACATCCTAATTTATTCGAGGAGTAAGAAGGAGCATGAGCAGTATTTGAGGGTAGTACTGCAGATCCTTAGGGAGAAGAGACTGTATGCAAAATTTAAGAAGTGTGAATTCTGGTTGAGTAGTGTATCCTTTTTGGGTCATGTAGTGAGTTAAGATAGGGTATCTGTGGATAGCACGAAGGTGGTAGAAAATCATTGATTGGCCGCGACCTACTTTTGTGATAGAGGTACGTAGCTTTTTAGGGCTTGCTGGATATTATAGACAGTTTGTGGAAGGATTCTTCCGTATTGCTTTGCCATTTATAAATCTCACTAGGAAAGAGGTAAAGTTTGAGTGGAATGATGATTGTGAGTGTAGCTTCTAAGAGTTTAAACAAAGGTTGATATCAGCTCCAATCATTGCCTTACGTACAGGTGGTGGTAGTTTTGTGATTTATAGTGATGCTTCACGATAGGGTTTTGGATGTGTGCTCATACAACATGGGAAGGTGATTGCTTATGCATCACGATAGTTGAAAGTACATGAGAGAAATTATCCTACGCACGACTTGGAGTTAGTAGCAATGGTTTTCGCTCTTAAGATTTGACGACATTATTTATGGAGAGTCATGTGAGATTTACACTGATCATAAGAGTTTGAAGCATATTTTCACATAGAAAAAACTAAATTTGAGGCAAATAAGATGGCTTGAGTTGCTAAAGGATTACGATGTGAATATTTGGTATCATCCGGGGAAGGTAAATGTGGTGACAAATGCCTTGAGTAGGAAGGTCGCAATTGGAGATGTAGCTGCTTTGTCTATTGAGAGTTGTTTGGTGGAAGACATGAGACGTTTGAGGCTTGAGGTTGTTACACCTGGTGATAGGGATTATTGTAGTCAATTGGCAGTTTAGCCGACCTTGAGAGAATGGATTCGTTTAGCTTAGGAGATTAACCTCCAATGTAAGCGTATTAAAGGAGAGATGACAGAGGGTAAGTATGTAGACTTTGTGGTTAGTGATGACGGGTTGCTTAGATTCCGTAGCCGAATTTGTGTTTCTGTTGGTAGTGATTTGAGGAAAGAGATTATGACGGAGGCACATAGTTCTAGTTACAGCATTCATCCTGGAAGCACTAAGATGTATCGGGATCTTCATGAGCATTTTTGGTGGAATGGTATGAAAGGAGATATTGCAGAATTTGTGGCTCAGTGTTTAGTGTGTCAACAGGTTAAGGTAGAACATCAGAAACCTGCGAGGAAACTACAACCCTTACCTATACTAGAGTGGAAGTGGGATCATGTTACCATGGATTTCGTGTGCGGATTACCTCGTACTAGTAGTAATCACGATGCAGTTTGGGTAGTTGTGGATAGATTAACCAAGTCAGCACATTTTATTGCAGTTCAAATGAACTATTCTCTAGCTCGATTTACACAGTTGTATGTGAAGGAGATTGTTAGATTGCATGGTGCACCTGTGTCAATAGTGTCAGATCGGGACCCTCGTTTTGTGTCTAAGTTTTGGGGTGCGTTACAGTCAGCTATAGGTACTCGGTTAAATTTCACTCTCAGACAGATGGGAATCAGAGAGGACTATTCAAACCCTTGAGGATACGTTGAGGGCTTGTGCTTTGGAGTAGAGAAGTAATTGGAATGATTATTTGCCGCTCATGAAGTTTGCCTATAATAATAGTTATCATTCTAGTTTGGGAGTAGCTCCTTATGAGGCTTTGTATGGGAGGAAGTGTAGGTCTCCTTTGTGTGGGTATGAGGTTGGTGAAAGACAAATGTTGGGACCTGATTTGGTGGAGGATGCTACACGAAAAATTATCACCATCAGAGAGAGATTATTGACTGCTCAGAGTAGACAAAAAAGTTATGCTGATCATCGTAGGAGAGATTTAGAGTTTTATGTGGGGGATATGGTATTCTTGAAAGTATCACCATGGAAAGGAGTGATCAGGTTTGGAAAGAAAGAAAAGTTGAGTCCTAGATACATTGGTCCATTTGAGGTATTGGAGAAGGTTGGTGAGGTTGCGTACCGTGTTGCTCTACCCCCTAGGTTGGCAGGAGTGCATAATGTGTTTCACGTGTCTATGTTGAGGAAATATGTGCACAATCCGTCGCATGTGATAGATTATGAGCCGCTTCAGATTAGAAAGGATTTTTCGTATGAGGAGATACCTGTTCAGATTTTGGATTCGAAAGAGAAAATGTTGCGTACAAAGGTCATTAAATTGGTTAAGGTATTGAGGCGTAATCATCTAATTGAAGAGGTGACTTGGGAACGCGAGAACGAGATGTGCGAGAAGTACCCACATCTATTCTCATGATTTACTCAGGTTAGTTTCGAGAACGAAACTTTTCTTTTAGGAGGGGAGAATGTGAGAACCTGAATATACAAATCAAGTAAATAATTAAATAATAATAATATTACAATCCCAAATATTTTGGTGGTAAATCCTAAAGTGCAAATTAAATATTTGGAAGGTCTTTTAATTAATTTTTAAACCTAAAATAAATTTATGGTGAAAGTATTTAATTTAGAGGCAAGATTTATTATTTAAAAAAAACAAATAGAGGGTAAGTTTGTAAGTATATTTTGTTATATTAATAGTTATATTTTATTTAAATTAATGGGTTAGAAAATAAAATAATATAAAGAGATAATAAACTAGAGCCTTTTGTTTAGATACATAACCCTAGGTTGCCTAATACATTCTATAGCAGCAGCAGGAGGTAGCCACAGGGAGAGAGAGAGATTGAAAAAAAAGAAGACGAAAAAAAAGGGGTTGCAAAGAAGGATGGATTTTTGGGTGTGTACTGGGTCTTTATCTTTCTTCTTCCTTAAGGTTTTGTTCTTTATCCTTACTCTATGATTATTTAGTTCATTGATGGAGATGTTGTAGGTTTATGTATTGTGTATATAGATATCCTATTAAGAAACTTGAGGAGCTAAATTTACGTGTAAAGATTGGGTGTAATTTTTAGTCCAAAAATTCTACACAGAATCACAAACTTTAAAAATCAAGAAAACATATCAAATGGATGAATTTTAATCTGAAATTTTTACGGTAGATTAATTACATATTGAATTGCATATCTGAATTTTTTCATAATTTTTGGGAGTCAAAATCCATATAAACTGATGTGTTTAAATCTGTCCAGAAAACTGGTTTTTAACAGTAAATTCGGGAGTGTTGTTCTCTTTGGGTATAAATCCAAAAATTATCAAATCAGTGTCATTAGAACCGGTTACGAGTCTAGTTTCTTGCATTTTTTTACTTGCGTTGATTGCTCGTGTATATTAAGAGAACCGTCAATTTCTTTAAAGTGCTGCAGAAAACAACCTGTTTGGATATAATAAATTCTAGATAATTATTTTGATAAGAAAATCAAGTGAAACCAATTGGGTTTGAAACTTAGGATATATTAGTTGATATTTGGAGGTTTTTGGAATTTTTCGAATAGCGTGGAGTGGGTTTTGTAATTTTCAAAGTTAGCGAATAGATTGGGAAAACTTGTTTAAAACACTGTTTTATCTTAAAGTTATTTTTAGTTAAGTTTCGATCGGAACCTATGTCTTGGGTGATTTTAGACCTTGAAGAACATGAACTTAGGTAATATTTAAGAGTAACGGTGAGTTGGGTTGAGCCGTGTTAGTGCGCTTTAGTTTGTGGTTACTTAGTTCGTATTCTTTAGTATTTTTAAATTAGTAGTGACGTGTAGTTTTCATATCGATTCAGGGCATTAGTTGGACTTTCATACTCTATTCGAGGATTATATTATTTCGTTTCCAGGTGAGTAGTTTCATGTTACATATTTTTGTAAATGTTCCCCTACTCTGAACTGTTGGAAAATTAAATTGTTGTTTCATGATTAAACTGTTTTGATAAATTATTATATTATTAATGGAATCAAATTGTTTCTGAAACAACGTGTGAACTTGGCATATTGTAAACTATTTGTTTTGGTCTCATGTTTATAATGATGAACTACCATATTTTGCGAAACTGATGTGTATTGATTATTGGGACCATATGTGTATTTAGTCCAGGGAAATTATTCCACTATGTGTGGTGACTCTGGCCACTAGGGAACCTATCCGGGTTGGGCCGTGATGACTCTAGTGCTCAACGATTGTAAGGAAAAGACATTTAAAAACAGCTAGGTGACCTTCAATCGGATCGTCTTTGAGAAAAAGCCCAGGCGCCACCCTGAGGATGACTCTTAGTTCGGTATTGCATCCAACGGAGCTTATAGCCTTGAGAACTGTGTGACATATTATTTGTTTTTCTTGGTACCCAGAAAATTATTGGTGTTCATGTTATAATCTGTTTTAAGTGGAAAATGTCATTAATCATGTTCTTGCGAGACATGAGTATTTTAAGTGTTGAACTGTGGAACCTTCTTTTTGAAACAGATTGCATTTACGAAATTGTATGCCAATCTAGTTTCTGTGATATATATCTTATTTTGGAATTGAACTATGTTTTCAAAACTGTATTTACTATCCATATTGCTACTCACTGAGCTATCAGCTGACTTAGTTGTTTACCATTTCCAGGTGTTACAAGGACTTAAAGTGGACTCGTGGCGTAGCAGTGACTCAATTGCATGGACCTCTAGGGCATTTATTTAATATGTTTTAGGTTGCTTTGTCGAGTTTTGTGCATAAATTGTGGTTGGGTTTTATTTAGAATTATTTTATTTTGTAGGCGGTTTGTGTCCCATTTAGTATATATATATTTTTAGGAAGTTGGTTATGACTTGTTTTTCACTTGTGGTATGTCACTGGATTAAGTGTTGATTTATTTATTTCTGGGCTATCATCACATTTATTCTTTATGGTTTTGGATTCATGTTTAGGCTTACGTGTGCCTTGGGCTAAGTCCCTGTGGGCCACGGCCGGTCATACCCTGGGGTGTGACAATTTACATAGAAATCCAACTGATCGCTATCAATTTGAAAACTAAAACCAAATCCTAACAAAGCAAACTGATAAAAGATTACATTGGACACCAGGCGCATAAAGCACATCATGGAGGAGTAAGGTGCGCCCTAGACGCGTGTTGAGCTGATAAGAACTAACTCCAAGGACATCCTCACGAGTTCCATTACCCAAGGCAACAAACTACCTGCCAACAGGTATCTTTTTGTAATCCACGAACCCAACTCTTTCTCTGGTTATGTAGTGGGTTGCTCATGAGTCTACAATCCAACCATGGAGAGAATTAGAAACACATACATGTGAACAAACACATGTATTGAAAGAGTTAAGGAAAAGGTTTATCTTCTTTGCATCAGGGCATTCTCGAGTAAAATGACCTAGCTTCCCACAGTTATAGCACTTGACTTTGGTTTTATCTTTGTTTCTAGAGTGCTTGCCTCGACGACGTTTCATCACATTACCTTGGTTAGCACCAAGGCTACCAGCTGCACCACTATGTCTTCCTTGTTTATTGCGCTTAGGCCTGAATGCCTTACGCTACCCATCTTGAGCGACAAGGACAGTGCTGTGGTACAACCCGATGTGCTCTGCTTCAAGCTCATGGTGGCTAGAAATATCAGCAAAATTCTTGATATTCTCATTGTGTGTAAGCATAAGTTTCATTTGCCCTATAAATCAAGCAAAGAACGTATCACAGCTGTAACCTGCTGCTCATTAGTAAGAATATTGCCAGTAGTCTTTAAATCACGTATCATGGCTGACACAGTTCTGAGATTCTCAACCATTGACTGATTTGGATGCATAGCATATTGCCCAAATTTCAAAATTAGAGCATGCAACCTAGTTACAGATGTGGTCCTATAAAGTAATGGGGCTCACCTCAGACTCCCCAATGAGATTATTGTGCATGCTGCTAAGCATAGTATAGTTCTCGCACCGATCTCTCCAGACCCATTTATCATATTTTTCCATGTCACAGCGATATTGGGCAGTGGTCCCTTCTTCAAGACAGATCATAAGGGTAGTCAAAGTATCTAAGACTTCTCGTTCATTAAGCAAGTGTTGAATTTTTTGATGCCACATATCATAATTGGACTTATCTAATTTTTCTCCTTTGGTGAGGTCAATAATAACATTCTTAGAGGCCATTTCACTGATGGTATTGCACCGAGGTTGACATTAGCACATATTTTTTAATTTTAAATTTATTCCCAAAAACACAATTGGCATACAATATTTCCACTTACATAGAGAAATCAAAATTTTCGCTAAGCTCATAATTATATCCTTCTATATGAGTTAAAATATAACACCTAATTAATTTTTTTAATAATATTATATAAGAGGCAAAACCATCTCTTAAATCCACAACATGAAACCATGTACAATATGTGACGTTCCAAATTCTACTCTAAAAATTGAAATCAATGTAATGTCACTACAAAGTCCTTTTGGTCATACCAAGTAAGATCCCAGAATGGTCAGAAGAGTCAATATAGCCTCCTTTCTAAGTCCAACCACTTTAGATAGTATAACTATCTTTTTGACAAATGTTCAGAGGTATTAGCATAAGGTCTCATAAGAAATGTAAAGATAAAACATCCCCTTAACTTTTCGTTGCTTTAGGCAGAGTTGTGATTGAAGAGGGATAATAAACAAAGTTACAATACCAAAATGAGTCATCAAATTATACACAATAATTAATCAACAGTGCTGGGCCCCCCAACACCTCCACCTCCACACTATGAGAGCAAGAAAAAAAAAAATTGAACCAATCAAAAAACAGTGGAGGTGGTGGGGGTCACTCCCACTAGGGGTCCAAGGCATTTTTGATAATTAATATGATAAGAAAAAAATAACTTTCCAAAACTTCCTCCAAAAACAATGATTGGACCAAAAATCTTTGAAAAATCACAACTTTTTCAATATAATTCCGATTAAAGCCCATTTTATATGGATGGAAATCTCACGAAGAGTACTTTCAAAATTTGTAAATTTCAGTTACAATAAACGAATTTTTTGATATATAATTTTGAGATAAAAAATCTGCTCTTATGGAGTTTTCCAAAAACTCTTCTCAACATGCCATGATATTCAATAATATTGAATTAAACATGAATAAAGCTAATCTATGGGTAATCATATTACTTGGTACAGAAACGGTTTGGATTGGATGCTTGAATTACGAGTCTCTTCTGAAAAACCCCTCGTCAATTGAGAGCTACTAGAATTTCTCAATATTTATCCACACTCCAAATTCCTAAGCTTTGAAGATGGTAGTCTCAAGATAGATGAATAGAGAGAAAGCTTATGATTTTTGGTGTGTCTACACAATGATGAGCATAAGCCCTTATATAGGCATATATGGCAAATCATGTTTACCATGTGGTTAAGCCACACCATGTGTACCACATGTCCAAGACCATGTGTCCCTCATGGTTAGGTCTTGTATGAATGAACCATGTGTGCCATGTGGCCTTCAAGATTAGGCTACACCATGTGTACTATGAGGCCACACATGTATATTTACCACATGGTTTTCAACAATTAGAAAGCAATGCTTCAGCTAGCACGAAGTTTCAAGTCCCTACAAAAGAATATGACCATAAGAACAGCCTGACCGAGCGTGTTTGGCTAAAGTCAGCATAATTCTTTACTTAGCAAGACAAAGAACATGAACTATTTCTATATTTTTTATGGAGATTATTTCATACCTCCATTTTACCTTTTGTCCCCCTTTTATAATGTTGAATATCATCGTTTGATCATCTTTCCTTATGAAATTTTCTCTTAGAAATACCACGTTGTTATTCTGGTGTTCATAATTCATCAGAGATTTTGCTCTTCTTATCCTAATGAGCCTAGTTGGTACATGCTTCTCGATCTAAGATCTTGCTTTGGACAGTTTACTATTTTGGAGTTTACACCATAACCTGCCATGTGTGGACCCAACTTTAGTTGAGCACAGAAATTTTAGGAAAAAAATACTCTAGAGGATCTTTGGTGACTTTAGTGAGCAAGGATCCTCTAGAGTTTTTTTTTCCTAAAGTTTCCTAGAGTGGTGTATTGTGTGGTTGAGATTTATCAGTTAGGATTTTTTTACCCACCACTCCAACTTTTTTCTTAGTTTAGAACAAGATCTGTATTTATATTTACTTATATTTTCTACTACATATATATACAAATGAAACACTTCAATCATCTTAGCAATTGTACATACTAGAAAATATTCATACAGAAGATCGAAATTAGCCATCAATGATTTATCTTTTTAGATTAAATTTTTTTTTTTGGGGGGTTAATCTCTGCTTTCCAAATCTCTTCTCCTCCACACCTTCTTCTATTTGGTAAATTAGTGATTCTAATAATGTAAATGATGTATGTGCTAGATATGATTGCATGGCTTGTCAGTCTTTCTCCACCAGTTTGTGATGATAAAAAGATAAAAGTCAGGATAGGATGTGAACTTTTGAATTATATGATGTGATTCCCATTTTTTTTATTTTTTATTTTTTTTAAGATAGGAATTATATGATGTGAATTTGGTACCAAGGAACTAGGGTTGTGAATTTGAATTGAAGTGATCATAATAGAAATCCATTTCACGAATATATAGGATGTACAACGAAATTGATTTGTAGCGCAAAATATGTTGTCAATTGTATGATCAATATTAGATGAAATATCTAAACTATTGATGAAGCGTGTTTGGCTATGCAATTTGTAGATCAAATGAACCGACATGTAACTAAACAAAGAGAAAGGCACTAGCAAGAATCAAATGGCATGTGTTCAAAATTTTGTGAAATTTGGTGAGTTTTGATGGAAAACGAACATGATCTATTACTTTGGCATGGACCCCAAAAAATTTCGGGTGAATTTCATTGTTTAAACTGTCAATTTCAAGATTTTACTCTTTTGGAAAAATTTTGCAACTTCAATTATCGTTAGTATTCGGTAATTTTCGTTGTATTTTTTTTTATTTCTATCTAGTTAGTTAAGGAACTACTAATTTCACCTAATTTCAGTTGCTTTCTAGTGTCATTAGTTCTGCTTTTCATTATAAATAAAAAAAAATTAAATTATTGTAAGTCTTAGGGCTAATTAATTTTGAAGATTAATAAAATTTTGAATTTATACTCTTTCAATTTTTGGCATTTGTTTGAAATCAACTCTTGCTAGTTGTTGAACCTTATTCTTGTTATTCTTGTGAATTAATGGGACAAGAGGAGAATTTTTATTTCGAGCATTCATTCTAGCATTCAGTCTTCAATTAACGGACCCTAAAATCATTTTCCTACTTTCTCACTTACACATTTACACTGGTGCATCAAATGCCAAATAATAAACACTGGTAACATTGTTGAGACTCTCGCATAGTAGGATGAGAAGTTTAATTTTAAAAGTAGAGGATAACATGTTTTATATTACATAGACATGCAGTTTGGATTTTAATTTTAGATTTGTAGAAATCAATATTTGTGATTTCTGGGGTGAAATGATAAAAGACATGAACCAAGTGAAAAGTGTTTAGTTTCGTTTGGGAACATGTTAATTTAGTAACTTTTTAACTATTTGGCTAAAAAAATAAGTAAAAAAAACTTATATGTTTGGGATGACTTTTTGGCTAATTACGAAAAGATGTGCAAAAAGTAGAGAGAAAAGAGAATTTTTGACTTTTTGATATGAATTGTTGGCTTTTTGACTAAAAATATAACTTTTTGACTAAAAAGATAAGTCGCCAAACGGGGCCTAATTCTAAGAAGGGAAAGAGTCTAGTTTTTAAAAATAGTAATGCTATACTTACCGCCTTCCATCAAATTGGTAAACATGACCTTTGTGGATTTTATCATTTCAATTTCAAAGGCCACCCCCTGAGCGAACCGAACAAACCAGAGCAGAGTTGAACTTTAAACCTCCTGCTAATGTTAGACTAATAGGAATCCATAAAATTAGTAAAACATGAAGCATAGAAATGAATAACACATAAGAAAAAGATAAATCACACATACACATAAATAATACAGGATTTATATAATTTGTCACAGATTAGGTTTACGACTACTGAAATTTTCACTATATAATTAATATGAAAAGTTACAAGAGATGATCGTCTTTGCTAAATGTATAGAAATTAAAACAGCCTATTTTAAAATTCAAAAGTTGGGTCTGCAATATTCAATTTTTATCAGGATTCATATACAGTAACAAAAGCTTCCTAGAAATAAAATTCTAGTGACCAGCTTTGAGGATTGCCCTTGTATTGAATGCTTGAATTCGTACTCAACAAAATAAATAAATAAATTTTATGAATATGCTGGTTGCATATATCTTTGTGGCATGAGCAATTATTAAATGGACTTTGACGTACATACATACATTTGTTGCATATATGTTATTTTATTTTTTATTTTTTTGAACAAATACGTTATTGTTTAATACAATCAAGTTCCTGACCCACCAAATCAAATACAGAACAGTGTGATATCAAAACACACAAAGGGCTCTTTTGGGAACAATGGTAAAAAGCCAAAAAGTTGGCTTTTTAGCTTTTTTAGTAAAAAAAGTTAACTTTTTTACCCAAAACAACCCAACTTTTTGCCAAAAAAGCCACTAAAAAAGCCAAAAAGTCAAAAAGTCAGCTTTTTACCAACTTCCCAAAACACCCCAAAGTGAAAGCGTTTGGTAGAGTTTTAGAATTATAATTTAAAAATAGAGTTGTGTTTTGAGTTTATGACTTTTGAAATTATAATTTGAGTATAAAAAATTTATTTGGTTATAAGTTTTGAAAAGAGTTTTAAATTAAGTGATGTGACATATGATATTTAATATAAAAATTTACAACTCATAATTAAACACACAATCCAAAATTCTATTCAAAGCTTACAAAAAAATTTAAAAAAATTTCACAAATATATTTTTTTTGTAATATAAAAATACAAGGTGCAAAAAAAAAAAAACAAACTGAACACTGTTTCGATCAACCAGTCAAACGACCGATTAGTTCAAATTTTTCTGTCTTGAAAAGAGTTTTCAAAAATAAATATAAAATTAATTTTTAAAAATACTAAACAAATACCATATTAAAAAATAAATGTAGAACTATATTTTAGAAGCTCCACCAAACGGAGCTTCCACACCAAACTTAGCCTCCAGACTTACAATTCACATATGACAAGAAAGATGAGATCAGTTTATGGTATAACCATTCAGAAGAAATCAAGCCGTTTATAAGCAGTTTAATTTGAAACCTTTAATCGGGAACCACTATTGTGCACACATCGCATACACCTTATAAATATAAATAAAAATAATATAATTTTAATTTTTTAAACCATAACTAAAAAAAAAAAATGTCACAATTAAACATAACATGAGACATAACTAAAGAATTCATTAGTTATAATTAAAATAATATCATAACTAAATAAAAAAAATTAGTCATAACTAAAGAATAAAATTGTATAACTAAAAGTACATGTGATACACCATTTTTAAATGAGTGTATATTAGAATTTCTCTTAAAACTTGATTGATATATAAATTAATTTTATTTTAATAACATATCAATTATTTTTTAATAATTTATCTTTTTGTTAAAGTTTGCTTTGGTCAAATTATTAATAATATTATTGTTTTCATACTTGGCTTATATATGGGAACTTGGTTTGGGGCTAAAATAGCCACAAAAAATAAAATAGGCTATTTTAGCCACAAAAAACAAAACATCAAATTCAACCCATAATCATTACAATCCTCTCTCACAAAAAAAGTCAAAAAAGTCAAAAAGCCAAAAAACCCTTCCCAAACCAGGTTAAAATAGCCCAGGCTAAAATAGCCAAAAAACCAAAAAGCCAAAAAGCCAACCCTTCCCAAACGGAAGCATATGTATATTGTGGGTTTGTACTTTACTCGTCTATATAATCGAGTTAATTCAAATCGAGCTCAAGTTTCACAAACATTTGATTTGATTATCTGAGCTCAAACTCGATTCTTTTTGTACTGCTTCCGCTTATTCAAAGGGAATGTTTGGAAAACTAATTTTTTTAAACTAAAATAGTAAAAAAATAAAAATACCCAATTACATTATTCTCTGAATTTGTTTACACATTATTTTATAAAGGAATTTTTATTGATAAATCCCATTTAGAATTGTTTTAACTCAAAAAGTCTATAAAAGAATTTTTTAACCCATTTAATCCCATGTATGTATAGTTTTATTCCATAAAGTCCTTTTTCTTGATTTGCACTATTTTCTTGGACACTTATGCCTTTATATTTAATTTTGATACCCTTATAAATATTTTTTGAACAGTTAGCAATTTTATGATGTGAACATTCATATTTTTAAATTCACATTGGTAGGAATATAAAATTGGCCCGTGGACGGCCCGAAACCCGCCCGCGAGCCGGGGCGGACCTGGCCCGTTGACAATATGAATATTCACATTCACATATTAACATTGACATGTTTACATTCACATTAATAGGAGTGTAAAATTAGCCTGCGCCCCGTGACTGCCCAAAACCTGCCCACGGCCCGTGGGCGGCTCGGGGCGGCCCGGCCCAGCCTGTTAACAATGTGAATATTCACATTGACATGTTAACATTTATATTGATAAGAGTATAAAATTGGCCAATGGCCTAGGGCGAGCCCGACCCGGCCTGTTGACAATGTGAATATTCACATTAACATGTTAACATTCACATTGATAAGAGTGTAAAATTGGCCCGCAGTCCGTGGGCGACCCGAAGCACGACCGCAGCCCGACCCGTGACATTGTGAATATTCACATTGACATGTTAACATTAACATTGATAGGAGTGTAAAATTTACCCGCGGCCCGGGGTAGGCCCGGCCGGGCCCATTGACAATGTAAAAATTCATATTAACATGTTAACATGCACATTGATAGGAATGTAGAATTGGACCGCGGCCCGTGGGCTGGCCGAAGCCTGCCCATAGCCCGGGGCAGGCTCGTTTGGGTCAGGGCCCGAGCCGGTAGATCGAGCCTCGGGTTGGGTCGATGGGCCTGGGCCTAGCCTCAGGCTTGGGTCAGGCTTCGGCGGACCTAACCATTTTTTTTAATTTTTTTTAATTTTTTCTACCAAAATTTTATTATTTTTCACAAAAAAAGACAATAGACCTCGGTGCGGGCCGGGCCTCGGACCGAGCCTTGAATGGGCCTTAATTGGGCCGATGGGCGGGGCAGCACTTAAAAGTGATGGCCCAAGCCCTAGCCTAGGGTCTCGGACTAGGCTCGAGCCCGATCCAAACGAGCCTTTCCCGAGCCGTGGGCGGGCTTCGAGCAGCCTATGTTCTTTTTGACAATTCCATTAAGTCCTATTTGAGATAAGAAGACCAAAATACCATTTTCATCTACTTAAATTTTATTTAGTCCATATTATTTTCTTATGTTTCAATAAGTCCTATGGGAGACATAATTACCAAAATACCCATAATGTGAATGTTCACATCGTCAATGTGAATGTTCATATCATCAATGCGTAGAGGCCTGGGCTGGCCCATATCGAGCCTCGTGGGTGTCTGAAAAAATTCGGGTCGGCCCCGCTCGGTCCACGGGCCAAAAAATTAGGCCTAGGCTCTAGCCCTGGCACAAGGGTATTCGGGCCTTAGACGGGCCGATGGATCGAGCCCCGGGTCGGGCCTAGCCTCGGGCTTAGGTCGGGCTTGGGCGGGCCTGGCTATTTTTTTTAATTCTTTCTAATTTTTTCTACCAAAATTTTATTATTTTTCACAAAAAAAGACATTGGGTCTCGGGCGGGCTGGGCCTCGGATCGAGCCTTGAATGGGCCTTAAGTAGGCTGATGGGCTGGCCCAGGCTTCAAAGTGATAGCCTAGGCTCTAGCCTAGGGTCTCGGACATGCTCGGGCTTGGACCCAAACGAGCCTGCCCCGGGCCATGGGCGGGTTTCGGGCAGCCCACGGGCTGCGGGCCAATCTACATTCCTATCAATGTGCATGTTAACATGTCAATGTGAATATTCACATTGTCAACGGGCCGGGCCGGGCCTACCTCCGGCCGCGGGCAAGCTTCGGGCAGCGGGCAAATTTTACACTCCTATCAATGTTAATGTTAACATGTCAATGTAAATATTCACATTGTCACGGGTCGGGCCAAGCCCGTCTCGGGCTGTGGTCAGGCTTCGGGTCGCCCACAAGTTACGGGCCAATTTTACACTCTTATCAATGTGAATGTTAACATGTCAATGTGAATATTCACATTGTCAACGGGCCGAGTCGGGACCTCCCTGGGCCGTTGGCCAATTTTATACTCTTATCAATGTGAATGTTAACATGTCAATGTGAATATTCACATTGTCAACAGGCCGGGTCGGGCCCGGCCGGGCCGCCCACGGGCTGTGAGCGGGTTTCGGGCAGCCACGAGACGCAGGCTAGTTTTACACTCCTATCAATGTGAATATCAACATGTCAATGTGAATATTCACATTATCAACGGGCCGGGCCGGGCCTGCCCCCTGGCCGCCGGCGGGCGGGCTTTTGGCCATCCATGGGTCGCGGGCCAATTTTGTACTCTTATTAATGTGAATGTTAACATGTCAATATGAATATTCACATTGTCAACGGGTCGGACCGGGCCCGTTCTGGGCCGCCCATGGGCCGCGGGCAGGTTTCGTGCCGCCACGGGACGCGGGCCAATTTTACACTCCTATTAATGTGAATGTTAACATGTCAATGTGTGAATATTCACATTGTCAACGGGCCGGGCCCGCCCCGGCCTGACTCGAATTTTTCCGGGCACCCACGAGGATCGACATGGGCCGAGCCCCTACACATTGACGATATGAACATTCACATTGACGGTGTGAACATTCACATTAGGGGTATTTTGATAATTATGTCACCCATAAGACTTATTGAAACATAAGAAAATAATGTGAATTAAATGGAACATAAGTAGATAAAAAGGCTATTTTGGTCTTTTTATTTCAAATAGGATCTAATGGAGTAATGAAAAATAATATTGGTTGGATGGAATAAAACTCTTAAAAAGTGAATTTATCAAAAAAAACTTCATTTTATAAAATATTACAAAATCAATTAAATAGAAGTTAATTTCCACACCAGCTCTTTAAATATTTCAAAATTTTAAACATTTTAAAATTAATGTAGCTTTGTTAATTTGTATCTCTAATCTAATGATAGCCTCTTCTTTTTCTCCAACATTATTATTGGCGATCATAATTATCATCATCAACTATTTTTGAAGATAAGTTATTAATTGGTCCTGAGCACTGCCATATGGTGTATTGTGATTGGTGAAATGGATGAAACTCAGTGGTATTTTGAAAAGTTGGTAAAATGTTGATTTTTTGATTTTTTTAGTGACTTTTTTGGTAAAAAAACTGACTTCTTTGGCTAAAAAAGCTAAAAACCAAAAAACTGACTTTTTTAACTTCTTCCCAAAGTGCCCCTCAAGAATTTATATATAAATTATGATAAATTATAATTGGTGAGAAAAACAACCACATGGCACCTCTAAACCCACCAATAATTTTTGGTTTCTAAAAAATTTAGTGTAAATGTTTAAAAAAAATTATAAATAAGTAATAAATCTTATACATTAATAATTATAATTATAATTTTATAATAATTTTTTGGTACATACTGACAAGTAACATCTCTTATTTTGTATCCAAAATGCTAAAAACGAAAAAGAAAACAAAAGCTAAAAAAATTATAGTAAATGCTAGTTGGTGTTTCACGGGTATTATTTAATATTAGAAAACGTGTAAATTTTTTAATATATATATATATATATATAAATGTTAAAAAAATATTAATTATAGTAAAAGTGTATTGAATTTGACAAAAAATACCTTGTGTTTTTTAAAAATTGACTTTTACTTATAGAGACACTTTTTAGTAAGACTGAAAAATTATATATTTTTTCCGTTTGTTTTTTTTTTTTTTTAAGTAAAATTTTTAAAAAATTTATATGAAAACTTCTGCTTTACACATTCTTCTAGAAGAATTTTAAAAATAATTTTTTTTTGAAAAAATAATAAAAAAAGATCTACCGAAGGCAAACAATAAAAAATTAATTAATTATTTTTTTTTGGAAAGTTACTAAATTGTTTTATAAATAAAAACAAATTGATGTGATATTTGAGTTTTTTTAATTAATGACAAATAATTTAATAACTTTTTAATTATTTAAATTGTTCACTTTGTAGAATATTTTGTATATATCATCCATAAAAAAAAATTTAAATCGATAATAACTTTTTTTTATTTTATCACTTTTATTTATAAAAAAAAATAGATGACAAATACTTTTAAAAATAAGCCATCTATATACCTTTTTTTGCCCTCAAAAAAACTACTTTTAAACAAAAGAAGGCTAAACCAGTTTCACCAAATAGAATTTTTCACCAAATTTTTTTATATTTTAAACATGTCTTATTTATAAATAATCAATCGATTTTAAATGAGTTTCTAATAAACTCACTTCGAATAAAATTTTAATAAAATAAACACAAATCAATATCAAGTAGTTTGCAACAAGTTGAAACGCCTTCTTCTTCTTCTTTTATTTATTTTTTCTTTTTTTTTTCAATTGATAGGATATTAATTATAAATATAAAAAAAATATTATGTCAAATTGAATAATTAAAGCCCAATACCAAACAGTCATCCAGCCCAACAACCACCACAAAAATAACCTAGATTTGTGAGGAAATCCCCAAATGGAGTTAAAAGTCAGCGTTTTGACTTTTTAAAATTACATTATCTTTTTATCTTTTTTTACGTTTTTTCAAAAAAAGTTAAAAAAAAAAACAAGCTTTTAACTTCTCAAAATAGGCTGTGCACGGTGTGGTTCCGGAGATTTGAGAGTAAAATTATAAATCAAATGGCGGATTGACAAATTGCACTATGGGCAGTTTTGAGTGGATTGACAGATTAAAGAATATTCTAACCAATAATCAAGTATTTGTATAATATATAACACTAATTTACATAATATTTTTCATATATGTTATTATTAATTTGTAAAAAATTTCACATCTTAAATCTCTCTCACACTTATTTTACTTTGATATTTCATTAGATGTTAGAAAATATATATGTATTAACTATAGCGAAACAGAGCGATTTTGAAGGCAGATTATAAATTTAAAAGTTTAATCCATAGTTAGTGTATAGAACAGTGTGCATTGATGCGAATCGATGTAATTTTAATAAATTTGATGATATTTTATACAACTCTACTCATAATAGGAGAGATATTAACATCATATCAAATTTCTATTAATAGAAGTTGAATTTGTAATCTCACACCAGAAAATAATACAACACAACCATTCACTGGTTAATCTACTCTATCCTTCTGAGCCCAATAGAATTGTATGGTTATTTAAGGCCCAATAAGAACCATTGGCCCAATTACCCAAATCCATTTTTGGAATACTGTCACATGTAAGAATCAAACAAATGGCCATAGGTCCAAGCCATTGTAAAAAAATGTCAAGCCTAAACTGATACTAGTGTGTTTGGTTTAGTTTTAAAATTAAAATTTTAAAATTTGTTTAGTTATAAATTTTTAAATAAATTTTTGAGTTGTATATTTTGAAAATAATTTTAAAAAAATTGAATTCAAAATTTGTTTGGTTATCAGTTTTCAAAATTAATTTTTAAGTTTTTTTTGGGTCTTGTGTTTTTTTTTTTTTTTTTTATCTTGTAATCAAAAATTTTTTTTTTTGCAATATTATAGTTAAATTTGTTTATTTCTAATCTAAATTTAGTTTTTAGATGCATCTAATCTAACTTATAGGACAAAGTTTCACTCTAAATTTCTTATTTTCTAAACATTTTAAAAATTTTAACACAACTTTTTAGTTTCACATCTATACAATTTACATTTATTTAAAGCATTTTACATTTATTAAAAAAATTCATAAAACTACTGAATAAAAAAAAAAAAAAAAAAACTTGTATGATTTGAAAACTTGTGTTACAACTTGTTTGGGTTTTGAAAACTTATTTGTGAGCTTGGTGAATTGTGTTTTGAAAACTTGTCGTTTGGGCTTCTTCAAAATGAGATTTGAAATATATGTTGTTAAAATCCAAATCAAATAGGTTTTGGGTTTTTAGAAATGGATTCAAAAACCCAACCAAACGGGTTTCACACGACCTTACGCCTATATATATAGCTGAAAACTAGGGTTTTATTACTCTTCTAGTCTCTCTCGCTCTTTCTAGCTACTTTGAGCACACTCAAAAAACTCTCCGATCCGATCAGAATCAATGGTGGTTTTCGACATCGGAGCAGTACCCTTTAACCCGGACGGTTGGGGCCCACCCGAATCCTCTTCCTCCACCTCTCTCCTCCCAAACCACCCCACCAACGTCCCCTTCGCCCCCTTCTCTCGCTCCGACAAGCTAGGCCGGGTCGCCGACTGGACCCGCACCAACACCTACAACCAAACCCGCACCCAAACCCGCAACCCCTCCGACTCCGTCTTCGACTTCACCGGCGACGATTCCTTCGGCGGCGGCGCCGACGACGACTCCTCCTTCCGCCTCGTCGACGGCAAGCCTCCGCCGCGCCCTAGGTTCGGCCCCCGGTGGCGCTTCCAACAACACCGCAACCAGCTCCCCCAACGCCGCGACGAAGAGGTTGAGGCCAAAAAACGGGAGGCCGACAAGGAACGCGCCCGCCGCGATCGCCTCTACCACCTCAACCGCCCCGGCGGCCACGGCCAGCGGCGTGAGGCCGCGGTCTACAAGTCTTCCGTGGAGATCCAGCCGGAATGGAACATGCTCGATCAGATCCCTTTCTCTACCTTCACCAAACTCTCGTTCTCCGTCCCCGATCCCGAAGATCTCCTCCTCTGTGGCTCTCTCGAGTTCTACGATCGATCCTTTGATCGTATAACCCCGAAGAACGCTCGTCCTCTCGAGAGGTTCAAGAATCGGAATTTCTTCAAAGTGACCACCACAGACGATCCGATCATTCGCCGACTCGCTAACGAAGATAAAGCTACGGTTTTTGCTACCGATTCGATTCTTTCGACTCTGATGTGCGCTCCTAGGTCAGTTTACTCTTGGGATATTGTGATTCAACGAGTTGGGAACAAGTTGTTTTTTGATAAACGAGATGGGTCTCAATTAGATTTACTTTCTGTTCATGAAACATCGCAAGAACCATTGCCTGAATCTAAAGATGATATTAACTCTGCTTATTCGTTGAGTGTTGAGGCTGCTTATATCAATCAGAATTTTTCACAGCAAGTTTTGATTAGAGATGGGCAAAAGGTGAATTTTGAAGAATCGAACCCGTTTGCGAATGAGGGCGAAGAAGTAGCGTCGGTTGCGTATAGGTATCGGCGTTGGAAGTTATCGGATGATATGTATCTTGTAGCCCGGTGTGAGGTTCAGAGTGTCGCCGAGGTTAACAATCAGAGATCATTTTTAACTCAGAATGCGCTTAATGAGTTTGATTCCAAGTACTCTGGTGTTGATTGGAGGCAGAAATTGGAGACTCAGAGAGGTGCTGTGTTGGCTACTGAATTGAAGAACAATGCCAATAAGTTAGCCAAATGGACTGCTCAGGCGTTGTTGGCAAGCGCGGATATGATGAAATTGGGTTATGTGTCGAGGGTTCATCCTCGTGATCATTTCAACCATGTTATATTGGCTGTTGTTGGGTATAAGCCGAGGGATTTCGCAGCGCAGATCAATTTGAATACATCGAATATGTGGGGTATTGTGAAGTCTATTGTGGATTTGTGTATGAAATTGAATGAGGGGAAGTATGTGCTTGTCAAGGATCCATCGAAGCCCCAGGTGAGGATTTATGAGGTTCCGGTAGATGCATTTGAGAATGATTATGTGGAGGAACCATTGCCGGAGGACGAACAGGTCCAGCCGCCTGCGGAGGAGAATGCAGAAGACGGAGAGGCAAATGCAGCTACAAATGATGTGGAAGACAAAGAGATTACTATTGAGGCTTAAAGGGTATTATTACTAACTTGGCTATTTTCTATTTCCTGGAATGACTGTCTTTCATTTTTATTTAGGGTAAATTATAATGATCTCACTTTGAATTTCACTGTGCTTTTTTGAAATTTTTAGTCAATTGCTCGTTTCCTTAATGAATTATTTGTCAATGGATGTATTTTGATGATGTGATTACTTTTTAAACTAAAATGTCAATTTTGCCGTTCCATTAAAATTATCCTAACTGAATGAGTATCGAGTCCCTTGAAAACAAAAATGTGTTTGGCATACACAAGCGTTTTGAAAATAAATGGAAAAAGAAAAAAAATGTTTTGGTCACTTGCTTGAGGTGGTGGCAGGATATGGTGGACGGGTGGGGGTGACTAGAAGTGGCCACAGGGATTGGTGGCCACTGTGTCACCGTAGATTGCCAGAGGGTTTTGGTTGGTGGCTGAAGATGGTAGGTTATGAAGCATGAACACTCTAAAATTGGTGCTGTGGCGGTGTCCAACACGCGGACATGCCGAGGACACGTATGGGACATGACAGATGGCGTGTCCCTTTAATTTAGACTTAGTTTGGGAAAACTAAATAAGTGTACTTTTTGACTTTTTATGAAATATGGGTTGGGTTTGGGTTGGGTTTGAAGTGATGTGTTAGAGAGGTGATGTGACTTAAATAAGATGATGTGACTTAAATAGGATAGTGACTTTTTGACTTTTTGTCTTTTTTCAATCATGTCAAACTTGGCCTTAATACTTGTTTTGTAGGGGACACGGCGGAGACACGCGTGTCCATATCGGGACACGGCGGGGCTCACTTTTTATTTATTTATTTTTCTTCTTTTGCCTTTTTTATTTTGTAGTTTTGTGAAAAATATTATTGGATGTTAGATGTTGAATGTTTTTCCTTCTCGTCTTAGTTCTTGTTATCGTTTATTATTAATTTTTTGTGAATAGATAACTTATTAATTTGTTTAAATGTAGTGGTTATATTTATTAAATTAATGTTACTATGTTAGTGTTTGTGAATTTTGATTTAGGATGAATGTAATATGAATATACATAACACATTAAAATATATATATATATATTTAAAAAAAAAAAAAACTTCGTTGTGTCCCCTGTCGTGTCCATGTCTCCATTTTTTGGAAATTGCCGTGCCCCGTGTCGGTGTTTGTGTCCGTGTCCGTGTTTCATAGGTGATAGGGGAGTTGAGAGAGGAGAGTGAAAATTTGTTTTGAAAATAAAAAACACAAACGTTTCGTTTCCAAAAATTTTGAAAAAATTAGAATCAATTAAAAGAAAAGAAAAGAAATTTTGTTTTCAATTAAAAGAAAAGAAAAGAAAATAAAGAAAAACAAAAAGCAAAATTGTCAACAAACAACTTGTGTGGTGCAACTTATCACTGTTTTGACTTTTGTACTAGTAACAGCCTCGGTTGTCAACTTTACATTTTAGTCAAAAAGTCAAAAAGGTACTATAAGTTGTCACATTACTCTTTTCACTTTTTTGCACATCTTTTTATAAAAAGTCAAAAAGTTACTGAAATAGTCTGTTCCCAAATGAAGCCAAATAGGTCTTGTTATTTGGTGAACTTGTTTGTTTTTTGGCTTTTTAGTTAAAATAAGCCAGTTTTTTTTTTTTTTGGCTCCCCAAATGGCATTCGGACCCTCTAGAGTGATCCTGCATTAGAAGTAAAACAATGCCGTTTTGTTTTAAGAAAAAAAAAAATGGGACAAAATGTTACAAAGAGAGAGAAGATGAACCTAGAAGAATGACGTCCACTGCAGCTGCCGTAGAAGAATGATCGAAGAAGAAATCCCTAATTCCATCATCCACGTCTTCATGTTTGTCTTTGCCGCGGCCGCCGCCGCCACCACCACCACCACCATTGTTGTCGACCTTTGAAACCCAATTAGACCTCACTTGCTTCATTGAACCTCTCTTTGACCATGAGCCCTTCACTCTCTAGCTTCCAATTGTGATGCTATCCAAGTTGCCTACCTCTCATCAACATCTAGGGTTTCTTAATATTCCTTGGTAGAACAGCCACCATGGCCGTTGCTCAAATTCATCAAAATTCAAGCCTTGGAACCCTTGTCATAGTCCTTCATCGGAAGCTTGTTCTCCGATTCGGGTGGGAATTGTCTCCCAACCGAAGCTTGTTCTCCGATGTCTCCCAACCGAACACTCAGCTTGCGTTGCGGCTTTGTGCCGACGTTCTTGACTTCCACCGGTACACCTTTTGTTGCCTTTAGTTTTGCCCTTTGGGGGCTGTAAGCTCCACCATTGAAGAGGTGGTGTAGTGAGTATTTTTTTTCTCGCTAGGGTTCTGCAAAATGGCTTGTCTGTGTCCACATTTGTTTCGATTTTAGAGAAACGAATGATGAGAGAGAGAGAGAGAGAATGACTTCCACTGTTGTTGCCGGAGAAGAACAACCGGAGAGGAGTGATGTGTTCCACTTCGAGTTCGTCATCTCTCTTAGTAAACAGAACGATGTCGTTTTGATCTACCGCAAGATCACTCTAGAAAAATCTATTCTAGAGGATCCTACCGCCCCCCAGATGTGTACCAAGTCATATTGTTTGGTAGCCTAGTTAGTTTTTTACTTTTTGGTAAAAATAACGAAAACAAGAAAGTTTTTTGCTAAAAACAATCTAGTTTTATTTTTTTTTTAATTTCTTTTTTTACATTTTTGTTTTTGGCTTATTTTAAAAAATAATTTTTTTAAATTTTTTTTTTTGATGTGTGACAAATGATAGTGTCATTTTTGCTCATTAGGCTAGAAAAGTCAAATAAACTGACTTATAAGCCAGCCTCAAAGGAGAGGCCTCAGCTCAAACAACCCAAACCCATGTTGATGTTCAAACTTACTTATTTGCAAACCCAAATTGTATATATAGCTTAATATCTATTCTATATACGGTGGTGTTATATATATCAATTAGTGTACTAACTAGTTTGTCAACACTACTTATGACATTATTATTGACTCCACTCATTGATCACATTACAAATATCAAAAACCTCTTAAATTACGTCACATCATCAATTGGTACACTAGTTAGTACACTAATTGATGCATATAGCATTATTCATTCTATATATGGTTATATTTATGCTTTGTACTACAATATTGGTTATTTGGGACTTTATTTGCTACATTATTGGTTTGGCAAGAAGTAAACTACTTCTTGTAGGCCAACCCATTAAAATGACAAAAGCCATAATCACAGAATCTAGAAGAACAAGTCATATATGTGTGTGCGCGCACTCTCGCTTTTAAGAAGTAATTGGGAGTCAATATAAAATGTTTAACACAACCACACTGGTGCACTTGGTTTTGGACGTGTTTTAGAAATATTGAAATACGACACTCAAATATAATGTTTAACACAACCACACTGGTGCCTTGGTTTTGGACGTGTTTTCGAATTATTGAAATACGGCACTCAATGTTGCCATTGGATTGCCATGCTTCCTGTTTTCAGTGTTATATTTCGTAACATAGGATCTTATATTTATTCATTTTGTCGATTGATTCTGTTAATTTTGAATTTTCAGGATATCAAATAAATATTTGGTGGAAGCAGGGAGGCATAAAAGAAAAACTTGAGTTCCCTGTTTTTGGATTGAGGTTTTTATTTCTTAGCAAAATTGTCTGATAATTTAGTTAGTGCCATCAACTGCCCTTTCTTCTTTTAGCTTTGTTTGTATTTATAATTAACAGTTTTATTCACCTTTAAAATTTAAACTTGGATTTGTGTTGGCATGAATGCTTGTAATCAACGTTTTTTTTTTTCAATTTTGGCCACGTTTTCATTATTTTCCTTTTAGCACCCTTTTTTTTTTTTTTTGGGCGTGTATGTGTGTGTGTGTGGGTGGTTGGATTGCAATTTTGGGAGTGAAGAATGTGGTGCAGGGCAAGGTGCTCCAGTTAAGATTGTGAAACAAACCGAGCTATTCAAGCTTGATTTGTGTTTAACTTATTAAAAATCCATTCATGCTCTGTTCATTATGTAAATATGTCTATTTGAATTTATTTTGAAACCCGTTAATTTTATGAACTTGAATTGATGAGTTTATAACACTACTAAAAAAAATGAAATTGTTAAAGTTAAGCCCTATTGTAGTAGTCCCATTTGTTAGTGCAAGTTTTTTTTTTGTCATTTATTGATAGTTGCGATACATTTTTTCCCCACCCATTTGTGTTAGGGATGACAATGTCGCTCTGCCTCATGATTATTTCTTTATTAATCTTGAAAATTCATGTAGATGTTGCATAATTGACTCATTCTCGCTTACTTTATTTACAAATTTTTCTCAATTTTTATCTTTTACTCTTGAATAAGAAATACCTTACAGTGAGGGGACATGGGGGTAAGTGTTGTGCCTTAGCCTTATGACATAGTACGGGTGCTGCCAGGCCCGTTGGGGCATGTCTCTAGTCTATTTTCATGATTTGAGGATTGCTAAAAAGACATACCAATATGAAAGTGTTGGGTACTATTATTTAAATCAGAAGCTATCAATTTTGAATGTCACTTAAATTTGTTTAAGAACCCTAAAATAACCTCAGGAGAGTTGATTTGGTCGTCTTTTAACATTCTGAAAAGTTCACTTTGTGCAAAGGTGGCCCAACATTTAAATCTTATTTAAAAATTTAATATATTTTCATGTTAAAAAATATCAGTAAAATCAAGTAAAAATAAAAAATTTATAATAAACGAGAAATATAATTTATTTCATCGGCATGAAATCATTTTTTTAAGTAATGAAATTTTTACTATATAATTATTTTAAAATTTGTTATTTCTATTAATCTACATTAAATAAAATTTTAATAATTATTTAAACGGTTTAAAGTTTATCCCACCCAACTTAGCGTCCATTCAATAAAAATCAACATATTATTTTGAGTAAAGTCATTATTTTTTTGAATATTTTGCCAAAGGTCCTATTTGACCAATTAATATTCTATCAGGTCCTAACAAATGAACCAAGTTGTTCATGAACAAGTTCAGTTCGGCTCGTTAAGGGCTCGGCTCGACTCGGTTTGTTTAGTAAACGAGTCGAGCTCGAGCTCTATTATTAGGCTCGTTTAGTAAACGAGTCGAGCTCGAGCTCGTGTCAGTTCGGCTCGTTTATCTATATTTAAATTATATAATAAATATATTATTTATATATTAAATAATATTAAAAAAAATTATCAAACTGAGCTCGAGCTTCATTAATGTTAACGAGCCGAGCCGAGTCGAGTTCAAGCCTAATTTCTTATCGAGCCGAGCTCGAACTCAATAAACAAGCTCGGTAAGCAAACGAGCCGAGCTCGAGTTCAGTAAAACTCGGCTCGACTCAGTTCGTTTACAGCCCTAGGGCCTACTCGCTTACAATTAGTACAATTCAAAGTTTAATTGATTAAAATACCCCGCATTCCATATATTTATTTTGGGGGAAAACAAAGCAACCCCGGTTTGACTTTCCATTTATACTCTCAACTCTTAAATTGAGATGGGCTGAAAATTTCAACAAATCCACATTGCAATTTCGAAATTTTCACAACAAAAGCATTCACAATTGAAATTCTCGTATATTGTAATCATCTACTATAACTAGTTTCAAAATTTTAAAAAGGACAAAGAAGAGTAAGTTACTTTCATTCAAAACCTTAGTCTATTATAATCGTTTTTCAATATCTTGTTCTTGTTATCGATTGCATTGTAATTGTTGTTTATAATTTCGTTATTGCATTACTTATTTGTTCAGATCTCGCTGCAAAATTCATTGTATTCAAATTAGTTGTTGCAAGTCACATTCGATTCTCAGCTTTGTATAAATAAATTTGAGAAAATTTTCAATTTTATTAAAATAAAAATTACAAAATTCTTGACCTTTTTTTCCGTCTGTTTTTCTTTAACACTGGTACAAACCAAAAAAAAAAAAATCACAAAAAACTGAATAGAATTAAGAAAATTTTCAATTTGTATGAAACTGAGAATTTCTCAATTTCACACAACTAAATTTTTAAATGCTCTACACTTCACAAATAATTTATTTATTTTTTAATTTATATTTAATATTCATATTATTTTATAGACTTTGATGGGTAGGTTTCAAAAATATAAATTTCATAAAAATTGAGTATGTAAAATAGAAATAATAATAAAAATATAAAAAGGGTAAAACAGTCCACCAACTAAAAAGTTTTGAAAAACTTCGACTACCTGAGTCAAAAAAATTTACATGAGGCTTATAAGATGTTTGGAAAATGACTATTTTAATTTTTTATGAAAATAATATATAAAAAAAAATTATAGATCATGATGTGGTTGGATGCTTTATTTTTTTTTATTTTTTATTTTATTTTATTTTTTTAACTATTTTAATCCAAAAAAAAAAAAAAAATCACCGCACCAAATGGGGCCTTATTAGCCTAGTAAAGCCTCCGGCCACAAAGAAAACATATAGGTAATTAACCCCTTATATTTTTTAAAGTAAAAAGTATATATTTGAATTAATTATATTTTGTGTATTAATGTAAATAAATTTATTTTCAAAACCACCTCCAAATTAGGGTAATGTTATGATACATACCCTCAAAAGGGAATGTACTATATATAAATTATGATATTTGTGGGTTTAATTATCACAAATGTTATAACTTAATTCTATTGGAGTCCTAATTTAAAAAAAAAAAATATAAAAAAAGAAAAAGAAGAAAGTTATAACCAAATATTATATAAGATATAAATAAAAAGTTCTTAGGCCATGTTTATTTGACGGATTAAATTAGATGAGATTATTAGTACGGTGTGATTGAGTTAGTAGATTAATTGTGTGGTAGTATTAGATTGGAAATGCAAGAGCATCTTCAATCATTCATCAAATGTTTATGGAGAGTTTGATATGATATGATGCACTCTAACGATTTTCATCAATTCTGCCGGTTGTCCTGTTGGTCATCTGGTGAAAAGTAAATTTTCACCCATAGCTGGTTGTTTAGGAGGTCGACTACCAGTGGTCACCTACAAAATTTGATGAAAAGTTAAACTCTTTCTTGATTTGATGAAAAATTTGTCGCTTCCTTCATTTGATATCACTTTGATGTCATGGTTGGAGTAAAAAAAGTGTGTGTGTTTTATCAAATTTAAATTTGATGAAAAATCTGAGTAAGGGTTGGAAGCATTCTGAGATTAAAAAAAAAAAAGAAGTGTTTATTTGTGTAGCAATATGATGGTATTAGTTTGTTCGAATTAAATATATGAAATTATGTAAAAGTCCTTATTGTCTAGAAATTGACTCTTTTTGTTGTTGTCGTCGTCGTTGTAAAAATTGGGCAAAATGATCTTTCACCTTCAATCCAAGAGACTGGGTTAACAATCTCAACTCCTCAATGGATATGCTAATCTCACCCTTAAAGGGGCTTGGTATTCCAATTAGATTAATAATCCTATGACATTTTAACACAACCCAAGCATGGTTTTGGTGGACCTCTTGAATTGATAATCCAATCATCTCGTATCTCCTACGAGGCCAAACAAACATGAATCATAATCAAAATAATATTATAATTAATATTACAATGAATCTGTTGGCTATTTTTGACACTTCAAATGTTAGAAATGTAACTCAAGCGTGCCAATAAAGATCTGAAAAGTTCTTACAGATAATAAATGTCAATTTTTATCAAGCGATTGTATTAAGGTTTTCTTAACCTTAATGAAGAGGACAATTACTATATTGTGTTGAAAAGATGAACCAAAGATTTAACTTAAATTTGTAATAGAATGCGAGGGGGAGACTTGGTAGAAATTGCAATTGATTAACTGAATAAACAATTACAAAATGTTACTTTTAGTAAGAGCAATTTTGAAACTTTTAAACCAACCGGGTTTTGGGATTATAATAAGGCTAATTTACTTCTACGAAATGTAAGTACAATGCATAAAAGTAAGGTGCAAAAATTTAAAGATAAATAAAATTGATAAAGAAGTAGAGTCTAGATTTGGTTGAGACTCTTTTTAGTTTTTGCTTCTATCTATTTATAGCTTTCTCTGAGCGCATTCGAAGCAGTTAGACTACTATCTTCTACCATGATCTCCCTCTCTTTCGTTACTTCCAAGGGTTATAATTCTCTTTTTGTGCGTGTGTAACTGCTAGCAACTGGTGGTGTTATATACACCAATAGGTATACAAATTAATGTATCAATATATGTTATAATATTGAAATTTTAAAATTATGAAACCCACCCATTATACAAACTAAAAAAATAAAAACTTTTAAAATTATATCACATCATCCGTTAATATATCAAGTAATTAACCATAGTGCATATAGTTTTATTCGATCACATATGGTAAACATTCTCAATTAATTAAATGTGTTTTTGAGTAAGAAATTAAAACGGTAGTGCTATATACACCAATTAATTTATTAACTAGTGTACCAACATTAGTTATGATATTATTATTAATTCTACTAATTATTCAAATTACAAATATCAAAATCTCTTAAATTATATCATATTATTAATTGATACATTAATTAGTATACTAATCAATATACTAATAGATACATATAGCATTATTCAAATTAATATACTATAGATACATATAGCATTATTTAAATTAATATACTAATTAATTGATACATTAATTAGTATACTAAAATGCTTTGGTTGTTGGATAGAGCAACAGGTAATAATTATGATGCATCATCATCTTTGTTATGTTTATCAGTTAAAAAAAAGTCAAAGAATCGAGAGCCCCCGACCCCAAACGCATTTGTTAATCTCAATAATTAATCTATTATTTTGGCTACTTTCATTTTATTTATTTATTATTGTTTTGTTAAAATGAATTCTTCCCAATAAATAAATAATGGGTTCTTTTAATGCTTTGGTTCTTTAATTGGTTGCATTGCATGAGTTTGGGTCCACCTACAGTGCATTATTGGCTGGCTTTGTGATTATTAACTCTTTTTATTTATATGCATTTTAATCTTGACTATTTCTTTTTCTCACATTTCATATCCCATTTGATTTGGCATATCCTTTGTCCTATCCCTTTCAAAATAAAATCCATTTATTTTTAAGATTGCTATTACCACATTATTTTTGTATAAAATTTTGGATTTATTTTTTTGTTTATAAATCATTTTCTTTTAAGAGTAATAATATACAAACAAAAAATTGCTACACAAAGACAAATGTGATAAAATAAAAAAAGGTTTGATTATTATATTAATTTAATTTTTTTTCATGAATGATATATATGGAGCATTTTACAAAATAAAAGGTCCAAATTATCGAAACAGACATTTGATGTCTCGAGTTTGAGAGAAATTCAACCAATTTATGAAAATGATATTATATTATATATTTTTGTGATGTTTTTCTATAACTTTTATATATGTATAGAATTTATCAAAAAAATATTTATAAAATAGTACAAGTACATGATTTCAAACAATAAACTATTTCATCAATAATAATGTGTCATTGAAAGCCAATAAAGTCTCATTAATATGTAGATCCGTTGACTAAATGTAAAACTATCATATGTTGGTCACCATTTTCAACAATCTTTACAGTAATTTGATGATATAAAAAAAAGATTTGATGATAACATTTTTGAAATTATGAGTCAAAATAATAAATGTTTTACTTTAAAAAATGAACCCTATCATCCCATAAAAAAATTTATTACTTCTATATCATTATTTACATACACAAATTATTTTATTGAAATCAAAATATTTTTTAATATTTTTATCTATTTTTTAGAAATTTTTCTACCTTAATCTCAATATTAAATAATGCCCTAAACACACTATTTAGCATTTATCATATGTTTTTTTGATAAATTACAAATACGTATCTTGAATTTTTTTTTAAAATATGAATTGCCCACAGTGATTACGAAAATTACAAATGCCCCATTATTAGAATTTTGTTTAACATAATTAATAGAAAAAATAAAATTCTTAACTACCCTTTATACAACAATAAAAGTATCTGAATTGTTAATTGAAATAAACTTTTGATATCATTAAAAACAATTAATTTATTTGATAATTTATTAATGAGGTTTGTTATACAATTAAAAATTAGAGGGGCAAAATGTTATTTTTAGAACTACAAGAAGCGATAGTATAAATAAATTTTAAGGGTATATATTTTTATCCTAACTTTTTAGTTGTAGATATAATATTTTTGTGTTAATATTTCAAGAAAAATAATTAAAAAGTATTTATAAAAAATAAATTAATTCCTGAAATGTAGCCGTTTGGTAGGCATCATTTATTCTGAGATGAGATACTACAATACAACACAAAATCAGCCGGAAATTCATATCTTTATCAGTACGGACCTTGATTTTAATTAAATAATGTAGCAATGAGCCTAGACAACATAATAATTGTACCAAGTGCGTAAGTGTACTACACTCATCCTCTCTAAACATTTAGGTGGTAGGAACCTTCCAAAAATATTAAAAATTATTATAAAAAATCAGTCTATTTTAAAAAAAAAAAACGAAAATGCTATGTAGTTCAAATTTTGTGCCTCAAAAGTGGCTCAAATGGCCAAAACGACGTCGTTTTGAGTACAGGACAACATAAAAATGGCCAAAACGACGTCGTTTTGGCCATTTGAGCCACTTTTGAGCCACAAAATTTGAGTTACGAGACATTTTCCAAAAAAAAAACATTTTTACATAATAGTAAATAAAAATTAATTGCCAAACTCTCCCTTATGGTTGGTTTGGCAAATTAACATTTAAAATGTAAAAAAATTATATAAAAAAATAAAAAATTCGTTTCCATTATATCTACTAAAAAAGTAATTTCCAAACACTTTAAGAATTGATTTGTTAGTATTTTTAATTTTTTTAAATTTTTTTTATGAAAAGGCATAAAATAAATAATAATAATAATAATTTAACAATTTATAGTAATGTTTTAATTTTTTGACTAAAAATCAAAATTTCCAAACAAGGTCTCAATTCATATTTTAGCAAAAAAATCACTTCTCAAATAAACTCTTAGCCTAGGCCAACCATTTCCAATATATATATATATATATATATGGGATCGGATGGTCTCCGGTCGGTAATCGGACTAAATAGTTCAATCTAGTTCGATGGATCTACTTTTGGATTTCGTTTCGATAATCCAAACCGTTCATATTTTAGGATTTGTCGAATACATGATTCTCGAAAAAGATAAAATCGATCGGATAACGAAAATCACATATTTGAATCAATTTTGTATGAACCATTTATTCCCACCGTCCATTTTCTTTATACAAAACTGATCCAAACACAGTGTTGCCGTTATTTGATCGACTTGATGTTTTGCAAGGATGTTGTACTCGATGAATTCTAAAATATGAACGGTTCAGATCATCAAAACGGGCACAAAAGTAGGTTCACAAGGCTCAACAACACCTCTCTGGTCCGATGGAGGACTGGAGAGAAGCCTTAGTATATATATGTATATATTTTTTTTCATTCATATGACTAATGAGTTTTTGATAAAAATTGGTCTAAGTATTATGTGATTTAAAATTTTAAAGAAACTCAATATGATTATGTTGAACTTATAAAATTTATTTTTTTAAAAAAAATTCTTAAAAGAAACCAATGTAATTTACCCTAAAACATAAATTTTTAACTACAACCTTTTAGTCGTCATAGAATTTCATCCATAAAAGCATTAGGTAAGGCTGAAAAAGGTTAGAACTTAGAAGAATGTCTCTAATGAAATTTTGGGGACACAAAACGGATGAAACGGTGAAAATCAAGTAGTTCATTTTTTTTTTCTTTTACCATATAATATCCCCATTTCTCAATATTTAGAGAAATTATTAGATATTTTTAAAATAATATTTCATTTCATTCATAAATTAACACATAACACATTATTTTCTAAAATTTCAACACAAAAGTGATGATTCATATGATTTAAACTAATAATTATTGCTCTGAAACACCATTTGAAGTGTCAACAAACATTAAATAATAGCTCGAGCAAATTGCTTGTTTGGCTCTCTTACTCTAACTAGGGAAGAGCAAACACCATTTCCACCCTACGAGTTAACCTTGTTCATATAAGTCATGAAATAGTATTTTTTTAATTTATTTTTACATGGATTATTAATATTCAAATGATTATTTATCTATTTATTCAAATTCTAAGTAAACAAATCGTTCAAAAGCCGAAGTCATCGGAAACTTCCCCAAAAGGTCTTGCAAGATGTGCAAAATACCAAAATTTAGTTGCCCTATGCATGTGAAGCTATGTGCCACTTGTCTAGCCTAATCTCTTAATTTTTAATTTAATTTAATTTAATTTTTTTGACCTTTATGCCCACAAAGTAAGAATTTTAAGATCTATCATTGTAAGTCAAACCAGTTGAAATTGATCGATCTACTTAAATCTTCAAACTTTCACTTAAATAGTGAGAAATTTGAATTCTGATCAAAAAAAAAATAATAAACTTTCTTATCAATTAGAATAACCCCTTGATAGTCTCTAAAACATTGTTACTCCTTGCTTTATTAAGAGAAATGTTTGAGGGTTCGAAATTAGTGGTTCGAATTCGGCTCGAAACCAAAAGCGACGTCATTTTGGGTTTCAAATTATTTTTTTTCCCCTTTTCTTTCTTTTCTTCTTCTTCTTCTTCTTCTTCGTTTTGAACATAGGATAAGAGAAACAGAGGCGAGAGAGAGAAACAGAGGCGAGAGGCGAGGGAGAGTCGTCGCAGCTCGTCGAGTCGCTCGTCGCAGCTCGTCGGCCGATCGTCGCATCGCAGCCCCGCCTCCGCCTCTACCTCAGCCCACCTCCGCCTTTGCCTCAGGCCGCCTCCGCCTCCGCCTTCAGCCCGATTTTGATGGCCCCTCCAATTCTGCTTCTCCTTCTTCTTCTTCTTCCTCATTCTCTTCTTCTTCTTCCTTCTTCTTCATTTTCAAATTCGAGCCAAATTCGAAACGGGGCTTTCGGGCTCTGTAGCACGATTCCTTTATTAATCCCTAGTATCAACCTCATCCCATTTACCTATATCTAGCTCCTCTTAATTATCATCATTTTTGCTATAAATATAATAATTAAGGTTTGGATTTTCTGGGGGGTCGTTTTGGGATTGACTTTAAAAATTAGATAAATTACAAATAGGTTTAACTAAAATACAAATCAATCTCCCAATTTTTTTAAATTACATTTCATTTCTTGATATTTATAATTTCATAACAAAATTTTCCTTTTATTAATAAATTATCATGTCAATTAACAAATTTTCATGATATTAAAAATATGTTTTAATTAATAATTTAGGTAATTTTATTATTGTATAGTAGAACAATTATTGTGGGTATTGATTTCTAACCACACAATTAAACGAGAAACTCAGCTGAAAAGTATTGGCATAATATATTAAGCCAACTACCCGCAAACAAGAAGATGAGAATTCCATGGTGGTTTGTCCACTTGGGGGTACTCCAACGATTAAATTAGTAATCTTGTCTCTCACAGATAGCAAAATAGTACTTAAACTCACTAGAAAAAAAAAATTACCCCGAACCCACGAGGGCGTCTCACTTTTATAACCAGCAGTGACTTGATTATGTAAAAGTCTCATTTCACTGGACTCAGGCTCAATGCTCAAATTGGACTCTTGGTTAGATAGGGATAAACTCCTCATGAGTCTTATCCTTATCCAGATTGAGATCCTCTCCTGTTCTAGGACTCTTGTCCTTTATTTGGATACCTCAGGATTCTGGCATTACCTCAGAACATCTCGGCAATGCCGTAATCACCTCGGCAACATAACTCATCCACGTGTCATCTTAGCCGACATCTCAAGGCTATCTTGGCCACGTGACGTCATTCGCAAAATACTTTCCCACAACTGTCCCCTAAGTTATATTACCTCTGTATCTTGAGGTGATGGAACCTATATCGTCTGATCTCCCAACATGTCGGCTAAACAACATGCTAGAGATATTCTTCTGATCGAGATCATGACTTGTCGGCGTTTAAGAAACAGGGACTCAAATGTCCTCTCATAAATAATCAAGAACAAAAATGTTTCTTTTCACCCAAGATCAACATCTCAACCAAGATCGCACTACTAGCCGAGATCG
Organism: Camellia sinensis; assembly: GCF_055761805.1. Classification (NCBI taxonomy): domain Eukaryota; kingdom Viridiplantae; phylum Streptophyta; class Magnoliopsida; order Ericales; family Theaceae; genus Camellia; species Camellia sinensis. The sequence goes on along the minus strand of NC_138969.1, from coordinate 44,745,528 downwards.
TGATTCACTAGTTCAAGAATATCAAGATTCGAAATTTTTCATCTCAAAACAAACTCAACCATCATATCAACATCATGGCGTGTTACCTCTTCAATGGTTATATTGCCTCTGACTTGATCTCCTTGTTTGATGTTGGTCATCTATTCTAACTAAGTTTCCATAAACGATGACAAATTGTGGGTGTTGATTTCCGACCACACAACCAAACGGGGAACTCAACTGGAGAGCACTGACAGAATAGATTAAGCCAACTACTTGCCAATAAGCAAATGAGAATTCCGCAGTAGTTCGTCCAACTGGGGGCAATCAGACGATCAAGTTAGAAATCTTATCTCTCACAGATAGCAAAATAGTACTTAGACTCACCAGAAAGAACTTACCCCAGACCTACGAGGGTGCCTCACTTTTATAACAAGCAGTGACCTGATCACCTAGAAGCCTCACTTCATTGGACTCAGGCTTAATGCTCATCTTGGACTTTCGGCTAGATAGGGATAAACTGCTCATGAGCCTTATCTTTATCCAGACTGAGATCCTCTCCTGTTCTAGGCCTCTTGTCTTTTATCTGGATACCTCGGGATTCCGGCATTACCACAGAACATCTCAGCAATGCTGTGATCATCTCGGCAACATGACTCGTCCACATGGCACCTTAGCCGACATCTCAGGTCTATTTTGGCCACGTGACGTCATTCGCAAAATAATTCTCCACAATTATGAATCTTATTTTTTATTATTTCTGTCAAATAAAAAATTATGACAAGAGGATATTTGTAATTTTTTAAATCAAAGGAAGCAATCTGTACTTTAAGCAAATCTCTTGGGGTGTATTTGTAATTTATCCTTAAAATTTCGATTTGTTGATTTTTAGGATTTTTTAAATAAAATATGGGTAAATTACACTATCACCCCCTGAGATTTGGTCCAATTACATCCCACCCTTGACATTTTGGAAATTACATCCCTACCCTTGTGGTTAATACTCTCATTTCATAAACCCCATGTTTATATAAAAAGCAACAACTCCTAGTAAAAAAATAGAGAAAAATATTACATTCGAAAAAAAAAGTAAAGTAAAGCAAAGAAAAGGGTGGAAAAAAAAAAAAAAAAAAACAGAAGAAGTAAAACAAAGCAAGAAAAGTGAGAGTATATGAGTTTAATATGTTCATTCCGTCTAAATAATTACAATGACAGTGGGTTACTGTAATTTTTCAACTGTCAGTGGTAATATGTATTAAACCCAAACCTCAGGGGGTGTAAGTGTAGTTTACCCATAAAATATTGGGTGAATTACACTAATAGTCTCTATAGTTTAGAGCTCGTGTCACTTTGGTCTCTGACTTTTCAATTGTGATATATTTGATCCTGAATTTTAAATCTTATTTTAAATAAAGACAATTGAAGATACCATTGCTCAATTTCAAGGGCAAAGTCATCAATTTGATAAAATATAAACTAATTTGACAAAAATAAATGTCAAAAGATTATTTTTGAATTTTTATAAATTATTTCTACCCACCAAAGATAAAATTAATAATTTTTTTAAACATTTATTTATTAATTTTTTTACCAAATTAATTTTTATTATATGTTTGGATGATAATCATGTAATGGTTGGCTGTTTTTATTTTCATTAAATTAGTTTCTATTTTTTCAAAAGTCAAATATGGTGACAAATTTGATATCATTATTAAACCAATCTATTAAATTAAAAAATTCAAAACTAAAAATATTTCATATATTAAATATATCGATTATACATTAAAAGCCTAACAACCACTCATTACATGATCATCATCCAAACATATATTAAAAATTAATTTGGTAAAATAAATAAATACATAAATAAATAAATAAAAGATTTATCAATTTTACATAATTTTAATATTTGGTGGGTAGAAATAATTTTTAAAATTTTACAACTATTTTTTTGACATTTCTTTTTGTCAAATTAGTTTATATTTTATCAAATTGACGATTTTGCCCTTGAAATTGAGCGATGGTATCTTCAATTATTCTTATTTGAAACAAGATTCAAAATTCAGAATTAAATGTGTCACAATTAAAAAGTCATAGAATAAAGTGACAAAAGTATCAAACTATAGGGACTGTTAGTGTGATTCGCCTTGAAATATTTATGTAAAATAATTAAGATAATTAGATATCAATAGTTATATGTTTAAATTATATTTGTATTAAAAAAAGAATAAATGTCTATTTCTTAAAATTATATTTGTCACCAATTATTTTAAGATAAATGTAATCCAAACATATATTCACTTGATGTCTAATCATTTTGATTTTTTGCATAAATATTCTACTTAACAAGTTTTAAAAAATGAAGTGTTTTTATCACTGAGATCTGTCCTAAAACAAACTCATCAAGTTCAACTATAACTAACTTGAGAGAATCCAAACCCTAAATAGTAAAATTGGACACAAAATAAATTAGTAAATAGAATTTTACAAGATTTGTTTGTATGAAATATATATATTTTTTTTAAAAAAATTGCTCATTCATATATTTTTGTGTCTCGTTGTCTAGCTTTTGTATTTCTAAATTTATTGTATTATTATAAGCCTCTCTCCATATCTAATCAGACCTCACTATTTTTAGGAAAAATGATAAATAACTAGAAGGAAATAAAAATAATTGTAAAAATATAAATGTACAAGTTACTGTTATGGTGCAAATCAAAACTATACTTTACTTGCATGCAAAAAGCCTATATACATTCATAATTTCATAATTATTTTAACTTATTCTTACTAATACTTTTTTCATGGAAAAATTCTATTCGTAAAAAGTTATACATAAAATACCACAAAAATAATGTGTCACTATTATTATTATACATAAGTCTTGCAAAGAAATATAAAATGTCCATATATTTATAATCGTTTCGTTATATATTTTCTTATATATTTTTCAATACCAACAATAATCTTGATGTTTTCAGCATTTTTTCATAAATGAAAGACATGTTCATCCCCATTTTTGTTTTATGGTCCTGCTAACAAGTGTCTACTGTTTCATTTACTCTGTGAATTCATTTACATTCTTAACTTGAACTAAATCAATTTTTTTATTTTTTATTTTTTAGATCAAACGACATACATATTCACTATTTTTGTTTGAGTTTTCAAAATTTATTTTCAATTAGTTTGATTAAAATAAGTATCAAAAAATTATTTAAAAATTTTTTAAAAATATTTTTGGTCTAAAAAGAATATAAAATGATAGTATTTTAATTTTTTAATTATCAAACTAGTTTTTAGTTTTTTTTTTTAAATTAAACAAATAATTGGCATTAAACAAGTAAAGCTTTTGTTAATATGTGCCTACTTTCTTAATAGGGTCATTTTTCAAAAAGTCATATACCTAATTGTCATATTCCATTTAATCTATCTTCTTTTTCAAAATTCCATTAGGTCTTCTTTAGAATAATATGACCAAATCACCATTTTAACTTTTTGTGCATGTTTTCATTTTGAAACTAATAAACAATAAAAAAAAAATAACAACAGTCCCTCAGAGAAAATCTCTTCTATGGAGAAAATCTCTTTTTATTCCAGGGAGAATCTCTACATTTTAAGAATAGAATCTTTTTCTTATTTCATAAAGAAAATATCTTCCTCATTCTATGAAGAAAATCTCTCCTTTATTCCACAGAAAAGAATCTCTCACATTCTTAAAACCTTAAATCGTCTACCTTTTGAAAATTTCTCACTAAATGTTAATTTACAAATGCATGTTGTTAAATAATATTCTCTCATAGAACCATACACTGTGAACATTCACCTTGTTTGTGCTAATATGACTATTTTTTAATGTGAATATTAACATTAATTGTGATTTGTTGTGAGTGATGCATGGTTAATGTTGTCTTGTTATTCTGGTATTATAGAGATACTGTGAACATTCACATTGTTGGTAATTGTTTGTTATTGTGTGCATATAACCATTTACTGTGCATTGTGGTAAATGCAATATTGATGTAAACATTTACATCTCTATATTATATTATTAAGATGCACAATATGTTGTGACTAAAATATCATATTGTTATTTACGCTCATATGACTATTTCTAATTATGAATATTAATATTCATTACAGATGTGATAATTACAACACTAATTTGAACTTTCACACCATGTAATAATCATGAAAACTCATACAATAATCAGTGATATGTGAACGTGAACATTCACATTATGCAACAATCATGCAATCATCAGTCTACATTGCATATCATGCAACTCTCACACGTTTTTAATGTTGAAGTTCACATCACCAAATGCAAAACATTAAAATCTGGTAATTTACAATAATAATGATTTCAATGGATATGTACATTACATTCACAAAAATACCCAATCAATAAGTATACATATACACAAATATATAACATCATATCAATCCATCTCGAAACAAAAAGTCGAATGCAACTTTAATAAATTATTGAACAATTTCGAACAACATCCCTACCAAGGCATACCTATATGTAGTTGCCAAACAAAAATGGTGCTAACCTTGCCCTACGATATTTGAATGGAAAAAAAGTAGAGTTTTGAATTGCAATAATGAAAAACACAGAGTTTCGAACAGTAACAATGGAAGGATTCAAAGTTTGAAACTGCAACAATGGAAGAATGATGATGATGATGATGATGATGATGATAATGAATGGAAGAATGATGATGATGATGATGATGATGAGCTCCTTTCTGGGTTTCTTCTATTTTGTTTCTTTCTTTGATAATCATCACCCGATTTTTTGAGTTTTTGTTGTTTTGTGATTTTTCCTAATTCTCAAATGGACAAGTTGAAGAGAGAGAGTATGAGAGGAAGTTTCTTTGTGCTACAAGATTCTCTTTCAACTATGTTTTCTTGTCAATATTATAATTTAATAATATATATTTAGGTTTTAAAGAAACCTATCCCACTAATTTTAAAACTGTCAAAAAAAAAAAAGGAAACAAAAAGATTATAATTGTGTGTAATACTTATTATAAAAAATCGAACATGAGAGGATAATTTATGTGATTAAATTAGGCCGAGCTAAATCCAATTTTCTTTTAGGCATTATGCCGAGCTATAGGCCAAGCTGTGAATGCAAATTGCCTAGTTATGGGCCATCTAGGTACCGAGCTATAAGAGATGTCGCCATGGCCCTGACCCAACTGTTTAAAGCTAAGCCCTATAACGGACCGGGGTATTAGTAGGAAAGAGGGTCGTGCTAAGCATAGCTCGGCAAGGCGCCGTCCTGCAGTGAGGGCTATCTCAATACTGCCCAGAGCAGTACGGAGCTGTGCTAGCTCGGTTGATTGTCGTGTCAGCCGAGGTAAGAGTGTTGGAACCATTTCACTTGGTTGGTAGTGAGTAGGGTGTTATCAAGATAGACATTATCCTTGGGAATGTGATTCTTAGGAGGAACTCTGCTAAGGAGAGTGAGAGTCCTACTAGGATTGTGCTAGGCAGATTCTATAAATCTCATGACAAAACCTATGGACATGTATTGCAATTCTTATTCTCAAATACACAGAGTTTTTGTGTCTATTGTTTATTTGCTGACTTAGGCATCAGAGAGGTTCCCGGCATACACCCGCTGGCTAGCTCACGTTTGTATTTTCAGGTAGCAAAGCGATGATGTTTGGAGGAGTGTAAACTTGTTCAACAGGATTATACAAGAAGATTATTCTGTACTCATACAATTGGCGTCGTCTATGGAAAATACGACAGAGAACGAATCTTTTGATTAAGTTTTCCTTCAAATTTATTTTAGTGGCACATGACGAAGATTTGCTCCATTCTGTTATTGATGGACAAACCTTACAGGGGGACAGAATGCGCGAAGGTTTGCCTTTTGTCCCACCCATGGCAGAATTAGATCCCCAGTGACGGAATCCACAGAGAGACACGCAAGAAAGATGGGGCTCAAGTCCTCACCTCTCTCAGAGCCCTGATAGACAGAGGCGGAGGAAAGATCCTCAAGTTCTTGAAGATCACATGAAGGACCAAGATGAATTGATAAAGAGGATGGCAGCTGACATGGAGATGATGAAGCACTAGATAAAGGGCAAAGGGGTGGCAGAAGAAAAGAAGCGTGAAGGCAAAACACATTTTCGCCATTCAGGGGATCGTGACAGGCAAGTTACCCTATCACAAACTGAAAGCAAAAGCTTCAGGATAGGTGACACACAGTCAAGGACTTCCAGGACTCGTTACTCTAGGTCTGAGAGAATGAGGACTAAAAGGTCTTGCACGCATGGAAGCAGTTATCGGCCCTTGCATATGCACCAAACGACATCTAGACACATGGAGTTGCCTAGGTCGGTAGACCTACGGACAGTGCTGGAAGAGAGGGCTCAAAGAAAAGAAGATGCCCAGGCACATGACCCCCAAAGGGTCTCTGTTCTGCAGTGGCTGGCTCCTAGGACACATGGAAGTGTCGAGGTTGGAATGCCAGTACCGTGCCTTGCTTATGAACCAGCAGACAAAGCATTAGCAAGGTTACAGAGTTTGCCGTTCATTCCTAGCATGGGGAACACACCATTACCCTTGGGCTTCCACCAGCTTAAGTTCACAACTTACGAGAGGAAGTTAGACCCCTACATGCACTTTTGCTAGGTTATGGTCCTATATCGACGGAACGTGGCTCTAATGTGTATCTTGTTTCCTTTGAGCTTAGACAACTTGGGCTTGACTTGGTTTGAGAGGTTTCTAGAAGGCAGCATAGTTTCATTGGGCAATTAGCAGAGGTGTTTGTCACCAGATTTAAGACAAACACCAAGAAATCGGTGGAGATAGACCGACTGCTCTCCATCGCCATGGGCGAGAAGAAAACACTGAAGTCTTACAACAACTGGTATTGGGAAACTTTTAATCAGATCAGAGATTGCCCCACAACCAAGCTATCATACAGTACAAACAGGGTTTGCCGGTGAGTAATAAATTAAGGAATTAAACGACAATGATGCCATCCCTTACAATGGAAGCCCTAATGGAGAGAGTGCATTAGCATATTAGGGTAGACGGAGATGGCGCTCGAGCCAAGGAAAAGTCCGGCACAATAGTGATGTCGGACAAAAAACCCACGACAAAAGTTAACATGGTCGGCCGAGGAGAACGATCGAACAAATATGGTTGAGGTAGATGACTGAATGGTGAGGACTCCCAGACAAGGAGGTTGAGAGTCCGCATTGCCATCACCACAGTGTTCAATAAGCTTATATACCGGATTCTTAGCGAGGTACGCAACGAACCCTTCGTTCGACGGCCGGCCAAGTTGGGAGAAGCATAGAAGGGCTATGATAACAGAAATTGGTGTACCTTTCACGATGAGGTAGGACACCGAATTGAAAATTGCACACCACTAAGGCAGCACTTGGAAGAGTTAGTGGCCGCGGGTCACTTAGACCAGTACATTGAAGAAAAAGCTCTGCCAGCCTCCCAAGACCGCAAAGATCCCAATGAGATGCTAGCTGAAGGTTCACCTCAAGGCGTGATCAACGTAATACATGAGATCGTTAAGCAGAGCAAGTCTGTGAGCTTAAAGGGATGATCAAGAAGGTAGAACACCTAAAGGAAGTACTGAGTATACAGCCCACCGTAAAAAGAGGGAAGACAGAAGCAATAAACGTCATCACTTTCTCTGACAGGGACTTGGCAAGGTTACAAAGCTCCCACAATGACACGCTAGTAGTTACACTATGCGTCAAGAATTTTGACATCAAGTGGATATTGATAGACCAAGGGAGCTCGTGCAAGATAATGTACTATAAGACCTTCAAGTAACTCAAGTTAGAGGACAAAGATTTAGCACCTGCGACATCTCCCTTGGTCAGCTTGGCATGGTAATTTTACCGGTTAAAGCTAGAACAATGACAAAACAAGTGGAATTCAAAGTGTTGAAAGTCCCTTTCACTTATAACATAATCTTGGGAAGAACATAGTTACACGCCATGCGAGCAGTAGCATCAACCTACCATTAAGTGATGTGGTTCCCTAACGAAGCTAGAATGATTGAAGAGGTCTTAAGAGACCAAATCATGTCCAAGCAATGCTTCGTGACAATAAATGAGAGCCGAGTTACCAAAGGGTTCGTACAAATGGTAGAAGAGCCAAAAAGTAACGAGTTGTTTGCAAACGTCGGCAAGGTAGTCGAACAGAAGGTAGTGGAAGATTTGGTACAGTTGAAGATAGACGAGAAAAACCTAGAAAAGTTCTTTTTGCTTGGCTCATTGCTATCTAGCACCGAGAAAATAGAGATCATGGAGTTCTTGATCTCTAACATCGAGGTGTTTGCCTGGACATCGTATAATATACCAAGCATTGATCCAACTTTCATCTGTTATCAACTTAATGTCCACCTAACCGCCAGACCAATTATACAATGAACGTGTTTATCGACACTTCACCACGCTGAGATAGTGGCGAAGGAAGTACGAAACCTGCTGGAAACAGGGGTAATCGGAGAGGCTCACTATCCAAAGTAGATCTCCAACACCGTGGTGGTGCCAAAAAAGAACGGCAAGCGGCGTGTTGCAGCTCGAATTTTCACGCTCCTTTCAGAAGACGAATAAGCCTTACAGTATCAGACTCTTGCGGTTCTGAATCTGATTCCACAAGTTTAATGTAAAATAGATAAATACCAAAGAGTTCAAATTTGGCAAATCTTTTGGAAAATTGATTTTGAATCAAATTGCCAAAAATAGACTGCTTTGCCAGATACAGAGTCGCCACCTAAATATATTTTTTTGAGAAATTTAGAAAACCCATGACTCGTGCCAAAGGCCACGTGTCCATCATCACCAAGATTGTCTTGGCTTGGGAACTTGGGTACGAGAGGGGAAGGTCATGAATTGAGCACCTCCTTTCTCCCGATCAAAGATCGGCCTCTGTTACTCATGATGTGAATTTTATTTACATTATATGCTCTTGTTACAATTATTAGGCTAGTATTACTATGTGATGCGCACATAAGTATATGTTAAAAACCACCTACTCTCCACCTACTTCACCCACTTAAACCTACTCCACTAAACCTAACCCACTACACCACTACCACCTCACCTACTCCACTAAACCTAACCCACTACACCACTACCACCTCCACTTCACCTACTCTCCACCTACTTCACCCACTTAAACCTACTCCACTAAACCTAACCCACTACACCACTACCACCTCCACTTCACCTACTCCTTACCTACTACACACTCACCCTCTTCTATATATAGGAATCATGAATCATTGTAATAGATATTAATATAAATCAATCAATAATACAATTCTCTATTTCTCTTTATACATTAAATTTCTACATGGTATCAGAGCAAGGTTAAGCACTTAGTATTTTTCGTTTCACTGGTGGGCGGCAACCTCGCCTTGGCCGCCCGCCGGACCTCAACCTATTCCGCTTATTTTCTACACATACCTTCCCATCACTGCCTAAATCCTCTCTCTTGAGGCCAATGTGAATTCCTCTTCTTCATAATCTGCACTAACTGTGGCATCTTTTCCTGGGGCAAACTCTGCAACCCAACACTCAATCTATGCTTCTCCTCCATGCTCATTTGCCTCTTGTTAGGATCCTTCGCCTTCGGCTTTGGTTTGGGCTTCGCCACAGCCTTGAGCTTCACTGCAGCTTTCAGCTTCACGGCAGCCTTCGGTTTCACAGCAGCTTTTGGCTTCGCAGCTGGCTTGGCCTTTGCCGCTGGCTTGGGCTTCACAGCGGCTTTAGCTTTTGGCGCAGCAGCTTTTGTCTTAGCCGGAGCCTTCTTTTCCTTTTTCGCTTTTACAGCCTTCGGCTTTGCTTCCCTCTGGTGGCTCCCCAGGTTCCACCTGAGCTGCATGATTCATTTATAGCTGCAATTGATAAGGGAAGTATTAGAACAATGCCCAATAGAAGTATGCCAGCTGCTCCTTACCCTACTCCTGGAGCACTATTAATAGGTGATGCTTTCAACATGCGTCATCCTTTAACTGGTGGAGGAATGACTGGAGCCCTGTATAAGGTGTTTTGTGCATCTCCTGATCAAGCAAGGAAGGAAATGCGTGAAGCATGTTTTGATTATTTGAGCCTTGGAGGTGTGTGTTCAACAGGACCAGTGGCTTTACTCTCTGGTCTAAATCTTAGCCCATTGAGCTTGATACTCCATTTCTTTGCTATAGCCATATATGGTGTTGGCCGTCTCTTGCTACCATTTCCTTCCCCTAAGCGCCTATGGATAGCAGCTAGATTATTTTTGGGTGCATCGGCTATCATTTTTCCCCTCTTTCTCTCACATGGGCTTGTTCCTCTCTCCAAACTCAAGTTGGTTAGTTTCTATCCTCCTTGAGTTTGCGGGGGGCTGTTAGAATTTACCATTCCCACTCACCTACTACACTCCACCTACCACCAATCTACCCAAACCCTCTCCTATATAATGCCACTCTGATTTGTAATAAAAAAAAAAAAAAAAAAATACATGGTGCGACAAGTTTGTGACCGCAGTCATAGTTTCAACACAGGCCTTCAATGTATACTAATTAGCATCAATATTCGTTTGCACTGCCATTTTTTGCTCCACCGACCGCATCGGAAAGTTCAACGGAGCAAAACCAGAGGTGTTTGGTTGAGGTTCACAGGCCACCGCACCAGTTATCTCTCTTGTTGACTCGTTGAGGTCGGGAAAGAGAGTGAGCAGACCACGGGAAGAAGAGGCTATGTTCTGGGTAGCTGAACGGGAAGAAGAAGCCATGTTTTTGGGTTGATGAGTGTTTCAGAGAAGGGTTGGTTACAGAATGTTACAGAGAACGAAGAGGTTTCAACTGGTTTGTTATGCTTCCAAGCCTCAGACTTCGCTTTGGTTTATAAAGACAGAGACGACGAGGCCGACACGCGCTCTGTCAATCACGTGCATCGCCGCGTGTCAGGCGCCCCTTTTGATGGCTCGACGCTTTCTGTCGGGCACGTCTTTTGATGAAGTGGGCACGCCTTTTGATGGCACGCCTTTTTATAGATTGGGCACGCCTTTTGATGGCACGCCTTTTGAAAGATTGGGCACACCTTTTGAGGGTGCGACTTTTTAGGGGTCCGACAAGACTCTGTAAACTGTCCCGACATTGATTCCGGTTAGCTCCTTCAAGGGTCCGACAAGACTCTGTCAACTGTCCCGACATTGATTCCGGTTAGCTCCTTCAAGGGTCCGACAAGACTCTGTAAACTGTCCCGACATTGATTCCGGTTAGCTCCTTCAAGGGTCCGACAAGACTCAGTAAACTGTCCCGACATTGATTCCGGTTCGCTCTTTCAAAGGGTCCGACAAGACTCTGTAAACTGTCCCGACATTGATTCCGGTTAGTTTCTACAAGGGTCCAGCAAGACTCCGTAAACTGTCACAACAACTGTCACAACAGTGTCTGTTACAACGGTCCGACATGACCCCGTAAACTGTCTTCTACATCGGTCCGACATGACCCCATAAACTGTCTTCTACATCGGTCTGACACGACCACACAGTGTCTTCTACATCGGTCTGACACCGCCATCCAGTGTTCTCTACACCGTTATGACACCACCATACAGTGTCCTCTACATGGTTATGACACCCCCATACAGTGTCCTCTACACCGTTATGACACCACCATACAGTGTCCTCTGCATGGTTATGACACCCCCATACAGTGTCCTCTACAACGTTATGACACCACCATCCAGTGTCTTCACCAATGGTCTGACACGACCATATAGTGTCTCTTATCCTCTTTTATTTTTATGTATTTTCTTGTTTTGTTACTCTCTCCAAACTCAAGTTGGTTAGTTCCTATCCCCCTTGAGTTTGCGGGGGGCTGTTAAAAACCACCTACTCTCCACCTACTTCACCCACTTAAACCTACTCCACTAAACCTAACCCACTACACCACTACCACCTCACCTACTCCACTAAACCTAACCCACTACACCACTACCACCTCCACTTCACCTACTCTCCACCTACTTCACCCACTTAAACCTACTCCACTAAACCTAACCCACTACACCACTACCACCTCCACTTCACCTACTCCTTACCTACTACACACTCACCCTCTTCTATATATAGGAATCATGAATCATTGTAATAGATATTAATATAAATCAATCAATAATACAATTCTCTATTTCTCTTTATACATTAAATTTCTACAGTATAGACTAATTTTCACGAAAGTTGGAACGTTTTAATTTCATGTTTGTTTTGAAAAAGTGTTTTGAATATGTATCACTTGAAAAAGTGATCTCATATAGATACATTAATCAAAATATCCCAATTTCAGGAAATAGCCTTCATCCACAGGCATTCAAACAGGTATATCAACTAAACATTTAGTCTCATGGTAACATATTTGATATGACAGCAATCACACTTATACACTATGCTAAAGCAAAAATGCTTACCTCAAATGTACGAAGGCGAGTCAAAAGAAAAAAAAATAGTTAGAGAAAAAGAATGCATGATCCTAAATAATGCAATATGACTAATGCATTACATACAACGTGCAATTAATAGGCTCGACTACTGGCATGGCATGTGAATCAATCCAAGGCATGTGATAGCGCATGTATTCAAGTAAGGAGTTTGAAATTGACATTCGAGTAATATGATGAGCTGAACTTTTATGCACGCAAAACGAATGGATGCAATTCATGAAAAATGCTAAGGAAAACATGATGCTATATACTATCCATCATAACTAGATAAATAAAAGGGAGAAAGAATGGGGGTTGGAAGATATACATAAATTATTACATATTTGTCCTCACGCAGGAGGGTCCAAATATTCGAGTGTCCGAATTAATTACTTATTACAAATCCAAATAATTATGACATATTACTATTGAAGCATTAAATCAAAGGCACGGGAAGCGAGGAGCCGCACGCGTACGAATAAGAATATCCTCCCGAAAAGTCTCTATTTAATGTCTAGTTTCTGATCTGTTTTGCAGTCAGAAAAATAATCTGTTTTCATCCCAGCCTCTTTTCTGTTCTGCCATGAGAATGGTCACTGATTTTTGATACTGCCTTGTTGCCACAGAAAAGAAACAGAGCACAAACAGAGTGTTTTCAGGGGATGTTTATCCTCTCTGCTCCACCCTATCATGAAACAAATTAAGGGAGGAGTAGAATCGATCCACAAATCATCAATAGTCGCAAGGTTATTGCGTGATAATCCATGGCTCGATGGGACAAAGGCTCAATGAATGAAAAGAAAAGACCAACAAGACCTCCTCCCTATCATGGAGTTACCTCAAGGGAAGTGGTAAACATTGACTCTTGAACCATTATCATCACTAAGAGTGTGTAAGGATTCAAGACTCAATGGGTTTAATTAATGTCTGATTGAACCCAACTTGATTTTATTATCTTGTTTTACCTCTTTTAACCCATTTATTAGCCCTTTTAATTACCTTGCCATTCTTTAGCCATTTTAGTCCAACAATGAGAATTATGTCCACTAAAATAAGAGAAGCGTCAAACAAGGAGTTGTTCTTGGCATAAGAGAGATGTAATGCCCTGGTAATGAACCTCCGAAGAGATTAAACTATTTAGCATGGAAGGTCTCTTTCTCATGCTAAAAACAACATATATGGGACTTCAATTCAGCACTTTCAATTAGATTATAACAAACAATATAACAATAAATCAAAGTAAAAGAGCAAAATAAGTAAGAAATGCAAGAAAATGAAAGGTTTGTGAAATTCACCTTCGAAGGAAAAGATGAACTCCTTAGTTTACAAACTCCCTCTTGATCACCTTCAAGTGTAGGAAGTGTGTTCTCAAATCCTTAATTCGAAATTATGGAGTTTATGGTATGTATTGGCTCAAGATTGAAATGCTTTCTCTTTTTTCTCTCTAACCCTTTCTAACTATCTTGAATCATTGTTTTTTTTTTTTTTTTTTCTCTGCCTCTTGAATCAATTTCTTTGGCCCCTGAAATCTCTACATGTGGTTGCTTTATATAGGCAACAAATAGATAATATAATAATATAAATCTATAATATATATATATATATAATATAATAATATAAAGTATATAAAGATTATATATATATACACTTATTTATATATGTTTGCTGAGATTGATGTCGGCTGCCGAGGGCTGACCGACATCAATATAATTTTTTATTAATTTTCTTTTATTATAATATAATATAATATATAAAATATCTAAAATATACAATTTATACCAAAATACTAAGCATATAATATAATAATATTAAACACATAATATAATAATATAATTTTTTAAATTATTTTCTTTTATTATAATATAATATAATATATAAAATATCTAAAATATACAATTTATACTAAAATACTAAGCATATAATATAATAATATTAAACACATAATATAATAATATAATTTTTTAAATTACTTTCTTTTATATATATAAAATATATAATTTATACCAATTTATATAAAAACACCAAAAATATGAACAAATACATAAAATTATGCAAAATTACAAAAATAAAATATTTAGTATTTTAAAACAATTTGGCTATAATGGTGAAGGTTGAGATTAAAGTTCAAATTCCATCTCTCTTACTGAGGATTCTGTGATAAACACATTCTAATTGTCATCATCGGGTAATCAAAAGAAAGCACCCAAGTCTTAGGGCTGGTCAAAATTGGGGTGTCTACAGTTGTCCTTCTTTGACAGAGCTCAAAGTCATTTCATGACATGAGTGAATGTCAAAGCTCGAAGACGACTTTTTTGACAAGGTCGGAAGACTTGGGCAAACAAATAAATGTGCAAACAATTGGTTGAACTTGAGGGTTGCCTCCGTATCCCTTTGAGGACTCAAACCTGCGTAGTTCAGGGGTAAGATGCAAATAATATGCACGATGCAACTTTGAAAGACGGATTGACACGCTTCGTGATGTCGGCTATTTTGAAAATGATCATGCAAGATGATGCAATAAGCAATAATGAATACAATACGCAAGATAGCAAACAACACATGAACTAACAACACTCTACCTACGCCAAAACACAGGACGAGGATAGAAAACATCACTCAAGACTGTATTTCTCGTATCCTGAGAAACAAGAAGACGAAAATCGCTCGGGGTCGTGTTTCACGCATCCCGAGGTGAAAGCAAAACAGCTTAGAACCATACTTCGCGCGTTTGAAGATAGAGACAAAACCGTTTGGGATAGTGTTTTACGTATCCCAAGAGCAAACACACCCAAGGCCACTTTTACGCGTCGTGAGATGAAATAAGAACCGATCGGGATCATGTTTCACACGTCCCGAGATAAAATCCTCCCAGGACCGCGCTTCATGCGTCCTGAGAAACAAAAACCGTTCGGGGTCGTGTTTCACACGTCCCGAGATAAAACCCGCCCAGGGCCACATTTCACGCGCCCTGAGAAACAACAGAGAGGTGTGTGATAGATGCACAAAGTGAACGAGTGAGATAGATGCACAAAGTGATCGATTGCGATAGATGCACAAAGTGAACGAGTGCGATAGATGCACAAAGTGATTGCAACTACAAAGCCGTGTAGGTTTTCCTACCGAGAACGAGACACAAATAACTTATTTGAAACTCCTCTGAATGAACCGTACATACAATATTGTTTGGTTACAACATAACCAACAGACGTACCTAACCGTATCTCATACGGAGAGAGGGGGTTTTAACCAGGTAAACATCAAATCCTAACACGTTTCACGTGGAAGGAACAAAGGTAGTATAGCCAACAAGCATACCTAACCGTATCTCATACGGAGAGGGAAAGATTTTAATCGAGTAAATATCAAATCCTAACATGTTTCACGTGAAGAGAACAAAGGTGAATTTGAAGTCCAAATGCGTCTCACGCGAGTGGAAGAAGGTATAATAGAATGAATTTTTTTTTTCTTGTTTTCAAAAAAATGTCAAAAAGATTTTTTTTTTAATTTATAAATACCAAATACCGTATACAAAACACACACAGATATATACATACGGTATACATATACATATTCAGAGAATATTCTATTTGCTTGAATATTTTATTTGTGGCCGTTAACGGGAAAATGTTGTTACCGAGAAGGCATACTCTGTTTGTTGACGTCAGCGTGCATACGTAAAACACGCAAAAAGAAAGGAAAATCACAAATGCATGGATACAGCAGTTCGAACCTCTGACTCAGGCTTCTCCGAGTCCTTAACCACTGAGCCAAACCACTTTTGTGACAAAATATTCAAATATATATATATATATATATAGGTACACGAGACACATATACATAAAACCAAAACAAAACAAAAAAAACACTCGCTGCTATGGGGGTTCAAACTTATGACCTCAAGCTCAGCCCCTCAATCCTCAACCATTGAGCCCAAGCCACTATTGTGACCAAATATTCAAACATATATATATATATAATACATAGATGTACGATACATATACACATATATATACATATACCACTCTCCCGCCTCTCTTTCCTTTCTGTTTTTGTCTCACTCTCTCTTCCTTCATCTTCTTCGAGCGTCGTGTCTGGTGCGCGATTTCAACAATCGCGGCGCCTGACCGACAGGCTATCCAATCCTGCCCCGATTGTCAATGATCGTCTCGGCCTTTCTCCCTCTTTGTCTTCTTCTTCGCTCTCTTCTTAAGTTGAGGCCTGCGAGAGAGAGAGAGAGAGACAGAGCAAATGCTTGCAAACTTTCTCTAGCACCACTTTGCAACCTCTTTCTTTTGCATTACCCTCCTTTGCTATGGCTTCTTCACACGGTTCTCTCACTCTTTTTCTAGACCTGAATGAATCCACGATAGAGATGACCGATTCTGACTCCCTTAAACCTCAACCATGGGCTCCTCCTCATTCTCCTGTTTTCAGCTTTCCAGTGATGTCAGTTGAACAAATAATGGCAGCACAGTCTGGCATCGAAGTAAACTCGTATACGTTGAGGTAATGTGTGGAGACCGTGACTGCAGTCTCCACCTTGTCTCGTTGATTGCAGAATAGGACGTGTGAGGTACATCAGTTAAATGCACAACTCTCCTTCCTCCAGCGTATGTACAAAGATGCTCGAGTAGAATTAGTGCACTGAAAAAGCAGAACAAAGAGCTGAAATGACAGGCCACCTCCGTGGCTCGATTCGGAGTTTCATCGCACAACCAATTTGATGGCCAGCGAGGAATAATCTCATTCGGAAGCTTTGCCAAGGCCGAGGTAGAGTCTTCAAGAGTTTCGAAGGAGTAAAGATGTAGCGAGGCAACTGATAGTAAAGTCGGGCAACGAAGCTGTGTACAAATGAAGCTGGTTGTAATCTTCGCCGCTGGGCTGTTGCTGGAGAAGAAAGAAGAAAAAGATCCCTCCCTCTTTTTTTTTTTTTTTTTTTTTCTCTTTTTTTATATATATGTTTGTACAAATTAATCGGGGTTAATCCCTATTAATAAAACGAGTTTTTTTTTCTTTCTCTTTTTGCAAATTCGAATGTCAATCAATTCTGAACTAAAAATTAAGCCTCTCACTGATTATAACACAAATCAAAACTTGATGAAATGACAAAACTTGATAAAATAGACACAAAATGGACGCAAGACAGAGCAATACCAGTCGATCACTTGGTCGGTCGTTCATCGGAAACGCATTCCACCGATAAAAACTCGATAGTACAGGTATATGATAGAATACTAGCACACAATATAACAGAACAACTTACGAATTATCGGAACAAAACAAAAAAAACAAAGTTCCTCCTCTTTTTTTTTTTGGTTTTATTATTTTTTCCTTTGTAGTTTAAACACTAGCTTCAGATAGACTCACTGTATTAGAAGACTTTTCTTTTGTTTTATTGCTTTGTAAAACAATGATCAGGGTTGGACCCACCAGTTTGGATGATCTCCTCGCATAATGTGTGATGAATGGTAGCATTGTACAGGATTTAAAACTGTGAATATCTGCTCTTGCATTCGTTCTTGAATCGGATAACGACCCACAACCGAACAAATATATAAAATGCAACTCGATAGCAGGAAAATGAAATGAAAACAACTCGAAAATACTAAAAGACACGTGGTAGTACGCAAAACATAGCTGCAACATGCCAGGACAAAGGGCCAGCTTTTGATGCATCTGCATTGGTCTGGGCCACCACCTAGACCCGACCGGGCTTCAAAAAGAGGTCGGTCAATGCTGTCTAGCTGTCATACATTGCTCGTTCTATGCCATTAGTTTATTGCTTCGACCTTTCTTTTAGAGTTTTTTTTTTATTATTGTAATAAAAGCAACTTTGATTTGTATCAGAGATTTGGAGAACTTTAAGTTTGAAATCAATGAAATTAAAGTTGTGAGCACTGGAAATTTTCTTTTTGGTCAAAAAATGGTCTAAGTTGTAAAAGGTAAAATTTGAACAAAATCAACTTTTATCAAAACTTCTCAAAAACCATGTTCGAAAAGGATCACCATTTGACACGCACAGAATCATTCCTCAAGATGTATAATGCCGGAACAAAAGATCATAACTGCCCCTTGATTGAACACCACTGCTCTGCATTGTACCCAGCTTTTCTCTCAGAGTAACGATCACAATCAAACCCTCAGGTAAATAACAGATACAGATGACTTGATCAAGAAAATGGACAGGACAGTTGAGCTGGAATTGATTACAACCGAATTTCAGGATGAAGTTGCCTACGTATCCTGAAGATGGGAATCAGGCCTTACTTAGTTTGGTTTAGGTTCACTCGAGTATTAACTCTCTCCTTTTGCACTCTAACTTTTGCCAAGGTCGCTCTTTAGGGTTTTCAACCTTGCGAACTCAGTTTTTCTTCATTTCTAATTTTTTATGCTCTAACTTTTGCCTAGCTCGCCCTTCTAGGTTTTTGGCCTAGTGAGCCTCCCAGGGATAGTATTTCTTCAACTTGTCCATGTTGATCAGTTGGGAAAATTCCAAACCATCTAAGTCCATAAGAATGACTGCTACTCCTGACCAGATAAACTTGATGATGTAAGGACCAGTCTAATCGGGTCTGAACTTGCCCCTAGGATCATGGATAAGAGCTTGGTTGTCTTTGATCACTAGATCTCCTTCTTTGAGATTTCTAGACTTAACCTTCTTGTTAAAAGCCTTAGCAATTCTGCATTGGTAGCCCTGTGCATGATACAATGCCTTCACCCTTCTTTCATCAAACAATATTAACTTCTCAAATCTACTCTGTTGGCAGTCGGCCTCTGCTATTTGGCACTCAGCCATAACCCCCAGTGATGGTACTTTAATTTCAATTGGCAGAATAGCTTCCATACCATAAACAAAAGAATAATGAGTTGCCCCTGTAGACGTCCGAATTGAAGTTCTATAGGCCCAAAGTGCGAATGGCAATTTATCTGGCCAGTCCCTGTAGGTCTCAACCATCTTATGCAAAATATGTTTGATGTTTTTATTAGTGGCCTCAACAGCTCCATTGGTTTGCGGTCGATATGTAGATGACTCATGAAAAGCCATATTGTATTGCTCCAACAAGTCTATCACCTCCTTCTTGAAGTGGGAGCCATTATTTGACATAATCTCGTTTGGGACTCCGTATCGACAAATGATGTTGTTTCTAATGAACTTAGCCACATGTGCTGCTTTCAACACTAAATCAATTGCCACTAGAATGTATTCATGCCTGTTCGACCCTTTTGGTGTGACTATGCCGATGACATCGATTCCTCAGACTGTGAAGGGCCATGGTGAAGTCATGTTATATAGTTTTGACGGCGGGATATTTATGCGATTAGCATAAATTTGGTATTTGTGACATCGCCGAACAAACCAATGCAATCCTCCTCCATGGTGGACCAGTAGTAATCTTGCCTGAGAATCTTCTAGGCTAACATTACTTCGTTCATGTGCGCTCCGCACTCTCCCCCATGGATGGCCTCTATTAGGCGCTTCGATTCCTCTTTCTCGACACATAACTTGTGCATTCCCAGATGTCCTCTTTTGTACAGTTTGTCTCCGCAGATGATAAATTAAACGGCCATTCGCCGTATTCCCCGTTTGTGCTTGGCATTTGCCGTCGGTGGATACGCCTCTTTTTCCAAGAAGTTCCAGATATCGAAATACCAAGGATTTTTGTCTTGCACTTCATCTATTACGGTGATAGTTTCATAGGTTGGCATGTATTTCTGCTCAATGAGGATTAGACGTATCCGGACTCTAAGCGGGATGTCTACCATAGAAAATAGAGTTGCTAAAGCATCAACGAACCTGTTGTTCTCTCTCAGTAGATGCGTGAAAG
Source organism: Camellia sinensis (assembly GCF_055761805.1). Classification (NCBI taxonomy): domain Eukaryota; kingdom Viridiplantae; phylum Streptophyta; class Magnoliopsida; order Ericales; family Theaceae; genus Camellia; species Camellia sinensis. The sequence goes on along the minus strand of NC_138969.1, from coordinate 44,725,262 downwards.
TCAGCTTTTCAAACCTAAGAATTAGAACGTCTAGGGTTTGGTGATAGACCTTCATCTTTTCTTCCTTGACTTTCCAGTCTCCATTTGCTTGAGAAACAACTAAGTTCAAGTCCCCGATAACATCCAACCTTTTTGCCCCTAGTTCCAGGGTAGATTCTAAACCTGTAATACACGCTTCATATTCTGCTTCGTTGTTGGACACTTTGAACCGGAGTTTGAAGGCTAGAGGTATATGGGAGTCATCAGGTGTTATCAGCAACACACCGATCCTATAGTCGTACTGATTTGATGCTCCGTCGAAGTACATTGTTCAAGTCTCCTCCTCAACTTGTAGAATGGCTTCATCTAGAAAGAGGTATTCTACCACTTCGTCCCCTTTTACCGGGTGATCTGCAGGAACTCCGCTACCGCTTTTCCAGTGACCGACTTGCGAGTAACATACTTCAGATCAAATTCGGAGAGAATAAGTAACCAACGAGCTAGCCTACTTGTAAGCGTTGGTTTCTCAAAGAGATATTTGATAGGATCTAGTCTCGAAACCAGAATTACGGAGCGAGCTAACAAGCAGCGCCTAAATTTCCTGGTAGCCCATACTAAGGCTAGGCAAGCTTTCTCTAGCGGGGTGTAGCAGGTTTCGTAATCCAACATTTTCTTGGTCAAGTAATAGATGGTTTTCTCCACCCCATCCTCAGATTCCTAAGCAAGCATGCATCTCATTGCGGTGTCTATTACTGACAAATACAGAATCAAAGGCTTCTCTAGCTCTGGCGGCGATAACACAGGTGGATTCTGAAGATACTGCTTAATCTGCTCAAAAACGAATTGACATCGATCATCCCATCAGAATTTCTTTCCTTTCTTTAGGAGACCAAATAGTGGTTTACAAGTAAAGGTTAATTTGGAGATAAACCGTCTTATGAATTATAATTTACCTAGAAAGCCTCGTACTTTCTTTTCCGTCCTTGGTGGTAGTATTTCTAGGATGGCCTTGATTTTGGAAGGATCTACCTCAATGCCTCTCTGTGTGATCAAAAAACCCAGCATTTTCCCTGCCGTTACGCCAAAGGTGCAGTTCTGCAGGTTTAACCTCAATCTATATTCCCTGATCCGTTGAAAGAATTTTTCTAGAGCGATGTAGTGGCCCTCTCAGTCTTTGGACTTGACTATCATGTCGTCCACGTAAACTTCGACCTCTTTGTGGATCATATCATGCAGAATGGTAGTTACAACCCTCGGATAAGTAGCCCCAATATTTTTCAAGCCAAATGGCATGACTCAGTAGCAATACGTTCCCCACGGCGTAATAAATACAGTTTTCTCTCTGTGTTCGGGAGCCATCAGAATTTGATTATACCCGGAAAACCCATCCATAAAGGAAAACAATGCATGGCCTACGGTGAAGTTTACCAACTCATTAATATGCGGTAGAGGAAAGTCATCATTCAGGCTGGTTTTGTTTAAGTCCTGGAAGTCTACACAAACCCGAATTCTGCCATCCTTCTTCAGCACTAGGACAATGTTAGCTAACCAGGTTGGGTACTCAGATACTAACAAGAATCCTGCTTTGATCTGTTTGGCGACCTCTTCCTTGATCTTCAATGCCCAATCCGGGCAAATTCTACGCAATTTTTGCTTCATTGGTCGGGCCTCAGGATCAAGAGGGATCCGGTGTTGTACGATCTCAGGATCGATTCCAAGCATGTCTTCGTAGGACCATGAGAAAACATCTTTGAAATCTTTTAATAAAGCGACTAAGTGCTCGCGTTCCTCCGAAGACAACATGGACCTGATCTGGACCATGCGTGGATCCTTCTTAGTATCCACATTACTGGCAATGATTTTATCAATACAGGGTTTAATATACCTCTTATCCTCTTGATTAATCAAGTTTTTCAAAGCCAAATGAATTTTTTCCTTGTCGTTTTCATTAAAAGTTTGAAAATCTTGGTCAATGCAATAAATAAGCGGCACGGAGAAGTACTCAAAATCTACAGAGTTCTCATTCAACAGGTCCACCTCTTCAGTTACAACAGACTCAAAAGCAAAAGAAAAGGAAGACCTAGACAGGACCTTGGCATCTGGGTTACCACCCCCGAGAATGCCTGACTTGGACCCCTTAAACTAACTTGAATCTGATCCCGCCCCCACAGCCTTTGTAGAATTAGATTCCGGCTCATCATCCGATTTAGAACTAGAAAGGTAGCCTTTCTCCAGCTGCCAAGTAAGAGATGGTGCCTTTGATGCTACCAAAATGCCATTGGTTGGGTTCATACCGGTTTTTCTCCGATCATGGAGATGGTAAAGTTATCCCCCAAGCTCTCTGAGTCGACTGAAGGATTTGAAAGGAGACATGCCAGTGCTGCCCCTACTCTATGCTCGTTGTTGTTGGAGTCACTTTCTATGCCCTGTTCAGCTTTAGCACTCAGTTCAACCTTTTCCTTGGCATCACTCTCTTGCAACTGCAGGTCAAAGAAGATTTTGAAGCTAGGGACACGCTGCTTCGTAGAATTCATCCAGGGCTCGGGAAAACCGCATAAGGGGAAATCCTTTCCCTCTTGAACAAAGTGACCATTTAGTGTTCCACAGATCAGCCTGTAAACGAGCTCACAGCGTTTCCCAGCCTGCTTGGCTCTAGCTCTGCCTGTCATTTCTTTATTTTTCCTGACCCAATCCTCTTTGGTGGGCACATAGCCAAGACCAAAGGCATGCAGATTATGCGGCATATTAGCCAACGATGTGACAGCTTTCCAACCACTTCTTCCAAGTCCTATTCCTGGCATATGTTGTAGTTTGCTCATGAGATAAACAGACTGGGTGCTAACATACATACCCTTATCTGCTACCAAGATGGTTTGCACTACCCGGGCCTCAGCCAGACTAAACCCTAAGAGGAATACATCTCTTTCGCCATGGTCGATTTCTAGCACTGGTGTGGTTACCTCTGGTGGCAGATGGATAGATAAGTTCCCGAAGACAATTGCTACCCCCTTCCCATGAGGGTATTTCAGCATTTGGTAGAGGGTAAAAGAGACTATTTTCACAAGGTGCAGCCAGGGTCTTCCTAGCAGTAAGTTGAAGGTGGCCGGGACGTCTAGGACATGAAACTCGACGTCCTGTTGAGCTGGGCCAACCTGAACTTAGATTTGTACTGTGCCCATCACTTCCCTGCTCGTGTTATCATATGCTTGAATCACTTGGGTTGTACGTACGAAATCTGCTGGTTTCAGGCCAATGGCATAAGCTGTGTGAGATGGACAGACATTAATAGCCGAACCAGTGTCTATCAACACCACCGGTACCTATTTTTCTCTACACTCAATAGATATGTACAAGGATTTGTTATGTGCTGATCCTTCCGGCGGTAGTTCTCTGTCAGAAAAGGTTAGGGTTGGGCTGGCGCCACCTGAGAAGACCAATCCCACAAGTTGTTCAGGGGTGGTGTCAATGGATAATTTGGCTTTGTCCATTGCTGACAATACAGCCTGTTAATATACCCGGGAGGCCATAAGAAGACCCCAGATCAAGATGTCAACCTGGATTTTCTTGAGTTGTTTCAGCATTACCCCCTCTTCCAGCTATTTTTTTTTCTGTTCACAACCTCTTTATCTTTCCCAGAGGCCTCAGTTTGGTTTAAGTGCAGTGGTTTGAAATACCGCCCACTTCTTATCATGTGATCAATCTCCTCAGTGTACCATGTATTGTCTGGAAGGCACTCACCCAACCTTCGTCGGTGTGAGCCAAGTATAGATCGTCATTCTCCCACCATATGCCTTCGGCAGCTGACAAACAGTTGTCTCATTTCCTTGCAAGGTGTTGAGTCATTACAGCTTTCTGTTTGTCTTCCGCCCTTTCTCGTTCAAACACAGCTTCGTGTTCTGTGTCCGCAGTATGCACAGTGTCCAGTCTCTGAGCTGAATTTTCCTCATTGGTACTTTTCAACGATTTCCCTTTTTCATTGGCCATTCCAGCTATTGTAACAATTCTTGCTCCCTTTTTCTCCGATTTTGTTTCAATTCCTTCCTCCCTATTAGGTTCATCACTCAACCACCCAAAGTTGTCTGTCGACCTATTGAAGTCGAACCAGTCAATTAGTACATCTCCTTAATTTTGTTCATCGAATAACTGCAGGTTATCTAAGTCCTCATCAAACTTCGCCAGCTCATCTAAACCTTGGCTGGGGCCATCCTTTTTAACCACATTGACCTCTGTTATAATTGGCAATACCACTTTCGGCTTGGCTTGATCAACCGGCGCAATGTAGCGACACAGATCACACCCTTCCTTAAACAAGTTCTTAGAGTACTCAAGCAACGAATTCGTACTCTCCGTTAAGGTCGGCCTCCCTTTTACTGCACCTGTCACCACAACAGGTTTAGGTTGAAGTGTGGATGTGTTTATCATGCACAAGTTCGTGCTTTTAGGAATGAATACCGTCGGTCTGGGTAAGTGAGAAGGGGTAATATATACGTTGGGGTCATAGGGAAGGGCCAGTGTACAAATTAGGTTTAGGTTCCGAGGTGGAGGAACTTGATTATGGGACGGGAGAGGGTTTGTAATTGTATTTGGTTTCTCGGGTGGTGCGATCACCTTGTTGTCAATGAGGTTTTGTATCTCATGACGCAGTCATAAGCATTGGTCAGTATCATGATCGTGTTATTGGTGAAACCCATAATATTTTGCTAGGTTGTGTTTGGGTGGAAGAGGATCAGACAGTGGGTGAGGTTCTAATAGTCTGAAGTGCCCCTTTTTAATCAGCACTTTCATGGCTTGGGATAGGGTTATGTAGAGTGGGGTAAAGGTCCTCTGGGATTGGACAAGGTTGGCTGAATGTTATTGGCAAAGGGATTGGCGGTATTGGTTGTGGTGATAACACTTACATCTGATGGCCTCGCAACTGTGCTACCACTGGTAGCATTGGAACTGTGAACAAATGGCCTTTTAGTTGGCTCTTTATCATCAATAATGAGCCCCTGCTTCATAGCATCTTCAATCTGAACCCCTATTTCATGGAGCTCTGAGAACGTGGATAACGGGAGAATAATCATTTTCTGTAATAGCTTGCCTTGGAGATTTTGGACGACCATCCTTATCTGATCCTTCTCGGAAGGCCTCATGGTCATCATCGAGGCTTTAGCTCTCCACCTTGTTATAAAATCAGAGAAACCCTCTTTCGGTTCTTGACGTGTTGCTTTGAGATCATGAGTTATGACCTCGATTTGGGTATTATAAGAGTACTAAGCCATGAAGGCTTCCGCCAATTCCTTCCAATTCTGTTTCACTGAATCTTCCAGCTTGGCATACCAGATGGCCACTATACCTGACATAGTGCGACCAAAAATGGATAACTTCTGCAATCGGATCAAGCCTATGGACCTCAAAATATCCGAGGACAAACGCAAATGCACCATTGGGTCGTCGGAACCATTAAAGCAATCAGTGTGTGGCATTTTAAACCGCTCTGGTAAGGTAATTACAAACTCGGCGTACCCTTCATCTATGTCTGGGATGGAGTCGACTCCTTGTGCTTTTTTGAACAATTTCTCCAGTTTGTTGACCTTAAGCACAGTCGAGTCAACCTCAAATTCAAATAGAGCCTCAGTTTGACATACAAGTGCTTTGAAGGCCTGTGCTAGGATCAGTTCTACTAGATTGCCCTGATTGCCCTAATTTTCTTGGACATTAGCGGTGTGAGCAGTGGCTCCGGGTGTTGGGATACCAATAGGAGGTTCATGAGCAGGAGGTGCATGAGATGCAGAGGCCGCTGCCAGTTGTGGTTGTTGTTGTTGCAGCTTGTTTAAAACCTCAGCCTAACGGGCTATGACTTCGGCCTATCGAGCAGTGTCTTGTTGTATGGTTTCAACTGTTTGCTGAAGATGATGAATCAATTCTTCCATACTGACCGGGGGATACTGTGCCATTGGAATGGGCGAATGATCTCATACTGAACTAGATGTATAAGACTGAGCCTGACTAGATACAGGTGAAATGAGGGGTGATTGCTATAGAAACTGGACTGGTGGACTGTGCCTAACTCTTCTTCGTCTAGTAACCGGTGAGAGCGAAATAAACACAGGTTATCCCCTAACAAGATATCCGGTTCTGTAAATCCTTTTGACATGGGTTCAGAGTACTAGAGGGATATCAGGTCTTTCTGAAGCTATGTTGGTAAACTATCTAGCAAAAAGAAAGAATAAAATCAAAATTGGACAACACTTCGACCCTAATTCACAACAATCATAACACATAGCTGAACTGTAATCCCTACTGAACTCTGTTCTCAAACTCATGCTGATATGAACCATTCTGTACAATCTCACTGTAAAAGCACATGTCACGTAAAAGCACCAAAACACCCCTATAAGGGGGTGGGGTTACCCTGTCCTAGATTTTTGGTATGATCTAAGCTGCACTATTTCAAACAACAAGTTTCACAACATCCTACAAATGGGTGGCATCTTGTCCTAAGTAGGAATAGTCACTATAGCTTCATTATATGGAACTAGGTCGAATAGTCAAAAGGGTACCTCGACAAGATTACCTAATATACCTCTCACACCTAACACTGAGAAGTGAAAGGAGGATCAAACGGTATAGCGGTAGTCCAGATCCAAGGGTTGTGTTTCCATCGTGGTAGAGCCCGCAACCGGTCAACTTTTTGGCAAGCCTTTTGGGCGAGCCTCCGGCAAACCGTTCAGGAATAGTAGATGGCAAACATAGTGACTTAGTCGTACAATTGTAAACACAATGCAAAGAAACATATAAATGCAGATAAAATTTCACATTATGAGTTTTAAGCCAAGTTCTCTAATTCCTCAGCACAGTCGTCAGAAACTGTAGCTCGACTTTTCGCGCTTCTTTCAGAAAATGAATAAGTCCTACAGTATTAGACTCCCGCGGTTCTGAATCTGATTCCATAAGTGTAATGTAAAATAGATAAATACCAAAGAGTCCAAATTCGGCAAATCTTTTGGAAAATCAATTTTGAATCAAATTATCAAAAATGGACTGCTTTGCCAGGTACAGAGTTGCCACCTAAATATATTTTTTTGAGAAATTTAGGAAACCCATGACTCATGCCAAAGGCCACGTGTTCGTCATCACCAAGATTGTCTCGGCTCAAGAACTTGGGTACGAGAGGGGAAGGTCATGAATTGAGCATCCCTGCTCGCTCGATCAAAGATTGGCCTCTACTACTCATGATGTGAATCTTATTTACATTATATACTCTTGTTCCAATTATTAGGCTAGTATTACTATGTGATGCGCACACAAGTATAGACTAATTTTCACGAAAGTTGGAACGTTTTGATTTCATGTTTGTTTTGAAAAAGTGTTTTGAATATGTACCACTTGAAAAAGTGATCTCATATAGATACATTAATCAAATATCCCAATTTCAGGAAATAGCCTTCATCCACAAGCATTTAAACAGGTATATCAACTAAGCATTTAGTCTCACGGTAATATGTTTGATATGGCAGCAATCACACTCATGTACTATGCTAAAGCAAAAATGCTTACCTCAAATGTACGAAGGCGAGTCAAAAGAAAGAAAATAGTTAGAGAAAAAGAATGCATGATCCTAAACAATGCAATATGACTAATGCAACACATACAACGTGCAATTAATACGCTTGGCTACATGGCATGTGAGTCAATCCAAGGCATGTGATAGCGCATGTATTTAAGTAAGGAGTTTGAAATTTACATTTGAGTAATATAATGAGCCGAACTTTTATGCATGCAAAACGAATGGATGCAATTCATGAAAAATGCTAAGGAAAACATGATGCTATATACCATCCATCATAAGCAGATAAATAAAAGGGAGAAAGAATGGGGGTTGGAAGCATACACAAATTATTACATATTTGCGCTCACGCAAGAGGGTCCGAATATTTGAGTGTTCGAATTAACTACTTATTACAAATCCAAATAATTATGACATATTACTATTGAAGCATTAAATCAAAGGCATGCGAAGCGAGGAGCCGCACGCATACGAATAAGAATATCCTCTCGGAAACTCTCTGTGTAATGTCTAGTTTCTGTTCTATTTTGCAGTCAGAAAAATATCTGTTTTCATCCCAGCCTCTTTTCTATTCTGCCATGAGAATGGCCACTGATTTTTGATACTGCCTTGCTGCCACAGAAAAGAAACAGAGCACAAACAGAGTGTTTCCAGGGGATGTTTATCCTCTCTGCTCCACCCTATCATGAAACAAATTAAGGGAGGAGTAGAATCGATCCACAAATCATCAATAGTCGCAGGGTTATTACGTGATAATCCATGGCTCGATGGGACAAAGGCTCAATGAATGAAAAGAAAAGACCAACAGGACCTCCTCCCTATCATGGAGTTACCTCAAGGGAAGTGGTAAACATTGACTCTTGAACCATTATCATCACTAAAAGTGTGTAATGATTCAAGACTCAATGGGTTTAATTAATGTCTGATTGAACCCAACTTGATTTTATTATCTTGTTTTACCTCTTTTAACCCATTTATTAGCCCTTTTAATTACCTTGCCATTCTTTAGTCATTTTAGTCCAAGATTGAGAATTATGTCCACTAAAATAAGAGAAGCGTCAAACAAGGAGTTGTTTTTGGCATGAGAGAGATGTAATGCCTTGGTAATGAACCTCTAAAGAGATTAAACCATTTAGCATGGAAGGTCTCTTTCTCATGCTAAAAAAAACATATATGGGACTCCAATTCACCACTTTCAATTAGATTACAACAAACAATATAACAATAAATCAAAGCAAAAAAGCAAAATAAGTAATAATGCAAGAAAATGAAAGGTTTGTGAAATTCACCTTCAAAGGAAAGGATGAACTCCTTAGTTTACAAACTCCTTCTTGATCACCGCCAAGTGTAGGAAGTGTGTTCTCAAATCCTTAATTCAAAATTATGGAGTTTATGGTATGTGTTGGCTCAAGATGTTTTCTCTTTTTCTCTCTAACCCCTTCTAACTCTCTTGAATCATTGTTTTTTTTCTGCCTCTTGAATCAATTTCTTTGGCCCTTGAAATCTCTCTATTTGGTTGCTTTATATAGGCAACAAATAGATAATATAATAATATAAATCTATATAATATATATCTATATATAATATAATAATATAAAGTATATAAAGATTGTATATATATATAATATATTTTCATTACTGTGAATTATAATGAACAATAGTTGAATTCAACATATTTATGTTGAATTCTTTTCTCTGCTTAACCTTCCCATTTGATTTTCTTGAATTAAATTCTAGTTTCCTTATTCTTGCTTAACTTATCTCTTGTTTTCCACTTTGTCTATAGCCACCCACCTTTCGTCCCAATCCAGAGTAAGTCCTTAGGTTTAGGCAGTTAAAGGATATAGGGGTTCTCGGAAAGAGTATGAGTGAACACACCGTATGAGGAAACATGATAAGTTATAATTGAATTTTGAAATTGAATTTAATCTTATAAAATCACAATGAGTCGATTATTCAGAAGTAATTCTTCAGTTAGCTCTAGGTCTACAACTCTCACTCCTTTACCTAGTACATAATTAGTATTAAATGAAGAAGAACATGAATATCAAGATGTAAAAATTGATTTAGGGTGGAATATCCCTAAAGTTAAAACTAAGGAGATTTATAAAACTAGTTTTTTACAATCTACTTTTAATGTTGATTTACAAGTCAAAACTGTTGAACAAGTTTATGCATTAAGTAAACCAAGAGAAACCTGTCAGTTATTATCTAAAGATGCAATCAGAAAACATCTCAAAGTTGGTCATAATTTTAGTCATCTAGGATTAATACAAGTAGGAATAAATCCATTAACTCAATAAGGTAAAAATACTTCTATTTTATTATGTTTACGAGATGCCCGGTTTATTAATTACAATGCTAGTGTAATGGGTATGATGGAATCTGGCCTCCATAAAGGTCTTGTCCATTTTAATTGTTTCCCTGATTTTACTTTAAGTCTACGTGATCCTCACATATTAAAAGTTTTAACATTAAATATTCAACTGTTTGGTGAATTTACTAATATGTTAGAAAGTGTTCATAATATTGCTTTAATTTATCGAATTTATTACATATGTATTAAAACCAATTTAAATGTTCAAGCCTTAACTAAGAGTCCAAAAGATAAAACTTTATTAATCCAAGGCAGTACTATTGCAACTAATATTACTGTCCCGAAAATGATTCAGTGGAAAGATATCAATCTTCCTGATGATTAGGTCACTGTCAATGAAAATTATTCCCAAAGTTAACAATCTTCTGATAGTCAAGATATCCAACATATTCAACAATTTAATGATGGTTCCGTTCATATTAGATTTAATAGAACTATATAGTCAATCTACTTGACATAGTACATCTAGTTTACCCATAGAAACTGATGAAGATGAAATCTTCAACACTCCTTTATTCACTAGAAAAAATAGGAAACTTCACCTTAATGAATCTACCTCCCAATCTCAACATATCCATAGTAAGATGAAAGGAATAGATAATTCCTCCACTTTCCAAATTAGTAAACCAGTTTACTCTACTCATACTCACCTTCAAGAAGAAGATATTGTTTCCCAGGATTCACCTACTCAAACTGATTTCAAAGTTGTTCCTCTTATTAATCCACAATTATTAATCCTTAGTAAACCCTTTATTCCTAATTTAAATAGGCTTCATGTTGAATACAAATCTAAAGAAAATAAGTCAAAATGTCATGATTATTATAAACAATATGATTTAAAACAACAATCCAAAATTACCAAAAAATGGTATAAGTTTATGATGGAAATTACTACTGAAATTAACTTCTTCGATTATTTAGAAAATTATTACCAAAAAGTCAATGTAATTACAAAAATTAAGTGGAAAACCTCTTCCAATACTATTATTTCAGCTAGTCATCCTCCTTTATAAAAAATTCTTATTGAACATAAAGGCACTGTTGTCCCGGCTTCTCCATTCAAACTTCCTGGTGATGAATCATCCAAAGTCAAAAAAGTCATTGAACAAAATAATTATACAAATCAATGTTTAAAAACTGTTGGTAAACAACTTGATAAGATTGAAACCTCTTTTGACGAATATTCTACTAGTCATACTTCTGTTAGTAAACCTCTCGATAAACCTCTAATTAATCTTCCTAGTAATAGAAAACGATTAAGTTTAAACACTCAAGATCATACCACTGTCGATGCTATTGAAAAAATATTTAGTCAGTTATCTACATCTACCAGTAAAGAAACATCTACATCTAACACTAAGGGCATTACAGTTTTAACACAACAGCCTCCATTAGAATATCCCATTCCGTCTGATACATCTAGTGATAATGAGATTAATCATCTAGCCCAATAATTTCAACCTTTTCATCTTAATAAAATCACTCATTCCAAAGTTAATCCAACTAATCTTACAAAAAATTGGTATAATAAACCCACACCTCCTGATCTCCAATTTGAAGAAACCAATATTAGTAATCAGTTTTCTGTTTCGGCTACAAAATTATATGAATGGAATATTGATGGTCTTAGTGAACGCCAAATGCTTCTCAAACTTAATCATTTATCCATGGTTTCTAATAGTTATCTTAATAATTATCCTAATTATACTCAACCAGAAATAGTTCTTTTAATTATTACTGGATTTACTGGTACCCTCAAATCCTAGTGGGACAAATATCTTACTTCTGATCAACGAGAATCAATCCAATATGCTGTTCAAATGAATGATGAAGGTTTTCCCATTTTTGATGAAGAAATAGGTTCCACTATACCTGATGGTATTAATACTTTAATATATACCATAGTCAAACATTTTATTGGAACACCTACTAATATTCATTATCGTATCCATGATCAACTTAGTAACCTCACCTGTCCCACTTTAAGCGATTTTCGATGGTATAAAGATGCTTTTACTTCTAGAGTCATGCTTAGAGATGATTGCACTAAGTCATTTTGGAAAGAAAAATTTATTAATGGATTACCTAGTCTTTTTACCCATAAGATTAGAGATGTTCTTAGTCAACCTTCTGGTATTATTGAATATGATAACTTAACTTATGGCGATATTATTAGCACAATCCAAAAAGAAGGATTAAAAATGTGTATTGATTTAAAACTTAGTCAAAAAGCTGCTAAAGATAAACACAAAGCCAAATATGAATTAGGAAATTTCTGTGAACAATATGGTTTACCTCATGTTGCTCCTTCACGAAGAAAATCTAGTAAAAACAAAAATAAAAAATCTTCTTACAAATATTCCAATAAAGGGAAAACGAAATACTACCCTTCTAAATCAACAGATAAATATTATACTAACCCCAAAAAGAAATATTCTAAAAAAATTAAAAAGGGTCAAAACCCACTCCTGATGTTACTTGTTACAACTGTGGGAAAAAGGGTCATTATTCTAATAAATGTAAGGTTAAAGAAAAACTTAACCAATTACAAATTACTGAAGAAAATCAACAACAAATATTTGATATATTCAAATTTAATGTTTCTTCGAAACAATCCCCTGTTCAATCTAGCAACTCTTCTAATGATAATATTTCCTCTAGTGACACTTCTACTTATTATTCCCCTACTGATAGCACTGATAATGAAATTGAATTAGGTTGTAATGATACTTGTTGCAAAATTAGACAATCCTGACTTAAAAAGACAATATACTAATAAGTTAAAATCCTTATTAACAAATAAAGACAAGAAACCTAAACATGATAAGCCAATCATTAGTCTAAATAAAACTTTAGATCGATTCAAAAAAGAAAAACATAAAGAAGTCACTTTACAAGATTTACAAAATGAAATTACTCACATTAAATTAACTATTCAAGAATTAAAAACTAAAGACAAATCTCTAGAAGAAGAAATTGCTATTTTAAAAATTAATAAAAGTCTTAATGATTTTCAACAATTCGACAGGTCTGCTCATGAATCAGAAGAAGGATCTGGATCCGAACCTGATCCTAATAAAGTTATCTTTGATAATCAACTACTGCACACAACAGTGATCAAGATAGTAAACGTCTTAACATAATTCATCAAATTAATATACAGAAATGGCATTCAAAAGTCAAATTAGTTATTAATGATTTCGAAACATAAGTAATTGCATTAATAGACACTGGTGCTAATTTAAATTGTATCCAAGAAGGTTTAATTCCAACCAAATATTATCACAAAACTACTGAACAATTAAGCTCCGTCAATGACAGTCAGATGCATATCAAATATAAATTACCCGAAGTACATATTTGCCAAGATAGTGTTTGTTTCAAAACATCTTTTGTTCTAGTACGAAATCTAACTGATAAAGTTATTCTAGGTACACCATTTATTTTCCTGTTATAGTCTTTTACTACAACTAATCATGGTATAACTACACAAGCTTTTGGTCACACAGTTACTTTTAAATTCTTATCTCCTCCCGAGATTAGAGAATTAAATCAATTAAAGGGTTGTTCTATTTCTCAAACAATTAATAGATTAACTAAACAACTTAAATTTCTCAAAGAAGAAGTCAATTATAAACGAATTGAAACTCAATTAACTGATCCCTTTGTCATATTGAAAATTCACCATTTTAAAACCCAATTAGAAAACACTGTTTGTTCCACTTTACCTAGTGCTTTTTGGCATAGGAAAAAAACATGTTGTTACACTCCCTTATATTAAAAACTTTAATGCACGACAAATACCTACCAAATCTCGCCCAATTCAAATGAATCATAAACTAGTAGAAATGTGTGAAAAAGAGATTAATGAACTCTTAAAAAATAAAATAATCAATCAAAGTAAGTCACCTTGGTCTTGCCCTGCTTTCTATGTTAACAAAAATGCTGAACTTGAAAGAGGAGTTCCTCGTCTTGTCATTAATTATAAACCATTAAACAAAGTTTTAGAATGGATTCGTTATCCAATCCCTAATAAAAAAGATTTAATTAAAAGACTTTGTCAAACCGTAATTTTTAGTAAATTTGATTTAAAAAGTGGCTTTTGGCAAATCCAGATTCATCCTAATGATCGCTATAAAACTGCTTTTACTACACCTTTTGGCCATTACGAATGGAATGTTATGCCCTTTGGATTAAAAAATGCTCCTAGTGAATTTCAAAATATTATGAATGAAATTTTCAATCATTTTAGTCATTTTTCTATTGTCTACATAGATGATATCCTTCTTTTTTCTAAGTCTATAGATGAACATTGGAAACATCTTAATGCTTTTTTCCATCTCATTAAATACAATGGTTTAGTCATCTCTGCTCTTAAAATTAAACTTTTTCAAACTAAAGTCCGATTTTTAGGTTATGATATTCACCAAAGTACTATTCTTCCAATCAGTCGATCTATTGAATTTGCTTCTAAATTTCTTGATGAAATCCTTGATAAAAATCAATTACAACGATTTTTAGGATCATTAAACTATATTGTTGAATTCTATAAAGACCTTAAAAAAACTTATCAACCCCTTTTTGATAGATTGAAAGATAACCCTCCTCCTTAGTCTTCTATTCATACTTAAATTGTCTAACAAGTTAAAAAATATGTCAAGACTTTGCCTTGTCTTGGTATTCCTGGTGAAAATTCTTTCAAAATTATTCAAACTGATGCTTCTAATATTGGTTATAGTGGCATTCTTCTCCAGAAACTCACCCCTCAGTCATCTAAACAAATTGTTCATTTCCATTCTGGTGTCTGGAATAATGCACAAAAAAATTATAGTACTATTAAACAAGAGATTTATCTACTGTTTTATGTATTAGTAAATTTCAAGATGATATATTAAATCAAAATTTTTTACTTTGTGTAGATTGCAAATCTGCTAAAATGTTTTAGAAAAAGATGTTCAAAATCTTGCTAGTAAGCAAATTTTTGCCCGTTGGCAATCTATTTTAAGTATTTTTTTATTTTGATATTGAATATATACCTGGTAATCAAAATTCTATTCCTGATTTTCTTACCAGAGAATTTTTACAGGGGGGGGGGATAGAGGATGGCAACTCCTTTTATTTCCTACCATAAATTGCAAGTCACCCATTACCAAACCCTTATTCACAACACTGCACACCATATTGCTTGCCTCAAATTAGCCAAAAAATCTACTAAACGTGCTCAATTTATTTGTTTTCATACAATTTGTAGTCTCCGTCATTCACTTGCTCACTACATCAGCTGTGCTGATTATCATATGAGTAAATTATATATCCTTAGTAGATGCTAATTTTAGTCCACCTATTTTACTGATGTCTGCTCAGCGACCTTTGCGACGTTCTAGTAAGGCTCTTGTCCCTACTAGTTTGCCAGTTCCTCATTTGGAACTAGTCACCAGATACCGTCCCACTAAATTAGTCAACCGTTACCAAGTTCTTGGTAATATTCCTAAACCCAGTTATACATCTGCACTTGCTACTGATCCATTCGCCTCTTCCTTCCAGTCAGTTACTCCTTACCCTCCTAACCCTATTAAATCTGCTCATTTTGATTATGTTCAATCTCACACCACAAATCTCTTTTTCAAAGAACCTAGTCATAACAAAAACCATACTGTTCTTGACCTATTCAAATCTTATTTTCCTCATGGATGGCATTTTGTTCCTCTTCATCCAGAAAAATCAATTACTTATTGCAAAGATATCCTGTTTAACCATCAGTCCATTATTATTAAACCTATTTATGATCGGACTTACACCAGTAAGATTGTGTACCATTCATTGTATATTCACAATATGGTCTCTTTGAATGAATGGGGTCCTTTCTTCCAACTCCGCGATTTACCTGGTTATACACTTCAATATCGTTATTACGACTATATTGATGCCCGGTTTAGAGTTCTTTTGTATCAAAATGAGTCAAACAGTCACTCTTGGTTCCCCCAATTTGATCATAAATTTAAGTCAGAATTCCCCACTTGGTTCCTTCGCTGGTGCACTCAATATGGGGCTATTAATGCTATCTTCCTCTCCATTATGATTGATCAAGTCAACTATTTTTCTACTGTTTTCTCATCCAGTCCACAGCAAAAGAAATTTCCTACACTGCTCATTTTTATATCCAAATACAAAGTCCCATGGATATTTAAATGGCCATATGATATTTCTGATGACACAATTTTTTCCCGACACTCGGTTAAATGGTGGGATAATTTCAAAATTTCACGCATCATTGAACAAGTTCAAACCAAGTTTCTAGTCAACCTTCAGGCTCATACACCTGCCATGGTCAAAGCTCAGTAGAACCCAACTACTTCACTAACACAAGGAAGCCAACTTCCTCCAGTCAATTTTGGAAGCCCAACTTCTAGCTCTTTTAAGCCCAAGTTAGCAAAGCCCAAATCTGATCACGCAAAGTCAAAAACCAAGACTAAACAGTCATCATCACAGCCTAAGCCCAAAGTCAAGTCCAAGTCATGCAAAGATGAGCTTCTTCAAATAGCTCGCCTTCTCATGGCCAAAGCCAAGTCACAATCTGATGAAGTCAGTTAAGAAGAAGGTTCAAATGGTTCAGACTCTTCTGAAGGTTCAACTAATCAGGATCCTTATGGACCCTAGTTCCAAGATGCTCAGTATCCATATGCTTAATTCAGTCATTGGATTCTATATAGCTATAATTATCAGCTTCAATCAATACTCTTCTTTTGAGAAAAGCTACTGATATCTATATCTATATCTATATTGATTCCCTCAGTCACATGCCAGCAATGAATAGTGAAAAAAGTCAAATTTACTATTCATTATTCATCAAAAAGTCAACATTACTATTCATCATTCATCATGATTCATCCAACCGACAAATTCAGCATAATTAAAGGCAGCCAACAACTTTAGTCACTCACCGAAAGTTGCAGACAGCTCCCATGTGCTTCTTTCAAAGTCAAATTCCCTCACAAGGCTCACAATAACTTGTCACAAGGCTCATAGTAACTCTTTTCATCTATAAAAGAGCCTCTTCAGTCAAGAATAAGGCAGAGTTGGAAAACTTTGAGTACCCATTCTCAAAAAAAATAACCATCTCTGTAATTTTATTTTCGTTTTCAAATTATGTATTTTGAAGAATTGTTTGCTTCATTCTAGTAAACAATTGTAAGTTTAATTTACGTTTTATTAATTATGTATTATGTATTATTGTGTGCTATTTCCTACTTCTTGCTTCTTGCTTCTAGAATAACTTTATCAGTTAGATTTCGTAATAGAACAAAAGATGTTTTGAAACAAACACTATCTTGGCAAATATGTACTTTGGGTAATTTATATTTGATATGCATCTGACTGCCATTGGCGAAGCTTAATTGTTCAGTAGTTTTGTGATAATATTTGGTTAGAATTAAACCTTCTTAGATACAATTTAAATTAGTACTAGTGTCTATTAATGCAATTACTTCTGTTTCGAAATCATTAATAACTAATTTTACTTTTGAATGCCATTTCTGCATATTAATTTGATGAATTATATTAAGACGTTTACTATCTTGATCACTGTTGTGTGCAGTAGTTCGATTATCAAAGATAACTTTATCAGGATTAGGTTCGGATCTAGATCCTTTTTCTGATTCATGAGTAGATCTGTCAGATTGTTGAAAATCATTAAAACTTTTATTAATTTTTAAAATAGCAATTTCTTCTTCTAGAGATTTGTCTTTAGTTTTTAATTCTTGAATAGTTAATTTAATGTGAATAATTTCATTTTGTAGATCTTGTAAAGTGACTTCTTTATGTTTTTCTTTTTTGAATCGATCTAAAGTTTTATTTAGACTAATGATTGGCTTATCATGTTTAGGTTTCTTGTCTTTATTTGTTAATAAGGATTTTAACTTATTAGTATATTGTCTTTTTAAGTCAGGATTGTCTAATTTAGCAATTAATTCAATAAGGGCAGTTTCTTCTTGTTGAGACTTACTAAGAACATTAATTGTTTTGCAACAAGTATCATTACAACCTAATTCAATTTCATTATCAATGCTATCAGTAGGGGAATAATAAATAGAAGTGTCACTAGAGAAAATATTATCATTAGAAGAGTTGTTAGATTGAACAGGGGATTGTTTCGAAGAAACATTAAATTTGAATATATCAAATATTTGTTGTTGATTTTCTTCAGTAATTTGTAATTGGTTAAGTTTTTCTTTAATCTTATATTTGTTAGAATAATGACCCTTTTTCCCACAGTTGTAACAAGTAACATCAGGAGTGGGTTTTGACCATTTTTAAAATTTTTTAGAATATTTCTTTTTGGGTTAGTATAATATTTATCTATTGATTTAGAAGGGTAGTATTTCGTTTTCCCTTTATTGGAATATTTGTAAAAAGATTTTTTATTTTTGTTTTTACTAGATTTTCTTCGTGACGGAGCAACATGAGGTAAACCATATTATTCACAAAAATTTTCTAATTCATATTTGGCTTTGTGTTTATCTTTAGCAGCTTTTTGACTAAGTTTTAAATCAATACACATTTTTAATCCTTCTTTTTGGATTGTGCTAATAATATCGCCATAAGTTAAGTTATCATATTCAATAATACCAGAAGGTTGACTAAGAACATCTCTAATCTTATGGACAAAAAGACTAGGTAATCCATTAATAAATTTTTCTTTCCAAAATGACTTAGTGCAA
The DNA here is from genome assembly GCF_055761805.1 of Camellia sinensis. Taxonomy (NCBI): domain Eukaryota; kingdom Viridiplantae; phylum Streptophyta; class Magnoliopsida; order Ericales; family Theaceae; genus Camellia; species Camellia sinensis. The sequence goes on along the minus strand of NC_138969.1, from coordinate 44,706,637 downwards.
TCATCTCTAAGCATGACTCTAGAAGTAAAAACATCTTTATACCATCGAAAATCACTTAAAGTGGGACAAGTGAGGTTACTAAGTTGATCATGGATACGAAAATGAATATTAGTAGGTGTTCCAGTAAAATGTTTGACTATGGTATATATTAAAGTATTAATACCATCAGGTATAGTGGAACCTATTTCTTCATCAAAACTGGGAAAACCTTCATCATTCATTTGAACAGCATATTTGATTGATTCTCTTTGATTAGAAGTAAGATATTTGTCCCACTAGGATTTGAGGGTACCAGTAAATCCAGTAGTAATTATAAGAACTATTTCTGGTTGAGTATAATCAGGATAATTATTAAGATAACTATTAGAAACCATGGATAAATGATTAAGTTTGAAAAGAATTTGGCGTTCACTAAGACCATCAATATTCCATTCATATAATTTTGTAGCCAAAACAGAAAACTGATTACTAATATTGGTTTCTTCAAATTAGAGATCAGGGGTGTGGGTTTATTATACTAATTTTTTGTAAGAGTAGTTGGATTAACTTTGGAATGGGTGATTTTATTAAGATGAAAAGGCTGAAATTGTTGGGCTAGATGATTAATCTCATTATCACTAGATGTGTCAGACGGAATGGGATATTCTAATGGAGGCTGTTGTGTTAAAACTGTAATGCCCTTAGTGTTAGATGTAGATGTTTCCTTACTGATAGATGTAGATAATTGACTAATATTTTTTCAATAGCATCAACAGTGGTATGATCTTGAGTATTTAAATTTAATCATTTTCTATAACTAGGAAGATTAATTAGAGGTTTATCGAGAGGTTTACTGACAGAAGTACGACTAGCAGAATATTCGTCAAAAGAGGTTTCAATCTTATCAAATTGTTTACCAATAGTTTTTAAACATTGATTTGTATAATTATTTTGTTCAATGACTTTTTTGACCTCGGATGATTCATCACCAGGAAGTTTGAATGGAGAAGCCTGGACAACAGTGCCTTTATGTTCAATAAGAATTTTTTCTAAAGGAGGATGACTAGCTGAAATAATAGTATTTGAAGAGGTTTGCCACTTAGTTTTTGTAATTACATTGAATTTTTGGTAATAATTTTCTAAATAATCGAAGAAGTTAATTTCAATAGTAATTTCCATCATAAACTTATACCATTTTTTGGTAATTTTGGATTGTTGTTTTAAATCATATTGTTTATAATAATCATGACGTTTTGACTTATTTGCTTTAGATTTGTATTCAGCAAAAAGTTTATTTAAATCAAGAATAAAAGGTTTACTAAGGGTTAATTATTGTGGATTAATAGGAGGAACAACTTCAAAATCAGTTTGAGTAGGTGAATCCTGGGAAACAGTATCTTCTTCTTGAAGGTAAGTATGAGTAGAGTAAACTGGTTTACTAATTTGGGAAGTGGAGGAATTATCTATTCCTTTCATCTTACTATGGATATGTTGAGATTGGGAGGTAGATTCATTAAGGTGAAGTTTCCTATCTTTTCTAGTGAATAAAGGAGTGTTGAAGATTTCATCTTCATCAGTTTCTATGGGTAAACTAGATGTACTATGTCGAGTAGATTGACTATAAGTTCTATTAAATCTAATATGAACGGAACCATCATTAAATTGTTGAATATGTTGGATATCTTGACCATCAGAAGATTGTTGATTTTGGGAATAATTTTCATTGACAGTAACCTAATCATCAGGAAGATTGATATCTTTCCACTGAATCATTTTCGAGACAGTAATATTAGTTACAGTAGTACTGCCTTGGATTAATAAAGTTTTATCTTTTGGACTCTTGGTTAAGGCTTGAACATTTAAATTGGTTTTAATACATTTGTAATAAATTCAATAAATTAAAGCAATATTATGAACACTTTCTAACATATTAGTAAATTCACCAAACAGTTGAATATTTAATGTTAAAACTTTTAATATGTGAGGATCACGTAGACTTAAAGTAAAATCAGGGAAACAATTAAAATGGACAGGACCTTTATGGAGGCCGAATTCCATCATACCCATTACACTAGCATTGTAATTAATAAACCGGGCATCTCATAAACATAATAAAACTGAAGTGTTTTTACCTTGTTGAGTTAATGGATTTATTCCTACTTGTATTAATCCTAGATGAATAAAATTATGACCAGCTTTGAGATGTTTTCTGATTGCATCTTTAGATAATAACTGACAGGTTTTTGTTGGTTTACTTAATGCATAAACTTATTCAACAGTTTTGACTTGTAAATCAACATTAACAGTAGATTGTAAAAAACTAGTTTTATAAATTTCCTTAGTTTTAACTTTAGGGATATTCCCATCCTAAATCAATTTTTACATCTTGATATTCATGTTCCTCTTCATTTAATACTAATTTTGTACTAGGTATAAGAGTGAGAGTTGTAGACCTAGAGCTAACTGAAGAATTACTTCTGAATAATCGACTCATTGTGATTTTATAAGATTAAATTCAATTTCAAAATTCAATTATAACTTATCATGTTTCCTCATACGATGTGTTCACTCATACCCTTTCTGGGAACCCCTATATCCTTTAACTGCCTAAACCTAAGGACATACTCTGGATTGGGACGAAAGGTGGGTGACTATAGACAAAGTGGAAAACAAGAGATAAGTTAAGCGAAAATAAGGAAACTAGAATTTAATTCAAGAAAATCAAATGGGAAGGTTAAGCAGAGAAAATAATTCAACAATAAGCACTTATCAACAACTTGGCTCTGATACCAAAGGAGGTGGAAGCAGGAAACAGGAAATAGCACACAATAAACTAACATACATAATTCATAATTAATAAAACGTAAATTAAAATGTAAATTAAGCACTGGGAGGAAAATAATGCAGAAAAAAAGTATATTCAACAATAGTTAATTTGAACATATTTACTGTACTAAACTTATACAAGCCAAGTATAATGAACAAAAAAAGTAACTCACAGTAATGAACAATATATATATATACTTTATATACTCACAAGGTTCACAGTAACTCTTATACAATATACTTACTTGAATTACTAACTTATACAATATACTTTTTTTGTGCATTATTTGTGCTAATATATATCTATATATAATATAATAATATAAAGTATATAAAGATTATATATATATATATATGTTTGCTGATTGGCATTAATATAATTTTTTATTATTTTTCTTTTATTATAATATAATATATTATCTAAAATATATAATTTATACCAAAATCCTAAACATATAATATAATAATATAACTTCATATAAAATACTAAACATATAATATAATAATATTAAACACATAATATAATAATATAATTTTTATTATTATTTTCTTTTATATATATAAAATATATAATTTATACTAATTTATATAAAACTACCAAAAATATGAACAAACACATAAAATTATGCAAAATTACAAAAATGCTAAACTAATGAAATATTTAGTATTTTAAAACAATTTGGCCATGATGGTGAAGGTTGGGAATAAAGTTCAAATTCCATCTCTCTTACTGAGAATTCTGTGAGAAACACATTTTAATTGTCATCATTGGATAATCAAAAGAAAGCACCCAAGTCTTAGGGTCTGTCAAAGTTGGGGTATCTACATGCATATGTGTGGACTACAAGACGGTCAACAAAGCATGCCCAAAAGACAGCTTTCCTTTACCACGGATAGACCAACTGGTGGACCTAACCGTGGGTCACAACCGACTTAGCTTTCTTGATGCATATCGTGGATACCATCAGATCGCTATGAATGAACGGAACCAAGAAGTTAAATCCTTTACGACACCTAGGGGATTGTATTGTTATAAGGTCATGCCCTTTGTCCTAAAAAATGCAGGGGCAACGTTCTAGCGAATGATCACTAAAATGTTCAAGCCATTGTTGGGCAGAGCAATGGAAGCTTACATAGACGACATGGTGGTCAAGAGTAAGAACGAAGGAGACCATCTTAATGACCTAGCCTAGATGTTTCACATTTTGAAGGCCCATAATCTGCGACTGAATGCATCCAAATGTGAGTTTGGTGTGGGGTCAGGTAAATTTCTTGGCTTTCTAGTGACCAACTGAGATATAGAAGCCGATCCTTCTCAGATAAAAGCCATTCAAGATCTCGAGAGGCCCAACACAGTCAAAGAAGTACAATATCTCACAAGCCTAGCTGCTGCACTAAACTGGTTCATAAGTCAGTTGTCAAACAGATGTTAACCGTTCTTCCATGCACTAAAAGCCAAGTTTGAGTAGGATGACGAGTGTGACTGCGCACTGCAAAGCTTGAAAGAATACATGACCTCTTCGCCGTTGTTGACGACCCCAGTACCAGGAGGGGAACTTTTTCTATACTTAGCAACTTTTCAACATGTAGTTAGCGCAGTGTTGGTACGAGCCGAGGGAATACAACACGTGCCTATCTTTTATGTTAGTAAGACATTGCAAAGCGCCGAAAAAAGTACCTGCCGTTGGAGAAGTTGGCCTTAGCTTTGATGATGGCTTCAAGAAAATTGTTGCACTACTTCCATGCCTACACTGTGATCATCTTAACAACCTTCCCCTTAAAATCCTTATTTGAAAAGGCAGACTTTTCTGGGCGAATTTTAAAGTGGGAAGTTAGGACAATTTGACATTAAGTTTCAACCAAGAACCGCAATAAAGGCCTATGCTTTGACAAACTTCATGGCCGAGTTTGCTCCAGAAAGTCACCATGTTTGCCCGGTCGACTTAACCTAGGCAAACGAGCAAAGGGGGAAAAGTGCCACAGGGATAGCACAGCCCCCGCAGCAAGTCGCTTAATTGCGTAGCGAATCATTCAACCTTGCTGAAAAGGAAGAAGGAGCAAATCGCGTTACGACGAGCATAGACTCACCTGAAAGTAAAGTCCTAAGGCAGTCATACAGTAAGGATCAAATCTTAACCATGAACAATAACTTAAAAGAAGACATTATCAATATCCCTGATTCTAAGGCGTCATCAGATCCCTCCACTTGCTGGAAGCTGTTCGTAGGAGAGATATGGAAGCTCTTCGTGGATGGAGCGTCTAACAGGCACGGTGCAGGACTTGGCATAGTCCTCATCTCGCCAGATGGCTTGACCATTGAACAGGCAATCAACCTTGGATTTTCAGCATCCAATTACGAGGCTGAGTATGAAACATTGTTAGCCGGTTTGAAGTCATCATTTTGCATGGAAGCCACCGAGTTGATGGTGTATAGTGACTCCCAACTAGTAGTCAACCAAATATTGGGCGACTATGAAGCAAAGGACGATAGAATGGCCAAGTATCAAGAGTTGGTCAGAAAGGAGATCATGAAGTTTGAAGTGGTAAGGATAGAGAAAATTGGTCGAGAAGAAAATAGCAAGGTAGATAAACTGGTCGGTTTCGCGTTGATGACAGACACGTTTATCCCGCACCCATTACTAATAGAATTCTTGCCACAACCAACCATTGAAAAACCTGAAGTGGTCGAAGTATGCTGAGCCGAGCTAGGTCCCTCCTGGATGGACCCTATCATGGTGTTCTTAAAAGAGGGCATTTTGCCAAATGGCAAGAAAGAGGCCAATAAAATTAGAGCAAAGTCACAATGATTTTGGCTCTCCCCATCGCTAGTGTAACACGTCCGCGAGGGACCCCGCTACAGTTCGGACTCGATTTTGTATCACGGTTCTTAATCTGGAACCAAAGAGTCCATATCCGGCAAATTGTTTTGAGAAAACAGATTTTTGAAAAAGAAGTGCCAAACATGGACTACTTTGCCAGATACAGAGTTGCCACCTAAATATTTTAAAATGGGGAATTTAGGAAACCCTGACTCGGTACCGAAGGCCACATGTTCGTCATCACCAGAGTTGCCTCGGCTCGGGAGCTAGGGTACGATTGGAGAAGGTCAGCTATGAGCACCCTGTCACGACCCAAACCCGGCCCTATGGGTTTAGCACCGTAACCGGCCAGTAATCCGAGATTACCAAAGGCCTGCAGAACAGTAACACAGTAAAACAGAGTACAGGGCCTGGCGGAAGCCAATACAGTAATTAAACAATGTCCAATGAGCTGTGATAGTCTGTATGCCAAAAAGATTTTTCATGCATTCATACATATACAAACAGTACAGTCTATACAAAATTTACAGTCACACAGTACAGGGACCTAATCCCTTGATAACAGTACAGTTAGCAACTGACAGTCTATACAGTAATCCAAACAGTATGGAGACAGACGGGGGAAACAAACAAAACACCCCAAAGCCATAGCATGGCAACTCGGAACCTCGCAGTGAGGCACAAAGGCTGGCTTGACAAAACTGGAGTCTAACCCACGCTCCTAGCTCCGATCTGGTGGCTGAGCACCTACATATATATATAAACAGTGAGCTAAAGCCCAGTGAATAACATAATGCGTAAAGAGGTTTAGAATGAATGTCCTTACGGTAATGAAAACAGTTCAATTCAATCAGTATTTCAGTTGTTCAGTACAGTAAACAGTCATATGTGGTACATCCATTAGCATAACAGTAACAGTAGGTCTTAAAAGACCGAACAGTAATGATGGCCATCAGTCAGTAAACAGTAGTGGCTCCACGAGGGAACCGACAGAGATCTCTGTAACAGTAACAGTAACAGTAACAGTAACAGTAAACAGTAGGTACTAAGGATGCCACAGTACAGTTCAGAAATAAAGGACATACATTCATTCAGTAATACCAGTTCAGTAAACAGTTCAGTTCAGTATTCAAAAGATATCAGTTGAACATATCTTTACACAATTGTTACTCACAGAGTTCGGGCTACAGTAAGCTAGAGCGTGTCTCCCCAGTCGCCAACCCTACACAGTTAACAGATTGAACACACTAAGCTACGCAGTTAGGAAAGTAACAACTTAAACCCTAATTTGCCTCGGTGTGTTCTACATCTATATCCTCAATAAGATGCCTTAAACTAGGTCTAAGAATGCCTAGAATAGAGTGGGGATGCAAAGATGCACATTTAAAAGCATTTTCAGAAAAACAGAGTCCCGCTCGAGCGCATGTTTCCCCGCTCGAGCGGACATGCAACAAAGGTACACGCTCGAGCGTAAACTTTTCCGCTCGAGCGTACTGTAAAAGTACTGGATGGGTGAAATCTCCGCTCGACGCCCGCTCGAGCTTGAGACATGACTCCGCTCGAGCGCCCAATCCTCCGCTCGAGCGGACTGCAAAACAGTGCAGAGAGATGCTGGTTGCTCGGATTCCACGCTCGAGCGTAACTTTCCCCGCTCGAGCGGAAGTGCGAAATCTGGAAAACCCAGATTGCATCTCCAAGCTCAAACTCAAGTTTAAATGCATCAAAACCGATCCTCTTGGGCTCATTTTCTGGAAAACATTTATAAACACATAGAATAACGTGGTTCAAAGCTCAATTTGAGAAGTCAAAGCCCAAGGGTGTTTAATTCAAACCCAATTTCAAATCAATTTCAAATCATTTTCAAGAACAATCTTCAAACATGACATGCATGATCTTAAATCATTTTCAAAGCTTTAATGTTGTTTCAAAAGAGCTCAAGCCTTCAAAAACAAGATGAACTCATGGAGTATGACCAAAAGATGGACATGCATGTGAGGTATGATGAACTACCACCTCAAAACTTCAATATATGTACATGCATGCAACACTTAAGCTTTAATTCAACAACAATGAACCAATTCATGACTTAGTTCCACAATGAAGCATGAATCATGCAAGAACAACTCAAAGACACCATTAAGATGATGAATGATCTACCTTAGGTGTAGAATTAGAAGTGAGGGAGCTCAAATATGCAATCTCCTCAACAATTTCTTCAATTTCCAAACAATTCACAAGCAAAATTGAGATGAAATCAACTCCTCAAGTCTCTCTCTCTCTAAGGTCGGCTAGAACAAGAAGAAATGGCTGATGAAATGTTCTTCAAGTGTGTACATAAGGCTCAAGTGTGTGTATTGAGTGGGCCACTAAGGGTGGCAATTTGGTAAATAAGCCTAACTCTTTAATTAGCTTATTTAATCTAATTTAATCATACCTAATCACTTTTTCAATGAATGTATCATAAAAGTACATTAATTATGAGGATCATAAAACACTAACCAATTTCCGGTTCGGCCGCCGATAAGGCCTTCAATTAATAGTTTAAACATAAAACACGAACAGATCAAACAAACAGTCAACAGATAAAATGCAATTCAAACAGATATATTCACTCAATTCAGTTTCAATTTCGGGCAGTCAGTTCAGTACCTTAATCAGTTCAATTCTCAGTCAGTTATCAGTCATTATCAGTTCCATTTAATAGTAATCGGTGATTATCGGTAATCAATCAGTCATTAATCAGTAAACAGTATGAGGGTTGTTACACACCCCCTCTCGCCCGATCCGAAGATCGGCCTCTACTAACCATGATATCCGTTTTTGAAAACATTAGGTGTTCTTATTCCATTTATTAGCTTAGAATTACTATGTTATGCGCACAGCAAACAAGTATAGACTAGATCGCCTAACTTGGAAATAAGCATTGCATATCCGTTTATTTTGGAAAAATGTTTTGGAATTTGCTACTCGCAAGTAGGCTAAAACACGGATTTCAACGAGTGTTTCCAACTCAGACAATCCAACCTTCACCCACAAGCATTCAAACAGTTTATAACACATAAGCATCTAGCCACATGGTAAGCATGCTATCATGTTGACATTCACACACATGCGAGGATGCTAAAGCGCAAATACTTACATCGTACTCCGTGCCAAAACAGTAAACTAGTTAGCAAACATGCGTGATCCTAGTTCATTTTCAAATGTCTAATGCAACACATACAGGATGCTGTTAGAATAGGCTCGGCTAATCTGAACATGGCATGTGAAATGCAATCAATTGATGCACGTATTCAATTTGGAATTGAAGTACAAATGTGGTTAACATGATGTACCGAGCCCGGTGCATGCAAGACGAATGTATGGATGCACGCATGCATAGCATAAGGTATGTTAAATTAAATATGACCTATTACTAACCATCAAAGCAGGTAAGTAAAAGGGAAGAAAGAAGTGGAGATTGGAAGACATGCACACACACTCACCCACACTTATTACAGATTCGCCCTCGCTTGGAGGAACCGAATAAATATTACAGATAATTAACCTACAAGCTAATTAATTATTACAAATTGCCTTAATTAGTTAACAAACTAACTAAGCTAGGAAAAACAGTAAACCGCCTCGGGAAGAGAGCTCAATGCAATACGTGCTCGGGTCTTGCTCGGAAGTGCACCGCCATGCATAGGCTGCCTCTGTTTTCCTTGCTGTACTCCTCTGGAGGCTGCTAGAACCTCAGGATTGCTTCTCTGGATGCTGGGGAATGCCATCGGCTGAGCAGAATTCCCACCGGCAGTGGCCTGTGATCACCGACCATTGGTGAATCTATCGGCAGAGGGAGGATTGCCGGTCGGCACTTAGCACTGTCGGTCGGCAGAAAGCTCCTGCAGAATCTGTAATTGACAGCAACAGAGGGCAAGGCAGAGCATGGCAATACAATTCAAGGCATATATGCACCAATCATGTCCCTTATCATGTTAGTGACTCAAAGGGACATGCTCCTTGGTTCTCGGACCATCAATCGCGCATTTCAATGCGTGATGGCCTAAGAGACCAAGTTATGCATTTCCATGTCAAATGCAATGCAAACAATCAAACCAATGGGGACTTAACCTCTATCATGGATAGTCAAGAGGCCAAGCATGCATGCCAATGCAAAGCAACCTAAGCATGTTAACTAGGCATGCAATACGGCAATGCAAATGAACATGCAAGAAATGCAAGGCATAGAGCAATGCGACTAACAAGTGTGCAAGGCTAATGTAGGCATTCAAGCATGTAAGCCAACATGTGACTTCATTCAATCATGTGATTTCAAACATGCAACAACTCACCAATATGCTACAATATACAAGGAGAGCATGCAACAAACAAAGAGACGGACTTAAACATGATTTGGGCAGCTCTAATTAGGCCCAAAACAGTGGCCATAGTGCTATGAAATAAGGGCTAAATGACATGCAAACATGCATGCAAATATGGTCCAATTCCTAAGGCCCACCAAAGAAGTATTGAACTACACTTAGTGCAACCACACATGGCATGAATTAAATGACTAAAAACAGAATTTTAGCATATTAAAACAAGGCCTAAAGATCACTTAGATGGCATCCAAATGACCTAAATTCAAAGGCATGCACAAATGCCAAAACATGGAGCATGCTACACAAACTTTCAAAGCATTAAAGAGGTGTCCAAGGCAAGCATACAAGCATGTCAAAGGGACTGAAATGATGCTACAAATGGTGCCAAACCAATAAAACAAAGCAAATAAAGCATGCTACATACTCACACACTTAAGGCCAACAAGCCAAAATGCAAAGGGGCTATACTAAACATGGAAAATGTGAATCTAAAGACTCAAGACAGACCTTAAGCATGTTAAAACATGACCAAAAACTTCACAAAGCTAAGCTAAAATATGCAAGTATGGTGGTCCAAAGGCAAGATGCATTTCTGGGCAAAATAGAGGAATACAAAGCAAGTGTATGATGCACATGGAATCTCACCAAACCATCAAAAATTAGTGAATAAAACATGTGAAAATAGGCCCAAATAACCACTGATACGCAACCATGGCATGCAAAAAAGATGAGTTACTTTAGAGGGCCATGCAAGGAGTTATTAAGCACATGCAAGATAGACATTTAGCAAGACCAAATTAACTTTGAAAATGAGTTCTAAGGGTCCTAAAACCCACTAAAAAATGCCTGAACCGAGCTCAAGAAGTGTGCAAATATAGGCCCCTTTGTGAGGCCAAAAAGGGCATCAAACAAGACAACAAGGAGAGGGGATGGCCCTCTGCTTCTTAGGACCTTAAAACACCATCCTCACCACCGAAATCTTCAGTGGTGAGGAGGCCCAAACAAGGTGGTCCCGGAGTTCACCAAAAATAGCACAAAATGGGGCCAAACAAGGCCTAAGAGGGGGTAAATGACCCCAAACACAAAAATGTCCTTAATGAAGTATCTTAAACACAAAAAAACAGAACTTTTTTATGTTATACACAAAGCCCAAATCTGAAAGCAAGACAGGCTAAAAGGGTGTGCAAAAACGGAGAATAAAGAGGGTAAGAAGTTACCTTTGTAGCCAAAAGGGGACAGCAGCCTCTTGGTCCCAAAAAACAGTCCCTTAGCCTCTGAAAATGGCCTCCAAGCTCCTTAGGTTGATGATGGAGGTGTTAGGCCAAGAATTGTAGTTCAAATGGCCAAAAACTAGACCCTTTTAGACCCCTTAACCCACCCAAATGTAGAGAGAGAAGGAGATCTATAGAGAGAGTGATATATATATGATATATATCAGATTTTTCTAACCTCTAAAATGGAAGGAGAGGCTCTCCTTATATAGAGAAACAAAGGGGGCAAAGCTTCTCTTGGAAGCTTTGACCAAAAAGGCCAAGCTTCTCTTAGAAGCTTGGAGCAAAAGGGCCAAGCTTCTTGGAGAAGCTAGGCAAAGGGGTCAAGAAGTTCAAGCTTCTTGGAGAAGCTAAAAAAAGGATCAAGCTTCTTGGAGAAGCTAAAAAAGGATCAAGCTTCTTGGAGAAGCTAAAAAGGGTCAAAAGGTTCAAGCTTCTTGGAGAAGCTAGAAAAAGGTCAAGTTTTTTGGAGAAGCCAAAAAAAGGGTCAAGCTTCTTAGAGAAGCTAAAAAGGGTCAAGCTTCTTGGAGAAGCTAAAAAGGGTCAAAAGGTTCAAGCTTCTTGGAGAAGCTAAAAAAAGGATCAAGCTTCTTGGAGAAGCTAAAAAAGGGTTAAAAGGTTCAAGCTTCTTAGAGAAGCTAAAAAAAGGATCAAGCTTCTTGGAGAAGCTAAAAAAGGGTCAAGCTTCTTGGAGAAGCAAAAAAGGTTCAAGCTTCCTCAAGAAGCTAAAAAAAGGTTCAAAAGGGTCAAGCTCCCTCAAGAAAAGGTCTCGGCCAGGAAAAGTGGCCGATTGATCAGAAACAGTGGCCGGCCGACCAAACACAATGCCGACCGACCATAAATAGTGCCGACCGGCCATCACCAATGGCCGGTGGCAAGGAAACAAGGCCGGTGGCCTCAAGCCATGGCCGGTGAGGTGTGGGGATGGCCTACAAGCTACTTTCCACCCTCAGAAGCAAAACCACAAGTGTTTGATACAAAACCAAACACAAAACAAACAAGTCAAGAGGTCTTGAGGTAAGGCACATAGCCGAAACCTCCGAGAACTCAAGACGAACACAAACAAGGGTAATCATCGAGTGTTCAAACGATGACGTCCAAGTCTTAAGGACGGTCAAAAATGGGGTGTCTACAGCTAGTATTGTACAAAGAGTCCTTCATAGGACTGTACTTGAAGTGTGTCCATCCTAGTAAGGTCGAGGCATTCTTGTTTGAAATTAACGAAGGCATTTGCGGAAGCCACTAAGGGGGGAGATCTTTGGCCTTCCGGGCCATCTCACAGGGGTATTAGTGGTCATATATGCAAACAGATGTAGAGAAGTATGTCAAGAAGTGTGAGAAATGCCAGAAATTTGCGTATCAGATCTATCAGCCAGCTAGAGAGCTCCTACCTTTGAACAACCCTTGGTCTTTCGCAATGTGGGGCTTAGACATAGTAGGACCACTACTAACCGCACTGGGCAACAGAAAGTTCTTTATTGCGGCAACAGACTACTTCACCAAATGGGTGAAAGTAGAGGCACTAGCATCCATCAAAGAGAAAGACATCAAGAAATTTGTCTGACAGAACATCATAACTCGGTTTAGCATTCTCAAAGCCTTGATATCTAATAATGGCACCCGGTTTGATGGAAAAATCTTTAGGGGTTTTTGCGAAGAGCACATGATAGAATTTTCCAACTCCACGCTAGCGTACCCCCAAGCTAATGGTCAGGATGAAGCCTTCATCAAAGTAGTCTTAGATGGTCTGAAAAGGAGGCTGGAAAAAGCAAAAGGCAAATAGGCAGAGGAACTTCCCTACGTCTTGTGGGCCTACCGAACTACACCTTGGCGGTTGACTGGCGAAACGCGTTTTTCCTTGACCTATGGCATGGAAGCAGTAATTCCCCTGGAGGTCGGCCTCCCCACTATTAGAAGCAAAATTTTTGATCCGAACCTGAACATGGAGGCCATAGCCTTGGAGCTAGATCTTGCCGACGAAAGAAGAGATAGAGCACTAGTACACATCGCCTCATATCAATAGGAGCTGTCTAGAAAATACAACAAAGTGGTCCATCCAAGGCAATTCAAGATTAGAAATTGGGTGCTGCGTAAAATAATGGGAAACACTCTAGTGTCTGGAGATGGCAAATTCAGACCTAACTGAGAGGGACCATACAGAGTGATTGGTTTGGCAGAAAAATGTGCATACCACCTCGAAGACGTGAAGGACCGAGCTATCCCAAGGCCTTGGAACACTGCAAATCTCAAAATATTTTATTTTTAGCTCTTAAAAGACTTGTAATTTCCTTTGACATTCAATAAAATAAGTAGAAATTTTTTTAGTATAATTTATTTCAGTACTTGCATTCCTCTGTTTGTAAAATTGTTTGTACTCATTGCCCGCCTAGGGGGCAATGTAGGTTGGCAAGTTTGACCAACACAACTTTTTGCACTCTTTAGCTGAGATAAGGATCTAAGCTAAAGAAGGTTGACAGGTTTGAACAAAATAACTTTTTGCACTCTTTAGCCTAGATAAAGATCTAGGCTCAAGAAGGTTGATAGGTTTGACCGACACAACTTTTTGTACTCTTTAGAAGAGATAAGGATCTAGGTTAAAAAGGTTGGCAGATTTGACCAACGAAAGCTTTTTGCACTCTTTTGTTGAGATAAGGATCTAGACTAAAGAAGGTTGGCAGGTTTGCTCAACACAACTTTTTGTACTCTTTGGCCGAGATAAGGATCTAGGCTAAAGAAGGTTAGCTAGTTTGACCATCGAAAACTTTTTACACTTTTTAGCCGAGATAAGGATCTAGGCTAGAGTAGGATTGGCAAGTTTGACCAACACTTTTTTTCATTTTTTAGCCAAGATAAGTATCTAGGCTAAAGAATGTTGGCAAGTTTGACCAACTTTTTATACTCTTCAGCTGTGGTAAGGATCTAGGCTGAAGAAGGTTTGGCAGGTTTGACTGGAACTTTTTGCACTCTATAGCCGAGATACAGATCTAGGCTAAAGAATGTGGACAGGATTGACCAACACAATTTGCACTTTTTAGCCGAGATAAGGATCTAGGTTAAAAAAAGATGACCAAGACAACTTTTTGTACCTTTGACTGATATGGGTATCCCGGCCAAAGAAGGTTGGCTAGATGGGCCAACACAACCCTTTGGCACTTTAGGACCGAGATTATGATTTGGGCCAAAAAGGTTGGCAGGATAAGGTAAGGCCGAGCCAATTAGTTTGGCTAGGCATGCAGTCAAAATAATACACAACAATGAAGAAGCAAAGTGACCGAGCGAAAAGATAAGAATTTTTCATTGGATAAAAGGTTCTTACAAAAGGTGGAGCATATAGTCCGGTTACAAAGCAAGGAAAATGAACAAAATGAAAAACAAACAGCAGCAAAATACAAAGTTCCATCCTGGTCAAGCAAAAATATCATCAAGCTTAGTTTCCAGATTACTACGGACTTCACCACTTGGCAGTCCGAGCCTGGCCTCACCTTTTTGTGTTAGATCGGTAACAACCGCTTCGTCGATCAAGCTCGACACGGTTTAGTTGGGCAGATCCACCCGAGCTGGCAATGAGGTCTGGAGGCCAAGAATAGTGTTCGCGGGAGGAGCATCAATTGGATCTGGAATTTCCTCCTCCTCCTCCTCTTGCAGAAACTTTTGTTAGACGGCATTTGCGTAGGACGTCATATAGCTCGGTATGAAGTGAGGATGAAGATTCAGAAATACATCGGAGTCATGCGCCTGGCTAAGCTTTTCAGTTGCAGCCTTCTAGCCGCACTTAAAGAAGATGTCTTTGGTAGCTTCACATTGATGGACGTAGGTTTCTTCACCCTCCTTGAAACCCCGGTCCTCCGCGTATCTTCTTTTGTAGTTCTTTTATCTCGGCATTCTTTCTCTTCTCTAGTTTAGCAAGTTCGCGCAAATATCTGTCCTTTTTCTCGGCAAGTGCTTTTTGTTTCTTTGACTCAGCCGCACTGACCTGCTCGGTTAGCGTTTCCTTTTCGGCACTCAGCTTGGTCAAAGATGCTTTCAGGGCCTTTATCTTAGCATCTTTCACTTTCATCTCAGCGATGGCCGTATTAGCCGTTTTTCATAATTTAATAACACGTTGGTGGGTAACATGATTTTTCTGAACGGCTTACACAATGTATGAAGTAGTAAGTTAAAACTACACCGGAGCCCACACCAAAGACGAAGAAGAACTAGCACGGCTGGGGTGACGACCCCTTTAAAGAGACTGGGTCGTTGGTAGCTCAGTCTTAGGCAGCTCAGTCTCTTCCTCATCTACCAACCACTGTGGTTGGGATGTCGAGGTGCGTGGCCTCTTACTAGGCCGGGATGAGGTAGCCCAGGTGGAAAGTAGGGCAACAACGGTCTCTACGGTCTAGCCGGTGGGAGGTTGCTCGATCTAGACCTCGGCGTTTGAGACAGATACTTGTTCAATGATCAGAACTCAGACTGCTCTCCTCTTGGCTATCTCTTGTTCTTCGATTAGTGGGATTAGGTTGATTTGGGGGAAGGTTGGGGTCTGGCTCTAAGGAGGACTTTAAAAGGAAGTCGGTTACTTTGGTCTTTCTTCTACCACTATATCGGTAGGTCAGCTGAATGTCAAGCAGTTCGGCCCAATCTCGATGTCGATAGCGGATTACGGCTCGTAGCACGGCTTGATTTGCATAGGCGTAATTTGTTTTAAGCTGGTTCAAATCTACAAAAAAGGACAAACTCACAAGGGTTAGCGCGGCAGGTGTTAAGGTAGCAAAGAAGATTAAAACCAGATTAACCTTATCAGTTGTTCCTTTGTTCCAGTTAATATTGTAGCCCGATATTTGGGCTTCCTGGTCTTCAAAATTTCTCGACACCTAGAGAAAATCATCATCGTTTAAGTCTTTTTCTGGTGTACCCTTGACAATTTTCTCTCAGCCCTTTCTTATTCTAGGGTGGTAGACCCAACTGCCATCATTTTGGCCAAACGAGTACTGATGAAATAGTTTTGCTAATCTAAGGTTGAGACCGAAGTGGCGATTTAGCTGGGCCATTCCGTTGATAATCCTATAAGTGTTGGTGGATAATTGGGTAGGGCATAGTCTGGTTTGCCTAAAGAACTCGCAAATGAGTGGTTGGACTGGGAACCACAGTCCCCTTTCAACGATGGACACCATAGAGAAATGAACAAAATCGGGCTTGTTTCATGGCGTGGTGTCTAGCTCGGCCAAGGAAAGGTGGGCGTCGTCTAAAATGTGGTAATCCCTTCAGAATTCGGCCATGGCACTAGGCAAGTTCACCAGAAATCGGTATTTGCCCATTATCTTAAATTTACTATGTTAAATAAAGTTTACACGGTAGCCTAGCACGGCGCTGATGTGGACTTTGGTTGGCTCGGTTGAGCAAAGGCGCCCAGGGGCAAAGTGCAAGCTGTGTTTGGCCAACCTAGTCAAGTCCGCAAAGTGTAAATAAAAAGGTTTTATGCCTAAGTGATAAACCAGGCTAAGTAATAGTCAATACTAATCGAGCCTAGCTTGGCAGTGGGGGGACAAGTGCCATGCTTAGTTCAGCTATGGAACAATTAGGATTTTTTGGCTTGGTTCCAAAACCAGCTCAAGGTTTTAGACTGGTCTTAAACCGAGGTCATTTTAGTTCGGTTTAGGAGAAGGGGCAGAGTTTAGGAGAACGGTATGATTATAGCCCGGTTATTGGGCAAGGGATTTCTAGTCCGGTCAAAAGCAAGCCTAAGGTTGCAAACAGGTTCTTATTTCGGTCGCAATACGATTTTGGATAAAAAACACTATTCTAGACTGGTTGAAGTTCCAATTAATGTGTTTCCAGGTTTAAGCGTGGAGTTTTGAGGTTTTTGATATTGGTTCAGTCTTTAGTGTATATAACACACATATATGGTGTTAAAATGCTATTCTTTAGAAATAAATAGAAGTATGTTGGTGGAGAAGAGAAAAAGGCATGAGGAACTTACGGATTTAGGATGTGAAATCAGAATCCAATCGACAAAAGGAGCATCTGCAACTAAGATGAGCGAGACAGGCGATTTAGATGTCTGGATTGGGACTTGAGCGTAGGAGGTGAGGACATAGAGCTCCGAGTGCGAGGGTTTGCAAGAGAGAAGATGAACAGTGAAGGTGACTGTTCAAAAAAATACGAGTTTTATGTGACATGGAAGCGAAATGACGGGACTTTTTGAAATATTTGGCAGCGTGTGACGGCTGTCACAGTGGGTGAGGACAATTAACGCGTGCTACGTGTCCCAGTAAGGACACGATGTCAGAAGCGTGAAAAGATGGGTTGTACGACTGGCGTAATTTTTGGAAACCAAGCGAAATTTGAGCTTGGTTAGGTTGAGTGGTTTGGGGTTTGGTTGGCATGGACTTTGACAGCTCAGTTGAGACTGGATAATCCCAAACATGCTGGCAAATGAAATTAAAGGGCAATTGAGAGGGTAATTTATGTGAATTAATTGGGCCGAGTTAAATCTATTTTTCTTTTAGGCATTAGGCCGAGCTATGGGCCAAGTTGTGAGTGTAAATAGCCCAATTATGGGCCATCTAGGTACCGAGCTATGAGAGATGTCGCTAGGGCCCTGACCCAGCTATTTAAAGCTAAGCCTTGTAACGGACCGAGATATTAGTAGGAAAAATGGCCATGCTAAGTATAGCTCAGTAAGGCGCCGTCCTACAGTAAGGCCTATCTCGATACTGCCAGAACAATACGGAACCGTGTTAGCTTAGTTGATTCGTACCAGCCGATGTAAGAATGTTGGAACTATTTCACTTGGTTGGCAGTGAGTATAGTGTTATTAAGATAGGCATTATCCTTAGGAATGTGATTCCTAGGAAGACTCTGCTAGGGAGGGTGAGAGTCTTACTAGGATTGTGCCAAGCAGATTCTATAAAAGCTCATGACAAAACCTATGGATAGTTATTGTAATTCTTATTCTTAAATATACAGAACTTTTGTGTCTATTGTCTATTTGCTGACTTAGGTATCGGAGAGGTTCCCAGCACACACCCGCCGGTTAGCTCACGTTTGTGTTTTTAGGTAGCAAAGCGACGATGTTTGGAGGAGTGTAAACTTGATTAACAGAATTATATGAGAAGATTATTCTATACTCGTACAGAACAAATGGTGTATTAGTCCCAAAAATATTATAAGAAAAAAAAAAGGATCGCTTAGGATACAAGTCTAAATATATGAGATTAGGTGGAACACAAGAAAACTTTATGAACTTATTGGGCTATAAGTCCTCCAAATGGAATTTATAAATAAATCTCTATTCTTAATAAATGCCTTATGACACGAATAAATATTCAATATTCTTGGAGCGTCATGTATTTATACTCTTTTACTAATCATCAGACACCATACCCCTTCATATTCATCAATCACCTGACAAAATCATAATACCCCACATTCTCTATCAATCATAATACTATGGAGTAGGGGTGTTCGCGGTTCGATTGCTGCCGGGAAACTTTTAATTCGTCATCCGTCCGCTGGATATCCGCATCCATCCGCCAAATTGACGGATGCGGATTGAGCGGATTGGCGGATGGATACAAATCGGTTTGGCGGTTTAAACTTTTTTAAATTTTAAACATAATACAACAATTTGTCAACATTTTTTTTGGATAACAATCTAACTCAACGTAACTAAAAGATTATCAAATAAATTGTTAAATACCAATAATAAATACATATAAGAAAACTATATATTATCAAAACTATTTCATTATTTTTTTTATTCAAAAACTATTTAATTTGATTTTTAAAAAAATGACAAAATTAAGCCTTATATTTTCCACAAAAAAAATAACAAATATCAACCTTTGCCATTTGATAAAAGGATTTCCAAATTGAAAACACAACAGAATATCTAAACTCTTTTTCAATTGAAAATATAAATAGAATATCTAAATAAATTGAAAATACAAAGTCTTACAACTTACTAGGGGTGCTCGCAGTTTGGTGGTTCGCTTACAGCCAAAGGAACCTCTAATCCATCATCTGTCCAATACTAAACGGATAGAAAAAAATTAATTTGCAATTATTCGTTTGTCATCACCAATCCGTGCAAAATGTAACAGATCGGTTCGGTTTGGACAAATTAAAATATCCGTTATTCACTCCTACTATAGAGTATAAGGTGGTCATATCCTAGGAGTTTTTAATAATCACTCATTAACCAGACCTAAAAATAAATATTTTAAATAATTTATAAAAATTAGGTCAACACAAAAAGCGGTTAAAGATAAGAATGATAAACAATATTATAAAATCGAGAGTTAATTTTTGTTTTTTTTTTGTTTTTCTTTTTATTAGGTTAGATGGAAAGTTTCATTTAAAAAGTATTGTTAACTAGTTTTAGGCTTGGTTTGGGAAGTAGGTTGGCTTTTTAGTTTTTTGGTTTTTTTGGCTATTTTAGCCTGGGCTAAAAAGCTTAGTTTGGGAAGGACTTTTTGGCTTTTTGACTTTTTTGACTTTTTTTTTTAGAGAAGAATGTAATGATTATAGGTTGGATGTGATGTTTTGTTTGTTATGGCTAAAATAGCCTATTTTATTTTTTGTGACTAAAATAACCAAAAAAACCTGAAAATTATCTTGCCAAACAGAGGCTAATGGCATATATTGTCACTGCAATGTTATTGATTAAATTTTATCGGTGAAATTCATTAAATAGCATTTATTACACACCTTAACAATAGTCATTGTTATAAAATGAAATGCCCAAATTAAGACACACTATTCCACGTGAAAACCTTTTTTTTTAATTTCACTTTATTTATTTATTTTTAAACAGTCTCCTATCTCTCTCTCTCTCAATAAACAAGTATAACACCCTGTTTAGATTGGGGAGAAAAGGAAAAAAAATTAGTTGAATGATTTCACATCACTTATCTGAATGGTTAATGAGATGAATAATGGTGAAAAAAGAAAAAAAATTATCCCAAACTCAAAATTTTGATTCTCACCAAAATTATTCTTTATAAAAAAAATTATAATATATAAACTAACATTTTAAATACAAAGTAAAAAAGACGTATGTATCATCTTTTAATTATTTCCCATTTAAATAAAAATATGAGATATCATAATAATTTATTTTATTTTATTTGTTATACTGTAGGATGTTATGAGATTTGAAAGTTAAATTATAACAAAAAAAACTCTATCGATTTGAATTTTAAACTTCTGACTTTTTTACTGTTCTAAAAGATAATTACATGAATCACTTTGTTAACAGCTCCGTCCTTTCTTTTTTATTTTCTTTATTTTCCCATCTCACGATTTAAAGAATTCAAACAGATTATAAATATTCAGAAGCTAAATATAAAATGGGACATAAAAATTGGGATCCACATGTGGACCCATTCATAATGTGACATCTGTATTTGGTGTCTGTATTTTTAACATTAGAACGCAACAAATACCGCAGAATATAATGCTCCAAACCGCTATAAATTCAATTCTTGTGAACGCCCACTTCACCACCTCTCTCACCCTTTCTCTCTCTAGAAATATGGGTTTTGTGCCAGTCAAAGCTCTTGTCCTCATACAGCTCTCATCAGTGCTTCTACTGAGCGCTGTGTATGGTGATGTGGTTGATTTGGTGAGCCGGGCACAGCCACCACACCACCATGCTCCAACCTACCCACCAACTGAATCACCCAAATACCACAAGACCCACCCACCCAGTCCCAGTCCTCACCCTCACCACCACCACAACACCCACCTTCCTCCACCGGTTCACCCTCCGAGTCACCCATACCCTCACCCACCCACTTATCTCCCAAAGAGGTGTCTTGTTGCTGTTCAAGGGGTTGTTTTTTGCAAGCCCTGCAAGTACACTGGGGTTGATACCCTTTTGGAAGCTACCCCACTTCTTGGTTAGTTCATCACTTCCTCTCTTTGTATTTTCGATCTGTTTGTTTAAGTAGAAAACATTATATATGCATTTATTTGACATTTTGTCGTGTTTGAAATATTGCAAAATAAGAGTTAGCTCGTTACTTTTTATTTACGATCTGTTGTTTGAGCAGAAAACATTATAGTATATATATTTGACATTTTGTAGTGTTTGATCTAATAAAAAATAGAAGTAAATGGAAAATATTTTTGGTGATAAAGGAAAAATAAATTTATTTGAATATAATTTTTTTTTTATTTATAAAAGGCAAAAAAATGTTTCTGACTACAGTTTTATCGATGCCCATATAGTCACTTGTGAATGCATGAATGTAGTCTTGTAAGTTGAGTTAATCTAGATTCTCTAGAGTGATTTTTTTTTTTTTAATTGAGGTTTGATTTTACAAAAAATGAGGGTACAATAATATTTAGAAAAGAAAATTTCAAAAATGTTTCTGAAAAAATGGAAATTAGTTTTGATAAAAATAAATATTAAAATATAATTTTATGGTTTTAACAATTATTTCTGACTTCCATAAAGATAAAATTATATAAAAATGATAATTCTTTCTTTTTTTTTTTATGAAATTAATTTCTATTTTTTAAAAAAAAATTTCTGAAACAAATTTTTAAAAACCAAATCAAACATAGCCAGATTTCTCCTGTTAACATTTGATAGCATGTTCTTTTTGTGTTAATACATTTTTAGCTGTGTGAAGTTGTGAGAATTTCAGTTCAGTTAAAAAAAAAAAAAAAAGTTGTGAGAATTTCAAAATACGTAAAATTCAAAATAAATAAATGTTATCTATCATCGAATTATTTTAATTTTATGTACATAGAGGTATGATTTATTGTATTTAATATATAGAGTGAAACTGGTTGGTTTGGGATGTCCTAAAAAAGTGTACTTTTTGACTTATTGGTGGGTTTGGGTTGAATTTGGGTTGGGTTTGATGTGATGTGTTAGAGAGGTGATGTGATTTAAATAAGATGATGTGACTTAAATAAGATAATGACTTTTTTACTTTTTTAATACATGCAAGCTAGCCCTTACTATGTTATACAAGAATCCGGTAAAAAGTGAAAAGTGGTGATGAAGAGTTTTGATAAACTATTTCGGTAATACATGTGCCTTGGGATAGAGAATCTCTAGTCACATCTCATTAACCATTGAATCATTTAATGGTTTAATGTTCCTCTATCTTAATGTATTTTTACGAAATTGAGTATAAATTTTGGTACATAAATTCAGTATGTCAAGATAGAAGAAACTGTTATATATTTTATATAAGGTATATGTCATGTGTCATTATGTGTCATTATTTGACGTGTACGAGACCTAAGTATTTAGCAACATTCAATTATGATCTTACTTTTTACGACATGCAACCAATAAATTGCATTTATTCGGTCATGTGGTGAACACTCAAGATAGGCACACACATGCACATAATTTTGAATTGAGTAACGGTATAAAAGTGGAAAAGTTATACATAGTTTTTTTTTTTAATGTTAAATTATATTCATTCATTTAAAATTAAAAGATTTATAAAAGTGATATATTATTTTGAAACTATCATGGACCCATCATTCGTATTGAGTTTTTCTTTTTGGGTACAAAAAACTTGTTTACAAGTTATTTTGGGAAAATTATATAAAAAAAAAATCCCAACTTTGACTTTGGTAACAAAATAAATTTTTAATTTTTTCAATTTAAACTATATTTTTTTTGATTTATTTTCAATTTAAATCATTTATCTATTGTTGTTAGGTAAAATCGATAAAAAAATACTTATTTTAGTTATTAAATTCAACGAAAAAAATATATTTTAGACATTTTATATATACATCTACATTGAGTGTAATGGCTAAAAAATTGAGATTTATTTTTTTATAAGAGTTAAGCCTTGAGTTTTTTTTTTTTTTTTTTTTTTTGATAATTTTCCCAATTATTTTCCTTTTGAACTAGTTTTTGCCTTAGTTTGGCAGAGCATTCACTAATGTTTTGGGCATAAATGAACCATTGTAGGTGCCATTGTGAAACTAGAATGCAACAACACAAAGTACCCAATAACCCAGGAAGGGAAGACGGACAAGAATGGTTACTTCTTCATAGAGGGACCAAAGAAGATCACCAACTATGGTGCTCACAAGTGCAAGGTCTTCTTAGTCTCTTCTCCACAGGCTCAATGCAGCAACCCATCTAACCTCCATGATGGTAAAGTTGGTGCCACCTTGAAGAGGTCTGAGAAGAAGCCATCTAACCCTTCACTTCCCTATGAGCTCTTCAGTGTTGGGCCTTTTGCCTTTGAACCTGCCACCAAATGCCATTGATCTCTTTAAGATTAGACTCTGCAAAAACATTACATTCAGTCTTTGTTTGTGCTTGTAATGAGTGAGTGAGTGTGTTTCACGAAAACTTATTATTAGTATGGTTTTATGGTTCATAATTATGATGGGTACTCTCTTATTGTGGTTAGCTAGCTTGGACTTTGTTAGTTTGTAGCTTTGGTGACAATAAGTAGTGTAGTGTATGGTATTGATGGATTAAAAAATAAATAATGAGGCATATGATGTTTAGGAGCTTTTTTTAATTCCAAAGACTCACAAAATAACTGAAGAAGTTTAAATTGACGTGAATTTAAGAAACTTGTTTTAATTTGTATTTGAGAAATAAATTTAAAAAAAAAATAGAATTTGGTAAATGAGTTTAGATTTTCTCTAGTTAGCTTGCCAATTTAACTGGTTGGTGGGTGTGTTTCCTATGCAATTACTCAAGGTTCGATTCTTGGAATCAAGCCGCCATAAAGTAATTTTTGATCAAATCGGAGAAGGGATTAGTTGAAGCCATGAGAAAGTAATTTCTCTAGTCTTGTCATGGATAGCTGGTCTTTGACCAGATCGAAGGAGGGATTAATTGAAGTGTGTTGTTAATGTAAATTGTTTATTTTATAAGGTGTGTTGAACACATTTTTTATATAAAAAATTAGATTAGTTAGACAATTGGTACACATATAGTTTATATTATATTTATTTTTTAAAAAATAATTTTTTTTGCATAAGAAAATTTCTATTCTTATAGAAAATTTATACATAAAACACCAAAACAATAAAGCAGTAATGGCTCTTTTGTAAATAATAACTTGCTTAATAGATTTTTTTTTACTATAAAGTAAAAGATTTATATTAAATCACATCATTTTATATATATATAAAAAATTTGTATGAATTTTTTCATTTATATATCTTTTTTTCTTAAATTATATATTTTTAATAAATATAATTTGATTATGTAAATATAACTTAATTTTTTTTTCACTAAAAATTTAAAAGATAAGTTGTTCGAATCATCAGTTTTGTGATACAATACAATTACCAAAGTTCAATACACCAATCTAAAAATTAAAAAAATTCAACAATACAGTTGGCAAAGGTAATTAGAGACAATAGCCTTGCTAAATAACTGTATTTTTTATTGGGAAATTGTATTTAAAAGAAAAAAAACAAAAAACTTATACCAAACGCAAAAAATCATTACAGTCCATAAAAATACACTTTATTTTTTTTAACAGTGCCATTAATTTGAAATTTTTTCCGTCTTATCCATTGGGTACTTTAGCATAGCATAGTGTGAAAGTGAATCAACAATAATCGATAGAAGTGTAGCAACTGTGGCAGACATTATTGCTTTTTTCTTTTTGGGGAGAAATCTGTTGTCTTTGCCCTTCACAACTCTCAATGTACTCAAAAGGAAAAAAATATAAGGAAAATGGAAAGAAAAGAACAACTCTGCAATTAGCTATTTTAATTTTGAAGACAAAACATAGGATTCCTGTGGAAGATCAGAGCTTACTGCTGATGGGTCTGTATCCTTGAATTTGGATCCTCGGCCGCCCTTTTGGGCGGCCCTTCCCAGCAGCCCCCCCAAAACGACGTCGTTTTGGGGGTTATCCAGGAAAAAAAAAAAAAAAAAAAAAAAATTCAAAAAACCCCCAAAACGACGTCGTTTTGGGGGGCTGTTGCCTCGGCCGCCGGAAAGGGCGGCCGAGAATCCGGACTCTGTATCCTTATGTTTAAAGTTGTAAACCTGCATCCTCATATTTCCAAGTTTTCTATGCTGGTCATTTGTATATATATATATATATATATAGGCCCGTTTGTTTAGAATTATAGGAAGGGGATTGTGTTAGGTAGTGAGGAGGAGATTGAGAATAGGGTGTTTGTTTTGAGAGATAGGGAGAGGATTAGTAATCCCTTGGTATTAGTAAGGAGGAGGAAGGGAGATTGGTAAGGAGGATGTAGAGATGGTATTAGAAAAATAATGAGGGGATTAGAAATTTTTTTTATTTTTTTTATTTTTTATATATTGGGAATTTTTTTTAAACATAATGTTTATTTTTTTATATTTTTTTATTTGTTTTATTATTTTATATAAAAATAATTTAACAATTCCTCACTATTAATCCCCTCACTATTAAGGAGGAGGAAGGGAGATTGGTAAGGAGGAGGTAGAGATGGTATTAGAAAAATAATGAGGGGATTAGAAATTTTTTTATTTTTTATATATTGGGAATTTTTTTTAAACATAATGTTTAATTTTTTATATTTTTTTATTTGTTTTATCATTTTATATAAAAATAATTTAACAATTCCTCACTATTAATCCCCTCACTATCAATCTCTTCACTAACAATCCCCTTACTATGAATCCCCTCACTATGAATCCCCTCTATTCTATATCTGAAAACAAACGGGGCCATAGGGTGGAATTGAATCTTCTCTCAAATCCGAACTTCAAGTTCAAATCTTTAATAATCTCAAATCACCATGAGTTCCGTTTCAATAATCTGAATCGTTTATTTTAAAAGACTTTTTGTATATATTATTTATGAAAATTAAAAAAAAATGATTCGATAATCGTAAAATTTTCATTTAATCGCATTTGTCTCCGAAAAGAATAAATGACAAATATATTTTTTAAAATAAACCGTTCATTTTTTTGTAGACAAATGTGATAAAATTAAAAAGTAACGATTATCAAATTCACTTAATTTATTTCATGATTGATATATACGAAAGTGCCCTATAAAATGAATAATTTGAATTATAAAAATGAAACCCTGTTGAGCCTCGCGACCCCTCAACTTCTTTCAAGTTCAAGACAAACCCAACATATATATATATATATATATATCTACACACTATAACATATAAGGGTTTTAGAGAAATGTTTTGGTTTCTAAAAGTGAAAATTTTGTTACAAAAAATATTTAGGGACCAATTTTCATCATTACAAGGATAGTCGTTAAAAGGTCGTCTTGAAAAGTAAAAATTAAGGTTTTTAGTGACAAAATTTTAAAAATGTCACTAATAAATAGACTTTTCGGGACAAAATAATTTGGTCACAAAATGGTTTATTTTTTGAGACAAAAAATTTGGTCCCAAAAGAATAATGATTCATTATTAATGTGTTGGAACAATCTTCTATGTAAATAAAATAAAATGAAACTAAATCAAACAAAATAAAATAAATAACTTACAGAATTTATTTTATCGAACCGAGTGAAAAATAAAAGACCAAGTCGAGTGTGTGACACTTTGTCCTTAAGATAGATTCGCCCCGCTACGGTGCTTACGGTTAAGTGGCGTCTATCTCCCAGGATACAATGATCTTCACAAATTTTTAGTAGCACTCTAAACAAATTTTTTCGGTGAACTAGAACCTTGTGTTCTATACTCACTTTAATTTTCTCTAAAACTAGAATGAAGAATAATATACCAAAAGAGCAAAGTTGGACAACAAAAGGAATTTTTGAGACTGATTTTCGGATTGCCAAATGCCGGAACAGATCTGGAATTATAAAGACCCGAACAAGTACAAAATTTGAAGTGAACAGATGCCATTTCAAATTGGACATGTGCAACAGATAACTGCCCAGCAGTTTCTATTTGTTGGTAACTGCTGGACAGATTTAAATCTGTCTGGCTAGAACTGAATCTGTCTGGGTTTCAAACAGTTTTGAATTGTTTAATCTGTTTGAATTTCGGACTGGAAATGGACAGAAAATAAATTTAATTTTTGGCACAAAATTTTGAATTTTATTTCATTAAAAATTCAAATAAATTTTGTCCAAAAAATTAATATAAGAACCGACCCGACCCATGCCTCACACCCGCGCCCAGCACGGCTGGGCTCGGTCGGCCGGACGGCGCGCGAGCGTGTGCGGTGGTTTGGGTTAGGGTTCACTTTGTTCATAACTCCTCCCTTCTACAAACTTGGGGTGCCCCTTGGGGCCCAACCCAAGTGTTGTAGTTTAGAGCTTATATACATACACAAGCTCTCTTAAAGTTTCAATGTGGGACAACCTATTTCAAAGAAACCCGCATTTATTTCTTTAACTATTCATTCCATGAACCCGAAAACAAAGTCAACTTCCCATTCACTCAAAAATGGTTTTGACAAACCGTGTGACTTGCCATGCGGTAAGGAACACGTCACCTCTTCGGACCCACCCCAAAAGACGTTTGGGGCCCACTCTATTTTGGGTTCAAAGTTGGCCCAAAATAAGCCTCATAAACCAAATTTTCCAACAATCGCCTACATGAATAGAATTTGACGGAGAGAAAATGCAACAACATGATCTAATTACAGAAAGTACAGAAATTAGAAATATTCTGCAAATGATAGGTAGCTTTTGGCTTTGAATCTTCCCTTGTGAGACATTATCGGATTTAATAGCTAACCAGTGAACATGATGTCTTGAACTGTTCAGCCGTTTCTGTAAGCCAAGACAATAGAACTCACACAGTATATCCCTAGACACAGTTTAGTTCTCACTATTGTGTTTATTTTGGCCTTGAACAACCTGGTCTTTCATGAGTGCTTTAGAAAATTGTAGCCCTTCACAAATCTCATAGAACCAGCCCAGTTCACACTCACATAGGTGATTCTTATGAAGAGTATCCTGCCATACTCCACTAGGTTTACCTAGATATAAGAATCATTAAAATTTTACTTAACCTAAAACGTTGCAGACATCACTATTTCATCCTAGAAATTGGTAGGAGTTGGACTCCCCAGTGAACCTTCTAAGTTATACACAACTCGGTTATCCCTTTGAACCTAGATCTTCGAATCTCCAGTCAACTAGGTTGGGTTGCCGTTGTGGTAACTCTTATTTAATAGGCTTTAGTTCCATTCCCCTCGATGAATTTTCAACTAACTCTCTTCCTAACCCTTTGGTTAGTGGATCTGTTATGTTGTCTTTAGACTTCACATATTCAATGGAAATACTTCTATTAGAGAGTAGTTGTCTCACGGTATTATGTCGATGACGAATGTGTCGTGACTTACCGTTATACATATGACTCTGTGCTCTACCTATTGCTGATTGACTATCGTAATGTATGCATATAGCAGGCACCGGTTTTGGCCACATTGAAATATCTTCAAGGAAGTAGCAAAGCCATTCTGCTTCTTCCTCAGCTTTATCTAAAGCTATGAATTTTGATTCCATAGTAGACCTAGCAATGCAAGTCTGTTTAGAAGATTTTCAAGATACAGCTGCCTCACCAAGAGTAAAGACATACCCACTGGTGGACTTTGAGTCTCTAGTATCTGATATCTAATTTGCATCACAATATCTTTCAAGTACTGTTGGATATCTAGTATAATTAAGCCCAATATTACGAGTAAATCAGAGATATCTAAGAACTCTTATAATTGCTTTTTAGTGTTCTACTCCTGGGTTACTCGTATATTTACTTAATTTACTTACTGCATAAGCTATATCCGAGCGAGTGCAGTTCATCAAGTACATTAAGCTTCCAATAATTTGGGCATACTTTAATTGAGAAATACTTTCCTGTACATTCTTAAAAAGAAACAAATTAACATCTACAGGTGTTCTAACAAGATGGTCATCATCTTTGCTGAATTTGTCAAGTATTTTCTCAATATAATGAGATTGTGACAAAGCATATCCTTCTGATATTTTGATAATTTTCATACCAAGAATTACATCAGCAATGCCCATGTCCTTCATGTCAAAATGTTTATTCAATATTTTCTTGGAAGTTTTCATCATATCATTATTACTACCTATGATGAGCATATCATCTACATATCATCTGCATAAAGATATACAATGACATAACCTTTGTCTGTGTTTTTAATATAAACACATTTGTCACACTCATTAATTTTAAAACCATTTGACATCATTGCCTTGTCAAATTTCTCATGCCATTGCTTTGACACTTGTTTTAAACCATATAATGATTTAACCAATTTACACACTTTCTTTTCTTTTCTTGGAACAGAAAAGCCTTCTGGTTGTTCCATGTAAATTTCTTCATTTAACTCACCATTTAAGAAAGCGGTTTTTACATCCATTTGAAGAATTTCTAAATTGTACAAAGACGCAATAGTAATTAGCATTCTAAGGGATGTTATTCTAGTAACTGGTGAGTATGTGTCAAAATAATCAAGACCTTCTTTTTGTCAAAATCCTTTGACCACAAGTCTTGCTTTGTATTTTTCAATTGATCCATCCGCTTTCATTTTTCTTTTGAAAATCTACTTGTACCCAATAGGTTTACAACCTAGTGGCAAATCTATCAATTCCCAGGTGTGATTTTGTAAGATAGATTCAACTTCACTATTGACAGTTTCTTTCCATAAAGGAGCCTCAGGACTGGACATAGCCTCTTTAAAATTTAAAGGCTCATTTTCTAACAAAAATATTAGAAAATTTGAACCAAAAAATTTTGAGGTTCTAGCACATTTACTACGCCTAAGTTCCTCTTCCTCACTTTGATCTAACTCTTGCTCTTGATCATGTTCTTGATCATTACTAGTAATAGCATCAAAAGATGTTTTATTAGTACTAGTCTCTTGTCCAATCTTATTTGGAAATACATGTTCAAAGAATGATGCATTCCGAGACTCAATAATTGTATTTACATGCATTTCGGAATGTTCTGATTTATGAATCAAAAACCGATATGCACTACTATTCTTAGCATAACCAATGAAAATGCAATAAATGGTTTTAGGACCTATCTTAGTCTTTTTAGGACTAGGAATAGCCACTTTATCTAAACACCCCCACACTTTTAAGTATTTATAGGATGGTACTCTCTCATGCCACAATTCATAAGGTGTTTGATCGACTTTCTTCCGGGGTACTTTATTAAGTATGCAATTAGCAAAAAGTATTGCTTCCCCTCACAAGTTCTGAGGTAATTTAGAACTTATTAACATGACATTCATCATTTCTTTTAAAATCCTATTTTTCCTTTCAGCAATTCCATTTTGCTGATGTGAATAAGGAGCGGTGGTTTGATGAATTATTCCATATTCTTTACAAAACTTACTAAAAGGTGATTCATATTCACCACCTCTATCACTTCTTAGTTTTTTGATTTTCTTACCAAGTTGATTTTCAACTTTATTCTTACATTGAATAAAAGTTTCAAAAGCTTCATTCTTGGTTCGAATTAAATGAACATAACTATATCTAGTATAGTCATCTATAAAAGTGATAAAATATTTTTTTCCCACCTCTAGTTTGAATTGATTTAAAATCACAAATGTCACTATGAATTAATTTAAGTGGTTCCGTACTTCTTTCAATTGAATGAAAAGGAGTTTTAGATAATTTTGCCTCAATGCAAATTTCACATTTATGATTTGAATCAATGTCAAATTTAGGTAAACATTCCATAGTAATTAATCTACGTAAAGATCCATAATTAACATCTCCTAGTCTACCATGCCATAAATTTGAAGACTTAAGCAAGTAAGAAGAAGATGTATTTTTATTAATAACTGAGGGTCATTATATTCATCTTGAAAAGGCCATCAGACATGTAGCCTTTTCCTACATACATCCCATTCTTAGTAAGTACAAATTTATCACTCACAAACACTAGCCTAAACCCATTCTTACTCAACAAAGATTTGGAAACAAGATTCTTATGAATGCCCGGTATATGCAGTACATTGTTGAGAGTGAGTTTATTTCCAGATGTCATCTTGAGAACAATCTTCCATTGTCCATCAACTTTGGAAGTCGAGGAGTTGCCCATAAAAAGTTGTTCACCATTGTACACTCTACAATAAGATGTGAACAACTTTGTGTCAGCATAGATATGACGAGTAGCACTAGTGTCCACCCACCATGCTTTAGGATTTTCGACAAGATTTACCTCGAAAATAACTGCAGAAAGATTGATGTCATCTACACCATTGGAAATATTGTCCACTTCAGTCATATGGGCTTAAGCAGGCTTCTCGCTTATTATTCTTTTGCTTTTGCCTTTGCTACGACAATCTTTGGCCCGATGTCTCTCTTTGTCACAGATGTAACATTTGCTTAAACTTGTGCTTTTTATTTTCCCTTTCTTTAGAGCCTTGTGATGAACTTTCTTCAAAAGATTTCTGTTTCTTGGTTTTTGAAGCATGTTCCACCACATTTGCCTTAGACTCCATAGGATGCTTACCAGCCTGCTTTTCAGAATTTGCAGTTGTCCTCCTTAATCCTCAAATGCACAATTAATTCTTCCAAAGACATTTCTTTGCGCTTGTGTTTGAGGTAGTTCTTGAATTACTTCCAGCCTTGTGGTAATTTCTCAATTAAGGCTACAACTTGGAAGGATTCACTGAGAAACATGCCTTCTGCGTGAATGTCATGCAGAATGAGTTGGAGATCTTGAACTTGGCTGATCACAATCTTAGAATCAACCATCACAAAGTCCAGGAATTTGCCAACCACAAATTTCTTTAAGCTGACATCTTTTGTTTTGTACTTTTTCTCCAAAGACTCTCAAAATTCCTTTGCTGTCTTGATAGGACTGTGGATGTTGTATAATGTGTTGTCAAATCCGTTCAAGATGTAATTCTGGCAAAGGAAATTAGCATATTTTCAAGCATCAACCGCAGCAACCGCTTGCCGGTCAGTTTCATCCTCTTTCAAAATAGGAGCATCCTCACGAAGAAAACAAGCCAAGTTCAGCGATGTAAGATAGAACAACATTTTCTGTTGCCATCTTTTAAAATCAGTTCCAGAAAAGTTCTCTGGCTTCTTACCGTGATTTACCGATATTGTCACAACAGGAGAGGGGGTTGGCGCAATTGTAGCCACCACACTAGTACTTGTTGGGAATTAGTTTTAGTAGCCATGAATTTTAAATTACAAAACAAAATTATAATTATAATTTATACTGCACAGAAAATTAAACCAAATTTAAAGAATTAAATTCTGTAAAAATAAAAGAAACAATAAATGTAACTTTTATTTTTCAATTAATTTGGAGATAAAATAAAATTTTATTTAACCAAATTAATTCCATACAGAAAATTAAATTTCTATAATATTTCAATAATTAAAACGCTAAAACAAAATTTTAATTAATGAACACTCAGAAATAATTTCTGAAAACCAAAATTAATTTTTGAAAAAAATTCACAAATAAATATTCTGAATTGTTAATAACACAAGTATATTACTACTAGTTGTCAAAGAAAATAGACAGTATATTACTACTATCTGTCAAATAGTATATAATCACTATTTGTTTTTCCAAGCAGAATATTATTTTGTAAATCCACAGAAAATAATTTTTGTAAAAGAAGAAAGAGAAAGGGAAACAAATGAAAAATTCTGTAAACAGAATAATTCGAGTCTGTCTTAAGATTGTTGAAACAATCTTATATGTAAATAAAATAAAATGAAACTAAATCAAACAAAATAAAATAAATAACTTACAGAATTTATTTTATCGAACCGAATGAAAAATAAAAGACCAAGTTGAGTGTGTGACACTCTGTCCTTAAGACAGATTTGCCCCACTATGGTGCTTACGGTTAAGTGGCATCTATCTCCCAAGATACAATGATTTTCACAAATTTTTAATAGCACTCCAAACAAATTTGTCCGGCGAACTAGAACCTTGTATTCTATACTCTCTTTAATTTTCTCTAAAACGAGAATGAAGAATAATGTACCAAACACTACTAAAATTTCATTTTTTTGTGACGGTAAAATGCTGTCGCTAATACTCCTAATGCCGTCGCAAAAAACTTTTTGCGATGGCAAGAGGGGGGTCGCAACTGGGAGGGTTGCAAAAGAGGTTTTGCGACAGCACTTTGCAGTCGCTAGTAATGTTTGAAATTTCTTGACTTTTTGCGACGACACTATTTTACCATCGCTAAAAATGTTATTTGAGATGGCAAAAAATACTGTCGCTAATAGTCTTTTTTTTTTGCAACGACAAGAACACTGTTTTTGCGACAGTGTGGTGCCATCGCAAAAAGTATTAAAAATATAAAAATTTCTATTTTTTTGTGACAGTGTATTGCCGTCACAAAAAGTATTAAAAAAATAATAAAATTTTTATTTTTTGCGACAGTTTAGTGCCGTTGCAAAAAGTAAAACATGTAACAAAATCAATAAAAATAATAAAATTTTCTGTTTTTTGCGACGGTGTAATGCCGTCACAAAAAAGAAAAAAAAAATCCTCTGATAAAATTATTAAAAATATAAAAATTTATCCATAATAATTGCATAATAATATAAAAATTTCTGTATAAAAATAACAATTTCTTCATAATAAAATATTCTTCCATTCATAATTACACATCAACAAAATTATCCCACTACATAATGTTCTATAATACATATATAATATTTAAATACGTTATTTTGTTCATAATTCAAAATAACATAAACCAAAATTAAATGTTTTTCTCATCATTCTTCGTAGATAACAAAAACAAAAGTTAGCCACATTCTCCATAGGCATGCATTCCACAAGAAGCACACTCCTACATGGGAAATATCTGAAAAATAAAAATAAAAATAATTAATGACAATATAATTATGTGTTAATGTTAATTACAAAAAAACATAAAAATTTAACTACTATAGCATCAAATACAACATTTTTTTTGTTAGTCATCAAATCCCACATGGAACTAGTTGCCTAGAGTGATATCCGACTCTAACTTCCAAACCGGAAACCCAATTGGAGTCCCATCTTCTCCCACAAGTCTCTCATGCCTAGGCGGTCGTGTGTGCCAATTTTTTTTTTTTTTTTTTTTTTTTTTTGAAGAAATGCTAGAGATCTACAATTTTAGACTACTGGGTGTAACAAGTTGACACCAATTGTACTACAATTCTGGGTCAAATTGTGGTAGTTTTTGTGGGTCTCAAATATTTTCCTTATTTTTTTCTTCGATTTGACAACAAAAACAAAACCCAAACTTCATTGAAGATTCAAATCCAAATCAACATATAGAGAAGTGTTGAATAACAGCAAAATCCCACAAAAACATCACAATTCTCTCCTTAAACATTCATACAAGGGTTGTAATTTATAAATATGAGTGCATTTATATATATATATATATATGTATATACATGAATCCATACATAGAAAGATAGAGATATAGAACTAAGGAACATCAATGGGCTGATTAAGTTCTCCAGGCTTAATATCCTTCAAAGGCCCTTGATCTTTGGTCAGCTTCACATAACGAGATTGAACTCCCCCTTCAGCCATCCGATCTAACACTAAACAAACAGTAATAAAAAAAACAAGAAAGTCAAGAAAACAGAGTGCTTGTGAATCAGATTTCAAAAATCAGAGGCGTTGTTTACCTTGGAATCGAAGCAAATCTGGGGATCGGATAGACAATCGATTGTAATTTCGTGGGTGTTAGTAAAAGCATTATATGAAGAGTAACAAACGAATTAAGTGAAAAGGGTCTCTGAATTTTAGGGTGGTTTTAATCCAATTCTAATAGTCCTAAATATTTCAATCAAGGTCCAAGGTCAGCCCTTTTGTAGTACGTATCCGCTGCGGAGGCGGCCATATCTTAACAATAAGGAACCAATAGGAAGCCCCCATATTTAAAATTTCCGATTTGGTAAAGTTCAAAATCTCAACTTCACCGTAGAATTGACCCATTGTTTGACTCGTTTTGACTTATTTTAATAATTTAAATTGTTGATATTATATAACTAATTGAGAAAATTATTTATATAAAAAATCAAGTCATTTTAATGTCGATTGCCATATTATTAGATCATTTATATTTATACGATTGGTATATTTTTAAGAATAGATCATCAATTTGTTATAACATATATGTGATTTGATCATACAATTATTTACATCTGACCAATTTATTTTTTATATGTATATTTTTCTCAACTTGTCATATGAGATGAACAATTTAAATCATTAATATTATGACATAGCAGTCTCACAATATATCAACTTTACCTATAAAATTGAGATCTTCAACAAATTTAAAAAATAGGCATCAAATCTCACCCACTACTATGATAAAGCATATAGCTAAAATGACTTAAATATCCTTAAAATTACAATCACTGAAACAAATTGAGATACATAGATATAAAACAGACACACTTAAAAAACTAGCAACCCAAACATGTCCTTAACTTCTACCAACCATGATCTTACACCACTCAAGAAACAAAACATCTACGATAAACTAAAAAAAAAAAATCCCCATAATTAAAATTAAAAAAGTAAATTCTGAATCTGAGCTGATCTGAGAAAAGTGAAAAGAAAGAGAAGGGAAGAGAACAATTAAATTTGCCTACCTTTTCCTATCATTGTCTCAAACAAACTTCACACCTCAATTACACAAGTTGCATACACCTATAAAAAATAAATGCCACCCAATCAAATTACTACTTTGATGCATAATGATTAATCTTTTATATCTTGCTTCCCCTAGTCCATCATATTGCACATACTAAAACACAAAATGGACGGAGCAAAATAATCAAAGATGAAAAGTTAACAAATCAAACAGCCCTAAAAACAGATTTATGCATGTAATAAGCTCAACTTTATCAAAGATAGAAGCATATTGATATTCCTCCTACATCCAAATGGCAAAAAATACAAAAGAAATAAACAATGAAAGGAAAGCAGTGAACATACATGAAGATCAAGCATCAGCACCCTCCCTTCCAGCAAAAGGATCATGAGAAGGGCCAGCATCCTGTCCGATGTGGCGTTGCACCAGCCGCTGCAGATCAGCCATAACCTTCTGTTCCCACTTTGCCTTCTCCTCATAGTTAAACATTGCCAAAGCCCTCTTATCTTCCGCACTATAAACCTGGTTTTCTTCCTGATACGAATAACATTCACCCTTTGATGCCTACTACCACTCATCACATACCCAAGGCTCTCAAATTTTTGAATATCCTCAGCTAAAAGATCGACTTCACCTCTCCGTGGGATACGCTTTCCTTGTTGAACGTACTGAGCAATGGCATCACCTTCACCAGGCCTGAGTGCCCCTCCATAGCTAATATGTCCTTCAGCTCTAGGCAATGGCATTGGTCACTCAACTCATCCGATTCACTATCACCGACTGATTCCGATTTCCTACTTCTACGCCTAGAACTCCTGCTCTTCCTCTTCCTCCTCGACCGTGAATCATCCGAATCAGCATCTGAAACAAATTGAGAGGGAGAGAGAGAGAGAGAGAGAGAGAGAGAGACGTAAGAAGAGATTAGGGATTTTGAGATTGGGGATTTTGGGTTTGGGTTTGGGTTTGGGGTTGGGGTGGGGGGAAACCCGAGCAGGAATGGAAAAAGGGGGGGAGAAGAGATTAGGGATTTTTGAGATTAGGGATTTTGGGTTTGGGGTGGGGGGAACCTGAGCGGGAATGGAAAGGGAGAGGGGAGCGGGAATGGAATTTTTTTTGAAATTTTTTTTGGAATTTTTTTTTTTGATTTCATTACAAATGAATATTTAAATAATAAAACGACTCTTTTTTTTTTCGCAACGGAGGATGCCATTGCCAAAAAAAATTATTTTTTTATTAAAATAAATTATTTTTTATAGTTAATGATTTTTTTTTTCATTTAGTAAGGTTGAAAATTTATTTGTTTCATATTTATTTTAATGAATAAAAAATTATTATTTTTTTATTTGATAGAAGTAGGGATAATATTTTCCATTAAAATAAAGTTAATTTTTTGTGGTCAATGAAAAATATTTTTTTGCGATCCATTTTTTTTTTTGTTACTAAAAATCAAGAACTAATTTTTTGTGGTAGAGGATAGGAAGTGGCAATAGTGGTGAAGGTGGTGGATAAGAGGTGATAGTGGTGGTGGTAGTGATGGTGAAGGAGATAAATGGTGAAGTTGTGGTAGTGGTAGAGGAGATAGAGTAGCGGTGGTGGAAGAGAGGTAATGGCAGTAGTAATGGTGGTAGTGGAGTGGTAGCGATGGTGGTAGTAATGATAGTTATAAAGGTGGAGTACAACATTGGTAGTAGTGGTAGTAGTGGAATGACATTTACAGTAGTGGTGAATGTGGTAGAGAAGATGGGTGGTGAGAGAGAGATGAGTGAGAGACAGATAGAGAGAGATAGAAAGAGAGAGAGAGAGACAGATAGAGACAAAGTGATGAGCGAGAGAGAGACAAAGTGGTCGCTAAAAGTGCATTTTTTTATAGTGGAGAGCTCGGTAAATAGAGAAGAGATGAGGGAGAGAGTGAGCAATGTGAACACAATGGGGGAGAGAGACAAATAGACAGACAGACACATAGAGAAAAAGAGAGAGAGAGAGAAGAGTGAGAGACAGACAAACAGACACAGAGAGAGAAAGAGAGAGAGAAGAGTGATAAGTGAGAGAGAGACAAAGAGAGAAAGAGATATATAGAGAGAGATAGATAGTGAGACAAAGAGAGAAAAAGATAGAGAGAGAGACATATAGAAAAATAGAGAGAAACAAGAGATGAGCGGGAGATAGACAAAGAGAGAGAGAGAGAGAGGGAGATAGAGAGAGAGAATAGATGATCGAGAGAAAGACATAGAAAAAGAGAGAAACGAAGAGAGAAGAAAGATGAGCAAGAGAGATAGAGAGAGAGAGATAGAGAGAAGATAAATGAGCGAGAGAGAAGAGAGATGAGCAAGAGACAAAGAGAGAAAGAGAAAGAGATAGAGACAAAGACTGACAAACAGAGAAGAGTGATGAGTGAGAGAGAGAAGAGAGGTAATATTTTGTGGTAGAGGAGAGGAAGTGGCAGTAGTGGTGAAGGTGGTGGATAAGAGATGGTGGTGGTGGTGGTGGTGATGGCGAAGAAGATTAGTGGTGAAGTTGCGGTAGTGGTAGAGTAGATGAAGTGGCAGGGGTGAAAAATAGGTAATGGTAGTAGTAGTAGTGGCAATAGTGGTAGTGGTTGTAGTGGAGTGGTGGTGATGGTAGTAGTAATGGTAGTCGTAAAGGTGAAATGGCGACCGTGGTAGTAGTGGTGGTAATGAAATGACGTTTGCAGTAGTGGTAAATGTGGTAGAGGAGATGGGTGGTGAGAGAGAGATGAGTGAGAGACAGATAGAGAAGAGAGAGAGAGAGAGAAAGAGAGAGAGAAAGAGAGAGAGAGAGAGAGAAGCAGAGACAAAGTGGTGAGTGAGAGAGAGACAAAGTGGTCGCTAAAAATGCATTTTCTTATAGCGGATCGATAAATCGAAAGAGAGCTCAGTAAATAGAGAAGACGGAAGGGAGAGAGTGAGCAATGTGAATACAGTGAGAGAGAGAGAGAGAGAGAGTGAAAGACAGGAAAAGAGACAGAAAGAGAAGAGAGCTGAATGAGAGAGACATAGAGAGAAAAGAGATGAACGAGAGAGACAGAGAGAAGAGAGATGAGTGAGAGAGATAGAGAGAAGAGATGGGTGAGAGAGATAGAGAGAAGAGAGATGAGCTAAAAAGACAAAGAGAGAAAAGAGATGAGAGAAGAGATAGATGAATGAGAGACACAGAGAGAGAGAGAAAGAGACAAATAGACAGACAGAGAGAGAAGAGTGGTGAATGAGAGAGAGAAAGAAAAAAGAGAGAAGAAGATGAAAAATGGATGAAAAGATATAGACAAAGAGAGAGAGAGAGAGAGAGAGAGAGAGAGAGAGAAGAGAGACGAGAGATAGAGACACATAGAGGAAGGGAGAGACAGACAGACAGAGAAGAGTGATGAGTAAGAGAGGGAAAGAGAAGAGAGACAGAGACAGAGAGATAGGAAGATGAAAAAATGGGTGAAAAGAGAAATGTTCAAAAGAGTAAGACGATGTCATTTTTTTTAAAATTTTTTTTTGTGATAGAAAAATACCGTTGCATTTATTTAAACCATTTTGTGACTATATATATATGAAGCCGTCTCAAAGCCACAATATATATATATATATATATATTTTTTGCAACGGTACCTATTAAAGTCGCATTTTTTTTTTTGTTTTGCGACTGCAGCTTGTATCGTCGAAAATACTCTATTTTTTTTTTTGCGATAGCATTTTATGCCGTCGCAAATACTCTATTTTTTGCGACAGCAAGTTGTGCCGTCTAAAAAAGTCACATTTTTTTGCGATGGCAAGTTGTGCCGTCTCAAAAAGTCACATTTTTTGTGACGGCAAGTTGTGCCGTCGCAGAAAGTCATTTTTTGCCACGGCGAATATGCCGTCGCAAAAAGTTTAGTCTCTTAAGCCCAATTTTCTTGTAGTGAAAAAAGTAAAGTTAGACAGCAAAAGGAATTTTTGAGACTGATTTTCGGATTGCCAAATGCTGGAATAGATCTGGAATTATATAGAATCGAACAGGTACAAAATTTGAAGTGAACAAATGCAATTTCAAATTGGACAGGTGCAACAGATAATTGCCCAGCAGTTTCTATCTGTTGGTAACTACTGGACAGATTTAAATTTGTCTGGCTGGAACTGAATTTGTCCGGGGCTCAAATAGTTTCGAACTGTTTAATCTGTTTGAATTTCGAACTGGAAATGGACAGAAAATAAATTCAATTTTTGGCACAAAATTTTGAATTTTATTTCATTAAAAATTCAAATAAATTTTGTCAAAAAAATTAATATAAGAACCGACCCGACCCACACTCGCGTCCAGACGGGCGGCACGTGTAGTGGTTTGGGTTAGAGTTCACTTTATCTATAACTTCTCGCTTCTACAAACTTGGGATACCCCTTAGGGCTCAACCCAACTGTTGTAGTCTACAGCTTATATACATACATAAGCTCTCTTTAAAGTTTCAATGTGGGACAACCTATTTCAAAGAAACCTACATTTATTTCTTTAACTATTCATTCCACGAACCCGAAAACGATGTCAACTTCCCATTCACTCATAAATGGTTTTGACGGACCGTCTTCGCCGTGTGACTTGCCATGCGGCAAGAAACACGTCACCTCTTCAGACCCACCCCAAAAGACGTTTGGGGCCCACTTTATTTTGGGCTCAAAGTTGGCCCAAAATAAGCCTCATAAACCAAATTTTCCAACATAATGTCCTATTTTCATAGCTAAAAATATAATAACAATACTTTTTGCAACAAAAATATTTAGCGTCAAAAAAATAATTGTCCCTAAATTTTGGTCTTTAAAACCTTAATTTTTTGTAGTGGTATTCTAATTGTTCATTTGATAAAACATTTTATATATATCATCTCAAAAAAAATTTAATCGATTCAATAATCGTAAGTTTTTTTGTTTTATCGTGTTTGTTTAAAAAAAATGGTTAGTTGATTTTTAAAAATATATTTATCATTCATTTTTGTAAGACAAACATAATAAAATGAAAATTTTACAATTATTAGATTGACCTAATTTTTTTTTATAGATGATATATAGTGGTCTAAATTGTTCATTTTGTTAGTCCCTATGCACAAATCATTCAAAAAAAAAAAAAATTAATTAATCCAATAACCGTAACAATCTAATTTTATTATATTTGTTTTTTAAAAAAGTAAACCACATATTTTTAACAATATATTTATGGTACATTTTTTTTTGGGGGAAGAAATATAATAAAATCAATGAATAGAATTATCGGCTTAATATGGATTTTTTTATGTATGATGTAAACACATGGACTGAAAAGATAAATGTTTCATTATGGTGGAAATATTACTGGGCTACACAAATTTAACTAGGGATTCTAAAATGAATGAATATATTTTTGCTTTTTTGAATGAAACATGAATGTTTCATTATAGTGGATATATCAGTGGGCTACACAAATCTAACTAGGGATTCTAAAATGAATGAATATATTTTTGCTTTTTTGAATGAAAGATTTCACACAAGGTTGTGGAATGAACAAAGTCCAATTGTTGTTGAGCCCTAACTTTTTGTTAAAGTTTTTTAAATTAAGATTGGTCTTATTGTGGAGCCTTTGTTCTCAATTCATATTTTTGGAGAAAGTAAATTATGGTGGGCTCGGCCTATTGGAACTTTTCTTGACACGAACACAAAAAGAGACAATCACTGACACAATAATCTATATAGAATAATGCTTGGGACTCCCTTTTGGGGGTCACCCCCTCACCCCCCTTTGCCACGTGGCGGGTGATGATTGGAGGAGCAGGAAAAAGAAGAAAAAGAAAAAGAAAATGTAACCAATGAGAGAGAAGGGGTCAAAGGGGGTGGGGGAAAAGGGGGGATGAATCATTGTTGATCTATATATATACACTACTATAATCTATACACTTACATGTAAAAGGGTGTTGGGTTGTGCATGGTCCTCTTTTCATAACACTTTTAAATCAATTATGTAATAAAAAAAATTCACTAATTATGTTTGATTGTGAGTTAGATATTTGAACATAACATGTAATCAAACAAGTTTAATTTTTTTTTTAAAAAAAATAGAATATAAAAAATTATACTAACACTACAAGAAAAGTGAGTTTATGAGACGGAACTATTTGCGACGGCACAATTGCCGTCTCAAAAAGTTACTTTTTGCGACGGCAGAAAATACCGTCTCAAAAAAACAGAGTATTTGCGACGGCACCATTTGTTGTCTCGAAAAAGCAGAGCATTTACGATGGCACTATTTGCCATCTCAAAAATGAGAGCATTTGCGACGGTATTTTCTGCCATCGTAAATACTCTCATTTTTTGAGGCGGCAAATTGTGTCGTCGCAAATACTCTGCTTTTTTGAGACAGCAAATGGTGCCGTTGCAAATATTCTGCTTTTTTTAGACGGCATTTTCTGCCGTCGCAAAAAGTGACTTTCGTGTTTTTTTTCTTGTTTTTAGTGAATATTTTTAAAATTTTAAATTTTTTTTTAGATGCACCTTACTTAGATGTATCTAAAAAAAATTATGAAAAAATATTTTAAAAATTAATAAATACATAAAAATACAAAAAAAAAAGTATTGAATTATTGTATTTTTGGTATTTAGTGAATTTTTAAAAGATTTTTTTTACAATTTTTTTAATTTTTAGGTGTATTTATGTTAGGTGTGTCTAAAAATTAAAAAACAAATACTTATAATATTAAAAAAATTCAGTAAAAACAATATAACACGGAAAACAAGAAAGTATAATTTTTTCAAAAGAGTTTTTGGAAAACTCTAATTTAGCATAGTGATTGTGGTTTTGAGACAGCGTCATATATATACAGTCACAAAATGGTCTGAATAAATTCAACGGTATTTTTCTGTCGCAAAAAAATTTAAAAAAAACAATGTCGTCTTACTCTTTTGATATAACATTTATCTTTTCATTCATTTTTTCATCTTCCTGTCTGTATCTCTCTCTCTCTTCTTTTTATTTCTTTCACTCATCACTCTTCTTAATACACATAGACTACATTTTTAATTTTATGCTTGAATTAACCCAAAAAGCAGATTTCCTTTGACTAATATCTCCTATTAATTTTCTTCTCATTTTCTAAAAAAGAAAATATATATTTAGCTTCTATTATTTCAATTTCTTTGCCTTTCAGTTTATTGTTTCTCCACAAGTTCAAGATTTAAACACAGTAATAATTTTTTAATTTTATAAGTTTGTTTGATAAATAAATAAAGGTGTTGATTGTGTTTTGGATTTGCTTGAGATGGCACAATACATTTGCTCATGAATGGATGATATAATTTTTTAAT
Organism: Camellia sinensis; assembly: GCF_055761805.1. NCBI lineage: Eukaryota > Viridiplantae > Streptophyta > Magnoliopsida > Ericales > Theaceae > Camellia > Camellia sinensis. The sequence goes on along the minus strand of NC_138969.1, from coordinate 44,663,533 downwards.
GCACAAACGCAACGAGTTCTCATTGGTTTTAGAATATTTCTTGCTGATAATACCATTAAACTTGGTTTTAGACATTGCTATATTTCTTGTTGGTACCATATTTGGTTTTATCTTGAAAAAAATTGGGATGATTTTTTTTTATATTCATCTACTCTCGTTGGTGGAATTCTAGTGTCTGTATATGCTTGTAGGGTTGCTTGTAATTTGTTTCTTTATATATATTTGGATGAGTGCGGGAATTTGGAGGATTCAACTAGCTTCAAACTTTCCTTGGGAAATCAATGGACTGGCTGTTTACATCCAAGGCTGATATGTTTCTTGTGATCAAACTGCCTTCAGGAAGAAGAAGATGAATATGATAAAGTGGCCGAGGGCAGAGAGATCCACAGCGGCTACTGGTGCAATGCCACATCGGGCAGGATGCTGGCCCTTCTCATGATCCTTTTGCTGGAAGGGAAGGTTTTCCGATTCACAAGCACTCTGTTTTCTTGACTTTCTTGTTTTTTTGATTACTGTTTGTTTAGTGTTAGATCGGATGGTTGAAGGGGGAGTTCAATCTCTTTGCCTTTCAGTTTATTGTGCTCCTATTGAAGGAAATAATGGTTTAAATACTTTCACTCATATTTATGGATAATGCTAAGCGGAATGCATAGGTGGTGAAGAAGCTTTAATTTGCAATTTTATAACCAACTTATTCACACACAAAAATTTATCCTACAATAATTAGGTTAGGTTGTCATTGCGTCTTGTACTCAACTTGGCATTGACTTAAAAATGTCTTGGGGCTGATATTGAGTTTTATTGTAATATTTTCATTTGAACTCATTAGTACTGGACGAAATGAAAGTAATATATTAATTAATAGTAAATATCATTTTCCCTTGTCACATGCATCACTATGCCAAAATATGTTGTGTACATTATTGTTGTTGTTTTTCTAACCTGTTCTTTTTTTCTTTTTAAGTACATTTTAAATAGTAGGAATAGGGTAATATTATGTTTTCTGACAAAGTCTAAATATATAATTTAGTTTATTCTCTGTAAAAGCTTAAGATATTTCGAATGTTTTTTTCCCCCTCCTTTGATTAGAAAAATAGAAAATGTATTTGGCAAGAACAAATAATTGACTAATTAATCTCTTTTCATTTATGTTGCTTGGCTGCAGGTTATGTCATTCCCAAAGGATGTTTTGTGGTTCCATTTCTTTCAGCAGTCCATTTAGATGAAAATTTGTATGAAGGAGCAATCACTTTCAATCCATGGAGATGGATGGACCCTTTGAATCAGGTAAGTCAAACAGAGATGCACACTTAGATTCGCTAATTATACTATGTATATATCTATATGTTACATAATAGCAAGTTTAGGAATACAGAACCGGACACAAAAACACATGAATGGATAGGATTTACAGCATTTGTTGATGGGACCTACTTTTGAAAATTTGTGTCCATTGATGTATTTTGTGTCTTGTTTTGTTCTGTATTTGATTTATGTGTTTCTAGACTTATTATTTGCATATTACCACTTTGCTTTCATCTACTCTTGAAAATAAATAAATAAAAGCTGTTTTTTTTGTTTTTGTTTTTTTTTTTTTTGTTTTGTTTCCTATATAAAGGAAAAAAGAAATTGGAGAAGCAGTCCATTTTATGCTCCATTTGGAGGAGGAGCTCGATTTTGTCCAGGGGCAGAGTTGGCTCGCCTTCAAATTGCTCTCTTTCTTCATTACTTCGTTACTACATACAGGTTATTTTCATCCCTCAAATACTTATGAAAAACATTATACAGACAAACAGACTTTTACATAGTACCAAAATAAAAAATAAAAAACTTAAGAAAAATTATGTTGCATTAATTAATGGTTATAAAAGATGTCCTCAAATTGTGGGTTTGTTTTTTGAGGGTTTATATATATATATATATATATCACCAAATACGTTTCACCATTTTCTTCAACTTCTTAGATAGATCCACACAATAAACTCCACCATATTTGCATGTAGGACACATCACATTCAAAAATTAAAGGTGGGTCTCATTATTTATTTATAAATATGATGGATTAAATACATATTGTTTTTTGTGTGGATGATGTGAAGAAATTATGCTGTAAATGAAGTTTTTATTTTGCTGCAAATTATTTTGGTAGGGGAACCCAACTCAAGGAGGATCGGATGTCTTTGTTTCCTTCAGCTCGGTTAGTGAATGGCTTTCAAATCCAAATAACCTGACGGGATGACGAGTTGAAAAAAATAAAATAAAAATAAAATTTTTATTTTCCCATTATATACATTACATACTGTTAATGCCCTTATCCTTCCATAATTTGTAAATCATTGTAAAATTTTTATTATGAAGAAATTGTTATTTTTATACAAGAATTTTTATATTATTATGTAATTATTATGGAGAAATTTTAATATTTTTAATAATTTTATTGGATGATTTTTTTTCTTTTTTGTGACGGCACTACACCGTCGCAAAAACATAAAATTTTATTATTTTTATTGATTTTGTTACAGGTTTTACTTTTTGCGACGGCACTAAACTGTCGCAAAAAATAGAAATTTTATTATTTAAAATAAAAATTTTATTATTTTTTTAATACTTTTTGCGACAGCAGTACACTGTTGCAAAAAAATAGAAATTTTCATATTTTTAATAGTTTTTGCGACGGCACCACACCGTCGCAAAAACAATGTTCTTGCCGTTGCCAAAAAAAAAAGACTATTAGCGACGACATTTTTTTCCGTCTCAAATAACATTTTTAGCGACGGTAAAATAGTGCCGTCGCAAAAAGTCAAGAAATTTCAAACATTATTAGCGACTGCAAAGTGCCGTCGCAAAAGGCAAAAATGCCATCGCAAAACATTAGCGACGGCACTGTGCCGTCGCAAAAACTCTCTTGCAACCCCCCCAGTTGCGACCCCCCTCTAATCGTCGCAAAAAGTCATTTGCCGTCGCAAAAAGTATTTTGCGACGGCATTAGGAGTATTAGCGACAGTCGCAACAAGCTAAAATTTTAGTAGTGTAAACAAATTTATAACTTATTTTATTTCTTTCAAATTAATAATCTAAAACATTATAATCATAAAAACTCAGGTACAGGTGGTACCACATTAAGTCATTATCTATTAGTATTTTATTCATATTAAATATGAGTAGGGATCCATTAAATCACTAAAATTGTGACACATGAAATGATAATAAAGTACTGTATATAAATTTTTTATATTAATATTTATTGTCATTGATGACAAATATTGATACTATCCAAAAATAATAATTTTGAGCTGGTTTCACATATGTTTTTAGTAAAGTTTTAATTTTTTTACTTTTTTTGATAAAGTTATTATTGCTAGAAAAAATCTATGTATTTGACAAAAAAGGGAGTCATCCTACTGTAGCACAACCCAACTCCCTTCTATATATAAGTGCATAGATATATATTTGGTAAAGTTTAAGTGAGTGTTGGATAGGATAATAATACCAAAAACAAAAACAAAAAATCTAAAAATAAGAATTTTATAGGAGTGTTTAGAGATTAAAAATGTCAAATACTATTAGGCAGTCACCTAAAAAATAATATATTTCTTGGAGATAATTAAATATTTTTATTGCATCCTAATCAAACATAATGATATAATCTCCAATTCTTATTTAAGAGTAATGATATACAAATAGAATTGGAAAATTACAAAAAGAAAAAGAGAAAAAAAAGAAAAAAACCAAAACTTTTGATTTATTTGCAATCTAAACTATTTGCCTATTTTTGTTAAATAAAGCGAATGAAAAAATTTATATTTAGTTATTAAACTCAATGTAGGAGTATAGAAAAGATCTAAAATATAATTTTCGTTGAATAATATATAGAATAATATAACTTCTTTTAGTTGTTTCATTTTTAATCAAAATACAATCTATCATTATTTTCATAATTTCAAAAATGTCATTGACTCTTCATTGTAAATTTTTTTTTTCTTGTATAAATTTTTTGTTTGTAAATAATTTTTATTTTATATAATTTTTTAAAAATTATATTGAGTAATGTTTAGTTTATTGGAGTAAAAGTGAATTGTAATATTATAATTATTAGGGAGAATTAAAAAAACAACAAAAATAAATCCAAGGGTTTGAACCCTATAATAAAATAAATTTCAAAATTTTAATTTTATCAATTTAAACCCTAATCTTTTTATTTGTTTTTAATCTAAACCATCTATCTATTTTCATTAAGTAAAATTGACAAAAATAATAATATTTTAATTATTAAACTCAATAAAAATAATATTTTAAATATTTTTTACCTATATTGAATTTAATAATTAAAATATTATTTTTTCTATCCATTTTACTTAATAAAAATAGACAGATAGTTTATATTGAAAACAAACATAAAAAAATAGAATTTAAATTGACAAAATTAAAAATTAAAAATTTATATTTTATGTAACGATATTATCTATTTTGTAATAAACTAAATACTATATTCAGTAAAGCTAAAAGTATTGTAATTATAAAATTTAAATTTACTAAAAAAATCTTATATTTATGAAACGTAAATTTAAGAGGGAGTTTGAGTAGCTATAGTAGTGATGGCTCTCTTTTTCTGAACAACAATGCTAGAGACCTCTAATTTAGAGACTCTAAACACACCTCTAATGAGGTGGAAAAGGCAAAAAAAAAAAAAAAAAACAAAAACAAAGACACAGCACTGATGTGGCAGTGGGTGGGACCCACTACCACATCACTAGTGGTACCTCTAATTAGAGGTCCCAAGCATTTTTCTTTTCTGAATGGGTTTCTCTGTTTTCATTGGTTCAATCTGACCTGGGTTTCTCTCTCTATGGCTTGGAACCAAGTCCCTCTTCTTACTATTTCTTCTTGGCTTTGATTGTGGGTTTTGATCAAAAATTTATTTTTCTTTATTGGGTATTTTTTTTTTTTGTTTTGTTTGTTGATTTAATGCCTGAATCCACCATTAATGATCTCTTTTGGAGCTTCTCTTTTAGTTTAGGATATTAATTTTAGTTTTTATCCATGTTCATTTCGACATAAAATGAAAATGCATATACTCATATGTTTGTTTGTACTCTTAATGAGATGATCATCCATGAGAAGAGCAGTTACGTTAGGAGTCTTGTTGATATCCTCCCATGCTTTGGTTGAAAGCAATAACAGAAGAAAACTAAAAAATCATTGAAAATTTTATGAACTTCTCACCCAAATCAAATACCCAAATCACGAGTGAGGTTCAACTATTTTTTTTTTTTGAATAAATAAAAAGAAAATGGTGCGTTTCTATCTTATTTACCTTTTGTTATTCAAATTAATTATTGTCATATAATCATATCCCCCTTCTACATTATAGATTACTGCTTACATTTATATATGCATGCGCATGTATCTATTCGTTATTGAAATTATTGGTGTTCCACACTTTCTCCAACATGCAATGATACCATGCTTATTCATTCATTTTCTTTGGGATTTCTACTTTAACCAGGCACCTGCAAGAAATTAAGTTGCTGACGTGTAAAATGAATTATTATGAAAGAAAAATTTGTCTACAAAAAGAACCAAGAAATATAAAAGGCAATGAGCTAATTTAGGGAAGCCATAAAAGAATTTGCAAATAGTGATGGTTTTATTTATTGTACTACTTTTGTGATGAGGTAATCAAAATGAATTGGAAAGTTGTGGTCTTCATGATAAATAACTCTTTTAGAAGGGTCAGGTTATATTCTTTTTTTTTTTCTTTTTTGTTAATTATTTTTATTGATGGTGGAATTGGTACCTATTGTTCGGTATTAACTTTTTTGTATTACAAAACTAAACAAAATAAAGGAGGAAGATGAAGAGTAAATATAAGATTACATATGTAATACATAATTTTTCTATTTTTTCATAGTCATGCAAACTCATATATTTATAGGTGATAAAACATTCACTATACACCATTACTAATCACACCATGTGGTTTATCACATGGCATACCACACTTCCCACATGGTAAAACTTTCTCTTGTTTCTACTTTGGCCCAAAACTCATTAGAATTCCAATTACATCTCTTTTGATGGTTATCCAAATATTTCACAATAATCCCCATTGAATAACCATATACTGACAATATGTCTCGTTAAAACTTTACCAAGGAAAATCCAGTGAGAAAAAAACTTTTGGTGAAGGAAAAAGAGTATAATATTCTTGTATGTGATTTGTTTAGATTGCCTCATTAAAACCTTACTAAAGAAAACTTAGTGGGAAAAAATCTTAGATAAAGAAAAAAGAGTACAATCTACAAATCTACTAAAATTGATGACTCTCTCTCAATGTTACATAACAAGTCTTTATGTTGACACATCCCAATATTATGTACCAGGTTCTTAAATGTTGCAGTCGGTAATGCTTTAATAAATAGATCTGCTAGGTTATAATTTGAGCGTATCTGTTGAACATCAATATCACCATTCTTCTAGAGCTGTGTGTAAAAGAATATTGGTGAAATGTGTTTAGTCCTGTCACTTTTGATATAGTCTCCTTTGATCTATGTGATACACGCAACATTATTTTCATATAATATGATTGGACTATCTTTTGTTGAAGACAATTTACATCTTTCTTGAATATGATGGATCATGGATCTAAGCTATATACGTTCTCGACTTACTTCATGAATTACAAGTATCTTTGAGTGATTTAAAGAGGTAGCAGTCATTGTTTGTTTTACTGATCGCCAAATATAGCAGTATGTCCATAGGTAAAAACATATCCTGTTTGTGATTTATTTTTATGTGGATTAGAAAGATATCCAACATCTACATATCCAATTAACCGTGGCTTGGATTTGTTTGAATAAAATAAATTCATATCAGTTGTTCTACGAAGATAACGTAATATTTGTTTTACTCCATTCCGATGCCTTCGAGTTGGTGCAAAACTATATCTTGCAAATAAATTGATAGCAAATGCAATATCAGGCCTGGTACAATTTGCAAGATACATGAGAGGAGTTCTTCATTATTTTATTGAGGTCGAAAAAGATCTTTTTTCACATCAATAAATCGAATAACCATAAGAGTACTCAATGGATGAGCTTTATCCATATAAAAGTTCTTCAAGACTTTTTCTATATATGTTGATTGATGTACAAGAATCCCATTTGGCAAATGTTTGATCTGCAGGCCAAGACAAAATTTTGTTTTGCCAAGATCTTTCATTTCAAATTCCTTCTTTAAATATTCTGCAATTTTTGTAAGCTCTTCTAGAGTTTCTACAAGATTCAAATTATCAACATATACTGCAACAATTGCAAATCTGGACTTTGATTTCTTAATAAAAATGCATGGACAAATCATATCATTTATATATCCCTTTTTCAACAAATATACATTGAGCCGATTATACCACATGCGTTCAGATTGTTTCAAGCTGTATAGAGATCTTTGTAGCTTGATTAAATAAATACTTTTGGGTTTTGAATTAGATGCTTCTAGCATTTTAAATCCTTTAAGGAGCTATATATATATATATATATATATATATCACTATCTAGTGATCCATATAAATATGCTGTAACTACATCTATTACACGCATATCTATTTTTTTTTTTTTTTTTGTGATTACCCAGCTAATCAAAAATCTGAATGTAATTGCATCCATTACGGGTGAATATGTTTCCTCATAATCAATACCAAGTCTCTACAAGAAACCTTATGCAACAAGTCGTGTTTTATATCTTACAATTTTATTTTGCTGATTGCGTTTTCAAACAAACTCCAATTTATATCCCACAAGCTATATCCCTCTAAGGGCTTAGACTAAATACTTCACGTTTTGTAAGCGAGTTTAACTCTGCTTGTATTGCTTCTTTCCACATTGGCCAATCATTTCTCTGTTGACATTTCTCGACTGTTTGTGGTTCATTGTCATCATCACTTTTGATAATGTTTTCAGCATTACTTCTAGTAATGTTAAGAGCAACTTTAAACAAAAATATGTTGTTGACAATAATTTGATTTCTATCCCAAATTTCTCATGTATTTATATAATGTATTGAGATCTCATTATTTTTAGGTACTATTTCCACTTCAGGAGATTTCTGTTCTGAAGGTTCTTCTTCTAGAGGTTCATAAGTAGGAGATTTGGATAGAGTTACTATAACTTGTTTAGTGATTCTAACCTCTTTAGATGTGCTTTCATTTAAGGGTATGATCTCTCCAAGAGATCCATTTATGGTTTCTTCTAGAGTACCAACTGTTTGTAATTGAGTTTTCATTTTTTCGAGAAATTTTGTCTTTTGCACTGATGGGTCTCCTACGTTTCAGATGTTCCTTAGACTTGTTTGCTACTATACCCACTGATTGTCCGACATGAACATCAATTCTTGGTAGGGTATTAGTTGCTAGCATGTAAGACTTTGTCACATTTTTTGTGTCAATGAATGCATCCGGTAATTGATTTGTAATACTTTGCAAATGAATGATCCTTTAAACTTCTAGTTCACATTGATTAGTACGAGGATCAAGATGAGATAACATCGAAGTATTCCAACTAATTTCTTGTCGAGCTTCAGGTTGTGACTTGTCTCTCCCTAATGATGGAAAAATTGTTTCATCAAAATGACAATCCTCAAATCGTGCATTAAACACATCACTGGTCAAATCTTCTAGATATCTAATGATTGATAGAGAATCAAAACCAATATAAATTCCAAAGCCTACATTATGGACTCATAATAATGCACTGTGGAGGTGCAATAGGAACATAAACCGCGCAACTAAACACTCTAAAGTGACTAACATTTGGTGATTAACCAAATACAAGTTGTAATGGCAAGTACTTATGATATGCAGTTGGTCTGACATGAATCAAAGATGTTGCATGCAATATAGCATGACCCCATGCTGAAACAGGTAATTTGCTTTTCATAAGCAAAGGTTGAGCAATCAACTGAAGTCTTTTAATGAAAGATTCAGCTAAAGCATTTTGGGTATAAGTGTATGCAACAGGTATTCAATATCAATGCCAATGGACATGCAATAATTATCAAATGCTCGAGATGTAAATTCACTGGCATTATTAAGACGAATTGCCTTGATAGGATGTTCTAGGAAATGTGCTCGCAATCTAATTATTTGAGCAAGGAGTTTGGCAAATGCAACATTACGTATAGAAAGTAACCAAGCATGTGATCATCTGGTTGATGTATCTATTAGAACCATAAAATAATGAAATGGTCCACAAGAAGGGTGTATGAATCCACATATATCGCCTTGAATTCTTTGCAAAAAGGATGGAGATTCAACAATTACTTTTGTGGGTGATGGTCTGATAATTAATATCCCTTGTGAATAGGAAGAATATGGATAATCACTTGGTAAAAGAATCTTCTAGTTCTTTAATAGATGTCCATGTGATTTTTTAATTATTCAATGCATCATTATAGATCCCGAATGCCCGAATCGCTTATGCCATATCATAAATGTTTTTGGGTCAGAGCACTTTTGGTGCATGACAATATGTGACTCAATCATTTTTATTGTTGTATAATATAATCCAAATTAAAATGAAGGAAGTTTTTCTAATACTAGCTTCTGGCTACAATTGGTTGAAGTGATCAATAAATACTCTTCCTGACTTTTATTTGTAATTTCAATATGATAACCATTACGACGTATATCTTTGAAACTTAACAGATTTCTTTTGGATCTGGTAGAATACAAAGTTTAATCAATATAATTTTTTGTTTTATTTGGCAACATAATATTGGCTCTTCCGAAGCCCTTAATTAGGTTTGTAGAACCTGAAATTGTTTGGACATTAGCTTTTCCTATGACTAATTGTATAAAATATTTTGCATCATGTAAGATTGTGTGTGTGGTTGCACTGTCCACTAGATAAATATCATCAGTAATCATTTTGGAGTTAGTCAGTGCATTATTCTCAAAACTTAAAGTAAGAAAATACAAACTACTAAAATAAAAAATACAAAATTCAAAATCATAATCAAAATAGGACAATAAATCATGATATTTAGAAAATCAAGTTAATTAGTGTGAACATTTCCATCACTAATTAAATGATCAATTTTTCCTTCAAAATCTTTAAAGAAATCAAAAACATCAAGATGATTAATATCAATGGGTTCATAATGATCTGTGAAATGCATCTTAATTCCTTTTCCTTTTTCTTTTATCAATGCTTGATAAAGATCCACCAAATATTTAGGCATACGACGATACGCGACCAATGCCCTGTCATGCCACATCTGTAACAAGCATTTTCATGATTCTTTGGAGGTTTATTATCTAAACCTTTTCCCTTTTCTTGTGATGTTCCAGAATTATTCCACTTCTGTTGGAATGGCATGTTATTTTTCTGAACATATCCCCCACGGATTTGGTAATTATTTTTACGTCGGCCACGTCCAAAACCAAGACATCTCCCTCATCCACGACCATGAAATGCAACTTCATTCACTTCAAGGAATGAGGTAGAACCGGTTAGAAAGGATATATGATTTTTCAATAACAATTGATTAGTTTGTTTAGCCATAAGAAAGCGTGAAATCAATTCAGAGTACTTTGAAAAATGACGCTCTCTATATTGCTGCTGCCGGAGCACATTATCAGCGTGAAATGAGGAGAATGTTTTTTCAAGCATATCTTCTTCAGTAATTTTTTCTCTACATAATCTTAATCGAGAGATTATTTTAAATAAAGTAGAATTTTACTCACTAATTGATTTATAATCTTGCAACCTCATATGAAACCAATCATAATGGGCTCTTGGGAGGATGGTCTTCTGGTGCTCGTATCTCTCCTTCAAATTATTCCACAAAATTAGTGGATCTTTTACCGTAAGGTACTCATTTTTTAATTCTTCTTGGAGATGATGACAAATGAATATTGTACGGGAAAGAAATACGCCTCCTCGTATAATCCTGTTGACCAAGTCCACGCTCCTCCGTACGACGTCGCTTTGTCACCTGAAAATGCAAACGTGAGCTAGCCGGCGGGTGTGTGCCGGAAACCTCTCCGATGCCTAAGTCAGTAAGCTTGACAAATAGACAAAGCTCTATGTTCTCAGAAAGCAAAAATTGTGTTGTGTTCTGTTACCTTCTCCAAGGTGATGTTTGTGAGCTTTTATAAGTTTCCTGTGGCACAATCCTAGTAGTACTTGTACTTCTCCATGCAGAGTCCTCCTAGGATTCATACTCCTAAGGATAATGTTTATCCTTTTACACCCCCCCCCAACTGCTTAAACCAAGTGGGATGGTTTTCATCATGGGCGAACTACCACATGACCGAAATAACACTGGCTATGCTGAGCCACAGAGAAGGCCGAACTATCCTTAGCTCGGTTTTCTCCTCCCACTCCTTATCTCGGCTTTCTCCTGTTCAACCATGGTGTGTTTAGACCAAGCTTCCAAGTAGCAAGCTCTGACCGATCTAACCATAATATGTCACGACCGGACTAAATGTGAGGCCGGACTCACTTCAAGTTGCCTCCGGACCGGAGTAGCTTTACACATTCTTGAGCCGGAGTAACCATACCTCTCCTGGGCCGGAGTAACTACACTTCTCCTGGGCCGGAGTAACTATACTTCTCCTGGGCCGGAATAACTTTGCGGTTTTTTTCACCCAGTCCTTGGCACTTTGGGCCACAATTCCCATCACGCAGCTCGGCCCAATTTTTACCAAAAATTACCCTCTCAATTGCCCATTAATTCCATCTGCACAGCATGATTGGGATTACCAGTCCACCAACCGAGCTGAAATTATTAAGCCCTTCCAGCCGAGCTAAAAACCCTTTAGCCTCTCCAGCCGAACTAATTTTACCTAGGGCTTTGTTTTGTTCGGTCAAAACGTCTCTTCAACCACGACTGCAACGCTTCCCTTTCCGTATACACGTGGCACGCTCCCATTCGTAGAAGGCAGCTGTCAACGCCGTTTTCGTATTTCGCAATTTTTGAACAGTTCCCGCCCTTTCTCTTTCTCTTTCCACAAAACAAACATTCTGCCCTTTGGATCAACCACTCTACCATTACTATTCTTCATCTTCTCTCTCTGTGCCTCTTCCTCTTCATCTGCCAAGCTCGTATTTTTTAATAGCTGCGACTGTTTCCATCTCTAGTTCCTTCTTCTCTAATCTGGTAAGCAAATCCATTCTCTCTCCTCTGTTTTGTTTTTGCATTTTGCTTTCCATGTTTTTTGCAAAACACATTTGTATAGTTTTGTTTTGCTCCTGTACTTTCATGGGAAAACCAGTAGTATCGTATGAGTATATGCTATATATCTCATAAAAAACTTGATTTTGATCCAAAATCATGTTCCAACCGAACTAGGGAACTGATTGCCCATATAGGTAGATCACTTTAGATAATAACCGAACTAGCACTTGTGGAAATAACAGTAGTTTCAGAAAGTTACCAACTCCTGATTTCCTCTAGCCGGAATAATATCACCGAACGAATTTTGCACTTATTACACTAGGAACCCCGTCTTTCAACCGAGCTAAACCTTGGGGCTAAGCCAGCTTTCTTAGTTTCTGAACCAAACTCAGAAAGCTGCCCCTAGGGGCTCAACCGAAGTGACAAAACTTCATAGTTCAAATCGAGACAACCAACCTTATAAATAGACAAGATCTTGCGAGCCTTAAGCTCAAACCGAGCTACCCAGTATTTTGCTGAACCGAGATAGAACCCGTCCGTAGAGCCGAAGTAGGGTTCTTTACCTTTCTTTTAATTTGTAGCACGGTCCAACGATCTGTGCTTAACCCCTTTGTTTTCTACTTTGCAGAATTAGGTTGCCCAGGCACTCCTCCGTGTGCTCAACCGAGCTATTGAGCACAACTCTTGCACCGATCTAATTTATTCTTAATTTATACCACAAATGGGTAAGTATAGGTATTTCGTTGAGACCCCTGGTGGCATGGCCGAATTCCGAAGGGATTATGGCATTCCAGACGATGTACACCTTACCCTAGCCAAAAAGGACATCATACCATGGGGCGAAACAGGCTTTGTACCTTTTACCCTGCTTTCTATAATAGAGACCGGACTAAGGTTCCCAGTCCAACCTTTAATTTGTGAATTCCTTAGGCAAACCAGACTATGCCCAACCCAGCTATCCACCAATACATACCGGATAATAATGGGTATAGCCGAGCTAAACCGCCAAGCAGGCCTGAACCTCGGTTTAGCCGAAATCTTCCACCAGTACTCCATAGGTTCCAAGGATGATGGCTGGGTTTATTACCTTAGGATACGTCGACGTAGAGAAAAGATAATAAAAGATACACCGGATAAGGACATAAATGATGATGACTTTTTCTGGGTATCGGGCAATTTTGAAGATCAGCAAGCCCCAATCCCAGGCCGAAGTATAAATTGGAAGAAAGGAGAACCTGGTATAGTTACTTCGGTTTTATACATGCTTTTCTTTTACTTCGGTTTCGGATGTTATAACCGATCTAACAGTTGTCCTTTTTACAGATTCAGCTCATCTTGCTTCCTATTACAGTTACCCAAATCTGAACACACTCCGAGCCGCACTACGGATCAAAGAAAGAAGTTGGGCCAAGCTTCTAAACTTTGAACCGACCTACAGATATAGCGGTCGTCGAAAAGCCCGAGTGACCGATTTCCTTCTTGAGGAAGCACCAGAACCGAACCCAACCTTGCCCGAAATACGACTCGTCCCATTAACTGCTGAAGAAGAGATGGCAAAGAAAAGCAGAGTTAGGGCCCTTCTGACTACAACAACCAGGGCCGAAGCGCAGCCATCCATACAAACACAGCCTGCCGTTGTGGCCCTTCCTTCTCAGCAACCTTCTTCATCTCGCCCTTCTAAACGCGCCCGATCTACATTGACCGAATAGCAACTCGTCGATGAGGTTGAATCCATCCCCCAAAGTCCTCAACCTACCCAACCGGAGCAAACTGACCCAACAGAATCTTCCAAATGGGCTCCGAAGTTAACCTTCAACGACCGAGATATCAAAGATTCTGATTCGGTTGTTGCTCAAAAAGATCATCAATTGGCCTTTAACCTGGCCAAAAGTGTGTGCCTCCCCAAGGACATGGAGCACCACCTAAAGCAATTAAACACCGAAATGAAGTCAATTCGGTCTACATCGAAGTCCATGATTTTGGTAAGTAGCTCTGTCCGTTTTTTCTGTCTAAATTTTCCAACTTTTACTTCGGCTCAAGAGAAGTCTTCGTTTTGTCAGGTCTTACAGAAGAACAACATTACTTACAAGAAAGTCCAGGAGCTTAGAAAAACCACAAGGCAAGCAATGGCGGAAGCCGAAGCAAAGGTGGCCGAGCTAGAAGAAGCCGAAAGGAAAATGGCCGAGCTACAAGCAGAGAACGGCCGACTTGCCGATCTGGTTAGTTCGGCTGAGGCGGAGAAGCAGAAAGCTGCCATTGCTATGAAAGACAAGTATCTACGCGAGTTGGTAAAGCTTGAAAAGAGAAAAGACACCGAAATAACTTAACTGAAAAAAAGCGCGGATGGAGCCAAAAAGCAGGGTTACAAGAAGGCAGATGACGCTTATGTCAAACAGTGCGATGCTGCCAAGGAGCTGTTCTTCAAGTGTGGCTGGAGGGCAGCAATTGAGAAGCTCGGTCACGACCCACAGACCGAGGTTTTCAACCCTCCTGCTTACTTCATACCGAGCTCCCTTGGGGAGTATGCCAATGCCCTGCAACAAGAGTTTCTGGAAGATTCAGATTCCGATGACTCCTCTGCTTCTGAAGATACTGCGGTTGTCAGTGCGGAACCATCAGTTCGGTTGGAGCCCACGGTGGAAGACCTGACAATTGAACTACCAACTGAAACCGTTGTTCCAATCGAAACTATCCTGGCGACCGAGAGCGAGCTCCCTCATGAAACCGGTCTTCAAGTTAATGGTGATGCAGCTTTTGACGCCGAAATTGAAGAACTTTTTTCCTGATTTTTTCTCATTTTTTGTTACCTTTTCTTTGTAACCGGGCTATGTCCCTCTTGTACTTGCTTTTCAATGAATGAAGATTTTGTTGGACTCTTATTCCGGTTCTGATATGTATGCCTGTACTTCGTAATGCCTTCTAATACTCCAACTTCTATTTCGGTTTTTACTTGTTAAACTATGCTTACCAGCCAACCACTCCTTAGCCGACATAATTACTGCGGCTAAGGAGTACACAGAGTTTGGTTAATCCAGCCAACCACTTCTTCAGCCATACCCTTACTTCGGCTGAAGAGTAATAAGAGTTGGTTTTATTCCACCCAACCATTCTTCAGCCGTACCCTTACTTCGGCTGAAGAGTAACAAGTGTTGGTTTATTCCAGCCAACCACTCTTCAGCCGTATCCTTACTTCGGCTGAAGAGTACACAGTGGTTAATCCAGCCAACTACTTCTTCAGCCATACCCTTACTTCGGCTGGAGAGTAAAAAGAATTGGTTTATTCCAGCCAACCATTCTTCAGCCATTCCCTTACTTCGGCTGAAGAGTAACAAGTGTTGGTTTATTCTAGCCAACCACTCTTCAGCCATATCCTTACTTCGGCTGAGGAGTAACAAGTGTTGGTTTATTCAGCCAACCACTCTTTAGCCATACCCTTACTTCGGCTGAAGAGTAACAAGAGTTGGTTTATTCCAGCCAACCTCTAAGTTAGTTTTTCCAGCTAACTTAGAACAATGTTTGGTTATTCCGACCAAAACGTCCTGCAGCCTGGATCCTTATCCTGGGCTTAGGAAGGATATTGGTTTAATCCAGCCAACCTCTAAGTTAGTTTTTCCAGCTAACTTAGAACAATGTTTGGTTATTCCGACCAAACGTCCTGCAGCCTGGATCCTTATCCTAGGCTCAGGAAGGCTGTTGGTTTAATCCAGCCAACCTCTAAGTTAGTTTTTCTAGCTAACTTAGAATAAAATGCTTGCAATATACCTAATCTTTACTAAAGCTAACTTTTACAAAGAACAACTTGTGCTGAAAAGAATTGCTTGTTTTATTGAAGAAAGAAAAAATTACATATGTTTGAAAAAGAAAAGCTAAAAGTAAAATAACTTGAGATTGGCCGTATTCCATGGCCTAGGGATTGCCTTGCCATCCTTGTCTTCTAGGTGGTATGCCCATTTGCCTGCTAACCCAACCACCTTGTAAGGACCTTCCCAGTTTGGCCCTAACTTTCCATCTCCTGGGATCAAGGTGTTTCCCATTACTTTGCGCAGTACCCAATCGCCGATCTTGAAGTGTCTTGGATGCACCTTTTTGTTGTATTTTCTGATTAACTCTCGTTGGTATACGGCGATGTGAACCAGTGCTCTTTCTCTTCTTTCTTCTGCAAGGTCGAGTTCTAAAGCTATGGCTTCTCCATTTAAGTCTGGATCAAAATTTTCGCTTCGAATTGTGGGGAGGCCAACTTCCAGTGGGATTACTGCTTCCATTCCGTAGGCTAAGGAAAATAGTGTTTCTCCTGTTGATCGCCGAGGTATGGTGCGGTAAGCCCATAAAACATGAGGAAGTTCATCCGCCCACTTGCCTTTTGCCTTTTCTAGCCTTTTCTTTAGTCCATCCAAGACGACTTTATTTGATGCTTCTGCTTGGCCATTCGCTTGAGGATATGCTGGTGTAGAATTGTAGAACTCTATCTTGTACTCTTCACAAAAGCTTCTGAAGATTCTGCCGTCGAATTGAGTGCCATTATCTGAGATTAGGGCCTTTGGTATGCCAAATCGAGTGATGATGTTTTGCCAGACGAACTTCTTCACATCTTTTTCCTTGATTGATGCCAATGCTTCTGCTTCAACCCACTTTGTGAAGTAGTCTGTTGCCGCGAGAAAGAACTTCCTGCCGCCAGGCGCTGTTGGAAGTGGTCCTACGATGTCCAAACCCCACATTGCGAAAGGCCATGGGCTAGTCAATGGTAGGAGTTCTCTGGCTGGTTTATGTATTTGATGTGCGAATTTCTGGAATTTTTCACACTTCTTCACATATTTCTCTGAGTCTGCCTGCATATATGGCCACCAATAACCTTGTGAGATGGCCCTGTAAGCTAGCGACCTCCCCACTTGATGGCTTCCGCACACTCCTTCGTGTATTTCGAACAAGAATGCTTCTACTTTGCTGGGATGAACGCACTTTAGGTAAGGCCCTGAGAATGACTTCTTGTATAATGCCAAAGATGGAGATAGCCAAAATCGCTGCGACTTTGCCCTTATTTTGTTGGCTTCTTTTTTCTCTTCTGGTAGGATGCCGTCTTTTAGGAACAGGATGATGGGATCCATCCAAGAGGGTCCTAATTCTGCGCAACATACTTCTTCTGCTTCGGGGTCTTCTATGCTTGGTCTTGGTAAATAGTCAATGAGTAATGGATGAGGGGTGGATGCATCCGCCATTGAGGCGAAGCTTGCTAGTTCGTCTGCTCAGCTGTTTTCCTCCCTGCCAATTTGTTCTATCCTTACTACATCGAACTTTTTGATCTCTGTTTTGACCAGCTCTTGGTACTTGGCCATTCTGTCATCCTTTGCTTCGTAGTCGCCAGAAATTTGGTTTACCACCAGTTGTGAGTCGCTGTAAACCATTAGTTCGGTGGCCTCCATGTAGTGTGCTGACTTGAGTCTTGCGAGAAGCGCCTCATACTCCGCTTCATTGTTGGATGCTGGGAAGCCAAGGTTGATTGCTTGCTCTATAACCAGGCCGTCTGGAGAGATGAGGACTATGCCAAGTCCTGCACCATGCCGGTTGGATGCTCCATCCATAAAAAGCTTCCACATCTCTCCAACGAATAACTTCCAGCAAGTGGAGGGGTCTGATGATGTTGTGGGGTCAAGGATGGTGTTTTCTTCAAGGTCCATGTTTGCTGTCTGCCCTTCGTCCTCTGATTGTACTGTTGGTGAGCCTTTGTTTGTCTCTTCCTTGTTGTCCTTAGTATGGTCTGCCTTGGTGCTTGATTGACTACCCTCTACTAGGGGTTGCGCTATTCCGGCGTCAACTTCCGTCCCTAGTTCGGTTGTGTCAGTTAGGTCGACTGGGCAGATATGATGACTTCCAGGAGTAAACTCTGCGACGAAGTCTGCCAAAGATTGGGCTTTTATTGCGGTCTTGGGTTGGAACTTGATGTCGAATTGTCCCAACTCTACTGCCCACTTCAAAATTCGCCCACTAAAGTTCGCCCTTTCAAACAGAGCTTTTAGTGGAAAGGCTGTGAGGACAACTATGGTGTGGGCATGAAAGTAGTGTGCCAATTTCCTAGAGGCCATCATTAAGGCTAATGCTAATTTTTCCAAGGGCAAGTACCTTGTTTCGACTCCCAACAATGTCTTGCTGACATAAAAAATGGGCAAGTGTTGCATTCCTTCTGCACGAACCAACACTACGCTTACTGCGTGCTGAGAGACTGCTAGGTACAAAAAGAGTTCTTCACCAGGTACTGGAGTAACAAGTAGTGGTGGGGAAGACATGTACTCCTTCAAGCTTTCCAGAGCTTGGTCGCATTCTTCATCCCACTCAAACTTGGCTTTTAAAGCTTGGAAGAATGGTCGTAGTCTGTCTGATGACCTGCTTATGAACCGGTTGAGCGCAGCCGCCATACCAGTGAGATGCTGCACTTCTGTAGACACCCCATTTTTGACCGACCTTAAGACTCAGACGTCACCGATTGAGCGCTTGGTGATGTTGCATAATGTGCTCGTTCAGAAGTTCCAGAGTCGCGGCCGTGAGCCCTGCCTCCGGACTTCCGAACCCTTTTCTGTGCCTTGTCTCGGTTTGCGAACCAGACTCGGTTTTCCTCTGTTTCTTTTTCCGAGGGTAGGGAGAGGTCCCGTAGACCGTCTCTCAATGTCCGTAGGCTACATTTGGTGGCCGTAGGCCATTTTGCCCATTTCGGAGTTCGGTTCCCGGTTTTCGGAGCCGTCAGGCCGTGTGCCTCGGTTCGGGACCGCTTAACCATCTCCTATTGCTTCGATTTTTGGCATACTTCCTATTTGCCCCCTTTTGAGGGACACTGGGGTCTGAGAAACCCACTTCGAGGTCGAATACCATTTTCGGTGCTTAACAGCCCATTTTCGGGACCCCGAACTGCGTGTTTTGGCCCCGGAACATTCGTTTTGCAACGGTTTTCGTTCATTTTTGGCAGGTATCTCTGTTTTATCACAGGGAAGGTCACTGAAGGGTGGGAGGCCAGCAATTGTTGCAGCAACCAGTTATCTCTCCTCCGGAGCCTCCCGGCGCCCGTTTTTCCAACTTCCGGGCTAATGTTGAATACCTTGGAGCTAGTGTTGCCAACTTTCAACCACATATCTGTGATCTACACACTTGGGAGGCCACTAAAAGTTGGTGGCCGGCCATTAAGGTTACCTGACCCTTTTGACCCCTTTCTTCCGGGCTAATGTTGAACCCCTTGGACCCATTTTCTCGAACTTTGAACCACATATCTGTGATGTACACACTTGGGAGGCCACTAAAAGTTGGTGGCCGGCCATTAAAGTCAAATTGACCCTTTTGAACCCCTTTTTCCGAGCCAATGTTGAACCCCTTAGACCCACTTTCTTGGAATTTTAACCACATGGTTGTGTTGTACACACATAGGGGTACCTCTCCAGTAGCTGGCCGGCCAGAAAATCACATTGACCCTTTTGACCCCTAGCCGGCCGGCTAGGTGGTGTGGCCGGCCGGCCACCTCCAGCAAAAGTATTAGGCCGGCCGTGTTCCTCGCACTGTGCACTTTACAGCTGTGGGGCAATATCCCCCAGATATTTCCTGTGTCCGGGGGATATTTTGTGGGGGAGTTTTACCCTCCTTTTCCCCCACCTTTACACCCCTTCTTTGGCCTATAAAGCAAGCAAACTTGGTTCTTTGTTGGGGTTAGAAAAACTCTCCTTCAAGCTTCCATAGCCAACTCCATTTTCTTCCTTCTCAATTCTTCAAAAAACCTTAAGTCCCTAACCATCATTCCTTCTACACCACCAAGCTCTACCACCACCATTTCATTTCCAGCAACAAGGAAGGATTCTTGAAGGCTAAAGAAGCTGCAAATCCATCCAAGAAGCAACAAAAGTTCGATTCTTCAAGGGTAAGTAATACTTTTACCCTTTTGAACCTTTTTCTTGATCTATTTCTAAGCCCCACTTCTTTTTGGTTTCAAGCTCCGGCCCTAACTGAAAAGGGCCATATTTTGAGCTCATCTTCACTTCTCATTAAGGGCTCAACCCCGTTTGAGCCCTCCATAATATACTTGCTTCATTGACCCCCTTGTATGTCATAGTTTTGCATGCTATTTTTGACCCATGAGCAATCTGTTTTTGAGCATGTTGTAAACTGGTATAAGGCTTATTTTGAGCCCCTCTTAAACATTGGAGAAGGGCTCAACATTGTTTGGTGCCTCCATGTGTCACTTGTAGTTATATCCCTTATTTGGCCCCATTTTTGCATAAATTGGCAGCCCCCTTTGCTTCTGTTTTCGGACCTTGGTCCGAACTGAAAGTGGCCTTATTTTGGCCTATACTTCATGTTTCATTAACATTTTTTTTTCTGTTTGGTGATTATTTTATATACTTCATGTTATAGCACCTTTTGAGCCTTGTTTTGCATCACATTTTTAGCATATTTGTATACTGATTTTGAGGCTGCCATATACTGTAAATGTTCATATTTTTGGTCCATCTTCAGTGTTGTAGAAGGAAATTTTTCAGTTTGAGTTTTGCTTATATCACTTGCTTCATTACCCCTCTTTTGGCCCCTATTCTTGCATGCTATCTTTGCCATACCTATGCTTGCTGTTCGACCATGTTTATAACGGTGAAAGTGCATATTTTGGGACTGTCTAGCTTCTGTCTTTGCATTGCATGTCCATATTGTGCATGTTTGACATAGCTATAGGCCATTTCGGGACATTTCCTTGCATTTCATGTCATTTCGCTTCATTTCGGGACTGTTTTCCCCCATATTTTAGTGCTGAAATTCCATTAGTATGCTTGCATATCATTTTTGCCATATTTCATCACATTTTAGCATCGCCTCGGTTTGCGTGCCAGTGTGCACGCATTTCGAGGCACTTCATTTTCTACCATCGGCATCTTATGTGAGTGTGGCTGAGGCTCTCTCATGTTAGTATAAGTCCATGTTGCATTTTCCATGTCATTCGCATCGCTTTTGCATCGCCTCAGTTTGCGTGCCTGTGTGCACGCATTTCGAGGCACCTCATTTTCTGCCATCGGCATCTTATGTGAGTGTGGTTGAGGCTCTCTCATGTTGGTATAAGCCCATTTGTCATTTCCATATCATTTCATCATATTCTGTCATTGCCTCGGTTTGCGTGCCCGCGTGCACGTATTTCGAGACACATAGCATTGCCTCGGTTTGCGTGCCCGCGTGCACGTATTTCAAGACACATAGCATTGCCTCGGTTTGCGTGCCTGCGTGCACGTATTTCGAGACACATATCATTACCTCGGTTTGTGTGCCCGCGTGCACGCATTTCGAGGCACCTCATTTTCATTTGATTCTGTCATTTTCTCGGTTTGCGTGCCTGTGTGCACGCATTTCGAGGCATTTCACTTCCATAGCATTGTGTATGTTAGAATTGTATATTAGTTGCATATTGCATCGTGTTCGGAATAGGAGTTAGCCCGGGCACGGGAAACGAGGTACATTTCGTACTCCGAGTGACGGAATGTGTCTCAATTCCCCAGTCACCGACACTCCGGATTATCCATGATGGAGTTAGGTTTTAGCTGTAGTTTCATGTGCATTCATCCTATATTGAGTTGTGCATTTCGACTCCTCGGCCATCATGCCTCGATATGCGTGATTGGTGGCACGAGGATCGAGACATGCATATATTTGTGCAAATACATTGCTATGCCCCTTTCCTGCTCTCTGTTGCAGCAAAATCAGGAATCAGCAACTTTCCGGGACTCGACACGCTTTTCAAGAATAACAGGTGTAAACAGAGGCTAATTGGGGCATTCCGGTGGATTTTCGCGCAAGACAACCCGGACATGCATCATCCACCAGAAGCAAGACAGTCCCTGGCTTGCACGCCAGTTTTATTTGCTTTCTTAGTTAATTCTTTAATTAATTAGGATTTTGTAATATTTTGGACTGTAATATTCTTTTATTTTGGGGACTGTAATATTTGGACTGTATTATTTATTCAGACCCTCCGAGTGAGGGCACAACTGTAATAAGTGTGTGTGAGTGTGATGCATGTCTTCCAACCCCACGTCTTTCTCCCTTTTATTTATCCGCTTTTGATGGTTAGATTAGGGCATGTTTAAATTAGCATACAGTATGACAGCATGTTTGCATTCATTCATCTGTATCGCATACACCGGGCTTGGCGCATCATACTAACTGCATTTGTACTTTCAATTCCAAATTGAATACATGATAGTTGTAGCATTTCATGTACCTTCTTAGAATAGCCGAGCCTGCTATAGTTGCATTTTGCATGTGTTGCATTAGGCATTTCTGTATACTTAGGATCATGCATGATTTCTAATACAGTTTTTGTTTTGGCTTGGAGTACCCGGTAAGCTTTATGCTTTAGCATCCTTGCATGCGTGTGAATGTTGCCATGAATAGCATGCTTACCATGAGGCTATGTGCTTATATGATATAACTGCTTGAATGCCTGTGGGTGAAGGTTGGGTTATCTGAATTGGAGTAAATCATCAAATGTTTCAAGCCTACCTGTGGGTAGCAAAAACCTCTTTCAAAAATACAAAATGTTTTGTTCCAATTCAGGCGATCCAGTCTATACTTGTATGTTGTGCGCATCACATAGTAACCTAGGCTAATAAACCGGAATAAGAACTCACAATGTTTTCAAAAATTGATATCATGGTTAGTAGAGGCCGGTCTATGACCGGGCGAGCGGGGGTGCTCACGAAGTGACCTTCCCCAATCGTACCCAAGTTCCCGAGCCGAGGCAACTTTGGTGATGACGGACACGTGGCCTTTTGGCACCGAGTCAGGGTTTCCTAAATTTCCCAAAATAAAATATTTAGGTGGCGACTCTGTATCTGGCAAAGCAGTCCATGTTTGGCACTTCTTTCAAAAAAATCAGTTTTCTCAAAAACGATTTGCCGGATTTGGACTCTTTGGTTCAGACTTAGAACCGTGACTGACGAAAAAGTCGAGTCCGAGCTGTAGCGAGGTCCCCCCGCGGGCTTGTCTACAGTTTCTGGCGACTCTGCTGGGGATTTAGAGAGCTTGACTCGAACTCATGATATCTGTTTTTGACTACACTTGTGTGTTTCTTTGCATTGCATTTGCATTGGTGCGCCTAGGACACCGTGTTTGCCATCTGCTATTCCTGAACGGTTTGCCGGAGGCTTGTCTTGTCAAGGCATGACCATAAGGCTGACCGGTTGTGGGCTCTGCCAGTATGGGAACACAAACCCCGGTTTTACCGGGGCACCCTCTTTGACCATTCGACCTAGTGCATATTCGGATCCGTAGTGACCATTCCAAATTAGGACAGGTTGCTTACCTGTTTATAGGTTGTTTGAAACCGCTGTGTGCATAGTGAAACCCTAGCTCCTGACACAATAGGACAGGGAAACCCTACCCCAACATAGGGGTGTTTTGACTCTCACTTATCTGTTATATGCTTTAGAGTGCGTCTCTACAGGAATGCATGTATCAGTATATGAGTTTGGGTATCAAGCCTGCGGGCATCAGTACAGTATCAAGCCTGCGGGCATCAGATCAGTATATGAGTTTCAGTATCAGGCCTGCGGGCATCAGTTTAGTACATGAGTTTCAACATTAGGCCTGCGGGCATCAGTTCAGTATTACGGGTATCAGACCTGCGGGCATTAGCCAGTATTTGCGAACGAGTTATCTGCGGATATCAGATTCTGTTTCAGGGAACAGTGATACAAGGATAATAATCAGTGTTTGAGGACAGTGTGTATTTTCAGCTTATTGACTGTGTGTTGATTATGCCCGACTGTGTGTCTTGCATTTTATTTTAAGCTGTTATGCTGTCCGTTTATCTGTTTATTTATTTCCTTTTCGCTTTATTTATCTTTTGCTAGGTTAGTTTTAGCACAATTGCTTCCAACCCAGCAGGCATTCCCCAAGCACTTTGGACACGAGGTCGTCGACTTCATCGATCTGAGGATCTAATCGACGGACAGCCAGTGTTCCATTCTCTACCCCCTGTTACCAGAAGGAAGCAGAAAAAGCGCAGTGTATCTGAACAGAGATCACCAGAACAGTGGTTTCCCCCATCAGTGGACAGTTGGATTGAGATCCCCATTGAGACAGATCTCCCAGTAGTTCAGACAAATCGAAACAGTATGACGGCACCAACAGGAGTTGAGGAGATGATGCGCCAAATGCAGGAAACCATACGGGCCATGCAGCAGGATGCCGTTCGCCGAGATGAACTCGCTAAGCAGCAAGTTGAGATTATGACCCAGCAGGCTGAGCTGATTACCAGGCTGCAACAACAGAATACAGCGTCTGCTTCACACCAAATCCCTCCCCCGGCAGGAGCCCCAATACCTAAGCAGGCACCCACTATTCAGAACGCCCCACCAAATGCCCAGAATACCCTACCGCATGTCCAAATTTTACAAGAGGACACAACTCTTCCAACGGGGCCAGCTCCGCCCCCGCTTCCACCACAACTGTCTAAGGTCCATACATCCAATCACCCGGACTCTCCATTCGAGGTCGAGGTTGATCACACAGCTCTGAAGTTGAGCAAACTGGAGAAGCTTTTTAAGAAATCCCAAGGGGTTAAGGCTATGCCGGATATCGGAGATGGATATACCGAGGAGGCCGTAACACTCCCCGATAGGTTCAAAATGCCACAAATCGACCGTTTTGACGGGACTGGCGACCCCATGGTCCATATCCGACTGTTTGCGGATGTCTTGCGGCCAATGGGCCTTACACGACCGCAGAAGCTCTCACTATTCGGCCGAACCCTGTCGGGTGTGGCCTCCCATTGGTACGCAAGATTACAAGATGAGGTGAAAAGGAACTGGGATGAAATGGCTGAGGCCTTTGTCACGCAGTATTCATACAACACTCAGATCGAGGTCACGACCCGTGATCTTGAAACGACGAGGCAAGAACCTAAGGAATCTTTTTCGGACTTTGTGATCCGATGGAGGGCAAAAGCGTCAACGATGACTTTAAGGCCCACGGACAAAGATCAAATCCGGATGATTGTGCGCAATCTCCACCCGAAACTGATGCTGAGAATGATTGTGGTCCCCTTCCCTACTTTCGCAGATTTACATGATATGGGGGTGCAAATCGAAGACGCAATGAAACAAGGTCTGTTTGACCAAGACAGAGAACAACCGAGGAGGACCTTTAATTGCAACAACAATGCAGGCCCGAGCGGCGCTGCAAATACGAGAGCCTCGGAAGTTGGTATGGTCACCACCACTCCCCCTCCACCTCCAAGGCCCATGACTGCCACACCATTTTCCGGCGCGTCCGGAAGCAACACACAAGCCAACAACCGATTCCAACCGCGAGGCCAAAGAACCTTTACTCCACTATATATGCCTCTGACCAAAGTTCTGGGAATACTGATCAGAAAGAATCATTTAAAACCCCTAGAACCAAAGCCATTGCCGAATCCACTCCCCCCCTCATATGACCCGTCAAAATACTGTGCATACCACCAACAACACGGTCATGACACCGACCGCTGTTACAGATTGCGTCATGAGGTCCAAGATCTTATTGACAAACAGGTGATCGCACCTCCCGATCAACCCAATGTTACAACCAACCCTCTCCCATCACATAACCAAGCTCCTCCTCCCAAAAGAATTAACTTTATCCAGACTGGGGTCGCATCTTACGATCCTAGCATCTATATTACGCCCACCCACCTACCCAAGCCGGAGGTGCTCCTCCCCGATTGCACTGATTTCTTGTGCATGGTGGACATCTCCCAAACCCAACCAGAACCGGTGGTGGTGACTGTCGAAGACAGGGCAGGGCAGATTTTGGGAAAAAAATGAGATTGTTGAATCTGAAACTGGGCAGAATTTTGTTGGGGAAGCCTATGATCCAAGCAAGTACATCCTATCAACGAGCCGAGTTGGGCTAAGTGTAGAATTGCCAGAGACAGGAGAACTATGCATGATCCGGGGGATGGATCTGGGCTACGGGCAGATGATTTGACAGCCGCAGGGGAGGACTTTGCCAACCTGCAACTTCTTGATGACCAGGAACTGGGGGAGGCGTCAATTAACTGGTATGATTATGAGGAATCAGAGGAGGCCACGGGATGGCTCGAAGATCAACCGGATGCAGTGGGGGAAGCCCAGTCAGAACAGAGCCTGGCAGGGGCAGAAATATCAGTTGTGGCCGGAACGGCCGAAAATCAAGTTGTACCGCCGGAGAGCGCCGGTGTTAAGAATTCCGCTCAGGACATGGGCATTACGGATATGGGAACTGTTGAACAAATAGCTGTACTGACGCAGCTGGAACAAGAAAAGTTTGAGGCTACTGAGAGAATCAGAAAAGCTAAAGGCCCTGAGGGGACCGAAAGTGCTGTGTGCACGAAGACAGACAATGCTGCGAGCATATGGACAGAGAGCACTGAGAGTGCGAGTGGACCGGAGCCAGACAGGTGTCTGTTGGCTGCCAGCGGAATGTGGTGGGAAGATGACGATTTGTGTCTTGCCCACACCGATGAAGACTGGGGGAATAACCAGCCAGATGATACTTGGTATCTTGATGAGGTGGACCATATGACAAGAAGTGGGCGGTACTTCAAGCCCCCACACCTGGACCAACCCGAGGCATCCGGGAAGGATAGAGAAGTGGAGAGACAGAAGGAGAAGCAGATTGAGGATGAAGCTGTGCTGAAACAGTTGAAGAAAATACAAGCAGACATCTCCATCTGGGGACTGCTAATGGCATCACGAGTACACAGAGAAGCTGTCCTATCTGCTATGGACAAGTCCAAACTCTCCATAGACACCACGCCTGAACAGTTGGTTGGGCTGGTTTTTCCGGGAGGAGGTTCCCCGGCATTAACCTTTTCGGACAAGGAGCTACCGCCTGAGGGCACAAACCATAACAAACCTCTCTATATTTCTGTGGAATGTAGAGATAAGTGGATACCGGTGGTACTTGTTGATACCGGGTCCGCGATTAATGTCTGCCCAACCAGAACGGCATATGCAATCGGGTTGAAACCCATGGACTTCGTCCCAACTACCCAAGTGATCAGAGCATACGATAATACAAGCAGAGAGGTGATGGGGACTGTTAAAATTCAAACCAAGGTTGGTCCAGGACAACACAGCATCGAATTTCATATCTTGGACGTTCCTGCAACCTTTAACTTACTTTTGGGGCGACCATGGTTGCACCAGGTCAAAGCAGTCTCTTCCACTCTACATCAAATGCTAAAATACCCTCACGGGAAAGGGGTAGCGATCGTTTTTGGGAATTCATCAATCCATCCGCCGCCGGAAGTGTCTACACCTGTCTTGGAAATTGAGCACGGCACGGATGATGTATTTTTGTCGGGGTTCACTTTGGCCGAGGCTCAAGTGGTTCAGAATGTCATGGCTGCGAATGAGGGCATGTATGTTAGTGCACAATCCATATACCTCATGAACAAGCTAAAACATACCCCCGGGATGGGATTAGGGAGAAGCGGCCGGAAGGGCGTCTCAGTGTTGGCCGAAGTGCCACACAACCCTCACGCTTTTGGACTGGGTTATCTGCCCACCAAGGAAGATTGGATGAGGAAAGGAAAAGAAATGGCCGGAAGGGCCAGGGCAAAGAAGGCCGGGAAGCCATTTGATTTAATGCACAGGCCCATCTGGGGTACCCTAAACGGACGTTTCGTCCGGGAGGGGGAAGATTTTCCATTCTGCGGCTTCCCGGAGCCATGGCAAAACGCGGAGGGGAAGCGCGTGCCTGGTTTTGAAATCTTCTTCGACATACAATTATCTGGGGATGACGTTGCCGAAGCGCAGACAGACCCACCAACTGAGGTTGAACAATGTGAAGCAATGGATCCTGAGAGCACAGAGCTTGAAATGGGGGTAGCACTGGCAAGTCTACTATCAGATCCTCCGATCGGCCAAGAGTGCTTGGGGGATAACTCTTCGGTTTCTGTGATTGGAGATGAAATAGCTGCGGGCTTTCCAGCGCCGATCTTGGATGCATCTATCGTACCTTCTCTCATTTGGCAATATGAAGAAGGCTTTTTATCTAGCAGTTCCGGGTCAGGTAGTGAGCCGGAATCTGATTCTACCGAATCTTGTGCGTCAGAATCAGATTCCAGCTCGACTGAGTCTGAATCCGGTATTCCTGGGGGTGATAACCCGGATGCCACAGTCCTGTCTAGGTCGTCTTTTTCATTTTCTTTTGAGTCTGTTGTAACAGAGGAATCTGACGGCTTGGAAGTATTTAATGAGAATGATGTAGATGTGGTTTCCGAGTATTTTTCTGTGCCTTTGATTTATTGCTTAAATCAGGATTTTCAAAATTTTAATGAAAACAACGAGGGAGAAATTCCCCCAGTTTTGCAACGATTAATTGATCAAGAGCAGGAGAGATTTGTTAAACATTTAATGGATGAAATCACTACTGTGAATGTTGGTACTAAGAAGGACCCGCGGCTGGTCCAGATCGGGTCCACGTTGTCTTCAGAGGAGCGCGAGCGCTTAGTCGCTTTATTAAAAGATTTCAAAGATGTTTTCGCGTGGTCCTATGAAGACATGCCTGGAATCGATCCTGAGATTGTACAGCACCGGATCCCTCTCGATCCCGAGGCCCGCCCTGTCAAACAGAAACTCAGACGGATTCGCCCGGACTGGGCCCTCAAGATTAAGGAGGAGGTCACCAAGCAAATTGACGCAGGGTTCCTGCTGGTATCTGAATATCCAACTTGGTTGGCCAACATAGTTCCGGTGCCAAAGAAAGACGGCAGAATTCGGGTCTGTGTAGACTTCAGAGATTTGAACAGGGCCAGTCCGAAGGACGACTTCCCCTTGCCACACATCGATGAATTGGTGGATTTCACGGCAGGACACGCCTTGCTTTCATTTATGGATGGTTTCTCAGGCTATAATCAGATAGTGATGGCACCCGAAGACCGAGAGAAGACTGCGTTCACTACCCCGTGGGGTACATATTGTTATAGGGTGATGCCATTCGGGTTGAAAAATGCTGGAGCTACGTATCAACGGGCAGCGACTACAATATTGCATGATATGATCCATAAAGAGGTCGAGGTGTATGTGGACGACATGATTGTCAAGTCCAAAGATAGAGAGGGCCACTACACCGCCTTACAAAAATTCTTTCAAAGGATCAAAGAGTTTCGGCTGCGACTGAATCCCCAGAAATGCACGTTTGGTGTTACAGCGGGGAAGATGCTAGGGTTTCTGATCACACAAAGGGGCATCGAGGTCGACCCTTCCAAAATCAAGGCCATCTTAGAAATGCCACCACCAAGGACTGAAAAGGAGGTGCGAGGCTTTCTGGGTAAAGTGCAATTCATAAGACGGTTTATTTCTAAATTAACCTTGACTTGTGAACCACTTTTTGGCCTCCTGAAGAAAGGAAAGAAATTCCAATGGGACGGCCGATGTCAAGCAGCTTTTGAGCAGATCAAAGAGTATCTACAGAACCCACCCGTGTTGTCACCGCCAGAGCCGGGGAGACCGTTGATACTGTATCTTTCAGTAACTGAAACTACCATGGGCTGCATGCTTGCGCAGGAGTCAGAAGACAAATTGGAAAGAGCCATCTACTATTTGAGCAAAAAGATGCTGGATTACGAGACCCGCTATACACCGCTGGAGAAGGCTTGTTTGGCCTTGGTATGGGCAACCAGGAAGCTGCGGCACTACCTGTTAGCCCACTCTGTAATGTTGGTTTCGCTTTTGGATCCCATCAAATATCTCTTCGAGAAACCAGCACTTACGGGTAGGCTAGCTCGCTGGCTGCTGTTGCTCTCCGAATTTGATTTGAAGTATGTAACGCGCAAGTCAGTAAAGGGGAGAGCGGTAGCGGAGTTCCTTGCCGACCACCCGGTTGAGGGGGATGAAGCGGTTGAGTATCTATTCCCAGATGAAGCCATTCTGCACGTCGAAGATGAAACTTGGACAATGTACTTTGACGGAGCGTCAAACCAGTATGGGTATGGGATAGGGGTGTTGCTGATAGCACCTGATGATTCCCGTATCCCTTTAGCGTTCAAGCTCCGGTTCAAAGTTTCCAACAATGAGGCAGAGTATGAGGCATGTATTGCTGGCATGGAAGCAGCCCTGGAACTAGGGGCAAGACGGTTGGACGTCATTGGGGACTCGAACCTTGTTGTGTCTCAAGCAAAAGGAGATTGGAAAGTTAAGGAGGAAAGGATGATAATCTATCACCAAACCTTGGATCTGTTAATTCCTCGGTTTGAGAAGCTAAATTTCACCCACCTCATAAGAGAGAACAACAGGTTTGCAGATTCATTAGCAACTCTATCTTCTATGATAGACATCCCGTCCGGAGTCCGGATGCGTCCAGTCATTATTGATCAGAAGTTCGTGCCGGCATACGAGTCAATTTCCGCCATAGATGAGGTTCAAGACGGCAACCCCTGGTATTACGACATCTGGAACTTCTTGGAAAAGGAGACATATCCACTAGGGGCGAATGCCAAAGATAAGAGGGCTATCAGAAGAATGGCTGCTCAGTTTAGCATCTGCGGGGGAAAGCTGTACAAAAGGGGCCATCTGGGAATGCATAAGCTCTGTGTCGAAGCTGAAGAGTCAAAACGCCTGATGGAAGCCATCCATGGGGGAGAGTGCGGTGCACACATGAATGGAGTGATGCTGGCCAGAAAAATCCTCAGACAGGGCTACTACTGGTCAACCATGGAGGAGGATTGCATTAGTTTTGTTAGGCGATGCCACAAGTGTCAAATTCATGCAAACCGCATGAACATCCCGCCGTCAAAACTGTACAACATGACTTCTTCGTGGCCTTTTTCAGTCTGGGGAATTGATGTGATTGGAGCTGTTACCCCGAAGGGGTCCAACGGGCATGAGTTTATCCTAGTAGCGATAGATTATTTCACAAAGTGGGTCGAGGCCCAATCATACGCGGTGTTGAAGGCGTCACATGTCTCAAAGTTCATCAGGAACAACATCATCTGTCGCTACGGGGTGCCAAACGAGATAATTTCAGATAATGCTTCCCATTTCAAGAAAGAAGTGATAGACTTGTTGGAGAAATACAATGTGGCTTTCCATAAGTCATCTACATACAGGCCGCAGACCAACGGAGCGGTTGAGGCCGCCAACAAGAATATCAAGCATATACTACAGAAGATGGTGGGAACCTATCGGGATTGGCCAGACAAGCTGCCATTTGCTCTGTGGGGCTACAGGACTTCAATCAGAACTTCTACTGGAGCAACTCCATATTCATTGGTCTATGGAATGGAGGCTGTTCTGCCCATTGAGATTGAGGTTCCGCCGTTACGAGTATTGGCTGAATGCCAGATAGCCGAAGCAGATTGGCAGCAAAGCAGATTCGAAGAACTCATGCTCTTTGATGAAAGAAGACTGAAAGCACTGTACCACATCCAAGGCTATCAACGCAGAATTGCCCGGGCTTTCAACAAGAAGGTTAAGTCCAGGAATCTGAAAGAAGGAGATTTGGTGCTCAAAGACAACCGAGCTCCCATCCACGACCCAAGGGGCAAGTTCAAACCCAATTGGACTGGTCCTTACATCATCAAAGCTATCTGGTCAGGTGGAGCTGTGGTTCTGATGGATCTAGATGGCTTGGAGTTCTCACAACCGATCAATATGGACAAGTTGAAGAAATACTATCCTTGAGAGGCTCGCTAGGCCGAAAACCCGAAAGGGTGACCTAGGCAAAATTCAGAGCACAAAAAATTAGAAAATATAAAAACTGAGCTCGCAAGGTTGAAAACCCGCAAAGGGCGGCCTTGGCAAAAGTTAGAGCGCAAAAGGAGAGTGAAAATACTCGAGTGAACCTTAGCCTGAACTACGTAAGGCTTGATTCCCATCTTTGGGATACGTAGGCAACTTCACCTTGAAGTTCAGCCATAAACTTTTCCCCGATCAACTCTGTCCATCTTGATCATCTCAGTCATCTTTATCCATCAGCATTTATCGTGATCTCCGGTACAGTGCTGTTCAAACTAGGGGCAACTTTCTGTTGCCGCGACGGTGTAAAGTTACTCAGACTAGGGGCAACTTTCCGTTGCTGTGGAGTGCCGCATTATTCTTCAGACTAGGGGCAACTTTCCAGTTGCAGGGATCGGGGATTGTACATTTCAGTGACAGATCTCCGGCGTGTCCAGTTTTGATCCACATCGAAAATAGTTTTGAAAAGTTTTAATAAAAGTTGACTTTGTTCAAATTAATCTTTTTACGACTAAGACCATTTTTGGACCAAAAGTGGAAAATTTTCAGTACCGCAACTTTCAATTTCATTGATTTCAAAATAGAGTTCTCCTGCTCTTGCTTTATAATCGAGGTTGCTTTTTTTAGTACATTCATAAAGAAAACTTGAAAATGCTAAATAAGCAATAAATTTGAGGCATAGTTGAATCAAGTATCTCTGCGTTCCCTCCCAGAGCTGGACGGAGCATCTGATGCCAAGCTAGGCCCAACCTGTGCCTCCTCATTGAGCCAATCCAAGCACTCATCAGACAAAGTGCAACTGAAAGTAGAAGCAGGGGCCAGGAGCTCTCTAGTCCTCCATGCCGTAGCATATCGGGTGAGCTGTGCGCCCCGGACTGGGAAAGCGGCTGGGTACTCAATCCCCTCCGGCGGGCAGGTCTGATCATGACCAAACTGACGCAGCAACCGGAACGGAAAATAGAATACGCAGTGGGTTAGACCAATCAATTGGATCCCAATCAGCCGAGACATACTATAGCTCATTGCCGGGAGGTTAAGCCAAGGACAACGCCAAGCAATGCCGTCTGCGGACAAATTGCACATCCAATCGAACCACCACCTTTCGTCAAGAGCATTGACAAGGCGCTGCCGAAAGAAGTAGCCTCGAGCTGAATAAGCTGGGCAAGAGTCCACAACCTGCAACTTGTCCATTAACCATACCTAGGGGAGGGATGGAAAATGAGAGAATAAAGAATAGAGAGATGTACGATGAGAGAAAAGTAAGACAAGGGTTTTGTGAGAAAAAAAAAAACGAGCCTGAGGGTCGAGTGATGTGAGCAAATATATATGTAAGGTTGGGTGGGAAACACTACCTGCAGCAGCAGTGGACTCCCGGCGAACCTAGTCGCCTCCCGGCGATAGACAGAATCTAAGCCCATCAGTGTCTCGGCCAAGGTCATGGCAATACAGCTTTTTCCTTCTCTCAAACCTTGGGCGACTTCAATCAGGCGAATGCTAGCCCCGCCGAAGCCCGAGGAAAGCAGAAAATGAGATAACAAACATAAGCAGAGGGCGTGTTGCCGGAAACCCTGCCAATAATGGTTACTGCAGTCACCAGCATCGGAAAAACGATGGATCAAGCCGAGGATATCCAGCTCCCCACTGCAGATCAAAGATCGAGCATCATGCGCCGTGAGCCCACACATCTGCCCTAAAGCCTGAGCATGACCAAAACGGAGCTGGGGCAAGATCACTTCAGAGCATTCAGATTCCATCAAAACCTGAAAATCTTCGAAAGTGGGGCACATCTCTTGGCCGCCAAAGCTAAAAACATGCGTCACTGGATTCCAGAACCTTGCCGCGGCATGGAGAAAAGGAAGATGTAGCGAAGTACGGCTCAGCGTGAATAGTGCATTCAAGCCGAAACCCCGGAAATTCAACTTTTTCGAGCCATCTAGAGAAGAGATCCAAGATGTGATATTTTCTGCAAGAAACGCCTCCATCTTTGTCTAAAACTAAGATGAAATGAATGTTCCCGAAGTTGAGGCTTTTATAGAAGGAAAGACACTATTCACGGGGACACGTGTCAAAAATCTGGTGGCTGCAGGACTGAATGGCCGGCCATCCACTTTTTCTGGCTGGCCAGCCATTTACTTTTTCAGAAATGGCCGGCCAGCTGTCTCTCTCCACCAAGAATGGCCGGCCAGCTCCCAGGGATGGTCGGCAATGCTGCAGTGTATCCTCTTGGCCCTGTTTCACCCTTCGAGGGAAAGTTCCAAGCATTTCCATGCAACGGGAAAGTCACAAGCCTTCATCTCCCTCTATTTCGGATGTGTTCCGATGCCCAGATCGTCAGAAGTACACTTTGTTTTTGTTGAGTTTTGTTTATCGAGTTGTTGCATTTTGCTTATCGAGTTGTTTGTCGAGCGGACGTGTTTTGTGTTTTTGAGTCATTGCTCTCTGTTTAAGCAATCTTTGTTAAAGTCTTGTTTATTTACGTTGTTGCATTTAGCTTATCGAGTTGTAAACTTGCTAAAGATTTTGTTATATCTTAGTAAGTTGAGTTGTTTAGTTTGTTGCGTCGGTTCACTACCTGACTTGGTGATTACACAATGCGCATTTCCATTCAATTTCATTTTTTTTGCAAAATAAATTGATGCGATACGATGCTAAAAATACAAACACCTTTTCAAAAGCTATTTCATTTCATCATGTTTTACAACAAACAAAGGTACAAGTTTTACAAAAAAATAAAACTGCCTAACATGTGCAAAGTGCTACAAACTACTAGCAAAAAGAAAAATAAAGCGGGAAATAATAACATCAAAGTCCTCGGGAGCGGGAACGAGAAGCACGCCTCATCATTTTCTGCGGGATAATCTCCGCACCATCATCATCGTCTGAGTCGGAGCCTCCCTCCTCAGCAAATGTCTCTGACTGACGATCGGTAGCCTCCTCCTCCTCCTCAGCCTCCTCCTCCTCCTCATCAGGCTCCATCTCCACAACGTGAGCCCTGCGTCTGCAGACAGGCCCTCCTCGAGCTCCCCGAAAAGGTCTAGAAGGTCCGGCTCCTCTGGAAGGCCGAGATGGCCCCGCCCCCTGAAAAGGCCCAGATGGCCCAGCTCCCCAAGGAGGCCCAGGTGGCCTGGTCTGCGGCTGACCGGACCAGGAAGGCATCTGAAAACAAAGAGTTCAAATCAAATACATCAGTCCAAATGAATACATCAGATGCAGATACAAGCAAAGGCTACATGAAGTGGGTGCATGTAAATACAGTGTACAAGTGGGGTGTGTGTCAGATGTACTCTACACGAATAGTCTATCGATGCAGTAGAAATCAGCATGTCATCAGAAGTATGATAAATGCCAGAAAACTGAAGGGTACCTGAATGCCCGCAACAGACAACTGTGCCTCCCTGCGTAGGACCATGCCCTCGAGTGTGGCCACCAGTCCAACCACCTCCTCCATGTACCCTCGGGATGGCTGCAAAAATGAGCTCATAATCATTAGTGAACAGAGAAGTGTCTAAACATCTGAATGATGAATGAAAACAAGTGGAGCATACCGGCGGTGAGTCCGGATCAATGGCGTATCGATCACTGGGCATCAGAGGCTCTAGTGGAATCGGAGTCGGAGAGCTAGCCCCATACTGCCACGCCATGAACTCAGTAGGCATATCTGGCCATCCGACATGAGGATGAACCGACGGAGCCGGAGGAACCGGTCTACTCCCACCCCTAGATGTACCGGCCCTGCTAGAAGAAGGGACGTCTGTAGCTCGAGCCCGAGCCTGGTCCGAGGATGATATACCGGCAGGCCTCATCATTGGGATACGAGCTTCCGTCAATGGAGGCATCAAGTATATATGACGGTAAGTGGCGTAGTCCCCCTCCTCAACATGCAGTAAAGCATCAGTGCCCAGCATGGCGCCGACTACCTCTGAGTAAGAGAGTCTGTCAGCAGTCCGCATACTGGCTGGAGGTACTGCGGGAATATCCTGAGAAAGATACCCCCATACCTGGCGCAGAAAGCGCTCCCCCAGGAACCATACCCTGCCAACCGACCCTTCAAGCAGGACCCTATACTGGGAGATATCCGACGCTCCGGTTAGGGGTGTGCGCGGTGCGGGTCGGTGCGGTTTGAGAGAAAAATAGAAACCGTATGGCGGGTGGCGGATTGATAAAAGTGTCACTAGAATTTGCCATTTTCCTTATCGAAAACCGGCGGTTCGGTTGGCAAATAATGGCGGATTTGCCTTGGCGATTCGGGCGGATTGGCGGTTTATAAAAAATATAATTCAAATTACAAAACTTAAATCAAAAAGTAAAAAAAAGACGAGAGATATCGTAATGTTAAGCATCTTGTGAAGCTTTCTTCTGATGCAGCAAGTGTAGCAACAACATGATAATATCAACGACTATACCATCAGTTCATTACAAGCATCTGTGGAAGCTACAATGATCAAATACAATACATAAAATTCCCCTCGAGCAGTAATGTAATACTATATTCTAAGGTATAGAACAACAAGCAAACTTAAGTAAAAAAGAATTTTTAGAATCCTATAAAACATGATTTAATAGCGGTGCGGGTCGGTGCGGTTTGGAAGAAAAATAGAAACCGGCGGATTGATAAAAGTGTCACTAGAATTTGCCATTTTTCTTACCAAAAACCGGCGGTTCAATTGACAAATAATAACGAATTTGCCTTGGCGGTGCGGTTCGGTGCGGTTTTGGCGGTTTCGGCGATTTCGGCGGTATTATGCACACCCCTAGCTCCGGTATACTGAAGTCGGAGGCCGTCACCCAGGGACACCCAGGGTTGCCATGTAATCTGCGGATGATGAATGCATAAACCAATCAGAAATCGAGAGTATACAGAGCAAGTCAAAGATGAAAATGAAAAGAACTGAAAGTTCTGAGATACCTCTGAATGTCGCACGGTGTCGAAATACTGTCGCAGACGAAGGAGGGTCTCTCGAGGCCTCGGCCGGTGCGGGCCCTCAAATATCAATGAATATGGGGTCACGGGAATCCCTACCACCTCCAACTCTGGGGCTAATGATGGGAAGTATACATAAACCCATAGCTGAGAAAAGCAATGCAGAATGTAAGTACGAAATGCTGAGAGCAAAATACAGACTGTAAAAGTGCGCTGTGTGTGCAATGTACAAGTAATGAGAAGCAGGAATGTAAATCAAGGGGACAGAAAGTACCTCCCAGGCTCTCCAGTAGCCGCCAAGTAAGTCGCCCCGCCCGCGGGAGGTCGCGCTCATATAAAAGTAAAGGGTAGCCAGGCCGGCGCCACCCCAATCATAACGATGGACCTGTGATAGGTCAACCAGAGCGCTCAGCAGGTATAGCCCAATGGTGTTCCCTTTGTCGGCGAACAGGGTAGTCCCGAAGAGGAACATAAGGAAGCCACGGGCATACTGCTCTGTCTCCTCGGGAGTCTCGGGCACCATCTCCGCCCGCCGAAAATGGGAAGAGAACCAAGTGTATCGGACTCTCCCTGAAACCCTATCAACAGGTGGGCGAGCCCCCAACAGATACGTCCAGGCGGCCTCCCACTCGCCCATGTCCTCGTCGTAGGGGATGGACCAACCTCCGACGTCAAGGCCGGTCAATACAGCAAAGTCAAAAGGGGTCATGGTCATGTCCCCGGTAGCAGAGAAATGAAAGGAATTGGTGGTGTCCCACCATCTATCTACCAAGGCTGCTATCAGCGTCCTCCTGGCAGGACAACGTGACAACCCGACACAGAAGGGGCCGAACCCCGCCAAATCTACCAAGTCTCTGACGCCCTCCGGGAGCTCAGCGTACCAATCCTTCGCAGCAGTGGAACCATACCCCCGCACACTGCGGGAACCACCCTGCATTCAGAATGAATACATGTGTCAATAATGAAATGAAAAAGGGCTGTGTGCCAATGGAATGAAATGGGCTGTGTGCCGATGAAGTGAAATAAGCTACTTGCAAAATCTACCTGGGCTGCGTGTTCAGAAAATTTGAAATTTGGGCTGCGTGTTCAACTTTCAGTAAATTGTGGGCTGCGTGTTCACTATCTACCTGGGCTGCGTGTTCAGAAAATTTGAATTTTGGGCTGCGTGTTCAACTTTCAGTAAATTGTGGGCTGCGTGTTCACTATCTACCTGGGCTGCGTGTTCAGAAAATTTGAAATTTGGGCTGCGTGTTCAACTTTCAGTAAATTGTGGGCTGCGTGTTCACTATCTACCTGGGCTGCGTGTTCAGAAAATTTAAATTTTGGGCTGCGTGTTCAACTTTCAGTTAAATTGTGGGCTGCGTGTTCACTATCTACCTGGGCTGCGTGTTCAGAAAATTTGAATTTTGGGCTGCGTGTTCAACTTTCAGTAAATTGTGGGCTGCGTGTTCACTATCTACCTGGGCTGCGTGTTCAGAAAATTTGAAATTTGGGCTGCGTGTTCAACTTTCAGTAAATTGTGGGCTGCGTGTTCACTATCTACCTGGGCTGCGTGTTCAGAAAATTTGAAATTTGGGCTGCGTGTTCAACTTTCAGTAAATTGTGGGCTGCGTGTTCACTATCTACCTGGGCTGCGTGTTCAGAAAATTTGAAATTTGGGCTGCGTGTTCAACTTTCAGTAAATTGTGGGCTGCGTGTTCACTATCTACCTGGGCTGCGTGTTCAGAAAATTTGAAATTTGGGCTGCGTGTTCAACTTTCAGTTAAATTGTGGGCTGCGTGTTCACTATCTAATCTGGGCTGCGTGTTCAGAAAATTTAAAGTGTGGGCTGTGTGTTCACTTTCAAATTCGGGCCGTGTGTTCGACAAATCAGTGTTTGAGCCGTGTGTTCTAATGTGGGCTGTGTGTTCACAATTAATTAGTGAGCTGAGTGTTCAGAATTCGAATGTTGAAATTACATGTTCAAGATGTAAGCAAAGTACTATGTCATAAGCTAAACTGCATGTTCAAGCATGGCAAAGGTACGAAATGTAAAATACAGAAGATGAGGTAAATACCTCTCGGGCCTCGTGAGAGAGATGCTGCTCCGGCTCTCTGAGAAGCAGATCCACGGGTGCTCGCTCGTCAAAACTGGTAAAGTGACGAAAGACAGCGCGCGGGAGGACGTGTGCTGGCGGACGGTACCTCCCGGGAATGAAAGGTCGGGTCCTCGGGGGTAGAGTCATAGGATCGAAATCATCTCCGGCACCCGGAAAACCTCCGCCGTGGGAAGAAGTACCCGCCATTTCCAAAGAATCTGCAAAAGGGGGCAAAAATGAGCAAAATGAGCCAAAATTGGAAAAAGTCAACAAAAGTCAACTCTCGGGAAACGAAAAGTCAACAAAAGTCAACTCCCGGGAAAATATTCCAAATATTGAGTCAAACTTACCTCAAGTGGCGAAAATGCAAAAAGAAGCTCCGAAGCCGGAATTTAATCGCTCCAAAGTGCTTAAAACTGAGTGTTTTTGCGAAAACAATTTGCGCGGGGCGTTGGAAAACGCGCGTGAAACTCAGATCTGGAGAGGAAAGCGTTGAAAGAGGCAAGAAATGAAGAGGGCTCGGCTGCCTTTTATAAGCCTCAAGGCCTTGGATTGCAAGAGCATCAAAAAGGAGGGAAAAAGACCGAAATGCCCCCGGAAAAAGAGCACGGCCGGCCGGCCCCTTTTTCTAGCTGGCCAGCCATCTGCTTTTTGCAGAAAAGGCCGGCCAGCCATTAGCTTTAATGGAAAACGGTTGGACACCCCCCCTTGGGAAGATGAACGGCCGGCCATGCTCCCCACATGCTCACCTAGCTCTCTGCAAATTTTGAGGAAGATCGGAGTTCCCGGGACCTGAAAAAGTTCAAGAAAAGTACACTTCCGGTCGCGAAATTGCTCCGTCGGGACTTTGGTTTCAAGTTCTGACATGTGGCTCATCGTCACTCATCAAAATCAAAGTGTGTCCTTTTTGAATGAGTTGTAACCTTTCAAGGAAGCGGATCGGAGGCCGTGATCGAGTTGCCTTCGCCGAAACGCGCATTTCCGTACTCGTTGATTCATGACAAACGGGCGCCCTGATTCTTGCTCATGTTACATTATTTTGCATTTTCATGAACATACCTGCATTAACATGCACGTTTCTTGATGTTAATCATACTTCTGTGTTTAAGCATGCGTTGTCACGCATGTTCTATTTTTGCATTGCGATGCATTCACTCATCGGCACTGCGTGTGTCGAACTTTCGAAATCACATTAAATACATGTTGTTAGCATATTGTGCTTCTTGCAATTTCTCTCTTTTGCAGGCACGATATTGTATGTACGGTTCAATTGAGGCTGGTGCGACCAGATGAATCGCGCAGGTATCGTATCTTCTCCGTGTGAGACGTGGCGGGGATTGGATAATCCTCCGCATTCTTAACTGCATGAAATGTAGTTGTCGCTTTGCATTCTTGCTTAAAACTGTTGCATCTATTTGCGAATACTTGCTTCATTACAGCTTGCTGCATTCGCATGATCATGAGTGATAACCGGCTTCGCGCAGCGTATAAGTCCAATCTTCAAAGGCTTCTTGCATATCATTTGCATTTTGCCCTCTGCCTGCGGGCATGCCTGCGGGCGCATCTCTGTTTATCCTGTATGTTTGTCTAAGTCTTCGGCCTTGTCAAAAATGGGTCGTCTCTGGGCTTTGACATTCACTCCCGTCACTTGTGACTTCCGAGTTCTGTCAAAGAGGGGCAACTGTAGACACCCCATTTTTGACCGACCTTAAGACTCAGACGTCACCGATTGAGCGCTTGGTGATGTTCCATAATGTGCTCGTTCAGAAGTTCCAGAGTCGCGGCCGTGAGCCCTGCCTCCGGACTTCCGAACCCTTTTCTGTGCCTTGTCTCGGTTTGCGAACCAGACTCGGTTTTCCTCTGTTTCTTTTTCCGAGGGAAGGGAGAGGTCCCGTAGACCGTCTCTCAATGTCCGTAGGCTACATTTGGTGGCCGTAGGCCATTTTGCCCATTTCGGAGTTCGGTTCCCGGTTTTCGGAGCCGTCAGGCCGTGTGCCTCGGTTCGGGACCGCTTAACCATCTCCTATTGCTTCGATTTTTGGCATACTTCCTATTTGCCCCCTTTTGAGGGACACTGGGGTCTGAGAAACCCACTTCGAGGTCGAATACCATTTTCGGTGCTTAACAGCCCATTTTCGAGACCCCGAACTGCGTGTTTTGGCCCCGGAACATTCGTTTTGCAACGGTTTTCGTTCATTTTTGGCAGGTATCTCTGTTTTATCACAGGGAAGGTCACTGAAGGGTGGGAGGCCAGCAATTGTTGCAACAACCAGTTATCTCTCCTCCGGAGCCTCCCGGCGCCCGTTTTTCCAACTTCCGGGCTAATGTTGAATACCTTGGAGCTAGTGTTGCCAACTTTCAACCACATATCTGTGATCTACACACTTGGGAGGCCACTAAAAGTTGGTGGCCGGCCATTAAGGTTACCTGACCCTTTTGACCCCTTTCTTCCGGGCTAATGTTGAACCCCTTGGACCCATTTTCTCGAACTTTGAACCACATATCTGTGATGTACACACTTGGGAGGCCACTAAAAGTTGGTGGCCGGCCATTAAAGTCAAATTGACCCTTTTGAACCCCTCTTTCCGAGCCAATGTTGAACCCCTTAGACCCACTTTCTTGGAATTTTAACCACATGGTTGTGTTGTACACACATAGGGGTACCTCTCCAGTAGCTGGCCGGCCAGAAAATCACATTGACCCTTTTGACCCCTAGCCGGCCGGCTAGGTGGTGTGGCCGGCCGGCCACCTCCAGCAAAAGTATTAGGCCGGCCGTGTTCCTCGCACTGTGCACTTTACAGCTGTGGGGCAATATCCCCCAGATATTTCCTGTGTCCGGGGGATATTTTGTGGGGGAGTTTTACCCTCCTTTTCCCCCACCTTTACACCCCTTCTTTGGCCTATATAGCAAGAAAACCTGGTTCTTTGTTGGGGTTAGAAAAACTCTCCTTCAAGCTTCCATAGCCAACTCCATCTTCTTCCTTCTCAATTCTTCAAAAAACCCTAAGTCCCTAACCATCATTCCTTCTACACCACCAAGCTCTACCACCACCATTTCATTTCCAGCAACAAGGAAGGATTCTTGAAGGCTAAAGAAGCTGCAAATCCATCCAAGAAGCAACAAAAGTTCGATTCTTCAAGGGTAAGTAATACTTTTACCCTTTTGAACCTTTTTCTTGATCTATTTCTAAGCCCCACTTTTTTTTGGTTTCAAGCTCCGGCCCTAACTGAAAAGGGCCATATTTTGAGCTCATCTTCACTTCTCATTAAGGGCTCAACCCCGTTTGAGCCCTCCATAATATACTTGCTTCATTGACCCCCTTGTATGTCATAGTTTTGCATGCTATTTTTGACCCATGAGCAATCTGTTTTTGAGCATGTTGTAAACTGGTATAAGGCTTATTTTGAGCCCCTCTTAAACATTGGAGAAGGGCTCAACATTGTTTGGTACCTCCATGTGTCACTTGTAGTTATATCCCTTATTTGGCCCCATTTTTGCATAAATTGGCAGCCCCCTTTGCTTCTGTTTTCGGACCTTGGTCCGAACTGAAAGTGGCCTTATTTTGGCCTATACTTCATGTTTCATTAACATTTTTTTTTCTGTTTGGTGATTATTTTATATACTTCATGTTATAGCACCTTTTGAGCCTTGTTTTGCATCACATTTTTAGCATATTTGTATACTGATTTTGAGGCTGCCATATACTGTAAATGTTCATATTTTTGGTCCATCTTCAGTGTTGTAGAAGGAAATTTTTCAGTTTGAGTTTTGCTTATATCACTTGCTTCATTACCCCTCTTTTGGCCCCTATTCTTGCATGCTATCTTTGCCATACCTATGCTTGCTGTTCGACCATGTTTATAACGGTGAAAGTGCATATTTTGGGACTGTCTAGCTTCTGTCTTTGCATTGCATGTCCATATTGTGCATGTTTGACATAGCTATAGGCCATTTCGGGTGCCTAATGTTGCATTTCGGGACATTTCCTTGCATTTCATGTCATTTCGCTTCATTTCGGGACTGTTTTCCCCCATATTTTAGTGCTGAAATTCCATTAGTATGCTTGCATATCATTTTTGCCATATTTCATCATATTTTAGCATCGCCTCGGTTTGCGTGCCAGTGTGCACGCATTTCGAGGCACTTCATTTTCTACCATCGGCATCTTATGTGAGTGTGGCTGAGGCTCTCTCATGTTAGTATAAGTCCATGTTGCATTTTCCATGTCATTCGCATCGCTTTTGCATCGCCTCGGTTTGCGTGCCCGTGTGCACGCATTTCGAGGCACCTCATTTTCTGCCATCGGCATCTTATGTGAGTGTGGCTGAGGCTCTCTCATGTTGGTATAAGCCCATTTGTCATTTCCATATCATTTCATCATATTCTGTCATTGCCTCGGTTTGCGTGCCCGCGTGCACGTATTTCGAGACACATAGCATTGCCTCAGTTTGCGTGCCCGCATGCACGTATTTCAAGACACGTATCATTACCTCGGTTTGCGTGCCCGCGTGCACGCATTTCGAGGCACCTCATTTTCATTGCATTCTGTCATTTTCTCGGTTTGCGTGCCCGTGTGCACGCATTTCGAGGCATTTCACTTCCATAGCATTGTGTATGTTAGAATTGTATATTAGTTGCATATTGCATCGTGTTCGGAATAGGAGTTAGCCCGGGCACGGGAAACGAGGTACATTTCGTACTCCGAGTGACGGAATGTGTCTCAATTCCCCAGTCACCGACACTCCAGATTATCCATGATGGAGTTAGGTTTTAGCTGTAGTTTCATGTGCATTCATCCTATATTGAGTTGTGCATTTCGACTCTTCGGCCATCATGCCTCGATATGCGTGATTGGTGGCACGAGGATCGAGACATGCATATATTTGTGCAAATACATTGCTATGCCCCTTTCCTGCTCTCTGTTGCAGCAAAATTAGGAATCAGCAACTTTCCGGGACTCAGCACGCTTTTCAAGAATAACAGGTGTAAACAGAGGCTAATTGGGGCATTCCGGTGGATTTCCGCGCAAGACAACCCGGACATGCATCATCCACCAGAAGCAAGACAGTCCCTGGCTTGCACGCCAGTTTTATTTGCTTTCTTAGTTAATTCTTTAATTAATTAGGATTTTGTAATATTTTGGACTGTAATATTCTTTTATTTTGGGGACTGTAATATTTGGATTGTATTATTTATTCAGACCCTCCGAGTGAGGGCACAACTGTAATAAGTGTGTGTGAGTGTGATGCATGTCTTCCAACCCCACGTCTTTCTCCCTTTTATTTATCCGCTTTTGATTGTTAGATTAGGGCATGTTTAAATTAGCATACAGTATGACAGCATGTTTGCATTCATTCATCTGTATCGCATACACCGGGCTTGGCGCATCATACTAACTGCATTTGTACTTTCAATTCCAAATTGAATACATGATAGTTGTAGCATTTCATGTACCATCTTAGAATAGCCGAGCCTGCTATAGTTGCATTTTGCATGTGTTGCATTAGGCATTTCTGTATACTTAGGATCATGCATGATTTCTAATACAGTTTTTGTTTTGGCTTGGAGTACCCGGTAAGCTTTATGCTTTAGCATCCTTGCATGCGTGTGAATGTTGCCATGAATAGCATGCTTACCATGAGGCTATGTGCTTATATGATATAACTGCTTGAATGCCTGTGGGTGAAGGTTGGGTTATCTGAATTGGAGTAAATCATCAAATGTTTCAAGCCTACCTGTGGGTAGCAAAAACCTCTTTCAAAAATACAAAATGTTTTGTTCCAATTCAGGCGATCCAGTCTATACTTGTATGC
Organism: Camellia sinensis; assembly: GCF_055761805.1. Taxonomy (NCBI): domain Eukaryota; kingdom Viridiplantae; phylum Streptophyta; class Magnoliopsida; order Ericales; family Theaceae; genus Camellia; species Camellia sinensis. The sequence goes on along the minus strand of NC_138969.1, from coordinate 44,618,828 downwards.
TGTGCGCATCACATAGTAACCTAGGCTAATAAACCGGAATAAGAACTCACAATGTTTTCAAAAATTGATATCATGGTTAGTAGAGGCCGGTCTATGACCGGGCGAGCGGGGGTGCTCACGAAGTGACCTTCCCCAATCGTACCCAAGTTCCCGAGCCGAGGCAACTTTGGTGATGACGGACACGTGGCCTTTTGGCACCGAGTCAGGGTTTCCTAAATTTCCCAAAATAAAATATTTAGGTGGCGACTCTGTATCTGGCAAAGCAGTCCATGTTTGGCACTTCTTTCAAAAAAATCAGTTTTCTCAAAAACGATTTGCCGGATTTGGACTCTTTGGTTCAGACTTAGAACCGTGACTGACGAAAAAGTCGAGTCCGAGCTGTAGCGAGGTCCCCCCGCGGGCTTGTCTACAACTTCTTTGACTGAGTTTGGTCTCTCCAACTCTTGGATTGCTTTAATCTGAGAGGGGTCTGCTTCTATACCCCGGTTGGTCACAAGAAAGCCCAAGAATTTGCCAGATCCAACTCCGAATGTGCATTTGGACGCATTGAGGCGCAACTTATGTTTCTTCAAGATCTGGAACATCTCGCCTAGGTCTTTAAGATGGTCATTCTCATCCTTGCTTTTGACCACCATGTTGTCGATGTAAGCCTCCATTGTTCTGCCTAACAATGGTTCAAACATCTTGGTGACCATCCGTTGGAATGTCGCCCCTGCATTCTTTAGGCCGAAGGGCATGACCTTGTAGCAATATAATCCCCTTGGTGTTGTGAAGGATGTGACCTCCTGGTCTGGTTCATGCATGGCAATCTGGTGGTAGCCTCTGTATGCATCCAGAAAGCTAAGTCGGTTGTGCCCTGCCGTTAGGTCCACCAGTTGATCTATCCTTGGTAGAGGAAAGCTATCTTTTGGGCAGGCCTTGTTGACAGTTTTGTAGTCGACGCAGACACGCCATTTACCATTCTTTTTTGGCACTACGACTGTGTTGGAGATCCATCTTGGGTAGTGCACTTCTCTTATTGCTCCTGCCTCCAGCAGGTTGCCTACCTCTTCTGCCACTATTTCGGCGTGGTGGAGTGCCGATCTGCGTGTGCGTTGAATAACTGGTCTGGCGGATGGGTGGACATTGAGTTGGTGACTGATGAAGTTTGGATCAATACCTGGCATGTCGTAGGGCGTCCAGGCAAACACTTCGATGTTAGAGGTCAAGAATTCCAAGACCTCTAATCTCTCAGTGCTGGACAACGATGAGCCAAGCAAGAAGAACTTATCCGGGTTCTTCTCATCTATTTTTACCTCCACCAAGTCCTCCACCGCTTTCTGATCAGCCTCTTTACCGACGTTCGTGAATAGTTCATTACTTTCTGGTTCTTCCATCGAATGAACATATCCTTTGGCAGCGCGGCTGCCATTCACCGTGGCGAAACATTGTTTTGACATGATCTGATCTCCATAGACTTCTTCAATTATACCGGTGTTGTTGGGGAACCGCATTACCTGATGGTATGATGACGCTACCGAACGCATGGCATGCAGCCATGTTCTGCCCAAGATGATGTTGTAAGTGGAGGGGACCTTCAATACCCAGAACTCCACTTGTTTTGTTACGCTTCCTGCTCTGACCGGAAGAATTATTTTGCCGACGGGCCATTCTGGCATGGAGTTGAATCCAATTAGGGGAGAAACTGCAGGCGCCAAGTCTTTGTGTTGCAGCTTCAACTGTTTGAATGTTTCGAAGTACATGATCTCACATGAACTACCCTGGTCGATCAGAATCCGCTTGACGTCAAAATCTTTGACTCGGAGAGTGACAACCAGTGCATCATTGTGAGGACAGTATATTCGATCCAGGTCTTTATCCGAAAAAGACATGACGTTTGTTGCCTCTGTCTTCTCTTTCTTGGTGCCAGGTTGGGCACCTAGCACTTCTCTAAAGTGCTCAGCCTTTTTGATTGATCCTCTGAGCTCGCATACGCGCTCAGGTTCAAAAACTCCATGTATGACATTGATAATACCTTGAGGCGGTGCGTCAATTGGCATTCTGTTGGGATGGTTATTATGATCTTGGGGGGCTGGTTGCGTCCCTCCTTCAATATATTTGTCCAAGTGGCCTGCTGCCACCAACTCTTCCAAGTGTTGTCTTAACGGTGTGCAATTCTCAGTTCGGTGCCCCTTTTCTTTGTGGAAGGTGCACCGTGATCTGTCGTCGTAGTCTTTCTGAGCTTCCCCTAGCTTGGCTGGCCACTTGACAAAATGCTCATCTCTTATTTCGCTCAGAATCCGATATATTGGTTTTTTGAACACCGTTGTTATGGCAGTGCGGATTCTCAACCATCTTTTGTCTGGGTCTTCTCCGTTATCTCGTCTGCCACGCCCGTTTTTATTCTGCCGATCTACTGCATTGACCTTTGCTGAGGTCTTCTTTTCTGGTACTGCGGTTACACTAGATTTTGCTTTGGCACGTGCGCCATCCTCTTCTACCCTGATGTGCTGATGCACTCTTTCCATCAGGGCCTCCATGGTGAGGGGTGGCGTCATGGTGATCGAATCCCTTAGTCTGTTCCCTACTGGAAGGCCTCTTTTATACTGCGCAATGGCAAGATTGGTGGGGCAGTCCCCAATCTGATTGAATGTTTCCCAGTAGCGACTGTTGTAGGATCTAAGGGTCTCTTTATCCCCCATGTCGATGGAGAGTAACTGGTCTATCTCCACCGGCGTTTTAGTGTTTGTTCGAAACCTTGTTACAAATGCTTCTGCCAGTTGAGCCCAGGAGGCTATGCTGCTCTCTGGGAGCTTTTCGAACCAAGTCAAGCCTAAGTCGCCAAGGCTTGATGGGAAGAGTATGCACATTAAAGCCTCGTTTCGCCTGTACACAGCCATGACTTGGCGAAAGTGGCTCAAGTGTGAATACGGGTCCGTCTTCCCTTCATATGTAGTGAATTTCGGCTGAAGGAAGCCTGATGGTAGGGGAGCGTTCTCGATTGCTGGAACAAACGGCGAAGTCTGTAGTCCTGCTAAGGCTTTTTCCGTTGGTTTGTAGGCAGGGCGCGGTATTGGCATTCCAACCTCGACGCTTCCATGCGTCCGAGGAGCCAACCGCTGTAAGGCAGAAACTCGTTGTGGATCCCTTGCCCTGGCATCCTCCTTGCATCGTGCTTTTTCTTCGAGCACGGTTCGTAAGTCGGATGACCTGGGCAGCTCTGTCTGTCTAGATCTGGTTTGGTGTGAATGTGAAGGCCAATACGTGTTTCCTTCAGTGTATGATCTCTCAGATCTCGTCCTCTCAGACCTAGAGTGATGAGTCCTGGAAGACAAGGATTGAGTGTCGCCTGTCCTGAGGCTTCTGCTTTCTCCTTGTGAGGGTGTAGTATTCCTACTACGATTTTCTGAGTGGCGAGGGGGCGTCTTGTTTTTGCGCCCCTCTCCTGTCGCCACTTCTTTTTTCTTCATCTGGCATTTCAAGGCCTCCATGTCCGCCGCCATCTTTCTTATTAATTCATCTTGCTCTTTTACGCGGTCTTCCAGAGCTTGAGGGTCAATCCTCCATCTTTGCCGGTCGGGACTCTGAGAGTGACGTGGACTGTTATTCCGCCTTCCCCTGTCACCCCTCCTAGAGTTATGTTGTTGGGGCTCCAAATCTGCCATAGGAGGGACAGAGGGTAATCCTTCTCGCCTTGCGCCCCCATCTGGAGTTAGCCCGTCGACGGCGGACTGCGGTAGTTCTTCAATGTGTGCCATTGATTGAGAAAATGAGAAGCTTAGTCAAGAGGTTTTTTGTTCTTGTCTGTTCTTCCCACAGACGGCGCCAATTGTACGGGAAAGAAATACGCCTCCTCGTATAATCATGTTGACCAAGTCCACGCTCCTCCGTACGACGTCGCTTTGTCACCTGAAAATGCAAACGTGAGCTAGCCGGCGGGTGTGTGCCAGAAACCTCTCCGATGCCTAAGTCAGTAAGCTTGACAAATAGACAAAGCTCTATGTTCTCAGAAAGCAAAAATTGTGTTGTGTTCTGTTACCTTCTCCAAGGTGATGTTTGTGAGCTTTTATAAGTTTCCTGTGGCACAATCCTAGTAGGACTTGTACTTCTCCATGCAGAGTCCTCCTAGGATTCATACTCCTAAGGATAATGCTTATCCTTTTACACCCCCCCCCAACTGCTTAAACCAAGTGGGATGGTTTTCATCATGGCCGAACTACCACATGACCGAAATAACACTGGCTATGCTGAGCCACAGAGAAGGCCGAACTATCCTTAGCTCGGTTTTCTCCTCCTACTCCTTATCTCGGCTTTCTCCTGTTCAACCATGGTGTGTTTAGACCAAGCTTCCAAGTAGCAAGCTCTGACCGATCTAACCATAATATGTCACGACCGGACTAAATGTGAGGCCGGACTCACTTCAAGTTGCCTCCGGACCGGAGTAGCTTTACACATTCTTGAGCCGGAGTAACCATACCTCTCCTGGGCCGGAGTAACTACACTTCTCCTGGGCCGGAGTAACTATACTTCTCCTGGGCCGGAATAACTTTGCGGTTTTTTTCACCCAGTCCTTGGCACTTTGGGCCACAATTCCCATCACGCAGCTCGGCCCAATTTTTACCAAAAATTACCCTCTCAAATATCATTGCCTTTGCGTGATCTTGTAGGGATGCTTCATTTTCATGTTTTATGATAGCTCCAAAATTCATTGTCTTAAGGTGGATCTCAACATCAAAAATCCAAAATAAATAATTTTTTTTCCAGAAATGTCAAGAGCTAAGAACTCTAATTTTGAAAGATATGACATGATTTCTAAATTTAACAAAAACAATATATTTAGTATCACTTAAATATATTAAGGAAATATAAAATTAACTTTAGAATTTATTTATACATATTATAGCCACCCAATAGCTTTATCTTCTTAGCTGGCTAGAATCTCGTACTGATAACGTATTATAAAACTAAATAAAATAAAAGAGGAAGAGCCACTATAGAAGAGGAAATATAAGATCACGCATGCAATACATAATTTTTCTATATCTTCATAACTATGCAAACTCACCTATTTATAGGTGATAAAACCTTCATTATACACCACTATTCATCACACCATGTGGTTTACCAAATGGCATATCACACTTCCCACATGGTAAAACTTTCCCCTATTTCTACTTTAGCCCCAAACCCATTAGAATTTTAATTACATCTCTTTTAATGGTCATCTAAATATTTCACAATATTTTGCATGTTCTTTGTGTCCTTTAAATTACTTCTTTTTGAAGACCTTTTTCACATACTTGCAAATTCTCAATTTTTGCTTCTTATTACTCTGTAAATTTTAAATTTTAAATTTTAATTAATTAATTTATTTTTTTGTTAATGGTCAACCAAAGACTCACAGCCTTGGTATGAATTATGGCATTTCTTGCATAGTCTGGTTTTTTTACTCGCCTTCTTTGAGGCATTTACGCGGTGTTTGGTTGAGAGATTTGGGAAGAGATTTGAAAGGGAAAAGGAAAAGGTATGTAAAACTAAGTGAAATATAGGTATATTTTATTCATATTTCATCTACTTTTTCCTTTTCACTTTATAAATTCCTTTCCAAATCACTCAACCAAACAAAACTTTACTTTTTCAGAGATCTCTCTTCTGTAGTGTTTACTTTTTTCCTTCCTAATAAATATTTGATTATGTTTAAATTGAGCACATTTACATCGCCAGAAACATGGTGGTACTTCTTTTCTATGGTTTAATGCGTCACATTGTGATAGATATTTTGATCAACTTAATGTGTGGCATTCGAACACTACTATTACTGGCAAATGCTCCACGGTCGTATAATAATCAGTCTAACAGGTAAATTATTTCCCTATTTCTCTCGACTACTTTTCTTTTCTGATTTACTTTTACCTTTTTTCTTAATAAACAACATCATGATTATTATGTGTGAGTATACGTGCACATCCTCATAACATGTTGGAAATGGTTACAAATTTGGGGTAAAATCAGAATTTTATCTTAAGTTCGGTTTATTTTTTAGGTGGGCCTCGTGCGTTGATTTTCACGGGTCAAAGTGATAACGCATTCTATGCCGCGTTGTGATTCACGTGGTATATTTGGTTGTTCAAAACCATTACCGAGTGAATGGGAAATTGAAACCAAAGTGTGCTCCATGGAAATAGAGTTTTGGTGAAAATTCCTTAAGGTTGTAAAATGGCTTGTCCCACATTGATTTGGTGGGAAGTTTTGAATGGGTTTATAAGGCTTGGGTTTGGTACTTAGGGTGTGCCCCAAAGGGTACCTAAGTGTTTTAGAGGGAGAGGTTATGGGCAAAATGGGCTAGACCCATTGGACCCAAAAACCACACACGCACCGCCGTCCGTCCAAGCAGGCTGGGCTGGGCTTGGGCGCGGGTGTGTGGTTGGGTTGGGCTTGTTTGGGCCAAAAACATTTGACTTTAATTTTATTTTTTGTTAAAAAAAAATCCATAATTCAAAATTAAACTGGTTTGGTTTTACTGTATATCCAAACAGGGCCCTTCCAATTTTTGTTATCTGTTTGAATTGTAATCCAACAGATTCAAATCTGTTTGAATTCAAATTGTAATCCAACGGATTCAAATCTGTTTGAATTCAAATCAGTTTGCACCTGTTCAATTCAAAATTTGCAGCCACCAATGCATCTATAAATAAGACAGCCCTCATTTGGATTTTGTAACTCTAATTTTCGTCCTTCATAATTCTGCAAACATCCTCTTCATTTTGCTGCATTATTTTCTTGTCAGAGAGAGTATAAACACTTAGTGTGTTCGTTAGGCAAACAATTTGTAGTGCTGCTATTGTTTGTAGTAGATCATTTTATCCTGGGAGATAGACATCCAAATTCTGAAAGCACTGTGGAGAGGACGAATCTGTCTTATGGACACAGTCACTACAACAAAAACATACTTTAGTGACACTACACTAGTGGCATATTTTTAGAAAATGCCACAAAAAATGATATTTAGTGGCACATTTTTTAAAAATACCACAAAACAACAAACATAAAAGGCTCTAGTGACATTTCAATAAACAAGTATCACAAAACTACAACAAAAACATACTTTAGTGGCACTACACTAGTGGCATATTTTTAGAAAATGCCATGAAAATGATATTTAGTGGCACGTTTTTTAAAAATGCTACAAAACGACAAATATAAAAGGCTCTAGTGACATTTCAATGAACAAGTGTCACAACACTACAACAAAAACATATTTTAGTGACACTATACTAGTGGCATGTTCTTAAAAATGTCACAAAAAGAATATTTGGTGGCATTTTTTAGAAAAATGTCATAGAGCCACAAACATACAAGGCTCTAGTGGCATTTCAATTAAAAAAAGTGTCACTTCACTACAACAAAAATGTCACTACAAAAACTTTTTATGAATATTTGCAATGGTATTTTTTTAAAATGTCAAGACACTAGGTAGGTGCAAATTACTTTTTATGGCACTTAGTGAAAAGTGTCATAAACAAATATTTTATAGCATTTTGAGAAATGCCACTAAGCCAAAAACTTTCCAAGCTTATAATGACATTTTTGAAAAAATAAAAAATGCCAATATATTTTCTAAATTTTTAAAATGTAGTAAATGATTAAAAATAAATGAATTAAACTCAATATACACTACAGGAACAAGCATATTCGGCGACTAAATTTCCTGACCAAAAAAATTTGGTCGTTGAAAGTATAGCTTTCAGCGACCAAAACAGCATTAGTTGCCAAAAGTAAAGCTTTTTGGCGACTAAACAATTTTAGTAGCCAAAAGTCTACAATTGGCGACTAAAACTAAGTTTGGTCGCTGATTATATGGGTTTTAATGACTAAAAAATTTTTAGTAGCCCAAAGTAAAGCTTTTTGGCGACTAAAAAAATTTAGTAGCCAAAAGTCTACAATTGGCGACTAAAAATAAGTTTGGTCGCTGATTATATGGGTTTTACCAACTAAAAAAATTTTAGTAGCCAAAAGTAAAGCTTTTTTATGCCAAAAAAAATTTTAGTAGCCAAAAGTCTACAATTGGCGACTAAAAAATAAGTTTAGTCGCCAAAAGTGGTCATTTTTAGCGCGGGAGAACTAAAATCCTAAGGCGGGAATAAAATTTTTTGGTGACCAAAATTTTGGTAGCTGAAAGTGCATCTTCGGCGATCAAATCCGATTTTGGTCGACAAAAGTTAAGTTTTTTAGCAACTAAAAAATAATTAGTAGCCAAAAGTATAGAATTGGCGACTAAAAATTTTTTAGTCGCCAAAAGTAGTCCTTTTTTTTTTATTTTGGTAGTAAATAGTTTATTTTACATAAATTATGTTCAATAAAATAATTATGTTTATATATATACTTTTATATTAATATGGATGTATGTACTATATAAATAATATATGTTGCATATATAATCATGTGGTGCTATAGAGGTGTAGTGGGAAGAGTGTGGTGTATAAGGCTCATGGTGCGGAAGGTTGGTGGTTCGAGTCTCCGCAAGAGCGGATCAAATTGTTCTACAACGAATTATCGTCATGAATGGCACTTGATAGCATCACTAATAGTGCCTACCATGACATTAAAGTGTCACTGAAAGGTTTTAGTCTTGATGGTGTAATGACACTTACAAGTGTCACTAACTCTTTTTTTAATGGCGCTTGATAGTGCCACAAATAATATCTACCATGACATTAAAATATCATTGAAAGTTTTCAGCCATGATGGTGCAGTGGCACTTGCAAGTACCTACCGTGGCACCGATAGAAGTGGCACTTGTTCAAAATGCCACAAGATCAAAAAATGTCATTAGAAGAATAGTTTTGTGGCACTTTCAAATGTCACTAAACTAAGAAAATGTTGTAGTGAGTGTCAAACACTGGACTTGATCAGATTATAATTCAAACAAATTAAATCAAGTAAGTTATTTAATTTATTTTTAGTGTTATTATTATTTATTTAAATCAGATTTTAATTTTGTTTTTGTAACAAAATAAAATATGTTTTTAATTATTTATTTTTATTTCGAGTTTGATTTTTGTAATCAAACAAATTATCTCATTTCCTTTATTTCTTTATATTCTGGTTGTTGTTTAGTACACAAAAAAATTTAATTTATTTAAATACAGTGAAGATTGTCCAACATAATATTCAAAGGTGAATAAACTAATTGCAGTTAAAGTGGTTGATAGGAGGTTATCCAATATATTTTGGGTAGAAAGACACTGTTATCCCCGTATATTTCTTCTTTTGTGGTCATAGGTTGGTACAGGTGAATTTGCAGCATACATTTTATGTTCTTATCATTGGGATATTTTATCATGAGTGATTGGATTCAAATTTGTTGTTGGTCAGTATTGCAGAATTATTTGATTTTCGGGATTTGATCTATTCATAATGTATAAAATTATTTTCTTTTTCATTATTTTTGTTTTGTTTTTCAAAAGCTTCTAGATCACAGAAAGGGATTTTTTTTTTTTTGAAAATAAAATAAAATAGATTGCTTGCCCTTACATATCAGACCATTGTTGTGATGAATTATGTATTCTTGATATAATACCTTTAGGTGTAATACCCCTGTTCTGTAATATGCTAATTGGTCCTTAACATGATGTGATTATGTATTTTGATATGATTTTGTGTTCCACCATGTGAAAATATGTGGTTTGAAATTTTATCTGTTCATCGTAGGAATATCTGTTTGAGTAGTCTGCTTTGGAAATTTAATTGAGGGCCTTATCGGCCACGGAACCCGAAATTGATTACGCCATTGTGGTTGGCATAATTTTTAGAGCCTACGGTGAAATTTAATTGAAATTTGATTTTGGTCAATTTAAAATGATTAAATTGATAAATTAAGTACCCCATTATTTTATATTAAAATATTTGTTAGTGGTGCTTGTTATATATTTGTATTGCACTCTCCTTTAGCTCTCTTAAAACTCAAAATCTGAGTTAGACAATTGAGAGTGAGAGAGAGGCCGGCCAGGGAGAGAAAAAGGGAGAGATTTGTGTAATTTGGGCTAAAGACTTGGGAATTTGAAGATCTAGCTCAAGATTTGGCTAGAGCTTGAGTGTTGAAGCTCTTAGGTAAGTGAATTCATGGACCCTTACTTGTAATTTGTAAGTTCAAGGGTTGTTTGTGATCAAGAACATGTAATGAGTTGATTTTTGTTGAGTTTGAAGTCTTAGAACTCATGCATGTGAGAAATTACTTTGAATTTGCATGTTTGAGCTTGAAACACATGATTCATGTAGAGTTTGGTTAAAGCTCATGTTGTAATCACCATTTGTACCATCTAAGTTGAGAATGATGAGCATCTCCCACATGCATGTACAAATCATGGGAGTATAAGTCTTGAATGTTTGAATTTGAGCATGTTGATGATGGGTTTGAGATATTTTGGGACATGCATGTAGATAATTCATGTAATTGAGCTTTCCTAATGTTGTAATCTTGCATTGGTAGCATGTTAGCATGTGTAAATGTGTAATTTGAACCATTGCATGCAAGAAATGTAGATGGAAAACCGATTTGGAGCTCAAGAACACGATCTGGGAAACCCAGATTTTTGAGGTCCGCTCGAGCGGGGTAATGGCCGCTCGAGCGGGAAAATCGTGTTCCCAGCATTTTTGCAGAGTTGGATGTCCGCTCGAGCGGGACAGTCCACGCTCGAGCGTGGATTTTTGTAGACAGGCCTTTAGCTCGAGCGCTCTATTCCACGCTCGAGCGCATCTTTCATGCAACCAGTACTTCTGCAGGCCTTAAGGGTCCGCTCGAGCGGAGAAGTTTACGCTCGAGCGGGACCCTGTTTCCTGGAATTTTGTTCATGCATTCTGTGATTCGTTTTCCGTTCCCTTTCACTTGTAAGCACTCTTAGGCATATGTTAAGCATTGTAAATGAGTTAATGAGATAAGAACAAAGCCTAAAGAGGAATATGTGAATTAAAGAACGGATTGAACTGTTAGTGACCCTTTTGTATTCATGAAATGTGTAGGGTCAAGCTCCAGGGCGCATCCACAAGCCGATCACTGTGAGTAATATCAATATTTGAAAACTTGTCAATGTCCAATTGTTATTCCCCTATAAACATTATGAGTTGTTAATTGGGATTGTGGACAAAAGTTTGACATGAATGAATGGGCCAAAGGCCGTTTTGACATGAATGAATGGGCCAAAGGCCGTTTTGACATGAATGAATGGGCCAAAGGCCGTTTTGACATTAATGAATGGGCCAAAGGCCGTTTTGACATGAATGAATGGGCCAAAGGCCGTTTGACATGAATGAATGGGCCAAAGGCCGTTTTGACATGAATGAATGGGCCAAAGGCCGTTTTGACATGAATGAATGGGCCAAAGGCCGTTTTGACATGAATGAATGGGCCAAAGGCCGTTTGACATGAATGAATGGGTCAAAGGCCGTTTTGACATGAATGAATGGGCCGAAGGCCGTTTTGCCATGAATGGAAACCCGGATGGGCCAGAGGCCAGAATGTTTGGAACTACAGTTACTTGACTTGCATTTCGTATAGTTATATATATTTGGTTGTTAAACAGAAGTATGAATTGGGCCCAAGGCCGTTTGGAGCATGTTGTTCTACTTATTGTTATGTAACTGTTGTATTTGATATTATTCACTGGGCTATCGCTCACGCTCATTCATGTATTTGTAGGTGAGCCAAGGGAAGTCCAAACCCAGCCCCAGTGAAGTCTGCTAGAAACAACAGGAGTTTTGGGAGAGTCAGCCTTGTGCCTCGCGCATGAGACCATCCTTGCCCTTTTACTATGTACCTATGTTTTGTCTTGTTGGCAAGGACCTAGTGCATGTCTGTACATAGTCTGTTATAGGTTGACTCGTTTTGGACGATCCTGTCTGTAATGAATTTTGTGAAACCGCACTTTTGATGTGAGTTATTAACGTATCTGAGTATGGTTTGTTTGATGTGCATATAAGCACGGCTCTATGGACAAAGTTTTTAAATTTTGCTTCCGTTTGGCCCCCATTAACTCTGTTAAAATACGTTTACAACAGTTTGAGGCCGTAGGTAATCTCATGATTACTGGCCGGTTACGTCCTTAACCCACGGGGGCGGGTTCGGGTCGTGATAGAGTGGTATCAGAGCACGAGTTAATAACTCACACACTTGTCCAAAAAGAGCAATAAGCGTCTAGATAAGATCTAGGATGCATTCATGTGATAAGTACGAGTTTGGAAGCATTGATTATATGCTTAAATGTTTTGTTATGAATAATTATATGTGTAAGTTGTGAACTACTTGCATTACGAATTATCTGGAAATATGTGCTCCTTAGTGTATGTGTACTTGTGTACCTTTGGTATGGAATATAATGCAAGTTTAATCAGATGGTGAGAACCAGAGGTGATGAGTTAGAGGAATCCTCTACTGCCCGACTGGACAGAATGGAAAGACTGATTCAGGAAATGGCAGAAGCTTTGAGACAGCAATAGGAGTGGCAACAACAGTGGCAGCAACCACACCCGCCACCTCCACCTCCGGCACCACCCGTGCCAGATAATCAAAATGATGATCGGATAATCGCTCTCACCAAGGAGTTCAAGAAAATGAAACCACCACAGTTTCATGGTGGACTGGATCCTTTGAAAGCGGAAGCTTGGGTTCTTGGGATCGAAAAACTGTTTGAAGTATTTCCGTGCTCGGATACACAGAAAGTACTTCTAGCCACTTTTATGCTAGAAGACGAAGCGAGAAGATGGTGGATGTTGATGCGAGAAAACCACAGGGATGTTGACTGGGTGAAATTTTTGGAAATCTTCTATGACAAGTACTTCCCGCAATGTGTCCGGGACAGGAAAGTGGCAGAGTTCATAGAACTCAAGCAAGACAGCATGACTGTAGCTGAGTATGAGGCCAAATTTACTGAATTGGCCAGGTTTGCACCACACGTAATTGACACTGATTATAAGAAGGCAAGGCATTTTGAAGGTGGGCTCCGAAGTGACATCCTAGAGCGAGTGAATGTCCTGAAGTTGGAGACCTACATCGGGGTGCTTGACCGGGCCATCATATCAGAGGCTAACATAGCTAGGCAAGCTAAGCCAACAATCGAATGGAAAAGCAACAAAAGACAAGGCTTCTTTTCGAAGAAGAAATTCTTGAAAAAGCAAAACACGGGCTCCTCAACTACTTCCAGTTCTTCCCGAGACCCAGCTCCCATGTGCAACACTTGTGGCAAAAAGCACCGTGGAGTCTGTTACCGTACATCAGGAGCCTGTTTTAAGTGTGGGAAACAAGGGCATATAGCCCGAGATTGTAATCAGAATAGTGGGAAGATAGTTGCTAGCTCCACTGCATCGATCCCGAAGCCGGGAAACACTTTGAGATCTGCTACTACTGGGGATACAGTGATACACGGAATGCCAATGCCGTTGTCTCAGGTACTATTTCAATATGTAATCAGGATGCCTTTGTATTAATTGATTCTGGATCGACGCACTCATTTGTGACATATGCATTTGCATCTAGATTGAAAAGACCCCTAGAATTGTTGCCATATTTGTTATGTGTGTCTGCTCCATCGGGGGAATCTGTGTTATGTGACTATATATATCGGTTTTGTGACATGCATATTGAGGATGCTACCCTATATGTAGATTTGTTGCCCTTAAACTTTAGACACTTCGATGTAATTTTGGGCATGGATTGGTTGACCAAATATTGTGCTACTATAGATTGTGTGACAAAGAGGGTTGTGTTTAAACCACCAGAACAAGAAGAAATTGTGTTTGTGGGAAATGGGGTAGTACCTCCACCATATTTGATATCTGCAATGAAAGCATGTAAATTGATCAGGAAGGGATGCCAGGGTTATTTGTGTTATGTATTGACTGAACAATTCGTGAATGTTGAATTGAATGATATTCCCATTGTTAGAGAATTCCCAGATGTGTTTCCAAATGAATTACCAGGGGAATTGGTAGACAGAGAGATAGAGTTTACTATTGAAACTGTGCCAGGCACCCAGCCTATTTCTAAAACTCCCTACAGGATGGCTACAGCCGAAATGAAAGAATTAAAAGAACAGTTGCAAGACCTTCTTGATAAAGGGTTTATCCGGCCCAGTACTTCGCCTTGGGGCGCACCAGTGTTATTTGTAAAGAAAAAGGATGGTACCTTACGCCTGTGCATTGATTACCGGGAATTGAACAAGGTAACGATAAAGAACAAATATCCCTTACCCCGTATTGATGACTTATTTGATCAGTTGCAGGGATCACAGATGTTTTCTAAGATTGATTTGAGATCTGGGTATCATCAGCTGAAGGTTAAAGCAGAGGATGTTGAGAAAACCGCATTCAGAACGAGGTATGGTCATTTTGAATTTCTTGTTATGCCATTTGGAGTGACTAATGCTCCGGCAGCGTTTATGGACCTAATGAATAGAATTTTTAAAACCTACCTTGATGAGTTTGTTGTAGTCTTCATCGATGATATTTTGATTTACTCTAAAGATAAACTTAACATGAACATCATTTGAGGATTGTTTTACAAATACTTCGGGAAAGAAAACTATTTGCTAAGTTAAAGAAATGTGAGTTTTGGTTGGATGAGGTTATTTTCTTAGGGCACGTGGTCAACAAGGAAGGAATTTCAGTGGACCCGCAGAAAATAGAAGCAATTGTGAATTGGCCTACACCAACTAATGTGACAGAAGTTCGCAGTTTCATGGGCTTAGCTGGGTACTACAGAAGGTTTGTAAAGGACTTTTCGAAATTAGCTGTGCCTCTTACCCAATTGACACGTAAAGGACAACCATTTGAGTGGAATAGTGAAAGAGAATCAGCCTTTCATGAATTGAAGACAAGATTGACCACTGCACCAATTTTGACACTACCTTCAGGTACGGAAAATTTTGTGATTTTCAGTGACGCATCTTATAAGGGTTTGGGTTGTGTATTAATGCAGAACGGAAAGGTTATTGCTTACGCCTCCCGACAGTTGAGGCCACATGAGAAGAATTATCCAACACATGACCTAGAATTGGCCGCAGTTGTTTTTGCTTTGAAAATCTGGCGGCATTATTTGTATGGGGCAAAGTGTGAAGTCTACACAGATCATAAAAGCCTAAAATACTTCTTCACGCAGAAAGAGTTGAATATGCGTCAGAGAAGATGGCTAGAGCTGATAAAAGACTACGACCTAGAAATTCAGTACCATCCCGGGAAAGCTAATACAGTGGCTGATGCCTTGAGCAGAAAATCAACAGGGAGTATGGCTTGTTTGCTTACTGAACAAAGGGAGATTTTGCGAGACTTTGAAAAGTCTGAAATTGAAGTGGTGGTATGTGAACCTGGCGGATTGATAGCCGCCATTACAGCCGAACCGGCAATTGTTGATGAAATCAAGCAGAAACAGAAAGAATATGAGTTCCTCCGAAAGGTAATTGATGAATTTGAAGTCAGCCCAAAAGCAGAGTTCAGTGTCGAGAATGGAATGTTGAAATTTCGAAACCGAATATGTGTTCTAGTTATTCCGGAGCTAAAGAAGAGGGTCTTAGATGAAGCCCACAGATCCGTATTTGCTATGCATCCGGGTAACAATAAAATGTATCGGGATTTGAAACAAACCTATTGGTGGCCTAAAATGAAGAAAGAGATTGCAGAATATGTGTCCAAGTGCCTTCAGTGTCAGCAAGTTAAGGCTGAACATCAGAAACCAGGCGGTCTACTTCAACCTCTCCCCATTCCTGAGTGGAAGTGGGAACATGTGACTATGGATTTCGTTGTTGGCCTACCTCGGACTTCCCGAGGTATGGATTCTGTTTGGGTTGTAGTTGATAGACTGACTAAATCTGCACATTTTCTGCCTGTCAAAACTACATTTACTGCCTACAGGTTGGCTACTACTTATGTTGATGAAATTGTCCGCTTACACGGAGTTCCAGTATCCATTGTGTCGGATAGAGATCTGAAGTTTGTATCTAGATTGTGGAAGAGTTTGCAGGAAGCTATGGGAACAGAACTAAGGTTCAGCACTGCATTCCACCCACAGACAGATGGGCAGTCAGAACGAACAATACAGACTTTGGAAGATATGCTTCGCATGTGTGCTTTGGATTTTCAGGGGAGTTGGGAAGATTACTTGCCACTTGCAGAATTTGCCTATAATAATAGCTTCCACTCCAGCATCGGTATGGCACCATACGAGGCTTTGTATGGTAGGAGGTGTAGATCACCTATTTGTTGGACAGAGGTCGGAGACAGAGCTTTGCTTGGGCCCGAAATTGTACAAGACACCTCTGAAAAGATCAAAACTATTCGGCAAAGGCTCAAAACAGCTCAAGACCGACAGAAGAATTATGCAGACGTTCGGAGAAGACCTCTTGCGTATGAGGTCGGTGACCATGTGTCCATCCGAGTTTCTCCGATGAAAGGCCAAGTCAGGTTTGGGAAAAAGGGCAAGTTGTCGCCCCGTTACATTGGGCCGTTTCAGATTTTGGAGAGGCTTGGCCCAGTTGCTTATAGAGTTGCTTTGCCACCGGGATTCGAGCAAATCCATAACGTATTCCATGTGTCGATGTTGAGGGGTTACCTCCGAGACCCATTGCATGTGATTGATTATCACCGGGTTGCTATTGATGAAAATATGGAATATGCTGAATGGCCGGAAAGAATTGTTGACCGACAAGTGAAAGAATTGAGAAATAGATCCATTCCAATGGTGAAAGTGGAATGGAAGGAACACTATGGGACAGATGCTACATGGGAAAAAGAGGAGGAAATGCGTCTACGCTATCCACATTTGTTTCCCGACGAAGGTAAATTAAGTTTGGAGGACCAAACTTCCTAAAGGGGGGAAGACTGTAATACCCCTGTTCCGTAATATGCTAATTGGTCCTTAACATGATGTGATTATGTATTTTGATATGATTTTGTGTTCCACCATGTGAAAATATGTGGTTTGAAATTTTATCTGTTCATCGTAGGAATATCTGTTTGAGTAGTCTGCTTTGGAAATTTAATTGAGGGCCTTATCGGCCACGGAACCCGAAATTGATTACGCCATTGTGGTTGGCATAATTTTTAGAGCCTACGGTGAAATTTAATTGAAATTTGATTCTGGTCAATTTAAAATGATTAAATTGATAAATTAAGTACCCCATTATTTTATATTAAAATATTTGTTAGTGGTGCTTGTTGTATATTTGTATTGCACTCTCCTTTAGCTCTCTTAAAACTCAAAATCTGAGTTAGACAATTGAGAGTGAGAGAGAGGCCGGCCAGGGAGAGAAAAAGGGAGAGATTTGTGTAATTTGGGCTAAAGACTTGGGAATTTGAAGATCTAGCTCAAGATTTGGCTAGAGCTTGAGTGTTGAAGCTCTTAGGTAAGTGAATTCATGGACCCTTACTTGTAATTTGTAAGTTCAAGGGTTGTTTGTGATCAAGAACATGTAATGAGTTGATTTTTGTTGAGTTTGAAGTCTTAGAACTCATGCATGTGAGAAATTACTTTGAATTTGCATGTTTGAGCTTGAAACACATGATTCATGTAGAGTTTGGTTAAAGCTCATGTTGTAATCACCATTTGTACCATCTAAGTTGAGAATGATGAGCATCTTCCACATGCATGTACAAATCATGGGAGTATAAGTCTTGAATGTTTGAATTTGAGCATGTTGATGATGGGTTTGAGATATTTTGGGACATGCATGTAGATAAATCATGTAATTGAGCTTTCCTAATGTTGTAATCTTGCATTGGTAGCATGTTAGCATGTGTAAATGTGTAATTTGAACCATTGCATGCAAGAAATGTAGATGGAAAACCGATTTGGAGCTCAAGAACACGATCTGGGAAACCCAGATTTTTGAGGTCCGCTCGAGCGGGGTAATGGCCGCTCGAGCGGGAAAATCGTGTTCCCAGCATTTTTGCAGAGTTAGATGTCCGCTCGAGCGGGACACTCCACGCTCGAGCGTGGATTTTTGTAGACAGGCCTTCAGCTCGAGCGCTCTATTCCACGTTCGAGCGCATCTTTCGTGCAACCAGTACTTCTGCAGGCCTTAAGGGTCCGCTCGAGCGGAGAAGTTTACGCTCGAGCGGGACCCTGTTTCCTGGAATTTTGTTCATGCATTCTGTGATTCGTTTTCCGTTCCCTTTCACTTGTAAGCACTCTTAGGCATATGTTAAGCATTGTAAATGAGTTAATGAGATAAGAACAAAGCCTAAAGAGGAATATGTGAATTAAAGAACGGATTGAACTGTTAGTGACCCTTTTGTATTCATGAAATGTGTAGGGTCAAGCTCCAGGGCGCATCCACAAGCCGATCACTGTGAGTAATATCAATATTTGAAAACTTGTCAATGTCCAATTGTTATTCCCCTACAAATATTATGAGTTGTTAATTGGGATTGTGGACAAAAGTTTGACATGAATGAATGGGCCAAAGGCCGTTTTGACATGAATGAATGGGCCAAAGGCCGTTTTGACATGAATGAATAGGCCAAAGGCCGTTTTGACATGAATGAATGGGCCAAAGGCCGTTTTGACATGAATGAATGGGCCAAAGGCCGTTTGACATGAATGAATGGGCCAAAGGCCGTTTTGACATGAATGAATGGGCCAAAGGCCGTTTTGACATGAATGAATGGGCCAAAGGCCGTTTTGACATGAATGAATGGGCCAAAGGCCGTTTGACATGAATGAATGGGCCAAAGGCCGTTTTGACATGAATGAATGGGCCGAAGGCCGTTTTGCCATGAATGGAAACCCGGATGGGCCAGAGGCCAGAATGTTTGGAACTACAGTTACTTGACTTGCATTTCGTATAGTTATATATATTTGGTTGTTAAACAGAAGTATGAATTGGGCCCAAGGCCGTTTGGAGCATGTTGTTCTACTTATTGTTATGTAACTGTTGTATTTGATATTATTCACTGGGCTATCGCTCACGCTCATTCATGTATTTGTAGGTGAGCCAAGGGAAGTCCAAACCCAGCCCCAGTGAAGTCTGCTAGAAACAACAGGAGTTTTGGGAGAGTCAGCCTTGTGCCTCGCGCATGAGACCATCCTTGCCCTTTTACTATGTACCTATGTTTTGTCTTGTTGGCAAGGACCTAGTGCATGTCTGTACATAGTCTGTTATAGGTTGACTCGTTTTGGACGATCCTGTCTGTAATGAATTTTGTGAAACCGCACTTTTGATGTGAGTTATTAACGTATCTGAGTATGGTTTGTTTGATGTGCATATAAGCACGGCTCTATGGACAAAGTTTTTAAATTTTGCTTCCGTTTGGCCCCCTTTAACTCTGTTAAAATA
This sequence comes from Camellia sinensis, assembly GCF_055761805.1. NCBI lineage: Eukaryota > Viridiplantae > Streptophyta > Magnoliopsida > Ericales > Theaceae > Camellia > Camellia sinensis. The sequence goes on along the minus strand of NC_138969.1, from coordinate 44,599,530 downwards.
GGTTTACAACAGTTTGAGGCCGTAGGTAATCTCATGATTACTGGCCGGTTACGTCCTTAACCCACGGGGGCGGGTTCGGGTCGTGACATTAGGTCTTAGACTTTATAATATCTGATTTGCATTTTTAAAAAAAAAAAAAAATTGTAGTTGCATATTCATTAATGTAACATGTGCTCATTGAAATTTTACTGTTGTGAAAATAAATAGTGTTTCAAATATAGTACTCCTTCTGTCCCAAAATAATGGTCCCTTTTGGGAAATTCAACTTTTTTTGATAGTATAATTATTGTACTTTTAAAAAAATTATTTTTTCAAAATTACCCTTTGATAGTACATTTTTTTTGGGAATATCAATACCATAATTGTACTTTTTATGTTGTTAATGAATTTAAAAGAAGGGCAAAATATGAAATTTATATTATTTTTGTACTTGATTTTTGAAAAGATATTAATATTTTGGGACAATGAAAAATAAAATAAGGGACTAATATTTTAAGCCGGAAGGAGTAAAAGAAGGATCCTTTGTGGGGAAAAAACTCACTGGGGTTCATTCAATTTTGTAGACCATAATGAAAAACCTGTAACAACTATAGATTTTTTGCCAAAATGGATTGTTATATTTTGGTTTCAATCACTACTTTCATATCTACCCAGATAAGATATAAAAGCTTGTTGCTATAGTTGACATCTTACTTGCACACTAACAAAAATTATAGTTAAACTGTGGTGTTCTTTGCAAGTAATTGGGAAACAAACAAACACATAGTTTATTGGTTACACTAGCTCATGTTTATTAGCTGGAAAAATTCTCTGAAAAATATCAAAACTTGTTTGTTAGATTTTGGGATGTGTATCTCTACTAAATGAGTTTTCCTAACTAAATAAATAAATTAAATTATTTGCTTCACTATTTATGTTCTGAGAGGGTAATTTATGTGAATAAATTGGGCTGAGCTAAGTCCATCTATCTTAAACATTGGGCCGAGCTACGAGTTGAGGTAAAAGCTTAGATAGCCCGGTCCTGGGTCAGTTGGACACTAAGTCGGACAGAGACGTCGCCAGGGGTTTGACCTGGCTATCTAAAGCTAGGCCTTGTAGCAAGCCGAGGTAGTAAGGAAGAGGCCGAGCTAAGTATAGCTCGGCGGGGCGCTATCATGCAATTGGGGCTACCAGTGTTATCTAGGGAAACATTGAGACATGTTAGCTCGGTTGACCATACCGCCAGCCTAAGTAAAAGAGTCGAAACTATCTCACTTGGTTGGCAGTGAATAGGGTGTTATCATGATAGGCATTATCCTCGGAAATGTGATTCCTAAGAGGACTGCTAATCTCATTTCTAAGAGGACATTGCTAAAAAGAGTTAGAATCCTACTAGGATTGTGCCAGGCGAAATCTATAAAAGCATGACAAGACCTATGCACAAGTATCGCAATTCTTATTCTCAAATACACAAAGTTTTTGTATTTATTGTCTATTTTGTTGACTTAGGCATTGGAGAGGTTTCCAGCACACACCTGCCGGCTAGCTCACGTTTGTGTTTTTAGGTAGCAAAGCGACGACATTTGAAGGCGTTCAAACTTGATTAACAAGATTATAAGAGAAAATTATTCTGCTCTCATACAATTGGCGCCGTCTTCAGGAAGTTTACAGAGAACAAACCTTTTGATCTAGTTTTTCTTTGATTAACTCCAATGGCGCATAATGAAGACTTGGCATTTTCTGCCATTGATGGGCAAACCCCAGAAGGGGGAGAGAGACACGAAGGTTTGCCTTTTGTCCCACCTATGGCAGAATTGGATCCCTAGCAACGGAACTGACGGAGAGACACGCAAAAGAGACGAGGTTCAAGTCTGCACTGCTCTCAAAGCCCTGATAGACAGAGGCGGAGGATGGATTCTCAGGTTCTTGAAGATTGCGTAAGGAAGCAAGACAAAGTAATAAGGAGAATGGCGGCTGACATGGAGACGATGAAGCGCCAGATAAAAGGCAAAGGAGTGGTAGAAAAAGAGATGGGCAAAGGCAGAACGCACTCTAGCTACTCAGGAGATCGTGACAGGCAAGTCACGCCATCACAAACTAAAAACAGAAGCCTCAGGATAGGCGACACGCAGTGAAGGACCTCTAGGACTCGTTACTCAAAGTTTGAGAGAACGAGGACTAAAAGGTCTTGTACAAAGGGAAGTAGTTATTAGCCCTCGCATATGCACCAAATGACATCAAGGCACGTAGAGTTGCCTAGGTCTTCGAACTTACAGACAGTGCTAAAAGAGAGGGCACAAAGGCAAGAAGACGCCCAGGAACGCGACCTCCAAAAGGTCTCTACTCTATAGCGGTTGGCTCCTTAGACACATGGAAGTGTTAAGGTTGGAATGCCAGTTCTGCGCCTTGCCTATGGACCAGCAAACAAAGCATTAGCAAGGTTACAAACTCACCGTTCATTCTGGTAATAGAGAATGCATCGTTACCCTTAAGCTTCCACTAGTCTAAATTCACCATTTCCGCCAGGTTATGGCTGTATACTGACAGAACGAGGCTCTAATGTGTATCTTGTTTCCCTCAAGCTTAGGCAATCTAGGCTTGACATGGTTTAAGAGGTTGCCAGAAGGCAACATAGCTTCATGGACTCAACTTGCATAGGTGTTTGTTACCAGGTTTAAGACAAACACCAAGATGCTAGTGGAGATAGACCAGCTGCTCTCCATCGACATGGGCAAGAAAGAAACACTAAAGTCTTCTAATAACCGTTATTGGGAGACTTTTACTCAAATTGGAGATTGCCCATAAACCTAGCTATCGCACAGTATAAACGGGGTCTACCAACGGGAAATAAATTGAGGGATTCAATGACAATGACGCCACCTCTCATAATGGAGGCCTTAATGGAGAGAGTGCATCAGCATATCAGGGTAAATGAAGATGGCGCTCGTGCCAAGGCAAAGTCTAGCACAACAACAATGTCGGAAAAAAAACCCATGACGGAAGTTAACATGGTCGGCCGGGAAGAACGACTAAATAAAAATGGTCGAGGCAAACGACCAAACGATAAGGACTCCAAAGCAAGGAGGTTGAGAGTCCACACCACCATCACCACGGTGTTCAATAAGCCTATCTACTGGATTCTTAGCGAGATATGCGACGAACCCTTCGTTCGGTAGCCAACCAAGTTGGGAAAAGCGCAAAGGGGCTACGATAATAGATACCGTTGCACCTTCCATGATGAGAAGGGGCACCGAACTGAAAACTGTATGCCATTAAGACAACATCTAGAGGAGTTAGTGGCCGTAGGCCACCTAGATCGGTATATTGAAGGGGGAGTGCAACCAGCCCCCCAAGACCGCAACGGGCTAAATGAGACACCGGCCGACGATCTACCCCAAGGCATAATCAATGTGATACACAAGATCATCAAGCCTGAATGAGTATGTGAACTCAGAGAGATAATCAAGAAGGCTGAGCACATGAGAGTGGTACTGAGTGCACAGCTTACCATAAAAAAGGCGGAAAACAGAGGCGACAAACGTTATCTCCTTCTTTGACAAGGACTTAGCAAGGTTACAAAGCCTATACAACGACGCACTAGTGGTTAATCTGCGTGTCAAGAATTTCGATATCAAACGGATCCTGATTGACCAAGGGAGCTCATGCGAGATAATGTACTATGAGAGCTTCAAGTAGCTCAAGTTGGAGGACAACGATTTAGCACCCGCAACATCTCCCTTACTTGGCTTCAACTCAATGCCAGAATGGCCGGTTGGCAAGATAATTTTTCCGGTTAAAGCTGGAGCAATGATAAAACAAGTGGAATTCTGGGTATTGAAAGTCACTTCCACCTACAACATAATCTTGGGAAGAGCATGGTTGCACACCATACACGCGGTAGCATCAACCTACCACCAGGTGATACAATTTTCTAACGAAGCTGGCATGATTAAAGAGGTCTTAGAAGACCAAATCATGTCCAAACAATGCTTCGTAACAGTAAACGACAGCCGAACTACAAAAGGGTTTGTACAAATGGTAGAGGAGTCAGAAAGCTGCGAACTGTTCGCAGACGTCGGCAAGGTAGCTGAACAAAAGGCAGTAGAAGATCTGGTAAAGGTCAGAATAGACGAAAAAGTCCTAGAAAAGTTCTTTCTACTTGACTCATCTTTGTCCAACATCGAGAGAATAGAGATCATGGAATTCTTGATCTCTAACATCGAGGTGTTTGCCCGAATGCCATACGACATGCCTGGTATTGACCCTAACTTCATCTACCATCAACTTAATGTCCATCCAAACGCCAGACCAATTATACAACGAACGCGCCAATCGGCACTTCACCATGCCGAGATAGTGGCTGAGGAAGTGGGAAACTTGCTGGAAGCGAGGGCAATCAGAGAGGTACACTATCCCAAGTAGATTTCCAACACTGTGGTGGTGCCAAAGAAGAACAACAAGTGGCGCGTATGTGTGGACTACAAAACAGTCAACAAAGCATGCCCAGAAGACAACTTTCCCTTACCTCGGATAGACTAACTAGTGGACCTAACTGTAGGTCACAACCAACTTAGCTTTCTTAATGCATATGATGGATACCATTAGATCGTTATGTACGAATCGGACTAGGAGGTTACGTCCTTCACAACACCTAAGGGATTATATTGTTGTAAAGTCATGCTCTTTGGCTTAAAAAATGTAGGGGCAACATTCCAGTGAATGATCACTAAAATGTTCGAGCCATTGTTGGGCAGAACAATAAAAGCGTATATAGACGACATGGTGGTCAAGAGTAAGAACGAAGGAGACTATCTCAATGATCTAGCTGAGATGTTTCACATTTTGAAGGCCCACAATCTGCGGCTGAACACATCCAAATGTGCGTTTGGCATAGGGTCAGGTAAATTTCTTGGCTTTCTAGTGACCAACTAAGGTATAGAAGCCGATCCTTCTCAGATTAAAGCCATTTAAGATCTTAAAAGGCTCAACATAGTCAGGGAAGTACAGCATCTTACGGGCCTAGCTGCCGCACTAAACCGATTCATAAGTCGATTGTTAAACAGATGTCGACCATTCTTCCAGGCGTTGAAGGCCAAGTTTGAGTGGAATGACGAGTGCGACCGCGCTCTGGAAAGCTTGAAAGAATACATGACCTCTCCACCATTGTTAGTAACCCCAGTAGTAGGAGAGGAACTTGTTATGTACTTGGTAGTTTCCCAGCATGCAGTTAGTACAGTGTTGGTATGAGCCAAGGGAATACAACACCTGCCTATCTTTTATGTTAGTAAGACACTATTGGGCATCAATACAAGGTATCTACCGTTGGAGAAGTTGGCCTTAGCATTAATGATGGCTTCAAGAAAACTGTCGCATTACTTCCATGCTCACACCGTGATCGTCTTAACAGCCTTCCCCTTAAAAGCCTTGTTTAAAATAGCGAACTTTTTCGAGCTAATTTTAAAGTGGGCAGTGGAGTTAGGACAGTTCGACATTAAGATTCAACCAAGAACCGCAATAAAGGCCCAAGCTTTGGTAGATATCGTGGCCAAGTTTGCTCCAGGCATCCATAATGCTTCCTGTAGACACCCCATTTTTGACCGTCCTCAAGACTTGGACGTCACCGTTGGAACACTCGGTGATCATCCGTGCTTGTGTTCGTCTCGAGTTTCTGGAGGTCTCGGCTGCGCGCCTCGTCTCAGGATCTCTCGACTCGACTTTTCGGTGTCTGGTTTTGTACCAAACACTTGTGTTTCTGCCTTGAGAGGCAGGGAATGACTTATTGGCCATTCCCACACCCCACCGGCTGTCCCCTCACACCACCGGCCATTTATTGGTGCCACCGGCAATGGTTTCTTGAAACCAATGGCTGGTCGGCACTATATTTTGCCGACCGGCACTTTTCTCTGGCCAGTGACCTTTTTTTGCTAGCCGATGTGACCCTTTTGCACCCTTCAGACTTGGTGCATGCCAGCTGTGCCAGCTAGAATGCACCAACACTCCTCCCCGTGCATGAAGTGGTTGTTTTGCCCCTTTTGCCCCCTTTTGGTCAAAGCTTCTTGAGGAAGCTTGACCCTTTGGTCAAAGCTTCCTCAAGAAGCTTGGCCAGCTGTCTTAGCTTCCTCAAGAAGCCTTGACCTCCTTGCCCCCTTTGCCCCTTTCATTTAGCTTCCTTGAGAAGCTTAAATCATTGCCCTTTGCCTATTTAAGCACCTCTCTTTTTCCAGTGTTGGGGTTGGAGTTTTTTGAACATAAAAACCAGAGCTTATATACATATACATCTTATACACACACTCTCTCTCTATATTTCCCTCTCTCTCCTCCCTTGTGTGTGTTTTCTTGGCCTAAAAGTGCATTTTGACCTTACTTTTGCACTAATACACACACCATTACACCTTGCTCCGAGATTGAGAGGCATTGAGGGTTGTTTTTTGAGATTTTGGACTGATTTTGCTCAGAAGAGTGTGGCTGGACCAACTGTTCTTGAAGTGTTCTTCAAAGGTAAGATTTTCACTTTAGTTTCCCCAATCTTGCATTGGCTTTTGACCTGTCTTGCATATTGATTCAAGCTTTGAGTATAACATAAAAAAGTCTTATATTTTCCTTCTTAAGACATCTCACTAGGTCATTTTGTCATTGGGGGTCGAACTCCCCCTCTTAGGCCTTTTTTGGCCTCTTTTGGTGCCTTTTCTTTAAGCCTTGTTGGCTTTGTTGTATTTCTCTTTTCACCACTGAAATCTAGTGGATTTTCAGCGGTGAAGAAGATGGTTTGAGGTCTTGCATAGGGGAGGGACACCCATCTCCCCTTTGTCTCTCTTTTATCCTTGTTTTTGGCTTAAAGGGCAACATGCATGGTTGACTGATTTTGGCCCTATTTCAGAGGTTTTTAGGTGTCTTTTGATCATAATATATCTCTATCTTTGGTCAGGTTTGTGGTCTTTTGCATGCATAATACCCTTGTTTTGTATCCCTCCCTTTTGCATAGAAATGCGTCTTCTATTTAGGCTTCCATGCTTACATGATTTAGCTTAGCTTGTTGAAGCTTTCGGTCATGATTTGTCATGCTTAAGATCTGTTGGCCACTGTTTTGGTCATGTTTGACATGCTTGATGTAGTTGCTTTGCATTTTGGCTTGTAGGCCTTGAGTATTTTGGCTTCTAGCATGCTTAACTTAGACTATCCTCATGATTTGGCATTATTTAAGATCATATTTCAGTCCATGTAAGGTGGTCTTATATTGTCATTTGTGTCCCTTCCCATGCTTTAAGGTGTTGTAGTTTTGTGCCTTGAAATGGGCATTGTGCATGCTTGTATGTTTAAGACATTTTGGGGCTGCCATATTAGCGGGTTTTTGGGTGTATTTTGCTGCATTGAACATCTATTTTTGGTCGCTTAGTCCATGCCATGAGTGGTCATGATGATTGTAGTAGAATGCCCCTTGTTTGTGCTTTAGCTTTGGGCCCCATTTGGCTTGCATGTTGGCATGAGTGCTTGTTCACCATTTTGGACACTTTTTGGTCACTGTTTTGGGATGGACTGAGGTCTGCCCTTCATGGTTTAGCACCACCATTGCATGATCATGTTGCATTGTTTTGGTCCTCATGCTTACATTGTATCATACTTGCATGTTGGCATGGCATTTATCTAGTTGCATCTCATATACATTGTACCATACTTGGCACATTTAGAATGCACTAACTTAGTTTGCATGTTTAGGCTGCATTACATTTGGCATGTTTTGCATTTTAACCTCATGTTGTGCATTTGAGCTAATTTTGTATATATGCATTGCATTGCTTGGTTTGGGGTGTCAAACCGGGCATGGGGATTGAGGAGTGTTTGTACTTCAAGTGACAAAACACGCCTCAACCCTCGGTCACCAATCCCCTTGACTCCAATATGATAGGGTGTTGGTATTCATGTGTTTTGTTTGCATGCGTTTTACATTGAATTGCAACCTCGGCCTCTTAGGCCATCATGCATCAAAAATGCACGATTGATGACCCGAAGGTCGAGGGTCACGCTCCCTTGAGTCTCTTGCATAATTGGGAGTGTGACCAAGCTTACATTTGCTCAAAATTCCATGCCATGTACTGCTTTGCCCTCTGCTACTGTCAACTGCAAGTCCCAGCAGGAATTTGTGGCCGATCGGCAGTGTTTAGTGCCGACCGGCAAAGAATATGTGGCCGATAGACTTGAAAGCAGCCGATGGAAATTTCCCATGGCCGGTGGTTATTTCCCTTAACCGATGGTGTTCTACAGTGTGCAGAGAACATATTCCAAGACTTTGGCAATTTTCAGAGGAGCAGGGCAGCATTAACAGAGGCAGCAGTGGCATGGTACGGGTTTCCGGGCAAGATGGATCGAGCATGCATCATTCGCGTATCCCGAGGCAGGACTGCGGCCATCTCTATTCTGCATTTAATTTGTTAAATTAGAGGGTCTGTAACCATTAATTACCTAGGATAGGTAATTCATTATTCGGATTGTATTATTTTTTTGGACCCTCCGAGTGAGGGCAATTGTGTAATAAGTGTGCGTGAGTATGTGTATGTCTTCCAACCCCATGTCGTTCTTCCCTTTTATTTACCCGCTTATGATGGTAGACTAGAGCATATTTAAATTAGCATACCTTATGCTTAGCATGCGTGCATCCATACATTTGTCTTATATGCACCAGGCTCGGTATATCATGCTAACTGCACTCGTATTTCAATTCCAAGTTGAGTATTTGTTAGTTGCAGCATTTCACATGCCATGTTTGGGATAGCCGAGCCTGTTTGGATTGCATCTTTGCATGTGTTGCATTAGCCATTTCAAATATGAACTAGGATCATGCATGTAATTACTAACTGGTTTCTGTTTTGGCTTGGAGTACTAGGTGAGCTTTTATGCTTTAGCATACCGCATGCGTGTGAGTGTTGCCATAATAACATGATTACCATGAGGCTAGCTACTTATGTGATATAACTGCTTGAATGCCTGTGGATGGAGGTCAAATTGCTTAAATTGGGATAACGCATTAAAACTATGAATTTTAAACCCACTAGATAGTGGCAAAATCATCTTTTCTAAAAGCCCACTCGAGGGTGGCAAAACCTGCATTTTAGCCTACTTGCGAGTAGCAAACCATTTTCAAAACAAGCATGAAATGTTTTCTTCCAATTTAGGCGATTTGGTCTATACTTGTTTGCTGTGCGCATAACATAGTAATTCTAGGCTAATAACCGGAATAAGAACACATAACGTTTTCAAAAAAGGGATATCACGGTTAGTAGAGGCCGACCTTCGGATCGGGCGAGAGGAGGTGCTCATAGCTGACCTTCCCCGATCGTACCCAAGCTCCCGAGCCGAGGCAACTTTGGTGATGACGGATACGTGGCCTTTGGCACCGAGTTAGGGTTTCCTAAATTCCCCCATAAAAATATTTAGGTGGCGACTCTGTATCTGGCAAAGCAGTCCATGTTTGGCACTTCTTTTCAAAAATCTGTTTCTCAAAACGATTTGCCGGATTTGGACTCTTTGGTTCGGATTAAGAACCGTGACACAAATTGAGTCCGAACTGTAGTGAGGCCCACGGGAGCATCTACACTTGCCCAATCAACTTGACTGAGGCAACTGAGCAAAGAGGGGAAAGTGCCGCAGAGATAATGCAACCCCCGCAGCCGATTGCTCAATTGTGTAGCGAACCATTCAGCCTTGCAAAAATGAAAGAGGAAGCAAACTGCGCTACTACAAGCAAGGACTCACCTAAAAAAGAAGTCCTAAGACCGTCAGGCAGTAAGGATCAAATCCTAACAACGAACAACAACTTAAAAGAAGACAATATCGACGCTCCTAATCCTAAGGCGTCATTAGATTCCTCTACTTGCTGGAAGTTGTTCATTGGTGAGATGTGGAAGCTCTTCGTAGTTGGAGCGTCTAACAAGCACGGTGTAGGATTTGTCATAATTCTCATCTCGCCAGATGGTTTGACCATTGAACAGGTAATCAACCTTGGATTTTCAGCATTCAATAACGAGGCTGAGTACAAAGCATTGTTAGCTGGTTTGAAGTTAGCATTCCACATGCAAGCCATCGAGCTAATGGTGTACAGTGACTCCCAACTGGTAGTCAACCAAATATCAGGCGATTATACAGCAAAAGACGATAGAATGACTAAGTATCAAGAGTTGGTCAGAAAGGAGATCATGAAATTTGAAGTTGTACGAATAGAGCAAATCGACCGAAAAGAAAATAGCAAGGCAAATGAACTGACCAGTTTTGCGTCAATGGCGGATACATCCATCTCACACCCATTCTTGGTGGACTTTCTGCAGAGACCAAGCATTGAGGAACCCAAAGCAGCCGAGGTATTCTACGCCGAACTAGGCCCTTTCTGGATGGACCCCATCGTGGTCTTCTTAAAAGATGGTATTTTTCCAAATGAGAAAAAGGAAGCCAACAAAATTAGTGCAAAGTCACAGCGATTTTGGCTCTTCCCATCACTCGCATTGTACAAAAAAATCCTTCACAGGACCGTATTTAAAGTGTGTCTATCCTAGCAGGGTCGAAGCATTCCTATTTGAAATCCATGTAGGCATTTGTGGAAATCACCAATGAGGGAGATCTCTGGCCTACCGAGCTATTTTACAAGGGTGTTGGTGGCCGTACATGCAAACAGACGCAAAGAAATATGTCGAGAAATATGAGAAAAGTCAGAAGTTTGTGCATCAAATCCATCAACCAACTAGAGAACTCTTACCTTTGACTAGCCCTTGGCCTTTTGCAATGTGAGGCTTAGACATAGTAGGACCACTCCCAACCGCTTCGGGCAACATAAAGTTTTTTATTGCAGCAACAGACTACTTCACCAAGTGGGTGGAAGCAGAGGCACTCGTTTCCATCAAAGGAAAAGATGTCAGAAAATTTTTCTGGCAGAATATCATAACTCGGTTTGGAATTCTTAAGGCCTTAATATCGGACAACGACACTCAATTTGATGGACGAATCTTCAGGGGCTTTTGCGAAGAGCACAAGATCAAATTCTATAACTCTATGCTGGCCTACCCTCAAGCTAACGGATAGGCTGAAGCCTCCAACAAAGTAGTCTTAGATGGTTTAAAGAAAAGAATTGAAAAAGCAAAAGGGAAATGGGCTGAAGAACTTCCTCACGTCTTATGGTCATACCGCATTACACCACGGTTGACTAGCGAAACATCTTTTTCCCTGGCTTATGTCATGGAGGCAGTGATCCCCCTAAAAATTGGCCTCCCCATTATTAGAAGCGAAAATTTTGATCCTGATATGAATGAATAAGCCATAGCCTTGGAGCTAGATTTGGCTGACGAACGAAAAGAAAAGGCATTGATCCACATCGCCTCTTATCAACAAAAATTATCCAGAAAATACAATAAGGCGGTGCATCCAAGGCAATTCAAGATTGGAGATTAGGTGCTGCGCAAAGTAATGGGAAACACTCTGGTACTAAGAGATGGTAAATTGGGACCCAACTGGGAAAGACCGTACAAAGTTACTGGCTTGACGGGAAAAGGAGCATACCACCTCGAAGATTTGGACAGCCAAGCTATCCCAAGGCCTTGGAACACCGTAAATCTCAAAGTATTTTATTTTTAGCTCTTTAGATACTTGTAATTTTTCTTTTTTTTGACATTCAATAAAACAAGTAGGCTTTTTCTTTTCTTTTTTTTTTTCCAGTACTTGTATTCTTCTGTCTGTAAACTAGTTTGTATTCATTGCTTGACTAAGGGGCAATGTAGGTTAGCAGGTTTGACCAATATTTTTTGCACTCTTTAGTCGAGATAAGGATCTAGGCTAAAGATGGTTGGAAGGTTTGACCAACATTTTTTACACTCTTTAGCCGAGATACGGATCTAGGCTTAAGAAGGTTAGCAGGTTTGACCAACACTTTTTGCATTCTTTAGTTGAGATAAGGATCTGGGCTTAAGAAGGTTGGCAGGCTTGACCAATATAACTTTTTGCACTCTTTAGCCAAGATAAGGATCTAGGCTCAAGAAGGTTAGCAGGTTTGACCAACATAACTTTTTGCACTCTTTAGCCAAGGTAAGGATCTAGGCTTAAGAAGGTTGGCAGGTTTGACCAACAATTTTTGCACTCTTTATGGGCTTAAGAAGGTTGGCAGGTTTGACCAACAATTTTTGCATTCTTTAGCTGAGATAAGGATCTAGGCTAAAGAAGGTTGGCAGGTTTGACCAACACATATTTTTGCACTCTTTAGCCGAGATAAGGACCTAGGCTAAAGAAGGTTGGCAAGTTTGACCTAGTGTGGCTGGTCGGCCACTAGTGGTGGCCGACGACCACCAGTCTCTTTTTCTAGATATTTCTTGATATTTGTTAACAGCTGTGCCAACTGTTAGCACAATTAGCTGCATCTCCCTACACGTGTATGGTAGGATGCTTCTAAGCTAAAGGCATGCTTTTCTATATATAGGGGGGTTCCTCCATTTTTGAGGGTTAGAAAATTCAGAGCAAAAATCTCTCTCTCTCTCTCTCTCTCTCTCTCTCTTTTACAATTTTGTGCCTAAGTGCTTCTTTTCTATACACTTTTGCATACACATCCTAAATCAAGTACTCTTACCTTTGAGCTGAGGTTATTTAGGGTCTTCTTGTTGATCTTGAAGGTGGTTTTAGCTTGGTTTTGTGCCTAGAATTACCCTTTGCTTCAAGAGGTAGTTTACCAACCTTGTAACTTTGTTTTACAAGCTTGTTTTACCATCTTTTCTTATTGTTTTGGGGCTGGTTTTGAACTAAAAAAACTCTGTTTTTGGTGGCCTAAAAGTTCTAGTTTGGGCCTCTTTTTAGTTAGGGAGTGGTTCACCCTTCTTGCTTATTTGCTTGTAAAGCTTTTGTGCCTTTATTCATCACTTTCAAATCAACTTTTTTGGGCTTTTTAACCACTGAATTTCAGAGATTTTTCAGTAGTAAAAAACTCATTTTGAAGTCCAAAAGTGGAGGGGTTAACCTCCCCTCCTTGTGTCTTGTTTGCATGTCTAGTGAGCTTCATATGTTAGCATATTTTTTTAGCCTAACTTAGCTCAAGTCTAGCATGTCTTAGCCTCTGAAATAACCTATTTTAGCTCTGTTTGGGCTGGTTAGTTTGTTTGAGTCTTGTTTTGCATGGTTGTAGTGTAACCCCATGTATTAGCTTAATGTTTTGGCCTTCCATGACTTAAGTCCAACATGTTTTAAACTATATTTAGCGCTGTTTTGCCTCTGTTTTTGGTTATTTGTTTCATATGAACGTTGCATGGCATGGTTGTAGTGTTAATTCCTTCGCTAGCTTAGTGTTTTAAGGCTTTAACTGTCATTAGCTTGAGTTGGTTGCTTGTTTTAGTACTTTTATCATTCATTTCCAGCACTTAATCAATCTCTGCAATCCTCCTCAATTCTTCACTTTTAATTTGCTTTGAAAGTGGTTTCAAACCACTTGTTTGCCTAAGTGTGAAATAGAGGTGCTACACCTAATGGTTTAATCCCTTAGGGGGTTCATTACCAACAGTGTAATGCCTCTTTCATGCCCAAAGCATCTTGGGGTTTGAGCCCTCTTTCCATTAGAGGACACTCACCAAGGGACTTAATGGATTAATGAATGATTTGGTAATTAAATGAGTAAACAAAATTGACAAGTACAAGAGGCAAGATAAGCATTCTTTGTGTTGCATTACATGTGTTTAAATCAGACGTTAATTTGAACACAAGGAAAATGGGACATTTCATACTCAAAAGTGATGAAATGTGCCACTTTCCTTGGTCTCCATTGCCCTTGATCATGCATGATAGGGTCATGGACATTTTGGTCTTGTTGTGCATTTATTGAACTTGCACAATTGGTTTCACAAGCCATCATGCAATGATCTTGCTTGATTGATGGTTTATGAATCAAAATTTGTCCCTTCTTTGATTTCCCCATGAAAATGAGAGGCAAAGTGTGCAAACAACCTTTGAGAAATACATTGTTTTGCTCTGTTTTGCTCTCTGTTGCAGCAAGGAAAGTTCAAAATAGCAGTGGCTGATCGGCCACCAATAGTAGCCGAACAGCCACCATTGGTAGCCGACCGACCCCCTGTCGGCCACCAATGAAAATTGAGTAGTGTGTCAACAAGGTAAGGTAGAGATGTTTTGGAAGTGGGCAACATTTTCAGTGTTCATATGTGCAAACAGAGGCTTTCAGCAGCAAGGTAGTGGCTTTTTAGGTGAAGAATTGAGCATTCATGCATCCCTCACTTCTCGAATTAGCTAATTAGTTTAATTAGCAATAGTTTAAATACGTGTTGTAATTAATTAGTTGTAAGTATTGTAAGTAATTAGTTAGTTTAACTAATTGTTTGATTTCAGTTTGTAATAGTTAGTTAACTAGAATAGTTAATTAGTTTCGAGTTTTGTAATAATTAGTTAGCTTAATTAGCGTAGCTACTTTCATTCGGACCCTCTTTCATGAGGGCGTAATGTTGTAATAAGTATGCATAAGTGTGTGTATGTCTTCCAACCCCACATTTTTCTCCCTTTTATTAATCACTTTTAATGGTTAGATTAGGGACATGTTTTAATTTGCATATTGCATGCTTTCATCCATTCATCTTGTATTGCATGCACCGAGGCTCGGCCCATCATTCAAACTGCATCATCATTTAAATACTTCTTTGAATACGTGTTTGACCGCATGTTGTTCAAATCGATTCATATGCCATATTAGTAGCCAAGCCTATTAAATTGCATATTGCATGTGTTGCATTACGCATTTCGTATAGTTAAGAATCAGGCATTATTTTCTAACTCATATTTTCCTAGCTTGGAGTACTAGGTGAGTTTTTATGCTTTAGCAGACTTATATTAGTGTGAATGTTGCCATGATTAGCATGCTTGCCATGAGGCTATGTGCTTAAATGTTAAACTCCACGAATGCCTGTGGATGAAGGCACGTTGTTTGAATTGGAACAATTCAACAAATGTGAGTTTTAAGCCCACTTTGTTGAGTGGCAAATCATGTTTTAAGCCCACTATGTTTGGTGGCAAATTCACAACTTTAAGCCCACTTGAGGTGGCAAATTCAAACTATTTTTGCAAACAAACATGAGTTGAATTGTTCCAAATTGAGAAAACTAGTCTATACTTGATTGTGTGTGTCACATAATAAAGCTAGTTTAATAATCAGAACAAGAACACATAATATTTATAAAAAATCATATCATGATTAGTAGAGGTCGATTTTTGATCGGGTGAGCGGGGGTGCTCAATTCATAACCTTCCCTTTTTGTACCTAAGTTCCCGAGCCGAGGCAACTTTGGTAATGACGGACATGTGGCCTTCAACACGAGTCAAGGTTTTCTAAATTTTCCCAAGATAAAAAATATTTAGGTAGCGACTTTGTATCTAGCAAAGTAGTCCAATTTTTGCATTATTGATTTAAAATCAATTTTTCAAAAAGATTTGTCGGATTTGGACTCTTTGGTGTTTATCAGTTTCACATTGCACTTGTGAGACTAGATTCAGAACCACGGGATTCTGAATTGTGAGGCCTTCTTTTTAAACCTTCCGAAAGGTGGGGCGCGGAAAAAGGCGAGTCCACAGTTTTTGGCGACTCTACTGGGGACTTAGAGAACTTAACTCGAACTTATGATATGTTATTTTATCTACACTTATGTGTTTCTTTGCATTGCATTTGCATCGGTTCGCCTAAGTCACTGTGTTTTCCATCTGCTATTCCTGAGCGGTTTGCCAGAGGCTTGCTTGGAAAAGCTTGTCAAAAGGTTAACCGGTTGCGGGCTCTGCCACAATGGGAACGCAATCCTTGGATCTGGACTACTGCTGTACCGTTTGATCCTCATTTCACTTCTTGGTGTTAGGTATGAGAGGTATATTAGGTAGTCTTGTTGAGGTACCATTTTTGACCAATCGACCTAGTTGCATATCAGAACCATAGAGACTGTTCCAAACTAGGACAGGTTGCTTACCCAAATGCAGGAATTGCTTGAAACTGCTTGTTTTGCGTAGTGAACCCCTAGCTCCTGACGAAATTAGGACAGGGTAACCCTACCCCATCATAGGGTGTTTTGGCTCTCATTTGCTTGATATGTGCTTTTAGAGTGAAACTCTGTAGGAATGTATGTATCAGTTGCAAGTCTGGGTATCAGTTTTAGGGAAAAAATTAGTGTTGAGTACAGTTCTCCAGCTTATGATTGCAACTACGTGTTGTTTGTGTCTGAGCCGAGGTGCTGTGCGATTTCTTATTTTCTGTTTCTTTTGCTTTATTTTCTTTTTGCAAGGTAGTTTTTCACCATTGCTTCAGACGATTTTGTTACCCCCCAAGCACTCTGGACCCGAGTAAGGCGACTTTACCGATCCAGGGATCTTGTAAGAGGACAACAGTGTTTGCTTCACTCTCACCGGTTACCAAACGGAAGAGGATCAAGCGTAACTCACCAGTTTAGCAGTCATCTTTTCAGGCCCAATCATCTACTTCTACTCCGAAATGAGAGTATTCACCAGTTCTGATAACTCAACATTCCCCAATCAGCATGGAAGATATGTTTCGTCAGCTCCAGCAGACCATTGAGACCATGCAGCTAGATGTGGCCCGTCAAGCTGAGGTCATAGCCCGCCAAGCCGAGGTTGTAGTACGCCAAGCAGAAGTGATAGATAAGCTTCAGTAACAGTAACCACAACCAGCAGTAGCCTTTGCATCCCATGCACTCCCAGCAGGAATTCCGACACCCGGGGCCACAATTAATGTCCAAGAAAATGCGGGCATTCAGGCAGATCCGATCCCACCTCAGACCTCCAAGGCACCAGTTTACCAAACGAAGGCACCGTTTGAATTCGAGGTTGACCCTATTACGTTAAAGGTAGCAAGCTAGAAAAGCTCTTCAAACGAGCGCAGGGGGTGAATTCAATTCCTGATATTGATGATGGATACACTGACTCTGCAGTGACTCTGCCCGACAGATTCAAGATGCTGTACATAGACCAGTTTGACGACTCCGGGGATGCCATGGTCCATCTCCGGTTACTTTCAGATATCCTACGACCAATGGGTCTCACTAGACCGCAGAAGCTGTCGCTTTTTGGCCGGACCCTATCGGGCATAGTGGCCATCTCGTATGCCAAACTTAAGGACTCTGTGAAAAGAAATTTTGAGGAAATGGCTAAGGCCTTCACAGCGCAGTACTCCTACAATACTCAGATCGAGGTCATTACTCATGATCTTGAAGCAACTTGCCAGGAGCCAAAGGAGGGCTTCTCGGATTTTGAGACCCGGTGGAGGGCCAAGGCCTCTATGATGACTATCTGGCCGTCTGAAAAGGACCAGATCAGAATGGTGGTCCGTAACTTGCAAGGAAGATTATTACAGAAGATGATAGTCTTGCCTTTGTCTACTTTTGCTGAGTTCCACGAAATAGGGGTCCAAGTTGAGGATGCGATGAAACAGGGGCTGATAGACCATGAGAAGGAACAACCTAAAAGGCCTGTTACACGTAGATCCAATGCAGCCACGACTGGTGACATCTCTACACGGCCTTCGGATGTGAGCATGGTCACCACCACACCTAAGACTGCTAACCCCTGTAGACCCGCCCGAACTTCCTCTGCGCGCCCCCTTTTCGGAGAGGGCGCGGATTTGGTTTCATTGCTACTACAGTTCGGACTCCTGTCACGGTTCCGAATCTAATCTCACAAAGTGCAATGTAAGACTGATAAATCACCAAAGAGTCCAAATCCGGCAAATCGTTTTGGAAAATCAATTTTAATCAAAAAGTGCCAAACATAGACTGCTTTGCCAGATTTCAAAGTCACCACCTAAATATTTTGTTTTTGAAAAATTTAGGAAACCCTGACTCGTGCCTAAGGCCACATGTCCGTCATCACCAAAGTTGCCTCGGCTCAGGAACTTGGGTACGAAAGGGGAAGGTCATGAAATGAGCATCCCCGTTCGCCCGATCAAAGGATCGGCCTCTACTAATCATGATATGTTGTTTTGAAAACACATGTGTTCTTATTCTGGTTATTTAGCTAACTTACTACGTGATGCGCACAACATACAAGTATAGACTAGATCGCCTGAATTGGAACAAAACAATTCAATGTTTGTTTTTTGAAAATGGTTTGAATTTGCCACCCTCGAGTGGGCTTAGAAATGCGGATGTGCCACCAAACAAGGTGGGCTTAAAACATGATGATTTTCCACTTCAAGTGGGCTTAAAACTCACATTTTGATGAATTGTTCCAATTCAAGTAATGAAGCCTTCATCCACAGGAATTCAAGCAGTTAAGCATATAAGCAAATAGCCTCATAGCAAGCATGCTACCATGGCAACACTCATACTCATACAAGGATGCTAAAGAGAAAACACTTACAGTGTACTCCGAGCCAAAACAGAAAACTAGTTAGAAATCAATGCATGATCCTTACTATGTTAAGATGCCTAATGCAACACATGCAAAATGCGGCTAAATAGGCTCTGCTATCCAAAATGGCATATGAATGCAATACTTGATAACATGCTGTGAAACACATATTCAAGTAGGTATTTGAAATACGATGCAGTTTGAATGATGCGCCGAGCCCGGTACATGCAAGACAAATGAATGATGCAAGCATGCAAAGCATAAGGTATGCTAATCGAGATATGTCCTAAACTAGCCATCAAAAACTAATAAGTAAAAGGGAGAAAGAAATGGGGTTGGAAGAAATGCACACACGCACGCATCCTTATTACAACATTGCGCTCTCTCACTGGAGGGTCCGAATAAATAAGCTAACTAGCTACGCTAATTAACTAATTAACTATTCTAGCTAATTAATTATTACAATCCAAATTGAAACAAATAGCTATGCTAAGATAATTAAAATATTACAACACAGATTAAACTAATTAATTACAACACATGTAATTAACTACAACTAGCTAGTAAAGCAGTAAAGATGGCCTCGCGGGCGAGGGAGGTATGCATGCTCGATTGCTTCCTCCTGAAAATCCACTGCCTTGCCTTAAGATGCCTCTGTTTGCACGTCTTTGGACCTCTGAAAATTGTGCCAATCTCCAGATTACTTCTGACCCATCTTAGGAACATGCTGAGGGATGATCGGCCATGATTGGTGGTAATCGACTAGTACTAATGGCCGGTCGGCTGCTGATTCCCTGAATTTTTCTTTTTGCTGCAACAGAGCAAAAATAGAGGCATGGCAGTGTATTTGCAAGGAAATGTGTGTGCAACTACCCTCCTTGTCATATCTCAAGCTCAAAGGAGCGTAGTACTCGGCTCTCAAGCCACCAACCACGCATCTCAATGCATGATGACCAAAGAGTCAAGCTTGCACAATGTTAGTGAATGCTCACAACGAGACTCGAAGAGTCATCACCCTATCATGCATGATCAAGGGTGACAACGACTAAGAAACACAACACGTTTCATCACTTTGAGTATGAAATGTGCCACATTCCTTGTGTTTGGATTAACGTCCGATCCAAACACAATGCAATGCAAATAACATGCTCATCTTTCAATGCTAAAATGGCATGCACAAGACTCTATCATGTAAGCTATGCATGCAAGACATGTTAAAGGACCAAGAGCAGTAAAGCAAGTGAAAAACATTACACATGAGGTATGAACTACAATGCTCAAATGATCAAGCCAGCCATGAACAAAGCTTAATCATGCCAAAACAATGGCCTAAGCATGCTGGGATTGAAGCTCAAAAGACTAGACAAAAATGCACACAAAGTGGCACACAAGCAAGGCATAAGGCTCAACACTCAAAAGCACTTAGAGAGTGAAATATGTGAGAGTGTGACAGTAGTACATGCTATGAAATTACATGCCAAATGATGCCATATCATGCAAACATCACAAACAAAAAGCATGTTTGAAGCCTCAAAACTCAAAACTAGTGAAGCCATTTATACTATAGCTATACAAAGCAAGCCCCAAAAGGCCAAGACCACTCAAAACAGTCCTTCAGCATGCTAAATTAGAGCCAAAAACATGCTGGAGTGGAGCATATACATGCTAGATTAATAGGTTAAACCATCAAGTACACTACGCTAGTGAGCAAGTTTACACTACAAGTGCAAGATGCAAGCAATGAGTGGCCAAACCAGCCAAACATAGAGTTTAAACATGTTAAAATATAGCCAAAACATGCTCAAACTAAGCTAAGACAAGTCACAAAAACATGTTACTTTGCAAGGCTAACTAGGTATAGCATGGAGAGATAAGGGGGGGAGGCCACCCCCTCCTATTTGGGACCTCAAAACAAGTTTTCTACCACTAAAATTCCTCTGGAATTCAGTGGTTAAATGACCAAAAAAAGGTTTCTTGAAATGCTCTAAAAGATGGTTCAACACTTAGTAAATGAACAACAAAGGAGGGTGGACCACCCCTAACTCCAATAAGGACTCAAACCAACATTTTTAACACTTAAAAATAGAGGTTTTTTTTTAGTTAGAAGGTAAGCCTAAAGCATCATGCAAAGATGGCCAAACACTTGACCACAACAAAGCTTAAAGAGGGAAGACACTTACCCATGTAGCACAGCAGCAAATCAGCAATCTCAGAGCCAAAAATCAACCTTCAACAGCCCAAATGAGACCCTCAAGCACCTCAGCAACAAGGTAATGGTGTTTGACTAAGAGGTTGTGTGCAAAGGTGCAAAGAATACTCACTTTCAAGTAATATAGCACAATATATATAAAGAGAGAGAATTCTAGAGAGAGAGAGTAAATTTGAAAATTTAGCTCCAAATTTTTTGAACCCTCAAATAGGGAGAGGGAGCTCCCCTTATATAGGAAATGCAAGCAAAAAGCTTTCTTCGTCCCTCCATACACGTATGGAGGATGAGCTCAGTGTTCAACAGCTGGAATAGCTGGCACCAAAAATATCTGCAAAAGCAGAAAAAAGGGCCTTGGCCAAAGTTAGTGGCTGACCGGCCATTAAAGAGGCCGACCGGCCACCATTGATGGCCGATGGAAGCAGGGCCTAGCTGATGGGTTATAGGGCTAGCAGGAAAACCACCCTCTTCCCCTAGAAGCAAAGATGGAAGTCTTTGGTGCACAGCCAAGCAGAAAACAGAAAAGTCGAGAGGTCCGAAGGCAAGGCACTCCGCCAAAAACTTCAAGCGTTCTAAACAAACACGAGCATGGATGATCATCGAGTGTTCAAACAATGACGTCCAAGTCTTGAGGACGGTCAAAAATGGGGTGTCTAGAGTTGCCCCTCTTGGACAGAACTCGGAAGTCATGAAATGATGGGAGTGAATGTCAAAGACTAGAGACGACCCATTTTTGACAAGGCTAAAGACTTAGACAAACATACAAGATAACAAAATAGATGCGCCCGTAGGTAGGGGCAAAATGCAAGTGACATGCACAATGCAAGAGCATAACTTATGATTACGCAAAGAAAGCTGTAATAAAGCATCTAGATGCAAATGTTATGCAAAGAAATGCTACAATAAACTCGCACACAAGCAAGTAAACGCAAACCAAACCACATCTCATGCAAAAAGGATGTAAGAAAATTATGCGATCTTAACTATGGCTCACGCAGGAAAGACTAAAAGTGACTATCGGGAACACCCAGAGCCTCAAACGAAACACCTTCTAGCATATCAAACACGAAAGGAGAAAGGTAACCAAACGCGTATCAAACGCGAGAGGAGGAAGGTAACCAAACGCATGTCAAACGCGAGAGGAGAAAAGCATCCAAACGCGTGTCAACCGCGATAGGAGAAAGGCATCCAAACGCGTGTCAAATGCGAGAGGAGAAAGGTAACCAAACGCGTGTCAAATGCGAAAAGAGAAAGGCATCCAAACGCATGCCAAACACGAGAGGAGAAATGCATCTAAACGCGTGTCAAACGTGAGAGGAGAAAGGGTACGGTGCGAACACCGGAGGGTGGTACGAACATCGGGCACTCGTCTTAATGTTTCCAACTAAAACAAGAGAGTTCGAGGGAGCAGGAACGATCTTACCTGGAGTTCCTCTGACTGGAACACATACAACATCGTCTGGTTGTGCCAACTTCAAATGAACTGTACATACAATATCATGCCTGCACAAAAGAGAAACTTTGCCAGGTACAATATAGTAGAAACACATGTTTATCGTTACATCAAGATATAATTTCAATACCAGATAAATGCGTGCATAGACAATGTGTAAATGAAAAGGTGCATAACAATGCATGTGAGACGTGTATAACAATGCAAGTGAAATGGTGCATAATAATGCAAGTAGAACATTGCATAACAATGCAAGTGGTATGGTACATAATAATGCAAGTGGAACGTGTATAGCAGTGCAAGTGAAAAGGTGCATAATAATGCAAGTAGAATGTGCATAACAATGCAAGTGGAACGTGCATAACAATGCAAGTGAAACTATGCATAACAATGCAAGTGGAACGGTGCATAACAGTGTAAGTGGAACGTGCATAACAATGCAAGTGGAAAGGTGCATAACAGTGCGAGTGGAACGTGCATAACAATGCAAGTGGAAAGGTGCATAATAATGCAAGTAGAACGGTACATAACAATGCAAGTGGAATGTGCATAACAATGCAAGTGAAAAGGTGCATAGCAATGCAAATGAAAAGGTGCATAACAATGCAAGTGGAACGTGCATAACAATGCAAGTGAAAAGGTGCATAACAATGCAAGTGGAACGGTGCATAACAATGCAAGTAGAAATGTGCATAACAATGCAAGTAGAACAGTGCATAACAATGCAAGTGGAACGGTGCATAACAATGCAAGTGAAAAGGTGTATAACAATGCAAGTAGAACATGCATAACAATGCAAGTGGAACGGTACATAACAATGCAAGTGGAACGTGCATAACAATGCAAGTAGAACGGCGCATAACAATGCAAATGGAAAGGTGTATAACAATGCAAGTGGAAAGGTGCATAACAATGCAAGTGGAACGGTGCATATTCTAGGCGACGATGCAAAACACATGTTCCATGCGACGGCATAGAGTCGCGCATGTTCAATGCAGGCAAGGTAAAGGCGTGTTCCTTGTAATGTTAAGATAAAATTTCAAAACAAGACGAGGCATGCTCAATGCAAAAAGGCATACAACAAGTGCAAACCTTGCCAACATGGTGAAAACATCATAATGCAACGCATTCAAAAGCAATTTTCGAGCCTTGTAACATACAAAAGGATACATTTTGTGCATATTGAGCGCCACACATTGAGAATATAATTCGGGGCTATCACGGAGGTCGTCTAAACTCCGAAAAGTGTACTTTTTTGTGCTTTCTTGAGTGACGGGAGCATGTAAGAACATAAACCACAACCAAGAAGAGTACTGGAGGTCCACCGGCCACTCTGGGAAGCCATCGGCCTGCCATCAGCCTTGAGACCAGTTCATCGGCCAACAAAGTGGCCGGTCGGCCAAAAATAGCAGATTCGGGGTAGTTCGGTCTTTCTACACGGATGGCTTTAAAAACACAACCCCAAATCACAAATCTTCACACCTTCAAGGCCGAAAAACATCCCTTTTCCTTCCTAGACCCTTTTTCCTCTTAGATCCGGGCTTTATACGTGTTTTCCAACGCCTCCCGCGAAGTTGATTCGCTAAGACTTTTCGATTTCCTTTACTTTGAACTATACAAAAGTTGTTTTCAGAGCCTTTTCCTCTATCTTCACCATTTGAGGTTTGTTCCCCTCAACTTTGCCTTGAGTTTAGCGCCCCTTTCCCGGGTTTTGACTTTTTTGACTTTCTTCTTTTCCTGAGAGTTGACTTTTGTTGACTTTTGGCATTTTTTGTCCATTTGGCTCATTTTTCAACAGCTTTTCAGATGGCAGACAACATTCCACACGGCGGAGCTCCTCCAGGAATGGAGATGGATCCCGAGTTCGAGTCATTGCCGCTAGGCATTCGGCCTTTTGACTCGGAGACGTATGACCTTGCGGTACATGTGCTGCCTCTCGAAGGCATCCGTCAGTTCAGGAGGTTTGCGCGAGGTGCACCAGAGGACTTCATGCTATGCGAGCCGGCGTCACAGTTATCCTACGACGCCTCTGACGTACACACTTTCGCTTTACTAAATGTCTTGGATAGCCCACACCGCTCTTCATTTGATTATCCCAAACACACTTGTACACCACATGCCTTGCTCATTCTGAGGAAATTCCTACATGGTACTTTCGTCAATTTTGAACACATGAATACACTGCATTTCTATCAATTCTGAATGCATGCATACACTGTATTTCCATCAATTCTGAACACATGCATACACTGTATTTCTGACACTGCCTTGCATCTGTTTATCTTGGACACAGGGAGATTCTCATGCCTTCTGAGGCTATGGAAACATTATCGCATGAGACTGGTACATGGAGCTATCTGATGCTGTTCGCCACATCGTCGATGAGGCTGGTTTTGGTGCATTCTGTATGGGACTTTCACGCCTCACTGCGAGTCGCCCCCTTCTAGACGCTTTAGTGGAGAGGTGGTGGGACACCACCGATTCCTTCCATCTCTCTTCAGCAGGGGAGATGACGATGACTACCTTCGACTTCTCCATGCTCACCGACATAGAAGTAGGGGGTGATCCAATCCCTTACGACACCGATATGGGCGAATGGGATGCCGCTCAGATCTTTTTGCTAGGGGCTCGCCCACTTCTTTCCCGACCAGGGATGGTGCGATATTCGTGGTTCGTCAACCACTTCAGGGGAGAGACACCGACGACCCACGAGGAGGTCGAGCACTATGCCCGAGGGTTTCTCATTTTCTTGCTTGGCACCACTCTTTTCGCCGACCGGGCGAACACCGTTGGCCTCTATTTCTTGAGTGCACTAGTGGACCTGTCTCGCGTCCAACGCTATGATTGGGGTAGTGCAGGCTT
The DNA here is from genome assembly GCF_055761805.1 of Camellia sinensis. NCBI lineage: Eukaryota > Viridiplantae > Streptophyta > Magnoliopsida > Ericales > Theaceae > Camellia > Camellia sinensis. The sequence goes on along the minus strand of NC_138969.1, from coordinate 44,574,670 downwards.
GGCCACATTATATGGATACATGAGTTCTTCATCTCGCCGGAGTGGGCACCCGCTAGGAGGCTTCCCGATTTCTTTCCCTTTTGCTAGAAGGTACATCTTTCCCTTTTGCTTTACAGTCCTGCTTTACATTATCTGCGTACTGCTTTACATCTGATAAATATACTCATTATTTCCCTTTCATATTCCGTAGCTATGGGTATATGCCTACTTCCCGTGGCTTTCCATAGAGCCAGAGGTAGAGATGCCTCCCATGGTCCTGTATTCACATAGGTACAACGTGAGGTGTGAGTGGAGGCCGCGAGAGTCTTTCTCATTCTTTCCCCGATATTTTGACACTGTAGCCGCAGCGGAGGTATTTTAAACCTTACAGTTTATTTGAGCTTTGCTTCATATTGCACTTTTAGTAGCAAATAACAACCTGTATATCCGTCATTTGCAGCTCACCTAGCAGGCTTGGGCAGTGCTGCCTGACGCAGTTAGAGATCAGTTTGTGGGCGCTCGGGAGGCTTCCCGATTTTGACTTTTGCTCGAGGGTCCGGTTTGTCGAGCATGGTACTTGGGAGAGCGTTTCTTGTGACAGAGCCTCGGTTTGCCTGAGCAGATAGTCTCGATGCCACCTCTCACCTACATGAGGATCACAGAGAGGTACACTGAATAGGAGATGATCAACTTCACCAGAGGCTGGGATGCCGACTTCTTCAGGCTCGATGGCGACTACACCGTCTTTATCTAGACAAATCTTATGTCGCCTCTAGCCAGTGTTCGCCGAGGTGAGAGAAACAGACCTGTAGCCGCAGCAGGACGAGTGGGAGGATCCAAAACGACTCAGGCCTCTGATATAAGAGGTTCCCAGAGAAGACAGAGGGCAGGGTGGCCAGACCTGCCCACTACTATGGCATGCCGAGGACGTGCTGGAGAGGCTTATCAGATTCTCATCGCTCCTACCCCAGCTGATCACGAGCTTGTTGGAGTTCGAGGCCCGACCCTGGTATGTACCATACTTTGCATTCTGCACATTCATTTCATTTCAATTTATGCTTCGTAAATTACTAATCATCTCAACACCTTTGCAGGCTTCCATAGAGTACACCGGGCAGGCTCTAGAGCTGTCAGCTTCTCTGATGGAGATGGTGCAGACGAGCATGGATCTGCTCAGCATTTATGGTATTCCAGTAGGTTCTTTCAACCTCCATTCCAAAACCCTCTATAATCTGCTCCATACTGATCTGATGCATTATATTATCAATACTACATTTGATACACCGCACTCATATACCGCTCACGGCACCGATACACTATATCTCATATACTGGCCATGGCCTTCATACACTGCAATCATTCACCACTCACGGCGTTCATAAACTGCTCACAGCATTCATACACTGTAATCATGTACTATTCATGGCATTCATATACTGCATTTGATACCATACTCAGCTTCGCATATCATAACTGATTCATTTGCCAAATTGTTCTTTTTAGGTCCCATTCTAGATGCCAGCCACAGCGGGACCTTCAGTGCCTCCCCGAGCAGAAGGGAGAGAGAGAGAAGGGATGTCGACGCACAGCCAAAGCAGAGCTAGGCGTACTCATACTGGGAGTAGTTCACGAGAGCCTGCCCCATATGATGATGAGTCTGACGAGGAGGCAGCGAGCCCACAGTCAGCGTCGTCTCAGGGTGGAGATAAGGCTGGAGATGGCTCCGCGGAGGGGAGCAGAGATGGTTCTGGTGCCGACTCTGGCTCAAATGCAGATGGCGGCGCTGATGGTGACAGCTTCGAGGCCGTGCCCAGGAAGAGGGCGATGAAGGCCTCTTGATCTTGAGGTGGCCGGGGATGATTCAGATGTTTTTGAATTTTTTTGCTTTATTTCACTTTTTTGCTAGTAGTTTTTGCACATTGTACAACCTTAGGCAGTTTTGTTTTTCTTTAAAGCTTGTACTCTTTTGGAAAAGAAACCATGATGGAATGAAAACAACTGTTGTTTAAAAAAGTGTTGCATTTTTCGTTCAAGGCATTGCATAACATCGCACAACATGGAAATGAGATTGAACTTTGTTTGAAAATTGCATATTCAAATTGCATTGTCTTAATCAGGTGGTGAACCGACCAATGACTGAAAGAACAAAACAACTCGATAAACAAAACTAGAACTTGACATGCTACTCAAATGTGAATACAACATGATAAGCAAGACAAGAACTCAATAATCAACGTAAATACAACTCAATAAACAAAATTGCAATATCTCGATAAACAAATTGAAACAACACAGGTACAACTTCTCAAAATTGTCACAAAGATGCATCCAAAGTGGAACAAGACACAAGTTGTCAACACTTCCAACACATAGACAACTCAGAGAGCAAAATGAGAGGCCATCGACCAAAGTAGAAGGCCACCGGCCACCATAAAGGACCATCGGCCACCGTCACTAGCCGATCAGATATAAAAATGGTCGGTTGGCGACAAAACTTAGCCGGTCGGCTACCTATGCAGAAAGTCTCTAGATTATTGCCACCTGTCTTCCACTCAATACCTTATCTTGTATACATGTTCCAGCTTCGTGGTTTCTCCATTTCAACATTGTTTTTGCCTCAAATGGAAACATTTCTTGCCTAAAAACTCTTCGACTGGCTTGCAAACTTGGATGGCTCGGAAAAGTTGAATTTTCGAGGTTTCGAAATAAATGCACTATTCACGCTGAGCCACACCCCGCTGCGTTTTCTATTTCTCCATGCCGTGGCTAGGTGTTGGAACCTGGTAACTCATGTTTTTAGCTTTGGCGGACAAGAGATGTATCCCACTTTTGAAGATTTCCAAGCTTTAATGGAATCTCAGTGTGATGAAGAGATCTTGCCCCAATTCTGTTTCGGCCACATCCAAGCTTTAGGACGGATATGTGGGCTTACTTTGCATGATGCTCGATCTTTGATTCACGACGGAGAACTGGACATTCCAAGCTTGATTCATCGGTTTTCTGGTGCCGGTGACCGCGGCGACCGTAGAGTTTTCGGCAACACGCCCTCTGTTTATGCATGTTGTCTCATTTCTTGCTTGGCCCAAGCTTTGGGGGGTCTAGCATCCATTTGATTGAAGTTGCCCAAGGCCTAAAAGAGGGTAAGAGCTGTATTGCCGTGACGCTAGCTGAGACACTGATGGGTTTGGATGCCTTCCATCACCGGGAAACGACTAAGTTCACGGGGAGTCCACTACTCTTGCAAGTAATGTTTCCCACCCTCCTCACATGTGTGTTTCTCACATCGCTCGGCCCTCGGGCTCTGTTTTTCTCTCAAAACCCTTGCTCACTTTTCTCTCCACGTACACCTCTCTATTCTTTAATCTCTCTTATTTTTTATCTCTCCCCAGATATGGCTGATGGACAAGTTGAAAGTGGTGGACTCATGCCCCGCATGTTCAGCTCGCTACTATTTCTTCTGACAACAACTAGTTGATGCTCCAGATGAGGGATGGTGGTGTGAATGAATGTGCATCCTAGCTGCTGTCAACATTGTTTGGCACTGCCCTTGGCTTAATCTGTCGGCGATGAGCTACAGCATATCTCGTCAGCCGGGTATTTAGTTGATTGGCCTGACACACTGTGTCTTTTACTTTTCATTTTGATTCCGGCGCCAATTTGGACATGATCAGACTTGCCCAAAAGAGGGAATGGAATACCCGACTTCATATCTGATCAAAGGCTCACATCTAGCTCAATATGCCACAGTATAGAGGATGAGAGAACTTCTGGCTCCCGCTTCCAATTTCAGTTGTGCCCTTTCTGGCGAGTGCATTGCTTGGCTTGAGGAAGAGGCACAAATCGGGCCTACTTTGGCATCAGAGACTTCCGCAAACTCTGGGAGGGGAGACAGGAACACCTAACTATGTCCTGAGTTTATTGCTTTAATCTGTACTTTCAAGTTTTCTTTATGAATGTAATAAAAAAGCAACTTCAATTTGTATTCAAGAGTAGGAGAACTCTGTGATGAAATCAATGAAACTGAAGGTTGTAGGTACTGAAAATTTTCCGTTTGGTCTAAAAATGATATGAGTTGTAAAAAGCTTAATTTGAGCAAAATCAACTTTTATTAAAACTTTTCAAAACCATTTTCGATATGGATCACAACTGGACACACCCGAGATCTATCACCGAGGTGTACAACCCTGGATCCAGCAACTGGAAAGTTGCCCCTAGTCTGAACAACACTGCACTGGAGATCACAACCAAGCTCTTGAATGTGGAAAAAGATAAAGATAACCAACACAAATCACATGGACACAGTCGATTTGGAAGTGTTTATGGCTGGACTTCAGAATGAAGTTGCCTACGTATCCCAAAGATAGGAATCAAGCCTTACGTAGTTCGGTTCAGGTTCACTCGTGTATTAACACTCTCCTTTTGCGCTCTAACTTTTGCCAAGGCCGCCATTTTTGGATTTTCAACCTTGCGAGCTCAGTTTTTCTTATTTCAAATTTTGTGTGCTCTAACTTTTTCTTAGTTCGCCCTTTTAGGTTTTCGGCCTAACGAGCCACTCAGGGATAGTATTTCTTCAACTTGTCCATGTTGATCGGTTGGGAGAACTCAAGGCCATCTAAATCCATCAGAATGAAAGCTCCACCCAACCAGATAGACTTGATGATGTAAGGGCTAGTCCAATTGGGTCTGAACTTGCCCCTAGGGTCGTGGATGGGAGCTCGATTTTCTTTGAGCACTAGATCCCTTTCTTTCAGATTCTTGGACTTAACTTTCTTGTTAAAAGCCTTGGCAATTCTGCGTTGATAACCTTGAATGTGATACAGTGCTTTCAGTCTTCTCTTGTCGAACAACATGAGTTCTTTGAACCTGTTTTGCTACCAATCTGCCTCAGCTATTTGGCATTCAGCCATTACTCGCAACGACGGAACCTCAACTTCGATAGGCAAAACAGCCTTCATTCTATAAACCAAGGAATACGGAGTTGCCCGAGTAGAAGTTCGAATTGATGTCTGGTAGCCCCAAAGAGCAAATGACAGCTTATCTGGCCAGTCCCTGTAGGTTTCCACCATCTTCTGTAGAATGTGCTTAATGTTCTTGTTGGCGGCCTCAACAACTCCGTTGGTTTGCGGCCGATATGTAGATGACTTATGAAAAGCCACATTGTATTTCTCCAACAAGTCAATCATTTCCTTCTTGAAGTAGGAACCGTTATCCGAAATAATCTCATTTGGGACCCCATACCGGTAAATAATGTTATTCCTGATGAACTTAGCAACATGTGACGCCTTCAGAACTACATAGGATTGGGCCTCGACCCACTTTGTAAAGTAGTCTATCGCTACCAAGATGTACTCATGCACGTTCAACCCCTTCGGAGTAACTGCCCCAATCACATCAATCCCCTAAACTGAAAATGGCCATGGCAAAGTCATGTTATACAGCTTCGACGGCGGAATGTTCATGCGATTTGCATGGATTTGACATTTGTGGCACCGCCGAACAAAGCTAATAGAATCCTCCTCCATGGTTGACCAGTAGTAACCCTGTCTGAGAATTTTTCGCGCTAGCATTACCCTGCTCATGTGCGCTCCGCACTCTTCTCCATAGATGGCCTCCATTAGGCGCTTTGATTCTTCTTCATCCATACATAACTTGTGCATTCCTAGATGACCCCGTTTATACAGTTTACCCCCGAATATGATGAACTGAACAGCCATTCTTCGAATTGCCCTCTTATCTTTGGCATTTGCTCTTGGTGGATAAGCCTCCTTTTCCAAGAAGTTCCAGATGTCATGATACCAGGGGTTTTGATCTTACACTTCATCTATGGCGGCAATCAGCTCGTAGGCTGACACGAATTTCTGTTCAATAATTATCGGATGCATCCGAAGTCCGAAAGGGATGTCTATCATGGAAGATAGAGTTGCTAAAGAATCGGCGAACCTGTTGTTCTCTCTTAACAGATGGGCGAAGTTCATCTTTTCAAACCAAGGAATCAGAACGTCCAAGGTCTGTTGATAGATTTTCATTCTTTCTTCTTTAACTTTCCAATCTCCTTTTGCTTGAGATACAACCAGGTTCGAGTCCCCAATGGCGTCCAACCTTTTTGCCCCTAGTTCCAGGGCAGCTTCCAGTCAAGCAATACATGCCTCATATTCTGCTTCATTATTCGATACCTTGAACTGGAGCTTGAAGGCTAAGGGTATGCGGGAATTGTCGAGTGTTATCAGCAACACCCCTATCCCATAACCGTACTGGTTTGACGCTCTGTCAAAGTACATAGTCCAAGTTTCTTCTTCAACATGCAGAATGGCCTCATCTAGGAACAGATATTCTACTACTTCATCTCCCTCCACTGGGTGATCGGCTAAAAACTCCGCTACCGCTCTCCCTTTCACAGACTTGCGCATCATGTACTTCAAATCGAATTCGGAGAGAAGAAGCAACCAACGAGCCAGTCTACCCGTAAGTGCTGGCTTCTCAAAGAGATATTTGATGGCATTTAATCTCGAAACCAGTATTACAGAGTGAGATAAAAAGTAGTGCCTCAACTTCCTGGTAGCCCATACCAAAGCCAGATAGGCCTTCTCCAGCGGAGTGTAGCGGGTCTCATATTCCAACATCTTCTTGCTTAGGTAATAGATAGCCTTCTCCACTTTGTCCTCAGACTCCTGTGCAAGCATGCAGCCCATTGTCGTTTCAATTACTGATAGGTACAGAATCAACGATTTTCCTGGCTCTAGCGATGACAACACAGGTGGGTTCTGTAGATACTGTTTGATCTGCTCAAAAGCGACTTGGCATCGGTCATCCCATTGGAACTTCTTTCCTTTCTTCAGGAGACCAAACAGTGGTTCAAAAGTCAAGGTTAATTTTGCAATAAACTGTCTTATGAATTGCACTTTACCCAGAAAGCCTCGCACCTCCTTTTTAGTCCTTGGTGGTGGCATTTCTAAGATGGCCTTGATTTTGGAAGGGTCGACTTCGATGCCCCTTTGTGTGATCAAGAACCTCAACGTTTTCCTTGTTGTAACACCAAAAGTACATTTCTAAGGATTCAGTCGCAACCGATACTCTCTGATCCGTTGGAAAAATTTCTTCAAGGTGGTGTAATGGCCCTCTCTTTCCTTGGACTTGACAATCATGTCGTCGACGTACACCTCAACCTCTTTATGGATCATATCGTGCAAGATCGTGGTCGCAACCTGTTAATACGTAGCCCCTGCATTCTTCAAACTGAACGGCATCACCCTATAGTAGTAAGTTCCCCACGGGGTAGTGAAAGTAGTTTTCTCCCTATCTTCGGGTGCCATCAAAATTTGATTGTAGCCTGAAAACCCATCCATGAACGAGAGTAGCGCATGCCCAGCAGTGAAATCCACTAATTCGTCGATATGCAACAGAGGAAAGTCGTCCTTCAAACTAACTTTGTTCAGATCTCTGAAGTCCACTCATACCCGAATTTTGCCATCTTTCTTCGGCACTAGAACTATATTGGCCAGCCAAGTTGGATACTCAGATACTAACAGGAACCCTGTGTCGATCTGCTTGGTGACCTCTTCTTTGATTTTCAGGGGAGCTTCTGTTTAACAGGTCGGGCCTCTGCGTCAAGAGGGATTCGGTGCTGTACAATCTCAAGATCGATTCCAGGCATGTCTTCATAGAACCATGTGAAAACATCTTTGAAATCTTTTAATAAAGCGACTAAGCGCTCGCGTTCCCCAAAAGACGACGTGGACTCGATTTGGACCAGCCGCGGATCCTTCTCAGTACCGACATTAATTGAGGTGATTTCATTAACCAAACGCTTTACAAACCTCTCCTGCTCTCGGTCAATCAAATGCTTCAAGACTGGAGGAATTTCTTCCTCGTCGTTTTCATCAAAATTTTGAAAATCCTAATTAATGCAATAAACTAAGGCACATAAAAGTACTCAAAAGCCTCAGCAGCACCGTTCTCAGTAGCAACTTCCAAATTGTCTGATTCTTCGGTTACAACAGACTCAAAAGAAAATGAAAAAGACGACCTAGACAACACAGTGGCATCCGGGTTATCACCCCCAAGAATACCGGACTCCGACTTAGAAGAACTGGAATCTGATTCCGACTTCACAGACTCTGTGGAATCAGATTCCGGTTCACTACCTGACCTAGAACTGCTAGATAAAAAGCCTTCCTCGTATTACCAGACCAGGAAAGGTGCAATGGATGCATCCAGAATGTCAGAAGATGGGCACACAGCCGCGCTATCTTCAAAATCTGTGCCACTGGACTCATCCATATTGCACTACTCAGCCACAACTGTTGGGTCAGTCTGCTCTTCAACAACTTCATCCCCCGGTAATTGCAAGTCAAAGAAGATCTCAAAACCCAGCAAGCGCCGCCACTCTGAATTTAACAATGGCTCTGGAAAGCAGCACTACAGGAAATATTCCCCCTCCCAGACAAAGCGTCCGTTTAGTGTCCCCTGGATAGGTCTATGCACTAACTCATAGTGCTTCCTGGCTTGTTTAGCTCTGGCTTTTCCAGCCATTTCTCTTCCTTCCTTTGCCCAATCCTCCTTAGTAGGTGAGTAACCTAAGCCAAAGGTATATGGATTATGCGGTACTTCGGTCGATGTCGCGACGCCCTTCCGGCCACTTCGCCCCAATCCTATTCCGGGCATGTGTTGAAGCTTGTTCATGAGGTAGACAGATTGTGCACTGACGTATAGCCCCTCATCAACGGTCAACATATCATGTATAACCCGAGCCTCAGCCAAGGTGAATCCCGACAAAAATACATCCTCCACGCCGTGCTCAATCTCCAAAACTAGAGTAGAAACCTCTGGCGGCGGATGTATTGAAGAGTTCCCAAAAATAATTACCACCCCCTTCCCGTGGGGGTACTTCAACATCTGGTGCAAGGTGGAAGTGACGGCTTTCACCTGGTGTAGCCACGACTGCCCAAGGAGTAGATTGAAGGTGGCTGGCACATCTAGAACATGAAATTTGATGTCCTGTTGGCCCGGGCCAACCTAAGTTTTAATCCGTATCGTTCCCATCACCTCCCGACTGGTGTTGTCATAGGCTCGTATTACCTGGGCTATAGGAACGAAATCTGCGGGCTTCAACCCGTTAGCATGCGTCGTTCGTGATGGACATACATTGATTGCAGATCCCGTGTCGACTAGGACCACCGGTACCCATTTCTCCTTGCACTCCACAGAGATATAGAGCAACTTGTTGTGATCAAAGCCCTCGGGCGATAGTTCTTTGTCTGTGAAGGTCAATGTGGGGGAAGCTCTACCCGGGAACACCAATCCCACAAACTGCTCGGGCATTGTATCAATTGAAAGCTTGGCCCTGTCTATGGCTGTAAGGATGACTTGTCTGTGAACCCTCGAGGCCATAAGCAGTCCCCAGATGGAGATGTCTGCCTGAATTTTCTTTAGCTGCTTCAATACAACTTCCTCCTCTAGCAGTTTCTCTTTCTTCCTTTCTACTTCCTTGTCTTTCCCGGACAGCTCCAGCTGGTCCAAATGTGGGGGCTTGAAGTACTGCCCACTTCGGGTCATATGGTCCACCTCGGTGTACCAGGTATCGTCGGGTTGATTCTGCTCCCAGTCTTCATTTGTATGGGCCAGACGCAAATCGTCGTCTTCCTACCACATGCCCACAGCAACCAATAGACAACTACCCGGCTCTGCTGTAGCTGTTTCCGTGCTTACAGCACATTTTGTCCCCGTAGGGGCCTTGGCTTTTCTAGCCCTGTCATCATTCTCAATTTTCTCTTATTCAAACCACCGCATCGTGTCCTCCTGTTCTGTGTCTGCTGTGCACAAACTGCCCAGGTCCCGAGCAAAATTCTTCGCACCGGTGCTCTCCAGCGGTGCTTTTTTATTCACGGCCGTTCCGACCACTGTAGATGTTCTAGTTTTTGACTGCCCCTGCCTCGGCTGAGACTCCTCAACAACATCTGGCTCGTCACTAAGCCACCTTGTAGCATCTGTTGCTCCATTTAAGTCAAACCAGGTGACGCTCACATTCCCTAGATCCTGCTCGTCAAAGAACTGTAGGTTGGCAATGTCCTTCTCCAACTCTGATAGGTCGTCTAGCCCCTGACTGGGTCCATCCTCTCAGACCACATCGATCTCTGCCCTAGTTAGCAATTCTACCATTGGCTTGGCCTGATCTATTGACACAATATAATCGCACGGGTTGTATGCTTCCTCAGTAAAGTTCCCAAATCCCTCAGACTCTGAATCAATATTCCCATTCTGTGCCAAGATAACCCCGGCTTTTTCTTCGACAGTCACCACCACTGGCTTGGGTAGGGTTAATGACGTGCTCATCATGCACAAGTCTGTGCATTCTAGGATGAACACCGTCGACTTAGGTAGGTGGGAAGGAGTGATGTATATACTAGGGTCGTACTGGACGGCCATGGTTTGGATCAAGTTTATCTGCCTGGGTGGAGGGGGGTTGTTGTTATGTGGTGGGAGTGGGTTGGTGGTGACATTTGGCTTGTCGGGAGGTACAATCACCTTGTTGTTAATAAGATCCTGGATCTCATGACGCAACCTGTAACGGAAGTCAATGTCATGACCGTGCGATTGGTGAAAGGTGCAATATTTGGTCGGGTTATGGGAAGAAGGAAGTTTGTCTGGTAATGGCCGCGGCTCCAAGGGCTTCAAATGCCTTTTCCTGATCAAGATTCCTAAGGCTTTGGACAAAGGCATGTAAAGTGGGGTGAAGGTCCTCTGGCCCCTAGACGGGTACTTTGCTAGTTGTATGGTGGCTTCGGATGTGCCGGTGAAGGATGTGGCTATTTTTGAGGTGGTGGTGGTGACCATGCCCACGTCAGAAGTTCTTACGGCTGCACTACTACTGGTAGCTTCATTCGAACCGCGGTTGTGGGATTTGCAGTTCAAACAGTGAGCTTAGGCCCAATTAGATCGGGAGCGAGTTGGGGGGCGCCCCGAGATCTTCCAAATGGAGAATAATCCTCAGGAACCAGCTCTATTATTCAATCCGCATCAGGCCCCCACCACTTTTAATGCCTTGGCCATCTCCTCCCAGTTCCTTTTCACTGAGTCCTTCAGCTTGGCGTGCCAAATGGCAGCAATACTCGACAGGGTCCAACCGAAGAGTGATAGCTTTTGCAATCTGAAGAGGCCTATTGGCCGTAGGATATCCGAGAACAACTGCAGATGTACCATAGGATCTTCAGAACCGACAAAACGGTCTATATATGGCATCTTGAACCAGTCCGGCAATGTCACTGCTGAATCGGTGTAACCATCCTCTATGTCCGGAATGGAGTTAACGCCTTGAGCCCTCTTGAACAGCTTTTCCAGTTTGCTCACCTTCAGAGCGGTTGGATCAACCTCAAATTCGAACGGCGTGTCCACTGGATTAGCCGATGCTTTAGACATCTGAGGTGAGATTGGCGGTGGGACTGGCCCTGTAGGAACGTCCGTATTTTCCTAAACGTTTGTTATTTCCCCGAGTATTGGAACCCTAGGTGGGGGTGGGGGTGGGGGTGGGGGTGGGGGTGGATGCGAAGAAGATACTCCGGTTTGTTGTGGTTGCTGTTGTTGTTGGAGCCTGGCAATCAGTTCTGCCTGTTGGGCTACAACCTCTGCCTGACGTGCGGTAACCTCTACGTGGTGAGCAGCATCCCGCTGCATGGTCTGCGTGGTCTCTTGGAGTTGACGCATCATCTCTTCCATACTGACTATAAAGTGTTGATCTGACTAAACTGGTATGTATTTCCTCTCTAAGGTGGAAGCAAATATCTCAGCCCAACTGCGCACAGGTGAGGTGGATAATGACCGCTGATCTGGTAACTGCTGTACTAATGACCTGTGCCTAATTGACCTCCGTCTAATAACTGGAGGGAGCAAAATGAACACTGGTTGTCCACCAATTAGATCCTCAGATTGGGAAAGTCTCTTTCCTCTAGTCCAGAGTGCTCGAGGGGTATCTGTCTTTTCAGAAGCAATGATACAAAAAGATAAATAAAACAAAAAAAAAAAAACAACATTCAGAAAACGGACAGCATTTCGGCTTAGATAATGACAACACACAGTTGATAAATCATAAGCTGGAAAAACTGCACTCAACATTGATCTCTGCCCCCAAATCACTGCCTCAAATCTGATACCCCCAAATACTGATGTCCTCAGACTGATACTCAGACTTGCAAACTGATACATGCATTCATGTAGAGACACACTCTAAAAGCACATAGCAAGCAAGTGAGAGCCAAAACACCCCTATGGAGGGGTAGGGTTTCCCTGCCCTATCTTGTCAGGAGCTAGGGTTTCACTACACACGCATGCGGTTTTAAACAACCTATATTCGGGTAAGCAACCTATCATAGTTTGGAACAATCTCTAAAGCTTCCGATATGCACTAGGTCGAATGGTCAAATAGGGTGCCTCAGCAAAACCAAGGTTTGTGTTCCCATCGTGGCAGAACCCGTAACTAATCAGCCTCATGGCACGTTTTTCCAAACAAGCCTCCGGCAAACCGTTCAGGAATAGCAGATGGAAAACACTGTGAATTAAGCACACCAATGCAAATGCAATGAAAGAAACACATAAGTATAGACAAAACAACATATCATGATGTTCGAGTCAAGTTCTCTAAATCCCCAGCAGAGTCGCTAGAAACTGTAGACCCGCCCGAACTTCCTCCGCGCGCCTCCCTTTTCGGAGATGGCGCGGATTTGGGTTCATAGCTACTACAGTTCGGACTCCTACCACGATTCTGAATCTAATCTCACAAAGTGCAATGTAAGACTGATAAATCACCAAAGAGTCCAAATTCGGCAAATCGTTTTGAAAAATTGATTTTAATCAAAAAGCGCCAAACATGGACTGCTTTGCCAGACTTTAAAGTCGCCACTTAAATATTTTGTTTTTGGGAAATTTGAAAAATCCTGACTCGTGCCTAAGGCCACGTGTCCGTCATCACCAAAGTTGCCTCGGCTCGGGAACTTGGGTACGAGGGGGGAAGGTCATGAAATGAGCACCCCCGCTCGCCCGATTAAAGCATCGGCCTCTACTAATCATGATATGTTGTTTTGAAAACACGTGTTCTTATTCCGGTTATTTAGCTAACTTACTACGTGATGCGCACAGCATACAAGTATAGACTAGATCGCTTGAATTGGAGCAAAACAATTCAATGTTTGTTTTTTGAAAATGGTTTGAATTTGTCACCCTCAAGTGAGCTTAGAAATGCGGATGTGCCACCAAACAAGGTGGGCTTAAAACATGATGATTTGCCACTTCAAGTGGGCTTAAAACTCACGTTTTGATGAATTGTTCTAATTTAAGTAATGAAGCCTTCATCCACAGGCATTCAAGCAGTTAAGCATATAAGCAAATAGCCTCATGGCAAGCATGCTATCATGGCAACACTCATACTCATGCTGGGATGCTAAAGCGAAAACACTTACAGTGTACACCGAGCCAAAATAGAAAACTAATTAGAAATCAATGCATGATCCTAACTATGTTAAGATGCCTAATGCAACACATACAAAATGCGGCTAAATAGGCTCCGCTATCTAAAATGGCATATGAATGCAATACACGATAACATGCTGTGAAACATGTATTCAAGTAGGTATTTGAAATACGATGCAGTTTGAATGATGCGCCGAGCCCGGTGCATGCAAGTCAAATGAATGATACAAACATGCAAAGCATAAGGTATGCTAATCGAGATATACCCTAAACTAGCCATCAAAAGCTGATAAGTAAAAGGGAGAAAGAAATGGGGTTGGAAGACATGCACACACGCACGCATCCTTATTATAACATTGCGCCCTCTCATTGAAGGGTCCGAATAAATAAGCTAACTAACTACGCTAATTAAGCTAATTAACTAATTAACTATTCTAGCTAATTAATTATTACAATCCAAATTTAAACAAATAGTTATGCTAAGCTAATTAAAATATTACAACACTGATTACACTAATCAATTACAATACATGTAATTAACTACAACTAGCTAGTAAAACGGTAAAGACGGCCTCGCGGGTGAGGGAGGTATGCATGATCGGTTGCTTCCTCCCGAAAATCCACTGCCTTGCCTCAAGATGCCTCGGTTTGCACATCTTTGAACCTCTGAAAATTGTGCCAACCTCCAGATTACTTCTGACCCATCTCAGGAACATGCTGAGGGATGAACGGCCATGATTGGTGGTAATCGGCCAGTACTAATGGCCAGTCGGCTACTTTGGTGGCCGGTCGGCTGCTAATTCCCTGAATTTTTCTTTTTGCTACAACAGAGCACAAACAGAGGCATGACAGTGTATTTGCAAGGAAATATGAGTGCAACTACCCTCCTTGTCATATCTCAAGCTCAAAGGAGTGTATTACTTGGCTCTCAAGCCACCAACCACGCATCTCAATGCATGATAGCCAAAGAGTCAAGCTTGCACAATGTTAGTGAATGATTACAACGAGAATCGAAGAGTCGTCACCCTATCATGTATGATCAAGGGTGACAACGACTAAGAAACGCAACACGTTTCATCACTTTGAGTATGAAACGTGCCACATTCCTTGTGTTTGGATTAACGTCCGATCCAAACACAATGCAATGCAAACAACATACTTATCTTTCAATGCTAAAGTGGCATGCACAAGACTCTATCATGTAAACAATCCATGCAAGACATGTTAAGGGGCCAAGAGCAGTAAAGTAAGTGAAGAACATTACACATGAGGCATGCACTACAATGCTCAAATGATCAGGCCAGCCATGAACAGAGCTTAATCATGCCAAAACAATGGCCTAAACATGCTGGGATTGAAGCTCAAAAGACTAGACAAAAATGCACACAAAGTGGCACACAAGCAAGACATAAGGCTCAACACTCAAAAGCACTTAGAGAGTGAAATATGTGAGAGTGTGACAGTAGTACATGCTCTAAAATTACATGCCAAATGATGCCATATCATGCAAACATCACAAACAAAGCATGTTTGAAGCCTCAAAACTCAAAACTAGTGAAGCCATTTATACTATAGCTATACAAAGCAAGCCCCAAAAGGCCAAGACCACTCAAAACAGTCCTTAAGCATGCTAAATCAGAGCCAAAAACATGCTGGAGTGGAGCATATACATGCTAGATTAATAGGTTAAACCATCAAGTACACTAGGCTAGTGAGCAAGTTTATACTACAAGTGCAAGATGCAAGCAATGAGTGGTCAAACCAGCCAAACATAGAGTTTAAACATGTTAAAATATAGCCAGAAACATGCTCAAACTAAGCTAAGACAAGTCACAAAAACATGTTACTTTGAAAGGCTAACTAGGCATAGCATGGAGAGACAATGGGGGGAGGCCACCCCCTCCTATTTGGGACCTCAAAACAAGTTTTCTACCACTGAAATTCCTCTTGAATTCAGTGGTTAAAGGGCCAAAAAAAGGTTGCTTGAAATGCTCTAAAAGATGGTTCAACACTTAGTAAATGAGCAACAAAGGAGGGTGGACCACCCCTAACTCCAACAAGGACTCAAACCAACATTTTTAACACTTAAAAATAGAGACTTTTTTTAGTTAGAAGGTAAGCCTAAAGCATCATGCAAAGATGGCCAAACACTTGATCAGAACAAAGCTTAAAGAGGAAAGACACTTACCCTTGTAGCACAGCAGCAAAACAGCAATCTCTAAGCCAAAAATCAACCTTCAACAGGCCAAATGAAACCCTCAAGCACCTCAGCAACAAGGTAATGGTGTTTGACTAAGAGGTTGTGTGCAAAGGTGCAAAGAATGCTCACTTTCAAGTAATATAGCACAATATATATAGAGAGAGAGAATTCTAGAGAGAGAGGGAAAATTTGAAAATTTAGCTCCAAATTTTCTGAACCCTCAAATAGGGGGAGGGAGCTCCCCTTATATAGGAAATGTAAGCAAAAAGCTTTCTTCATCCCTCCATACACGTGTACGGGGGATGAGCTCAGTGTTCAATAGCTGGAACAACTGGCACCATAAATATCTGCAAAAGTAGAAAAAATGGCCTCGGCCAAAGTTAGTGGCCGACCGGCCATCAGCAAGGCCGACCGGCCACCACTGATGGCCGATGGAAGCAGGGCCTAGCCAATGGGTTGTAGGACTGGCCAGCAGACCACCCTCTTCCTCCAGAAGCAAAGATGCAAGTCCTTGGTGCACAACCAAGTAGAAAACAGACAAGTCGAGAGGTCTGAAGGCAAGGCACTCCGCCAAGAACTTCAAGCGCTCTAAACGAACACGAGCATAGATGATCATCGGGTGTTCAAACAATGACGTCCAAGTCTTGAGGATAGTCGAAAATGGGGTGTCTACAACCCCTTTGCCGGCACATCCAACACAACTTCACAAACCTCAAGCCATCAGGCCCAAGGCCAGAGGGTCTTCACCCCACTCTACATGTCCTTATCCGCAGCCCTGAGGGTCCTGATCAAAAAAGGGCACCTTAAGCCGTTAGAATAACGCCCACTGCCCGATCCTCTCCCACCTAAACACAACCTGGCTAAATATTGTGCTTTTCACTAACAACATGGTCATAACACTGATCAGTGCTACAGATTATGTCGTGAGATTCAAGATCTCATTGACAATGAGGTAATAGAACCTCCTGAAAAACTCAATGTCACTACAAATCCTCTCCCACCACATAATCAAGCTCCTCCACCGCGGCACATAAATCTCATCCATACACTGGTCGTCCCTTATGACCCCAGTATATATCACCCCTTCCCACCTATCTAAACCAGGGTTGTTCATCCCTGAGAGCACAAACTTGTGCATGATGAACACGCCAACAATCCAAACTGAACCCATGGTGGTGACAGTGGAAGATAAAGGGAGGTTAGCCTCGGTGGAGAATGTCAGTCCATTGCCCGAAGGCTTTGAGGACTTATCTGATGGGGTGTACAACCCGAGCTGCTATATTGTGCTAAACAATCAAGCTAAGCCGGAAGTGGTGTTGCCGACTGGGATGGGGACCAGTGTAGTCCGAGAAGATGGACCAAGTCAAGGATTAGATGATTTAGCTGACTTGGAGGAGGATATAGACAATTTGTAGTTCTTTGATAAACATGATCAAGGGGACATGCATATTAATTGGTTTGATCTAAATGGGTCGACCGACAACTCAGGGTGGCTAAGTGATGAACCTGATATAGATGAGGGAACTGAACTGAAATTGGAAGAACAGAAAGCGGGAATCGCTGCAATGGTCGAAATGGCTGATAGAAAGGGTAAACTGCCCAAAAACACCGGTGTAGAACAAGTAGCTCAAGAACTGGGCATAGTTAGTATTGTACCTACAGAGCAAGAAACCGCACTGAGGTGCTTTGAGCAAGAAGTGGATCAAAACAAACAGAAGGCTAGAAAGGCCCAAGACCTTGTGGGGGAAATCTGTGATGAGAAGATGACCCGAACGAAGCCGGACAACTGCTTGTCGCTATCGAATGAATCTGGTGGGATGACGATGACCTACACTTGGCCCATACTGATAAGGACTGGGGTGAGGACCTTCCAAACAGCACCTGGTATGTGGAAGAGGTCGACTGCATGACAAGAAGTGGCCGATATTTCAAACCACCACATTTGGACCAACCCAAGGCATCTGGGAAGGATAAAGAAGCTGAGAAGCAAAAGGAAAAGCAGTTGGAAGAGGAGGCTGAAGATTCAAGCTGACATATCTATTTGGGGGCTGTTTATGGCTTCGCGAGTGCATAGACAAGCTGTACTGTCAGCGATGGATAAATCCAAATTGTCCATCGAAACTACTCCTGAATAGCTAGTCGGACTGGTCTTCCCGGGAGGTGCTGCACCGACTTTGACCTTTGCAGACAAGGAATTGCCACTGAAAGGCTTTGCACACGATAAGCCTCTGTACATATCTATAGAGTGCCGGGAAAAGTGGATACCGGTGGTGTTAGTCGACACTGGCTCAACGATCAATGTCTTTCCTTGTCGCACGACTTATGCTATTGGTCTGAAGCCAGCAGAGTTCGTACCTACGGCCCAAGTGATCCGGGCGTATGACAATACAAGAAGAGAGGTGATGGGGATAATGTAGATTAGAGTACAGGTGGGCCCGGCTCAACAGGATATTGAATTCCATGTCCTGGATGTTCTGGCCACTATCAACATACTACTTGGGCGACCCTGGCTGCATCAAGTGAAAATTGTCTCTTCCAATCTCCACCAAATGCTGAAGTACCCTTATGGAAAAGGGGTGGCCATAGTTTTCGGGAATTCATCTATACATCCTCTGCCAGAGGTCACTACACTTGTGCTGGAGATTATCCATGGCAAAAAGGATATCTTTATTTTGGGGTTTACCTTGGCTGAGGCCCGGGTAGTGCAGAATATCTTGGCGGTTGATCAGGGCCTGTATGTTAGCGCCCAATCAGTGTACTTCATGAACAAGCTACAACATATGCCCAAAATGGGATTAGGAAGGAGTGACCGAAAGGGCGTTATTACATTGGCCGATGTGCCACATAACGCGCATACCTTTGGTCTTGGCTATACGCCCACCAAAGAGGATTGGGTGAGGAAAGAGAAAGATATAGCCGGGAGAGCTAAGCAAAATGGGAAGCGCTATGAACTTGTGCATCGACCTATCCAGGGAACCCTGAATGGTTATTTTGTTCGGGAGGGTGAAGACTTCCCATTCTGTGGTTTCCCCAGACCTTGGTTCAACTCTGAGAAATAGCGAGTTCCCGGCTTTGAGCTCTTCTTTGTCTTGCAGCTGCAAGAGAGTGACACAGAGAAACAGACTGAACTAACTGTTGAGGCTACGAAGAGCACAGAAAGTGATTCCAACAACAGTGAACTTGAAGTAAGAGCAACATTGGCATGTCTCCTTTCGAATCCTCAGATCAACTCAGAGAGCTTAGGGGATGACCTAACCATTTCCATGATCGGAGACCAACTAGGTGCGAACCCTTCCAGCGGTATTTTGGATGCATCTGACGCACCGTCCCTCATTTGACAGCTGGAGGAGGGCTTCCTGTCTAGTAATTCTGAGTCAGGTAGTGAGCTGGAATCTGATTCTACAGAGTCTGTGGAGTCAGAATTAGATTCCAGTTCCTCTGATTCAGAGTCTGGTATTCCTGGGGTTGATAACCCAGATGTCAAGGTTTTGTCCAGGTCATCTTTTTTCTTTTCTTTTGAGTCGGTTGTAATCGAGAAATTCGATGAGCTGGACCTTTTGAATGAGAATACCACTGTAGATTCTGAGTACTTCTCTGTGCCACTTATATATTGCATTGATCATGATTTTCAAAATTTCGATGAAAACGATGAGGAAGGAATTCCTCTGGTTTTGAAACATTTGATTGATTGAGATGAGGAGAGGTTTGTAAAACCCCTCGTTGATGAAATCATTCCAATTAATATGGGTACTAAGAAGGATCCGCGTTTGGTCCAGGTCGGGTCCACGTTGTCTTCGGAGGAGCCCGAGCACTTAGTCGCTTTATTAAAAGATTTCAAAGATGTTTTCACGTGGTCCTACAAAGACATACCTAGAATGGATCCTGAGATTGTACAGCATCGGATCCCTCTTGACCCCGAGACCTGACCTGTCAAACAGAAGGTGCGGAGAATATGCCCGGATTGGGCTTTGAAGATTAAAAAGGAGGTCACCAAGCAGATAGACGCAGGGTTCTTGCTAGTATTTGAGTATCCAACTTGGTTGGCCAACATTGTTCCAGTGCCGAAGAAAGATGGCAGAATTCGGGTGTGTGTGGACTTCAGAGATCTAAATAGAGCCTGTCCGAAAGATGACTTTCCTTTACCGCACATCGATGAATTGGTGGACTTCACCGCAGACCATTCATTGCTCTCCTTTATGGATAGATTTTTCAGGTATAATCAGATTCTGATGGCACCCAAAGACAGAGAGAAAACCACTTTCACCATGCCGTGGGGAACCTACTGCTACAGGGTGATGCCGTTTAGGCTGAAGAATGCCGGGGCTACCTATCAAAGGGCTGTAACCATAATTCTGCATGACATGATCCATAAAGAGGTTGAGGTGTACGTGGACGACATGATTGTCAAGTCTAAGGAAAGAGAGGGCCGCTGCACCACCTTGAAAAAATTCTTTCAATGGATCAGAGAGTACAGATTGAGGTTGAATCCACATAAATGTACTTTTGGCATAATAGCAGGGAAAACGCTGGGGTTCTTGATCACACAGAGGGGCATCGAGGTAGATCCTTCCAAAATTAAGGCCATCTTAGAAATGCCACCACCAAGGACTAAAAAGGAGGTGCGAGGCTTTCTAGGTAAAGTGCAATTCATAAGACTATTTATTTCAAAATTTAACCTTGACTTGTGAACCACTATTTGGTCTCCTAAAGAAATGAAAGAAATTCCAATGGGATGACCGATGTCAGTTCGCTTTCGAGCAAATGAAGCAATACCTACAAAACCTGCCTGTGTTGTCGCTGCCAGAGCCAAGGAAGCCCTTGATTCTGTATCTGTCAGTAACGAACACAACAATGGGATTCATGCTTGCTTAGGAATTTGAGGATAGGGTGGAGAAAGCCATCTACTATTTGAGCAAGAAAATGCTGGACTATGAGACCCGTTATATCCCGCTGGAGAAGGCTTACTTAGCCTTGGTATGGGCTACTAGGAAGTTGGGCCACTACTTGTTAGCTTACTCTGTAATTTTGATTTTGAGATTAGATCCCATCAAATATCTCTTTGAGAAACCAGCGCTTACGGGTAGGCTAGCCCATTAGTTGCTTCTCCTCTCCGAATTTGATCTGAAATATGTCACTCGTAAGTCTGTCAAGGGGAGAGCGATAGCTGAGTTCCTGGTGGATCACCCAGTGGAAGGGGATGAAGCGATAGAATACCTGTTTCCAGACGAAACTATTCTGCAAGTCGACGAAGAGATTTGGAAAATGTACTTTGACGGAGCGTCTAATCAATACGGTTATAGGATAGGGGTGTTGTTGATAGCACCTGACAGTTCCCATATACCCTTAGCCTTTAAACTACGGTTCAAGGTATCTAACAACGAAGCAGAATACGAGGCATGTATCGCTGGTTTGGAAGTCACCCTAGAACTAGGGGCAAAAAGGTTGGATGTTATCGGGGACTCAAACCTAGTTGTGTCTCAAGCAGAGAGAGACTGGAAAGTCAAAGAAGAAAAGATGAAAATCTATCACCAAACTCTGGATGTTCTAATTCCCAGGTATAAGAAGCTAACCTTCACTCATCTACTAAGAGAGAACAACAGGTATGATAGACATCCCGTTGGGAGTCCAGATGCGTCCGATCATCATTGAACAGAGATATACGTCGACCTACGAGATTATTGCCGTAATAAAT
Organism: Camellia sinensis; assembly: GCF_055761805.1. Lineage (NCBI taxonomy): Eukaryota > Viridiplantae > Streptophyta > Magnoliopsida > Ericales > Theaceae > Camellia > Camellia sinensis. The sequence continues at coordinate 44,553,344 of NC_138969.1, read as the reverse complement.
GAAGTGCAAGATCAAAACCCCTGGTATTATGATATCTAGAACTTCTTAGAAAAGAAGGTTTATCCACTAGGGGAAAATGCCAAAGATAAAAGGGCAATACGGCAGATGGCCGCTCAATTTATCATCTGCGATGGTAAGTTGTATAAGAGAGGTCATCTGGAAATGCACAAGCTATGTGTCAACACAGAGGAATCGAAGCACCTAATGGAGGCCATTCATGGGGGACAGTGCGGAGCACACATGAGCAGAGTAATGTTAGCCCGAAAGATTCTCAAGCAAGGTTATTACTGGTCTACCATGGAGGAGGATTGTATTGGTTTTGTTCGATGATGCCACAGATGCCAAATCCATGCAAATTGCATGAATATCCCGCTGTTGAAGCTGTACAACATGACTTCACCATGGCCTTTCTCACTCTGGGGAATCGACGTCATTGGGGCAGTTGCATCGAAAGGGTCAAATGGGCATGAGTACATTTTGGTGGCAATTGATTATTTCACGAAGTGGGTGGAAACTCAGTCTTATGCAGTGCTGAAAGTAGCACATGTGGCTAAGTTTGTCCGAAACAACATCATTTGCCGTTATGGAGTCCCGAATGAGATCATTTTAGACAATGGCTCCCATTTCAAGAAAGAAGTGATCGACTTGTTGGAGAAATACAACGTGACTTTTCATAAGTCATCTATTTATCGGCCACAAACCAACGGAGTTGTTGAGGCCGCCAACAAGAACATCAAGCACATTTTGCAGAAAATGGTTGAGACCTACAGGGACTGGCCAAATAAATTGCCATTTGCTCTTTAGGGCTACAGAACTTCAATTCAGACATCTACTGCGGCAACTCCGTACTCTCTTGATAATTGGATGGAACTTGTTCTGCCAATTGAAATAGAGGTTTCGTCACTGCGGGTTATAGCTGAGTGCCAGATAGCAGAAGCGGACTGGCAGCAGAGCAGGTTTGAAGAATTAATGTTGTTTGATGAGAGAAGACTGAAAGCACTGTACCATGTTCAAGGATATCAACGTAGGATTGCTAGGGTTTTTAACAAGAAAGTTAAGTCTCGGAATCTTAAGGAAGGGGATTTGGTATTGGAAGACAATCGAGCTCCCATCCATGACCCTAGGGGCAAGTTCAGACCTAATTAGACTGGTACTTACATTATCAAGACTTTGGTCGGGTGAAGCTGTTATTCTTATGGACCTGGATGACCTAGAATTTTCCCAATCAATCAACATGGACAAGTTAATGAAATATTACTCCTGAGAGGCTCACTAGGCCAAAAACCCGGAAGGGCGACCTAGGCAAACGTTAGAGCACAAAAAATTTGAAATAAAGAAAAGCTGAGCTTGCAAGGTTGAAAAACCTAAAGGGCGACCTTGGTAAAAGTTAGTGCGCAAAAGGAGAGCACTAATACCCGAGTGAACCCGAACTGAACTACGTAAGGCCTGATTTCTATCTTTGGGATACGTAGGCAATTTCATCTCAAAATTCAGCTGTAAACACCTCCAAATCAACTGTGTCCATGTGTTTGATCGAGGCATCTTTGTCTGTTTGTTATTTGAAAGTTCAATTGTGATTCTTACTCTGAGAGAAGAGTTGACTACAGTGTTGAGCAATGCTATTCAGTCAAGGGTAATTTTTCATTTCTGGATTTGGGGTTGTGCATCTCGAGGATAGATTCCATGTGTGTCAAGTTTTGATCCTTATCGAAAATGGTTTTGAAAAGTTTTAATAAAAGTTGATTTTGTTTAAATTAATCTTTTTACAACTTAGACCATTTTTGGACCAACAGGAAAATTTTCAGCGCCCACAACTTCAATTTCATTGATTTCAATAGAAAGTTCTCTGACTCTTGATACAAATCAAAGTTGCTTTTTATTACATACATAAACCTTGAAAAGTAAGATCAAAGTAATAAACTTGGGGCATAGCTGAGTCAGGTGTTCCTGTTTCCCTCGCTTGTGCTTGTGGAAGCTTCTGATGTTAAAGTGGGCCGAGATTCTGTCTCATCTTTGAGCCAAGTTAGGCACTCGCTAGAAAGTGCGCAGTTGAAACTAAAGGCAAGAGCCAAAAGCTCTCTCGACATCCACGTAGTGGGATATCGAGCCAATTGTGAGCCTCGGATTGGGAATGAAGCCGAGTACTCTACCCCCTCTTCTGGGCAAGTCTGGTCGTGTCTGAACTGACGCCTGAACTAGAATGAAAAGTAGAACACAGTGTGTCAAGCCAATCAGTTGAATGCCAGGTTGCTGAGTCATGTTGTAGCTCTTTTCGGGCCAACGAAACTAAGGGTAACGCTAAGCAATGTCAACAGCAGACCTGTTGCACATCCAATGGCCCCACCACTCCTCATTCAGGAAATCCACTAGCCGTTGGGGAAAGAAATAGCCCTGGGCTAAATATGCAGGGCAAGAATCCACTATCTTTAACCTATCCATGAGCCATATCTGGGGAGGAATGAAAGAAAAGAGAGATTAAAGAATAGAGAGGTGTATATTGAGAAAAGAGTGAGAAAAGGACTTTGAGAGAAAAACAGAGCACGAGTGCCGAGAGATGTGAGAAACACATTAGAAAGGGTGGGAAACATTACCTGAAGAAGTAGTGGACTTCCCACGAATTTGCTTGTCCCTCGCCAATGAAAGGCATCTAAGCCTATCAAAGTCTTGGCCAAAGCCAAACCAATGCAACTCTTGCCCGCTTTCGAACCTTGGGCTACTTCAACTAGCCGAATGCTAGACCCTCCAAAACTAGGGCCAAGAAGAAAGTGTGCTAGCATACACAAACAAAGGGCGTGTTGCCGAAATCTCGCCAAAGAAGATCGTCTCAGTCACTGGCCTCAGAAAATCGATGAATCAAACTAGGGATGTCCAGCTCTCCATTGTGAACTAAGGATCGAGCCTCATGCAAAGTGAGCCCACACATCCTTCCCAAAGCTTGGATGTGACTAAAATGGGGCTGAGGTAAGATTTCCTCATCGGACTAGGACTCCATTAGCACTTGAAATTCTTCGATTTCCGGGCATATCTCTTGTCCCCCGAAGCTAAAGACGTGCATAATCGAATTCCAACATCTGGCCGCGGCATGAAGGAACAGAAAACAAAGCAGAGAACGACTCAGCGGGAATAGTGCATTTATGCCAAAACTCCAAAAATTCAGCTTTTCCAAGCCATCTAAAGTTGCAATCTAATTCGAGAGTTTTTCAGTAAAGAATGGCTCCACTTTTGAAGAATTTGCAACTGAAATAAAGAAACTACAAGGTCCAAACCTTTTTTAGAAGATAAGGCAATGAGTGGAAGCCAGGTGTCAACCTTCCGGAGGTTCCTCGCATTGGTGGACGACCGGCCATTGGTGATGGCCGACATACCACTTTGGTTGCCGCTCGGCCACCACTGATGGCCAGCGGCCTCTATTCATGGCCGACGTCCTCCCACTCTAGCCTGTTGTCCTTCTTGTGCTGGAAAGTGCCAGTAGCATAAGCCTTGTTCTGTTTTTTGTGTTTTGGAGTCTTGTTTTAAACCTTTTCAGGCCTTAGCATGCTTGTTGAGGTCTGTTTGTTTTGTTTTATTTATTGAGTTGTATTTGTCTTGTTTTGCTCATCGAGTTGTATTCAAGATGATTTGTTGTTTATCGTGTTGTTTAGTTTTTTTTTTTTTTATCGAAATTGTTATTTTGATTATCGAGTTATATTACTTTGATTATTTCATTTGTTGGTCGGTTCGTTACCTGATTTAAACTGTTGCAACAATACAAGTATTTGGTTTCCAATATTAACTTTAATCTTATTTTCATGCAATGCGGTGCTCATGATGCAAAATACAACATTTTTTCAAAAATACACTAGTTTTCATTCCGATCATAATTGTTTTTACAAAAGTGCAGTACAAGTTTTTAAACAAAATAAAACTCGTTTGAAGCTGTACAATGTGCTAAACACTACTAACAAAAAGAAGTTAAGAAAAAACTACAGAAAATCAGCGTTGGTCGCCTAAGGCTTGAGAACCCCTCTTCGTCCTCTTCTTCGGAGGAGAGGACTTTGCGGTACTGTCTCCATCAGGGCCACTCTCTAAACCAGAATTAGAGTCTGAACCGGAGCCGTCTCCACTCTCCGCCTTGGAGTCCTCCTCTGCGTTAGCGCTCCTACTCTCAGAACCTGAGCCAACGTCATCGTTTCCACTCTCGGATGACTCAGCATGCTGACTCGCTGCTTGCTTGGCCTCACTAGTCTTAGCCTCATCATCGCTCAGAATGGGCTCTGAAAGGCCACTATCAGCTCGAGTGCCCCTAACTCGGCCACGGCTGCGTGCTGGAGCCTGTCTTTCTCTCCCTGCTGCCGGAGGAGGCACCACTGGCGCTGGTGCTACAGCTATCGCCAGTGCTGTCAGTAGGGATAGAACCTGAAAAGGCAGTTGTCATATGTCAGCCATAGTATGCGTATCAGATACAAGTATGGGGCATAATGAGTATATGAATGAAGTATGGAAGTGCAAAGTATGAATACAGTATGGAAGTGCAGTATTTCAGATGCAGTGTGTCACTGTAGTGTGGGAAAGTTTCTCATGTCAGTGGAAATTTGATGACTGGAATGTAAGAAAACTAAAGAAATGACCTGGATACCATGGAAGCCGAATAGTGCCTCTCTCGTCAATATCATGCCCCCGAACGAGGCTAATAGCTCCAGCAGATCCTCGGTGTATCCTGGGGGTGCCTGTAATTGCATTGGGAATGATTAATGTCCAGAAGGAACAAATATCGGAAAGAGATGAGAAAACTAAATGTGGTACATACCGGGGGTGCATCATGAGCTCTGACATATCTATGCCCTGCTGCGGCAGGCTCAATCGGAATTTGATATGCCTCCCTAGTATATCGCCAGTAAGTGAGAGCAGTAGGCAACTCCGGCCAGCCAGTCCTCTACCTCGCCTGAGGAGCCCCTCTCCCACGGGCCCTGGCTGCCCCAATCACTCTAGGCTCCGCCCTCACAACAAGAGCTCTTATCCCCTTACCTCCACGAACACCGGTTAGAGGTGGCATAAGGTGTGTCTGAATGAAGATCGTAAAATTGCCCTTGACTCAGAAGTACTCTTCCTCCATGCCCACCATGAACTGGATAACCCCGTCAATAGATAGGCTGTCTGTTGATCTCATGGACTCTAGCGGCGTCATCAGTATGAACAGAGCAAGCAGACCCAGAGACTGACGTATGAGTCTCTCGCCTAGGTACCAGGCTCAGCAAACCGGACCCGCAAGTAGAATACGGTAGCGCGAAATGCCCAAGGCCACAGTGTACCGACCTCGAACCCCCGTCAGTATCATAACCCATGGCTGCCAGGTGATCTGTAAATAGAAGATGAATAGATTATTAGCTGTCGTTAGATGCTAATATGTGAATCAGAACAGATGTAGAGCAAAAATGATGGCCGTGTTTTAGGTTACCTCATGGGCAGCTACGGTGCCAAAGTAATGTCTGAAGAAAGTGAAGGGCTCGCGAGTCCTGTGGCGAAGCTTTAACGCCCCAACCCTTCACATGTCATCGATATTATCCGTTTTGGGCCAAGTCCGCACGGATTTGTTTTTTCCAGTGAATCACCCATCCCAGAACTACTCCAGCCTAAACACGCTTAACTGGAGAGTTCTACTAGGGATTTCACCACCCGAAAAAAGGCCTCGACGCTATGTAAGGGTCCAGGTTTTTTACTTTTATAACCCAGGAAGTCCCCATCCATTCCCAATGTGGGACACCGGGACCTTACAATCCACCCCCCTTAAGGTTGCACGTCCCCGTGCAGTAGCCTGCCAGCTCACAAGCCCGCCCACATGTATCAAGAAATGCCAGGGCCCCACACTCGGTACTCCAGAGAGTCGGCTTTGATACCATTTGGAACACTCCAACCCTTCACATGTCATCGATCCGCTTTGGGCCAAGCCCGAACGAATTTGTTCTTCCTAGTGGGTCACCCATCCTAGAACTACTCCAGCTTAAGCACGCTTAACTAGGAGTTCTACTAGGGATTTCACCACCTGAGAAAAGGCCTTGATGCTATATAAGGGTCCAGGTTTTTTACTTTTATAACCTAGGAACTCCCTCACCATTCCTGATGTGGGATACCAAGACCTTACAATAAAAATTATTATTAGAACCAACCCGACCCACACCCGCACCCGGCATGGCTCAGCCAGTCAACGGCGCGCGCGTGTGGTGGTTTAAGCTAAAGGTCACTTTGTCCATAACTCCTCCCTTCTACAAAATTGGGGTGGGTTTGTCATATTTGAACTTGGTATGGCAGTGATAAATATGACTTCTCTACTTAACCAGCTTATTATTATTATTATTTTGTTAGTTTTATTATTTTCGTTGTTAGTAAATTCTGTTTTTAATTTGTAACGCCCCAACCCTTCACATGTCACCGATATAGTCCACTTTGGGCCAAGCCCACATGGATTTGTTCTTCCCAGTGGGTCACCCATCCCAGAACTACTCCAGCCTAAGTATGCTTAACTGGGGAATTCTACTAGGGATTTCACCACCCGGAAAAAGGCCTCGATGATATATAAGGGTCTAAGTTTTTACTTTTATAACCTAGGAACTCGCCCTCCATTCCTGATGTGGGACACCCGGACCTTACAATCCACCCCCCTTAAGGCTGCACGTCCCCGTGCAGTAGCCTGCCAGCTCACAAGCCCGCCCACATGCATTGAGAGACGCCAGGGGCCCACACTCTGTACTCCAGAGAACTTGGCTTTGATACTATTTATAACACCCCAATCCTTCACATGTCATCGACATTGTCCACTTTGGGCCAAGCCCGCACGGATTTATTCTTCCCAGGGGGTCACTTATCCCAGATCTACTCCAGCCTAAGTATGCTTAACTGGGGAGTTCCACTAGGGATTTCACCACTCGGGAAAAGGCCTCGATGCTATATAAGGGTCTCGGTTTTTACTTTTATAACCCAGGAACTCTCTCATCATTCCCAATGTGGGACACTAGGACCTTAAAGAAGCTGACCATCGTACACCCGCGAATAGGGGACCATCAATGGAACCTCCACTGCAGGCTCTGGGGCAAGAGTCGGGAAGTATGCATACACCTATAGCTGTGGAGAAAGTGCAGTGATATGTGATCAGTATACAGTGTTTGAACAGATATAGATAATGCAAAGCAGAAAGCATACAGTGTTTGAACAGGTATAAAAAATGCAAAGCATATAGTGTTTGAACAAATATAGAAAGTGCAAACCAGAAAGTAAATGTATAGAACAGATGTAAAGCAAGAAATGCTTAACAGAAAATGCGTAGTGTAAAGAGGGAACTGAGATGTGTACCTCCCAGGCTTGCCAGTAGCCTTCGATCGAGTATCCATTCCCGCAGGAGGTCGAACTCATGTAGTCGTATAGAGTGGCGAGGCCGGATCCGCCCTAATCATAGAAACTCACTCAAGAAAGGACCACCAGTGCGCTCAGCAAATACAACCCTACGGTGTTCGCCCTGTTCGAAAACAAGGTGGTACTGAAGAGGAACATCAGAAAACCCCGAGTGTACTGCTCTATCTCCTCTACTGTCTCTGGCTCGGTCCCCCAAAACTGCTCCTCGAACCAACTGTATTTGACCATAACTGTCCGAAACAAAGGTGGGCTCGCCCACAGTAGCTCAATCCAGGCAGCCTCCCACTCCCCTATGTCAAGATCGAGAGGAATCAGATCACCCCCTACGCCTAGGCCTGTGATCATGGCGAAGTCGTAAGGAGTCATCGTCATCTCTCCAGCAGTGGAAATGTGGAGAGAGTTGGTGGTGTCCCACCATCTCTCCACTAGCGCTCCAAGAAGTTGACGAATCACTATAACTCGTGTCAATCCACAGCAGAATAGGCCGAAGCCGGCCTCGTCAACAATGTCGCGCACTTCTGTGAGGAGCTCGTCATACCAATCTTTGGTCGTCGTGGCCCCATAGCCCCTGTAAGCGCGGGAGTCCCCTTGTGGCAAAGGACAGGTGAACCAGTGTAAATATAGTTAGATGAAAAGAAAGTGCAGAACAAATGTTGTAGCAGTGGTGAGAGTACAATCGAATGGAGACAGTGCAAGAAATGCAAGTAAAGAACATCAGATGTGCAAGTGAATAAAGTTTGTACCTCAATGGCAATGGCTGAAAGATGGGAATCTGGCTCCCTCAGTAGGAGATCCTCTGGCACATTAGTAGCAAAATTAGTGAAGTGCCTAATGTCGCCAGTAGGCAGAATATGCGTCTGAGGATAATACCTCGCCAGATCAAAAGGCCTCACTCTCAGTGGTAATGGCTTCGGCTCTGCCTTAGAATCAAACTCCACCTCTGGAGGACCTTCATCTTGTGGTATGTCGTCTTCCATCTGGAATATGGGTGAAGAGTCGATGAAAAGTGAAGAAAGTGGAGAAAATGGGATAAACTTTGAAAAAGTAAAACCCTAGGAGAGAGAAAAGGAAAGAAAAAGTCAAAACCCAGAATAAGGCACCAAACCCGAGAAACCTCAAGGGGAACGAGCCATAAGTGGTGAAACCCCAAGAAAAAACACCGAAATCGAATTTCAATCGGTTCAAAATGGAGTAAACTAAGAGGGTTTAGTGAAGAAAATATGTGTGGGGCGTTGGAAAACACGTATAAAGCTCAGATCTAGAGAGAAAGAAGGTCTAGAGAGAGGGATGGTGGAATTTTTGGCATGAAGGTGTGTGGAAATGAGGTCCCATGACCTATACTTAAAGATCTATGGGTGAAAAGACTGAAATGGCCAAATCTACCATCGGTGGCCTGTCGGCCACCACTGGTGGCCGACATGCCCCATTGGTGGCCGACAGGCTCTTAAAGGTGGCCGACAGGTGGCCAACATTCCTCCCTGGTGGCCGTTCAATGCCCAATGCTCCTATTTTGTGTCTTGATGCTGTGGTGGTCCCTGTTTCCCAAGAGATGCAAGGGAAGGTCACTGTTGAGTTCAAATTCTCTTTACGGAAGCTCGAAATTGTGTTTTCGATGATCGTTGTTCGTCATTTGTTGAACGAGGCGTATCCTTTTTGCATGTTGCAACTCTTCTGAGAGGTGAATCGGAAAGTTTCTATTGGACTTGTTTTGTTAGAATACATATGCATTCCCTCATTACATATGTAGAACGTGCATTTTACATATGCTATTGCACAAAATACGTATTTCAATTTTGCGTAGAACATTCATTTTGTTATTTAGCATGGAACATGCTGTTAATCGCGTATGGAGCATGCATTTTTGTACTTAACATAGAACATGCTTTTACTCTAGCTGCATAGAATGTGTTTCCTCTCTTGCATTATGCATAAAACATGCTTATTGCTTTCGCTCTTGAATCATGTATGGAATATATGCGTTTGCCTTTGAATCATGCATAGAATGTGCTCCCGTTACCAATCATGCATAGAATATGCTCTCAAATTGTTTAGTTCGCATAGAACATGCCATTATACCTCATTTGTTGTCTTACATAGAATATGCACATCTCTATTATTGCATAGAATATGTACTTCTTTATTGTTGCATAGAATATGCTTTCATTCTGTCTTCATGCATTGAAAATGAACTGTCGTTTCATAGCACGCTTTTGTACACAGGCACGATATTGTATGTACGGTTTATTTAGCGGAGCCAACACAGACAAACGCTATTGTATGTACAGTTCATTCAGAGGAGTTCGGGTAAAATCATTTGTGCCTTTCAAATCATATCTTTTTACTCTCATTTCTCTCGCGTGCAATGCATTAGGATAAATCCTTCAGATACCTTCCTTCGATTAAAAACATTTGTGTGCGTCCTGATGTTGATGCCATCCTTCGGTTATCGCCCTTCAGTTAAAAACATTTGTGTGCGTCCTGAAGTTCATACCATCCTTTGGTTACCGCCCTTTGGTTAAAAACATTTGTGTGCGACCTGATGTTCATACCATCCTTCGGTTACCGCCCATCGGTTAAAAACATTATGTTTATACCATCCTTCGGTTACCGCCCCTTCGGTTAAAAACATTTGTGTGCGTCCTAATGTTCATACCATCCTTCGATTACCGCCCTTTGGTTAAAAACATTCGGGTGCGTCCCGGTGTTCACGCCATCCTTGTTTTCTTCCGCGTGCAGCGCGTTAGGATCTTGTTTGACATCTCGAGTACGCCCGATGATTTTGTTACTCTTCGTTTTTCCTTTGCATCGTGTAGTTAAGCTTGCATAATTTTCTTACATCCTTTCTACATGAAATGTGGTTTGGTTTGTATTTCCCACGTGTAGACACCCCATTTTTTACTGTCCTCAAGACTTGGACGTCATCATTTGAACGCTCGATGATCATCCATGCTCGTGTTCGTTTTGAGTTCCTGAAGGTCTTGGCTGTGCGCCTTGCCTTGGAACCTCTCAACTTGTCTGTTTTGTGCTTGGTTGTGGACCAAGAGCTTATGGCTTTGTTTCTGAGGGAAGGAGGTGGCCTGCTGGCCATCCCGATAACCTATCGGCCAGGCCCTGTGCCCATCGGCCATGCCCTCTTTCCATCGGCCATCACTGATGGCCGGTCGGCTCCTTTAATGGCCGATCGGCCATACCTTTTGGCCGAGGCTCTTTTCTTTGCTTTTGCAGATATTTTGGTGCTAGCTGTGCCAGCTGTTTGGCATAGATAGCATCCTCCATACATATGGAGGGATTGTAACAAGCTCTTAGCTTGTCAAACAAGCTTGAAACTTGTGATTCTATATAAGGGGAGGCTCCTCTCCCCTTTTAGAGGTTCAGAAAAATTTGGATTACGGTTAACATATCCCTCTCTCTCTATATTTGCACTATATTTGAACCAAAAGTGTCTTTTCTTCACACTTTTGCACACAAACACCTACTCAAACACCTTCACTCTTGAGCTGAGATTCTTGGAGGTTGCATTTGAGTGATTTTGTCTTGGTTTTGCCTCAGAGGTTGCTAGCTTGTTGTTGTTCTTCAAGGGTCTTCAAGGGTAAGCATGTATCCCTTTTAAGCTTTCTTTTTATTAATAGTTTAACCACCTTTGCATGCTACTTTAAGGCTGGTTTTAGCCTCTTTTAAACTCTGTTTTTAAGGCTTTGAAATGTGGGTGTGAGTCTTGTTTGGTTAGGGGATGTTTCCCCTATTTTGCTCTATGGCTTGTAAAGCCTCTTGAGCCACCATTCTTAGCCTTTGTTGTGACCTTTGTTTGGCCTTTCTACCACTGAAACTCAGAGGAATTTCAGTGGTAGAAAGTTGGTTTTGAGGCTCAAAATGAGAGGGGGTGGTCCCCTCTGTTTATGTCTTGTTTGTATGCATAGAGGGCTTACCAAATGAGCATGTATTTCTATCCTCTTAAGGCTTAGTTTGAGCATGTTTTTGTGAGTTTTTAGACCCGATATAACTCTGTTTTTGGCTGGTTTTGTTGTCTCTTGAATGCTTCATACACTTCTAGTGTAATTCTACTTGCTAGCCTAACATACTCTATGCTTTGGACCATCATTCTAGCCTATTTTGACTACACTCCGGCATGCTTTTTGCCATGATTTCACATGTTTTAGGTCTGATTTGGGTGGTCATGATCATGTATGCTTTGCTTTGTATAGCCATAATATAAAGTCCATCAACTAGCTTTGTGTTTTGGGTCCACTAGCATGCATTGCTTAGGCTATTTACATGATATAGCATCACTTGATATATGATTTCAGAGCATTTTTCAATGTCATACCCTCGTGTGTATCACTCTTTCAATGCTTTGGAGGGTTATTATAGACGCGCCCTGAGGGCCTCATGCTACTACAGTTCAGACTCATATGTCACGGTTCTAAATCTAATCCTGCAAAGTGCAATGCAAGACTAATAAATCACCAAAGATTCCAAATCCGGCAAATCGTTTTGAAAAACTGATTTTTTGTAAAGAAGTGCCAAACATGGACTGCTTTGCCAGATACAGAGTCACCACCTAAATATTTTATTTTGGGAAAATTTAGGAAACCCTGAATCGTGCCTAAGGCCACGTGTTCGTCATCACCAAAGTTGCCTCGGCTCAGGAACTTGAGTACGATTGGGGAAGGTCATCTATGAGCACCCTCGCTCGCCCGATCAAAGATCGGTCACTTCTAAACATGATATCTTGTTTTTGAAAACATATGTATTCTTATTCCGGTTATTAGCTAAAATTTATTATGTGATGCGCACAACACACAAGTATGGACTAGATCGCCTAAGTCGGAACAAAACATCTCGTGTCTGTTTGAAAATGGTTTGAAGGTGCTACTTGCAAGTAGGCTAAGACGTGGATTTGCCACCCTCAAGTAGGCTTAAGAAAACATGATTTTGCCACCCTCAAGTGGGCTTAAAAAAACTCGCATTTGATGAATTATTCCAATTCAAGCAATCCAACCTTCACCCACAGGCATTCATGCAGTTATATCACATAAGCAAATAGCCTCATGGCAAGTATGCTTTCACGGCAACACTCACATTCATGTAAGATGTTAAAGCATAAAAGCTTACCTAGTACTCCGACCCAAAACAAAGACTAGTTAGTAATCAAAGCATGATCCTAGTTCATGTTAAACTGGCTAATGCAACACATACAAAATGCAACTAGAAGTAGGCTCGGCTATTCTAAGATAGCATATGGAATGTAACTTGATAACATGTATTCAAATCGGTATTGAAATACAATGCAGTTACCATGATGCGCCAAGCCCAGTACATGCAAGACAAATGAATGAATGCAAACATGCGAAGCATAAGTATGCTAATCAAAATATGCCCTAAGACTAACCATCAAAAGCAGGTAAGTAAAAGGGAGAAAGACGTGGGGTTGGAAGACATGCACACACGCACGCACGCACGCACGCACACTTATTACAAAATTCGCCCTCTCGACGGAGGGTCCGAAAGAATAATACAAATTGACTAATTAACTAACTAACTAGCTAATTAATTATTACACAACACTTAACTAATTAAACAAATTAATTAAGCTACTAAAGCGGTAAAGAGGCCTTGGAAAGAGGGACAAATGCATGCATGCTCGGCTCTGCTCGGAAATCTATCGCCATGCTCATGCTGCATCTGTTTACACTGTTCTGCACCTCTGAAAACTGTGCAAGTCTCAAGGATGCTTCTGAATCACCTTTTGGGTGCTGTGAGAGGCCATCGGCCAAGGGGAACTGGTCATCGACCAATAATGGGGCTCTCGGCCACAAATTTGTAGTCGACTGGACTGAAGATGGCCGGCCGGCCGGCCATCTCTTCCTGCAGAATGCTATTTTGCTGCAGCAGAGGACAAACAGAGCATGGCAATGCATTTTCAAAGCAATGTGTGCACAACCACCCTTCCTATCATGTCACGGACTCAAGGGACTCAAGGTCACAAAGCAATTATTTCTATCCGGTGAGCAAACAGGCTAAGTTCCCAATCGATTTCCGATTCAACGCATCGGCAATGGTGTTGGCTTTTCCCGGATGGTACAAAATCTGTAGGTCATAGTCTTTAATCAATTCTAGCCACCTCTGCTGTCTCATGTTCAGTTCTTTCTGTGTGAAGAAATACTTTAAACTCTTGTGGCCAGTATATACTTCACATGTAGCCCCATAAAGGTAGTGACGCCAGATTTTCAGTGCAAATACTACTGCAGCAAGTTCCAGATCATGGGTCGGGTAGTTTTTTTCGTGCGGTCTCAGTTGTCGGGAAGCATAGACAATTACTTTCCCATTCTGCATTAAAACACACCCCAAACCCTTATGAGAAGCATCACTAAAAATGGTAAAACCATCCGTACCTGAAGGTAGGGTAAGAACAGGTGCAGTCACTAGTCGAGTTTTCAACTCTTGGAAAGATGATTCTCTTTGGTCAGTCCAGTCAAATGATATCCCCTTTTGAGTTAATTGAGTCAACGGTAAGGCAATTTTGGAGAAATCTTTGACAAATCTTCTGTAGTACCCAGCTAATCCCAAAAAGCTTCGGATTTCAGTAACATTCGTTGGTCTAGGCCAATTCACCACTGCTTCAACTTTCTGTGGATCAACTGAAATTCCATCCTTACTAATAACATGTCCCAAAAACATAACATGATCAAGCCAAAATTCGCATTTAGACAGTTTAGCAAAAAGTTTCTGTTCTCTTAGGTTCTGTAAGGCAAGTCTCAGATGATGTTCATGTTCTTCTATACTCTTGGAATAAATCAGAATGTCATCTATGAATACAACAATAAAGTCATCGAGGAATGGCTGTTGATGAGGTCCATAAATGCAGCAGGTGCATTGGTAACTCCGAAAGGCATAACTAAAAATTCGTAATGTCCATATCTCGTTCAAAAAGCAGTTTTGTCAATGTCCTCTGGTTTAACTTTCAACTGATGATATCCGGATCTGAGATCAACCTTAGAAAAGACTTGAGCACCCTGTAACTGATCAAATAAGTCATCAATACGCGGTAATAGGTATTTATTTTTCACAGTTACCTTGTTCAGTTCACGGTAGTCAATACAGAGTCTCAGTGAGCCGTTTTTTTTTTTCACAAACAAAATAGGTGCGCCCCACGGTGAAGTGCTAGGCCTGATGAACTTTTTGTCTAACAGTTCTTGCAGTTGCACTTTCAATTCTTTCAGTTCAGTTGGAGCCATTCTGTAAGGAGCTTTAGACACTGGCTGTGTACCCAGAATCACATCAACGGTGAACTCAATCTCCCTGCCAATCAAATACCCTGGTAGACTATCTGGAAAAACATCTGGGAATTCTCTGACTATAGGAATACAGTTCACATCAGTTTTATCATCAATAGGTCCAGTCAATACAGAACACAGATACCCTTTACACCCCTTCTTAATTAGTTTAAAGGCTTTCATAGAGGAAATCAGATATGGAGGAGGTACTACTCCAACCCCATTGAACACAAATTCAGGTAAACCCGGTGGACGAAAAACTACTTGTTTCATTACACAATCTATGGTAGCATGATATTTCGTTAACCAATCCATCCCTAATATAACATCAAAATGATCTATGTTCAAAGGCAGTAAGTCAATATACAGATGCATATCCCCAACAATAATTTCACATGCAGGGTACATATAAACACAAGTTACAGATCCCCCGACAGGTGAAGATACAGCTAACAGATAATTCATAGGTTCTAATTGTCTATTCAGTTTTCGCAAAAAAGCATGCGATACATATGAATGTGTAGACCCCGAATCAATCAGAACATATGCATTTTGAGTACAAATAGAGAGAATGCCTGACACAACGGTCTTGGTATTCTGCACGTCTCTCGGTACTAGTGCGAACACTCGGCCTTGCCTCATGGGCTCTTTCTCGGTAGCTTTGGGGTTAGGCTTTAGTGTAGCAGTCGATACTGCTGCGCTAGGTACAGCTTTACTATTGGCCTGCGGAGCAGAGGAGCAGTCTTTAACCATGTGGCCCACGTTGCCACACCTGTAAAAGCTCCAGATATTTTATAACAAACTCCCTTATGGTTCTTACCACATTCAGAACAGGGTGGTATAGACCGGTTCCCTTGACTAGAAGTAGTCGTTGACCCTGTATTCTGTTTCTTGTTCAATGGGTTATTCTTGCCTTTCTTGAATTTAAAACCCTGCCTTTTACCACGCCATTCAGACGCTGGTGTTTCAGTTTGTTTCAGTGCTTCAATGTTCGACTCAGCCATTAATGCTCGGTCAAGAACATTCACATAGTTCGGTAGTTTTAAAACATTTATTCTGTCCAGTATTGCAACATTAAGGCCGCCTTCAAACTTCCTGGCCTTCTTGCAATCAGTATCAACCATGTGCGGTGCATAACGGGCAAGTTCAGTAAATTTTGTCTCATATTCTACCACCGACATAGTGCCTTGTCTCAGCTGTTCAAATTCAGTCACTTTTCTGTCCCTGACACATTGAGGGAAATACTTTTCAAAGAAGGACTCCTTGAATTGAGCCCAAGTCATAACAGTGTTGGTGTCGCGGACTAACATCCACTACCTTCTGGCCTCTTCTTGTAGTGTAATGGTGGCCAATAGCACTTTGTGTGCTTCAGAACACGGAAAGACCTCAAACAGTTTCTCTGTCTCAAGAACCCAAGCTTCAGCCTTTAGCGGCTCAAGGCCTCCCTGAAAGGATGGCGGTTTCATTTTGCTAAACTTCTGGGTGAGAGCAATTATATCCCCATCATTAACATTCGGTTCCGGCTGTACCGGGGGAGGAGGTGGGGGCAGTTGGTTCTGTTGTTGTTCTAGTCTTGCGGTTAGTAGTTCCACCATTCTCTCCAACCTCGCCATTCTTGCCTCAGAGGATTTAGTTTCATTAGCAGTGCTTGCATTATCCATTTCACTATATGCAACATTATAATAATAAACATAGGGAGTTGCATACTTTAAACAATTAAACATAAGCAGTTATATGTTTCAACACATTAACACATATACATGTCATATCCACACACACTTTTCATGCTCATGTGATGCCCTAATTGCTCTTCTAGGACACCCTATAGCTCATTTGGACACGTGTGTGCGATATAACTCGTGGTTAAATATCGCTCTGATACCACTCTGTCACGGCCCAAACCCGCCCCTATGGGTTTAGCACCATAACCGGCCAGTAATCCGAGATTACCAAAGGCCTGCTTAACAGTCAGACAATAACACAGAGTACAGGGACATGGCGGAAGCCAAAACAGTAAATAAATAGTGTCCAATGAGCTGTGACAGTCTGTATGCAAAAAGATTTTTCATGCGTATATACATGAACAATACAGAACAGTATGTACAACATTTACAGTCGATCAGAACAGGGACCTAATCCTTGTTAAACAGTACAGTACAGTGCTATCAGTCTGTACAACATTACAAAACAGATACAGAGACAGACGGGGGAAATTAAAACACCTCTAAGCCATAGCTTGGCAGGCTCGAAACCTCGCAGTGAAGCACAGTGGTTGGCTTGACAAAAAAGGAGTCCAACCCACGTTCTTAGCTCCGGTCTGGTGCCTGTACACCTACATATATATATATAAACAGTGAGCTAAAGCCCAATGAATAACATAATGCGTAAAGAGGTTAAGAATGAATGTCCTTACAGTATTGAAAACAATCATTTCAATCAGTATATCAGTTATTCAGTCATTACAGTCATATGTGGTACATCCATTAGCATAGCAGTACAGTAAACAGTAGGTCTTAAGAGACCGAACAGTCAATGATGGCCATCATAACAGTAAACAGAAGTTCCAAGATAGGAACTGACAGAGATCTCTATAACAATAGCAGTAACAGTAAACAGTAGTTGCTATGGATGCCACAATACAATTCAGAATAGAGGACATACATTCGTTCAGTTAACAGTAACAGTTTAGAAAGCAGTTCAGTTAACAGTCAAAAAATATTCATCTTTGAACATATCTTTACACAGTTGTTACTCACAGAGTTCTGGGCTATAGTTAAGCTAGAGCGCGTCTCCAGTCGCCAACCCTACACAGTTTACAGAACGAACACACACTAAGCTACACAGTTGGGAAAGATAATAACTTAATCCCTAATTTGCCTCGGTGTGTTCTACATCTATATCCTCATTAAGATGCCTTAAACTAGGCCTAAGAATGCCTAGGATGAAATGAGGATGCAAAGATGCACATTAAAACATTTTTCAGAAAACAGAAGTCCCGCTCGAGCGTAGGTTTCCCCGCTCGAGCGTACATGCAGACAAAGGTATCTGCTCGAGCGTTCTGCAAAACAGGGCAAAAGTACTGGATAGGTGAAAATCACGCTCGATGGGCGCTCGATAGCTGCTCGAGCGTAATACACAAGGTCCCGCTCGAGCGTCAATTATTCTGCTCAAGCGAAAGTCAAAACAGTGCAAAGTACTGGGAGCACGAATTTCCCGCTCGAGTGCCACTTTCCCTGCTCGAGCGGGAGTTCAAAATCTGGAATTTCCAAATTTGAACTTCCAAGCTCAAAACCAAGTTCAAATGCACAAATTCCGATCCTCTTGGGCCAATTTTTCAGAAAACAATCCAAAACTCGTAATTTAACATACTTCCAAAGCTCAATTGTAAAATCAAAGCCCAATGGTGTTTCAAACACTCAATTTCAAACCAATTTTCATGAACATGATGAACATGTAAACATACATGAGTTTAAATCAATCCAAAACGTCAATACATGCTCTAATGAGCCGATTCTTTTCAAAACAAGATGAAATCATGGACTTAAACATAATTATGAGCATGCATGTAATATTTTGCCATGAAAACAACTTAAAACTCAACAATACAAACATGCATGCAAGATTAGAGCTACAACTCAACATGCTAGAACTAATTCATGACTTAGCTCTTTAATTTGGCAAGAACCATGCAAGAATCAATTTAAAGACACAATTAAGAGGGTAAATTCCCTACCTAGGTCCTCAAATACAAGGTGAGGAAGCTTAATTTGCAACCTATATTCCAATTCTTCAAGCCAATGCACAAAGTCAAGTTGAATTCACTCCAAACCTCTCACTCTCCTCTCTTGATCGGTTATGAACATCAAAAGGGCTGAACAAATGTTTTGTAATGCCTAAGAACGAGCCTCTAAAGTGTTAAATAAGTGGCCCACTAGATGGCACTAAGGTAATTAAGTCAAATTATGTAATTAGCTTATTTTAATCTATTTTAATTATACTAAATCAATTTCAGATAAATATACCATAAAATCACATTAATTCTACTGATCTTAAGACACTAATCAATTTCAGATTCGGCCGCCGATAAGTCCTTCAATTAGCAGTTTAAAACATAGAATGTGAACAGATAATCAAACAGGCAACAGATACATAATGCATTTAAACAGATACAGTCAATCAATCAGTTTCAGATTTCAGTCTGTCTGTTCAGTATTTCAGTTGATTCAATTACTTATCGTAATCAGTCTCGATTTAGCAGTAATCAGTAGTTTATCAGTAAATAGGGGTGAGGGTTATTACAGATGGCATGCGCAATGACCTATTCTTAAGGCATGAAACTTAAACTATCCAAAGCATGGAATAGGTGATAAATGCAAGTGTGTGACCATGAAACATGGACTGAAATCACATTTCACATGATGCCAAATCATGAAAATACTTCAAGTAACATATGCTAATGAACTCAAGGCACAAAGCTTACAAGCTAGAATGAACCAAGGCTATACAAAACAATGCATGCATGACCAAGACAACACCAAACAGAGCTTAATCATGGTAAAACATGAGGGAAAGCTCCTTGGAGTCGAGCCAAAACATGCAAGAATAGTGGTCCAAACACAAGATGCATGTTATGCCAACATGCAAGATTACTCTACAAGTATGTGAAGCATGCAAGATGCCATCAAACCAACATGGAATAGAGTTAAGGCAAGTCCTAAAAGCCACTAAAAAGTGCTGAAATAGAACTAAGGCATGCTAAGTAAACATGCTACTCTTATAAGCCAACAACGCAAGCATATGAGACATAAGGAGAGGGGGGTGTCCCCCTCCTATACAAGACTCCAAAACCACTTCTCCACCACTAAAAATCCTTTGGATTTCAGTGGTGGGAAGGTCAAAATAAGATGATCCCAAAGCTCAAAAGTAAAGGCACAAAACAAGGCCAAACAAGGCCTAAGAGGAGGTAAATAACCCCCAACCAAAAAGTGACCTTAAGAAACCATAACAAGCATACAAAATTAGAACTTTTTGTAGTTTAGAGTCAAGCTTGAAACAATATAGAAGTATGTGTAAAAGCTTAAGCAAGAGTGGGGTATATAAAGTTTAGAATCTCACCTTTGAAGAACAACTTCAAGAACACAAGACCAGCAACTCTCTCTGATCAAAACCAGCTCAAGAACCTTAAAACCAACCTCCTAGTACCTCAGCACACAAGGATGGTGTAACTCTAGGTGTTTGTGTGCAATAGTAAGAACAAAACACTCTTTTGAGCTCAAACACACACACAAATCTAGAGAGAGGGAGATATAGAGAGAGATATATCTAACTTGTATATCAGATTTCTAGAACCCCTGGAAAGGGAGAGGAGGTTCTCCTTTTATAGAAAACCAATTTTGCTAAGCTTCTTGGAGAAGCTAAGCAAGGCTCAAATCCCTCCATACACGTGTATGGAGGGGGAGAATTGTGCATGGCAGCTGGCACAAAATATCTGCCAAAAGCATATGGAAAGAGGTCGGCCGGAAAATATGGAAGATTGACCAACAAAGGTGACCGACCAAATATAGTGCCGATCGGCCAACACTCTTGGCTAATGGCAAGAAAAAGGGACCGATAGCTTCAAGCCTTGGCCGATGGGTTGAGGGAATGGCTAACAAGCCACCCTCTTCCCTCAAAAGCAAAAACACAAGTGCTTGGTCACAAAACAGTCAAGTTGAGAGATCTTGAGACAAGGCGCGTAGCCGAGACCTCCGGGAACTCAAAACAAACACGAGCATAGATGATCATCGAGTGTTCAAACGATGACGTCCAAGTCTTGAGGACGGTCAAAAATGGGGTGTCTACAGTTATGCTTTATGCCTTAATCATGAGCCAATTTGCATGCATGCTTGTCTAAGCTCTTGGGTTCCATTTCAGCATGTTCTTGGCCCTTAACTTGGCATGTTTGAGCTCTGTCCAGAGCTGGTTTAGTTAGTTGTGCTATGTATTGCATGCCTCTTGTATGATGCCCTTAACTAGCCTTTTGCTCTAGACCCTCTAACATGCCCTGTTAGTGTTATTTGTGTGATTTGGCATCATTAAACACTTGATTTTAGAGCTTATAGCATTGCCATATTCTCATACATATCACTCTTTAATTGCATTTAAGAGTTGTGCCTTTATGCCTTGCTTGCGAGCCATGAGTTGAGTATGCATTCCTTGCTTTTCGTGCCTAAATTTTATTGAGTTTTGGCCACTGTTTTGGCATGCATGACCTCTGTCTGGGGCTGGTTTGACCATTTGAGCATTGTAGTACATGCTTCATGTGTGATACACTTCACTTGCCTTGATGCCTTAACTCCTAAACATGCCATGCATGCATTGTTTGCATGTTAAGAGTCTTATGCATGCCACCTTAACATGTCAGGATTAACATGTGGTTTGCATAACATGTTGTTTGCATGTGTGTTGCATTGCATTGTGTTTGGATTGGACGTTGATCCAAACACGAGGAACGAGGGACGTTTCATACTCAAAGTGATGAAACGTGCCTCATTCCTTAGGTCACCGACACCTTTGATCATGTATGATAAGGTGAAGGTTCATCGAGTCTTATATGTTGTTTGTGCATTCATCAACATTGTGCAAGCTTGACTATTTGGCCATCATGCATTGAGATACGTGATTGATGGCTCGAAAACCAA
Source organism: Camellia sinensis (assembly GCF_055761805.1). Classification (NCBI taxonomy): domain Eukaryota; kingdom Viridiplantae; phylum Streptophyta; class Magnoliopsida; order Ericales; family Theaceae; genus Camellia; species Camellia sinensis. The sequence goes on along the minus strand of NC_138969.1, from coordinate 44,532,007 downwards.
GCACTACACTCCTTTGAGCTTGAGACATGATAAGGAGTGTGGTTGCACACACATTTTCTTGCAAATATACTGTCATGCCTCTGTTTGTGCTCTATTGCAGCAAAAGGAGAAATTGCAGGAAGCAGTGGCCAACCGGCCATCAAAGCTGCCGACCGGCCACAAAGGCTGCTGATTGGCTATCAGAAGTGGCCGATGCCTATCAACTTTGGCCGATGACCATCCCTCTTGGCCGACCATCCCTCAGCATGTTCTTGAGATGGGTCAGAAGCATTCTAGAAGTTGGCATAATTTTCAGAAGTACAAAAGTGTGCAAACAGAGGCATCTTGAGGCAAGGCGGTGGATTTTTAGGAGGACGCAACCGAGCATGCATGCATCCCTCGCCCTCGAGGCCTTTTAACTGCTTTGTTTAGCTAGTTAATTCATTGGTTCTGTACTTAATTAGTTAAAGTGCTTAGCTAATAGATCTATGCAGTAATTTGTAATAGTTAGCTTAATTAGCGTAGCTAGCTTAGCTAAATTCATTCGGACCCTCCGTCCAGAGGGCAGATGTTATAATAAGTGTGCGTGTGTGCATGAATGTCTTCCAACCCCACGTCTTTCTCCCTTTATTTTACCCGCTTTCAGTGATTAGATTAGGGCATGTTTCAATTAGCATACTTATGCTTTGCATGCGTGCATCATTCATTCGTATTGCATGCACTGGGCTCGGCACATCATTCAAACTACATTGTATTTCGATACTTACTTAAATACGTGTTTCAAAGCATGTTATCAAGTGTTGCATTCATATGCCATTCTAGATAGCCAAGCCTATTTAGCTGCATTTTGCATGCATTGCATTAGGCATCTTAACATAGCTAGGATCATGCATTGATTTCTAACTAGTTTTCTTTCTTTGGCTCAGAGTACACTGTGAGTGTTTATGCTTTAGCATCCTTGCATGTGTGTAAGTGACTGCCATGATAGCATGCTTGCCATGAGGCTATGTGTTTAAGTGATTAATTGAATGAATGCCTGTGGATGAAGGCTTCATTGCTTAAATTGGAACAATTCATCAAAATGTGAGTTTTAAGCCCACGTGAAGTGGCAAATCATGTCTTAAGCCCACCTGAGGGTGACAAATTCGCGTCTTAGCCTACTTGTGAGTAGCACTTTCAAACCATTTTCGAAAAACAAACATGAGATGTTTTGTTCCAATTTGAGCGATTTAGTTTATATTTGTATGTTGTGTGCATCACATAGTAAGCTAGCTGATAAACTGGAATAAGAACGCATGTGTTTTTAAAAACAACATATCATGTTAGTAGAGGCCGATCTTTGATCGGGCGAGCGGGGGTGCTCATTTCAGGACCTTCCCCTCTCGTACCCAAGTTCCCGAGCCGAGGTAACTTTGGTGATGATGGACACGGGGCCTTAGGCACGAGTCAGGGTTTCCTAAATTTCTCAAAACAAAATATTTAGGTGGCGACTCTGAAATCTGGCAAAGCAGTCTATGTTTGGCGCTTTTTTATTAAAATCGATTTTCCAAAACGATTTGCCAATTTTGGACTCTTTGGTGATTTATCAGTCTTACATTACACTTTGTGAGACTAGATTCAGAACCGTGACAGGAGTTCGAACTGTAGTAGCTAGAACTACAATTCGCGCCCTCGCGCGCGGAGCGGAGTTTCAGGCGGTCTACACCACGTGTGGCATGTTTAGTTATTTTTGTGTTTGACGTTGATATACCTTGTTTCGGTTTGAATGTGGCATTTTCCTTGCATAGCGTTTGCATTTAAATGTTTCATTATAACCTCATTGCATGATCATAAGTTATGTTCTTGCATCATGCTTATCACTTGTATCTCGCCCAAGAACTATGCTGGTTTGATTCCTTGCAAGGGGATATGTAGGCAGCCTGTGGGCGCAACCGTTTTGTCTTGCTTGTTTGTTTGTCCAAGTCTTTGGACTTGTCAAAATGGATTGTCTTTGGGCTTTAACATTCACTCCCGTCATTCTATGACTTCCGAGTTCTGTCAAAGAGGGGAAACTGTAGACACCCCATTTTTTATCGTCCTCAAGATTGGGACGTCATCACTTGTGCATATGATGATTATGTTTGTTTTTGTTTGTTTTGAGCCTCCAAAGTCCTCGGCGGAACGCCCTATCTTTGAGCCTTTAGATCTTGTTCTTTCTGTGCCTTGTTTTGGATGAAAATTTGGTGCCTGGAACCTTATGGTGACTTGTCGGCCACCACCAGAGGCTGTCGACCATGGCTTGTCCTTGTCAGCCACTGGTGTAACCGGTCGGCTATCAGTGGTGGCCGACAGCTATCAGTGGTGGCCGACGGCCACCAGTCTCTTTTTCCAGATATTTCTTGATATTTGTTGACAGTTGTGCCAACTGTTAGAACAATTAGCTGTATCTCCTTACACGTGTATGGTAGGATGTTTCTAAGCTAAAGGCATGATTTTCTATATATAAGGGGGTTCCTCCCCCATTTTTGAGGGTTTGAAAATTCAGAGCAAAAATCTCTCTCTCTCTCTCTCTTCCTCTTTCTCTTTCTCTCTCTCTAGGTTTCTCTCTCTCTCTTACAATTTTGTGTCTAAGTGCTTGTTTTCTCTACACTTTTGTATACACATCCTAAATCAAGTACTCTTACCTTTGAGCTGAGGTTATTTGGGGTCTTCTTGGTGATCTTGAAGGTGGTTTTAGCTTGGTTTTGTGCCTAGAATTGCCCTTTGCTTCAAGAGGTAGTTTACCAACCTTGTTTACTTTGTTTTGCAAGCTTGTTTTACCATCTTTTCTTACTATTTTGGGGCTAGTTTTGAACTAAAAAAAACTCTATTTTTGGTGGTCTAAAAGTGCTAGTTTGGGCCTCTTTTTAGTTAGGGAGTGGTTTACCCTTCTTACTTCTTTGCTTGTAAAGCTTTTGTGCCTTTATTCATCACTTTCAAATCAACTTTTTTGGGTCTTTTAACTACTGAATTTCAGAGATTTTTCAGTGGTAAAAAACTCATTTTGAAGTCCAAAATTGGAGGGTTAGCCTCCCCTCCTTGTGTCTTGTTTGCATGCCTAGTTAGCTTCATATGTTAGCATGTTTTTTTAGCCTAACTTAGCTCAAGTCTAGCATGTCTTAGCCTTTGAAATAACTTGTTTTAGCTCTATTTTGGGTTGGTTAGTTTGTTTGAGTCTTGTTTTGCATGGTTGTAGTGTAACACCATGTATTAGCTTAATGTTTTGGCCTTTCATGACTTAAGTCCAGCATGTTTTAGACTATATTTAGGGTTGTTTTGCCTCTGTTTTTGGTTATTTGTTTCATTTGAGCCTTGCATGGCATGGTTGTAGTGTTAATTCCTTCACTAGCTTAGTGTTTTAAGGCTTTAACTGTCATTGGCTTGAGTTGGTTGCATGTTTTAGTCCTTTTACATTCATTTCCAGCACTTAATCAATCTCTACAATCCCCCTCAATTCTTCACTTTTGATTTGCTTTGAAAGTGGTTTCAAACCACTTGTTTTCCTAAGTGTGAAATGGAGGTGCTACACCTAATGGTTTAATCCCTTGGGGAGTTCATTACCAACAGTGTAATGTCTCTTTCATGTCCAAAGCAACTTGGGATTTGAGCCCTCCTTCCATTAGAGGACACTCACCAATGGACTTAATAAATTAATGAATGATTTGGTAATTAAAATGAGTAAACTAAATTGGCAAGTAAAAGAGGCGAGATAAGCATTCTTTGTGTTGCATTGCATGTGTTCAAATCGGACGTTAATTTGAACACAACAAAAATGGGACATTTCATACTCAAAAATGATAAAATGTGCCACTTTCATTTATCTCCATTGCCCTTGATCATGCATGATATGGTGATGGACATTTTGGTCTTGTTGTGCATTTATTGAACTTGCACAATTGGTTTCACAAGTCATCATGCAATGATCTTGCTTGATTGATGGTTTGTAAACTAAAGCTTGTCCCTTCTTTGATTTCCCCATGAAAATGAGAGGCAAAGTGTGTAAACAACCCTTGAGAAATACACTGTTTTGCTCTGTGTTGCTCTTTGTTGCAGGAAGGAAAGTTCAAACCAGTAGTGGTTGACCGGCCACCAATGGTAGCCGACCGACCACCATTGGTAGCCGACCGGCCCCCTGTTAGCCACCAATAAAAATTGAGCAGTGTGTTGGCAAGGTGGGGCAGAGATGTTCTAGAAGTGGGCAGCATTTTCAGTGTTCATATGTGCAAACAGAGGCTTTCAGCAACAAGGCAATGGCTTTTCGGGTGAAGAATTGAGCATGCATGCATCCCTCGCTTCTCGAATTAGCTAATTAGTTTAATTAGCAATAGTTTAAATACGTGTTGTAATTAATTAGTTGTAAGTGTTGTAAGTAATTAGTTAGTTTAACTAGTTGTTCAATTTCGGTTTGTAATAGTTAGTTAACTAGAATAGTTAATTAGTTTCGAGTTTTGTAATAATTAGTTAGCTTAGTTAGCTTAATTAGCGTAGCTAGTAGCTTAGCTAGTTTCATTCGGACCCTTCTTCGGAAGGGCGTAATGTTGTAATAAGTGTGCGTGCGTGTGTGTATGTCTTCCAACCCCACGTCTTTTTTCATTTTATTTGATCGCTTTTGATGGTTAGATTACGGACATGTTTTAATTTGCATATTGCATGCTTGCAACCATTCATCTTGTATTGCATGCACTGAGGCTCGGCGCATCATTCAAACTGCATTGTCGTTTAAATGCTTCTTTAAATACATGTTTAACCGTATGTTGTTCAAATCGATTCATATGTCATATTAGTAACTAAGCCTATTAAATTGCATATTACATTTGTTGCATTAGGCATTTTGTATAGTTAGGAATCATGCATTGTTTTCTAACTCATATTTTCCTAGCTTGGAGTACTAGGTGAGTTTTTATGCTTTAGCATACTTGCATTAGTGTGAATGTTGCCGTGATTAACATGCTTGCCATGAGGCTATGTGCTTAAATGTTAAACTGCATGAATGCCTGTGGATGAAGGCTTGTTGTTTGAATTGGAACAATTTAACAAATGTGTGTTTTAAGCTTACTTTATTGAGTGGCAAATCATGTTTTAAGCCCACTATGTTTGGTGGCAAATTCGCAACTTTAAGCCCACTTGAGGTGGCAAATTCAATCCATTTTTGCAAACAAACATGAGTTGAATTGTTCCAAATTGAGCAAACTGGTCTATACTTGATTGTGCGCGTCACATAGTAAAACTAGTTTAATAATCAGAACAAAAACACATAATATTTATAAAAAATCATATCATGATTAGTAGAGGCTGATTTTTGATCGGGCGAGCGGGGGTGCTCAATTCATGACCTTCCCCTCTTGTACCTAAGTTCCCGAGCCGAGACAACTTTGATAATAACGGACACGTGGCCTTCCACACGAGTTAGGGTTTCCTAAATTTCCCCAAAATAAAAAATATTTTGGTGGCGACTCCAATTTTGGCATTATTTGATTTAAAATCGATTTTTAAAAAATATTTGTCAGATTTGGACTCTTTAGTGTTTATTAGTTTCACATTGCACTTGTGAGACTAGATTCAGAACCGCGGGAGTCCGAACTGTGAGGCCTTCTTTTCAAACCTTTCGAAAGGCGGGGCACGGAAAAAGGCGAGTCCACAGTTTCCACCTTTCGGAAGGTCTGAAAAGAATGCCTCACAGTTCGGACTCCCGCGATTCTAAATCTAATCTCACAAATGCAATGTGAAACTGATAAACACCAAAGAGTCCAAATCTGGAAAATCTTTTTGGAAATCGATTTTAAATCAAATAATGTACAAAATTGAACTGCTTTGCCAGATACAGAGTCGACACCTAAATATTTTTTATTTTGGAGAAATTTAGGAAACTCTGACTCGTGCCGAAGGCCACGTGTCCGTCATCATCAAAGTTGCCTCGACTCGGGAACATAGGTATGAGAGGGAAAAGTCATGAATTGAGCACTCCCGCTTGCCCAATCAAAGATCGGTCTTTACTAATCATGATATAATTTTTTATAAATATTATATGTTCTTGTTCTGATTATTAAACTAGCTTTACTATGTGACGCGCACAATCAAATATAGATTAGTTTGCACAATTTGGAACAATTATTCAACAATATGTGCAGAAACAATGCAACCTGATAGCGTGTGTCAGGTACGAACCGATAAGAAAGGGACGCGTGGTGGAAACGGTTGAAAAAACCGTACATGATAGCTCATGCGCAGATAAAACTTTTGGAGTTCTTGATTTAATGAATCAAAAACTTCGGCTAGGGGAACGATCTTGGTTAAGGAACTCAAGGAACTTGGTTCTTGGTCATTGATAGAGATGGACAGTTGAGTCCTAAATACTTGAAATTGACGCGTCATGATCTCGATCGAAGGAAAGATTGAATTTTAGCCGATGTTCTATAGGAAGAAACGATATAGGTTCCATCACCTCAGATTGCCGAGGTAATAGAACCTAGGGGGCAGTTGTGGGGACATATTTCGTGGGTGATAGCACGTAGCCAAGGTGACGCCAGAGTGTTAGTTGAGGTGCCACGTGGCCTGGTCCTGATACCGAGGTGATCTCGGCTAGGCCGAGATTATCTGTGGAGATACTAAAATCCGAGATAAGTGGATAAGGGACAAGAGTCTTAGAACAAGGGAGGATCTCAGTCTAGATAAAGATAAAGCTCATCAGGGGTTTATCCCTATCTAGCTGAGAGTTCCAGATGAGTATTGAGCCTGAGTCCATTGAAATGAGGCTTCTACAAAGATCAGATCAGTGTTGGCTATAAAAAATAGAGCACCCCATAGGTCTAAGGTAGGTATGAGATGCTGAGAACTACAAGTTCTTTCTTGTGAGTTTAAGCACAATTTGCTATCTTTGAGGGATATTGATTACTGACTTGATCGTTGGAGTGCCCCGGGTGGACGAACAATCGCCGGATTTTTATCTTTCTGTGACAAGTTGTTTGGGCTTAATCTATTCTGCCAATACTCTCCAGCTAAGTTCCCTATTTGGTTGTGTGGTCAAAAATCAACACCCACAAATATAAATGGAAGACACTATAAAATGAACAATTCAAATTATAGAAACAGGTCCCATGAGACTAAACAATTTTTTCAAATTTAAATTTAAACTTGAGAGAAGTCCAACCCCAAATATTGCTCACACTATTTTCCCTGACACATATATTATACATTAAAGTTCTGTGTATTATACAGGTCGAAGTCATTATCATGATTATTTAAGCACATTCACCTCAAAACCATCTCACTCACAACACCACTGCTTTCACCACCATCATCACAGCTGCCATCTCTTCCAAAACCATCATTACCATACCATCATTAAAAAAAGTATTCAATAAGATAAATGAGTTGATCGGGTTAGTTTATCCAATTCATAACAAATTTAACCCAACTCATTTACGATTTATGAAGTAGATGGGGGTGTGAAAATGACTCATGGGTCGCCTGAAGTCCGCCCACTGCTTGGGCAGCCCGACCCGACTAAGCCTGACGAGGCTCGGAGTCGAGCCCAGTTCGAGACCTTAGGCCTGGGCCGTGTATTTTGGAGCTCGGTTCGAGACCTAGTGTCATTTTTAGTGGAAAAGAATTAAATTTTGGTGAAAAAAATTTAAAAAAAATAAAAAATTTAAAAATGTTCAAGCCTACCTAGGCCCGGCCCAAGTTTGAGTCGAGACCCTACCCTGCCCAGCCTTGCCTGAGGCTCGAATACCCCTAGATCTACTCGGCCCAACTCGAATTTTAACAAGAACCTGCATGACCCGACATGAACTGACCCAAACCCTGGCCAAATTTACACCTCTAAAAGTAAACAAATTTTGATTGAATCATTTTATTGCACAGCCCATTTAAACCCATTCCAACCGCCGGAACTCTCGTGTAAGCATCAAAATATACCTCCCACTAGAAGCATGGTTCATCTTGTTGAAGTTGTTGGATCATTAAGTTTGGATTAAATATTAGTATATAAAATGCATTACGCCAACTATTACTATGCTTGACATATTTTTTTCTTAATAAGAATTAATGTTCGTGTAATATATATATATATATATAGGCTTCAACTCTTGTGGACCTACATCATATTATTGCTAAAATATCGTGAAATTATTTATATAATATTCTTAATACGTAGCAAAAGAGATAAAAAATAATGTACATTCAGTTCTTTATATGATACTCAAATCACATTAAATTGGTCATTTCTTAAATTTCAATTATTTAATAAGGGTAGATCAATATTGCCACTTATTAATTTTTTTTATTCCGTCATTGATTGTAGGCACCAAATAAATAATATTATATGATATTCCAAAATTATTAAATGAGATTCTAGCGATCAAAAAAAAATGAAATTCCCTTTAAGTTAGTGATACAATGTGAAAAGTATATTCATTTCCACTAAAATAAAAAAATTATATGCGTCATCATGAAAATAAATTACTAATTACAAATATAGCTTAAAATTAATAGGTTACCATTGTAATTTTCACATTCATTTCCATTAAAATAAAAAAATTATATGCGTCATCATGAAAATAAATTACTAATTACAAATATAGCTTGAAATTAATGGGTTACCATTGTAATTTTTTCCCCAAAAGAGTAATTGTCACGACCCCAAACCGCCCCTAGTAGTTTGGTGCCGTGATGGCCAGTAATCTGGGATTACCGAAGGCCAACTTTCAAAACCCAGCACAATCAGAGTATAATAAACGGGGCTCACAAATGCGGAAGCAATAATCTAAAATACGAGTGGTCCATAAGAGCTGTGCATAGATCAAATGCAATGTCATTCATCTTACAACTAGAATACAACAAAACAAAATGCGTATTACATCTTGATCAAAAGGCTTCTTGAGCCGACATATACAAAATACAGCAATTACAAGCCAAGAAGCATGATTTTCAAGATTCGCCGACATGAGATAAATGGCATCGCCGACGTGAATACAAAAAAAAAACAAAGCCGACATGATCATGAATCCAAATAAGCTTTCAAAAATAGTCTAGGCGTCGCCGACGTCCTGCTCATCACCTACATATATAGAGAGAGGGTGAGCTTGGATACTCAGTTAATGGTACTAATAATAAAGGTTTGCATGAATATAGCCGGAGTCTTTCAAACAAACGCATCAAACATTATCAAGACAAGGGATGAACCGTATTCATCAATCAAATATTACAAGTATCAAGGGATGCTTACTGACATCGGCGAAACAAGGGATGAACCGTGTTCATCAATCAAATCTTACAAGTCTCAAGCTTTCTGAACAAACAAAGGATGAACCGTATTCATCTGTCAAGTCATACAAGTCTCAAGGATGCTTACTGACATCGGCAAAACACATCAAGCTCATCAAAACAAGGGCTGTACGATCCGTAATCGTTTAGTCAAAGGTACTGCGAAAGTTTATAGTCCTCCAGCACAAGGGACTTGTGTTACTTAGGCCCGTAGCCCGATTTAACAATATAGTCATTTCAAGAAAGGACCGTATCCTTTTATACTTAGGGCTGCGAAAGTTTAGAGTCCTCCAGCACAAGGGACTTGTGTTACTTAGGCCCGTAGCCCGATTTAACAACATAGTCTTTCCAAGAAAGGACCGTATCCTTTTGTACTTAGTGCTGCGAAAGTTTAGAGTCCTCCAGCACAAGGGACTTTTCAAGGATGACATCAAAACAAGGCTTATACTTGATACATCAAGACAGAGCTATTCATTCATGCTTAGCAAATACTTTCGTCAAAACAAAACAAAGCAAGATTCATCAAAACAAGTGTAACATAGCTTTACTAGAAATACCACTCACATAGTTTTCCACGGGTGTAGGCTCAAAGCAAATATCAAGGACCTACAATCACATGGCAAATCACATTCTCAAAACAAGCTCATATACACACGCGAATGATCTCGGCATTCTTGCCAGACCCAAGTCGATAACAAAGCAAAACATGCTGGGAGTTTACACACTGCTCCCGTCTCATGAAAACACACTGGGGTACCAACCAGGTCTTTGCCGAGGTCCCACACATCCTGGCCGAGGTGCGGTCCCGATGGCCTCATTCAAAAGCAAAGTCGGGAAAACCTGGGTTTTCCCTTTGAAGAACATGTGAAGAACATGATGAACATGATCATGAGGAATATGAATGTAAGTTCAAAACTCGTTACAAAGATCTGAGGTTTCATGCCAAGAGTTCAAAACATGGACCTGGGTACCCACACAAGAAAGTCATGCAAGAACAAACACAAAAACATGGCTTTCGTTCCAAACTTTCGGATCAAAACGAGACTTTTCTTCAAGAACACATGAAAACCATTTTCTCTTTTCAAAACCAACTTCAAATCGATGCATGACATGCAAAACAAATCCGATCATGCAATGCAGCTTGATGATCAACAACAACAGTCAAAGTAGATCAAGATTCTAACCTCAGAACTCGAATCCAACGGATCAAACCACGAAGATCAAGCTTGGAAGGCTAGCTCTCACTCAAGAACTTCTCCTCCTCCTCTCCAGAGCTTCTCTCTCTAAAACAAAGATTTGAGACCAAAATGATTTGTTTCTAAGTCTGCCGGCTGTCTTAACAACTAGCTCGGACACGTGGCGCTACCGGGTTGGCTCAACTCGAAAAGGTGATTGATAGATAAGACAAGTCTCTGACAAAGCGTATGCAGCAAGCTCGGGTAAGACACATCGGCAAGAAATGACATCGCCTCAAATCAAGGATCCGGCAACAGGATAACAAAACATCGGCTAGGGAGGACGACACTTGACTAAGCTGTGCCACACCTTGGCCAGGGTGTGCCACATCTCGGCCTAGGCCATACCTGCCTGCGGACAAGGTTCACTAAATGCAAAACATCTCGGCAATAAATGCCCGAGGTGAAGATGGGGGTCGACCAAGGTCTTAAAACAGTTTTAAGTACAAGGGTTCAAAGGCGAGCTAAGCTCAAGATGACCTCGGCCACACACACACACCGAACAAGGAACAAAACCACGCAAGCAATACAAACAAAACAAGGCAAGCAAATCCTTCCAATTAGCATAACAAGGCAAGATCATGCAGGAATGTATGCAAATATGACAAGAGTAAGGTGAGGGTTGTTACATCCTACCCCCCTTAAAGAAGTTTGGTCCCCAAACTTAGATTACCTTGTTCCTTGGACAACTCCGGATAACGGATTCTCATATCCTCTTCCTTTTCCCACGTGGCTTCTGTGCCATAATGTTCCTTCCATTCGACCTTTACCATCGGTATCGATTTGTTTCTCAACTGTCTCACTTGCCTGTCAATAATCCTCATCGGCTTCTCCTCGTAGCCCAAATCCTCATTAACCGTAATCTCGGAATGATCAATTATATGCAGCGGATCTCGGATGTACTTTCTCAACATCAAAACATGAAACACATTGTGGACTTGGCTCAAATCTGGCGGCAAAGCAAGTCTATAGGCAACGGGGTTAATTTTCTCAAGAATTTCAAATGGTCCAATATACCGCGGTGCCAATTTACCTTTCTTTCCAAATCTTGAAACTCCTTTCATTGGTGAAACCTTCAGGAATACATGATTCCCGACTTCGAATTCTAACTCATTCCTTCTCTGGTCGGCGTAGCTTTTTTGTCGGCTCTGGGCAGTTTTAATCCTCTGTCGGATAAGTTTAATCTTCTCTGTTGTTACTTGAATCAATTCGGGACCAAGCAGAGCTCTGTCTCCAACTTCGGTCCAACATATCGGCGACCTACATTTTCTTCCGTACAAGGCCTCATACGGCGCCATGCCAATGCTAGCTTGATAACTGTTATTGTAAGCGAATTCCACTAAGGGCAAATGTGTTCCCCAACTCCCTAGGAAGTCCAATACACAAAGTCTAAGCATATCTTCAAGCGTCTGAATTGTCCTCTCAGTCTGCCCATCTGTCTGGGGATGAAAAGCTGTACTAAATCTCAGCTCGGCTCCAAAAGCCCTCTGTAAACTCCGCCAAAATCTAGAAACAAATTTAGGATCCCGGTCTAACACAATTGACATCGGCACTCCATGAAGTCTGACAATCTCGTTCACATATAACAAGGCAAGTTGATCGGCGTTGAATGTAGTCTTAACAGGTAGAAAGTGTGCTGACTTAGTTAATCTATCAATAACAACCCAAATTGAATCCATACCTTTCGGTGCCTTCGGCAAACCAGTCACAAAATCCATGGAGATGTGCTCCCATTTCCACTCAGGAATCAGCAAAGGTTGAAGAAGTCCTGCTGGTCTTTGATGTTCTGCTTTCACTTGCTGACAATGTAAACACTGGGACACGAATTCGGCTATCTCTCTTTTCATATTTGGCCACCAGAAGGTCTGCTTCACATCTTGATACATTTTGGTGTTCCCTGGATGGACAGCAAACTTAGAACCGTGAGCTTCCTGCAAAATTTTCCTCTTCAACTCTGGGATGTCGGCCACACATAACCTTCCCTCAAACTTGAGTACTTGCTCTTCGATAGTATACCCTGATCTCGGCTTCGTGTCAATTTCCTCGGCTATTTTCTTGAAGAAGTTATCCTCCATCTGTCTTGTCTTTACTTCATCAACAATAGTTGGCTCCACTGTTATCATGGTCAAACACGCCAAATTTCCATCTGACTTTCTGCTCAAAGCGTCGGCTACACTGTTAGCTTTACCCGGGTGATATTGAATTTGCATATCATAGTCCTTCAACAACTCAAGCCACCTTCTCTGTCTCAAATTCAATTCCTTCTGTGTGAATAGGTACTTTAAACTCTTATGATCTGTAAAAACCTGACAAAAAGCTCCGTACAAATAGTGACGCCAAATCTTTAAAGCAAATACTACGGCCGCTAACTCTAATCATGGGTAGGATAGTTCTTTTCATGAGGTTTCAACTGACGAGATGCATAAGCTATAACCTTACCCTTTTGCATTAACACACAACCCAAACCCTTATGCGATGCATCACTATAGATGTGAAACTCTTCATTACCTGATGGAAGTACGAGTACTGGTGCTGTAACTAACCTTGTCTTCAGTTCCTGGAAGGCTGACTCCCGATCTTTAGTCCATTCATACAGTGTCCCCTTCTTAGTCAGTTGCGTCAATGGAATTGCAATCCTTGAGAAATCTTTCACAAACTTTCTGTAATAACCTGCCAAACCCAGAAAACTACGAATCTCGGATACATTAGTCGGCCTCGGCCAATTTACTACGGCTTCAATTTTGCTAGGATCAACCGAAATACCCTCTTCCTTAATCACATGACCCAAGAATAAAATAGTAGAAAGCCAAAATTCACACTTGTTAAACTTAGCATACAATTTCCGGTCTCTCAGAATCTGTAAGGCGAGTCTCAAATGATTTTCATGTTCAGTTTTACTCTTGGAATAGATCAATATATCATCAATGAAGATAACTACAAACTCATCTAGATGCGGCTTGAAGACTCTGTTCATTAAATCCATAAATGCAGCAGGGGCATTCGTCACTCCAAAAGGCATTACTAAAAACTCATAGTGGCCATATCTTGTCCGAAAAGCAGTCTTCTCAACATCTTCGGCTTTAACTTTAAGTTGATGGTAACCAGACCTAAGGTCGATCTTAGAAAAGACTCGTGCTCCTTGTAATTGGTCAAGCAGATCGTCAATCCTAGGTAATGGGTACTTATTCTTGATAGTGACTTTATTAAGTTCTCTATAATCGATGCAAAGGCGGAGTGTGCCATCCTTTTTCTTAACAAATAAAACAGGTGCTCCCCATGGTGAAGTGCTCGGCCTAATAAATCCCTTATCTAACAACTCTTGCAATTGAAGTTTCAATTCTCTAAGTTCAGCTAGGGCCATCCTATAAGGTGTTTTGGAGATCGGCTGTGTTCTCGACATGATGTCAATAGTAAACTCTATTTCTCTATCGGTTAGGTGGCCAGGCAATTCGTCTGGAAAGACGTCGGGGAATTCGTTAACCACTGGGATGTCGGTTAAGTCAACATGTCCATTCTGATCACTCAGTATACTACACAAGTAGCCTCGACACCCTTTCTGAATTAACTTATAGGTCTTAATGGACGAAATCAAGTAAGGTGGGGGCACTATCCCTTTACCCTGGAAAATAACCTCGGCTAGGTTTGAGGGTCTCAATGTGACACTTTTCGAAACACAATTAATATATGCATTATTTGCGACTAACCAATCCATTCCCAGTATAACATCAAAATGAATCATGTTCAGAGGCATTAAATCTACCAACAGTTCAACATTCTCAACCACAACAACACACGCTCTATAAATGGACACAACAATCATAGGTCTCCCAGATGGAGTAGACACAGATAATATGAAACCAAGGGGTTCTAGTTCTCTATCAATTTTCTCGGCAAACTTAGTAGATATAAACGAATGCGTAGAACCTGAATCAATCAACACATAAGCATCTTGGGAGCAAATTAGAAGTATACCTGACACTACTGTATCAGCATTCTGAGTGTCTCCTGGTACTAACGCAAATACTCTGCCCTATCTCATCTGTCCTTTCCCAGCATTTCCCTTCTGAACGGAACCCGAGGTATTCTCACCCTTCTTGTTGTTATCAGCCTTTGTCTTAGGGCAATCTCTCACATAATGGCCCATCTCGCCACATTCATAGCAGGCTCCAGATGTCCGACGACAGATCCCGAAATGTTGCTTCCCACAGTCCGAACACGTCGGCTTAGCACTCCCTTCCTGTCTTAGGTCACTAGTACTGCCCATGTTCGTCCTCTTCTTGGTGCCCAGCTGTCCTCGGCGATTGTCATAGTTCTGCTTTTTTCGCTGGTTCTCTCCCGAGCTCTGGTATCGATTCAAATTAGCTTCGGCCTGAATGGCTTTGTCCAATACTTCGGCATAAGTCGGCATATCGAGCAAATTAACCCGGTCTTGAATCGGTCCACGAAGCCCACACTCGAACATCCTGGCCTTCATATATTCATCGTTGGCCATGTGAGGTACAAACCTCACCAATTCAGTAAAAGCGCGGTCATATTCCGCCACTGTTCTGTTGCCCTGCGTCAGAGTATGAAATTCGGTAGCCTTGCGGTTTCGAACACTTAGGGGAAAATGTTTCTTGTAGAACAACTCTAAGAATCGGGTCCAGGTCAAATCTGGATTGCTCCCTCTAACCATCATCCACCACCTGCGGGCGTCATCATCTAATGTGAATGCTGCCAACGTCACTTTCTGAGCGTCGGTGCTAGGGAAAATCTCGAACAACTTTTCCATTTCTAAAACCCATGCCTCAGCCTTCATCGGCTCTATACCCCCAGAGAATCTCGGTGGTCTCATTTTCTTGAACTCCCTGATCAAAGCTATCGTGCCATCCCCATACAAGGCTGGCTGCGGGGGAATTTGCGGCACTGGAGGAGGTGGAGGCGGAACTACATTTCAGCCGTTGGTCTGCTCGACCTGAGTCGACGTGGCACTGGCGAACTGCAGTCTTGTTTGCCTCAACTCGCGGGCCAAACCCTCAACTAATCTTTCCAGTCTATCCATTCTGTCTTCGGGTTGACTCCGGCCAATTGGAGGTCTACCTCTCCTCATGATGCTATGAGCGTGCAAGGTATGACTTTAAAACAAATAAGCAAATAACCCCGTAGGCAAGCAACAAATAAGCATTTCAAGACAATGCACACCTCACTCAAACAACAAATACCATGATGCAACCCTAACATCTTTCTAAAGGAAATCCTATGCTCTTTAGGACTCAAAGTGTGTGATTAACGTATATCGAGGAACTTGTGCTCTGATACCATTCTGTCACGACCCCAAACCGCCCCTAGTAGTTTGGTGCCGTGATGGCCAGTAATCTGGGATTACCGAAGGCCAACTTTCAAAACCCAACACAATCAGAGTATAATAAACGGGGCTCACAAATGCGGAAGCAATAATCTAAAATACGAGTGGTCCATAAGAGCTGTGCATAGATCAAATGCAATGTCATTCATCTTACAACTAGAATACAACAAAACAAAATACGTATTACATCTTGATCAAAAGGCTTCTTGAGCCGACATATACAAAATACAGCAATTACAAGCCAAGAAGCATGATTTTCAAGATTCGCCGACATGAGATAAATGGCATCGCCGACGTGAATACAAAAAAAAACAAAGCCGACATGATCATGAATCCAAATAAGCTTTCAAAAATAGTCTAGGCGTCGCCGACGTCCTGCTCATCACCTACATATATAGAGAGAGGGTGAGCTTGGATACTCAGTGAATGGTACTAATAATAAAGGTTTGCATGAATATAGCCGGAGTCTTTCAAACAAACGCATCAAACATTATCAAGACAAGGGATGAACCGTATTCATCAATCAAATATTACAAGTATCAAGGGATGCTTACTGACATCGGCGAAACAAGGGATGAACCGTGTTCATCAATCAAATCTTACAAGTCTCAAGCTTTCTGAACAAACAAATGATGAACCGTATTCATCTGTCAAGTCATACAAGTCTCAAGGATGCTTACTGACATCGGCAAAACACATCAAGCTCATCAAAACAAGGGCTGTACGATCCGTAATCGTTTAGTCAAAGGTACTGCGAAAGTTTATAGTCCTCCAGCACAAGGGACTTGTGTTACTTAGGCCCGTAGCCCGATTTAACAATATAGTCATTTCAAGAAAGGACCGTATCCTTTTATACTTAGGGCTGCGAAAGTTTAGAGTCCTCCAGCACAAGGGACTTGTGTTACTTAGGCCCGTAGCCCGATTTAACAACATAGTCTTTCCAAGAAAGGACCGTATCCTTTTGTACTTAGTGCTGCGAAAGTTTAGAGTCCTCCAGCACAAGGGACTTTTCAAGGATGACATCAAAACAAGGCTTATACTTGATACATCAAGACAGAGCTATTCATTCATGCTTAGCAAATACTTTCGTCAAAACAAAACAAAGCAAGATTCATCAAAACAAGTGTAACATAGCTTTACTAGAAATACCACTCACATAGTTTTCCACGGGTGTAGGCTCAAAGCAAATATCAAGGACCTACAATCACATGGCAAATCACATTCTCAAAACAAGCTCATATACACACGCGAATGATCTCGGCATTCTTGCCAGACCCAAGTCGATAACAAAGCAAAACATGCTGGGAGTTTACACACTGCTCCCGTCTCATGAAAACACACTGGGGTACCAACCAGGTCTTTGCCGAGGTCCCACACATCCTGGCCGAGGTGCGGTCCCGATGGCCTCATTCAAAAGCAAAGTCGGGAAAACCTGGGTTTTCCCTTTGAAGAACATGTGAAGAACATGATGAACATGATCATGAGGAATATGAATGTAAGTTCAAAACTCGTTACAAAGATCTGAGGTTTCATGCCAAGAGTTCAAAACATGGACCTGGGTACCCACACAAGAAAGTCATGCAAGAACAAACACAAAAACATGGCTTTCGTTCCAAACTTTCGGATCAAAACGAGACTTTTCTTCAAGAACACATGAAAACCATTTTCTCTTTTCAAAACCAACTTCAAATCGATGCATGACATGCAAAACAAATCCGATCATGCAATGCAGCTTGATGATCAACAACAACAGTCAAAGTAGATCAAGATTCTAACCTCAGAACTCGAATCCAACGGATCAAACCACGAAGATCAAGCTTGGAAGGCTAGCTCTCACTCAAGAACTTCTCCTCCTCCTCTCCAGAGCTTCTCTCTCTAAAACAAAGATTTGAGACCAAAATGATTTGTTTCTAAGTCTGCCGGCTGTCTTAACAACTAGCTCGGACACGTGGCGCTACCGGGTTAGCTCAACTCGAAAAGGTGATTGATAGATAAGACAAGTCTCTGATAAAGCGTATGCAGCAAGCTCGGGTAAGACACATCGGCAAGAAATGACATCGCCTCAAATCAAGGATCCGGCAACAGGATAACAAAACATCGGCTAGGGAGGACGACACTTGACTAAGCTGTGCCACACCTTGGCCGGGGTGTGCCACATCTCGGCCTAGGCCATACCTGCCTGCGGACAAGGTTCACTAAATGCAAAACATCTCGGCAATAAATGCCCGAGGTGAAGATGGGGTCGACCAAGGTCTTAAAACAGTTCTAAGTACAAGGGTTCAAAGGCGAGCTAAGCTCAAGATGACCTCGGCCACACACACACACCGAACAAGGAACAAAACCACGCAAGCAATACAAACAAAACAAGGCAAGCAAATCCTTCCAATTAGCATAACAAGGCAAGATCATGCAGGAATGTATGCAAATATGACAAGAGTAAGGTAAGTGTTGTTACATATTATACTTAGCACATTTAGTATACCACCTCATATAAAAAGTAGTAAATGTGACATCACTTATATTTAAATGGACTATAGAGCATTGTCGGCTCCTTAAAACACAAAATTTAGATCATGTTTATTTGTGTTTTTATTTTCTCCTTTTTCTTTTTTTGTTTTAAAAAACAAAAATAATAAAAAGTTTGAAGACATTCATCCTTATAATTTTTTGAGCAAAAACAACTTTTTAATTTTAAAATTGGTTATTTTCAACCAAAAAAAAAAAAATCTCAAAAATAGTTTGCCGAACAAAGTGTTTAAAAAAAAAAATACAAAAACACAATCTAATATATTTTAGATGATTTTTTTATTTTTTTATTTTTTTATTTTGAAGAAAAGAATAGATATTGTGAGAGTTTACTCTTGTGCAGCCTTTAAAAAAAAATACAAAAATAAAAAGAAAACGCAACCACTGTTGCTTCATTTTTTATATTCATTTGGGCCAATTTTCTTTTTATTTTCATTATTTATTTCTTGTTTATTTGTTTTCTTTCTTAAACAGGTTTAACCAGATTAATTCCAATTGGTGTTAACTAGAACCTCAAAACCACTATTTTTATTTTTTTTAATTAACAAAACCGCTGTTTTTTTTAATAAGAGTAATGTTGTACAAATTAAAAAAAAAAAATCATTTCAAACCACACACCAAAAAAAAAATAAATTCCCATCAACGTGACCTATCCTATTAATTTAAAAATGCTCCTTTATGACATATTATTATAGTTGAATATTCTCTATAAAATGTTTGAAAAAAAATAATTTTCCTTTTAAATGATTGGAAACTAATGAGAGGGAATGATTAAGAAGCTCAACAAGAACTAATATTAATAACAATTTTATTTAGGGCAAATTACACTAACCGTCCCTATAATTTGGAGCGTGTGTCACTTTAATCCCTGACTTTTAAGTTGTGACACATTTGATTCTGAATTTTTAATTTTGTTCTGAATAAGGACAATTGAATATATTATTGCTTAATTTCAAAAGCAAAATCATCAATTTGATAAAATATAAACAAATTTGATAAAAATAAATGTCAAAAAATATTTTTGAATATTTAAAAATTATTTCTATCTACTAAAGATAAAATTATGTAAAATTAATAAATATCTTATACATTTATTTATTTATTTATTTACATTAAATTAAAATTTATCAATTTTACATAATTTTATCTTTGATAGGTAGAAATAATTTTTTAAAATTTTAAAATAAGGACAATAAGGGCAAAATTTTCAATTTGATAAAATATAAACTAACTTGAAAAAATAAATGTCGATAAAATATAAACTAACTTGACAAGAATAAATGTCAAAAAAAATATTTTAAAATTTTTAAAAATTATTTCTACCCATCAAAGATAAAATTATGTAAAATTGATAAATTTTTTACACATTTATTTATTTATTTATTTTACAAAATTAATTTTTATTATGTGTTTGGATGATGACCATATAATGGGTGATTGTTAGGATTATAATGTGTAATCGATATATTTAATATATAAAATATTTTTAGTTTTGGATTTTTTGATTTAATGGATTGGTTTAATAGTGATATTAAAGTTGTCGCCATATTTGACATTTAAAAAAATAGAAACTAAATTAATGAAAATAAAAACTACTTATTACATGATCATCATCTAAACACATAATAAAAATAAATTTGATATAAATAAATAAATAAATGTTTAAAAGATTTATCAATTTTACATAATTTTATCTTTAGTAGGTAGAAATAATTTTTAAATATTCAAAAATATATTTTTGACATTTATTTTTATCAAATTTGTTTACATTTTATCAAATTGACGATTTTGCCCTTAAAATTAAGCAATAATATATTCAATTGTCTTTATTTGAAACAAAGTTTAAAATTCAGAATTAAATGCATCACAATTAAAAAATTAAGAACTAAAGTAGTACAAGCCCCAAACTATAGAGGCCGTTCGCGTAATTTGTCCTTTTATTTACTAAGATCATATGCCACGTTGAAGAAGACGCTGACGAAGAGAGATAAAACTCTCTTTTATTTTTTTCCTTTTTTTTTTTAATTTAAATAAGAGTAATGTTGTACAAATAGAGAAAAGGAAATCATTTAAAACCAAAAAAAAAAAAAAACCTATCCTTTATATCACATTATTATAATTGAATATGTCGTATAAAATGTTTGTAAGAATAACATTTTCCTTTTAACTAGGATATTCTTCCTAATGAGAGGGAATGATTAAGAACTTCAACAAGTAAGAATTAATATTAATAATAATTTTATTTATTAAGATCATATACCACATTGCAGAAGACGACGGTGAAGAGAGATCAAACTCCTTTTTTTTTTTTAAAGTAAAAATTACAAATCACAATACTTAGCTTTTTATTACCTCCATAGGAGACACAAAAAGAACAAAGTGCAACAACATAGAAAACAAGGAGAGACTCCCCCATTGCCTTATTGCACCCACCTCAATGCATATATATATATAGTTTATATTTTGTTTTGAACCAAAAATAAATAAAAAAATCAAAGAGTGTACAACGCATAATATAAATAAATTTTAAAAATAAAAAATTGAGAATTAAAGGAGCAAGAAATGGCAATATTCATCATGATCATATCCAAATCTCTTCATTGATTGAAGGACATATATATATATATAATCTTCTTTCTCTCTTCTCTTCTTCTTCTTCTTCTTCATCTTCTTCTTCATCTTCATGCAATGTGGATTGTGGACTTTCTCATCATATGGTCCTAGCACACCTTGTAATGCGACTGCACCCTCTTGAGTAAGGGTTAGCTTTTCCCCTCTGGTTGCAGTTGTAGTAGGGCCTGCCATTGCGGTTGCACGGCACTCGGTTCGCCTTCAAGGCTCCATAGGTGATGTACCTGTTAGAGAAATTTAATCGCCACGCCCCAAAAAATTTTAAAAAATTATACAAAAATTAAATGTCAATGCTATTAACTTTATTATATCTGTTTTTGTTCAAGTTTTAAATTCAATATTCAATACATGATTTTATAAAGAATGGAAATGTGACCAATGTTTTCATAGTTCCTCAATGAACAATATTATACATTTTTATTTATTTATTATGTATCTCCTACAAATACAAGCCTTTTTACCAACAACTAAGACACACTTCTCAAAGCCTTTCTTATTTTGAGAGTTTATCTTCATTTGGATGAGCGACCTAGTAAGCAAATTAGGTTTTATTTTGAAATTGTTTCAATCTGTTAATACTTTCATAACTGGAAAAAAGCAGCTAAATTTTGTTTATTGTTTTGCTAGATTAACGGCATGATTTTGACCTTCTCATTTTATTATTAACTGATATATCGACTGATACTATCTCATATCAGTTAATATATGACTATATACTGATACATATCCTAATACTATTATTTTAAATCATGACTGTACTTTTGTTTTTGAGCAAGAGTTCTCCGGGCAGCCTCGGAAACCATCATCCCCTCCTCATCCTCGTCGATGCAGTCGCCAACTTGGCCATTGCAGGAACCCATGTTATGAGTACCAATGTCGAAGCTGGTAACGGTTTGGAAGTTGCTTTCACCAAATGAGAAGGATGACACGGCTGCCATAGCCAAGTAAAGCATGAGAAGAAACAAACCAGCCCGGGATGCCATTTCTCTTCTAGAGTGGCAAAACAAGGGGGGATTCAAGAGAGAGGGAGAGAAAGAGAGAGAGAGAGAGAGAGAGACGAAAATTGCTTTGTGTCTTATTCTGCATGCCCTCCCTGTTAAAGGAGGGAGCAGATAGATGAATATAGAAAAAGTGGTGGGTGGTGGTGAGGTTATTGTGGAGATTGATGGTGGTAATTTTGTGGTGTTGGGCTATTTTTGTGGGTGTATATTCCGTTTATTCCTCCTAGCTTTTCTTTAGGTTTTGAGTGTTTCTTCAACTGCCCCCCCTAACAATGCCTCTCCGTTTATTGCTCCTTGGTTTTCTTTAGGTTTTGAGTGTTTCTACAACTGCCCAAAACCTCACATTTTGATTTTGTTAATTGGGAGTTGCCCGACCAAATTGGACCATCTAGTTCTACCCACAGTAAGACTATTTTGGATCCATCTCGATGATTTGCATCGGTTATTTTATAAGATTCTGTAAACGTATCATTCATATCAAAAATCAATTTGATCGAATATAATTAAATAAGTGATTGGATCATATTTGACTGAAAAAAATAAGAAATGAATTATTTAAAAATTATACTGTCCGTTAATTATTTTTCAAACAAATATTATCTAATCAAGTGTTTATTGATGTGTGATCGAATTGATTTTTTGTATGAATCTTTTTAGAGAACATTACAAAAATGACCAGTTCGAATCGTTGAGATGGGCCTAAAATGATCCCACATAACAGGCGGAACTGGATGGTAGAAAATCTAGACCCTTGATAGTTAAAAGGTTCTTCCTTATCAGCTGATAGAATAAATTTTGTGTGAATTATACGTGTGATCCTTTTAATTTGTATTTTCACTTAATTTAGTCATTGTAGTTTAATTGCATTAGTGATGACTTTTAAGTTTTCATATTATGTCAATTTAATCTATTAATAACATTCATTTGTTTATAAAATAGACATAAATTAAAGGCAAAAAAAATGTCTATTAAAAAAGAAATGAGAGATTAAAAATTAGATGTCAACTACTCAATTATTTGAAGAGAGTGCATAAACTATTCTATCTTTTGTTTTCAATCCAATTTTTAAAGAGGTGTTATCAATTAGATTAAATTGACACAACATGACAAATTAAAGAGTAAAATTGATACAATAAGAACTATAAAAACCAAATTAACACAAGAGATAAATTAAAAAGATTAGTATGCAATTTGCCATAAATTCATAATGCTCCTATAGCCAGATGGATTTTACTGTTTCTCAAATAAATTACTGGCAATTAATTCATGTGACGTGGGGCAAAAAAATAAAAAATAAATAATACTTCATAAATTTAGTTAAATTATTTGTATATGTGTATATATATACAAAACTATATAAAAAAAAGTATGTTATGATATATGTAATGTAAATAATTTTAGTCATATGGAACTATAAAAGTGTAACTTGAATTAATAGGTGCAATAGTTTTTTAGTTGAATTATTTGTGTGTATCTATTGTACATAGATATAAAATTGTTTCAAAAAATAAATTGCAAGGTATACAATGCATGAGTAATCTTAGCACTTTACAAAAGCGTAGCCTTAATAAATGTGGGGATATATTTTCTGAGTACCAACACGTGGCAAGGTGACGCCGACGTATCAGCTGAGGTGTCACGTGTCCTGGTCGAGACGCCGTGGTGATCTCGGCAAGGCCGAGGTTATCTCCGAAGATATCGGAATCTGAGATAAACGGATAAGGGACTAGAGTCCTAGGATAAAGAGGAAACTATACTAAGATAAGGATAAAACTCTTAGGGAGTTTATCTTTATCTCTTGTGAAATCCAAAATAAGCACTGAATGGGAGTCCATAAGAAGTCAGGCTTCTAGTGGGACTAGATTTATGTTGGCTATAAAATAGAGGCACCCCCGTGGGTCTAAGGTACGCAGTTTTATGCTTTGAGTAGTAAGTTTAGCACTTGATTATCTTTTAGAGATATACTGACTTGATCATCGGAGTGCCCCCGGGTGGACAAACCACCGCCGGAATCTTCTCTTTCTGTTACAGGTTAGCCAGGTGTCATCTATTCTGCCAGTGTTCTCCAGTTGAATACTGAGTTGGGCAGTGTGATCGAAAAATCACTCACACAATTTGGCGCCGTCTGTGGGAAAGATGAGAGAATAAATGGCCAATAACGGACAGAAGGAAAACATTGGGGATGACACTCCTGCTGGGAGTGGGAGACCCATTGACCTTGATGTCACAGGAGACGAATACAACGCAGAAACTCGTGACCAGAATACCGGCGTAAAGGACATCGGCCAGACTAACAATCCAGATCGAAGTGGCTACTACAATGAAGATGACCTCCAGGTATAGAAGGATAGATGCCTACGGAGGGACGAAGAACTGAAAGAGATGGCAAATAAGTTGGCAGACCTGCAATCGATCGTCAACTTTATGATGCAAAATAACGTCATGCAGCCACCATACCCACTGCAGGACATGTCGATGCCAGCAGCCAATGCCCAGAAGCAAGGGCAGAAAGCAATTCCAGAAGCCCCCCAGCACAACGGGAGCAAAAGACATTCTCACCGACCTTCCAGGGAGGTCGGACGAAGGGAGCCAAGAAGAGAAGAATCATGAAGGACACAACACGCAAAGGAGGCAGACCCCAGAGGACATCGGCATGTTCAGGGGCAGGCACTGTGCTTCGACACAACTCATGGAGAAGGGTCGAAAAGGGCTCACCATGAGGCCGAGAGTAGTATACCGAAGAGACTGAAGTCGAAAGATAGCCGAGCTCCTGGGCGGAGCAAAGAAGACTTAAGAGATTACCTCAAAAGGAAGCAACAGAATACCGAAGCCGAGGTAACATCCCCAGATAAGCCGAGGACACCATTCTCGGTAGAATTGGACAGGTTCGAGGCACCAAAGAGATGCTATATGCCGAGATTCCAAATATATGATGGTAAGTTAGATCCTAACTTTCACATTGGACTATACCTGAATTCAATGGCGTTATATAGTGGGAACGAGCCGTTGCTCTGCAAAGTATTCCCCTCATCCTTCGAGGGAATTGCATCAGATTGGTTCCATAAACTACCGAAGGGAAGCGTAAAAACTTGGGAAGGCCTGGCCGAGATGTTCGTGGCCAGGTTTGTGACAAATAAGCTACAACCATTTAGGGTGGACGCATTGATGGCCTTGAGGATCAGTAAGGATGAAGGCCTTAGGACCTATGCAAAAAGATACTATGAGGTATTCAACCGAATACCAGAATGTAATCAAGAAGTAGCGGTCGTATCATTCAAGAATGGCCTAAAAGACAATTGTCCGCTACGGAAATCTTTGGCAAAAACTTTTCCAAAAAGCATGGAAGAGCTCATAGCAAGAATCGAGAAGTATGCCAGAGCCGAAGAAGACACATCGGCGAATAGGGAGATAAAACAGGAGAAAGGGAACGGCTCGCCGAAGCGAGGCCGAGGTAACAATGGGACGAGCAGGCAAGAGGCAGAACTAAGAGCTACACAAGCAGTAACAACCGTGTTCCGGATCCCAATTCCCAAAGTACTGGATCAAATTCGAAACCAGCCCTATTTCAGAATGCCAGAAAGGACTCCAAGAGAGTTCATGGGAAGAAACACTGGTAGGCATTGTGCCTACCACAATGCAGATGGACATACGACTCAGGGTTGCAGAGCCCTAAAAACATATTTGGAAAACCTGGTAAGACAGGGACATCTGAGAGACCTTGTTGATGAAACCAGAACAAGTGAAGAACGGCGCGAGATTGCCTCAAGCACCAGCAGCCCCGCCTCCCCCAGCACAACAGCCACATGCAGGAGGACCTTGGGTAATCAACGTAATCCACTCAAAGGTCAACGAAAACGAAATCCGAGGAGAAACCCAGAAGGTAAAACACCTACAACATGTCTATCAAGTCGGAGAGAAAAGACATCGAGCAGAACAGTACTAGGGACCGATGATAACCTTCACTGAAGCCGACCTAGAGATGGTCCAGCACCCGCACAATGATGCCTTGGTAGTATCCCTCCAGGTTAGGGAGTGCCAAGTGAAACGCATCCTGATTGACCAAGGAAGCTCTTGTGACATCATGTACATCCGATGTTACAAGGAACTCGGCCTTCACCCATATGACATGGAACGATCCAATGGCCCAACGGTCGGGTTCAATAGAACGCCAACATGGCCACTGGGAACAGTAAGCTTGGAGGTGTAGGCTGGCACCAGGAAAATCAAGACAGAATTCACCGTCATCGACACACCCTCCCCTTACAACATCATCTTGGGAAGACAATGGTTGCATGCGATAGGGGTAGTTCCCTCAACATTGCATCAATTGTTGCGATTCCCAACAGAGCATGGGATAGAAGAAGTCAAGGGTGATTAGCTATAGGCAAAAAGCTGCTCCATGGCAGCAATGAAGTCTACTTGCAGCGTTCGAGAGCCAAAAAAGGCAGAAATTGAAGAAGAGGACATACAAGTCCTAGAAGACGTCGGCAAGGAACCAGCTGAGAAGAGCGAAGAGGCACTAAAGAAAATCCTCGTTTAGGATGGGGATGGAGAACTTTTGTGCGAAAATTCAAGATCAAGAACTACTTCTCAACACCAAGTTTTCCCCAAAGCAATGAGCAAGCAGAGGCATCCAACAAAGAAATCTTGGATGGAATAAAGAAGGAGCTGCAGGCAGCAAAAGGAAAATGGGTAGACGAACTGCCCAGTGTACTCTGGGCATATCGGATTGCGCCGAGAAGATCAACTGAGGAAACCCCTTTACCATGGCTTATGGCACAAAAGCAGTCATTCCACTAGAGATCGGCATCCCTGGAATCAGAACCCAAGGAGTAGAAAACGGGACTAATGATGTTCTCTTAGCCCGAGAGCTAGATCTTCTAGAAGAACGAAGGGAGAAAGCGACAGTTCAGCTTGCAGCATACCAACAACAGCTTGCCAGAGCATACAACAAGAAGGATCCCAGAGAGGGCAAGCTTGACCCAAATTAGGAAGGACCCTATAAGATCATCTCGGTACTGGGAAATGTGGCATACCGGCTTGAAGATAAAGAGGGCAAAAAATTGCCTAGATCTTGGAACACTTGTGCTTTGAAATTTTTCTATCATTAGAATTCCTTTGTTCCTTGGCCATTTGCCGAAATAAATAAATAAAGATTCAGTTCTGTTTTCAAGATACTTGACATTGTCTCTGGAATACATGTATAATGCGAACCCAAGTGCAACTCAGGCTCACATTAGGGGGGCAGAGGGAAGGAAAAAGAATTGCTTAACACTTGTTGAAATTTGTGGACAATTTACAAGTTAAGTTAAGCCGAAATCATTGTTTCCCACTTGTTGAAATTTGTAGACAATTTACAAGTTGGTTAAACCGAAAAGTATTGCTTAACACTTGTTGAAATTTGTGGACAATTTACAAGTTAAGTTAAGTCGAGATCATTGTTTTCCACTTGTTGAAAATTGTAGACAATTTACAAGTTGGTTAAACCGAAAAGTATTGCTTAACACTTGTTGAAATTTGTGAACAATTTACAAGTTGGTTAAACCGAAAAGTATTGCTTAACACTTGTTGAAATTTGTGGACAATTTACAAGTTAAGTTAAGCCGAGATAATTGTTTTTCACTTGTTGAAATTTGTGGACAATTTACAAGTTGAAGATTAACCAGAGACAAGAAACTTGCCGAGGTAAATTATCGGGTGGCATAACCGAGGTGTGTTACCCCGAGAAGATTGCACAAAGAAGAAGGAGTACATGCGATATATGCAGAATATTCTAAGTATAGAATCATGCAAAGATAAAGAAGAGAAGACAGGAGTACAAGCATTCAATAAAAGAGAAAAGTTGTATTAACATTCAAAGAAAAAAGGGGGGCACATCGGCCATACAAAGAACATACATTGTTCCCTAAGATAAAGAAGCAAGAAGAAGACTTAGAGCTGAGGTTCCTCTCCGCTAGATTGTTGAATTTGAAGATCAGCCACCACCTCGGCCTCCTTCTCTGCCGCTATCTCGGCGTCAATTTCTTGAAGAGTTTCTTCAACCGTCTCAACCTCAGAAAGGATGTTGGCTGGTACAATCTCAGGAACAGCTTCTATGGGAACCAAATCACCTTCTTCATCTTGAGTCAAGTCTAGGACTTGCTCATTCTGAAGAGGGGACTTAACCCCATCAGCATCTTTTGATTTTCTAATCAAAGCCTCATCCTCTTCCTCCTCGGCCTCATCCTCAGCATCAGATTCGCCGACATCTTCACTTGGAATTGAGGCTGGAGGAAATGGCAAGGGAATGGCGTCGGCCTTCCGCAATGGAGAGTCATCAGGAATATTAAGTTTCTTCATAAGGGACATCCAACCAAGGGTGAAACCCTTGTTGCATGCCTCCTTCATTTGTTTTTCATAGGCCTCAGTAACGTCGGCCATACCCTGTGAGTACGCCTTTTCGTCAGTATCTTTGATTTCAGCTTCTTTGGTGGCTAGGGCCTCCTGAAACTCTTTCTCAGCTTGGGCCATTTTTTCCTCGGCCTCTCTCCTTTGAGACTCAGCCACCTTTCTGGTAGCCTTAGCAGCCTTAGCCTTCTCTTCGGTATTATTCTGAGCTTTAATTGCAGCTTCGGCTTGATCTTCCAGCTTCTTTATTTTTGACTGGAGACCTTTGTTGGTCTTTTGGAGGCTGGAGACCTCCCTCTTCATCTCAGCAAGCCTCTCCCTGTTCTCAAAAGACTGCATTGAGAAAGAGTGGGCATGCTGGATGGCCTCAAAGAAAACAGAGGTATTAAAGAATATTCGAAGTGTGAAATAAAGAGAAAGAAAAATTTACCAAGTGGAAGACGTTTACCTGAACAGAGTGCTATAACATTAGAGCATAGTTCTCATATTCACTATACTGGGCGTTTCGCTCCAGATCGCCTGGAAGAAGCAGGGCGGTACTGAGTGCGACGCCGACGTTTATATCATCAGCACTATCATTTGCCATAACAGGCTTGTCTTCCAACGTAATTGTGGGGGCCCAGGGGGCATCGGGCTTTTTTGATCCCGAAGTTGTGGCGGAAGAAGACCTCGGCTTTTTTGGTTGTTGTGATTCTGATGGATGAGACTCAGAGCGCCTCTTCCCAGCAAAAGGCTGAGATTTATCACTCTCAGCCAACTTTGAGATAGGCAGAGTGTCTTCAGACTCCACCTGAGCTGCCTTGGCCTTTGGTTGAGCCTTTTTTATTCTTTTTGGTTTTGCTGGAGGTTGTGTTTGTGTTGGTTGTTCGTCAATAGATGATGGAATGTTGGCTAGGAGGTCTTTAGCAACTTGCTTTGCGCGACCCATCTCGACTGTAAGAAGAAGACGTCGGCGACGCTTTCTTTGGGATGGTGGAATGAGGTATGGAGCCGAGGACGACGGCTGTTCAGCTGGATCAGAGGTTGATCCTTGGTCTGTTTGCGATATTGATGCAGCTGGAAGAGTTGCAGGAGAGGGAGGAGATAAGCTCTTCTTCTTCTTTTTCCTGGGGACGTCGGGGAGAGCTGATTTGTATGTTGGAATGAAGTTGAGAAGCAGGGGGGGCCTTTCGCTTCTGAATTGGTAGGTCCAATAATTTCTTTAAATCCTTACTGGAAACAAAGGATTGGCGAAAGTTTTTTGGCAGCTGAGGCAGAACTGCAAAAGTAAAGGCAAAGTAGACATTAGGAAACAGATAAAATATAGAAGACTTTAAAAGTAAAACAAGTATGAATGCATGGCTCTTACCATTACCCTCTATAAAGATTGATCGTTAGATAGGGAAGAGATGAAGATCTTCATCTGGGGCGAACTCCCAGTTCCCCGAGGTAATGAGATAATCATCACCAGCTCCCTTGTTGGAGTCTGGGAGGTCGGCTACAATTTTGAATTCTATGGATCTCGGCTTAAGGTAATAAACGTAGCCTTTTTCTTTCAAGTTAAGGCCACACATGGTATAGCAATATTGGATGTCGGCAAGGGTGATCCTAGCGTTTTCCCGTTTAGCTAGGGCTATAATACCAAAGATCACTCGATAGGAATTGATTGCCAGCTGCATGGGGTTCAACTTATAGTAATGGAGAACCTCACAAAACAGAATGTTTAATGAAAGCCGAAGTCCACACTCTATAAAGGCGACTACAGGGAAGGGCATGGAGTTTTCGGTGGGCATGATGGAGTCATCATCCCCAGCCAACCTCAGATTGACATCGGCTGGGATTTCAAACTCCTGTCTAAAGTATTCTAGTTTGGAGGGGGTGTTTACCCTATGTTTCCACATACCCATGATATCAGCTTAATCTTAGAAGGTGGGTCTCAGAAGATGTTTTTGAAAGGTTATTGGGACCTCGACAAGCAATAAGGTAGGTGCAGGTTTCAGTTTTTTTCCTAAGTTATGGGTTCTACAGACAAATCCCAGACCTAAATCTATGGAAACACGGATTGAAAGCGAGAATCTGGAAAAGATGCAAAAAATAGAAAACAAAAATGAAGTTTCAGAAACAAGAATTGAGATGGGCTATCAAGAACATGAAGAATACAAGAGTATATGGCCAAGAACAGTGGCAAAAGTGCAAAGAAATGGTGAAACAGTGCGCACAAAGGCAAAATCAGGAATGAATGCATTCAGATGTACGATTTATGAATTAAAAAAGCTTGAAACAGTACAATAATGGCGATAGCGAGAAAGAAAAAACATCAGGGAAATGAAAACGAAAAGAACAGTAGCTTACCAGAAAAAGGGAAGCCGGAAAGGGATTTGCCGATGTCCTATGACGGTTGCAGGAGCAGAAGACCAGTGGAAATCTCGCCGAAAGGGGAGAATGGAGAAGGTTGCAGAGCTTTGGAAGCTTGAGCGATAGAGGGTTTCGAAAGCTAGAGAGAGATAACAGGAGATTTGAAATGAAAAAGTGAAGAGACGGAAAAAAGGGAAAAAGTTTTTGATTAAACAGAAACGGCGGCAAAAGCAATCAATATGCCTAGAAGAACGAGGGCGTCAGACGGCGCACATGAAGAAAGAGATAGCTAACAGGCGCGTCACGTGTACGGACCAGTAAGATGGAAACGCGTGGCTAAAACAGTTAGGTTGAAGTGCATGACAGCTCATGCGCGTGAGAAGGTCCTTAAAAATCTTGATTTTTTAGGGAAAGCATATCGGCCTGAAATGAATTATCTCGGCTGTCAAATTTTCAGCCGATTTACTGGAAGAAAATATAGATATAGGTTCCATCACCTCAGAATGCCGAGGTAATAGAACCTAGGGGGCGGTTGTGGGGATATATTTTCTGAGTACCAACACGTGGTAAGGTGACGCCGACGTGTCAGCCGAGGTGCCACGTGTCCTGGTCGAGACGCCGAGGTAATCTCGGTAAGGCCGAGGTTATCTCCGAAGATATCGGAATCCGAGATAAATGGGTAAGGGACTAGAGTCCTAGGATAAAGAGGAAACTATGCTAAGATAAGGATAAAACTCTTAGAGAGTTTATCTTTATCTCTTGTGAAATCCAAAGTAAGCACTGAATGGGAGTCCATAAGAAGTCAGGCTTCTAATGGGACTAGGTTTATGTTGGCTATAAAAGAGAGGCACCCCCGTGGGTCTAAGGTACGCAGTTTTATGCTTTGAGTAGTAAGTTTAGCACTTGATTATCTTTGAGAGATATACTGACTTGATCGTCGGAGTGCCCCCGGGTGGACGAACCACCGCCGGAATCTTCTCTTTCTGTTACAGGTTAGCCAGGTGTCATCTATTCTGCCAATGTTCTCCAGCTGAATACTGAGTTAGGCAGTGTGATCGGAAAATCACTCACACAATAAATATGCATGATAATCTCATATAATGTTAAATTATGACATAGTAAAGTAAATACTCAGATAGTAAAATAATGATTAAATTAGTAACTTAAAATTTGAGAGTGTTTCTAATTATTTAATTTGTTTTTATATATATAGAAACTGAAGTGAAACAAATATATATATATATATATATTGAATAGAAAGTAAGTTGAGAGTAAATTAAAAATCAAAACGTTAATTTTATAGATGGTTCTCTTTTTTAGATGGGTTGGATTATGAAAGAAATAGTTAGATTAATTAATGTAAGATTGTTATTGTTTGGTTTTTGTAATTGATAATTTTGTTTAACAAAATTCCTTTTAATTGTAATTTTATTCATTCTTTTGTTTCAATGAGGCTGTGAGTGTTTAGACGCGATTCCAACCCGAATTGTGTCTGTGTAGAGGAGTTTAAATTGACATTCCGTGTTTTGAGTATTCCTTATTTGCCATTTTGTTGACTATGTATGGGATTTGTTAAGGGGTAGCGCCCCCGAAGCCAAGAAGAAAGTCAAAGTGATTTGATTGTTCGAGCGGTCATTTGTGTGCTCAAGTGCTGAAGTTGATCATCCAGTATCTCTGCTTGCAAACTGAACTTTTAAAAATATATTTTATTACTCGAGCAGTGGATGTTGCGCTCGAGCGGTTGGCCTATATGTCTACACTACCTATTAGTCACATCGCTCGAGCGCACTCGAGCGGTGAAGTATGTGTTCAAGCTGTCTTCACAGCTTTGTTTAGTATAAAGTGTGTTGTTTGTGATTTTTAGGGTTGAACCTGGCCAAATTTTCAAAGAGGAGTAAAATACAAAGTATTCTATATTGAATGGTAGTTTATATGAGTTTCCTTGATGTATAGAAGGTGGTCGATTTATCAACGAATTACATATTGATAAACATTAAGGGTTGATTTTGTTCGATTATTCACAAAAAGACAGAGGTGCTCATTAGTGGATTCTGGAGAACTTGAGTCTGAAATTTTGATGAAGTCTGGGGTGGCTCATCACCATGGATTCGACATCGGCGTTATGGATTCAACATTGGGCAAAGCAATTTCGAGGTGAAGACAGTGGTAGAAGATGCACATTGGGTTTGGTTCAATTCGGGTGTGGATTCACAAGGTAATTGAGGGTATTTGTGTGTAATTCTTTTTTGTCTTCTTAATGGATTATTTTGTGATTTTCACTCGTAATTTTTTAACACAATTCAAGATGCTTCAATTGTGATTTTTTTTTCACGTTAAATCATTCTGCCGATTTGTTGTTGATTGTTTAATTGAGATTGATATTCAATGTTTAAAAATTAAAATATAATTACAAACCCATATCTCGAGAGTTTTTAGATTTTCAATTATGTTCATTAGAATTTTGTACGAATAAGGAACTTTATTTGGATTTAATTAATAAATAAGTGATTGTTTAAAAATAGGAAAAATTGCAAATAAGTGGTACTTCTATAAAATATTTTCCAAATTTATGAAAAATTAAATTGATAAACTTTTCTATTGATTTGTAATTATTTTTGAAAACTTAAAGTAAAATATAAAGAAAAAAAATCATGGAAAATAAATAAAAATCCGAACAAAAATACACACTTATTTTTGTTTGGATTGTCATTTGTTTTTACTGAAATTTATTCATATTTTATTTAATTTATTTTACTTTTTAGATGTATTGCGATTAAGTGCATTTAAAAATTAAATAAATAGAAAAGATTAAAATATGAAAAAAAATCACGCAAAATAAAATGAAAACCTATTTAAAAAATAATTTACAAAAAATAAAACCAAATATAATAAAAAGAACTGCTAAATAGTTAGCAATGCCTTGCTGCCCCAATCATTGTGGGTTCGACGAGCCACCCAGTTCAACTTGATATTTTTAGGATTTGAAAAAAAAAAATATTTAGCTCATAAGATCAAGTTGGGCTAAAATTTTCAGCTCATAAGTTGGACTTTGAGAGACATAGTCTGCGTTTAGTTGTATTTTGTAAATGTGATTTGAGAGTATGAGTTGTATTTTGAATTTGTGTGTTGTACAATTATGATTTGAGTGTAGAAAACTTGTTTAATAAAGAGTTTTGAAAATAGTTTTGAAAAGAGTTTTGATTTGAGTGGGGAATTATTGATGTGACATTTGATATGTGATACAGAAATTTATAACTCATAACTAAACATACAACTCAAAATTATTTTAAAGCACATAAAAAATTTTAAAAATTTCAGAAAATATATTTTTCGATTATATAAATCAATTGCAAAAAAAAAAAAATACTGTTTCGGACAACCGGCCGGTCAACCGGCCGGACGTCCCACCAAGCAAGATTTTCCCCAACAAAAGGAAAAACGCGTCTGTCAAAAATAATGTTCTGTGCAGAGTTCTCAAAACATCATTTGAGAATCACAACCAAACACCGTGCTTGAATTAAGGTGTGGAATTGTGATTTCAAATCACAACCAAACACAACCTTAGTTCCATTCGGTCCGCCCCCGACCATTTATATATACTTCGTTCTAGAACTTAAATTAAGATATTTCTTAAAAGATCATATTTTATTTTACAATTTAATTTTATTGATGATCTAATGTCAAATTAAAGTGATTTAAATAATTTAATAGTTATTCAAGACGAGAAAAAAAAAATTAGTTTATCTTTTGAGTTAAGTGGCCGGGTTTGAGATTTAAACATTCCTTTAGAACCGAACTTGAGATGGCTAGATTATGACCGATGTCGGGCAAAGCCAGTCTTGAAATGATACATATATTGTTACTATATGGTGTTGGCCTTGCCCGATGTTTGTCCACCCGTACGTATACCCTAAGGACATTGATTAACAATATTTAAATTGATTGTATATTATTTGTTACATGCACTCTCGTATATTATATAGGGTAAATTATAAATACAACCCTTGAAGTTTGCTTAAAATACAAATACCTATTTGTTAAAAAAAATTATTTAAATAATAAAATTATCCAAATTATTAATTAAAATATATTTCTAATATCATTAAAAACTGTTAATTGACTTGATAATTTATTAATAAAATGGACGATTTGTTATGAAATTAAAAATCTCAGAAGGTGGAATGTAATTTTCAAAATTACAGGAGATGATTCATATTTTAATTCATTTTCAAAAGATATATTTGTAATTTATCCTATTATATATAAACATTTTAAGCGTTTTATCAAATCAGTACTTGTTAAAAAAAAAACTATTAATAGAAATACATGTAAAAGGATTGTTAGATCATTCAACTCGGACAATATTTTCTGATATATTTCTTCTTTTCCATGTTTTTTTTTTAAATTCCTATGCGAAGTCTAGGGATGAGACTTTAATGCTTCCTTTGTAAATATTTTTATGGTTTAATAATGATTTTTAATGTTAGATTATTGTGATTGGTTGGTTTATTTATTTTCAAAAGTACTTTTATTATGTATAATCTCTTATTTGTAAATTCGGGACACGATTCCTTTTGAATCAAATACCTAATTTTATGGTGTAATCATTCAATCGAAATAATTAACCTTTTACGATTTTTTTAATATTATAAAATAACTATTTTATCTTCCGATTAAGAATACCTATTGCATATGTCTCAATTGAATAAAACAAATTAAATATTAAATTTTTTTAAAAAAAATATTGGTGGAGGGTTATTGATACCTTAGTACTATATGATTATTGTTACTTCAAAAAAAATTTATACACAATTCAACTTTTCAAAATCAAAAATTAAGTTTTTATTTTATTTGATTACTCTTTTTTTTATTTATTTGAATATTCAAGACACTATGAATTCAACCTCAAACTCACTGAGATATATTACTCAAAAAATCAAGAAAAAATATTTGTGATCTTTAAATTGAGTTTCGATCAATACAGAGGGTGGGGCAGTGGATTAAAGATTGTAACAGTAATACAAGACTGTACACAATGAAGACGGGACCTTAGTTCAATAACCCTATGACTCTAATACTATGTTACACAATACATCATAAGGAGAGAGAATGAGAAGAAGAGAATATGTTTTTGTATTGACTTCATAATTTGTACAATGGGAGTATCTCCAAATCAAAAAAAGAAACCCTCAATATATATAAATTAACTGAATAAAATATGTAATTTTGAAAAATATGACATATAATGTGTAGGGAAAAATCTAGCACACTCATGGAAGTGACAAGAGTTTTAACAAATGCCTCGAATCCTCTCCCACTTGCTTGATGGCAAAAAAAACCTTTTGTCGACTGAGGTGGTTTGTCAAGGGACTCTTGAATACTTAATCAATTTGCAAGTGCCAAACTCTGAGCATAACAATATGTTGTCTAGGTATTGTGTACTTGAACTTAGAAGGGCTAATTCCCTTATTTACTTGTCTATTAACCGTTGAGAGTATTATATAATAACTTCTTGGTGTTGCTTCACCCTAAGTGGGATTGTGCCCCTTAATCGTGATTTTCCAAGAAGCAATGAGCATGATCTCACTCTTTGTGGCTTTACCCTTGACTTGGTCAACCCACAGCTAAGGCTTGGTTGTTTGATTTGCATATTGGCCAAGCTTTAGGCCATGTGTCCCGCTCGGCTGAGAAGCATGATTGTGTAAAATTACCTCCCATATATAATAAATATATAAAATTATATATTTCGAATGTATTTCAAGTGTAATGTGTCCTATATCTCTTGAAATTTTGTGTGTGTATATCCGTGTCTGTGCTTCTTAGCTATTGCATTTTCCTGTCCAAGTAAATTAAATGGTTCAATTGATTTGATTTTGAGCTTGACAAGTTGTTATGCTAAAAAAATTTGAAATTTTTTTATTGGTGTTGTTACCCCAAACAAATTTGAAAAGTATAATAAATAGAATTTTCAAAACTCATTGACATGTCCTTCTTGTCATTGTGTTAGATATATCAGATCATTACTAAATCGCAATATGAAGTTATAGGTATTTTACCATACTGCATAATTGTTCATCTACAACAAAATGGTATAGGAGGCTTGGTTTTGATAATTATATGCCATATGGACATACTATATTGATTGTTATTGATATGATGTACACATCTCGTAGTCAAGAAATCACATTGATCTTTAATAACTAGCCTTTTCTCCCATCTTGTTGCAATCATAATAAGAATGGCCGCGATGATAGCATGGTGTGTGATCCTTATTAATAGCTTTATAGCTAATAAACCTTTGAGTTTGAGCAAGTGTTCGTCGACTAATCTCAGAATCCATAATCATCTCCTCAACCTTAGCAATACAATCCCCAACTTGACCATGACATGTAGCGATGCCATGGGAATGTAGCAAGTCATGTTGAGAATGAGTAACAATAGTTTCCAAGCTAGTACCGTCAAACACTGCTGATGATGACTCCACCACCATGGCCAAGGCCAAGAGGAGGAGGGTCAGCCAAGGCCCAAAATTAATTTTCATGAGCCTAAAAGGGAACTCGAAGGAGAAAGGAAAAGAGAAAGAGAGACAGAGGGGGAAAATGGATTGTTGTTGCATGCCCTTCATGTAAGAGGGAATAAATGTGTGGTTGAGAGATTCTCAAGAGAAGAAAGGGGATGAGAGTGAAATTTGGAAATCAAACTTGATGTTTTAGACTATTTAAGGAGTACCCTTTTATTGTTCCTTAATCTATCTATCTTTGGGTTCTTTTTGGTTATTGATACAAGTTCTTATTTTCTCATTTATTTTTGTATACCTATTTATTTACTCTTTCATGGTCTCTCCACTTTGGTTACCTTGATCCAAAATAAATTATCTTAAAAGATTATTTACTCGGCATAAGATTTTATCTAATATATTTTGTTTGGCAATTTTTAGTTTTAGCTAAAAAATAAAAAAAATAAATATAAGTTGTCACATCACTCTCTTTACTTTTCTGTACATTTTTCGTAAAACGTCAAAAAGTGATTAAAATGGCCTGTTACCAATCAATAAAGTTTTTATTTTGCTTGTCATATAGTATACTTATTCTCTTGCATAAACATCAATAAAATTTTTATTTTTCCGCAAAAAAAAAAATATATATGTATACGCTCATGACATGTCTAGATTTGATCTTGGTGAGGAAATCTTGCATCCAGATTCTCCTCTCCTCTTATTTATGGTGCAGATGAACAAGTAGTAGGGAGATGCTCTTTCATGGTTACCAAACACCAAGCTCTTATGGATGTAAATGTAGGAAAAGATTGTATAAATCTGGAATTGATTACAATTTGATCGAGACTTATGTTGTACATAATTTCCTTAAGACAAATTCGCCTCCCGCTATGGTGCTTATGAGTTTTTATTGGACGTTTGTCTCCCAAGATACAACGATCAAACCTTGCAAAAGCAGCACTACAACAACAAGCCTGGCAAACCTTACTTTGCAGAATTCTCTTACAGAAAAGACAGAGTGCAAAAGAAAAGAAACAC
The DNA here is from genome assembly GCF_055761805.1 of Camellia sinensis. NCBI lineage: Eukaryota > Viridiplantae > Streptophyta > Magnoliopsida > Ericales > Theaceae > Camellia > Camellia sinensis. The sequence goes on along the minus strand of NC_138969.1, from coordinate 44,493,754 downwards.
AAGATGAATTCAATTTTAAAATGAATGCAATGGGGGCCTGTTTATATAGATGAATTGGTGGCTCTTTGAATGGTCATCGTAACTTTTTCAAAAGAGTCACATTTTTTCCATGAAAATGTGCAACCATAAAAGACATGATTGTTCTTTCAAAAGAATTCAAATTCTGAATCAAATCATGTTCAATTTTGGCCCAAAAAATTAACGAATTTATTTAAATAAAATAAAATTTTTCATTAAATATATATTGTCTTAAAACCATTATCAAATGGTACATTTTGGAGTCAATTTCCCATTCAACTATTAATGGTTTCCAAACCATTTTTTCAACAATCCCCCTGATGTAGGCTGAAAGGTACCACATTGAGGCCGCTTAAGTTACATTTATAGCTTTTGAATTTTGTTTATTTGGTGGAGATGATGTGTTTTGTGTACTTGTACAGATTTAGAAGGCAACACACAAATTCAAGCAAAAAGTGGCGCAAAAGCAGATTTTTTGTGCGAGTAGTGAAAAGTCCTAGCCTACCACCTCACTACACGTGCAATCCAGCACCGCTTGAGCGGCCCACCTAGGGTTGTGTGCATGAAAATTTAAGGTTCTTCTGCTGGGAATAAAAAGGAGAAGAAGAGGCTGTAGCGAGGTTTGAAAATATTTCAGAGCAAAGGGAGAGAGAGGCTAGGGTTTGGAAGAAAAGATTCTCAAGTTTCAAGAACAATTCCCATGGTAGCCTCTTCTCCCTCTACCTCTTCCCACTCCCCCATAAGTCGCTAGGCTTCGATTTCTAGGGTCCTAGCTAAGTAAATAGGGTTTTCTCTTTGCTTTTTGATTATGTAAAGGTTTGAACAAATTGTATGGTGTTTAAGAAGTTTCAAATACATATTTTCCATTATCTCTTTAAGTATTCTTATTTCTATGATTGTTGAATGCTTTTTATACAATGGTTTTCTTTTCTTTCATGTTTAAGGTATGAGACGAGCCATAATACGAGGGATGAGCCATTTTTCTATCCTAGTTTAAAGCGAACAACTCGTACTACTTGAGATGGTTCATGCCTATACATTGAACGTGATAACTCTCTTGATCAATGCTTCGAACTTGTAGTTGCAAAGTATTATTTAGTTCAAACCGTAGCATAATTGATTTTCAAATTGAAACCTTGTTTATGTAACTAGTGGTGAATTCATTACCCTAGGTTTTTCCATTAATCAGCAATTCCAATTTTATTTTTAATCGCTATTTTAATTTGTTAGTATTTTAATTAGTATTACTTCATGAACCAATCATCTTTTTAATCAAAATTAATTTAGGAATTTAACAATTAAATTAGTTTAATTTCATAATTGTCCCTGTGAATCGATACCTGGACTTACCATTATTCTAAGGAATTTGGTATAGTTTAGTGCTTATATTTGGTGTGTGAAACGACCCATCAAATTAAGATGCAATGCAGACTCAAAGAGAATTCAATTGGGAATATCTTGTATTGAGATAGGTAGTTTTTGGCTTTGAACATTCCTTAGTGAAAGACTATCGGACTTACTAGCTAATTAGTAAACGCGATGCCTTGAACTGTTCAGCCATTTGTGTAAGCCAAGACAATAGTGTGGGTGTTGATTTTTGACCACACAACCAAACAGGGAAACTCAGCAGGAGAGCACCGGCAGAATATATTAAGCCGGAACAACCAGTCACAGAAAGATGAGAATCAAGCAGTGGTTCATCCACTCAAGGGCACTCTGATGATCAAGTCAGTAATTATCTCTCAAAGATAGCCAGCTATGCTTAACTCACAACAAAGAACTTGCTGCTTCCAGTATATTATACATAAAAACATACCTTAGACTCACAAGGGTGCCTCACTTTTATAATAATCAGTGTCCAACCTCCCCTACAAGTCTCACTCCTGTGGACTCAGGCTTAATGCTCATCTTGGACTCTTAGTTAGATAGGGATAAACTCCCTAAGAGTTTTATCTTTATCCAAACTGAGATCCTTCCTTGTTCTTGGACTTTCGTCCCTTATCCGTTCATCCTAGATTCCGATATCTCCGCAGATAACCTCGATCTAGCCAAGATCACCTCGACGTCAGAACCAAGCCACGTGGCACCTCAACTGACACTCTGGCATCACCTTGGCCACGTGTTGTTCCTCTCAAAATATGTCCCCACCATTGCCCCCTAGGTTCTATTACCTCTGCATCCTGAGTGATGGAACCTACATCGTTTGTTCAAATACTATGTCTGCTAAAAATTCATTCCTTTCCATTGACCAAGATCATTAATCGTCGGCTTCAAGTACCCAATACTTAACTGTCCTTTTTTATCAGGGATCAAGAACCAAGAACTAAGTATCTTAACTGAGATTGTTCCTCTGCCGAGGTTTTTGCTTCATTAAATCAAGAACCTTAAGAGTTTTATTTGCTTATGAGTGGTCACGCACAGCTTTCTCAGCCGTTTCCACCTCGCGTCCTTCTCTCATTAGTTCGTACCTGACACGCGCCATCAGGTCGTGTCGTTTCTGCGCATGCCGTTTTTTCGAGTTTCAACAAAACTCCCTTTCTCTCTCTTCGTCTTCTTACTTTACAACTTTGATTTCCCTCTGTCCCAAGCTCTCTCTCTCTGCAAAAACCTCCACTTTCATACTTTCAAAGCTGTCTGCAATTGTGCTCCGTTCACCTCCTCCGGCAAAGCATTTACTATCCTGCTTCACTCATCATCACCGTCTGATTCCGGCAAACTTCAAACCGATGTCCTCGACCTCGGACCCAATTGGTGAGTTCCTAGTTTCTTTCAATTTCAGTTTCAAACCTCCATTATTCTGAATGTGTTCCTTCTTTATCATATGTTTATTCTGTTGGTATTGAATTTGATTTCATGGTTGCACTATGTTTTTTTCTTCGATTATGAATCAATTTCCTGTTCTTGAATCTTAAATCTGTGTAGTCTTTCGAAAATGCCAATCATGCTTTTTGCTTGAGCCATGTGCACACTATTCTTCACACACTCACACTTGTTTTTCTGCTTCACCCCAGATTTCTGAATTACATTTCTTTTCTGGTATTCTTCCTTTGTTTCCAGATTCTTACCTTTGATTCCTGTTTTCATATAGACTTAGGCCTTGTTTGGCAAGGGCTATTTTAGGCCAAAATTCACAAAAAGACAAAATAGGCTAAAATAGCTAATAAGACAAAATGTCATATCAAACTCATAATCATTTCACTTTTTCTCTCACAAACATCACATCCAACTAAAAAAATTCAACAATCTTCCCAAACACAAAAATTTTAGCCTGCTAAAATAGTCAAAAACTAAAATAGCCTACTAAAATATCCAACTTCCCAAACAAGGCCTTAGGCCTTAGGCTTGGGATTTGATTTAGAACCTTGTTCTTTAGGAAAACTGGAACGAAATCCTCTCTAATCCTCATTCCAGTGCTTTCTAGGGTTTAGCTGAGGTTCTCAAACATTTACCAGTGATCTTCTTCCGAAATTTTATACCATCTTCCATTTAAGCCGATGTTATGGGTATGTTTAAGTAGAGGATAGACACCCTTGAAAAACTTGAGAACTTTAGGAGAGAGTTCTCTATCTCAGCCGACGTTCAGATGAGATTGGCTGGGAAGGAGGACTCTATTATGCCTAATGGAAACTTCATGCCCTTCCCAGTAGTTGCCTTTGTAGAGTGTGGACTCAAGTTTCCCCTAGACATCCTTTTTAGGGAAATCCTCCATTATTATAAGCTCAACCCCATGCAACTAGCCATCAACTCATACAGGGTTATCAATGGCATCATAAAACTGGCACGCCAAGAAAACGCTAGGATCACACTAGCCGACATTCAGTTCTGTTACACCATGTGTGGCCTTAAGTCTGAAAAAGGCTATACATATTACCTCAAGCCCAGATCCACTGCTTACAAAATCGTAGCCGACCTCCTTGACTCCAACAAGGGTGCTGGGGATGGCTATCTGATCGTCTCGGGCAACTGGGAGTTTGCACCAGACGACAATCTTCATCTCTTCCCACTGCGCCGAGGAGTGTTTAGAGATGATAAGGGTAAGAACTGAGTTACCTCCAAAATTTATCTCTGCTTAAGACTTGTTAACTTTTATCTGTTCGTGCTAATGTTTCTCTTGTTTGCAGCTCTTCCTCAACCAGTGAAAGACTTTCGCCAGACATTCTTCTCCAGCAAAGACCTAAAAAAGCTGCCGGGTTTGCCAATCGAGAAACGCAAGGCCCTATTGTTGCTTGACTACATTCCGACGTACAAATCAACCTTACCCAACGTTCCCCGCCGAAACAAAACTTCCTCATCTGCAACAACTCCACCAGCTATATCATCCACAAGGCCAAACCAAGCCTCCTCATCAGACTCAGTATAGCTGCCCTCTACTTCTGCTCCAGCTCAATTAATCCCTCCATCTCAACGCCAACGCCGACATAGAGCTCTACCGAATGCTCCAGCTAGTAAGACTCGTAACCCCACATGCCAAGAATCAATCTCCTCGGCATATAACCCAGCAAACCCTCCAACTGCACTTCCAGCAATTCACTTCGGTACTAAGGTCACTATTGCTGCAACAACCAACGATATGGGCCGCAAACCAGCCGTCGTTGAAAATCTCCTTGCCACCCTTCCAGGGGTGGTGGCTGTTCAACCCTCCCCCTCTTCATCCCAAACTAAGTCAAAGCCAAAAAGGGTAAAAAGAACCAAGGCTAAGGCGACAGTGACTCAGATTAACTCTGAGGACACTATGTCGATCTCGAAATTGGCCGAGGTAGAGAAGAGCCAAGCTGCCGCCGAGAAGAAGCTAGCCAAAACCGATGCTTCCAATTCCCAACCACTCAAGAGGCCGAGGTCTAACCAACCGGAGGGTAACCGCAACTTCCCTCGCAACATGAACTGGGCTCCCGAGGTCATAGTGGGGGACAGACCCTTGACAGCTGGCGACAGCGCGATAGATATTGAAGTCAGCGCAACCCTATCAACGGCTGTTCTTTTACAGAAGATTTGAACCGAATAGCCGAGTTGCAGAAGTATGAAAACTTTGGCCTTATGATGCAGCACTTGGTCTTGGTAAGTCTCTTCTTTTCCAATGTTAAAGTTTTTCAACACGTAGCCAGATCTTAACTAATCTGTTTTACTCCTTGTAGGCCATCTAGCATGCACATTCGTATGCGGTCAAGACTGAGATGACGAAGAAATAGTTAGTAAAAAATACCCAAGAAGCTGCCAAACTCCTGTCATCATTGAACCATGCCGAGGCTAGCAATCGAAAGCTGCTTGATCAGGCCAAGGCTGTCAGAGCTGCACAAGGCCAAGTTGAGGTCAAAGTCGAAGCTACGTAGGCAACTACCGAGGCTGCTAAGGTCGAGGTTGAGGCTGTCAAGGCCAAGGCAACAGAGTTCGAGGCCAAGCTCAATGAAGCCATCAAATCAAAAGAAGATGAGGTCAAAGCAGTCGATGAGAAGGCTTTCGAAAAGGGTCAAGCCGCCATTGGTGACCAATACCAAGAACAAGTCAATAAGGCTTACAACATAAGTTATTACCTTGGTTGGAGGGTGGCACTAAACAAATTATCCATTCCAATGGACTCCGACCTCCGAAACATCAATCAACTCGAAGAGCCTTTCCCTCCAGAGCCCAAAGACTCTGACGACATAGCTGACGAGGATGATGCCGAGGATGGTGATGCCGATGAAGAGGAAGAGGAGGCTGCCACTGATGCCAAGTCTCCCACCCTGAATGAGCAAGTCCTTGACTTGACTCAAGATGGGGAGGATGGCTTGGCTTCCAAGGGTGCCTCTCCTAAACCAACCACTTCTAAGGCCGAGGTCCAATGCACCGAAAAGAGTTTGGACTAAACTCTGCTAGAAATAGATGTCGAGATAGCGGCGGAGAAGAACATAATGCTACCAACCGAGGTCGATAAAACTCCAACAGCTGAGGTTGAGCCAACAGCCGAGGTTGAGCAATCCCAGACCAATCCCAGGGTTTAGGATATTTCTTCTTTGTTTCGTACTCTTCTTTCTTACTTTTGATCAGTTATAATCTTTTGTTTGAACAATGTTAGCTTTATATTTGGCCGATGTGCCCCTTTTGTCTTTGAACAAGTTTCTTTTCTGAATTCAAGTCTTATATTTTCCTCCAAATGTTGAATGTATGCCTTCTTTTCTTCTATGCATGTTTACTTCCAAACTTAGAATATTTCTACATTTCTTCAAAGTGTACCTTAACTGTATAATAACCTCGGGATATAATATCTCGGATATAAACCTTGACTGTTTGCCTCGGCTAACCATTTTCATACCTTGGCTAACACTTTAAAAATAAAATATTTTTACAAGTGTTATTTAGTAGTACTTTTTTACTTCTTCTTGTTGTCTTCTATCAAGACTTCTTCTTTCCATCCTTTCCAAGCTTGGTAACCTAGTTGGTCATCTCGCCCAGTATGTACCTCGGATACTTTTTTCAATATTACCTCGGCTAACTTTAACTTGTAAATTTTTCTAAAATTTCAACGAGTGTTAAGCTAATTCTAGCTTGTAACAAATTCAACAAGTCCCAAGCTCTTAAACTTATAAATTTATTTATCATTCTCCAGTTTCATGCCCCCTAATGTGAACCTAAGTTCCATTTAAGTTCACATTAAGCATGTGTATATGGTCTTTTGCCGAAGTCATATTCAAACAAAGACTTCTCGAGGTGTTTCAACCTTGGTTTCTCTGTTAATGAACTTAGTTCCATCCTGAGTTTGACTCTGTCGATATGGCAAGTCCAGGTTAATTCAACTTAGTTAACTTCATTATATGCAAGTATAATTCAACTCTGCCATATAATGAGTCTAAGTTATTTGTCATGTTTCATTCAGAAACATCGCCAACTTAGTTCAACTCTATTATATGCAAGTATAATTCAACTCTGCCATATAATAAATCTAAGTTATTCGTCATGTTTCATTTAGAAATATCGCCAACTTAGTTTAACTCTATTATATGTAAGTATAATTTAACTCTGCAATATAATAAGTCTAAGTTATTCATCATATTTCATTCAAAAGCATCGCCAACTTAGTTCAACTCTATTATATGCAAGTATAACTTAACTCTGCCATATAATAAGTCTAAGTTATTTGTCATGTTTTATTCGAAAACATTACCAACTTAGTTCAACTCTATTATATGCAAGTATAATTCAACTCTGTCATATAATAAGTTTAAGTTATTCGTCATGTTTCATTCAGAAACATCGCCATGGGACTGGTCAGTCCTATCACACAAATTTCAAATTCATCAAACTAAAATTTTATTATCACTTCAGCTAATAAAATTATGACATAAACTTCAAAAAAACAAAAATCTAATGATAGAAAAACTTCAAGTTGCAAGTGCTCCAGGGCCTCAGTAACTCTTTGCCATCACTGTCTTCAAGACGATATGCCCCATTGCGGCGACCGAGATGATTCTATAAGGCCCCTCCCAATTTGGGCCTAGCTTACCCTCCCCAGGATCCTTCTTCTTGCCGACCACTTTCCTCAGCACAAGGTCCCCTATTTTGAACTCTCTTGGGTTGACCTTCTTGTTGTAAGCCCTAGCAAGTTATTGCTAGTATGCTCCTAGCCGAATTATTACTCTCTCTCTTTTCTCCTTTAGTAGGTCTAGGTCTCAGGTTAGAAATGCCTTATTAGCACCATTTTCCACTTCCTGGATTCTGATCCCTGGAATGCCGACTTCTAGTGGGATAACTACTTCAGTGCCATAAGCCATGGAAAATGGAGACTCCCCAGTTGATCTTCTCAGCATAGTCCGATATGCCCAGAGTACATTGGGCAACTCCTCTACCCATTTTCCCTTTGCTGCTTCCAGCCTCATTTTGATCCCATCCAAGACAGTCTTGTTGGATGTTTCTACTTGACTATTACTCTAAGGGAAACTTGGAGCAAAGTAGTAGTTCCTGATTTTGTACTTTGCACAGAAGTTTTTGATTAGCTTATTGTCAAACTATGTACCATTATCTGCTATTATTGCTCTTGGAATTCTAAACCTGGTGATGATGTTCTTCCATATGAAGTTATTCACATCAATATCTCGAATCTTCGCAAGGGGTTCATATGATAACCCAACTCGTACTAAACTTAATTATGCATGTGATTATGTTTTTGATATGAATTTCCAAGTTTAAGTATATGAATTATGTGAATTTAGAATAATATCTGTCAAATGTAGGAATATCTATCGCAATCGAAACTTTAAACTGAAAATTGAAGGCCTTAGAGGCACGATAAACAAAAACCGACTTCACATTTGTGATTAGCATGATTTATAAAGCTTAAGGTGAAACTTTGAAAAATTACGATTCGTAATGAATAAATTAAGATTTATGAGTTAAGTTATATATGTTTAGTCCCTTTTGTTCTTTATTTTTGGATGAGAGCTCTAGAGAGTGAGTTAGAGAGAGAGAAAGAAGGAAAGCTAGGGTTTTGATAGAGATTCAAAGAGCAAACCCTAAAGTTGAACTAAGGTATGTTAATCTACTTGAAATCTTGTGTATATCTCATCTTTTGCTTGAAATCAAGAGGAAATTGGGAATTTTGAACTAGGGTTTTGAGATATGTAATGGTTAAGCTAAATATATGAAATTGAACCTTAATCTCCTCATTTTTGTTTGATTTGAGTTCATTCTTGTGATTGATCCATGAAACAAACTCTAGATGGTTTATACAACCAAAATTTGTTGGAAGATTCACCATGCCTGTATGTGTATTGAACTTGTTTATGTAGTTTATGATTATGAGAAAGTGATGAGATCATAAATCTAAAGTTGAGGCAAGATTGACATGTTTGAAGTGAAATTACACTTATGTCATACTAGTATATCGTGTTTTTGGGTTAGTTTTGCATGAATTTAGGGTTAGAAATGAGTTTGGGAAGTTTGCATTTTTGTGCCATTTTTGGACTATCTAATTTTGCCCAGACCGCAAGAGCGGCCACGGGCACAGTACAAGCGGAGCATGAAGAAAAAAAGAGGTTTTCATTTTTCTCCTTGGGCACTCGAGCGGCCGATTTTTCCACTCGAGCGGATTTGGGCCGCACGAGCGATGAAGATTTTCGTACATGCAGAACCCCTGTTTTAGCCCAACTTAAAAAAGGCATATCTCCTTCATCCGAACTCCGTTTTAAGCGATTTTTTAGCCTAAATTCAAGCCCTTAAAGTCTAGTTTCTAATGGTGGTGGTATCACATCCAAATTCTAAGTATACAAATAGATATTCTCAAATTAGTGAAGGCTGTTTATTTTTTTTTAACTGTTTCATGTCATTTCCTACCCTAATTTAGTTTCCTTTCGCTTCTTGCTATTTCCTTAGACCTTAAATATGTAAACATGATACTTTCAATGAAAAACATATTAGATTGTTGTAGGAAACATTAATTTAACTCATAAACATTTATGACTGTTTAAAGTACATCTTTGACACAAGCTTTATACGTGAATCACGGGCAGAGAAGTTTAGCATTAAACACTTGAGAGGGATTAAAGAATAAGGAATGATTGAATGGATATGTAATGAATAAATCAATTGAGTGAATTGAAGGCAATGTGTTTTGAAATGTTATGCTTGGTTATGTTTCTGCAGGCTGAGTCATTAAAGAGTATCATCCGACCAAGTATTGTGAGTAATTTCTTTGTAACGGTATTTTCATATGAAATACTTTAGAATTGTGAAACTTATGCTTTGTATAAATTATGTGCTTTGACGAGTGTTTTTGAATTAATAAAATATGCTTGAAATCTTCGGAGTAATTATGCTATGGCAAGTTTCTGAAATAATGTTTTGATAAGAATGAATGAGTTTCGTTTTGAGCAATGATTATGATAAAGTGGAAAAATGCACTTTGACCCTCAATAATTGTTATTTGTCTATGATCCGTCTTAGACGTTGCTAATGATTTGCGATAAACGTTATGTATGATGTCAACCTTTGATGATTGTCATGTATGGTAATTCAACAAGTTAATTAAGGCCTTCGAGTACTCTGCCATGACTTGGAGTTATGAAAGGTTTGATAAAAGGTTTGGTAAGCAATATTTAATACTATGCGATTTGAAACAAGCTTTAATTTGATTTGGAATCAGACTTAAATGTATCATTTGATCGAAATGAAGGAACTTCATTAATATTATATGATATGTGCAATATGGCCCCGAGGCCGCGTGTTATATGTTGGGCCAGAGGCCACTTGTTATATGATTGGGCCCGAGGCTGCTTGTTATATGATTGGGCCCGGGGCCGCTTGTTAGATGTTGGGCCCGAGGCCGCTTGTTATATGATTGGGCTTGAGGCTGTTTATTATATGATTGGACCCGAGGCCGCTTGTTATATGTTAGGCCCGAGGCCGCTTGTTATATGATTGGGCTCGAGGCTACTTGTTATATGTTGGGCCTGAGGCCGCTTGTTATATGATTGGGCCCGAAGCCACTTGTTATATGATTGGGCCCGAGGCTACTTGTTATGTGATTGGGCCTAAAGCCATTTTGAATATATGAATATGGACATTGTGAGAATCTTATGATCATCTATTTACACTGCTTTACTGTATTATTACTCACGGAGCTTCGCTCACCGAAAATTATGTATGCACATGTAGGTGATCAGCAGCATGGACCACATCCTTAGAGTCAGCTTCAGGAGCTATTTTGTAACCCAATCGAGTCATGCCTCTAAAATAGAGTTTTGTCTTTGACTCACACCACACCTTAACCTTATTTTGCTTTTGCCATTATGGCCTTGGGTTTGTAAATTTCTTGTGGCACTTATATTTTTGATGGGCATGTATATGTATTATTGTGTTACATGATTAACTCTATGATTTTGCTCATGATTAGCACAGCTCAATGGACTTCTCATTATTATATGCTTCTGTTTATGGCCCCATTAACATAAATATTCTGTATGATCGTGTGAGGCCTTTGGTAATCTATGGATTACTGGCCGGTTATGACCCAAACTTTTAGGGGCGGGTTCAGGTCATGACAGTTCAGCTTCTACCCACTTTGTGAAGTAATCAGTTGTTGTCAGCAGAAATTTCCTTTGCCCAGTTGCTTAAGGCAGTTGTCTGACAAGATCCATGCCCCACTGGGCAAATAGCCAAGGGCTGGACACTAGGTTCAAATCTGTTGCTGGTTGATGTATCAAAGGTGTGAACCTCTGACACTTTTCACACTTTCTGACGTATGCTCCAGCATCCTTCTGTATGTAAGGCCACCAGTACCCTTGAGTAATGGCCCTATGAGCAAGTGATTTGCCCCCAGCAAGGCTTCCACATACTCCTTCATGTATTTCATATAAGAAGTCTCCAACCTGGGAGGAATGCACATACCTCAAAAGGGGACCAGTAAAAGACCTTTTGTAGAGATGTCCTTCTACTGTTAGGCTGAACCTAGCCAATTTTAACCTAATTTTATGTGTTTCTCTTTGGTCGTCTGGCAGCTTGCTATCCCTAAGGAACACCACTATTGCATCTATCCAACTTGGTCCCATCTCTACACACATTGCTTTGTACTCTGTGATTAGTGGTTCCATACTTGGGCCTAACAAGCAATCAACCATTATTGTCCGTGCCTCTCTTGATTTCATTGCACTTGCCAGGCTAGCCAAGGCATCGGCATGACTGTTATCATCTCGGCTAATCTGCTGTAATCGACAATCCTGAAACAAGGCTAGTAGTCTAACAACTTCTTTGACATAGGCTATCATTCTTTCATCTTGGGCTGCATGCTCGCCTGTTGCCTGATTCACAATAAGTTGGGAGTCACAAAAGACTACCACCTCGTCGGCTTCCATTGCTGCTGTTAACTTCAACCCTGCGATCAGTGCCTCATATTCTGCTTCATTGTTTGAAGCCTTGAACCCCAAATGTATAGACTGCTCTAACATTTGCCATCTGGCGATACTAACACTACTCGCTCGTTAACGGTTCCATCAACAAACAGGTAGAACGAGTCGTCGATGTAGATGTCACAGGGATTTGGTTTTTCTTCTTTCTTTTGTTTTGCTTGAGCAGGATTCTTGGGCCCCAATTGGGTTTCTTGTTGCTCCCCTGGGGATCCCAAACCTTAGCTTACCGGAGTTCGACACGGAATGGCACCAGGGGTGAACTCGGCCACAAAGTCGGCCAGAACCTGGCCTTTAATTGTTGTTCTGGGCCTAAACTCTAAGTCAAATTGGCCCAACACTACTGTCCATTTGGCTACCCTGCCTGTCAGATCTCCCTACTGTAATAAGGACTTCAAAGAATACTCCGTCAGTACCACAATCATGTGGGCTTGGAAGTAGTGATTCAGTTTCTTCGAAGCCATTACCAGGGCTAATGTCAATTTTTCCAGGGGTAAGTACCTGGTCTCTACACTTGCTAAGGTTTTACTCACATAGTACACTGCTCTTTGTTCTCATTTCTCTTCTCTAATTACCATTGCACTCATTGCATGCTCTGAAACGACCAAGTATAAGAATAGCTCCTCTCTAAGTACTGGATTTGATAGAACTAAAGTTGTTGTCAGGTACTTTTTTAAGTCGGCCAAGGTAACTTCTCACTCCTTTGTCCATAAGAAATTTGTGGCCTTTTTCAACAAATTAAAAAATGGTTTACACTTATCTGAACTTCTGCTTATAAATCTGTTCAGGGCTGCGGCCCTTCCCAGTCAACATTTGTACCGATTTTGCCGATGTCGGGCTTTTCAAGTCCAAGATAACCTTGATTTGATCTGGGCTTGCGTCAATGCCCCTTCTGGTAACCAAGTATCCCAGGAACTTACCAGACCCAACTCTAAATGTGCATTTCGAAGCATTGAGTCGGAGCCGACATGTTCTAAGGATATCAAAAATTACTTTTAAATCAACCAGGTGATTCTTAGGTTCTTTGGTTTTCACGACCATGTCATCAATGTACACTTCCGCTGTTTTGCCAATCAGATATCTGAACATCTTGGTCACCAACCTCTAATAGGTTGTTCCTGCATTTTTCAACCCGAAAGGCATCACTCTGTAGTAATATAACCCTTTTGGGGTGATAAACGCAGTCTTCTCCTCGTCGAGGAGATACGTTGCTATCTAATGGTATCCCCTGTAAGCGTCTAAGAAGCTCATCCTTCCATACCCCGAAGTGGCATCTACTAATTGATCGATCTTGGGGAGTAGGAAACTGTCTTTGGAACAAGCCTTATTCAGGCTGGTGAAGTCCATGCAGACCCTCCACTTCTCATTCTTCTTTTTCACAACAACTGTGTTTGACAACAAAGTCGGATAGTTTACCTCCCGAATGGCTCTAGCCTCTAACAATTTGTCTACTTCTTCCTCTACTGCCTCCACATGAACCAACGTCAGCCTCCTTGCTCGTTAAATTACAAGCTTAGCCGACCTGTCCATATTTAACCTATGGCATGTAACCTCGGGGTCAATGCCAGGCATCTCGTCGGGCGACCAGGCAAACACCTATATGTTTGCTCACAATAATGCTTCTAACTCCTTTTTCTTTTCCTCCCCAAGCCTAAGCCGAGAAAGAAGAAACGCTCTTCATTCCCTTGTTGGACCAGAATTTTCTTTAAGGCTTCTTCGCTTTTGTCGGTCGGCTCTTTGCCGACGTCATCCAGGACCTCCATGTCTTCGTCCTCAATCTCTACTATTTTTGCTTCTCGCACGTTGCAAGCAGATTTCATTGCTGCCATAGAGCAATTATTTTCCTACACTTGATCCCCTCTAACCTCCTTAATTCCATGCTCCGTTAGGAACCGCAACAGCTGCTGCAGTGTTGAGGGAACAGCCCTCACTACGTGCAACCATGGCCTTCCCAAGATAACATTGTAAGGGAAGAGGGTGTCAATTACTGTGAACTTTGTGCTTACCTTCTTGGTGCCTGCCTGCACCTCCAAATTTATTGCTCCTAGGGGCTATGTCGGCATTCCATTGAACTCGACCATTAGGTTGTTGGACTGTTCCGAATCATCTCGGTGAAGGCTGAGCTCCTTGTAACATCCGATATACATGATGTCACAAGAGCTGCCTTGGTCAATTAAAATGCGCTTACCTGACATTCTCCAATCTTGAGGGTTACTACCAGGGCATTGTTGTGTGGATGCTACACCATGTCTAGGTCTACTTCAATAAAAGATACCATTGGTCCCTGGTACTCATCTATCCTAGGCCTCTTTTGCTGGACCTTATACACATGTTATAAGCTCTTCACCCTCTGAGTCTCCCCATGTACCTTGCTCTCATTGACCCTCAAATGAATCACATTGATCACTCGAGATCTGTCTACTTGTGGTTATAGTGCTGGTGGAGGTGGTACTGTCGATGCCTGGGGCAACCATGCCTGTTCTTCCCTCGTTCTGGCCTCATCTACTAGTTTCCTTAAGTGACCTTGTCTGACCAGATCTTCCAAGTGTGCCTTTAGGGCTCTACAACCCGGCGTCAGGTGTCCATCTTTATTGTGGTATGCACAGTGCTTCCCTAGACTTCTCCCTATAAATTCGCCAAGGATCCTTTCCGGCACTCTGTAATACGGCTGGTTCTTGATCCTTTCTAGAACTTTATAAACTGGGATCCAGAACACAGTGGTGACTGCCTGTGCAGCCCTCAATCCTGTTTCTTGCCTGTTATATCCAGTATTACCTCGGCCTCGCTTCGGCGAGCCGTTTCTCTTCTCCTATTTCGACGCCTTTGTTCCCGGCATATCCTCTTCTGCTATGGCATATTTCTCAATCCTTGCCATGAGTTCTTCCATACTTTTTGGAAGAGTCTTTGCCAGGGATTTTCATAACATACAACCATCCTCCAAGCCATTTTTAAAAGGCACGACCGCCAACTCCTGGTTGCATCTTGGTATTTGATTGAACACCTCATAATACCTTTTGGCATTAGCCCTAAGGCTTTCATCATCGCCAATTTTCAAAGCCATCAGGGAGTCTACCCTCTACGGCTGCAGTTTGTTTATAACAAATCTGGCCACAAACATCTCGGTCAAGCCTTCCCAACTTTTCACAGTTCCTTTCAGCAACTTGTGAAACCAATCTGATGCGATTTCCCCGAAAGATGAGGGGAACACCTTGCAAAGAAACAGTTTGTTCCCATTATATAGTGCCATTGAATTTAAATATAATCTGACGTGAAATTCGGATCGGACTTACCGTCATATATTTGGAACCTCGGCATATGGAACCTTTTTGGGGCCTTAAACTTATCCAACTCTACTAAGAATGGCGTTCTTGGCTTGACTGGGGATGTGATCTCGGCATTCTGTCATTTCCTCTGGAGGTAGTCCCTCAAATCCTCCTTAGTCCGACCAGGAACTCGACTGTCAACAAATTTCAGCCTTTTTGGTGTGCTGCTCCCGATGTCGTTATGAGTCCTCTTGGACTTCTCTTCATTCATCGTATCAAAACAAAGTCCGTTCCCTTGAACATCCCGATGTTCCTTGGCATACGTTCCTTTGGTACGAGGTGTCCTCTAAGACTTTCCCCTCATTGACTCTACTCGCCCGGCTTCTCGTGAAGGTCGATGTGAGCGTTCTTTCACCCTGTCATGCTGAGGGACTGCTGGTATGGCATTCTACCCTCCTTTCTGGGCATCGTTCTTGGCCGCTGGAATCGGCGTGTCTTTTAATGGAAACGGTGGCTGCATGACGTTGTTCTGCATCATGAAGTTGACAACCGATTGTAGGTCTGCCAACTTGTTTTCCATTCCCTTCATCTCGTCGTCCCTCCTCAGGCATCTATCTTTCCATACCTGGAGGTCGCTTTCGTTGTAATACCCGCCTTGACATGCTTTCTTCGGTGCGTCTCCCTCTTGGCTGACGTCCTTTTCCTTGGGATTCTGATCCTGAGGTCCTTCATTACCGTTCTCCTCTTCCACATTAGGATCGGCGTGTTTGCCACTCCCACTAAGGATGTCGTCCCCGACCTTTTCTTTCTACCCGTTGTTGGCCATTTATTCTCCTTACGTTCCTACAGACGGCGCCAAATTATAAGTGTTGATTTTTTACCACACAACCAAACATGGAAACTCAGCAGGAGAGCACCAGCAAAATAGATTAAGCCCGAACAACCTATCACAGAAAGATGAGAATCCGGCGGTGGTTCATCCACCCGGGGGCACTCTGACGGTCAAGTCAGTAATTATCTCTCAAAAATAACCAATTGTGCTTAACTCATAAGAAAGAACTTACTACTTCCGATATATCAAACATAAAAACATACCTTAGACCCATGAGGGTGCCTCACTTTTATAATAGTCAGTGTCCAACTTCCCCTAGAAGTCTTACTCTTGTGGATTCAAGCTCAATGCTTATCTTAGACTCTCAGCTAGATAGAGATAAACTCCCTAAGAGCTTTATCTTTATCTAGACTAACATCCTTCCTGTTCTTGGACTCTCGTCCCTTATCTGCTCATCTCGGATTCTGATATCTTCGCAGATAACCTCGGCCTAGCTGAGATCACCTTGGCGTCAGAACCAAGCCACGTGGCACCTTGGCTGACACTCCAGCGTCACCTTGGCCACGTGTTGTCCCTCTCAAAATATGTCTCTACAAATAAAATTCACACAGAATATCTCTAGACATAGCTTAGTTCTCACAGTTGTACCCATTTTGGCCTTCGGCATGTCTTGGTGTTTCATGAGTGCTTTAGAGAATTTAGTCTTATTAATTCTCATAGAAGCGGCGCCTTCACACTCATATAGGTGATCCTTATTTCGAGTCTCTTAAATACTCCCCTTGAAAGATACCCTTCTAGGTTTTTCAAGATATAAGTGATCGTTAAAAGTATAACTTACCCTAAGTCCCCTGCATACAACACATGTTACAGATAACACTCTCATCATAGGAATGGATAGGAGATAGACTCCCTTAGTGATTTCTGGTGAGTCATCCATAATACAGTTGTCCCTTTGAACATAGATCTTGGGATATCTAGTCAGTTAGGTTGGATTGCCATTATGGCGACCCAAAATTAATAGGCTTTATTCATATTCTCCTCAATGAACTTTCTCTCATTTGCTTTCTAGTCAAACCTTTTGTTTACGGCCGCTATTTTTCGTTCGACCTTCTTAGTCATATATCATTGAGTAGTTAGTGGATCCACTATATTGTTCTCATACAATACTCATATCTGAGAGCTAATGTCATATGGTATTAAGTTGTTAAATTTGTCGAGACTTACCATTACTTTATGTCACTTCCATTTTTCAAATCAAATAATAAACATATAGGTGTTCCTTAAGAGTTAAGAAGCCATTTTTGCTTCTACTCCAACTTTGTCCTATAAAAAGAATTGAGATTCTTTGTGGACCTGTCATCAGAACCGTTACTTTGGTAAAATCCTTCAAGCACTCCCATATTTTAAGTACTCTAAGAAAAATTAATTTTCTTATTAAGATATTACCACACGAAAATATCAATACGCCCCCACAATTATGATATAAATCAGAATATAACATTGGTGTGCTTGAATAACAAAATTTCTAAATCAAATTTATGAAATATAAAACCCTGAATAATTATGACTACACAAGTCAGAATTAATGCTTAGATAAAATCATATTTGAATAAAGATTTTGCTTAAGAACCAAATAATTCAAAAAAAATTATTTGATTGTATAAATTCTTACAATGCAAACAAAGAGAAATACTTGTACCTCGAAATTAAGATTTAAACTCTTAATTTTGATATATATATATTTTTTGTTCGAGTTTCTGTGGGTAACTTATCATGAATCATGATTAGCAGACAATTTTACTTCTCTCCTCCACATTTGTAATAATACATAAATTAGTACAAACAACATGACTTATTTACGAATAAGTGTCATTGTCACAAAAATATTTGTGACAAAAGAAAATTAAATTATCTCTTATAATTCATTAGTATAATGGTTCATGGTTAAACAAATTCTACTACACAAGTAAAATAATGATTGATGGCGATTTATGTCACAAAACTCAAAGTTACTTTAAAATAACTTTCAATTGACTATTAACGAAATAATAATCAACATAAAAGATTCTTCAATCTACTTCCAATTAAATGGAACGACACCACTATTTAAATCATCATGTTTAAGGTGGTGTTTGGAAGAGTTTTTGAATTATGATTTGAAAATAGAGTTGTATTGAGCTTGTGAGTTTTGGAATTATAATTTGAGAGTGGAAAATTTGTTTGGTTAGGAGTTTTAAATTTTTGATGTGACATATGAAATTTGATACAAAAAATTACAACTCATAACCAAACACAAAACTCAAAATTCTATTCAAAACTCATAAAAAATATTAAAAAATTCCAATTTGTTTTTTTATTTAAAACATAAAAAATAATAGGTGCCAATTGTAAATATATATATATATATATAGAGAGAGAGAGAGAGAGAGAGAGAGAGCACTGTTCTAATCAACTGGCCGAACATCCGGGAGGACAACCAATTAGTCCAAATTTTCCTGCCTTGGAAAGAGTTTTCAAAAGTGGGTGTGGAATTAATTTTTGAAAACTCTAAACAAACAAGACACTCAAAACAAGGAATGGAAATTGTTTGGAGAAACTAACCAAACACAGGTGTTAATGATTGTTTTGATATTACAAGAATATTACTACCACAATCAAATTACACATATAATATTCCAAAAGAGATCCATTGGTATGTCATCATCATAATCAAAAATTAATTAAAAATTTCACAAACTTTTAAACAAAATTTTATTTAAATCCCAAACATAGCATTAGAAATAAATCAGTCAAAATATAACACATATCACACTTTTTTTTTCCATGAAAGATTTCATGACAACATATGACATCATAAAACTCATTCCAAATTAAATTTTTTTTTAAAAAAAATATCTCAAATTAATACGCTCATTTACAGAGTCAATATATCAATTTATCATTCCCAATCTATATTATATATTAAGCAAAAGGGGGTTTTTAACCCCCAAGGCCTGTGGAAGTTCCAATATGCCAATCCTAATTTTCTAATTTTTTGTTTTTAAAAAAAAAAATTAACCTCAGCATTTATTAACTTCTTTAAACCCACAAGACTTTTTGACTTCTCTCATAATTACTGCAGTATCTTTTTCAAAACAAATAATTTGTATATTAAAAAAAATTTAAAACAAATATAAATATAAATATCTATATCTATATCTTTCTATTAATTTATATCCATCTCTAACCCACAAATTTTGTAAGAATTCTAATATCTGAACCTTAATTTCCAATATTTGAACCTTATAACATAAAAATGTCCAAATTTGAAATTTTCAAAAGTTACGAACAGAAGAGTTGCATCTATTCTTATAAAAGTTCCGTCACTCAAAACAATGCCTACCATGTATAAGGCAATCACTACAAATATTTATAATTATAATTTCATATATCTGCAAGTCGTATCAAATTAATTATGGAAAAACAACCAATACTAGATGATAACATGCATGATTTATACAACAGATTCAGAAAAAAAAAAAACAAAACAAAACAAAACAAAACAAACAAACAAACTTTATGTTGAACTTTGTAAATACGAAATTTCCGGTCCTATAAATTTAACCATAAAAAACTAAAATTTGTAAACCCATATTCTGATACACAAATTCAAATCAATCCTTAAGGTTCACCACAAATATATTAGAGATGGTTCTTCCAATTACAACTATGGGATAAATACTTACAAAAAAAGTATGCATAGCGTGACTTTCATTTTTTTTTTTTTTTTGGATAAGTAAGTCATATTATAACCAAAAAAGAAAAATATACAATGAAGTTCAACCCACAGCTTTTGATGGGAGTACAAAAATAAACAAAATAAACTACTCCATCAAAAAACAAACTGAGCTTATAGAAAACAAGCACAACATTCCCAACAAAACAAGGATTCAGAATTTCCTTCTAGCATTCTTCAGGTCATGAAGTTTCGCTTTAAGTTTTCTTCTGTTATCCTCTTTTGAAGTCTCCCCATAACTAGGATCACTTGCAGATGGACTCCCTCTATTTCTCAACTCTTGACTTGAATCTCCATTTCCTAACTCGTCCATATCACACGATTCAAGGACATCAAAGGCATTAGATGTTGAGGGGATAGAAGACTGCGTCTCTCTCTCTTTGTTGATCAATGGCGTTGAACCTTGCTCACCATCTCTCCCCTTTTTCTTCACCACTTCCCATTTAGTCGAATTTGTGTTTTAGTGTCCTTGACTCTCCACTCATGTTTGAAGGAAGGAGGGTTCAAAGACTTTGGCTTTTGAGGACACAAATTAGTGGTATGGCCAAAAGTCTTACAACCATCACACCTTTGGGGCTTCCATGGTACCTCAACTTGAATCTCATATAGGTCACCATAACCAAGATTTATTTTGAAAGACTTAGGGATCTCTTTATTTGCTAGCACTTCAATACAAATTCTCGCAAACGTAAGTCTGCTTTTCTTGAAAGTTGGCTCATCCAAATAAAGAGGAGTTCCCAAGATGCTAGCTATGTAACCCAAACCCTCTTCACTCCAAAGTTCCAAAAGAACATTGTACAACTTCACCCACAATTGTGGTTGTAGAAAATAATATATGCATGAGAATCAAAACCAAAACTGTTCGAGTTTTGGTGTAATTAAGATCAAGATAATTTGAGATTCGACACCGCAGACAAATAATAAGAAATAAAATGAATTTATTCAGACAGAAATTGAACAAATAAGATTTTTCAAAAAGCATAAATAATTTCTATCTTAAACAGTCTCTCATAACAAAGTAATATAAATGTTTTACAGAAACAGCAACTCCAACTGAAACAACTTCTGTTAAATACACACAGCACACAGTAGATTAATCATATACACAATGACAGTTCTATAAATAAACAAATCAGACTTAACACAAACACATAAAAAATCTGTTGTGTAGTTAAGGCAGAGTTCAAATTCTTTATAAAGAATTACATTGAACCAAAAAATTGCACAAATATAATCTAATAAAATTACACTGAGGTAATCGCCGTCAATATTATAAATTGCCTATTGTGATGGTATGTAGCATTTCACATTTGGTGGTGAATGAAATCACAAACTGATTATATCAAATAGATTTAAAAACTTACAGTACACAACAAATTAATTGAATTATAAAATAATTTTTAAAAAAAATCAAACCAGAAAATATATTTTGTATAAAAAACAAGATTTTAACCAAACAACTTGAAATCTGTAAAAATATAGTACTCGAATTTGTCTTAAGATTGTAGGAAAAAACTCCTTATGTGTAAAAAGATTGTATAAATCTGGAATCGATAACAATTTGATTGATACTTGTGTTGGACACAATTTCCTTAAGACAAATTCGTCCCCCCGCTAATGGTGCTTACGAGTTTTTATTGGACATTTGTCTCCTAAGACACAACGATCAAATCTTGCAAAAGCAACACTACCACGGCAAGTCTGGCAAATCTTACTGTGTAAAATTCTCTTACAAAAAAGACATGCAAAAGAAAAGAAACACAAGATGAATTTAATTTTAAAATGGATGCGATGGGGGCGTGTTTATATAGATGAATTGGTGGCTCTTTAAATGGTCATGGTGACTTTTCAAAAGAGATATATTTTTTTCCATGAAAAGGTGCAACCAGAAAAGATATGATTATTCTTTCAAAAGAATTCGAATTCTGAATCGAATCATGTTCAATTTTGACCCAAAAAAATTAACAAATTTAGTTAAATAAAATCAAATTTTACATTAAATATATATTGTCTTAAAACCATTCTCAAATGGTCCATTTTGGAGTCAATTTTTCATTCAACTATTAATGGTTTCCAAACCATTTTTCCAACCGTAAATGTTGCCATGCCAAATCTTTACACCTTCGTTAAAATCTCACTTTCATTCTTTCATTTTGAATTGTAATAGTCAATTCCTTATAATTTAAATTAAGTTGTAATGTCACCCTTTCATTCGTTTCCCGTTAACAATATTGACAAAAATTGTCATTTGAAACAAATGTAATATATTTCTTGTTTCATAAGTATCCTTATATTTTTATCAAAATTTACTTTTAATTTCCATTAACCTTATTAATAATAGATGAATAAAATGGTAAAAATAATTTGACTTAAATATAAGGGCAAATTACATATACACCCCTCGAGGTTTGACTAAATTACAGATACCCCTGAGGTTTCGGAAATTACATCCCGCCCCCTGAGATTTGTATTTTCATAACAATTTACCCCCTGAGGTTTATATTTCATAACAAATTACCCCCTAATTTCTTATGCAAATATAGCATTCAGGGGGGAATTCGTAATTTCTCAAACCTCAGGGGTATTTATAATTTAGTCAAACCTCGAGGGGTGTATATGTAATTTGCCCTAAATATAAGGAGTCAACCGTTTAGAAATGAAATAAAGAGATCAGAGTAATTTTAATAAAAATATATTATAAAATTAATTAATTTTTTTTTTCATTACTCAATGTTCATTGTAATTTATCCATAATCAATACTTAAAAAAATTCCTGAGGAGTCATGGATGGGTAATAAACATTTTTAAGTCCAATCTATTGGTCAAAGTTGTCATGCTAGAAGATATTTTATTCTAGTTTTCATTAATAAATTATCAGTATATACTTTTGATGGAACAATCTAGGGTTGCTAGTAGTCAAAAAGATGGATTGATGACTGAGCCAAGTGATGGGGATTTAGCAAAGACTGCACATGCAAGTTTTGAAGTTGCGATTAGTGATCCACCAACCATAAGGTTCAAAGTCTACACAAATCATACCCACAAAAACCAACAACCAAGCAAACAGAACAAGACAAGTAAACAAAACACAAAATGACACCCCCCACCTCCCATGTTTTCTCGGCTCTCTCTCTCTCTCTCTCTCTCTCTTTTTCTTTTCTTTCATCATCACAAGTCCCACCTCCCTTCCACCCTCACTTTCTCATTAGGTTGTGGTCTCTTTTGGGTCAAAAAAAGACTCGAGTGTTTTATGGAGCAGAAAAGAACTACCGTTCATTAATTTCTTTACAACAATTTAAAGTTGCACTAAAGGACCCAACAAACTCTCTTTGGTTATTGTATTAATTTTCCTCATTTTTGCTATTCATGTTTTCCAAAAAAAAATAGAAATTAAAAAAAAAATCCAAAAACCCAATCATTATACCGTTTTTCCCTTTTTGTTCGAAATCAAAGTTTAAAAAAAATTTAAAAAAATTAAACATGTCTTCAGATTTTTTTTTTTTTTTTTCAGAAGTAGATTATCAAATAAAATTTTCTTGACAATTTCTATATTTCAAGAAAAAAAAAAATTTTTTTTTTTTTTTGAAAGAGGGACATTGCTTTCACTCTCATCTCACAAGAAAATTAAGCCTCCGTTTGGCAAGGGCTTTTTCAGGCTTTTTTGGCTATTTTAGCCACAAAAAACAAAATAGGCTATTTTAGCCATAACAAACAAAACATCACATCCAACCTATAATCATTACATTTTTCTCTCACAAAAAAAGTCAAAAAAGCCAAAAAGCCAAAAAGCCCTTCCCAAACCAAGCTTTTTAGCCCAGGCTAAAATAGCCAAAAAAGCCAAAAAGCCAAAAAGCCAACCCACTTCCCAAACGGAAGTGGGGTTCACTGTATGTATGGGCTGTAACTAAAAGATTTCATGTGGCTGAAACTGTTCCAATTTGGTCAAGTCTCCTAATTATTGCATGAGATTAAAAGCACTTCCATGGGTGGCCCATGATGTTGAGCATCATATACTTTGGAGTTGTTTGGAGTGTGTTAAATAAGTGTATTTTTTATTTTTTATATTAAAAAATTGAGGAAAAAATTATGGATGTTTGGGTTAATTTTTTGACTTTTTATAAAAAAATATGTATTAAAAAATTATAAAAATTAGTTTGTAGAGAAAAATTAAGATTGAGAATTGTGTAACTATAATTGTTGAATTTTGATGAATAATATTAACCTTTTAACTTTTTAAATAATTTTTTAATTTTTTGATTTTTTCTTATCTCTCCAAACTTAACCTTTGTTTAAATATTTTATGATGAGTACATCAATTAACATAATATATTTTTTTGTACTTATTATTTATCTTCTGTTAAATGTAGACCCGAGAAATTATTTTGTACATAGTTCGAGCTACTGATATTCGGCGATGTCAAATTTGAATTATATCTTGAATAATGCTTGGGATTCCCTTTTGGGGGTCACCCCCTCACCCCCTTGCCACGTGGCAGGAGGTGATTGGTGGAGCAGGAAAAAAAAGAAAAAGAAAAAGAAAAGGTAACCAATGAGAGAGAGAGGGGGTCAAAGGGGTGGGGAAAAGGGGATGAATCATTACTCTTATATCTTTTACTACATAACAAACTGTAAGTGAAAAAGAAACATCACATCAATTACATCAAATGCCTGCAACATGAAATACTTTCTATGGTTAGTTTGGGAAGAAAGATTGGGTTGGGTTTAGAGTTATTTTAGTAAAAAAAAATAATAATAATAATAATAATAATAATTTTTTTAATTTAATAAGATAAAAAATTCACATTTAATTCATAATCATTATATTTTTTTTCATAAAAAGTCAAAAAAATTAAAAAATCATTTCTAAACGAGACTTTTTAACTCCAGATTAAAATAGTCAAAAACTCAAAAAGCCAATCTACTTCCCAAACCAATGAAGGAAACTATAATGTTGTGTTTGGTTGGGAGATTTGGAGAGGGATTTGGAAAGGAAAAGGGAAAAAGTGTGTGAAACTAGGTGAAATGTAGGTGTATTTTATTTACATTTCACCTAATTTTTCCCTTTCTTTTTCCAAATCCCTCCTCAAATCCCTTAACCAAACACAGATATTCTCGGAATACCATGTATATGTACCCTTTAATCAATTATTATTTGTTATGTGTTTTCATACCTCTCAATCACCTAACACAATATTCTACATACTCACATTTTTCACTAATTATATTATTACAGAATATTATAATAATATAAAATATCACATATTTATATTTCAAAATTATGGAACAATTGCCTGTATGTGGACAGGCTCATGACTTCAATTACGTTGCATAACTATGCAACCTACAACAATTTCCGCCCAAAAAATTGTATACAACTTGCCAATCTTCAAATTTTAAACCTTAAAACTAGTACACAAGGTCCTCATGTATCGAATTTTATTTATTTATTTATTTATTTTCAAAATGAATCTTGAAAATTGAGCTATCACAAATTCACAAGGTGTATGAAGATGGGTAACCAACATTTGTGGCATATTTGGTAAGAAAAAGTCTAAATATACATAATTAAATATTAAAAAAAAAAAACAAAAAACAAAAAATATAAATGAGGCCCACTAGAATGATGTAATTTGTTTTAACTTCATTCTCGTGTTTTCTTATCATTTTTATCCACCAAAAGAATAAAATAAAAAAAGATGTCTTATTGTATTGATATGTACGTTCTTAATATTTTTTAATTTAATTGTAAAAAGATCTTATTTTCTATGGTAAAGTAGATTAGAAATATCTCCATCAAAGTTAAATAAAAGATGGTAGTGCTCTAAAAATTGTGGCACATCCTTCATACAGAATAATATGTGGTGATACAAAATGAATGATAAAAAAATCATTTGAGTGCATACAACACAATCACATAAGCGACTTTTGGGATGTGAATTTGGGACTAATTTTAGTTAATAAAGATAAAAAATATATATATATTTTAATTAATAAAATAAAATATTACATTTAAATTATAATTATTTTATTTTATTTATTATTAAATTAACTTTTAAAAAAAGTCAATCATTATATCAAACACAATTTTTTCAGTCAAATTAAAATAATTAAATAACCAAAATCAAACTAAAAAAATCCATCTTAAACAAAAACATTAGTATGTATACCTCTCCCCCTCTCTTTGGCATATTTTAGCCTTTTTTGGGGAAGTTAGTTGACTTTTTAATTTTTTGATTTTTTTTTATTTTAACGTGAGTTAAAAAATTTAATTTGAGAAAGATTTTTGAACTTTTTAATTTTTTTAATTTTTTTATGAGAGAAAAATGTAATGATTATGAATTAAATATGATATTTTATTTTTTGTGACTAAAATAATCTATTTTATCTTTTGTGATTATTTTAGTCAAAAATCAACTTGCCAAACAACACCTAAAAAATTGAGACAGACAACAAAAAGGGTCAAGATTCCTTGCCCATTCTTCTACTCTTTCATTGACAGCTAAGCGCCATTTGCCCCACCATTGATTAACCCCTTCTTTTCCCACCCTATATTCATCTCCACTTCTTCTAACCCCAAAATATATATTTATATACCCACATATTTTAAATAGATATATATATTTTAAATAGAATATATCTCATTCATCCATCAATTCACTTCAAAGAAAGAGGGAGTGTGGGGAGAAAAAGTATGAATTTTCCACTACTTTAAAGTCTTGCAACTCATAATTGAATTATTGAATGCAAAATACTAAGGGACGTTTTGGTAATGCGGTAAAAATTAATTTTTTAATTTTTTAAAGTTTCATCACCTTTTCATTTTTTATATTTAAAAAAATCAAAAAAAATTATCAAAAAATAAAATCAAAAAATTAATTTTTTACCATCTTTTTAAAACACTACTAAATGAGCGTTTGGGAAATAATTTTTTTTGTAAATTTTTTTAGTTATAGAATATTATTGGAGAAAAAAAAAATTTATGTTCGAAAAAATAGTTAAATTTTTTTATAGTTAAATATAATATTTGTGAAATAAAAAGCGAAATGATTATGAAATTTGATGTGTTATTTTGTTTGGATTGATTTTTTTTAATTTTGTAGCTAATTTGCCTTTAAATGGAAAAAAAAAAAAAACCAAAAACCAAACTTCCCAAACAGCACCTAAGTCTACATAAACTAATCATGTATAAATCCCAAGTCGATTACGCGATAACACTGAGGATAAGATTTAATTTTGAGTTTGATTTATTTTAAGAGGTCATTAGAAGTTTGTCTAATAACTAAGAAGGAGGGAGCATGTGTAGTAGACAGAAAAAGTGTGAATTTTCCACAACTTTGAAGTCTTGCAACTCATAATTGAATAATTGAATGCAAAATGCTAAGTACACAAACTATTCCTGTATAAATTTGAGGTTGATTGTGCCTTAAATACGTGAGAATAAGATAAGTATTTAAAAAAAAAATTAAAAGGTTAATATAAATTATCATATTTTTTTATTTTTCTACACAATTTTTTTTTATAAAAAAATAAAAAAAACTACCATGTTCTCAGACGAGACCCTTGAAGAGGTCATTATTAGTTTGTCTAGGTCCTTAACAAATTAGAAATTTATCTGACTGTTTAACTTCAAGTCCTGAATTAATCCAGATGCTGACCAACATCTAGTTAGTTAAAAACAAAAAAAAAAAAACACTAATCATATATAAAAAGTCTGTCCGATTCTATAATTGAATTTTGTATTCATAGAAGAATTGTAATTCAATTAAACATTTTCAATTCTCAAATTTTTTTTATTGGTTTAATGTAATCTTAATCAATAAATTATGTCAGAATTTTAAAAAACATAAATTTCGAAAAATAATTTAATAATTAAGAATGTATCGAAACAATTGAACTAAAAGGTCCAAAAAATAGTTGAAAAAAAATGATAATTAAAAAATAAAAATAATTAAGAGATACAATTAAAGACAAATGAAAGAAACAGAGATCAACTTATAGAATTGAAGCAAAGATTGTCTTCCTTTTTTCCCTTTCTTTTTTCTCTCTCTCAATTGTCCATTACAAATATATATAACAACATTAGCCTCATTAATTCCAAATTATACATATATATAGAAAAACATATTATAAAAAAGAAGAAAAAAAACCTTAGATTAATAAAAAAAACTCTCTCAAGAAGAACCTGAAACTCTGGGCGAGGTGACCGGAAACAGAGGCAACAGTCGGGGCTCCGAATCTCTCGGAGTACTCGCCGGAGACGGGTGCAAATAGAACCCCCTTTTGGCGATCGCTTGCTTCTCAGCCTCCATATTCAAGTTCGGGGATCTGTTAAACGGGTCGGGTATGAGGGGAGTGACCGGGCTGAGAACCAGGGACGGAAAATCAAGAATACTCGGAGACAAAATCTCGGGTTTCCGGGGCGAGAACTCGGATCCGTGGACGAATCCGGGAACCAAAGGGCTGATCTTGAAGTTCTTGAGACTGTTCCTCCGCTCGTATAGCTTGGAAGAGGGTTGTTTCTTGGGTCCGGTTTTGATGGGTGGGATCGGGTTCTTTGGCGGGTCGGATTTATTGGCGGCGGCGAGCTTGGCGGTTTCGGAGGATCCGGTAAGCATTTGGACTACTTGTTTGAAGGAGGAAGTGTCTGCTTGGACGAAGGTTGTTGGGTATGGGTTGTTGGGTTCGGATCTGGTAATGGGTGGTTTGGGTGGGGTGGGTGTTGGTGGTGGTGGTAGTGATGGTGGGTGGTGGTGGTGGAGTCCATTGCTGCTGCTGTTGCTGCTACTGCTGCTTGTGGTGTTGGTGCTATGGCTGTTTGGAGATCTAATCAGAGATGGGTTTTGATTTTCTTGGAATTTTAGTGAGGTTTCCATTGATGGGCCTGATTTGAGAGAGAGAGGAGGAGAAGAAGAAGAAGAGAGAGAGAGAGAGAGAGAGAGAGGTTTGAATGAAGAACAAGGTTTGATGAGAGAGATTAGACGAGAAGAGAGACCGTTTGGCATTTAGCAACTCCTTTGTTACGTTCTTTGGTTTGGTAAAGAAATGTATATGTTGGAGGGGAAATTCTAAGGTGTATGTATCATCTGTTTTTTATTTTTGCAACTTGAAAAAATAGTGTTTTTTTGAAGGCATCATTGTAATTTTTATACAAGGTATGTATCATATGTTTTTTTTTTTTTTTTTGCAACTTGAAAAAATGGTGTGTTTTTTTGGAGGCATCATTGTAATTTTTATACCTAAGTATTATTGTCAGATTTTTTTTAACTCAAAGGAAATCATTCACCAACAAAATAAGTGGAGAATGCATCAATCTCAAAACAAAAGGTAGAGTCACAAGCAGAATCCAATACGATTTAGACCATCTCCAACGGTTCATCAAACTTGGTATCAAATTCAAAATTTGATGAAAAAGTCACTTTTTTGAGCTCCAACGGTTTCACCAAATCGATATCAAATCGAGAATTCAGCAAATCTTTTACCAAAATGAGAACAGGCGAAGCATTTTACCAAATTACTGTTCCTAACCGTTGGGAGAGACTAACCGGTCAACCAGTCGGTTGCCCGGCCGGTTGACCAACCGGTCGACCGCCTAAAGGTTCAAACGGTTCGAAGAAAAGGTTCAAACAGTAAAAAAAAAAAAAAAAATTTTGCCTAACCGGTCGACCAACCGGTTAACCAGCCGGTCGACCACTAAAAGGTTCAAAAAGTTCAAAAAAAAAAATTTGGCTTAACCGGTCGACCAATCGGTTGTCCCCGGCACAAATTTGATGAAAGTGCACCATTGGAGCGAGTGGTATCAAATTTGGTAAAATTGGTCATTTTTTACTCAAATTTGGTGAAAAATCTGATTCACCGTTGGAGATGCTCTTACTCGACTAATTTTTGGTTTTCGTTTTTTTTTATTTTTAGTGAATATTTTAAAAAATTTAAATATTTTTTTTTATTTTTTTAGATGTATCTTATTTAGATATATCTAAAAAGTAAAAAATATTTTAAAAAATTAATAAATATATAAAAATATAAAAAATGTACTAAATTTTTGTATTTTTTATATTTTTGGTATTTAGTAAATTTTTAAAAAAAAAAATTTACAATTTTTTTACTTTTTAAGTGTATTTATGTTAAGTGTGTCTAAAAAATAAAAAAATTATTCAAAATATTAAAAAAATTCAATAAAATTAAAAAAATACGAAAAATAATCTGAAAAATATTTTTTTAAAAATAAAAACAAACAAGCTCATTGTGTCCCAGAAATCAAACCATGCTCACCACAAACTCGTGGTCCACATTCATATTTGATTATGACTTTTGTGTTAATGAAAAAATTTTACTGTGTTATTCCTTGTAACAATATTAATTATAATAGAATTTTAGTTATGATTTAAGAATTTTTTAATTATATAATTTATTTGATATTTAGAAGTAGTTTGGGATAATCTAAATAAGGATATTTTTTAACTTTTTATGAAATATGGGTTGCATATGGGTTGGGTAGGAGTGGGCGCGGGTTGGTTGCGGCCACGGAACCTCCAATCCGTCATCCGTCCGCCGGATTGGCGGATTGGAAAAAATCCATCCACTTTCGTCCGCCAATCCGGCGGATGTGGATTGAGCAAATTGGCGGTTTGGCGAATGGATACAAATTGGTTTGGCGGTTTGAAATTTTATAAATTTTCAACATAGTTCAACTTGTGCACTTCCTCAAAAAAAAAAAAAAAGTATTACAGTTAATAACTTAAAAAAGTATTACAATTATTGCATGCCTCATCCAAAGAAAGAAAGTTTGAAATTTTAGAATATTACAATCACAGCATGCCTCATCCACATAAAGTTTTACAGTCTGTAGTTCTTAAAATATAAAAACAATTCAAACCACCAAAGCCATGAACAGAGCAATAGTAGAGATTGTATGTCTATGTATTGTTACATTTATATATATTTTTGAAAACAAAAACCAACCAGCATATATCATATTTTCTATTTATTACTTTAGAGTTAGATTTAGAAACCAAAAAATATAGATAAATAATACGTTCATTTTTTTCAATTCAAAAAAAAATATTCAAGTTGAAAACTTTTTTTCAACAGAATATTTGAATTCTTTTTCAATTGAAAACACAAACAAAATATTTAAACAAATTGAAAACACAAAATCTTATAAATTACTAAGTGTGCTTTCGGTTTGGCGGTTTGGTTGCGGTCAAAGGAACCTCAAATCCGTCATTCGTCAGCCAAATTGGCGGATTGGAGAAAATCAATCCGCAATCGTCCGCTCGTCATCACACATCCGTCCAAAATGCGGCGAATCGGTTCAGTTCAGTTAGTTTTGGCCGATCGGTATATCCGCTGCTCACCCTAGGGTTGGGTTTGAAATGATGTGTTAAAAAGATGATTTAACTTAAATAAAATGATATGACTTAAATAAGATAGTAACTTTTTAATTTTTTTAAAAATGACAAACAAGGCTTTAGTTTTAAATCATTTTTTTAATTATGACTCTCATCGTAACAATAAGTTATATTATTTGTAATAATTAAATTCATAAATGAGATAATTTGCGTGTGTAGCATAGTATTTCTCATGTTCGAGCCTTTGGGTCTTTTGTGGTAACTTTGCACTCGCTTTGAAGCCATTGTTTGTCACGCCCCAATGTGGTTTGACATGATCCTAGCTGTAGTAATGATAGAAAAAATATATATATTTTTTAAAAAAATCATTAAAGATAAAAAAATAAAATAAAAAATGATAGACTTTTTTACTTTTGTTTTGATTTATTTTTTTTTATTTGTAAATTCTTTTTTCCTAGACGAACGAAAAAAAAAAAAAAAAAAAAAAATTAACAAAAATTTAAGAAAAAAGTTCATTCAAAATTGAAAAAAAAAAAGTGACTTTCGACGCCAAATGAACTCTAAGTTTGTGTTGGGCTGTTTTAGTAATTTAAAAAAAAAAATTGCAAAAATCTAAAAAAGTTGATATGTTAGAAATTTGAACTAAAACAGTTATAAAAAAAAAATACGAATTCGAGAAAAAAGTTCATAAAGAATTGAAAAACAATTGTGACTTTCTTATATTTGGTTGGATGCCAAATGAATCACATGTTTAGTCCCGTTTGGTATAGCTGTTAAAGTAGATTATAAATCATAAATTATAAATTTAATTAGAAACTGTTAATCTATTTAGTGTACCTGTTGGATTATAGATTTAAGTAGCTGACTAGTGTTTAGGTGTGAAATGACTTTTTCAATTAACTTTTATTTTTTGTTATTCACTACTTGTTTACATTTCTTATAAAAAATAATAATAATCTATAATTCATTTGGATCTTTTTCTATTTTAAAAAAAATAAAAAAATCTAAGAGTATAACCGTAAATTAATATGTCCATAGCAGACACTGATAATCAGAAGTAAGGGGTGATTAGCTTTTCAAAATCATCTTTTTTGAGATAAATAAGTTAAAATCACAAACTGTTTGAAATAAGTTTAACCAAACAGTCTAAAATAACTTTTTTTAAGTTAAAAGTTATAAGTTGGCTAAAAAATGTTCAAACAAACACTCCCTTTGTGGTGGGCTCACTTAGGCTCCGTTTGGAAAGAGCTAAACGGGGCTTTTTTGACTATTTTAGCCACAAAAAATAAAATAAGCTATTTTAGCCCCAAAAAAATAAAATATCACATTCAACCCATAATCATTACATTCTTCTCTCACAAAAAAAGTCAAAAAAGTCAAAAAGTCAAAAAGTCTTTCCCAAATCAAACATTTTAGCCCAGGCTAAAATTGTCAAAAAAATTAAAAAGTCAAAAAGTCAACCCACTTCCCAAACGAAGGCTTAGTTATATAAAAAAATTAAAAAAATACAAAATCTAAAAAAGTTGATAGGTTTAAGTGGCTTTTTAAGTTTTTTTTGGGAAACTATGATAAAAGTTAATTTTTTGATTTTTTTTTTTCTTAAAAAAAGTATAAAAAATAGAGAGTTGGCATAATCTAAAAAAGTCAAAAAATAAAATAAAAAATTGACTTTTGAGTTGTTTTTTTGGCCTTTTTACTTGATTTTTATTAGAATATTTTAAATAATTCTTTAAGTATTATTGAAGGAAAGTTTTATGTCTAATTTAGAGCCTGTTTGGGATGTTGATTTCAGGCTATATTAGCCACTAAATGACAAAAGAGGCTTATTTAGCCACTAACGGACAAAAGCTTCACAGTTGCTTGGCAAGTTCCAATGCTAAGCTAAATTTACGAAACTACCCCTCATGAAAGAGGGGCATGCGGCAACACACAAAAAAATAAAAAAATAAAAAAAAAATTCCCAAAAAACACATTTTTCCAGAAAAAACAAAGAAAGTTGAAAAAAAAAATTAAACACATTTTTTTGTTTTTTGTTAAAATGTTTTATAAAAATAAATTCAAACTCTATTTTATAAAAATAGTTTTAAATATTTAATTTTTTTGTTATGTATTTGGTTATAATTTGAGTGTAGAGTTTTGAAAGTAGTATGAAGTTTCAAATTATGTGTTTGGTTATGAGTTTTAAAAATAATTTATTACTTGAGTTTTGTTTTATGTGTTTGGTTACGATTTGAGTTTAAAGTTGTTTTTAAATTTAAAATATTAACATTTTAAATTATTTAAATTTTTTGAATATTTAAATTATTTAATTTGTTTTGCTAAAATAATTTTTTGAATATTTAAATTATTTAAATTTTTACGATTTAAATTTTTTGAATATTTATTTTAATTTTTTACTTATTAAATTTTTTAGATTATTTACATTATTTAAATATTTAAAATAAAATTAAAAGTAAAATTAAAATTAAAATTAAAAGTAAAATTAAATTAAATATTTAAAATTAAATTATTTAAAATACACAGGACAATAAAATAAATAAAAAAAACGCATGAAAACCCTCACCATGTAATTTTAAAAAAAACTGAAAATAAATAAAAAAAACTTAAACTTAAAAAAAACTTAAAATTAGCAGTTGCCACGTAATTTATAAATAAATAAAACAGATGAAAACACATTTGTCAAATATAAAAACAAATTACTGTATACAAATTTAAAAAAATTACAGAAACGTAAATTAAAAGAAGAAGAACCACAAACATAGGCGTCATCCAAAAAAAAAAGGAAAAAAAAAAAGAAAAAACACAGAAATTACCATTTGCCACGTCATTTACAAATAAATAAAACGAGAGAAAATCCATTTTTTGAATATAAAAACAAATTAATGTGAGTGAATAAGACAATGACAAAATCGTAAATTTTGAAAAAATAACGACAAAATTACGCCACATTCAAAAACATTTAAAAAAAATCATGAAAACATAAATTACCATTCGCGATGTAATTTACAAATAAATGAAACACATAAATAAAAAAAAAGTTATTGTATACCAATAAAAATAAAGAACAAGAACTAATTAATGTAAAAAAAAAACAAAAAAAAGACAAAAACATAATTTTTTTTTAAAAAAAAATTGAAAAATTTAAGCACAATACGCCAAATCCAAACCCAAAATAAAAAAAAAATAGAAAAAAAAAGATAAGCAAAATATGAAAAATCCAAACCCAAAATAAAAAAATTAAAAGCAAAAAAAAATTAAAAATTTAAGCAAAATTCACCAGATCGAAACCCAACATAAAAAATAAAAAAAAAATTAAGCAAAAACATGGCAAATCCAAACCGAAAAAAAAACAAAAAAAAATTTAAGCAAAATACGCCAAATCAAAACCCAACATAAAAAAAACAAAATAAAAAAAATAACCAAAATATGCCAAATCCAAACCGAAAAAAAAAAAAAAACATTTAAGCAAAATACGCCAAATCTAAACCCAAATTTAAAAAAAAAAAAAAAAAATTAAGCAAAATATGCCAAATCTAAACCCAAAATAAAAAATTAAAAAAAAAAAAGGCAAAAAGGACAGTTTGGTAATTTGACAGGAAGACACCTCACCAAAATGTCAAAAAGCCCTTCTCAAACCATGCTTTTTAGCCCCAGGCTACAACAGTCAAAAAAATCAAAAAGTCAAAAAATCAACTCACTTTTCAAACGGAGGCTTAATAGAGTGACGTTAATTTGCTGTATTAACTGATTTGGGAATTAGCTTTTTCAATAATTTTTTATTTTTTTCTAAATGATATGCTAATAGAGAGAATAGTCGATAATTATGATAATTTTTCAATTTTCTAATTAAAAACTATTACTTTTGAAACAAGATTTTGTTGCCAATAAAAGACATGCTAATAGAGAGAATAAGTCGATAATTATAATAATTTTTTAATTTTCTAATTAAAAATTTTACTTTCCAAAGAAGATTTTGTTGGGGGTAGAGAGAATAAGTCGATAATTATAATAATTTTTTAATTTTCTAATTAAAAATTTTACTTTCCAAAGAAGATTGGGGGGGGGGGGGGGGGGGAGATTGGGGTTTGACATAGTCTTCTATTTGTGTGGGTCAAGTGTGATTGAGACCCCTTAAATCATTAACTCCCACTACCATCATACACACAAGTGAAGGTTGGCGATTGAAGGAGGATACCAAAAAAAAAAAAAAAAAAACTCGTCAATCACAAGCTAGAGGGGGTCGTAGGGTTCACCCTGAAGGGTGCGGATCATTTTTCTTGTGTGGGCACATGGGTTGGAAAGTGAAAACACACAAATGGTGAAGAGAGTGGTGATGAGTTTTGGAGAAGAGTCCAACCAGTAAGAAGCCATTGGTGGTGTTTGGAATTTCAGACCTGTGATGGGTGACAGAGAAAAGAAATTGTCAATAAAAACTTTGCCATTGACTTTCAGGGGTCCCATGAAAGCTCATTTTGGTAATATCATATGTGGATGCCCTAATCACCACAATCCACAAGAAAAATTAAACCATGTTTGGAGTTTTACTGAGGAAAATCATAATGAGTTCATTTCCTTGTGATAGTGATAGTGATAGTGATAGTGATAGTGTTAGGTGTAATTTATTTTTTTAATTTTTTTTTATGAGCGGTATTATTAGCATTTCATCAATTATTTTATATTATTTATTTTTAATTTTTTTTATTACAATAATAACTTGATCAAATGAAATTATTAGAAATGACATTAATAATTTTGGGACTTCACATCTCACAATTAAACCTGCACACCTACATCATGAGTTAGAGTTTAAAAGAGCATCCATATCCATCACCATCCATTCATCTTCCCAAATCTCACTTTCAAAACCTTAAAAGCCCTTTGGCGACAATATTCTCGTGTTAATGGTGGCAACTATTTGATTACAAACATTACTCCGGCAATGATAATCAGTGAAATTTTTTTCGACAATCAAAACTCCATGAGACAAGAAAAGTACAACAATAAAACTCAGAAGAGATTCATAGCTTTGATGGTGTTCTTAGCTCAGAGGAGATTACCCTTGTAAAAGTAAGTTTCTTGAAAAAAAAAATGACAAAAATAATAAAAACTATTTGTCATTTTTTCAGAACTAAACTCCCGAATATATAACTGAAATTCGAGAACACAGGCCCGAACATTGTTTATTTGTTCGGAAATAGGTACCTAAACATTTCTTATTTGTTCAAGAATAGATAACTGAAGTTGTAGTAGAAGC
Organism: Camellia sinensis; assembly: GCF_055761805.1. NCBI lineage: Eukaryota > Viridiplantae > Streptophyta > Magnoliopsida > Ericales > Theaceae > Camellia > Camellia sinensis. Next base: position 44,457,394 of record NC_138969.1, on the reverse strand, counting down.
AGGCAAATAAAAGAGGTTGGACCACCCTTGGGTGGTCGACCAGGGGGTGAAATCCTGTCCAATTTTGCTTACATAGAGAGCATACAAGTACAGTGAGGCCATGAATGAATGACAAAAAACCAACCAAAGAAGTATTAAAGCGGATTGTGTTGTGTGTGTGAAAAGAGGTAATAGAAGAAAAAAAAAATCAAACAGATTGACAAACCTCATAATGAAGCAGAGAAAAAACTTTTTAAACCAAACCAAATCAAGCCTTAAGTCTCATCAAATGGGGTTGGCTGTATGAATCTTTCTTCTCTACTTGATTCTATCTAAAACCATTTTGTTAGTTAAATTAAAGAGATTCATATCTCTATTTACTATACTAGTTCATGTCAATTTAGGTCTACCACTTCCCCCAACACTACTATCTAGCGTCACTGTATCGTATCTCTTCACTACTACCTCTGTTGGTCTCCAATGTATATGACCAAACCATCTCAATCTATTCTCTCTCAACTTATCTTCTATCGATACTGTTCCTATCCATTCTTGAATATACAGATTCCTAACTCTGCATTTTCTAGTCTTGTCACACATTCATCTTAACATCCTCATCTCAGCAACACTCATTTTCTTTACATGTAACATTTCATCCCATACAACATCGCTGGTCTAATAACCATTCTATAGAACCTCCTTTTTAGTCTAATGATTACTCGTTTATCGCATAGTACTCCTCCATTTAAGCCACCCGGCCTTAATTCTGTGGATCACATTTGCTCCAATCTCTCCAATCATTGTGATAATCGATCCTAAATAACAAAAATGTTCACTTTTAGGTAGTTCTTGGTTCTCAATCTTCACTTCTCACCTGCTTCCATTGTGACTATTACTAAAATTACACTTCATATACTCTATTTTAGTTATGTTTATACTAAATCCTTTAGATTCAAGTATTTTTTTTTTTTCCAAATCTCCAACTTAGTGTTAACTCATTCTCTAATCTCATACACTAACACAATGTCATCTACAAAAAGCATACACCATGGTAAATCATCCTAAATATCGTGCATCAACTCATCCATAACTAAAGCAAAAAGATAAGGACTTAAGGTTAATCATTGGTGTAACCTTATAGAAATTAGAAATTCACTCGTCTCTCCAGTAAGCGATCTAATAGTGGTCACCACACCTTCATACGTATCCCTAATCACATCAATATAACTTTTTGTCACCCGTTTCTTCTCTAACACCCCCTAAATTATATCCCAAGGCATTCCATCGTATGCTTTCTCAAGATCAATAAAAACCATATGAATGTCTTTTTTATTTTCTCTATACTTTTCCATTACTTTCCTCAAAAGATAGATCGCTTTCATTGTTGACCTACTAGACATAAACCTAAATTGATTATCTAACACCTCTGTTATATCCCGCAATCGATGTTCCATCACTCTCTCCCACACTTTCATTGTGCGATACATTAACTTGATTCCTCTATAGTTGTTACAATTCTGAACATCGCTTTTATTCTTATATATTGACACTAAAATGCTCTTCATCCACTCATCTGACATTTTCCTAGTCAACAAAATCTTATTAAATAATCTAGTCAACCAAATAACCCCCTTCTTACCCAAACATTTCCACGCTTCAATAGGTATATCATTGGGTCTTAAAGCTTTATTCAATTGCGGCTTCTTAAGTGCAAACTCTACTTCAAAGTTTCTAATCCTACGATAAAACGTATAGCCCTAGTTTTCCTTGTTACTGCCTACTTCCTTCCCTTTTGACTGACCTCTATGTTCCTCATTTAACAACTTCTCAAAATATTTCTTCCACCTCTCCTTAATCTCTGTATCCTTCGCCAACACCTTAGAGTCCTCACCCTTGATGCACTTTACCTGAGTAAAATCTCTTATTTTTCTCTCTCTTATCTTAGCGAATTTGTATATCATCTTCACTCCCTCCTTACTATCTAGTCTAGTATATAGGTTATCGTAGGCTTTTTAGTCTCTCTCACTATAAATTTTTTTCACTGGTTTTGAGAGGTTCCACCGTCATTGTTTTTGTTAAGGTTTTAAGAGATAGGCTTTCTAGGGTATGGGGGGTGTACATTTGAATGGGTGAAATATTTTTACAAGGATAATTTTGGTATTATATGGAGGGAAAGAAAATTTAATGGTTTTTACAATTTATAAGTGAGGGTCAAAGAAATTGGAGGTCCAAAATAATTGATGGGGTGCTAATAGCTGTACTCTTTTTTATTCAGTGTATTTGGAAGCACTTTTTTAGGGGGGCTCTAAATGCACCCCACAATTTAGGTTGAACACTTCAATTATCAATTTTTTAAATATTATTCTACCCATTAATCAACTTATCAAAATAACTAAATTCTAACCCTATCTCCCTCCAGCCACCCCTTCCAGCTTTGACTATCCTCTGGCTAGCTACTGGAGGACAGCTACTGGTTCACATATCTGCTTCTATGTTACTAATACGTCATCCACTCTCCATCGCCATCACACTTCCTCTGCTCCTCATTGTCGTCATATCTCCTCCTTTTGTTGTTCTTCCTAGCGTCACCCATTATTGCCATTTCTTTCTTTTTCTACTTTTTCTTCTTCTCATTCTCTTCGTCCTTCTTCTTTCATAAACTTTAGATCTGAAAACCCTAGATCTAAAGCTTTCAAATTTAGGGTTTAGCGGCAGTAGAGAAGAAGTCAAAGTGAGGGCGGGGGCCTAGGTTAGGGTTACGGTTTGTGGCGAGAGGAAGATGAGAATAACGGGAGAGGGTTCCAGTACGAAGAAGAAGAAGAAGAAAAAAAAAAAATAGGCGGTGTAAGGCAACGATTTATAGAGAATTGAGGAAGAGGATTTCAGTGTGATGATGAGGAAAAAGAAGAAGATGAATGAGGAGGTGAGGCAGTGATAAGGTTGCAAAGGGTGGTGGGAAAGGGAGTGATGGAAAGGGGATAAGGGGCAAAGAGAAGACAATGGGAAGGGAAACAGATTATGGGTAGAGAAGGATATCGGAGATGGCTTTGGCGATGGCTCCGACGACAGATAGGTGAGTAGTAGGGCTGGCCATAGGTTATCCGGCTTGCGAAAACTGTCCAACCTAAACTGTTCGCACCTATTTGGGCAATTTCGCATAATCGTTAGGGTCAGATGTGGGTTAGGATTTTCTTGTTTTGTTGGTCGCAAATTTTACCCACACCTGCACTCACCCACCCACCCACATCTGTATACAATTTTTTTTTTTTTTTTTGAAAATCTAGACCGTCAGATTTTCTTATAAGTTTTGTAAGTCTGAAACCCTAATCTTCTCTTCTCTTACTCACTTGAAAGTAAACAAATGTTTTGCAACCTATTTTGTACTGCAAGTGTGTAAACCCAACAAATATGGGCAACTTGTAATGAAATGAGTAAAAGGACTTATTCATGGTTATGCTTCCTGTTTTTCGTTAGTTAGTGAGTTCAACAAACTGTAAAATTAATTTTTCAGAAAAGATGTTTGTTCCATTTTTATTAAAACAACTATGGATTTTGTTTAATTTATACCTTTTCTACAAAGGGAATGTGAGTCAATTGATTGATCTTAGCTTGTGCTTATGGTTTATTTCCTTCTAGACGTAAATTGGATAGATAGGTTGAAATTTATTTGCTATAAATTACTTGGAAAATAATGATTTCATGATAAGAAATATGTGATTTTATGAGCCAAAATAATATTTTAAAAATGGGGGAAAAGGCTCAAAAAGAATATTCAAAAAATTGGAAAAGAACAAGTCCAAAAATAAATTTTTAAACAAAAATCCTAATCTGCAAATCGGCCGCAAATCGGCAAACCCTATCTGCATAAACCACAATTCGCACTGTGAGTGGTTGCAGGTTAAAATTTTTCCAAACTGTAGACATGCGGGCAGATCGAAACTACAAACCGAGCTGTCAAAAATCAAACCGTAAGCACCCCTAGTGAGTTGGGGTAAAAGTGGAATTAAATGGGGTGCTAAACAAAAAAAATATAAGAATTCAAATTTAGGATTGGAATGTATAAAGAAATAGGGTGTCCAACTTAAATTTTGGGATGCATTTAGAGTCTCTCATATACAGTATAGCTCCTAATTTGTCCTATAGCGATCATGGTTGTCCCTTTACTGTTTAGTTGTATTTCGGACCCGGTTCCGTAGAGTTGGTAGTTGTATCTATCTTGTTGTCGTCCTTTAAATCCATTTGTTTGAGTTTTAGGATGTGTTGGGCTTGGTTGTTACAGGTTGGTAGAGCTTTGGCTCCCATTATTGTTGCTCAATTTTTGAATGGTCCGCTCGAGCGGGTAATTTTGCGCTTGAGCGAGGTTTACACCCTTCCAGCATTTCGTGTCCCTGCAAAACTTCTGCAGGTGTGTTTTCTACGCTCGAGCGAGTTTCTTGTGCTCAAGTGGGTCGCGCTCGAGCTGGCTTGTTGGCGCTCGAGCGGGTAGTTCTTTTTCTGAAAATGTTCTGGGAGATGAAAATCTACGCTCTAGCGGACTGGTTCTTCGCGCTCGAGCGGATGTGTTTTACTTTTGTTTCTTGGAGCTCGAGCGAGACTTCTTGCGCTCGAGCGGTTCCATATTTTTGTGCTTGATGCTCGAGCATTCTATTCCACGCTCGAGCGGGTCATACGTATATGAGTCATCAGCTGGGTAATTTTAAATAACTTTTTACATTTCCTTTCTCTCTCTTACTTTCCCAAAATCGATTTTGAGAGCCTCTCTCTCTAGGATCTCCCTTCTCTCTAAGGTTTGATCTAGTTAGAGTGTCCCCTTATCCTTCGGCCTTTGTGAAAAGTGTGTTGATCGTCGAGGGCTTCATTTTGATCCGTGGATCTTGGTATTTGGAGCATTTTGGTTTTCTTCAACTTCCCTATTTGAGCTCTAACTTCGAGGTAGGGATATCCTACTCCTCTTTATGAGCTTTTTCTTTAAATTTTAGCATTTTGATATGTTGGGGTTTGTTGGGAGAAAGTTTGGGCTTTTATGTAATTTTACAAAAGAAGGGGTTTTACTTATATAAACCTATATGCATGTTTAGCATGGAGAATTGAGGTAAATGTTGGGTCATTGATAGAAATGGAACCTTAGGGTTGTTTTGTTAATTATGGGAAATGCTCTAATTACATTAATAAATTAATTTGTAAAATTAATTTTGAGAAAAGAGAAATTGAATTGAAAATGTTGAAATTAGGAATGTATGGAATTAAAGGGTGTAGTTGGATCATTTATCACTCACCTAGTTGAAATGTCAATATTTTATCCATTTGGTGCATTTATTTTCTGTTTAGAAATAACTGCTTGGGGCTATCGGTGGAGGATAGTCTTTTTTGTTGTAGACAATGCATGCCCGATTAGGCAAGCTAGAACTACTCGAGTTAGTATGCTAACCAATATAGCGATTGGAATAATACATTAACTTTATGTATTGATTGATTATGTATATGACCTACGTTTTTTTTATACATTGTGTGTGTGGGAGGAGATAGGGGATGTACTCCACGGTTTAGGGGAAGATAGGGGATGGACCTCTAAACCGGATTTTGTTTGACATTGATACAGCACTACAATGTGTATCAAGTGTGGATTATGGAAGTGTTTGAATTGATTTGATATGGCACTAAAATGTATATCGTTATCAATTGTGAAGTATAGAAGTTTTTCTATGTTATATTGATACAACACCAAAATGTGTATCCCTCATGAAATATAGAAGTGGTTTATGTGTTATTGATACAGCACCAAAATGTGTATCCATCATGAATTTCAAAGGTGTTTTAAAGATGAGTCATAATCTCATTAAGTTATCTGGCTAGGTTCTGAGCCTTGTTTTCAAACTCAAAGTTGAAAAGAAGTGGGAAATGAAATGTAACATGGACTTGAATGTCATAAAGCTGTGATGTGTTATAAGTGGGAATATAAGTGTGGACCATCTATCGAATGCTGTTATTTTTTTGTCATTGTTTATAGTTGGTTAAGTATATTTCTACTGGGTTGTGGCTCACCCTATATGAGACATCATTTTCAGGTACATGTAGCATGCCACCTCCAAGGACATAGCTTGGGAGGCTAGAGGCAGACAGACTTTTTGGTTGTCTTGTTTTCCTTCGATGTATTACATGTAAATTTCAAGCCAAGGGCTTAATATGTACATGAGTTAGTACTCATTTCTTGTAACCAAGTGTTGGCCAGGAAAGTTGTAAGCCCATAGGGTGTTTACTTTTGTTGTCAACATGTAATACTTTTGTAAAAACTACTCTGATAAATAGAAAGATGTTTATTTCTCTTATATTATTGCATGTCAAGAATGATGGGTTTTATGTATTTTTTTGAGGGCGTTACAACTTGGTTTCAAAGCGTACCGGGTTCGAATACTTTCGGTACGTGGGAAGTGATTAGTATCACAATGGGTTTGTCTCGCTTGTTAGAGACTTATGTGTGACATTATGTGTTTATTTGATAACATGTTTATGTGACTACTTGGGTATGAGATTTAGTTTCTAGGATGTTGATTTGAACCTTGGGTTTCTGTGAGTCTTGTTGGAAAAGCACCTGATCAATGCTATTTCTAACCGGAACTCTAGTAACGCCTCGGGACTATCATTATCCGGAAATGAAATTCGTAAGTGCTTATGTGTTTATGTGCTTACGTGGAGTGAATTACAGTTGTCCATGTATTAGGACGCGAGTGTTTAGTTTTGGCACATTTATGAATGTGCTAACGTTCTTCGTTATCTTTATTAAAATGGCAGGACGAGGAAGAGGTGGTAGACGTGGCAGACGTGGTAGGCAGGAGATGCCTTTATCGGATGATATTCCGGCGCAGCAGGAGGGGGTTGGCCAGGCCAATGTGGCCGAGCCAGCAGGACAAGAGGCTATGGGTGCTTTAGCCCGAGGGATAGCCGATGCTTTGAGGGAGTCTATGGGTATTCTCAGAGCTGAGAATCCAGTTGAGGCACCAGTGCAGGCCTAGGTTGTTGAGGCAGGGCCTTCCTTCTTGAAAAGGGAGTTCTTCCGGTCTAATCCGGATGAGTTTATTGGGGATCTGAAAGAGCCACTGAAGGCTGACGAGTGGTTAGAGCAAATGAGTAAGACGTTCGAGATGCTTGGCATCGAGGACGGAGCATTGAAAGTGACCTTGGCATCCTTCCAACTTAAAGGGGGTGCGGGTCAGTGATGGAAATACATGAGGGGCCGTATTGGTGGCATGTGGGAGGCTTTTTAGGAGAAGTATTTATCTCCAGCAGTCAGGGAGAAGCTAAGAGACCAATTCTGTTAGCTTTTGCAGTTAAGTTCTTCAGTGGCCGAGTATGAGGCTGCTTTTACTAGCTTGTCCAAGTTCGCACCTGAACTTGTGGCGTCCGAGGAACGCCGCTGCATCGAGTTCGATAAGAGATTGAGGCGTGGCCTCAAGATGAGAGTTGGAGGTTCTATGATCTGAGACTATGGGCACTTGGTTGATGCTGCAGCTCATATGGAGATCATGATGCAGGAGGAGGAGGGACAGAGAGGCTCCAAAAGGAGCCAGGATGGTCAGGGTGATGGCAGGAGACAGAGGGGTGCTAACCCTCAGCAGTCTCAGAGGGGTGTTGCTAGATCGACCTTTACAGTGCTGAGTGCAGGCTCGGGGAGAGGCAATCCGGGAGATTTCACCTGTTACAAGTGTGGTCAGCTGGGCCACAAGGCTTTGGTTTGCCCACAGAGAGGAGGAGGTCAGGGTGCTGCTTCATCTTCAGCTAGACCGTAGAGCCAGAGTCAGGGCAGGGGCCAGTCCTTGTCTTGTTATCAGTGTGGTCAGCCTGGGAACCTGAAGAGGTTTTGCCCACAGTTGAGTGCCACTTCGGGCGCGTCTGGTTCTAGGCAGACGCAGGGTTTTCAGCCAGCTCAGTCTGTTCAGGCCTCAAGGGCCAATTCGGGAGCTTCGTCGTCCCAGTCTGTGCAGCAGTCGTTCGCTCCGAGGGGTAAGCAGCTGGATCAGGGGCCTACAGGACACGTGTATGCTGTTACCGCGTAGGATCTTGTAACTGCTCCATCAGTCGTGAGAGGTACCTTCTTGTTTTGCAACTCGGTTGCTAGTGTATTGATTGATACGGGTGCATCTCATTCTTTTGTATCTGCTGCATTTGCATCTGTTTTGGGATTAGAGTTGGCACAGTTTGCATCTCCTATTTGTGTAATGTCACCTATTGGGGGTGAGTTGATTTTGAAACAAGGATGTAGGGGTTGTGATATAGAGGTTGCCGATCGCCGGCTTCCGTTTCCTTTTGTAGTGATGCCCATGTCGGGATTTGATGTTATTTTGGGTAGGGACTGGCTATCGTCATACCGGGCTGTTATTGATTGCTACCGCCAGAGGGTCACAATTTGTACCTTGTGCGGGGAGTGTTTCCATGTCTTGGGGGATCGGGTTGGTAGTGTGTTGCCACCGGTGTATGATCCACGAGGGCGGAGTGAGCTTAGTGGTCTTCTTGCTAGCTTTACGAGTGGTGAGTGTGAGAAGACCCAAATTGTATTGCCGAGAGTGGTTTGTGAGTACTCAGACGTCTTTCCTGAGGATCTCGTTAGTTTGCCACCTCATCGAGAGATTGAGTTCTCTATTGATCTAGTGCCCGGCACGGCACCGATTTTTATGGCACCTTATCGTTTTGCCCCAGCCGAGTTAGTTGAGTTGAAGATTCAGCTCCAAGAGTAGCTGGATAATGGTTTTATCCGCCCAAGTGTTTCGTCGTGGGGAGCACCGGCCCTCTTTGCTAAAAAGAAAGATGGTGCTTTGAGACTGTGTATCGACTACCGGAAGTTGAATCGGCCTACAGTCAAGAATAAGTACCCTATGCCCCGTATAGGTGATCTGTTTGACCAGTTGAAGGGTTCCCGTTGTTTCTCTAAGATAAACTTGAGATCGGGTTATCACCAGTTGAGGGTCAGGGAGGAGGATATTCCGAAGACGGCATTTCGTATGCGGTATGGCCATTATGAGTTTTTGGTGATGCCATTTGGGCTTACCAATGCACCGGCAGTCTTTATGGACTTGATAAACCGGATCTTTCGGGAATTCTTAGATCGCTTTGTGGTCATTTTCGTGGATGACATTCTTATGTATTCACCTTCAGAGGAGGAGCACGAGGAACACTTGAGAGTGGTGCTCGAGTTACTTAGAACCCATGGGCTTTATGCCAAGTTTGGGAAGTGTGAGTTCTGGCTAGGAGAAATCAAGTTCTTAGGCCATGTGGTTTCCAGAGAAGAGGTGTCTGTCGATACATCCAAGATTGAGGCAGTGCAAGATTGGGCACAGCCTAAGAGTGTGTTTGAGATCCGCAGTTTTCTGGAATTAGCTGGGTATTACCGCCAGTTTGTGAAGGATTTCTCCAGGTTAGCTTCGCCGTTGACTAGACTGACTCGGAAGGGAGTCAAATTTGTATGGAGTGAGACTTGTGAAAAATCGTTCCAAGAGTTGAAAGTTAGATTGACCACCGCTCCGGTCTTGATTATTCGGGAGAGAGGGTTGGGTAATGCAGTCTATTGTGATGCCTCACGAGAGGGTTTGGGTTGTGTGTTGATGCAAGAGGGAAAAGTGGTTGCCTATGGCTCACGTTAGTTAAAAATACACGAGAAGAATTACCCTACACATGACCTAGAGCTAGCGGCAGTGATCTTTGCCTTGAAAATTTTGAGTCACTACCTTTATGGTAAGAGATTCGAGGTGTTCTCAGATCATAAGAGTCTGAAATATCTGTTTACACAGAAAGACGTGAACTTGAGGCAGAGGAGGTGGATGGAATTTATTGAGAATTACGACTTCGAGTTGCACTACCATCCGGGGAAGGCCAATGTTGTGGCCGATGCCCTTAGCAGGAAATCCATCAATAATGTAGCTTGTATAGCCATCCGGGAGTGGGAGATGTTAGATGCGCTTGGCGAGTTTGATTTGCTTTTGGGCGAATCTGTTGAGGCTACGGCCTTATTTTCTGTTGTTGCTCAGCCTACACTTGTGACTCGAGTGTTAGAGGCACAGAGAGGTGACCTTGAGGTAGAATCCCTCTGAGAGAAGATCTCCAGTGGAAAGGTTGAGAAAGGTTTGGCGGTGTATCCCGACCAGAGTGTGAGATACCGGAACCATTTGTTTGTGTCGGAGTCTTGCCGAGAGGAGGTACTCCACGAGTTTCATCATTCGCGCCTCACGGTGCATCCAGGAGGCACTAAGATGTATCAGGATTTGGGTCGCCAGTTTTGGTGGCGGGGTATGAAGAGAAATATGGCAGTTTCGTATCTAAGTGCCTTACTTGTCAGCAAGTGAAGGCCGAACATCAGAGGCCAGCGGGTTTGTTACAACCCTTGCCTATTGCCGAGTGGAAGTGGGAGCATGTCACTATGGACTTCGTTATAGGTCTTCTGAGGACTCAGCGGGGTAGTGATGCTATTTGGGTGGTTGTAGATCGGCTGACTAAGTTGGCGCACTTCATTCCTATGCGCGTGAGAGATTCGGTAGATCATCTTGCTGACTTATATATTCGGGACATAGTGAGGTTGTACGGGGTCCCAGTGACGATCGTCTCAGATAGAGATCCTTGTTTTACTGCTAGGTTGTGGCAGAGTTTGCAGAGTGCCATGGGCACTAAGTTGACCTTTAGTATGGCTTATCATCCTCAGACTGACGGGCAGTCCGAGTGTACTATTTAGATCCTTGAGGATATGCTTCGAGGTTGTGTCCTTGACTTTAGCGGGATGTGGGAAAGGCACTTGCCCTTGGTGGAGTTTGCCTACAACAACAGTTTTCAGTCAAGTATCGGCATGGCACCGTTTGAGGCCTTGTATGGCCGACCGTGTAGATCACCAGCTTGTTGGGCCGAGGTGGGTGATGCACCTTTGTTGGGTCCGGAGTTGGTTAGGGAGACGACGGAGAAAGTCGAGCTTATCTGTAAGAGGCTTGTTACAGCCCAAAGTCGCCAAAAGAGTTATGCCGACCGTAAGAGGAGGCCTTTGGCATTTGAGACAGGTGATCATGTTTTTCTGAAAATATCACCTAGGCGAGGTTTGATGAGGTTTGGGAAGTGGGAAGTTATCCCCTCGGTTTATCGGTCCCTTTGAGATTCTTGAGAGGATTGGGGAGGTTGCATATCGTTTAGCTTTACCACCGCAGTTGTCCGGGGTACATGGCGTGTTTCATGTTAGTATGCTTCGGAAGTACGAGCCGGATTTGTCCCATGTATTGGATTGGACCGATTTAGAGGTTGATGAGGATGCCTCGTATGAGAAGAGACCGGTTCGGGTCTTGAATAGACGGGATCAAGTCTTGCGAGGCAAGACCATTCCCTTGGTAAAGGTTTTGTGGAAACATCACGGAGTGGAGGAAGCCACTTGGGAATGTGAGGCGGATATCCGTGAGAATCATCCGGACTTGTTTGTTGATGTATAATTATGTATTGAGATTTTGTAATATTATTGAACTTTAAGAGCATGGTATATGTCTTAAGTTGTAAAACATAGTGATGTTTTGATTTATGGAAATGTTGTAGAACTTGCCTTGAAATAGACATTTGTTTTAACATCGTGTATGTTAAATATATTGTGGAAATGCAAACATGACATTAATGTTGCAAATGTGGTAGAATTGTGGAAAATGTGTTGAAATTGGTAAATTTCAAGGGAATGCATGTTGATAATGCAGATTGTTATATATAATGTGTTTTGCCTCTTGAAAAGAGATGAGATTGACCGATAATGTTGTGATAATATTGTTGGGAATTGAGGAAAACTTGTTTTTGAAAACTTGTATTTAATTTCGGGGACGAAATTCTTTAAGGGGGGGAGGTTATAGCGATCCCGGTTGTCCCTTTACTGTTCAATTGTATTCTAGACTCGGTTCCGTGGAGTTGGTAGTTGTATCTATCTTGTTGTCGTCCTTTAAATCCATTTGTTTGAGTTTTAGGATGTGTTGGGCTTGGTTGTTACAGGTTGGTAGAGCTTTGGCTCCCATTGTTGTTGCCCAGTTTTTGAATGGTCCGCCCGAGCGGGTAATTTTGCACTCGAGCGGGGTTTACACCCTTCCAGCATTTCGTGTCCTTGCAAAACTTCTGCAGGTGTGTTTTCTACGCTTTAGTTCTTTTTCTGAAAATGTTCTGGGAGATGAAAATCTACGATCGAGCGGACTAGTTCTTCGCGCTCAAGCGGATGTGTTTTGCTTTTGTTTCTTGGAGCTCGAGCGGGATTTCTTGCGCTCGAGCGGTTTCAGATTTTTGTCCTTGACGCTCGAGCATTCTGTTCCACGCTCGAGCGGGTCATACGTATATGAGTCATCAGCTAGGTAATTTTAAATCACTTTTTACATTTCCTTTCTCTCTCTTACTTTCCCAAAATCAATTTTGAGAGCCTCTCTCTCTAGGATCTTCTTTCTCTCTAAGGTTTGATCTAGTTAGAGTGTCCCTCTATCCTTCGGCCTTTGTGAAAAGTGTGTTGATCGTCGAGGGCTTCGTTTTGATCCATGGATCTTGGTATTTGGAGCATTTTGGTTTTCTTCAACTTTCCCATTTGAGCTCTAACTTCGAGGTAGGGATATTCTACTCCTCTTTATGAGCTTTGTCTTTAAATTTTAGCATTTCGATATTTTGGGGTTTGTTGGGTAATTTTGAGAAAGTTTGGGCTTTTATGTAATTTTACAAAAGAAGGGGTTTTACTTATATAAACCTATATGCATGTTTAGCATGGGGAATTGAGGTAAATGTTGGGTCATTGATAGAAATGGAACCTTAGGGCTTTTTTGTTAATTATAGGAAATGCTCTAAATACATTGATAAATTAATTTATAAAATTAATTTTGAGAAATGAGAAATTGAATTGAAAATGTTGAAATTGGGAATGTATGGAATTAAATGGTGTAGTTGGATCATTTATCACTCACCTAGTTGAAATGTCAATATTTTATCCATTTGGTGCATTTATTTTGTTTAGAAATAACTGCTTGGGGCTATCGGTGGAGGATAATCTTGATTGTTGTAGACAATGCATGATGATTAGGCAAACTAGAACTACTCGAGTTAGTGTGCTAACCAATATAGCGGTTAGAATAATACATTAACTTTATGTATTGATCGATTATGTATATGACCTACGTTTTTTTTATACATTGTGTGTATGGGAGGAGATAGGGGATGTACTCCACAGTTTAGGGGAAGATAGGGGATGGACCTCTAAACCGGATTTTGTTTGACATTGATACAGCACTACAATGTGTATCAAGTGTGGATTATGGAAGTGTTTGAATTGATTTGATATGGCACTAAAATGTATATCGTTATCAATTGTGAAGTATAGAAGTTTTTCTATGTTATATTGATACAGCACCAAAATGTGTATCCCTCATGAAATATGGAAGTGGTTTATGTGTTATTGATACAGCACCAAAATGTGTATCCATCATGAATTTCAAAGGTGTTTTAAAGATGAGTCATAATCTCATTAAGTTATCTGGCTAGGTTCTGAGCCTTGTTTTCAAACTCAAAGTTGAAAAGAAGTGGGAAATGAAATGTAACATGGACTTGAATGTCATAAAGCTGTGATGTGTTATAAGTGGGAATATAAGTGTGGACCATCTATCGAATGCTGTTATTTTTTTGTCATTGTTTATAGTTGGTTTAGTATATTTCTACTGGGCTGTGGCTCACCCTATATGGGATATCATTTTCAGGTACAGGTAGTATGCCACCTCCAAGGACATAGCTTGGGAGGCTAGAAGCAGGCAGACTTTTTGGTTGTTTTGTTTTCCTTCGATGTATTACATGTAAATTTCAAGCCAAGGGCTTAATATGTACATGAGTTAGTACTCATTTCTTGTAACCAAGTGTTGGCTTAGAAAGTTGTATGCCCATAGGGCGTTTACTTTTGTTGTCAACATGTAATACTTTTGTAAGAACTACTCTGATAAATAGAAAGATGTTTATTTCTCTTATATTATTGCATGTCAAGAATGATGGGTTTTATGTATTTTTTTGAGGGCGTTACATGTCCCCTCTAGGTTCGTTTGCCTAAGGTATTATTATATCCAATACAATGTTTGTCAAGTATATTTAGGCCTTGTTTGTTATTTGAAGAATAGAAGATATATCACATCATTATTAGATGTGATTATGTATACTATGGGATTATTGTACTATATTTAGTTTGAGTGGGCCAAAGAATTAGATAAAATTTAAAGAATTATTTTTATCATTGTATGACAAGTGCTTCTATTAATCTCCACACTTTTTTTTAAAAAAAAAACTTTGGATTGCATCAAAATATTTTAATTTTCTTTCTTTAAACATTTTTTTTTTTTAAATAACTGAGTGTTTGAGTTAGTTTGCATGTACTTCGATTAATTTCGGAACTCTGAAATTAATAATTAGGCAAACCTCCAATGGTCTCTTAGGATGATTCGAACTCAAAATCTTAAATCTTATCGTAATCCTTTATCGCTTAACTAACCATTGGGGTTTAAAACACTCACCTTAATCATAAATCTATCCACAACTTTAACTTATGAAATATTAGCTTTAGCCACCATCTTCTACTCCTTGACGTCGCCGGCAACCATTCCTTACATTCTCATGTCGCTTCCAAGCCCTTCACACCTCTTTTCACCATATCACAACTCCGCATTTTCCACAACTACTTGTAACCTCCTCTTTCCCAACTATTTCTTCATCTTCTTTCCCCGACCCTTTCCCATTTTCTATCTAACAACTTCCACCTACCCCTTCAACAAAGAGAGATAAAGAGATTGCAAGACGAGAGAGAGGGAGAGAGTGTGTGTGTGTGTGTCGACAACTAGAGAGAGTGATGGAGAACAATGATGACTAGAAAGGGTTAGTGGCTATTAGGGAGACAAGAGTGTAAAAATGGCCCGCGACTCGATGTGGGCTCTACCCATTTAGACTCGTTTGAGCCCGAGCTCGAGCCCAGTCTGAGACCCTGGGCCTAAGCCCGGGCCATCATTTGAAGCCCAATCTAACCCATGGACACAGCCCATCGGCCCGCTTAAAGCCCACTCAAGACTTGGCCTACCCGAAGCCCAATGTCTTTTGTGGAAAATAATAAAATTTTGATAAAAAAAAGTCAAAAAATAATATCCAGCCCTCCTCAAGCCCGAGCCTAGGCTTAGGCCCACTAGCCCATCCAAGGCTTGAATACCCCCCGGGCCCTGGTTGGGCCTAATTTTTTGGCTCGTGGGCCTGTCCGGCCCGACTCGAATTTTGGCGAGAGCCTGCGAGGCTCGACATGGGCCAGGCCAGGCCAAATTTACACCCCTATAGGGAGAGTTGAGTGCCTTCAGATGTGGTGGTTGGATTGTGGCCTAGTTTGGGAAGTTGGCTATTTGATCTTTGAGTTATTTTAGCTTGGTTAAAATAGTAGTGTTTGGAAATTTTGGTTGACTTTTTTTTTTTTTTTTAAGTTGATTTGATAATTGTGAGATAAAAAGTGAAATGATTATAGATTGAATGTGACGTTTTATCTTATTGGTTATTTTAATATATTTTATCTTTAGTGGGCTATTTGAGCCCAACTTTCTTCCCAAACACTCCATTGTAGGATTAGAATTAGGCTTTTGGAAGGTTAGAATGGATGGTAAGGGTTGAAATTTTACATTAAGATAGAATTGTAATAAAAATTTAGATGTTCAAAGGTGATGGATGGGGGCAAACAGAAGCTCCATTGGATGAATGAGTGAAGATAATCCCAAAGAAGGATTAATAACCCCAAAAGGTAGGATTGGATAACCCTCGTATATGGGCAACTTGCCAAATAAAACATGAAATAACAAATTCAAAATGGGATAAATTTTGACGTATGAACCCCATATGTTCCTTAATCTAATCAGATCTCATTCAATCTAATGTTCTTTGGGAAGTGAGTTTATGGGCTTTTTTTAGTTATTTTAGCCACAAAAGATAATATAGTCTATTTTAGTCATAACAAACAAAACATCACATTCAACCCATAATCAATACACTATTCTCTCACAAAAAATGTCAAAAAAGTCAAAAAGTCCTTCCCAAACCAAGCCTTTTAACCCAGACTAAAATAACTAAAAAAATCAAAAAGTCAACTCACTTCCCAAACGACACCTTATAAGCCAGTAGGGTTCCACATGCCTTGATGCCCTCTATTGGAGTCCAAAAATGTTGATTAACAAAATCAAATTAATTTTAAACTAGGGCCATGTGCATAAACTTAACACAATGCTATGAATTGGAATCTTTCATCCGTAAGACTTACACTTCTTAAATGGCACATATCCAAATATGTTACTTTCTCTCTACTTATCATTTTCATTTTTCTCTTTTTGGATTATAAAGGTGTTAACACCACAAGTAAAATTCAAATTATTGTTCTCTTCATCAATACCGTCTTTTGCTCTTAATAGCTTAGAGAAAGGTGACAAAAATGGCTAAGGGATCAAAACAAAGGAAAAAGGACACTAGCATTTTCTCAAAGTCAAATTGATTGATACCCCACATTGAAATTGATACTCTTTGCCAAAATCCCAAGCAACTCTAAGAAGTAAAGATAAAGTGAGAGGTGAATCAAATTCTCATTTATCAATCTAGAAGCAATACGGAAAAAAGAAAATTAAGAATAATATTATGTATGATTATATTTCATATTTTCTTATTCACTAAATACAAGATAATGTGGTCTGCATTAATAGATATACGTTTGATTCACTTATTCTAATGATAAAAAAATCCGATAAAATATGAAATATGTATTCTTTTTTAAAACTCCAAGGGACAT
Source organism: Camellia sinensis (assembly GCF_055761805.1). Classification (NCBI taxonomy): domain Eukaryota; kingdom Viridiplantae; phylum Streptophyta; class Magnoliopsida; order Ericales; family Theaceae; genus Camellia; species Camellia sinensis. Next base: position 44,440,611 of record NC_138969.1, on the reverse strand, counting down.
TCTCTAAGTTATCTTTATTTTATATATTTTTTGCACATGAAAGTGTCTAAGTTTTGCACAGTTTGATTCCTAAATATATACCATCTTTCTTTTTGGTTTTTTGATTTTTTTTAATTTTTTTGACTATTTTAACATGAGCTAAAAAGTCTCGTTTGGGATGAGTTTTTTGACTTTTTTAATTTTTATGAGAGAAAAAATGAAATAATTATGGTTTAGATGTGACAGTTTGTCTTATTGACTTTTTAACCTGTTGTCTTTTTGTGACTAGGCCTCATTTGGGAATAGACTTTTTTAGTAATTTTTTACCTTTTTGGCTAAAATATGATATAAAAAAATTAGTATGTTTGTGACGACTTTTTGATTTTTTAGATGTACAAAAAAGTAAAGAGAAAATAAAATTTTTAATTTTTTGGTATAAGTTGTTATTTTTTTTATTAATTTTTTGACTTTTAGGCTAAAAAATAATATTACCAAACGAGATCTAAATAACCAAAAAAAAAACTCATGCTAAACATAGCCTCAAAGTAATTATCTTGTCTAATATAACGAGATTTTATTTGTCTGTTTATTTTTTGGGAGGGACATGAAAATGTATCCACTTGGGGACATTTGTAATTGTTACAAATTCAATCAATCTCCTAAATACGGCTTTTCTTTCAAGAAAAATAATTTGGAACTCTAAGTTTTGAGTTCTAAAATCAACTCTAATGAGTTGACAGTGGGTCTTACCCATTATAATGTAATGTTTTAATCTTAATTTGTTTTTATTTTTCTTTTTCTTTGTATCATATTATTAATATTCTATTAAAATATCAAAATTAATATTCTGAATGATTGTTGTTCTTCCAAATAAGAGCATTATTGAGCCTTAGAAGGTTTGACAAGGAAAATGTAGACACCAAGAAAGCTATTTCTTCGGAAAACTCAAAGCCACACCTTAAGCAATAAATTGCTTTGAATAAATTTTGAAACCAATAAAACTAGGCCTAGAGACAAATAAATAAATTCCAATAATCTAAGGAGGGAAAACTAAATGTAAAGTTAAATCTTTACTTGAGTATCAGTCACTTTCAATAAAATTAATTTAGTTAAATAATACTCACATTATTTGAAGTTTAGAAAAAAAATAGAATACATTTTAAGATAAATTATCAATAACTCTTAATAATTGGATTTAATTCCTATCAAATCTTATTGAAAATAAGTTCTAATAAAATAATCACTAAAAATAATTTTTTATAACGATTTTTTATATATGTCACTAAAAATTGACAATTAATGGCTTTGTCATGATTTTTTATAAATTATCATTAAAATTTGCAATTAGTGACATTTTTCTATGACGAAATTTTCAAACTGTTGCTGAAAGTTGAAAATTAGTGACTTTTTTGTGATATTTTTTTTAAGCTATCACTAAATTTATAATTAGTGACATTTTTGTGATAATTTTCAAACTGTTGTTGAAAATTAACAATTAGTGATATTTTTTTAATAATGTTTGATAAAAAATGTTATTAATTTTCACATGACCTATTGGACAATAGATCCACCTGTTAGGATCTATAGGTAAATCCCCCTAAATTTTATAATTAAACTCTACTAAAGTTTTAATTCACATAACTTTTAGACTCATTTTCATTACTGTTAGGTTTTTGTTATTGGCAATCCCTTTGGACAAAATTCTTTTCAGTTGTAATTTTATTCGATCTTTTATTTCAGTGAGGCTATGAGTTTTAGATGGGAATCCAACTTGAATTGTGCCTTGTAAAGATGTTTCATAAGTTAATTTTTTCATGTTTGCCACTTCGCTGACTATGTTGGGATCGAGCTGTCCAGTCAGCTCGCAGGGGTCTAGGGGACAGCATCCTTTGGCGGGTCTGGGGTAGCGCCCAGCCGGGGTCGAGGGGCAACACCCCCGAAGCAAAAAGCAAAAATGCAGTTGAAGTTGTTTGTTCACTCGAGCGAAGAATCCTTGGTTCCAAAAGTTTTCACTGACTGTAAAAATACTGAGAAATTGCATTTCTCGCTCGAACGACACTTTGGTGGCTCGAGCGAAGACACTTAGAAAAACATGTGTTTTAGTCTCCTCGCTCGAGTGAGAGATCCTTCACTCAAGCGACCTTTGCGGCCCGATTTTCTATAAATATGTGTTTCAGTTAGATTTTAAGGTTGCGACTTCCAGATCTTCTTGTTGGGGATTAGAGTTTTCTTCTAGAACTTCTTTGCTTGTTTCCTTTGATATCTATGAGAGTTTATATCATGAATTGATTGGATTATATTAAAGGTGGCTATTTTATTTATTCTACACAAAAGAGAGAGTTGTTCTTCGATGGATTTCGTTGAACTTGAGCCTGAAGTTTTGGTGGATTCCAGAGTGATTTATCATCATGGATTCGACATCAGCGTTGTGGATTCAACGTTGGGCAAGACAATTTCAAGGTAAAGACGGTAGTGGAAGAGACACATTGGGATTGGTTCGATTCGGGCGTGGATTCACTAGGTAATTGAGAATACACTTGTGTAATTCCTTCATATCGTCTTAGTGAATTGTTTTGTGGCTTTTGCCCTTAATTTTTTCACGCAAAATCGTTGTGTTGATTTATCTTTGATTGTTTGATAAGGATTTCTATTTACTGGTTAAAATTGATACATAATTACAAATCAATATCTCCGAAATTTTAGATTTTTCAATTACAAATTCGTTAGTCATATGGATTAAAAAATAGATGTTTCCATCTCGTTCATTCTAAAAACTATATTTTAGTTTGTTTATATTTGTGTCCTCACATTATTTATATTAGTTTTGGTTATTTTAATCTCACTATAAAGGAGATGGATATAATTAAGTTAAAATTATAAAATTTATATCTTTATTTCAAATTTTAAAAGATGTAAATGTAATCTACCAATTAAATTCAAATGTCTCAGATTTTCACCTTGTTAAAAGGGTACATTTTTCAAGGGAATGGATTTTCTCTGGAATAAAGCTTGGTAGCTCGAAATTTTCGTGACTCGACTGGCCCGAAAATTCAAAACAACGTAGTTTTGATTTTTTTTCCCCCCTCTCTTCTCTTTGAAACAAAGAGAAGAGAGAAAAAAGAGAGACGGAGGCGATGGTGCAACGGTGATGGCACGACGGTGGGTCTCTTCCTCCCTCTTCTCTCAACAGATCTATGTGTGTTTTTTATTTTGATTTGTGAGTTTGTTTTTTATTTTGATTTGTGAGTTTGTTTTTTATTTTGATTTGTTTTTGGATTTGGTGGTTTGACTGATTTTGATTTTTTTGAAGAGCAGAATAGAAGGAGAAGAAAGAAGAGAGGGGAGGAAGAAGAAAAGGAAAAAAAAAAAGATGATTTTGTTCCGAACTCAAAAAAAAAAAAAACAAACAAACAAACAAATTACAGAGATGAATTACAAAGAGTTGTTGGAGATGAATTTGTTTTTGTTCAAGTGGTAGTTCAAGCCGATGGAGTTCAAATTGTAGTTCAGGATTTTGCTTTTGTTGTTGTTGTTAGAAAGGTTGGAACTTCATTATGGGAGAGAGAGAGAGAGGAAACTGTGTAGAAGGAAAGGAAGAGAAAGGAGAAAGAGAGAGAGAGGAAATTGTGTAGAAGGCAAGGAAGAGAAAGGAAAAAGAAAAAAAGAAAAAAAAATTCGAATAATTCGAATCCCTATATTTCGAGTTACATAGCACGGTTGATTTTCTCTAATTTACTTGTAGATGGAGGGGTGCTACACACGTCTCATTTGGATGAGCTAAATTATTTATTTTATAAAATTTATGAGTAAATCATTTATAAAGTAAATTATATTGATCTCATATTTATAATTATATAATTTTATTATATTTTTTTTAAAAATAAATAATTTATTTTTAAAATTATATTTATGCAACAAATTTTTTATTTTTATTTTTTATAAAGAGAATAGAATCATGTAAATTATATCGATTCAAGCTTCGTTTAAGAAAAAATTATTTTAATAATTTTTAAATTTTTATGAATATATATAAAAAAAAAAATAAAAAAATATGATTTAATAATTTATATTGATCTTTTCACTTTTTAATTAAAATATGTAACTCACACACAAGAGGTGAATCTGATTTTTTATTTATGTATTTTTGTATCTCTTCTTACTTTTGAAAAATGAAAATCTCGAATCTAACCTTATTTCAAAAAAATGACACAACCATGTGGGCCAAGTCAACAATATCAAGCAAGTTGCTTTGACGACTTTAATTAGCAACTTCAGCTGAAAAGTTTGACTTTGGTTTCGACGGTAATCGCCCCGTTTGGTAGAGTTGTGGGAAAGTGTTTATAACTTATGCCTAAACAGCTTATAACTTATAACTTTCAGCTTAAGCTGATTTCCAGCTTATTCTTAAAGCATCTCCTGCCCCACTCAAAGAATAAGCTGTTTTCTGACTTCCACAAAGCTATAAGCTATAAGCTAAACCAAACACATCAAAATACCTTAAATTAAGCTGAAAGCTGAAATAAGCTGAAATTAAGCTGTACCAAACAGGGCCAATGCGTCATGAATTTTGATGTTATTAAATTACTATAAGGCCTTGTTTGGATCTCTTTTTACTACCCTTCCTACTTTTTATGTGTTTTTATTATTTAATATATTTTTTAAAACATTTTTTTTTCTCTGGGCTTTAAGTGTTTATCTTTTTATAGTGAAAATCATAACTAATTTAAAAAGAAAAAATTGTAATAAAAAATATCCAAATAAGCCCTAAATTAAAAATGGAGCCTTTTATCTTGTAAAAGAATGGTCAAGGACTTTTGGAATTGATATTTTTTTCGTTTTTAATAAAAAAAAATTTAATTAAAAATAATTTATATTTTTAGTAACTTCTCGATCAGATGGATCAAAAAAAAAAAAAAACACACACACACACACACAAAAAAAACAAAACAAAACAAAACAAGTTTAAAATTACTAAAATTATATATATATTTTTTAAAAATTACTTTTTAAACTGAATATCAAAGCGACACCAGGTGACAAAGATCATCCCCTCTCAGGTTTTAAAATATTTTTTTAGGTGTATATTGTCTGTCATAAATAAATTCCAATAATCTAAGGAGGGAAAACTAAATGTAAAGTTAAATCTTTACTTGAGTATCAGTCACTTTCAATAAAATTAATTTAGTTAAATTATACCCACATCGTTTGAAATTTAGAAGAAAAAAAAAACAATAAATTTTAGAATAAATTATCAATAAATTTTAATAGTTAAATTTAATTTTTATCAAATCCTATAAAAAACAAATTCTAGTAAAATCGCCGCTAAAAATAATTTTTTATAACGATTTTTTGTATGTCACTAAAAATTAATAATTAATGACTTTTTGTCATGATTTTATAAATTATCGCTAAAACTTATAATTAGTGACATTTTTCTGTGATGAATTTTTTTAAACTGTGGCTGAAAGTTGAAAATTAGTGACTTTTTTGTGATATTTTTTTTAAGATGTCGCTAAACATATAATTAGTGACGTTTTTTGTGATAATTTTCAAACTGTTGCTGAAAATTAACAATTAGTGACTTTTTAATAGTATTTGATAAAAATATTATTAATTTTCACAGTACCTATTGGACAATAGATCCACCTAGTAGGACCTACAGGTAAGTCCTCCTAAATTTTATAATTAAACTCCATTAAAATTTTAATTCACATAACTTTTAGACTCATTTTCATTACAAATTTGTTAGTTATATGGATTAAAAAGTAGATATTGCCATCTCATTCCTTCTAAAAAATATATTTTAGTTTGTTTATATTTGTGTCTTCACACTATTTATATTAGTTTTGATCATTTTTATCTCACTATAAAGGAGATTGATATAATTAAATGAAAATTATAAAATTTATATTTTATTTAAAATTTTAAAAGATGTAAATGTAAACTACTAGGCCTAGTTTGGGAAGACTAAATAAGTGCACTTTTTGACTTTTTATGAAATATGGGTTGGGTTTGGGTTGGGTTTGAAGTGATGTGTTAGAGAGGTGATGTGATTTAAATAAGATTATGTGACTTAAAATGGTACATTTTTCAAGGGAGTGGATTTTCTCTGGATTTTTTTGTAGACGGAGGGGTGCTACACGCGTGTCATTTGGATGAGGTAAATTATTTATTTTGTAAAATTTATGAGTAAATTATTTACAAAGTAAACTATATTGATCTCATATTTATAATTATATAATTTTAATATATTTTTTTAAAAAAATAATTTATAAAATTATTTTTATGCAACAATTTTTTTTTTATTATTTTATAAAGAGAATGAATCATGTAAGTTTTAATGTGGATTCATGATTGACGATAAGTTATTTTGATAATTTTTAATTTTTTGTGAAAGGATATTCAAAAAAAATAGAGAGAATATAATATAACAATTTATAATAATTTTTTGACTTTTTAACTAAATTATATAATTTACAAACGAGACTTCAATCTGATTTTTTATTTATGAATTTTTGTATCTCTCCTTACTTTTGAATAAATGAAATCTCGAATCTAACCTTGTTTCAAAAAAATGACATATAAGATCATTTCTAGCGGTTCACCAAACTTGACATTAAATTTGAATTTTGGTCAAAAAGTCACTGTTTGGTGCTCCAACGGTTACATCAAATCGGTATCAAATTGAGAATTCACCAAAAAATTCATCAAAGTGAGAATAAGCTGTAGATTTTACCAAATTACTGTTCCTGACCTTTGGAAGAATTGAACCGGTCAACCAGCCGGTTGACCAACTAAAAGGTTCAAACAGTTCAAATGGGTTGGTTCAAACAATTCAAAAATATATATATATATTTTTGTCTTACCGGTCAACCAGCCGGTCGACTAACCGGTCGACCACTAAAAGGTTCAAACAGTTCAAATAGGTAGGTTTAAACAGTTCAAAAAAAATTGCCTTACCGATCAACCAACCGGTTGTCCCTGGAGCAGGTTTGATGAAAATCAATCATTAAAACATTCTGTATCAAATTGAGAAAATGATCATTTTTTTACTCAAATTTAATAAAAAATTAAATGAAACATTGGAGATACTCCAACCATGTGGGCCAAGTCAACAATAGCAAAGAAGTTGCTTTGACGTCATGTGTTTTATTAGTAACTTCAGCCGAAAAGTTTGACTTTGGTTTCTACGGTAATGCGTCATGAATTTTGATGTTATTAAATTATTATAAGGCCTTGTTTGGATCCCTTTTTACTACCCTTTTAACTTTTTATGTGTTTTATTTAATATATTTTAATTTTTTTTTTCTCTGGGTTTAAGTGTTTATTTTTTTATAGCGAAAATCATAACTAATTTAAAAAGAAAAAAATTGTAATAAAAAATATCCAAATATGCCCTAAATTAAAAATGGAGCATTTCATCTTCTAAAAGAATGGTCAAGGACTTTTGGAATTGACTTTTTTTTTCGTTTTTAATAATTTTTTTTAATTAAAAAAAATTTACATTTTTAGTAACTACTCGATCAGACGGATCAAAAAATTAAAAAAAATACACACACAAAAAAAAAAAAAGACAACAAGTTTAAAATTACTAAAAATATATATATATTTTTTAAAATAACTTTTTAAACTGAGGCCAAGTTTGGCTATCCTAAATAAGTACACACTTTTTATTTTTTTATCTTTTTTCCATCACATCATTTCTCTACTTTTCTGCACATCTTTTCATAAAAAGACAAAAAATACACTTATTTAGGTCATCCCAAACAACCCCTGAATATCAAAGCGACACCAAATGACAAAGATCATCCCCTCTCAGGTTTTTAAAATATTTTTCAGGTATATATTGTCTGGCATAAATAAATTCCAATAATCTACGGAGGGAAAACTAAATGTAAAGTTAAATCTTTACTTGAGTATCAGGCACTTTCAATAAAATTAATTTAGTTAAATTATCCCCCACATTGTTTGAAGTTTAGAAAAAAATACAATAAATTTTAAGATAAATTATCAGTAAGTCATAGTTGAATTTAATTCCCATCAAATCCTATTGAAAATAAGTCCTATTAAAATCGTCGCTAAAAATAATTTTTTATAACGATTTTTTTGTATATGTCACTAAAAATTGACAATTAATGACTTTTTGTCATGATTTTTATAAATTATCTCTAAAACTTATAATTTAGTTACATTTTTCTGTGACGAATTTTTCAGTCTGTCGCTGAAAATTGAAAATTTGTGACTTTTTTGTGATATTTTTTTTAAGCTGTCGTTAAACATATAATTAGTAACATTTTTTGTGATAATTTTCAAACTGTGCTGAAAATTAAAAATTTGTGACTTTTTTTAATAGTATTTGATAAAAAAAAAACTATTAATTTTCACAGGACTTATTAAACAATAGATCCACCTGGTAGGACTTACAAGTAAGTTCTCCTAAATTTTATAATTAAACTCTATTAAAGTTTTAATTCATAACTTTTAGACTCATTTTCATTACAAATTTGTTAGTCATATATGGATTAAAAAATAGATGTTGCCATCTCATTCATTCTAAAAGATATATTTTAGTTTGTTTATATTTGTATCTTCACACAATCTATATTAGTTTTGGTCATTTTAATCTCACTATAAAGGAGGTCGGTATAATTAAGTTAAAATTATAAAATTTATACCTTTATTTCAAATTTTAAAAGATGTAAATGTAATCTACCAATTAAATTCGAATGTCTCAGATTTTCACCTTATTAAAAGGGTACATTTTTCAAGGGAACGGATTTTCTCTCACTACAACATATAAGACTTTTGGCAACCAATTATTTTGGTCGCTAAAACTATTATTTTGGTCTCTAAATAGTTTTTGTGACAAAATTAGTTTCGTTACTAAAAAAGTCATTAAAAGTGTCTAGAAAATTCTTTAGCGACAAATTTTTGAAATGTCGCTAAAAATGACAATTAGCGACCAATTTTATATTGTAACAAAATGTTTGATTTTACAAGACTAAATATTTGGTCGCTAATACTTCATCATAAAATGTCCCAATTTGGTCGCGAAAAACAAAATAATGACATTTTTAATGACGATGATATTTGGTCGGTAAAAGACATAACTTTCTCTACAACACATTTTCGTCGCTAAAAATCAAAGTTGAGAATTTTGTAATCATTTAATCTCATAACTAAAAATGCACAAAATTAAATATCATCCAATCATATTAAAAAAAATTGATATCCACACATCAAAGGCACTCTATTCACAAACCATAATGAGTATATAGAAAGTAAAATTTTACAAAAATTAAAACTAAAAGTTTCCAAATTCAAATCAAAGTAGTAACAGTTCAAATAAAGAATAGCAACAGTTTCTTCAAAAAGAATCTCTAAAAAAACATTTTCTCAACATCAACATCAAGCTTTATATCAGACAACCTTGGCACAAGAGGCTTCAAGCTGTACTTAGATGTGACACGCTTTGGACATCCCTGCAACCCAAAATTCAAAAAGAAGAATCAAATAATAAGAATCAACTAAAAATAATCTCATTAAATAATCAACAGTCATTCATAATCAAATAAGTTACAAATAATGTTAAAGCACATTATCTCAAAACAAGCTAACTCTAATTTATGGGATCAATTGTTTTGTGACATAATAAATTAACAATCACACATGGCCCTCCACCAAGGGAGATTTGTATATATGTCTGTCGCTCTCTCGTTTACAAGGGGAGAGACAATAAATATTGGAGGGTGGCGAGGGTGATCCTTTGAAACCTATAGAATGAGGGGATCCAAATGATCCAAATCTTGCAGGGCCATTATGAGCCCTGCTGCTTCTACTGTAGTATTGATTCTGATGCTGAACAACAACAACAAGAGTCTCCATAGGAAATTTATTAGCAACAAGTTCAACTACGATTACTCGATCCAGTTAAGCCAATTCTAAAACATTAACATTCAAGATCTATACTAGACTCTAAAAATACCTCTGGATCTTCTCTATAACCACCAAAAACTGAGCAGATTTGCATTGATTTCAGTAAATCCAAACCATACGTCAAGCATATATGTAGATCAACAAGAACCAGCAAAACAAGTCGTCCTTGATCTCTTCAAAGCAGCAGCCGTCGATTTAACGATCAGATCTATACAAAAACAAAACAGATAAGCACATAACCAATCTTGATATACCAAACTAATAGATGGATCAGAAAACTGACCTGTAACATACCAAACAGGTAGTCACCACGTGCGACCCCTGGTTCAAGCTCCAAATCATGGCCAAGGAGTCTATCACGCAGGGTTTCAATTAAAGTCACAAAGAAGTTGTGCACGCCCTCTCTTAGTTGTTGGATGTAGCTATAGAAAAGAAATGGAAGGTTTAAATATGGTCTACATCTACAGATATATGATATAACGTACTACATGAGAACAAAAGCTCATGCATGCTGATCCGTGCTTCCTTTATTTCCATAAACAGTAAGTCCATGATTCACCTATTGAGGTCAAGAAAAAAGAAAAAGAGAAAAAAAGAAAACAAAAAAGGCTAGCATAAGTGATCAAAATAAACACTGACACATAGTAAAAGCAAGGTCTTGGGCAACCAACACGTCCTTGCCTAGGCTAAACATGGTATTTTAAATATCATGCTCGATTAACTGTTGAAGCTTTAATAGCTAGTTGATAACTTCAAATTCCAAAGAAAAACAACCTAAATTTTATTCTAGCATGATTACCAGAGGGGCTATTGAGCATTGGCATAAATTAAAGGCGCATATAACAGGAGATGTATCTTCTCTATTGTGGACAGGGATAGTCATGTCTTAAATCATTATATGTAGGTAATAGAACATGGTTAATGGATAAAGGTGCACCATGCATCTACATCAAAATGTCCACACATTGGAAATGCAGGATCAAATGCCATTTTAACAATTAGGAAATCAAAATCCAATATTTCCAATTCCTTATTGATGGATGGGGAATAGATTACGAAAATAAGAAACAAGATTTCTAATAGATACATCATCAAATTTTGCTCTCTAGTGAGGGCGGAATTGAAGAAAATTGCTATTTAAATGAAAATTTTGGACAAAGCTAAGAAAAAGACATGAAGTACAAAGTCGCTGGAAAATTTGTTATTACAATTTACATGCCATCTGCCTAACTAGATGCAACAATGCTAACATGTTATAAGAGTCCTTCCTAAAAACCAAAATATTTAAAAATTGCCTCCAAAGAAAGATAAAAGGAATATTTCCTCAAAGAAAATTCTTGCTCCATTCAGTTGTTTCCTCCTAAACCACAGCCAAGTTGACACTCTATAGTGTGACAAAAATATATGGCCATCTAAAATACGTAGCCTTAGTCTCACATCACACCTTTTTTGTAGTTGCCAGAGGTGTCACAAATTCAAAATGCTTCAATGGTAAACAATACTAATGCCAATTAAATAGATAATGATATTTTAGGACATCAAATTTGTTCCGTGTTCAAACAAGAAGAGTTGGCAGAGATGGTTGGACATACCTGATTACCATCTAGGTCAAACTCCTTCCCAAGTGATTCCATGACCAACTGTTGTAAACACCTACTAAATAATACAAGGCTATCCTTGTAAGGAAGAACAACCATATCCTATGGAAAAAACAAAGAAACCAAAGCATAAATATTTATGAGTGAAACTGAAACATAACATAGGTAAAAATGAGGCTGAGAAAAAGACAGAGTGAAGCGAAACCTTGGATCCTACTTCACCAGAGGCCCAATACTAGCTTAAAGCCAACAATGCTGCAGGGTTATCCCTCACTAAAAATAAATAAATAAATAAATATAAATAAAAAAGGAAACTTTAATATTCTGTTATCAGAACTTCTTTTCCTACTTACAAGCATAAGCAGTGAAATAAATAATCATTTCACATTCAATTATGCAATTTCACATCAAGTGTATTGTGTGTGTGTGTGTGTGTGTGTGTGTGTGTGTGTGTGTCCACATGAGAAGTAAGAATTCAAAATGTATCCCCCTACCCTATTTTAGTGATCTTGGTAAGCTAGACAATAAATCAATTCAAGAGATTGTCCTCTAATTGTAGCATTTGTGTCTTTTTCTTTTTTACTTCTTTTTTTTTTTAAAAAAAAAAAAAAAAGAATTGTAGTAGTAGGCAGTCTTACAAAATCAAACATGCAACATCTATTTGTCTCTCTCACTTTTTTCCCCCTCTTTGATGATAAGAAAGGCACACACACCCACGACCCAACTGGGATTTGAACCTTCCACTTCTCCCCTATTGGATTGGCAAGAGATAAAAAAAATGTGGTAAAAATAATTAAATAAAATCAAACACAACATTCTAGTAAAAAAGTAAATATTTACATGAAAAAATTCAGCATATTCTTTACAAAATAAAATAGTAACATCTCAAACACCTCTTGAAATATAAACCATGTGTATAGTTTGTGCCATTGGCATTACAAACATGAACCAATAGATCACTCAACACCAATAATGTATTATAACAGATTATTAACATATTATATTTCCTAGAGGTGAATAAAAAACATCTAGCAAATGATGAGTTGGAGAGCAGAGCATTATAGAGAACTGATTGGCCATGATAAAAGTGTCACATGTACCAGGAATAATTTGCCAATGCGTGAACTCTCCTCTAAAAGCTCTTGATATGCTGCCACTCTTGTAACATCAAAATGATTTGACCCCCATCAAATGCATGAAAATATTATAGAAACTACTGGGATGGCACTCACCATCTGAGTGCAAGTGCCACAAAGAACCACTAAATTAGCCACTTTTTGAACAGTAATGCATAGAGAGAGAGAGAGAGAGAGGTGTACTAAATAGCCTCTAAATTATAAAGGAGAGAGAGAGAGATAGAGATAGAGAGAGAGAGGTGTACTAAGTAGCCTCTTAATTAGGATGGGGAATTTTTAAAACTAACTGGGAGTTTTAGGCAGCTGTGGGGAGTTCTTTAAAATAATGTGTTTACTTAAACATTTACCCTTAACTGAATATAGAAGTAAAAGGATTTTAATAATGCATAATTTAATTTTCTGTGGATAGTTTAGGGAAATGAAAAATATACACAAAATTAGTGTTCTACTTTTATATATTAGCAAAGATGACATGCTTGACAATTGAACCAGTGCTTACTCCATTCCTCCAAGTGGGACACCTTGGGATGCTGATGGCTCACAACTCTCTCGATTGAAAGGATTAATTGGTTCTGTCTGCACATATTAAGCGAGTAGCAGTTAAATCTAAAGAAAAGGTCCAACAAAAAACTGCGTCAAAGTCCAATTATTTTTTTATTTTTTTATTGGCACTAGAGTGTCCGGAATCAAAGTCCAATTAATTTTCAACATACGAACCTAGTTGTTAGGGTCATTATTGAATACTAAAAAGTAGCTATAGGGAAAAATTAAAATGAGTTGAAGAAGAATAAAGTTAACAGAGTTACCCTTCCATGGGAAGCCTCTTCCTGTACATAGGACCACATACGTATACCAAGTCGAACCTAAGTTCAAAATTCAAGACATGAATCACAAAGTGAGAACTGGTGAACGATAATGCATAACTTATGATACGCAGGACCTATACGTCTTTTCTGCTTTGACATTTCAATAAAATCATCTTCCATTTTGTTGCTAAACAGTTTTGACAATATTTATGCTAGGACAGTTTTGCAGTAGAGACTAGAAGAGTAAGTAAATAAAATAAATGCCATATATACTATTCATTATATACATGTCTAATATTCTTCCAACTAAGAACCAATCAGTATTGCATAATAATAGGGTGAATTAGAAATACACCCCCTGGAATGTGCACCTCATCCCCAATTCTTCATCTCTAACACGCATTAGATTAGACATACATATATACATGCACACACACAAGTTCAATCTATGTAAAGAATTCTTCAATTCCAACACGCATTAAGATAAGAAACAAGTTCAATCTATGTAAAACACAGATTCAAACACGCACTAGATTGCTTTGTTTTTTTGTTTGCTTTGTGAATGCAAAACACAGATTGAAACACAAACAAGTTCAATCTATGTAACACATTAGTTTGCTTTGTGGATGCAAAACACAGATTGAAACACATATGAAAAGAATTGGAGCTCTTACAGGTCGATTACGAAGATCAATTACGGAGAGAGAGAGAGAGAGAGAGAGAGAGAGAGAGAGAGAGAGAGAGAGAGGCACCAAAATTTGAAGAAGATTGAGCTCCCAATCTGCCTTGGAGCTCCTGACTTTAGGGCTGAAGATTGAGCAAACCCGTTGAAAGAGAGAATGAGCAAGTTAAGGCTAAAGTGAAGTGAGGTCCGACTTTTCAATTGTCAAAATGATAAAAATAATTGGTCTCAAATTGTTTTTAATTGATAATGACGAAAATATGTCCCCAAATATTAATAATATATTAGCAACCAAATTTATTGATCTATAAAAATTATGTACATATTAGGTGAGAATATTAATAATCATTTTTACAATCTTATAAATAAATTATCATATGTTTAAATTTGTCCCTAAAAGCTTATTTTTAGCAATTAAATTTAATTAGTCCCTAAATATTAGTCTCTAAAAGACTAATTTCTTGTAGTGTCTGGTTTACTTGTAGATGGAGGGGTGCGACACGCGTCTTATTTGGATGAGCTAAATTATTGTAAAATTTATGAGTAAATTATTTATAAAGTAAATTATATTGATCTCATATTTATAATTATATAATTTTATTATGTATATATATTTTAAAATTATTTTTATGCAACAATTTATTATTATTTTTTTATAAAGAGAATAGAATCATGTAAGTTTTAATGTCGATTCAAGCATCGTTTGAGAATAAGTTATTTTAATAATTTTTAGTTTTTTATGAAAATATATGTAAAAAAATAAAAAGGGTGTAATGTAACAATTTATAATAATTTTTTGATTTTTTAACTAAAATAAATAGTTCACAAACGAGATCTCAATCTGATTTTTTATTTATGTATTTTTGTAGAGTGCTACTATTAGCAACCCATAAATTATTTTGGACCCCTCAACTTTTACCTTTTTTTTTTTACAATAATAACCTCAAATAAAATTACTACAAATGACATCATTAATTTTGAAACACCCCATCTCACAATTAAACCTACACACTCACTACATCATGAATTAAGATTTATGAGAGCACCCACCTCCATCACCACCCATCCATCTTTTCCAAATCCCACCTTCAAAGCTTACCCACCCTCAAAACCTTAAAAACCCTTTGGCGGTAATATTCCGGCAGTAACGGTGGCAACCATTTGACTACCTACATTTTTCTGACTACGACAATGAGTGGAAATTTTTCTAGCAACCACAATTCCATAAGACGAGAGGAATACAACAATAAAAGTTTAGAGGAGGTTCATAGCTTTGATCTTGTTTTTAGCTTAGAGAAGATTGGCCTTATAAGGGTAAGTTTCATGGAAAAAAAAAAACAAAAATAATAAAATATGTTCGTCATTTTTTCGAGACTGAACTCCCGAATATATGATCGAAATTCGGGAATACATGCCCGAACATTGTTTATTTATTTTGGAATCGGTAACCGAACATTGATTTTGAACTTTTTGTGATCTGGGATGAGTCCATAATGAAGAAAACTCAAATAACTGAACCGTTTTAAGAACTGGGAATCGAATATTTTAACTTTCGAGAAGTGATTGTATGATAGGTTAAGATAAGTAAGGTTGGTGACAACCATAGACAAGTTTTGTATTAGAACATCCATCTGAAAGATTATTGTGGCTCAAATTAAAAGCTTGGATCTGAGAACAATGAAAAATATCAGATGGAAAGTTGGTTAAATCGGCAGAGACAGTATTCTTCTTTTTATTCTTCATGGGTTTTGAAAATGATGAGACTTTTCTTCTTCTTAGTGGGTTTTTGTTCGGGTTTTTTGAAAGGGAAGTGTTTTTCGGATGTGTGGGTGTGCATTCAATGGATTGAATATTCAAGGATAATTTTAATATTATTTAAGGTGAGAAAAGAAATTTTAAAAATTTTAAAATTTATAAATAAAGATCTAAAAAAATAAAAAATCCAAAATAATTTATAAGGTGCTTAATAGCACCACTCATTTTTGTATCTTTTCTTACTTTTGAATAAATGAAATCTCGCATCTAACCTTGCTTCAAAAAAATGACATATAACCAAGTGGGCCAAGTCAACTTTGACGACTTTGACTTTGGTTTCTACGGTAAGAGCATCTCCAACCGTTCATATCTTTTTTCACCAAATCTGAGTAAAAAATAGATTGTTTTCTCAATTTGATATGACTTTCTCCAACGGTGAGCATCAAACCTGTTAAACAAAATATATGCAGAATTGAGGGAAAGGTTGACCGATGGGTCGATTGGTAAGCCTAATTTTTTTTTTTTAATCTGCTTGAACCTTTTGACCTGTTTGAACCTACCTTTTTGAAAGGGAACCGGTCGACCGGTTAGTCAACCGACCGGACAACCGGCTGGTTGACCAGTTGGTCTCCCCCAACGATAACGCACAGTAAAGTAGTGAAATCTGGAGCCTGTTCTCACTTTAATGAATTTTTTGTTCTATTCTCATTTTGATACTAATTTGCTGAAACCATTGGAGCTCCAAAAAGTGACTTTTTTACCAAATTTCAAATCTGATGCAAGGTTTGATGAACCGTTGGAGATGGCCTAATGCGTCATGAATTTTGATGTTATTAATTTATTATAAGGCCTTGTTTGGATCCCTTTTTACTACCCTTTTAACTTTTTATGTGTTTTATTATTTAATATATTTTTTAAAACTTTTTTTTTTCTCTGGGTTTAAGTGTTTATTTTTTATAGCGAAAATCATAACTAATTTAAAAACAACAAAATTGTAATAAAAAAATATCCAAATAAGCCCTAAAGGAAAAATGGAGCATTTCATCTTCTAAAAAAATGGTCAAGGACTTTTGGAATTGACTCTTTTTTTCGTTTTTAATAAATTTTTTTTAATTAAAAACAATTTATATTTTTAGTAACTACTCCATCAGACGGATCAAAAATCAAAATAAAAAAATAAAAAAATAAGAAGACAAAACGAGTTTTTACTAAAAATATATATTTTTTAAATAACTTTTTAAACTGAATATCAAGCTACACCAAATGATAGTGTATATCATTCGAGAATTTGTAGGAAGTGTTTGCGCATTGACACATGCATAAATAAGTTTGAATTTAACCCGCACAATTAATCTTCTTTAACATTGTATTTAGATTATAAATTTGTCACATAATTCAAAAATAAAAAATTATATTTCATTTATATTTATCTCACATTTTTTCTTTCTTTTATTTAAATTTTTGATTGAAACACAAACTAAATTTTGGAGTAATGGCATAAAATTGTCAAAGAACCTTCAAGTGGGTCACTTGTAAAAAAACTCCTTAAGAAGCCATTATTTTTTGGGTGGAAAATTCTCCTTAAGAAGCTTGAATTTGTGCACAATGATTGACTAATAGTTATGGGAGTTGGTCATTTTTGCACACTAGGCTAACGAGTCAATTTTTTGTTAAAAATAAAATTTAATATATTTTTTTTCTCTATTGGGGGCTCTTAATTAATTATTATTATTATTATTTTTATGCATTATCAACTGTTGGTTGTCGTATAAAAAAAATAAAAAATAAAAAATAACAATAACAACAACAACTCCGACTCTTGGTTGTTGGCATTGGTAAATATTTGTTATTCGACTTGAAGTGTCACTGTTGTACTTTTATGGTAAAATTAATAGGTGACTCATCTGATGTATGAGAATTTATTTTTAAAATGAAAATTTAATTTTGAGTCTTAATATTTTATGTGTAAAAAATTTTAATAATTGAAAGGTAAATACAAATAGATTTGCTAATGTTCGATGAAAATTTTTGTCATTGTGTGTGATTTTATGTAAAAAGCTCATAAAAATAATTCATTTCAAAGTTATAAATAAATAAAAAAATAAAAAATAAGTATTCCAAACCTGAAATCAAATCTTCAATTGTGCTAATCAAATTTACTAAAAATCATAAATTCCACTTGTATTAAAATATTTTTTTGAAAAAAAAAATAAAAGTAACAAAAAATTCTGTAATGTACAAAGTATGACTTGGTATTTTTTATTATGATATGTGTTATAAAAAAATAATATTAATTTTAATTTAAAATATTTATTTTAATAATCATAACCTTATCGTTCTATAAAGTGTTACTTGAATACTTATATATAATAAATTTAGTTAAATTATTTATTTATTTTGATAATTTTAGTTTTATTGTGCTATAAAAATATAATTATTATTGTAACAACCCCAAACTATGATTAACCACTAAACCATGATTAAGATGCTTAATGAGTAATTAAGATGGAATTTTGAGTTAATTGCATGTGTATTGTATTATTTGTGTTTATATCTATTTGTTGCAGGAATATCTGTTTGTCTTTTTGTACTGTTCTGCGAATTGAAGGCCTTATTGACATCCGATCATGAAATTGACTTGGTTTTTGTGTTAATTAAAATTTTTTAGAATTTTATGGTAGGTTTAATTAAAATTCAATTCGGAACCAAATAATTAGATTAATTAAGTATAAATTGATTAGGCTAAGCTAGATTAGTTAGTGGAGCCTATGTAAAGCTAATGTTAACCCTTAGATCACTTTACACACTTTCATTTCTCATCTTCTTGACTTCAAACGTGGAGAGAAAGGGACTAAGAGATAGATAATTGAGTTCAAATAAAGGATTTAGCTTGGAAATTCAAGGATTTGGCTTAGACCCTTAGTGAATTCACCATCTAGAGCTTAATTGAGAAGTTGAGATAAGAATTCAACACTTAAATTGTATAAGTATGATATCTAGGACATGAATTCTTGAGGATTAAGTAGAGTTATACAAGAATTGAGCTAGCAATGTCAAGAAGATGAACATTTCATACATGCATGTGCATTTCATGGATTGTGAGTGTTGATTTCAACCAATTCTTACATGCAAGGACCTATTTTTGTTCAATTATGGAAGCTCATTGTGATTTTGCACTTTAACACTCCATTTGTACATGTTTTGGAAGGTTTGAGTTCTTGACAACACATGCATGATATGTATACATATTGTTCAAGTTTGGTTTTGAAGAATTCACTCGTTTTTAGGCCTTGATTTTGTGTATTGAACCTTAATTCATGATGTTTTATAAGTTTACAAGTGTTTTCTCAAGTTTTGGGGCCCAAAGGTTGTGTTTTGCAACTTTGAATTTGAGTTTTGGACTTATAACATCAATCTGGAAATTCTAGAATTCTGCCTTACCATTCAAGCGACAAATCCTGCACTCGAGCGACCACTCCTGATTTTGCACTTCCGTTCGAGCGAGCAAAAGTGCGATTAAGCGTAAAATGTATACATCCAGAAGTTTACATATTTTGTAGACGACTCGAGCGACCACAGTTGTGCTTAAGGGAAGACCTCAATCTCACGCTTGAATGACCGTCGAGCGGAGAATTCAAACAACCAGTACTTTTATATAGTTTACAGACTGCTCGAATGATCAAAGTTGCACTTGAGCGACCACTCTTATTTTTGAACCTCTGTTCGAGCGAAAAAAATTGCGCTCGAGCGAAGACTCTGTTTTCAGCAAATTTGACCAAGTGTTTTCAAGTGCATTCTGGCATCCTCATTGCATCCTAGGCATTCCTAAGCCATAATTAAGACATAGTAATAAGGACAAAGACTAGAAACACACTAAGAACGAAATGAAATAAATTGAGTACTCTAAATGTGTGTTTCAATATATGTATTTGTTATGTTTGTGTAGGTCACGTGCTGTAAGCCATTTGATTTGTCTGCTCTGTTTGTTTGATTTCGGAGCCATCTGTGAGTAATAACTCTGTAAAGCTATATTTGATTATCAATATTTTCTAATTGAAATGATATGATCATTTTTCTGAAATGTTCTATCTTGTACAATGAATGATTGTCCAATTTCTAAAATATATTCGTGGCACCTTAGCATATCTATTAGCTATTACCCGATATCGGAGGTTCCATTATGGAACTTAATATGTTTGCAATCTGTTACCCGTACTAGAGGCTTTATCATAGAACTCAGCATGTCTATTCTCTGTTACCCGGATCTGGAGGTTTCTTTATGGAACTGGTTATACATAACCACCATTTGTTCTGCATCTGTCTGTATTTGTTCTGTTAGCGTTAATGGATGTACCACGTATGATTAAGCATGAACTCTATTTCTGTATAAGAATATGTATATGTTTCTGATATGAACTTTGTTTTCCAAATCTGATATGTGACATCATTCAATTAAAACCCTTTACTCTGTTATTATTCACTAGGCTTCTGCTCACTCTATTATTTATGTATGTAGGTGATTAGGCGCGTGACCAGGTTCAAAGTTAATGACTTGGAGTTTTGGTTTGTCGGCTAGCTTTTGCGCCTCCCGAAGAGGTTTCGAATTTCAAGTGGTCATGTTTTGAGAACATATATAAGACTTTGTTTTCTTTCTGGCATACGTACAAGTTTTCTGTTTATTTGTATATTGGGCTAAGTCCCCTTTTGGCTACATCTATAATGATTGTGGCGTAAGACCACTATACTTATGACGTCACACACACACACACACACATATATATATATATAAATTTTGAAATTTATGTCCCATATATGTCTACACAGCTCAATGGGCTATGTATGCTACTATATTTGCTTCCGTTGACCCTTTATAATTTGCTAATCAGGTCGGAGGCCTTCGGTAATCCGAGGATTATTGGCCGGTTACGACGCTAAACCTGTAGGGGTGGGTTTGGGTCGTGACAATTATATAATGATTTTATATGATATATATTAAATTATAAGATAGTAAAATAAATACTTATTTTGATATTAAAAATAATAGTTAAATTAAAAAGAGAATTAATAATATAAAACTAAAAGTGATTTTAATTATTTAATTTTATTTTTATTTGGAAAATAAAAATATGTAGAAATAGAACTACACAAAATTTATTTAAAAGATAAAATACAAATATGTTGTGATTGGATTAAGAAGAAAATACATAAATTAATTATTAGAGTATTGATTTTTTTTAATATTCTTTTTGAATTATTCATGCATATAGTATATAGGTGTACAAAATTTAAATTCAATATAAATTTTTGAAAAATTTACCCATAAATCCTATATGGAGGAATGTTGATCCATCTAGTCCTGAGAGTTTTTTGATGGACTGATTGGTCCCGGTTGTATTTGGGAATGTTTATCTCTTTACTGTAATGCCCTTTTGTATGATGTAGTTTGAAAACAGTTTGCTAGGCGTGTGGATTTTGGTGCGTTAGGTGTGGAAGATATCATTTTTTGCGAGATTTGATGGAGTGTATCAACGGAGATTGTTGTTGTTGACAGGTTGGCTGGTATAGTGTGGGTTTTGGCATTTTGTGGTGTGTTGTTTGCCTAGTTTGTTTTTCCTCTACACGGTGGTGTTGCATGTTATTGGGGTTTTTCAGAATGACACAAGGTTTGTTCATTTACTAGTTTTTTTTTTATTTTTTACTTTTATTTTTATTTTTTGTATTCGGGGGTGTGATGTGATTATTTTATGTGGATAGTGGATAGTGGTGTTATTGTTTGGGTTTCAATTGCATGCTAGTAGTTTATGTAAATAATGTTGGTTTGTGGGTTTTTTTGTTTGTGTTTGGCGTTGGTACACAGGTTTTATGTGCATCAGGGTGGGTTTGTTGAACTACTGGGAATATTGTTGTTTTTGTTCATCAAGTCAGATGTGGTGGTGTATGGTTTACAACAATAAACAACACTGTATATGCAGTGCAAATGTGGTTTTGTTTAACTATTGCGATATGTTTTCAATGTGATGGCTATGTTTTTGTTTGATGCACAGGTACGGATGTTGCGCTGTTGTTGTTGTGCACTTACGACCAAACTAATGTCGTTGTTTGGATGCGTAACGCCTTCACATTCGACGACATAGTTGATGTTATTTGTGGGAAATTGGACGGGTTGGTTCTGGGTCTAGTCTACATGTTGTTCGATATACCTGGTTACAATAAGTTCAAGGTGGATTGTGACGATGATGTAAAGAACATGATGTGTCTTGCTAAGTCATTCGGAGTCGATCATGTCAATGACGTCATTCAATTATGGGGTGGTGGGTCAAACGATGACTGGGGTGCGGTGGGTTGCATGGAACACGGCAGGATTACTTCAATTGTTTGGGCGTCGGTCGATATGGATGACTAGACAAATTTGTTGCCAATGTATTGCCTTTATAAAGCGAAGCATTATTTGTCGGCCGAGCGGGCATATGAGATTACGTATGTGGGTCAATGTTTTGTGGGCAGTGCAAATGGGTTTCAGACTGTGCTTGCTAAGTTTGCTGTTAAATGTGGTTTTCAGTACAATTATGTTAAGAATGATTCTGTGCGGATTACAACTGTTTGCAAATTTGCATTGTCAACCGGATGCTCATGGTCGGTACATGCGAGGGTGTTATCGTCTAATGGGGTTTTGTGTGTCAGAAGGTTCGATAGTTTGCACACTTGTGGTGCTACTGTACGGACGTATAGGAACCCGTATATCGGGTCTGAGTTGGTGTCTGACGTGATCGCTGACTGGGTTCGTGCCCAACCGTTAACATGCCCAACGGATGTGGAGTTCGATATGAAAAATGATTACGGGTTGGACATTAGTTATTGAGTTGCATGGTTGGGAGTAGACAAGGCAAGGGGTCTAGTGTACGGTGATCATGCCATGTCGTTCGACCAGCTTTGGTGGTACAGTGATGCGGTGATGGCGAAAAACCCGAACAGTTACATTAATCTCAAATTTGATCACAATTTTGAAAGGTTTGTTAGATATTTTATTTCATTTCGTGCATGCATAAATGGGTTCAATCAATGCCGGCCTTTGCTTTTTCTTGATGGTAGGTTTTTGAAGGGGCAATTTAAGGGGAATTTACTCGCTGCCACTGCTAAAGACATCAACCAACGTTAGAGTGTTTTTTTTTTTTTTTTCCTCGTACATTATATAACATTCCATGTGGGTTTTTTTCATTTCGTACAAAAATGTACATTGTTTAGATGGATGATGCCTTTTGTTTTCAGGTTTATTTTCGATGGCTTTCGTAATTGTTCATTCAGAAAATACAACCAATTGGGAGTGGTTTTTGCAATAGCTATCACACATTGTTGACGACGCCCGAACGCTAACATTCGTGTCCGACCGTAATGCTAGTTTGCTCCAATCAATGCCCAATATTTTCCTAATGGCCCATCATGATTTCTGTTTGTTACATCTTCAGATGAACTTACAGGACCGAATGAAATATGTGAATGCAACGCACAAGATTGGACTGATGCACAAGTTGCGAGAATGCGCTTACGCATCCACAATAACATGTTTTAATAGGTATTGAAACAATCAAGCCTAACAATTATCGAAGATTTCATGAAAGATTTGGATCCTAAACATTGGGCTAATGCGTATTTCAGGTTTATTGTAGGATGCATGTACACATTTTTATGACAATGTTTACAGGTCATATACATTATATCATTGATACAATGTATATTTTTCCAGCGCACAATGTTTTGTTATTTTTTGTTTGATGTATGAACCTTTGTCGTGTGGCCTGATTTTATATAAATTCGCAAGGGCAAACGGTATGGTGAAATGTGGTCTAATGCAGTAGAGTCATTCAACAATTGGATACATGAAGCAAGGCATCTTCCTATCATTTAATTGGTCAATACAATATGCAGGAAAATGATGGAGAAGATGACGAAGCGTAGAGTCAAATCTAGTAAATGGCCCGGTGTGTTATGTCCTAAAATGGAGAAGAAATTGGCGTTGGAGTTGAAAACTGGTAGATCGTGGATTGTTGGTCAAGCTAACGATAACGTGTACAAGGTGTGCTCACACCCCTCGGTTTTGGTTGACGTAAGAAGGCGTACATGTTCATGTTTTCAGTGATAGTTGAATGAGTTCCTATTTTCATATGCGGTTGTTACATTCCAAAACAGTGGGAGGAACGTGTATGACTCGATTGATTTGTTTTACCGTGTAGAGAAGTTTCGGGCATCGTATTCTGGAACAATATTTCCAATTCCGACGACAGGCAAGCTAGCTTTCAACCCGAATGATTACCTCATTGCACCACCAATAGTGAAACGTCCCCCTAATAGGCTCAAGCGGAAAAGGATTCCATCCAAGGGCGAGGTAGTACAATGTATTTGATGTGGTCGTCGTAGGAAGATGGACAACCATAAAAGGAAGACATGTGAGGAACCGATATAGTTGTCTCCCACCGTGATCGATTATCGTTACTTTTGATGTCATTTATTTTCCCTAGTTTAAATGTTTAAGTTCGTTTCCAGTTTTTTTTAAATTCATATTTACCTAACATTGTTATTAGAGAATTTTCCTTTATCTGCAATATGTCGACAGTTTTCCCAGATTGACTTTGTATGCGTGTTGCTTGCATTTTTTCTAGATGATGTTTGTAGTTCATTGTACATAGTTTGTTTGAATATAATTGCATTTTAAAACCCAATCGTGTAATATGGGTATTTAGGTCGGACAACACCAACTAGTACCACCGTCTATTCCTAACTATCAATTTCTACGAGTTTTGGGGTTTAAAACTTCTATTTGCTCAAATAAAATGTTGTACGCACCAATAATCTTTTATGACGTTTTCAAAAAATCATGTTGTTACGTGTTAACGGTAATGGGCACATCGCCGTGCCTTAATTTGGTAATTGTTTCTGTACAATGTGCCCAAACATGGTTCCATTTAATTTGTGATTTTAAGGAAGATACATTGCATTTTGTAACGGAATCATACAAATAACTGTTGCCTAGTTAATACGTACATTATGGCTAGCTTACATCTGATACATGTTAACTATCACACATAATGTAAGCCAGCATAATATATTCAATAAACCACAACACCGGCATGTACAGCTATCCCGAAATTAAATACTCTTTCAACTTCTGTTGCCATTACACCACTAACACATTGGACTTACACACCAAACATCAACAAACAACAAAAACAGCAACACATAAATAAATTTCTTAAATTTGCACATGCAAACATAACATCCGCACAACACCAATAACATCATCCAGTCTTGCAAAAAACTTATTCTAACTGCCAAGTTATAAATAAAAATTTAAATTAACTTCCACAATATTAAACAAACCAACTATTATGTGCCACATTCTAATGCACCACACGTATTACAGTTTCTATTTTTGTATCATAACACATTGGTTTGCACATCAAAAAAACCATCACCTATTTATTCACATAGATTTTCCAACAAAAAAAGTTTGTTCATCAATGCACAGCCTGGGTAGACAGACCTAGTGTTCAGTGCCTTTAATGCAATCAAAATCAAATTGGGAATGGGAATCAAAAAAAAAAAAAATTGCACTTTGTTCACACAGATTTTCCAAAAAAATTTTTTTGTTCATTTCTACACAGCTTGGGTAGACAGACCTCTTCTCGGGTCATTCATGAACGTTTTCACCAAAGCAACTCGGAATGTGTTGGGGGTAAGTTTGTCCATTGAACTATCAATCTTCATATTGTGCACGTATTGGTGCATGATAAAACATATATAGATGCCACAACCAGTGTTGCATCAATGCATTAAAACAAACAACATTAATATGTTTGGCTTTATGGAATACAATCATATGTGAGAAAAACCATGTCATTTTTCAAAACACATACGAGTTTGCTACTTGTTAAGGACATTCGCTTACTGACTCCAGCGCACCGTCAATGTCATCAGTACCAACTTCACTAGCCAACGGCCCTTGTTCCAGTAGTCACTGCGTGTAGTCAACCACCTATTTTTTTCTGCAAAATAATGAGTACTGTTACGTTACAAATTTGGAAAAAATAACTAATTTCGGTTACCATAAATAACATCGAAACCTGGGCTTACCCTCTTCAAAGCCTCTGTCAAATGTTCATCTTTGATTCCTTTACGTTGCCTCTGAGAATTGTAATGGTCCATGTCCCACATTCTGAATCATGAACCATGATTGTCCAATGGTTTGAATAATAGATTGGGTAGTGGATGTATCTGTTTCCTCGTGAGGTGTTAAATTGGGCTTTCAGGTAACGATCTCTGGATGTCGAGCTTGGGTTCCGCATCATGTCCTGTACATACAATAACAATTACTATTTACCAACAACTATATCGTTCTGACACTAATTGCAATACAAAAACATGGTTCTGTTACCATACCACGCAAATCCTGCTATAAAAATATGATCGGTCAGCATATTTAGTTATAGCGGTCGCCCTCGTTTGCAAGTCCGTAAGAATATCGGCATACGCATCAATAACTTGATTGGAAAACAAGTAGGTCAATGTCGCGTGTCGTAATTACATATTTATGCAAATTAGGGAAAATCAATCTTAAATATATGCCACTTACACTACTTTTGATTGACGACTCTTGTACCAAAGATTGTATGTTCGTGAAACGTACTTGCACACCACTCCCTTCCCTACCCCATATTACATCTCTACAACACACGAAAACCACATAACCTTTTTTAGAAGTATTAACAAAATTTTTAGGAAACGTAAAAAATAACTCAATATGGTTACATACTCGTCACCCTTAAAACTATACATGTTCTCTAATCGTTTTTTCTCCTCCGGGCTAAGCATTTTCCACACAAGCTGTCGGTGGTTCATTTTAAAACTACCCCAAGTCTTTTCTAAGTCCGCACCTTCATCCACATAAACCAACTCCCAATTCGCATCCACATTCCCTTTACTCAGATTCTTATACTATTTAGTACGGCTAGCAACACTGGGATATTCATAAT
Source organism: Camellia sinensis (assembly GCF_055761805.1). Lineage (NCBI taxonomy): Eukaryota > Viridiplantae > Streptophyta > Magnoliopsida > Ericales > Theaceae > Camellia > Camellia sinensis. The sequence continues at coordinate 44,413,695 of NC_138969.1, read as the reverse complement.
CCGATAACCTCCATTCCCGTCTTCGCTTCTTCTTCACCCGTTTGACCAATGAATTTATGTTCGGACTTCGGACATGCACAAAACTAAACTGCGGGCACACCTCGCCTACAACATCTGCATTTCCCGTGTTGTCTGCCACAGTGGCCTATTAGAGGGGTGGCGTGATTTTAGACGACACTGCACATATTGTCTTACCAACCCCTGTGTCCGCATTTGCTACCGTGTGGTCAACCCCATCACAGACAAATGGTGACGTGTGTCCTTGCACTGACAGCTCACCATTATTTATGCACTTATCCTTCGTCACCCATTCAAACATATTGGCAGCAGTCGTTACAAATGTGGTTGTCACTGTCATGGGAAGACCCGAACTGCAATTATGTTTCATAACATTCTCAGCACAATCTATGCATCCCACTGGGTCAGACACTGTCATCCGGATACCAATACCATTCCTTGCTGATTGATTGACTTTGTGCGCCTCATGGTCGTTAATTTGATCTTCCAGTCTGATGATTTTTTCTTTCATATATGCCACAACCCCGGTTAGACGTTCTATTTTAGCGTCTTTTGCGTGTATAACATGATCAAAACCCATGAACATGTTGGTGCATTGCACACCAACCATCCGTTCCATTGCATTGACCCTCTTTTCCAACTCCTTCATTCATTTGTCCTTCTCCACTTTCTGCATCTTCAGTTCCTTAATCCTAAGCAATGCAATTTCCAAATCCTCATCTATAATTCCTTTTTTATCACAAATTACGTCCACTACTGGTGTGCTTGACAGATCAAGAAGGTTAGGGAACAAGTTCGTCAACCCTTCGCCTACAACAAGGACGTTACCATTATTCTTCACATAACCCCGCGCACAGTTTGTATTAATGCTACTAGCCCCCGACTCTGGTTCAATTTCAATGTCACCACAATTTGGGGAGTCTGGTTTCTAAAAATCAAAACTTGGATCTGGAATTTCCACATCTGCATTACCATCTCTATTCCCCTCACACACTGATTCCGGGGCCACATTCAACACCTCTGACATCCCAACATTCATATAACTAGTTCCCCTCTATTCCATTTCAGCCACATTGGTGTTCAGCTGGTACCATTCAATTTATTATCCCGGATAACTTCTTACAATTCACCTGCCAAAAAAATTATAGGCCACACAACCATTGCATATAAAATAAATTGATAATAACTTACATACAAATTCGTTCAAACCTTAAATGCATCTTTGGCCGTTAAATCCAACAATTTAATCCTGCTAATTAGATTGCCGATGTTCTAATTACAAAAGCGTGGAAAAAATTTAGGCTGCTTGGACTCGATTAGATTGGTGTGTTCACAAACAAAAAACAAAACAAAACAACCAATACATAAATTATCTAACAAACACTGTATTACGCAATGATGGTGGTGACTGCCCCTAATGTGGGTACGAATAACTTATCAGTAATGCAACCACATATCCCGTTACTTTTTCTGGCTTATGGTGAAAATCATTCAAGGACCCAATCAACGTATCATAGACTACTGCTGTCTAATTGTAGAGTCTTAGCATTTTCAATTTGTCCATGGCTCGAACATAGGCCCACCCAATTGACTCTGACGTAGTTGGAAAAAAAAAAAGTTTTGAACAAATGTACAGACATAAAAGTTTCACAACGTCCTCCTCATTATGTTACGTCTTTCCTTGTACCGCTTTAAGCATTAAATCTTTAATTGCTTTGGACGAAACCTTACCAATGTTTGGGCAACGACACTGGATGAAATCAAATTGTGGCTTCAATCCATAAGTCAAATCCAATTTTTCCAGACCACATTATGGCCCAAATATCAGTCTTATATCACTATTTCGTAGTGGTATGCTTTTCTCCCCGATGTTAAACTTCTCGTCCGATGGGTTGTACGTTTGAATTATTCGACAAACCATCTAGTCACATTTCTTGAAACCTTTTTTCGTCAGATTGTTAGTCCGTATAGCGTCCAACATCAGCCAAAATGGGGTTTTCTGCAAGTACCATATGTGTCATTTACGTAGCTCAGCTTCACCAACTGTCTTAATGACCCCAGCCATATTTGACCAATACATTAGCTTCGCCGAGTCAACAATAACCTTTTTTCATGCACCTTTACCGCCAGCACTGCCTGTTTTGTTATCCTTTAACGGCAACTTGCTTTGTCTTAGAACCACTAATCTTGTAGATGACGCTGTCCCCTTCCCTGATTCCCGTGTCCTTCCTCCTGCATTTCGCCGTGCTGTTGGTATCCGTGAACTACCTGTCACATTCAGCAACAATAATTACTACAAATAATTCAAAGCAAACCACATTGTTTTATAAGCAGTAATAGTTAATAACCGGGTTGCACAGGTACTGTTACTAAATTAATTGAAGTATTACCACGTGAACACACTAATAACTTGTAAAACACATATCCAACGAAAAAAAACCTAAACCACTACAAAAACCCACCATATACCACCACCCCACAAATACCCCTCACAACTCATCATCCCACACTACCTGTAACCTGATAACACCATTAACACATCACAAAAAAAAAAAAAAAAAAAAAACCACAAAGCAATAACCTTTACAAACAACGCCATCATGCCTTATATAAAAATTAACACATATACCAAACCACGATTCGTATTATGTTCCGATACCACCAATGTTACAATATAACACTCATAAACTGAACCACTAATTTCAGCACTTTAGTAAACAAAACTCACATAACATGCAACACAACATCACATTACACCCCTTCTCACCTACTCGGCTTTAAATAACCAATCCCACCGGCAACCACATCACATGCTCCGATACTTCATAGTACACCCATACGCAAACACAACAACCTGCCCACCCTTAACCCCAAGTCACACATAACGTAACAGGCCAATGAATTACGGTGTCAATGCTGATTTTTACAAATCACATTAGACAAACACAAACAACAATATTGCTCCCAACTGAAGCCTATTTTGTTATTCTTCTCCACGCATTCATAATATTCACATGTTCATTGGTGGTGTTTGTTCAAGATTATTTTACCTAACTTCTAGCTTTTAGCTTAAAAAAAGCAGATTCAAACAGTTTGGCAGACTTCAATCAGCTTCAGCTTAAACTTCTATAGCTTATGCGGAAGGTAAAAAAAGCTAAATTTCATAAACTGTTTGGAGCTGCTTCAGATTCTCACGGGGTTTATACGGACGGTACAGATACTTAAATGCCCTTAGTGTTTTGAATTATTTACTCTTATGCCACACACACACACATACACACACACACACACACACACACATATATATATATATATATATATATATATATATATTCTTTTTTTGCCCTAATCTTTCTCTTTGGCAATATACAGCAGCAAGTAGCAATGCAGCAGCATACCTGTGACTCTGGTTCGCTTTCGGCACTGGTTCACTTTTAGCGACGTGTGGCTCTAGTTTGTTTTCGGCTTTGGTTTGCTTTCGGCGATGTGCGGCTCTGGTTTGTTTCTGACGCTAGACCTCTTTCTCTATTTCTGGCTCTAGTTCATTTGCAGCTTTGGTTTGTTTCCTTCATCTCTGATTTTTCCTTTTCTCTCTTACTCGGCATACATGTATATATATATGTATTGTTTTGGTTATTTGTGATTTCGTCTATTTCAAATTTAATTGGGAAAAATAAGAATAGTTAGGGTTTAGGGAAAATTTTATTCATTCTTTAATGTTAATTTTTTTTGAGTTTTTGTTGTTAAAATTCATATTCAGAGCTCCACAATTGAAAATTTTAGGGTTACTCTGTTGTAATTAGAGTTTGGTTGCCCAGAAATTTCTGGAGATAAAAGAATGGATGATGTATCCAGAAAATTAATGTTTAATGCATCCAAAAAATTAGTGTTTGATAATGTATCTAGAAAATTATGTTGTGTTGATTAAATTTTGATTTATGCTGTGATTCACATGAAGTATATTACTACCATTTCAGAGTTTGTTTATGCACGTTCGATGATGTGTTCTAATTTCGTAATTCCCATCACATATTCATTTTATGTAAATTAATTAACCATCCTTTTGGAAGATTTTTTCGTAATCCTTACCACATATCCTTATACAGATTCTGTATCAAACATTGATCAATTGATTCATTCATTTCATTATATATATATATATATATAGAGAGAGAGAGAGAGAGAGACTAGTCAGCTCCAACTCCTACAGGAATATTACTATATCCAATCAATCTAAACACAAAATACTATCTAATCCTTCTAACAACAAATGGATCCTTATGATGGACCCAAACACATGAAACAGACATATATAGCTTCATTTGCTCCTCCATAATGCCACGATATTGTATAAGATGTTGTGACAAATTGTATCTCATTGAAGCCCATTAAAGCAAGGGTTAAGCCTACAATACTATATAACAAAGCATGCTTTCCAATACAATGTTCACACATGGAGATATTTTTCAAATTCATTTTTCTTCTTGATTTTTTTTGTTTGTTTGTGTTTTTGTTGTTAAAATTCATATTCAGAGCTCCACAATTGAAAATTTTAGGGTTGCTCTGTTGTAATTAGTGTTTGGTTGCCCAGAAATTTCTGGAGATAAAAGAATGGATGATGTATCTAGAAAATTAGTGTTTAATGTATCTAGATTTTTTATTTTTATTTTTATTAATATTGTCGAACTCCATTTTTAGTGTTATTTTGAGACCTTGTCTAATTTGTGATCTTTGACTCACCATTAAGAATCTATGTTTGCATGATTCTGTTTTAATGTCAAAAAAAAGAAAATATTTTTGATGATTTGTTTGTAAGTATTGGATGATGTTACCTTACATGTGTCTGTTGCTGTCTCATACACACCAATTTGTACATTGTTGAACAGAACTCATTTGTTGTATTATGTTGGACTAGTATATCCTTCATGCTTTGAAGGAGTGCTTAACACACCAATCTGTTGTTGTCTCACACACACCAATCTATTTTTTTATTTTTTTGTTGATATTGTTTTTAATAATATGAGTAAGGGTTTGTTCAAACCATTGTTGCAATTCAAGTGTTTTTATTATTATGATTTGTTTAATAGAAAATGAGTTCCCAACCACCATCACAATCTCTAACAACTACAAAGAGCAAGGGAAAAGCTTCCCAAAACTCCCAACCTTCACAAGGTTTAAAGGCACATTGGGACACAAAATCCACTGAAATTTTTATCAAACTTTGTGTGGAGCAAGTGAAAGCAGGTCACAAACCTGGTAAGCACTTAGACAGGGTTGGTTGGGAAACAATTATTAACAAGTTCAAAATTGCAACTGGAAAGTGATGTTCGCATTAAGCTTAAAAATCGTTGGGATACCTTAAAAAATGAGTGGGGTCTTTGGAAAAATCTATTGAGAGGTGAGACTGGGCTGGGGTTAGATCCCTTGACTGGAGCTATCATGGCATCTGTTGATTGGTGGAATTTGAAGCTGCAGGTTAGTGAATTATGTTAATTTTTTTTTGCTCACCTGTACTTGAGCTTTATGTCATACAACCCAAGCTCTGGAGTGTTTCTTGACACTAAGGGATCTCACACCCCACTTGGTGATGATACTGATACGGAAATCCATCTGTCTGAATTGAGCAGCCAATGTCTTCGCCAAAAAGAGGGTCCATTGAAGAAACAAAAGGGGAACAAAAAACAATCGGCTGCTGGTGAGTTGAGTAAGACACTTAACTGCATTGTCGATGCTGTGAAGGTATCATCTTCAACTAGTACACAGAATGCTGCTATGCAAAATCTGCAAACAATAACTGAGTGATTGGCTAAGATTGGCACAATCTCTAGCGTTAGTGAAGACAATGACCTTTTAGTTTGGGCTGCAAGGTTGTTCATGAAACCCTTACTTCGTGAGTCTTTCATGGCTTTGCCTAATGATGTGTTGCGTTTGAAGTTTATTAATCTTGAAATTGCTTTGGAAAGGCTCACATTCCTAGTTTTCATGATTAGTTCATTGTGCAAATGTTTTTTTTTTTTTAAAAAAAAAAAAAGACATTAGGACTACCTTCAATTAATTTGGCTTGATGTTGTATTTATGTTTGCCTCAGTGGCAGATTTGATTTGCGCTCTCACAAATGGAATATGAAGTATTATTGCAAGTTGTATTTGTCGGCTTGTGTGCCATGTGATTTTGTCCTTCCAAGTTCAGGTCATAGGCTTTAGCTATTATTTGTCCATTTGCTTGCAAGATTGGAAAGCAATTTTTAAAAAAATATTATTTTAAATGATGGACATTGCAATGACACTGTCTACATATACTCTCATGGTGAACTTGTTTGCCATTCTGAATTGTTAAACAACCAAGAGGCATTCCAATCTTTGCAGGTATTCTGTTGATGTTTGTCTAATTTTATTTTTTTGCCTATATCCTCTAAGTTTATGTGTTCAATTAATTTCTTATTGTTAAATTAATTTATTTTATCTATATCCTCTAATTTTATATTTATTTTATGTGTTAAATTAATTTCTTATTGAATGAATGTGGTACATGACTCCAATTTCTATACAGTATAAAAAGATGGACAATTTCAACAATGATGGTGATTATGATGATGATGACAATGTCGCTGGATCTTCACAACAACCAAATCACTCGTATGGGAATCCCTACCTAATGGTAGCAACAGTGGCAAGAACAATTTATGCAGAAAATTACCTAAATAAACAACCATGTAGGACATCTGCCCTCACAGGACATCAATGGATGTTAGAATTGCAACATGGTAATGCTACAAGAATATATGAAGATTTTAGAAAGGACGAGGATGTTTTTTTATCAATTGTGCAATTTATTAGAGATTAACTATGAACTACAAAGTGGGAAAAAAGTTGGGGCTCAACAACAAGTTGCTATTTTTTTTTTTATATATTGTTGGTCAACTTGCAAACAATAGAAATGCTCAAGAAAGATTTCAATTATTGGGTGAAACTATTTCAAAATACTTCCACTCTGTTTGAAAGGCGTGTGTGAAAATGTCCGTGATTGGGTGAAGCCTTGGCAGAGAAATGGGGTCCATCCGTACATAAAGAATAGCCGAAAATATTATCCTTATTTTAAGGTAACTAGAAATACTCTCTCTCTCTCTCTCTCTTAAAAAAAATATTTTCTGATATTTTTTGTATATAGAATTGCATTGGGGCAATTGATGGAACACATATCAAAGCTCATGTGGAAGCAGAATACTTACCCCGTTTCATAGGTAGGAAGGGATATGCTACACAAAACATATTAGTAGTGTGTGACTTTGATATGTGTTTCACCTTTTGTTTGCCTGGTTGGAATGAAAATGCACATGACACACGAATTTTTTGGGATACAATTAGGAATCAAAACAATAATTTTCCATATCCAAAAGGAGGTATGTATGTAACACAAATTAAGATTTATTCATTTATTCTATATTAGTTATATTTGTAATGAGTTCATATTTTACTTTGTAGATGAGTATTATTTGATTGATTCAAGCTATCCAAACACAAAGGGTTATCTTGTGCCGTACAAAAGGGAGATATCATTTAGCTTAATTTGACCATCGGCCTCCTCAAACTGCACATGAAAGATTCAACAAAACACATTCATCACTCAGGAGCGTAATAGAAAGATCATTTGGTGTTTGGAAAGCAAGATGGCCTTTTATGAAAGATATTCCATGCAATTACAATTTTGTTTGCCAATGGCAACTTGTTTGAGCTACTATGGCAATCCATAACTTCATTAGACGAACTAATTTAAGGGACATTGCATTTGACACTTATGATAAACATATTGAGTATGTCCCTGTTGACGAGGAAGCAATGGTAAGGGAAAATCGATATGGGCATCCGGTTCGTAATGATGATTATGAGATGGATTCAAGAAGATATGAGATTTAATGTCAATTTCTCAAGGAAATAATTATTAAAATATAATAATTTCATTTTTGTGTAATATTTATTTCATTGTTATTATTATCTAAAAATAATATCATTATGTTAATTTGGTGTTGGAATGATCTCCTAATATGTAATTAATAGCAAAAAGTCTAGATAATTTCAATTTACAACTAACAAGGGTAAAAAAAACATTCACATAGCAAAAAGCTACTTCACAGCTTATTTAACAAACACTACTCAGCAACTTAAATCTATAATCCAACAACTACACCAAATAGATTAACAACTTCTGATTCAAATTATAATCTATAATCTGTTAAGTTATAATCTATAATCTGTTTTAACAGCTACACCAAACGGCCACATTAACTTAGCTATCTACATGGATTACACTACATATGAAACTATCATATTTAACATATTAATATCAAGGCCCAAACGTCAAACAATGCAGCCCAAACACGAACATTGCACACACCACCTCATGATTCAACATTACACAACATTACACACACAAATCAACACTACAACTACACTTTACACACCACCATTTCTGAAATCACACACATAAACCATTGACAATTCCAAACAACTGTCATATTAAGCCGACATATACCAAACCCCTCATCGTACGCTACCGTACCCTAACATTCAGAATCTCATACACTATTACATGTGAAAACAACATCACTAACCCGATCGCCTCGTCGTCATATGACAAAAACAAGATACTAACATCGCCGCTTCGAATGTCCTCTACAAATCACGACCCAACCCCTCGTTATCACGCCCTAGGTTTTTTCCCTCCCACGATTGTACCAATTCGATGTATAATGAAAATGGAAATGAAGAACATTCAGTCACAATTGCATATGACATAAGCATGAAATCAACATTCACAACGTTAATCTTTCCATACCAGATACTGTGGGATTCGATCGCAAACGAGGGAAACCAGTAAAAGTCTATATTGCGCTTGGTGCAAATGTGTAAATTCCCATACATGCGAAATCCCACATTCACCCCTAATTCGGCCCCGCAACGTGTTTTTACCCTATACATTATTGTAACTTCACTAATACCAGGACTTTTGGGTCTAAAAGAAAACCCTAAGGACTAATCAATTCACAAAATCTATATTTGGGATTTAATGGTGCTTCACACTAAATTTTTTGTAATAAATAATTTCATATTAATAAAAAATTAAATATAAACTAATATTAAGACATCAATAAGATAGACAAAAAATATAAAATATAAAAAAAAATTAATTTGATCAGTGCGATGCACATAATTAAGCACACACTGTCTTATTTATTTGTATATCTAGATAATTTTTTTAGATATCATAATAATTAAATTAAAATAATATATATTATTAAATAAAAGTAGTGCTTTTCTCATGCTTAGGTGGCATATTATAAGGGCTTACTTTTTTCTAAGAGAGCCACGTCAACGTATATTTTCTTAATTGCATAGAGTGTTACACAAAGCCAAAGCCAAACCCAAAGCCAAAGCCAAAGCCAAACCCAAACCCAAACCCAAACCTAAGTTAAATTATATTACTTTACCTATTTTATATGGACTCTATATGACAAATATTTCTTTGTCATATATTTTTCATGATAAATTAAGATAATCCACAAACTAAATACCAATTTTGCATTTTGCGTTTTTCTTCTTAATTTTTTGAAGGGTATTAGGATTTTTTTAATGCTAAATTGTTTTTTTTCTTCTTATTTTCCTGTACATTATTCTCTGCCCAATTCCAATTATGTATTATTCAATATTATGGATTTATCATTTAAATTTTATAGTGATTTTATATATAAAATTATACTGCATTTCCTACATTATTTTATATAATTACAACTCTGACGAAAAAAAACTACACAACAATGATACTCTCGAGGAACCTCTAAAATTTGGATTTACTGTTTGAGTTACTTTTTCAATTATTGAATAGGAAGTTCTTTTATGTTTTGACATCATATTACAGATGATTAATCACTTCACATACTAAGATATATCTATCATTTGGATGTTTTCATTATTTTTTCTTTTTGGGTTTAAATATTATAATGTGATTCTTTTTTGGTTAGTCGTTGTTGAATTTTTTTTATATAATTGATATTTTAATTTAATTAAGAGTGTTTATTTTACAACACTCTTAATTTTAATTTAAAGTCAAATTAAAGTATGGTTTCAATTATTTATTTTGATAATACTGATGCTATTGTTCTATAAAATTGTTATTTGAATACTTATATATATTAATTTTAGTTAAATTATTTGTGTATTATGATAATTTTAATTCTATCATATTAGAAAAGTGTAATTATCATATAATAATTTTGTATAATATATATTAAATTATAAAATAGTAAAAAAAGTACACATTTTGATATTAAAAATAATATTTAAATTAGAAGAAGAATTAGTAACATAAAATTAAAAGTAATTCTAACTATTTAATTTTCTTTTATATTCATTTGGAAAAAAAATATAGAAATAGAAATTATATAAAATTTATTAAAAAATTAAATATAAATATGTTGTAGTTAGATTATCATATAATGATTTTATATGATATATATGTGTGTGTGTGTGCGCGCGCGCGCGCGTGCATGTGTAAATTAAATTATAAGATTTTAAAATAAGCACTTTTAATTAAATTAAACTATCAACTATATAAAAAAAATTCAATAATGATAACCAAACAATAATCACATAACAACATCTAAACCCCCAAAAAATTAATAATAATGAAAACATCCAAACGACAAATACAGAGAAATAGAGAGTAAGACCTAAGTTAGGTGGTCAATTTAAATCAGGCCATGATTGTCCTGGCTTTGAAAGGTTGGAAGCAGAATTCTCAGAGGAAGAAATCAGGGTTGTAGTGAGGGATTGTAATGGAAAGAAGGCTCCAAGGCCAGGTGGTTTTAACATGGCCTATTTTCAAAAATTCTAGAAGATGATGAAAGGTGATTTACTGAAGTTCTTCAAGGAGTTTCATAGGAATAGCAAGTTAGTTATGGGAATTAATAGCTCCTTTATTTCACTAATACCAAAGATTGAAAATCCAGTGGGGTTTGGGGACTATAAACCAATAAGCCTAGTTGGATCATTATATAAAGTATTAGCAAAAGTATTGTCTAGTAGACTAAAAGTAGTGCTTCCCCACATCATCAGTGACACCCAATCAACTTTCTTAGGAGGAAGGATCATACTAGATGGTGTGCTTATTGCTAATGAGGTTGTGGATGCATGGAGAAAAGCTAAAAAGAAGTGAGTGATTATCAAGCTTGATTTTAAAAAGGCTTTTGATTCTATGAATTGGTGCTTCTTATCATCTATGCTTTCGAATTTTGGGTTTGAAGTAAAATTGATTAGTTGGATAAAAGAATGTGTTACCACTGCAAAACTGTTAGTATTGGTTAATGGTTCACCAACTGAAGAGTTTTGCCCACAAAAGGGTCTTAGACAAAGTGATCCTTTGTTCCCTCTCTTGTTCAACTTAGCAGCTGAGGGCCTTAATATTCTTATGTCAAGAGCACAATAGATATGCCTGATTAAAGGGGTGCAGATTGTTGCTAGTGGTGTGATGTTATCTCATCTACAATTTGCAAATGATTCTATATTATTCTGTGAAGCAAAGGAGGAGAAAGTGTGTAATATTAAGAGGGTTTTAAGATTGTTCGAATTGATCTCTAAGCTGAAAATAAATTACCATAAGAGTCAGGGGTGTGGAAGAGGTGTACTTGAGGAGTCTCTCTCTATTTTTGCTACAAAACTAAATTGCAAATCCAAGACATTACCTTTGAAGTATTTGAGGCTGTCTTTGGGGGCTAATCCAAATATAAAGGCAACTTGGAAGCCAATTCTTGACAAAGTCAGAAGCAGATTAGCAGGGTGGAAAAGGAAGCTGGTATCATTTACAGAGAGGCTCACTCTATTAAAATATGTAACTTCTACCTTGCTAATGTACTATTTATCTTTATTTAGAATGCCAAAATGGGTAGCAAGAGAACTAGAGAAATTACAGACTGCTTTTCTTTGGGGTGGTTCTGAGACAAGAAGATCAATTCACCTGGTTAAATGGAATGAACTAACAAATTCTGTGAAGCAAAAGGGGTTAGGCATAAGGAGAGTAAGGCTAGTAAATGATTCTACGTTGTTAAAATGGTTGTGGAGGTTTGGCAAGGAGAAAGATGCTTTGTGGAGAAAGATCATTTGTAGTAAATAAAATTTGGATGTAAAAATCTGGTGCCCCTTTTTTAGCTCAAGCAGTAGGTACTCTTGTGTGTGAAAATGAATCATTTTCGTAGCTGATAGGAGAAATAACTTGATGGTGTTCTATATTTATAATTTTCATGTTAAGGTAGGGGATGGTGAAAGAACTAAATTTTGGAAGGACAAATGGTGCTTCAATTTTTGTTTGAAAGATGAGTTTTCTATCCTTTATGGATTGGTGATAGAGAATGAGGAATCCCTGAGATTGTTGTATCAGAGGATGGTGGTTTCAAGGGACTGGAACTTTCAATTTAGAAGAAGATTGTATGAGTGGGAAGAGAGGGAAGTAATTAGACTCAATGAGCTTCTAGTGTCTAGCCCTGGTATGTGTGATGGTCTAGAGGATAGCCTAACCTAGTTTGCTATATACTCTAAAGTGTTCTCTGTGTCTTCTATCTATATAGAAATGAAGATGTATCCCTTGGTCCCTCCCTTAGAACTAGTAAGTTAGTGTGGAATAAAATTGCACCTCCAAAAGTTCAATTTTTTATGTTGGTTAGCTTGGAAAAACAGAGTCAAGACAGTTGATTTTCTCCAAAAAATTGGTGTTATTCAAGCTAATGCATCAGCTTTTTGTGTTTTCTGTAAAGCTGAAAATGAATCAGTTTGCCATGCTTTGTTGCACCGTCATTTTGCTTGGAAGGTATGGGCTACAGCATTAAATTGATGGGAGGTGCAAGGGGCTTTACCATGTAATGCTGAAGCGTACTACAATGGTGTGAAGGAGAAAGACTTAATAGAAAAGAAAAAATGTTATGGAAAGTCATACCTCTAGTAGTCTTGTGGTTATTGTGGAAGCTTAGAAATGAATGTGTTTTTCAAGCAGCTATACCTAAGTTGGAGTATTTGTGTGACTTGATTAAGATAAGAGTTGCTTTGTGGTTGAATCAAAGCTATAAGGAGTTTCACTTCACAGTGCAGAATTTCTTGAGCAATTTGAGGCAAAACAGATGCTGTTTTGGGAGTAGAATTGTCTTGGGCTGATATAGTACTCATTGCCGCTATGTGCATTTCTCTTGTATTTGTTGTGTCTATGTTGTGCTCATCTGCTAGTGTAAATTTTGGTTTTTGGGTTAGTGTTTTACCAACTGTGTGTGGTGCTAGCAAATGAATGAGCAAGCTTCTCGGTACCAATATAGTTGGGATCGGATCGTTTTGTTATGATACTTTTTGCACCCTCACTCTTTATTGATGATTGTCATTGAATTATTGCTTGATCATTATCAATAAAGTGTCTTTTCGGCTGTTTCAAAAAAAAAAAAAATCCAAACGATAGATGTATCTCAGTGTGTGAAGTGATTAATCATTTGTAATATGATGTCAAAACATAAAAGAACTTACTGTTCAACAATTGAAAAAGTAACTCAAGTAGTAAATCCAAACTTTAGAAGTTCCTCGAGAGTATAATTGTTATGCAGTTTTTCCTCTTGTGAGTTGATTATATAAAATAATGTAAGAAATGAAGTATGATTTCATATAGAAAAATGGTATTGGATATAGAATAATGCACAGGAAAATAAGAAGAAAAAAAAAAAGGAAAAAAAGAGAGGCAATTTAGTATTAAAAAAATAATCCTAAGACGCTTGAAAGAATTAAGAGAAAAGAAACGTAAAACACAAAATTGGTGTTGAGTTTGTAAATTATCTCCATTTATCATGAAAAATATATAAAATAAATAAATATTTGTCAAATAGAGTTCATATAAAATAGGTAAAGTTAGTAAATTTAAATTACGTTTATATTTGTGTAGAACTCTATATATAATTAAAAAAATACATGTTTTATAATATGTCACTTAAATATAGAAAAAAATACTACTTTTAATAATATATGTATATATTAGAAGACATTTAGTAATTGTTGTCTCTAGAAGTACATTTATTACTAACATTTTTAAATTTTTGTCATTCAAAATCCTTTTTTTAGGAAAAACGTTTCGAGGTGACTTTTAGTGACAATTCTCGTGACGACAATAATTGGTTCCCTAATTTTTTTGCAGCAAATTTTTTTTTTTGCTTTTGGAGATGAATAATTTTAGTTCCTATAATTCTTATATGTTATAGTTTGTGAGATTTCAATTATGGTTCAATTTATTTTATATATTATATCGACAGTGCTAAGACAAATTTTCGGATAAGCAGAACTAAACAAAATATATGGAGTGTAAATTTAGTAACAATAATAATGAAAGCAGTAGAAAAGTGAAGATTGAGAACCAAGAACTACCTAAGAGAACATTTTCGTTACTTGGGGTTGACTATCACGGCAGCGGGAGAGATTGATGCAATTGTAGTCCATAAAATTAAAACAGGGTGGCTTAAGTGGAGAAGTGCGTCTGGGATACTATGCAGTAAACGAGTACCCACTAAACTAAAAGGAAAGTTCTATAGAATGGCTATTAGACCAGTAATGTTATATGAGACAGAGCGTTGGGAAACTAAGAAACAACATATAGATAAGATGAGTGTTGTTGGGATGAGGATGCTAAGGTGGATGTGTGACAAGATTAGAAAAGAAAGAATTAGGAATGAGTATATCTAGGAATAGGTAGGAGTAGCTGTCACGACCTAAACCCGCCCCTATGGGTTTAGCACTGTAACCGGCCAGTAATCCGTGATTACCGAAGGCTTGCTTATCAGTAATGACAGTAATACAGAGTAAAAGGGTTGACGGAAGCCAAAACAGTAAATAAAAGATGCCCAATGAGTTGTGACAATCTGGATGCAAAAAGACTTTTTATAAACATGCCACACCTGATAACCAAAACATATGAACATGCGACATACACACAAACATCCATGTCAGGGACCAAATCCCTAACTATAACTGTACAGTTAAGTCTTAAACATTTATTACAGATCAGAAACAAAAGGGTGAAAATAAGACACCCCAAAATAGCCTTAGCTTGAACAGACTCGGAACCTCGAGGTGAGGCACGGTGGTTGGCTTGACAAAACGAGAGCTTAACTTGACGCTCCTAGCATCGGTCCGATGCCTGGACACCTACATATAAATATAAACAGTGAGCAAAAGGCCAGTGAATAACAGCTGTGTAAAGAGGTTAAGAATGAATGTCCTTTCAGTAATTAAACAGTCATATCAGTCATTTAGAAACCAAAGTAGTCATATGTGGTACATCCAATAGCAAAACAGTACAGTAGGTCTTAACAGACCGAACAGTCAGTTGATGTCCATCATAACGGTAAACAGTAGTAGTTCCAACATGGGAACTGACAGAGATCTCTGTAACAGTAGCAGTAACAGTAACAGTAGGTTGTTATGGATGCCACGAGTACAGTTTACAAATAGGACAAACATTCATTCATTGAACAATAACATTTCAGTAAGCAGTACAATTGATCATTCAGAAAATAATCATAATTGAACATATCTTTACAACATTGTTACTCACGGAGCACTGGGCTACGGATAGGCTAATGAGCGTCCTCGGATACCAACCCTACACAGTTACAGAACGAACACACACTAAGTTACGTACTAGGGAATCAATAACTTAGCCCCTTATCTAGACTTGGTGTGGTTCTATAACATTATCCTCATTAAGATGCCTTAAACTAGGCTTAGGAATGCCTAGGATGGAATGAGGATGCAAAAATGCACTTTAAAACACTTTTCAAATTTTTGCTGAAACAGGGGTCTTGCTCTAGCGTGGCTTTCTACGCTCGAGCGAGCATGCCAAAACAGAGGGGTTGCTCGAGCATGGACTTCCTCACTCGAGCGGTCTGTAAAAATGCTAAAAGTGCTGGATGTTGAAAATCTCCGCTCGACGCTCGCTCGATGCTCACTCGAGCGTGTGACACAATCTTCGCTCGAGCGTAGGTTCCTTCGCTTGAGCGTACGTCTGCACACGTAGAAAACCTGAAAGCTCGCAATCTACGCTCGAGCCAACATTCCGTCGCTCGAGCGGAGCTCTGAACAAAACGATGGTCGCTCGAGTGTGGAATCCCTCGCTCGAGCGTGGAAGCCAAATCTGGAATTTCCAGATTTGCCTTCAAAGCTCAAACCAAGCATTCAACACATCAAAACTCAACCTTTTGGGCCAATTTTCTGGAAAACACTTGCAAACTCATACTACAACATGTTTTGAAGATTAATTTTGTAAAATCAAGCCCAAATGTGAGACAATTCAACACAATTTCAAAGAAACCTCCAAGAATAAAACTTAAATGCAACATGCATGATCTCCCTTGAATTTCAACACTTCAAACCAAGATTAAACTGGCAATTTGATAGAGAGACATGGTGAATTCATGGACTACAACAAAATTATGAACTAGCATGTGAGGATTCCATGAAAAACAACTTCAAAATGCTATGATATGAGCATGCATGCATGAATTAACTCTCAATTCAACTCTTTCACAATAATTCTTGACTTTAAACTCCAAATCTCCATGAACCATGCAAGAAACAACTCAATTACATAGATGAGGGGATGGATTCCCTACCTTAGGTCTTGAATTCAAAGTGTACAAGCTCAATTTTGCAAATTCCCCTTAAGTCTTCTAAGTTTCCAAGCAAAGCTCTTGATGAAACCAATTTCTCCTACTCTCCCTCTCTCTCTCGGTTTGGTCTAAGGAAATGGCTGAATAATGGTGCATCAAGAATGAATTAAACTCCAAACAATGCCCCTAAAGTGGCCCACTAAGCATGGCAAAAGTGTAATTAACTTTGATTCAACCATTAATCATTATTTAATCTAATTTAATCATTCCAAACCAAATTTTAATTAAACCTACCATAAAATCACATAAATTCTAATTAGTATAAGTCACTAATCAATTTTTTGTTCGGTCGCCGATAAGACCTTCAATTCGCAGTTCAAAGTTAAAACATGAACAAATTCATTCAAAAATCAAACAGATATAAATGCATTCAAAACAATACACTCATACAATCAGTTCAGAATTTCATTCTTATCAGTTACTTATCATGCTTAATCATAGATTAGCACTAATCAGAGGTGAGGGTTGTCACAGTAGCATCAATAGAAGATAAGTTGAGAAAGAATAGATTGAAATTATTTGGTCATATTCAACGGAGACCAACAGAGATAGTAGTGAAGAGATGCAATGCAGTGACGGTAAATGGAAGTGTTATGAGGCTGGATAGACCTAAATTGACGTTGGCTAGCGTAGTAAATAGAGATATGAATTACTTAATTTGACTAAGAAATGGCCTTTGATAGAGCCGCATAGGGAAGAATGATTCATGTAACCGACCCCATTTGATGGGATTTAAGGCTTGGTTTGGTTTAGTATTATATCAACAGTGCTACATACACAATATTAAAACACAAAAAGTGCACTGTATGGTTTAAATTTATTTTAAATATGCTCCACATAACATTAGAAATAGATCTCAACTCTATATATTATACTTTTTGTGTTTTAATTATAAGCATCTATTATTTCTGGCCTATATATGGATACTAGTTGCGAGCCGTCATGCTTCGCACGATCACCTATGCCCCATGGTTCAAGCAAATTTTAACATGAAATCAAATCAAATGTAGTATGAGATAAGCCCTACTCTCAATGTAAGTGGAAGAAATTGATATGTCTGTAGCAAGATTAAGAATATCCAGTCCATTATTAGTTTTAGTCATGCCTGTAGTGTTTCTTCTTCTTTTTTTTTTTAAGTAAAAGAAAGTTAATTATCATGTTGAAGTAACATAGTACAAAACAAAATAGAGAATACCTAGCTTTTAGTCAATTTTACTTTATAAAGGTATTCCAAATAAATAATAAAGAAAATAGTATAATTAGAAGCTACTCATTTATACAAAGAGCAAAATAATGGCAACTTCCCAAATTTTCCAACATAGATTAAGACAATGTCACATGATACATGAATAAACCAACCACCATCCACAAGGTAAAACTAACAGAAAATAGTTTGAAAGTAAAATAATGTTCTAAATTAACATCTTATAAATATATTCAAAGCAATAGTATCAACTGAAAAATGGTCAAAAGTCATGTAAACAATCTTGGTAAACTATGAGATGAAGATGATTGTTTTGCCTCTTATTATTCCACCACAAAATTTGTTTCTTAGGTAGTGACTATATTTCCATCTTTTATCATATTTACTTAAGAAATTTGTTCTTTATACCACAATAGAGTTGGAATTCCTTTGAGATTCTAAAATGTCAAGCTACTCTCTTTAGATCCCTCCTTTTCATATCCAAGGCATTTCTAAAGTGCTCATGTGATGGTAGAAGTCTCGTGATGATTGAGGACACAAAATCATTAGTGCATTTTCATGAATTTTTTATAATTTTGTAAATTGCAGCAAGTTTATGAAGAATCTTTTTTTTTAAAAAAAAAAAAAAAACAATCATGATTTAAACTTCCATTTTCTATATTCTTACGGGGAGAGAAAAAAACAAAAGTTAGGGAGAAGGGCAAAGGGAAGCATTGAATTATCTGATTTATTAACAGGATTTCCAAGCGCCAATGAATATGGACTACACAACATCAAAGCACTCATATAATAAATTGAACAATGGTCAAGTTTCAACAACGTCAAATTCCTTCTAGAAAGCAATTGAGAGTTAGTTCTGGAAGTAAATTTTGAATTAATACATAAATTCAAAGCGTAAGAACCAAAAACATTAAAAGCAAATAAAAATTAAAAGAAAGAATTGACAAGAAAGAAAGCTCTACCTTTTAGAAAAGAATATTCTTTGCAATTCTAGTCACGATTTTGCTATGAAGATCACCTCCTGAAAATTAGAAAAAGAAAATAAACATTAAGCTACAAGAAATTCACAACAACAAAAAAAAGGGGGGGGGGGGAAATAAAAAGGAACATTAAAAAAATATAGAAAAAAGATCCATATAAAAAGCAGGAGCAATTCTTTTACCAAAAATGAACAAGAGCACATGATAATTGTATAATCGATTCCACAATCAACAAAAAATAAAAGAGAAAAAAGAAAACGGCTAATAAAACAAAGATCCATAGAAAAGTAAGGGGAAGATCCTGCTTTATACCTTAATTATTCTCTTCTATGAAAAGAAACATCAAGCAGTGATTTACATATATGCTTTCACTAATTTTAGGTCTAGAATATTTTTTAGGCGAAGAGATGCAAACCAACCATCAAAATATAATTTGTCAAAAATGTATTTTATACACTTATTGGAAGAGCTATAGCAAGACTAAAGACTCCAAAACAAGACATTGAACAATGGTATTCTATTAATAGGTTACTTCTCTTTAAAAAAAGGCACAACCAAAATATTCAATCATAAAAAAAATATTTGATAATTTTGCATCTTCACTTGCACCATTTATATAGCATTCTCCTTCTCTTCACTTTGCTCTTTGAATCGTTACATGTACTGTAAAGATTATAGAAAAAATTCTTGCAGAGGCAGTATTCAAATACATACACTAACAAGAAAAGTGACTTTTGTAAGTTGACTTACATTGCCCTCAAGCAAAATAGATTTTTCACTTGGATCACTGAATTTCTTGATTGTCATATCCAAAGCATCTGCAATAATATGGATTCCATGCAATAGGGAAAGGGAAACATTTAAATGGGAACATACTGCTCTATCTACTAAAATAATAGATTGATTGTAATATCACAAGAAGCGTTCTTTATTATTACCAGTTAGGGATGTACTTGAACAATTTGTCATAAAGCATCATTATTTGCAAGAATTTATAAACAATGCATATTAAGGCCTAGTTTGGGAAGACTAAATAAGTGCACTTTTTGACTTTTTATGAAATATGTATGCAATCCAATCTTAAAAAGAACCTTCAACATATTCACAAACTTGCTCAGTAGTGTCCTCTTCAATCTATTGATGAATATTGGTACACTTTTCAATCTTTTTTTTTTCTTCCATCCAAGCATAGAAAATAAGAAAATGGCAGTCATGTTTTCATAAATTTCTCCTGCTTTTTGGGTTACATAAATCAAAGAGTCGGAATTTGCAAGTTTTAACCCCAAAATCCCTTATGTTAGTTTTTTCTATGTTTTGTTGATAAATGAAATGGAACATGTATGAGCGCAGAATAATTTTTTCATATAATCATGTTGATCAAGTTTGCACGCCTCCAAACGTCGTCGCTTTGTTACCTAAAAACAAAAAAGTGAGCTAGCCGTCGGGTGTGTGCCGGAAACCTCTAAGTCAGCAAAATAGACAATAGACACAAAAGCTCTGTGTATTTAAGAATAAGGATTGTGATACTTGTGCATAGGTCCTGTCATGAGCTTTTATAGATTTTGCCTGGCACAATTCTAGTAGGATTCTAACTCTCTTCAGTAGTCCTCTTAGGAATGAGATTAGTAGTCCTCTTAGGAATCACATTCCCAATGATAATACCTATCATGATAACACCGTACTTACTGCCAACCAAGTGAGATGGTTTCAACTCTTTTACTTAGGCCGGCGGTATGGTCAACCGAGCTAACACGTCTCAATGTTGCCCTAGATAACACTGGTAGCCCCAATTGCAGGATAGTGCCTCACCGAGCTATACTTAGTTTGGCCTTCTTCCTTGCTAACACCTCGGCCTACTACAGGGCCTAGCTTTAGATAGCCTGGTCAAACCCCTGGCGACGTCTTTGTCCGATTTGGTGTCCAGATGACCTAGGACCAGGCTATCTAAGCTTTCACATCGACCCGTAGCTTGACCCAATGTTTAAGATAGATGGACTGAGCACAGCCTAATTTATTGACATAAATTACTCTCTCAATTGCCCCTTAATTCCATCTGCAAAGCATGATTGAGATTATTGATTTCTAGCTGAGCTACCCAAGCTCAACTGATCTCAAACCAACTGAGCTGAAATAATCATGCCAACCGAGCTAAGACTTGCTTGGATTCTTGAAATTGTGCCGGTCGCACAGCCTGTCATCCCATGTACCTGATATCATGTCCTTACTAGGACATGTGGCATGCGTCGATTGCCCCCTCGTACTTTGCTAGCCGTTTTATACTGCCCAAAATTTTGAAAAGACCCGCCATTTTGGCTCCATCACATATACAACCCCTCAGCCTTGAACAGTCACCGATACTGTTCATATTCTAACCTAAAAAATCCTTGCAATCATAACTCCAATCTTGCATTTGACTGCATTCAAGCCCTGGTAACCATTGTTTTCATCATCAAATCAAATTCAACTCTGTTACTGGAACGCCATTTGCTAATCAGTGTCACACTCTCCACTAAAAACTTGTAAGTTTTATGTTCTTTCGAACACTCTATATGATGTTTTACATGTTCTTAGCGTTTTTAGCATTACAAACTTATCATAGTGACACTACAATAGTATTTTTAGTACTGTTATGTGCTATAATGTGCCTAGAACTAAATTAGCTTCCCCCACTCCATACCTTAGGACGAACTCCCCCTTGACTAGAACTAAAATCGAACAAGAACTTTGGCTTTGATCCAAAATCGTACTGAAACCGAGCTACAAACCTGTTTGTGCTCATTTAGATGTATCTCGTCGAACTAGGAACCATTATCTAAACACTACCGGGCTCCCACCTGGCCCTTTACATGGACCGAGCTAAAACCTTGTCTTTCTCCAGGACTAGGATATAACCTTGCCTCAGTTTTTGGCCGTGCTACACGTCGCACACACTTTCAAGGCCGAGCAAAGTAATTTACACTAATGCCTTAGCCCGGTTACCAACGGCCATAACATATTCTATGTTCTTCACTGTGTAGACTTGACTAGGTTTATTCAGGCACACCATTCACTACAACGCTGAGCTAAGGAGCTGAGCGGATACTTGTAAACAACTAAGGCCACACCTATGGAAAAATACCGGTTCCTGGTGAGTTCGCCTGGTGTTGTAGCCGAATTCCGAAAGGATTACCTTGACGACGTACAATTTACCCTAGCCGAGCTGGACACCATGCCATGGGGCAATCTTGGTTTTATCCCTTTTACCCTTATATCCATCGTAGTGGCAGGGCTTCGATTCTCTGTCTAGCCCCTTATCTACGAGTTTCTTAGGCAAACCAGATTATGCCCCACTCAATTATCCACAAACACATACAGAATAATAAATGGAATAGCCGAGCTAAACTACTGTTTCGGTCTCAACCTTGGATTGGCCGAGCAATTTCACCAATACTCGCTCGGCCAAAATGACGACGGTTGGGTTTATTACCTTTGTATCAGAAAGGGCCGAGAGAAAATCGTCAAACACACACCAGACAAGGATCTGAACGACAATGATTTTCTCTAGGTCTTTGGCAATTTTCAAGACTAGGAGGCCTAAATACCGGGCTATAATATCAACTGGAATAAAGGGACCCTTGGTGAGCATAGCTAAATTTTTCAAAAAATTGGTACCATTACATAGCTGTGCTAACACTTTGTTCTATTCGCAGATCTGAATCGGTTGAAAGTAGACTACGCCCACGCCAACCAAGCCGCATTACGAGCCGCACTATGGTATCGTCACTGCGACTGGACTGAGCTATTAGGAGTCGTACTAACATATCGATATAGCAGCAAGAGAAAAAGCAGAGTTACAGACTTCTTGCTTGAGTCTTCACCCGAACTTGATCCCAACCTACCCCAAATCAACCTTATTAACCTTACAGAAGAACAAGAGATAGAGAAAATGCGAGTTGTTCGTGCCTTTATCTCCAAGCAAGCTTCTGCTTCAAACGTCGAAGTTCAGACCGAGCTTTCCCTTCCTAGTCAGTCACGTGAGATCGTCGTCACCCTTTCGTCCACTAGGGCTACCTCATCTCGGCCTGGCAAAAGGCCACGCACTTCGATGTCCTAACCGTAGTGGCTGGAAAATGAGGAGGATACTGAACTGCCAGAATCTGAGTTGCTAGCAACCCAGCTTGCTAAAGAGGGTCGGTACTCTGACCGCACTGGTTCCTCTTCTCCACCGGTTTGGGCTCCAACCGTGACCTTTAAAGGCCGCGTTGTGACCATAACTGACTCAGTGGCCATTGAAAAGGACCACCAGCCGGTCTTCAGCTTATCAAAAAGCCTATGCCTTCTAGCCGATATGGAAAAACACAACTACCTGACCGAACTAAAAGCGATTTGGTCTGTTACCAAGTCGATGGTTCTTGTAAGTCACCTACTTTCATATTTTCATACTCTTTTGCAAACTGTCTGCTCGGTGATTCTAATAACTTTAATTCGGATTGCAGGCCATGCAAAAAATACCATGTGGCCCACAAACGGGTGATTAAACTGCGAAAGACAGCGCAGGCAGCAATAGTTGATGCAGACGCTAAGGCAGCCGAGCTGAAGGAGGTAAAGACACAGCTGGCTGAGCTAGCTACTGAAAAAGAAAGGCTAGCCAAGCTAGTTAGTGCGGCAAAAGCTGATAAGCAAAAAGCCTTAGCCGAGAAAAAAGTCTGCTGGTTGCGCAAACTCGCCAAGATTAAGAAGAAAAAGAACACCGAGATCCAGGAGCTGCAAAAAAAGATGAAGGAAGCTGAGGACTGAGGTTTTAAAGAAGGTGAAGACACCTATATCCAGTAGTGCGAGGCGGCCAAAGACATCTTTTTCAAATGCGGCTGGAAGGCGGTGGCGGTTGAGCTCGGTCAGGCACAAGATTCTGCTATGTTCCTCAATCCCCTTCTCCACTACATACCGAGCTATATGACAGACTACGCAAATACTGTTCAACAGAAATTCTTAGTTATGGAGGAGGATAGCCTGGCCCCCAACAATGCTCCAGTTGATCTTCTTGTTCGGTCGGAGAGGCCTGACCGGACTAAACCAAGCTTGGTGGTTGAAGAAAGCATCACCGACCTAACTCTGGAGGTTGACGCTAGAACTGTCCTGGCGAACGGTGAAATCGGTGATGGGGCTAACGCCGAGCTGGAAGGCCTACTCAGTTAACCATGCTACGACTATTCTTCTTTCACTTTTGTTTTTCTGCTATGTATTTGGGCTATAAGCCCTATCCTTTGTAAGCATTTTCTTTTTAATGAAAATTTTTTGATCTTTTTGCTCGGATACTGTGTTTGTTCTTCAATATTGTGTAACATATTGTCTGCATGCCTAGCCGAATTAACCACCTCGGCCATACCTTCACCTGCCAACCTTTATTGCCGAGATACCTATCTTAGCGAATGAATCCAAAAAGTGTGTTGGACAATTCGGCCAACTTGTAATGGCCGCGATATTTATCTCGGCAAAAGAGGGAAAAATGTTGGTCAAAACCTGCCAACCTTCTTAAGCCTAGATCCTTATTTCAACTATAAATTCGCCAAGAATCTTCTCCGGCGCTCAATAATTTGGCTGGTTCCTAATCCTTTCTAGAATTTTATAAATCGGGATCCAGAACACAGTGGTGACTGTCTATGTAGCCCTCAACCCTGTTTCTTGCCCATTAAATCCAGTATTACCTCAGTTTCACTTGGGCAAGCCGTTTCTTTTCTCCTGCTTCGGAGCCTTCGTTCCTAGTGTATTATCTTCTGCTCTGGCATATTTCTCGATCCTTGCCATGAGCTCCTCCATACTCTTTGGTAGAGTCTTTGTAAGTGACTTTCAAAGCGTGCAATCATCCTCCAGGCCGTTCTTAAAAGACACGACCGCCAGGTCTTAGTTGCATCCCGATATTCGGTTGAATACTTCATAATACCTTTGGTGTAAGCCTTGAGGCTTTCACCCTCGCCGAATTTTAGTGCCATCAGGGAGTCTATCCTCAATGGCTATAACTTGTTTGTAACAAACCTGGCCGCAAACATCTCAGCCAGGCCTTACTAACTCTTTTACAGTTCCTTTTGGCAACTTGTGAAACCAATCTAAAACGATTTTCCCAAAAGATGAGGGAAACAACTTGCATATCAACGGTTCGTTCTCGGTATACTAGGCTATTAAATTCATATATAAGCCGACGTGAAAGTTCGGATTGGATTTACCATAATAAATCTAGTACCTCGACATATGGAACCTTTTTGAAGCCTCAAACCTATCCAACTCCACTGAGACTGGCGTTCTCGGCTTCACGAGAGATGTAACCTCGGCATTCTGGCGCTTCCTCTAGAGGTAGTCCCTCAAATCCTCCTTAGTCCGACCAGGAGCTCGGCTATCAACGGATTTCAACCTTTTTGGTGTGCTGCTTCCGATGCCATTATGCGTCATCTTGGACTTTTCTTCATTCATCATGTCAAAAGAAAGTTCTTTCCCTTGAACATGCCGATGTTCCTTGGTATAAGTTCCCTTGGTACGAGGTGTCCTCTAAGACTCTCCTCTCATTGACTCTGCTCACTCGGCATCCTGTGAAGGCCAATGTGAGTGTTCCTTCACATTGTCATGCTGAAGGACTGCTGGAATTTCTTTTTGCCTCCATTTTTGGGCATTGTTTAGGGCCGCTAGAATCGGCGTGTCCTTCAACGGAAATAGTGGTTACATGATGTTGTTCTGCATCATGAAGTTGACAACCGATTGTAGGTCTGCCAACTTGTTGGCCATTCCCTTCATCTCGTCATCTCTCCTCAAGCATCTATCTTTTCACACCTAGAGGTCGTTCTTGTTGTAATACTCGTCTCGGCCTGCTTTCTTCGGGGCGTTACCCTCATTGCCGACGTCTTTCTACACAAGATTCGGATCCTATGTTCCTTCATCACGATTTTCTTCCTCGATGTTAGGATCGACATTCTTATCACTCCCACATGGGACGTCGTCCCCGATCTTTTCTTTCTGCCCACCATTGGCCATTTATTCTTCTTATTTTCCCACAGATGGCGTCAAATTGTGGGTGTTGATTTCTAACCACACAACCAAATAGAAAATTCAACTGGAGAGCACTAGCAGAATAGATTAAGCCCAAACAACCTCTCACAGAAAGATAAGAATCCGACGATGGTTCGTCCACCTGGGGGCACTCCGACGATCAAGTCAATAATCAATATCTCTCAAAGATAGCAAATTGTGCTTAAAATCATAAGAAAGAACTTATGGGTCTCAGTATCTCACACCTACCTCAGACCCACAAG
The DNA here is from genome assembly GCF_055761805.1 of Camellia sinensis. Taxonomy (NCBI): domain Eukaryota; kingdom Viridiplantae; phylum Streptophyta; class Magnoliopsida; order Ericales; family Theaceae; genus Camellia; species Camellia sinensis. The sequence continues at coordinate 44,387,481 of NC_138969.1, read as the reverse complement.
GGTGTCCCGTTTTTATAGCCAACACTAACCTGATCCTTGTTGAAGCCTCACTTTAGTAGACTCAAGCTCAATGCTCATCCTAGACTCTCAGCTAGATAGGGATAAACCCCCTATGAGCTTTATCTTTATCTAGACTGAGATCCTCCCTTGTTCTAGGACTCTTGTTCCTTATCCGCTTATCTCAGATTCTGGTATCTCCGCAGATAACCTCGGCCTAGCCGAGATCACCTCGGTATCAGGATCAGGCTACGTGGCACCTCGACTGACACTCCGGCGTTACCTTGGCCACGTGCTGTCACCACGAAATATGTCCCTACAATCATCTACGGAAAAAAAAAATTTAATTTGACTCGATAAAATAAATGAAAACTATATCGTGTTTGTTTAGGGCCCGTTTTGTAAAATCTAATTTTACAGTTTTCTATTTAAAATTACAAAAATTTAGAAAATTGTAAAAAAAAAAAAACTTGTTTGGTTTCATGTTTTATTTTTTTAAAAAAAAGGTGTAAACAATTGCAGATATTCATAAAAAAAACTGTAAACAACAAAAGGAGGTTTTACTTGTATATTAAACAGGAAGCGGTAGTCGAAAAACATGAATGAATAGTAAAATGATACAAAATATGAGATGGATAGGAGTGTAAAATTAGCCCGTGACCCGTGGGTGGCCCAAAGCCCGACTGAAGCCTAGGGTGGGTCCGACCCGTTTAGGCCTGAGCCCAAGCCCAGCCCAAGGCCTTGGGTCTGGGCCATCGTTTTGAAGCTTGGCCTGCTCAAGGCCTACTCAAAAGCCCGGACCGCCCAAGGCCCCATGTTATTTGTAATGGAAAATAATAAAATTTTGGTGGAAAAAAAAAATTTATTTAGGCTCGCTCAAGCCAGCTTAAAGCCCGAGCCCAGGCCCAAGCCTAGCGGTCTGATGCATTGGCCCGCCCCAAGACCGAATACCCCTGGGCTTGGGTTTGGGCTTGGGCTTGAGCCTAGTTTTTTTTGGTCTGGCCTGATTTTTGGCTGGAGCACGCAAGGCCCGACATGGGCCCGACATGGGCCCGAGCTCAGATGGACCAGGCCAAAATTATACCCTTAGAGATGGAGCTGAGTTCAACTCTTATTAGCTCCAAAATGTTTCCATTTATAACCAACAATAACATTGTCAAAGGAATCAATTACTCTACCTACCCAAATATCATCATCTACCTCAAGTTGCAAAAACAGATCTACACAAATATCATGTTTAATGTTTTTGTTTTCAAATGTTTATTTAATGTGTCAACCAAACATGTTATTTATTTATTTATTTTTAACAAATAAACAGAAACATGGTTATAGTTTTCTGTAAACAAAAAAAAAAATGTAAATTTTACCAAGTGGGCCCTTATTATTTTCATTTTATCGTATTTATTTTTTAAAAAATAAACAAAAACTGTATTGTTAAAAATAAATCATCTATTTTTCAAAATTTTAAAATTAAAAAAAAAATTCAAGCATCACAAAATATCATAAAATAAAATTTTAAACATTAGAAATTAAAGAGAAATTATTATTGTGTGGTTAGTATTACCTATCTCCAGTTGGGCCGGTCGCTCGGATCTTGGGCCTATAGGCCTATCCATTCAAATTCAACTTATTTGACTTGAATTTGAGCCTGAAGTCTCGTCAGACTCCAAATCTCAACTCTCTCTCTCCCTCCCTCCCTCCCTCTCCATTCTTCAAATCACAGCACCTGTAATTGCAGGTCCCAAAATTGAACCCTAATGGAGAATAAACAATCTGGTGGAGAAGATGTATCATCAGCAAAAGCAGTGTTACTTGGAGCCCTAGCACCTGGTGTTAACGTCCGTACAATTTCCCAATTATTTGATCTCTGATCAATATATATATATATTTTAATGTGATCTTTCAAGTGCTGATCTTTTGCTATTTTGATTTCAGGGTCAGACTTGGAATACCCTAAAATTTGCGTTTTTGATGTTGGGTCTTTGTCTTGCTGCTATGCTTGGCTTGGCTTTCTTTTCTAGTGACTTTGGGTTGATTTTTCACGTTACATTGCTTGTTCTAATCACTGGGACACTGTTCATACTTCTTAGCAGGTACTTTGATTTTCAGTAAAACTAAATCAGTTATCTTGTGTAGATTTGACTTCATTGAAGATGGGTTGTTGGTGTTTTCATTTAAATAAAACTCTGCAATGTGTATTTTTATGTATTTTTTTTTAATCAATTCATTTGTAAATATGTGTGCTATTGCATTGAACAGGTGAGAAATTACTTTGTAGAGTTTATAAAAAAAAATAAAATAAAATAAAAAATCCAAGTCTTGCCAAAACATATTTACCAAGCCAAGGGCCCTTTTGAACTTAATTCCCAAACCTCATTTTCTTTTTTGAAGTGTGTTGAAAACACTACTTCAAATGTAAAGTTGTGTTTTGAACACGAATTCATGGAAGTCATGTTTCGAACACACAATTTTAATTGATATATGGTAAAACTCATTAAAGTTGTGTATACTTTGCAAACATGACTTCAAGCTTAATGTCGTGGCCTCACTTCATGAAACAATTTGATTTTAGGAAATAAGTTCAAAAGCACCTCAAATTGTGAAACTGTTGGTCATGTTTGGTTTAGTTTTCAGATACTTGTTTTAGATTTTTTATTTATTTTTTATTTTTTATTTTTTTTGTAAAAACCAAAATTTAGTTTGGTAAAAAAATGAAAAACAAATTCAAAAGCACTTAACATTTTATATAGTTTTATCTTTTCAGAGAATGAAACCAAACATGGCCGTTATTTTTTTTTGTTTTAAAAACAAAACCTTGAGTTTGGTAAATAACTTTTATTTTGTGCTCCTGTAGTGTCAAGAGGCCTTGCTCCACCACTATTCACAAAATGCTACACTCTCCTTTTGGTAGTAGGTTTTGCCCTTGACATGGATGTCAAGGCTAGCACCTCCACAAATAAGGTTGTAGTATTTTGTGATTGGTGTAGAGTAAGGCCACAAGCCGCTCCAAGAGCATTGAATAATTTTTTGAAATTAAATACCCAACAATTCTTCTTTTTGAACACACTAAAAAATTTAAGAACTTTTATTTTCTTTGCGAACCCCTATAATACCAAACATAACCTTATCATCAACCCACATCCAATTTTTTTTTTCTTTGTGAGTGTTTGGGAAGTGGGTTTTTATATAGTTTTTTTTAGTTGTAGGATATTATTGGATAAAAAAATTTTAGCGTTTGGGAAGATAGTTGGGTTTTTTTATGGTTGGATGTGATGTTTGTGAGAGAAAAAGTGAAATGATTATAGAGTTGGATGTGATATTTTGTTTGGATTTGTTTTTTTTAGTTTTGCAAAAAGTTTGTCTTTTAGTGTAAAAAATCAAAAAAAACCCAACCCACAAACTTTCCAAACACCACCTTTCTACACTCACCCATTGTCTCTATAACTCACCTATTTTCTGTTATTTGGGGGTTGTATAAGTAAAAAGTCTTCTTTGTATTTAAATTACTTTAATTTGGGAGGCCGACTATACTTCCCTGCCGGTCTACACATCTCCGAGGACCTCCGAAATTTTTTTTATCTGGAAATTTTGTGAGACCATGGCAAAGGCTCTCAAATGGAAACAAGAGGGGATTAAGGGATGTAGAGTTAGATGATAGCACAATCGAGTGTGATTGTGTAGGTCTCTGTTTGTGTGGAAATCTTGGTACATCATAGTTGTGGTTGACTGGGGAAAGTTACGATATGCAAACCTCAATTGAGTAACCATCAAAGAAGCAAGACATTGGAGGTCAAACATCTAATACATGGAACACACCAAATAGAGTGCTCAATGATCTTGTGTAGTGGCCAAATTTGGCCACTGTGTCCCCTTTGGTGTCAAACGAAACGGTAATGTCAAGTAGACCTGGCTCACTAAGTGTTGATAATCAAAAGAGAGATGTAATGGGCACTAGGAAATGAAAGGGTGATGAAAATGTGGGAGCTTGTGGAAATGGAGCTTCAGTTGAACTAGATATGGAAAACACACTAAGGTTGATTGTCTTGATGGCGATACACTAGCTATGTTAGGTAAGTCTCCAACATCTTGGAGTTCTTTAGTTAAAGAAGAGATTAACAAGGTGCCAAAATTGAAGTACAAAATAGGTGCCCATAAGATTGAGAACCTGGTAGATGGCATGTACAATGTCTCTGTTGATATCTCTAAAAAAGGCTTTTTCCTTTGGGAAAATGCCTTTATTGGGTATTTCATTGATAAAGATTTTCTTTCCATCATGTGAAAACTTTGGCAGAGAAACTTTAGGAAAATTTTCTTGAAGATGTTGTCTCTATTGATAATGGTTTCTTCATTTTTAAAATAAAAAGTGAAAAGGCTATGGACAAAATTTTAGAAGATGGCCCTTATTATGTTGGGGCTAGATTGATTGTTGTTAAAAAATGGCAACCTAGGCTAAACTATCAAAATATGAATTTTCGAGTGTGCCGTTGTAGGTGAAGTTGTATAATGTTCCTTTGGTGCTTTGGACTTAAGAGGGTTTGGGTTATATTGCTAGTGTCATTGGAACTCCTCTTTATTTGGATGAGCCTGCTTTCAACAAAAGCAGACTTATGTTTGTGAGAATATGTATTCTCTGTTATCAGAATCTTACGATTCGCGATTCGATTCGCGATTCGATACACAATTTTTGCAAAATCGATACGAATCTATGAGTGAATCTATTTTGGAAGTGAATCTCTAGTGAATCGCACGATTCACAATCGATTCACGATTCGATTCACTTTTTACGATTCATGCAATTTTTGAAATTATTATGTTCGACATATTTTCGACTCATTTTTTTCATCTTTTTAGTGAAAATAACATAATACACCTTCTAATAGCATTTAATACCAAAATAACCAACATATGTATATGATTTGTTGTTATTTTAGTGATCATGGAGTTTTTTATAGGATCCAATCAGATTCAGTCAGACCTAACATATTTTTAACATTTCTTCTCATTTTTTTTCCCTTCAAAAAATTGTAATATATCTTCTAAAGATGTTTAAGATTAAAGTTACACTATGAATTATCTATTACTATTTTATTAAATTGAATATTACATGTGTGAGGTCAGTTATACCTTTTAAAATGTTTTAGGCTTTAAAATAAAATATCCTAAATAATTCTTTCCTATTATTTGCTTACTCTTACTTAGAAAAGTATATGTGCTTATTGTCCAAATATCAATATCGTTGTTAACTATTGTTACTTTAGAAATTAATAGTTTGTCTATTTGGTTATTATCTTTATTAAGAATGGTTGATAAAAAATATCTATAAAAAAAAAGAAAAAAAGAAGGTAAGTTGGTGATTTTACATAGGAATCTTTGTTAACTTCTTACCTATTAAATTAGGTGATTATCATTCAAAATAACATTTTTGTTGATTTAAGTCTAAATATTTTATATTCATAAGATATATTTAACATTTAAATATGTAGATATATGTTTTTAAGTAATTTAAAAAAAGTGACCGAATCTTTACGATTCACGATTCGATTCGATTCGCGATTCGGTACGAGGCCATTTCGATTCACGATACGAATCCCGATTTGACAACTATGTATGTATTGAAGTGCTAGCAAGTAAAGTGATCCCCGAGTCTTTCAAAATAAATCTTGGTTATGGTGACCTGTATGAGATTAAAGTTGAGGTTTAATGGAAGCCTAAAATGTGTGATGTTTGTAAGACATTTGGTCATATCACTAATATGTTCCTGCAGAAGCCAAAGACATTGAATCCTCTCTCTTTCAAACAAGAGTGGACAGTCAAGGAGACTAAAACACAAATGGAGACTAATTGGGAAATGGTGAAGAAGAAATGGGGAGAGATGGTGTGCAAGCTTCAACAATAGAGATAAACGAAGAGAGAGGGACACGGTCTTTCGGCCCCTCTATATCTAATGCCTTTGAAGTCCTTAAATCTTGTGTAATGGGAGAGTTTGGAAATGGCGATTCAAGTCAAGAGTTGTTGTGCCAAATGAATATTCTAAATCATAGAGGGAGTCCATCTCCAAGGGACCCCAGTAATGGAGAGACTTCTAAGGAGGAAAATAGAAGAAAACTCAAAAAGAAACTTCATAACCTGAAAAGTGCGAGGGAAATTTTGAATCATCTTTGTTGTGATAGTTGTTTTATGCCTTTTGTAGGCTTAGTTTGGTGTCCTTCGGTGGGAGTAGGTTGGCTCTGTTTATTTTCGTGCTCCCTTCAAAGATGTGTGTTGAATTTCATTGTATATCCTTCTTTTTTGGTTATTAAATTACTTAGTTATCCCAAAAAAAAGAGCACTATTTGGGTGTGGTTTTGTATGATTTGATTGTAGTTTGTGAAAAATGAAAATGGAGAAGAAACTTCGTTGAGCCCTAGGTTGTCGAACAAACTATGGTTGTTTGCCTTGGAGTAGTCATAACATTCTTAAGATGTTTCAACAACTTGAACATTCCAAGGGTGTTCAACCAACAAAGTCCAAACGTTTTGAGAATGTTCAGCTCTGGTTGGATGAACAAAGTTTGAACACAAAAGATCTTCAAATCATCATTTGTGTTGAAAAATACGCGCATTTTTCTTTGTTAAAGCTCCCAAATCCATTCTTGATATCTAAATATAAAATATTACATTGACTTAAAAGCTATTCTCTTCAAATAATTGATGTCAAATCCATAAATCCAAAGGGAGCCTTTGTTTTGACTTTAAACGTGCCACATGCTTTGGATTATGTTGTGTCTTTTGTGGATGCTAATTGCTCAATAGTCTCTAAAATCAAACTTAGGCTTTCTAAATCCGAAAGTGATATAACTTTCTTATTAGTGTATGTTAGTGTTTTTTTTTTTTTTTGTGTGTGTGTGTTGGGGGGGGGGGGGGGGGGGTTGGGCACATGTGTTCTTTTCTCTCTTTCATTTTTTGTTGTTTTCATTTTTTATGTCATAGTTTTATCATGTATGCTAAATTTGTTTGTTGTTTTCTGTTTTTTGTCCAATGCTTATGGATTACACCAAGGCATCTCTTGTATGTACAACTACTAAGAGGGGAGCTAGCTAACCACCTTCCTTATCCACACGCACAAAAGAAAAGGGAAAAAAAAAAACTTTTATCTAAATTTGTCCTATTTTATGGGTAATGACTGCAAACAGCTTATAGTCATCCTTTTTTCGAGTAAATACATGCTCGTATGTAACATCTAGGAATAAGAAGATATAATTGGAAAGACAAATTCTTACTTCTCTTTGTTGGTCTATTATTATGTTTATGTTTATGTAGATATATTGTGATGTCATTCTGTTGGTCTCCTCACCCTACCTTACTTCTCTTTGTAGTCATATGTTTAGTCCTTTTTTTTATACTTTCCTTGGGCATAATGAATATTCTTGTGGATAAACAAGAATGTCGGGTGCTTTTCTTGTTTTGTCTCACAAAATGGCTTGAATTAGTAAATGCAATAGTCTCATAAGTAGGTTTAGTTATGCAGGTTTGCTTTCCATTCTTTGTCAAGTAGGATTAATCTTGTAGTGCTGATTCTCTTTGCTTAGATAAAGCCAGCAGAAAGACTGCTCTGTGGCAAAAATTGTTGATTGATAATTTTCTTTTCTTGTCCTTTCCTTTTTATTAAGGTGATATTTAGCATACAGGATTGTGAAATTTGTAGAACACATCTTCAAGTCGTACAAGTAATAGTGTACTACATGCTTTGGCTGCTCTATTTGAAACCAAAACTCTTAGGAATTGGATCATGTCTGGGTAAGGCTGACAGCATAATGCATACACACCTCATCACTTGCCAAAGTACTTGTCGGACCAAGTTCTACCATATCGCCCAAAATCAATTGGTGTTAGGGAGCGCTTAACTTATGTCTTTTATGGTATTTGACATTGTGCCCATATGCCTGTTCTTAGATCGGTCATTGGGAATTTGGGAGCAGCATTGTGTACCTAACAATCCCTCCCTTACAATGATGCCCCACAACTCAAACCCATGCCAACTTAGCTTTGATTTCAGTTGTCAGACCGAGTTCCATCATCTCGCCTAAAACAATTGGTATTAGAGAGGGCTTTACTTATGTCTTTTATGGCGTGTGACACCATGCCCACAAGTCCGTTTTTAGAGTGGTGGTAGGGAGCGGCATGGTATGCCCAGCATCACGCTTCAAGATATGTTATATCCGTATCCAGTCTTTTTTGGCATAACAAAGGTAAAGTCTAGGCACATCAATTAATTCAATTTATTGATACAAATTAGTCATATATGTTTTGTTCTATTAATGGTTTTACCCTGCCCATTTTTATTTTTGGACTTGTTTTGACACGGTTGCAAGGGAAGCAAAATTTTGAGGAAGTGCATAATCGTCTAGTTGTGGGAAGTTTCACTTGATATTTGCATAACAATCTGTTAAAAATTAGGTTAGTTTTGCATGAGTACCAACTTGAGGGGATTTGTTGTTTCTTTAAGCCGATAGGGAGAGGCATAATTGTAAGAAACCTTGGTTGTTTTCCAATTTAACTTGCGTCAAGTGTCGACTCATCTTATTGTGATTAACTTTGTTACTTTGTAGTTGACCTTTTGTCATAGGATTTTCTAGGTAATTAGTACCAAATGAGTTTCATCTAAGGACCACAAATATAGAATGACTGAATGAGACACAAATACAGCATGAAACGGATACACTGGCACGACAATTTCCCCGAAAAAAATTAGGACATGATACAATAGAGACAACAATAAATAAATACATATTTTTTGTATGTATATATACAAATAATAACTATTTCTTCATTTTTTACATTACAAATATTTATAATTTATTATGTTAAAATAGTAAGAAATCATTTTCCACATACTATATATCGAAAAGAAATTGTGAAAACAAAAAAACACAAAAAATCCATTTTAGAACGCTTTGCTCATTAAATAAAATAAAATGGAAGTTTTGGACTTTAGAATTCCTAAAATTTAAATGTTTAGAGGAAAGATTAATAGGATGTAAACCCCGTATTATTTTATTTGATCATTGGATCACTTCCCAAGTTATTTTTTTCAAACTTACAATTTGTTTCATGTGTCTAACCAATGGACACATGTATCCCCCCAATTGGCTAGAGATGCAGAGCATGTTTGGCTCTTTAAAAAAAAACAAAAATAATATATTAGGTCACTGAAAATGTGTTTGACACCTGCTGGGGAGTGTTTGACAGGCACCTTTGAAGTGTTTGTGCTTTTTAGGTTTCCATTTTTTGTTAACCATATTTGGTTGGCATGTTCCACTGTTAAAACTCCATTGAGTTGTAATTTAGAATGTGCACATGAGGGAGGTTTGGTTTTGTTTTATTTTTTAAATGTGCACACGAGTTATTTCTGATGTCTGGGTTAGTCTGACTTAGATTTATTGGGGCAACAAACATCCAACAAATAAATAGAATCCCCACCCCTTCCCTTTGTATAGGACAATAGAGTCAAATTTATGTCATGTGCTCTTTTGTTAAAAAAGGGGGGAAAAAATATTGCTAAATTGCAGTGACTATGCTATGATGAGCTGCCAATTGGTTTCACAATTCTTTGACTAATGTTTCATTGGGTTGCCAAGTTGGAAAACAAAGGTGTAAGACGTAGGATGGTGGATGTTCAAGTAACTTAAGGGAAGGCAAGGCAACTTGAGGGGAAAGTAGGGAGCAGTGGCAGTGAAGCAGAGTACAGGCTTAGGAGCACCAAAACAGCTGTAACTTGACCTTGGGCTCAATAGGTCATTGCAGGCCCTGACCGATGAGAGGTCTCCAAGCCCAAAAGGGCTGCAAGGCAGCTGGGCTGTAAATGTACTCAGAAGGCCTCGAGCTTACAAGGGTGCTAATACTTGACTGCCACACATTTGGTGAGTTCCCCTCAGGAAGACCAAAACGTAGGGCACTCACTCTAGTCTAGTGTTGCTCTTGCCTTATTCCCCAAATGAATACCCTCAAGAATCATTCTGGTACTCATTTGGGGACAAGGGCCTGTGCCTTGGCCAATTATTAGGCGAAGCTACTAAATTGCTGGGGCACCGAATCACCTCAGTTTCCTGGGTCCTGACTAGACAAGAGTGATAATGTCAAGGTGCTTTCTCTAAAAAGGAGTCGGAGGGGGCTGCCCTGACCTTTGGAGGGTCATCTGCCTTTTAGCATTGTCCACTTCAGAGCAAGCCCTTGACACTTTAGATGTTGCAGTGTACCCATTGTACCTTGGGTCCTATTTCAAACGCCATGTGTTGATCCCTTATTGGTCCACATGTCATAATTCCATTAGTTACATAGATATTTTCTCCTTGGACTACATGGTCTTTTCTCCTCATATTCGTCCAAGTCGCACAATTTTGTGTTGAAGCGTGCCATTTGACTTTATCACCTCAGGCCACAGAAGGCAGTCAATTTGGGTAGTAATTACTTAGTTCTTCCCAAATCAATGATTGCTTCAGTGCATATCCAATTGCATTGCCAGGAAACTGGTTGTAGTTTGTGGGACAAGCCTGATGATGCACCTGGTGACTCTTCTCTTTTTCTAAAAACTGTGATAATCAGAAACTCTTGGTCCTATCTCATTACTGTGTCAATTACTTGTTGCAAAATCATCTCACAAATATAAACTCTTTTGCAACTCATTTGTATAATCTTCTCTTTTGTTGTTCCAATTTGTTCGATGCCCGCTAATACAAGGAAAGATGAGGCCATTACTTGCTTACATTACTGTGTACTGTATTCTGGGATTGCATTGTTTGTGCTGTGTTCATTTTGTTGTTAGGCTATGAAGCACGGGTACTGCAAAAATAGTGCCGTACGAGTACCGGGTACTTACCGGGCATACTGGGTATGCCGAATACATGCCGGGTACAGTTAATACATTTGGGTATGGCCTGGGTATGTTGTGGGTACAGTATGGGTACGTTTTGGGTACGGCGTGTTTTTTTTTTTTTTTTTTTTGCAGTTGCTAAAATTTGTTGCAGCTTTTATTATTCTTCTTTCAATTTCGAAAATCATCAAATAATGTTTCCAACACTTTTTACCCATGAGTCATGTTTTGCTCTCTTTTGCGTCATGTTTTAAACAATCAAAAAAGAAAAAGAAAGAATTATATAACTTTTTAGACAAGCTGTTCTCATTTTAGTTTTGATTTTGAAATTCTGATTTGTATGTTGGATATTTAGCTATAAATTTAAAAAAAACAAATAATAAATAATAATAAAAAATTGATGTACCTCAACCGTACACGTATTACTTTTTAAAGAATTTGCCATATCGGCGTACCTGTACCCATACCCGTGTCCATACTCGCATCCGTGCTTCCTAGTTGTCAGGTCATTCAGATGCATAGGTCAATTTTCTAATATGATGTCAAGAGCATGAATGGATGATTTGTAAAACAACATTTTCGGGATTCCAATTTTGGGTAATGGTGATTATGTAGGGTTCTAGCTAGCATATCAACATAAGAAGTTTTTTTATATTTTTATTTTTTTCCCATCTTTTTCTTTTACCTTCTTGGTTGCAAAAGGGTATAAAAAGTCCCTAGCTCATTTGAGTATGACACCTATGCAAGCAAGCAACTCCACATTGCATTTTAGATTTGCCTTTATTTTTGGGGGGAAAAATCAAAAAACTCAACTGCTTGGATAGATTTATTTTAGGAGTAAAACGAAGTTCACATGTCCCATTATGTGAAAATATTGTGTGTTCCTAACACATCTGTTATTTTAGAGGTTGCCTTATGCGTTATGGTCGGATTTTTGTGCAGGTTTCTTGCAGAGACTGGCCTGGTTTCTGTTGAACATCAAATGCAGGAAATGGGCTTGAGCCCAAAAGAGTCCGAGATGATCAATAAAAAGAGCCGTTGAAGGTTTTTAAAGACCAATACAACAATACAGGTGAATACGTCAAGAATTCTCAAAGGAAGACCTCTAAGAGGCCAACTTATAACCATTCATTATGAGATGACAGTTACATTTTGCGATGCACTTGACCAAGAAGAGAAGAAGAAAGATTAGAAAACTGTTTTTTCTCGAGAGCCTCTTCGCTGGAGCAGTTGCATCGTTCAATCACTCTTTCCTTCCTTCTCCTTTGGTTTGTCCTGTTTGTCCTTTTTGGGCTTGATGAAGCAGAAACACGAGCAGCACGGGCACTGAAACAACAACTTCATCTCTTCAGGGATTGTTTCCCAAATGATGTTTATTAAAGTTCCAAATAACATACTATATATAGAGAGGTGAAGCATATATTTTGCCTCAAAAACATTTATTTATTTGTGGATTCCATTCCTATCCCTTACAAAAAGAAGATGCTTAACTTTATTCTTATGATTGATGCCGCTGACTCTCTTATCCTTTATTTGTTCTGGGCATATTGGTTTTGTGCATTAGAAAATGGAGTTCCTAGTGCTTTGATTTCCTCCAAAGAAAGTTTACTAGGCTGGGATCCTTTGAGGGAGTTCAATTCAATACCTTGACTTAATATTTTTTTTTTAATATACATGTATTATATATTAGTTTTGATTTGTTTTTTTGTCACCTCTAAAAATATTTTGAACACCTTGTTAAAGTTGCCTGGGCCCAAGGCTCATCAAGGCGCAGTCGGTGTGCCTCGGTTATTATTATTTTTTTGCACAAAAAATAGAAAACAAGTTTTCATTTATTTTATTTTTTGTAAAATAGAAAAATAAAAATTTGTTTGGTGTATAAAAATATTTTGAAAACAAAAGCAAAATAAATGTGCTTAGTAAGTTGTTGGAGGTGGTAGTATGTGGTGGAAGTTGAATTGATGTGGTGGCCGGTGATGGAGGCGGTCGGGAGGTAGGTGATGGAGTTGGTGGTTGGAGTGCCTTCAAGGTCATGGGAGGTGGCTGGAGTGTCACCGGAAGGTCATGCGGAAGAAGAAAATAAAAATTTATTTTAAAAATAAATAAAAAAGCACATTTAAAAAAAAAAAAAGTTTGGAATTGATTTATTTTTTTTAAATAAAAAATATATGTATAATGAACAAATTTTCATTTTCAATTTTCAAAGAAGTGGTGGTGTCGGAAGTGGAGAAGGGGTTCAGGGTGGTGTTGGAAGGTGGGCGTAGTAGGAGGGGTTTGCGAAGAGCAGCGATTAACGTTTTGTCTCTTTCGATTAATGGGTTATGAGTAAAATGATATTATTTTTTTTAAAGACGTGTCTAAACAAATTTTTTAAAGTGCATTTTGAGACAATTTGATAACAAATTTCTATCTTCACACAACACACACATATATATATTTATTGTAATTGCTACTAATAATACGGTAGTACTACACGTACCAATTGATATATCAATTAGTGTACCAACAAATGTTATGATATTATCATTTCAAAATTATAATTTCAATCATTATACAAATTAGAAAGACCTATAACAATTAAAATTATACCACATTATCTGTTAATACACTAATTAATATACCAATTAATACATATGGCATTATTCCTAACAATAAGATGTGTTTGGCTTCTCTCATGTTGGAGATCCAACTTCATAGAGTATTTGAGTTTAGTGAGCCCATTGTGAGTCACATCTCTATGATTAAAACCGTTCACTTTTTAGAATTCATTAAGAAGAATATTCATGTAAAAAATTAAGATAATTAAATTTCAGTAGCTATATCTTTGAATCATATTTGTCTTAAAAAAAATGGACGACAAGAATAAATATCCATTTTTAAAAATATATAGTTACTAAAATTCAATTCTCTTAATTTTTTACATAAATATTCTTCCGAATAAATACTAAAAAATAGACTATTTAAATCCCGGGGAATGGACTTACAATAACCCCACTAAGCCTAAATGTTCTATTAGGTTGGATTTCCAATATGAAAGAACTCCAATCCCAATATGGAAGGGATACAAACACACCATCTATTATTTATTTTTAAATTGCATCAGCAAGTTTATATGTATTAATGATTTTCCTGTGTTTTCGTTTGACTACTATGATTGTTATGCTTTAAAAATAAGAACTTCATTGGCCAAAAATAATATAAAATAAAAAAACATTTTAAATTTATATGATTGCACTCTTTTGGATTTTTTTTTTGGGTTGAGGGAGAGGAATAGAAGAAAGAATCTCAACCTTGGAATTCGAAAACATGTTTGATTGTGAGATTATATTGAGTAAAATGTTAACAGCCCTCATTGACTTTTTTAGAATTATTTAGGCTATTAAGTACATATGTTGAATAATTTAGAAGATTCCGGAAAGATCTAAAAAACTCTAGAAATATCTAAAGAAATTCAGAAGATTCTAGAATATTATAGAAGATTCTGAAACATTAGAGAAGCCTCTAGAAATCTAGAGAAATCTAGAAGGTTCTGAAAGGTTCTAAAATATTTAGAAGTATAGAAAGTAATATTATATACTAGAATAGTTTAGAGAGTTCTAGAATATTGGAAAGCATGAGTATATGCTAGAATATTCTAGGGTTAATAATAGCCCTTGGATCAAAATGATCCTAGCTATCCATTGAGGAGGTGGATGACTATATAAAGAGAAGTGACATCATTTGGAAGACACAAGATACAACAATCAAGAGTGGTGTCAAGTGCTTGAGTATGAGTGATTCCAAAAGTGAGGTATCATTGAGAGTTTTCTTGTGTACTTAAGTGTATCTTTGCATCAAAATAAAGATTCATTTTTGTATAGCCGTTGTGTTCTAACTCAACAATTTGGTGTCAGAGCAAGGCAGTCAAGGACCGTTTTCTTGAGTTGATCATGTACAACTTAAGACTGTGAAGCTTGTGGATTAGTGACCACACTTACTTGATGAAAGTGCAGGAGGATCACGCCAACTCACGATGATAGTAGATCTTATGAACACAACAAGTGGAGTCACAAGACTTAACAACAACAACTACCGGAGTTGGCAGAGTCGCATCAAGTCCTACCTTGAAGGGTAGGATTTGTGAGAGGTTGTTAATGAAAATGAGGCTGCACCACCTTCCACGAAAAATGCCGAGGCACTCCGCAAATGGAAGATCAAGACCGGAAAGGCAATGTATGTGCTCAAGACAACCATAGAGGATGAGTTGCTCGGGTGCATCAGGAATGATGACACACCCAAGGCAGCATGGGGCACCTTTGCATCATTGTTTTCAAAAACAAATGATACCCGACTCCAATTTCTAGAAAATGAGTTGATGTCTACCACTTAAGAAAGTAAGTCCATAAGTGAATATTTCACAAAAATTAAGGATCTATGTCATGAAACTTTAGATCTATATCCTAAAGCAAATATTAATGAGGAAAGAATAAAGAGGATCATTATACATGGGTTAAGTCCCGAGTATAATGCATTCATCACAACTATAAGGGGTTGGCCAATTCAACCATCTCTTATAGAGTTGGAGAATTTATTGGCCAATTAAGAAAGCCTATGCAAGCACATAGCTAGGGTATCATTGAAGACTAAAGAGGAGGCACTCTTCAGTAATAATAATAGAAGGGGTGGACCAAGACGACCTAACTTTACAAGGCCAAAGAAAAATGAAGAACATGCCAAATCACAGCAATAGGATGTGAGCTCTCAAACAGGGGGAGCTCAATTTGGCAACAACAACCATGATCGACGATCCTTAGCACCCTAGCGGCGTAACATAGAGTGCTATAAATGTGGAAAGAGAGGTCACTACGCAAAAGATTGTCGTTCAAAGAGAAGGCAAGAAAAAGGTAACTTGGTGACATCCAAAAGTCACCAAGACAACAGTGTGATAACCCTCACTCCTGTTTACTAATAACACCACTGATTAGTGCTAATCTATGATTAATCATGTTAACTGACTGATTGATTGAGAATCTGAACCGATTAATTGAGTGTGTTAGTTAAATGCATTTCTATCTGTTTGACTGCTAAATGATCTGTTCGTGTTTTAAGTTTCAAACTACAAATTGAAAGCCTTATTAGCGGCCGAATCTGAAATCGATTAGTGTTTTATGCTAATTGGAATTTATGTAATTTTATGATATATTTAGTTGAAATATGATTTGGTATGTTTAAATTGGATTAAATAATGCTAATTTACAAGAGTTGGACTTATTTATGAGAATGCCACTTAGTGGACTTTCATCAGCCTTTATTTGATCTCTATATGCTAGCATTTCAACACTTTATCAGCCCATTTCTTGAGCTAGCCGACTAGAGAGAGAGAGATAGGAGAAATTGAGTTCATTTAGGCATTTAGCTTGAAGATTTGAAGAATTTGGAAGAGAATTATATATTTGAGCTTGTTTACCTTGAATTCAAGACATAAGGTAGAAATTTCATCCTCTCATTTGTGAATTGAAGTTGTGTCTTGCGTGATTCATGGGAGTTTAGTGATCTAAGTCAAGTTTTGGTCTAAAAATGTTGAATTGAAGCTTGAATCATGCATGTATGTGCATCTCTTAAAGTATAGAGTTGTTTTCATGGAAATTATTGCATGCATGTCCATATCTTGAGTATAGTTCATGAATTCATCATGTTCTTGAGGAAATTGACTCTTTTGAACAAGTATTTAAAGCTTTAAAGTTGTTTAAATTCTTGCATGTTGCATACATTTCATGTTCTTGAAGTTTTGTTTGAAAATTATGTTTAATTAAACTACCTTTGGGATTTGATTTCTCAAATTGATCTTTCAAACATATCATACTATGAATTTACAAGTGTTTTCCAAAAAATTGGCCCAAAAGTATCGAATTTGATGATTTAAAATTGAGTTTTGAGCTTAAGGTTCAAATCTGGAATTTTCAGATTTTGGACCCACGCTCGAGCGAGGAACTCCACGCTTGAGCGTACACTCTGAATACATGAAGTCCGCTCGAGCGAGGAAAGTGGCGCTTGAGCGTGAAATTCGTGTATCCAGTACTTTGCATGCGTTTACAGTCCGCTCGAGCGAGAGAGTTCACGCTCAAGCGAGGACTTCTGTCTCACGCTCGAGCGTGGATCGAGCGCCCGTCGAGCGTGATTTTTGTGCATCCAGTATTTTTACTATAACTTACAGTCCGCTCGAGCGACGAAAGTCATGCTCGAGCGAAGCTCCTTTGTCTGCATGTCCGTTCGAGCGTAGAAAGCCACGCTCGAGCAAGACCCCTGTTTTCTGAAAATTCTGAAAAATGTTTTAAAGTGCATCTTTGCATCCTTATTCCATCATAGGCATTCCTAGGCCTAGTTTAAGGCATCTTAATGAGGATATTGATGTAGAATCACATCGAGACAAATTAGGGATTAAGTTATTATTTCCCAACTGTGTAGCTTAGCTGTGACTATGTAGGGTTGGCATCCGAGGACGCTCTAGCTGCTTATAGCCCAGTGCTCTGTAAGTAACTATGTTGTAAAGATATGTTCAATTGAGATTATTTTATGAACAAATGACTGTACTGCTTTATGAAATAACACTGTTTACTGAATGAATGTTTGTCCTATTTGTGAACTATATTCGTGGCATCCATGGCAATTTACTGTTACTGAACTGTTACTGCTACTGTTACAGAGATCTCTGTCGGTTCCCATGTTTGGAACCACTACTGTTTACTGATATGATGGTCATCATTGACTGCTCGGTCTGTTAAGACCTACTGTACTGTTTTGCTATTGGATGTACCACATATGACTATTACAGTTTCTGAATGACTGTTATGGCATGAAATATGAGCCACAAACTGAATGACTGATATACTGATAAATGACTGTTTTCAATACTGAAAGGACATTCATTCTTAACCTCTTTAGGCATATGTTATTCACTAGGCTTTAGCTTACTGTTTATATATATATATATATGTAGGTATTTAGGCACCGGACTGGAGTTAGGAGCGTCGAATTAGCTCTTGTTTTGTCAAGCCAACCATCGTGCCTCACCTTGAGGTTCCAAGTCCTTCAAGCTAGGGCTTTTTGGAGTGTTTTAGTTTTCCCCATTTCTATATCTGTTTGTATCGACTATATAGACTGTTACTGTACTGTTATGGTAGGGACTTGGTCCCTAACCTGTATGATTGTATATGAATGTATATGTACTGTTTATGTGAATATGTATGAAAAATCTTTTTGCAAACAGATTGTCACAGCTCATTGGACATCTTTTAATTACTGTTTTGGCTTCCACCAGTCCCTGTACTCTATATTACTGTTTTACTGTTAAGCAGGCCTTCGATAATCTCGGATTACTGGCCGGTTACGGTGCTAAACCCATAGGGGCGGGTTTGGGTCGTGACAAATAGTGAGGAAGAATGGGACCTCCAAGCATCCTTTGCAGTGTTCGATCCTAATGAGACTTATTGCTCTGAAGAAGTAGACTTTGATGCATAGGAAATGCAAGAGCAACATAGTCCAACCGCTAGTGAAGTGGTTATATGTGCGATTGTATCTGAGCCTAGTGAGTCGGCTCTTGTGGCGAAGTCTAAAACTGGAGCAATCAACTACAACAATGATTGGATCGTTGATTCAGGATGCTCTAACCACATGATTGGTGACGAGGAGAAGCTGTCCAGCATGTTCGAGTACAAAGGAGGCCGGGTAGTAGTGACCGCTGATAATACAAGGTTACCGATCACCTATGTTGGTAAGATAATCATCACTCCTCGCTTCAACTCTAACAAAATACATCTGCAGGACATCTATCACGTGCCAGGGATAAAGAAGAATTTGTTGTCAGTCTCACAACTCACATCCTTGGGCAACTATGTGTTATTCGGCCCAGAGAGTGTGAAGGTTTACAAAAAAAGTTAAGTTATTTGGTACTCCTATCCTGGAGGGAAAACGATTGGAGTCTATCTACATAATGTTAGCAAAATCAGCTTATGTAGATAAAACTCGAAAAAATAAGACTGTAGACCTTTGGCATGCACGCTTGGGTCATGTGAGCTATCACAAGCTAAAAATAATGATGAAGAAGTCTATGCTCAAGGACCTTCCTTAACTAGATATTCGAGAAGATACAATTTGTGCCAGATGTCAGTATGGTAAGGCACATCAGTTACCATATAAAGATTCAAAGTGTAGAGCTAAAGAACCCTTAAAGCTTATCCACTCAAATGTCTTCGGACTGGTAAAACAAGCATCAATCAGCGGAATGCGCTACATGGTGACCTTCATTGACGATTTCTCAAGGTATGTGTGGGTGTATTTTATAAAAAAGAAGTCTGAAGTTTTTGCCAAGTTCAAAGAATTTCGTAAGAAGGTTGAAAGCGAGCTTGGAAAGAAAACTCGATGCTTGCAAACAGATAATGGAGGAGAATATTCATTAGATGAGTTCTTTAACTATCTTAGAGAATACGAAATTCGACATCAGTTTACCTGCTCAAGTACTCCACAACAAAATGGAGTGGTTAAAAGAAAGAATAGACATCTTGCAAAAACTTGTCGGAGTATGCTACATGCTAAGAATGTGCCTAGAAAATTTTGGGCTAAATGTATAAAGACAACAACTCATATGATCAACAGGCTACCGCAGGAAGGTTTGGGGCTGGTCTCACCCTTCCAGAAGTTATGGCACACAAAGCCCACAGTAAGTCACTTTTGAGTATTCGGATGTGTTTGCTACGTATTTGTGCCAAATCAACTACGTAGCAAGTTCGATACGAAGGCAATTCGTTGCATCTTCGTGGGCTATGACAGTCAAAGGAAAGGGTGGCAATGTTGTAATCCCACGACTGGCCGCTGCTATACTTCGAGGAATGTTGTATTTGATGAAGCATCATCTTGGTGGTCTTTACAAGATATACTATTACCAGACTCTAGAAATTTAGAAGATCAGTTACAAGAAAAGTTGGGGGAGCAAAGACAAGAGGAAGAGGCACCTCCTAGTTTAGAAATCATCAAGGAGCCCGCATCAATACAAAGTGATGTTGAGCTAGAGCTTGACTTGTCAAAGACACCAATAAGATCTTCAAGTTCGTGGAAAACAGGTGTCCATCATAAGAGTCCAGAAGAAAGTTCGCCTAAGCCAACAAGAAGGGGTTGAAGAGACTGGACCAAAACTTAGAAGGTCGAAAAGACAATTTAAGCCTAATCCAAAGTATACAAATGTTGCTCTAATTGAAGAAGATAGCATTGTAGAGCCAATGACGTTTGAAAAGGCATCGCAAAGCAAAGAATGACAGTAGGCAATAGAGGAAGAGATTCAAGCCCTCAGACAGAATCAGACATGGGAGCTAGTTCCTAAGCTGAAGGACGTGAAGCCGATTTCATGCAAGAACAAAACACGTGAAGGTACATTATCATTTCATTCGAGAGAAAATGCTCCAAGAAGAGATAGAGATGAAATCAATCAGAACAAATGACCAAGTAGCAGACTTGTTTACTAAAGGACTTGGAGCTTCAAAGTTTGTAGAGCTTCAAAAGCAACTCGGCTTAACTACAAAAGAAGAACTAAATGAAGGAGTCAATGCTGAGGGGGAGCGTTAAGAGTCATCATTGACTTTTCTAGAGTTATCTAGGCTATTAAATGCATATATTAAATAATCTAGAAGATTCCGGAAAGATCTAAAAGACTCTAGAAAGATCTAAAGAAATTTGAAAGATTCTAAAACATTATAAAAGATTCTGGAACATTAGAGAAGCTTCCAGAAATCTAGAGAAATCAAGAAGGTTTCGGACGGTTCTAGAATATTTTAGAAGTATAGAAAGTACTATTATATACTAGAATAATTTAGAAAGTTCTAGAATATTGGAAAGTATGAGTATATGCTAGAATATTCTAGAGGGTTAATAATAGCCCTTGGATCAAAATGATCATAGCCATCCATTGAGGGGGTAGATGACTATATAAAGAGAAGTGACCTCATTTGGAAGACACAAGACACAACAATCAAGAGTGGTGTCAAGTGCTTGAGTGTAAGTAATTCTAAAAGTGAGGTATTCTTCAGAGTCTTCTTGTATACTTAAGTATATCTTTGCATCTAAATAAAGATTCACTTTTGTATAGCCGTTGTGTTCTAACTCAACATAAAATTATAATTACGGTAGAATTAATTGATGAGAATATTACTGTGTGGTCACAGGTTAAAGTTGTAAAATCATTGATAAGATTATTCGGGTGAATGAGAAATGATAAAAAATAAAAATAAAAATAAAAAGAAGGTTAAAGAGAAAGAAAACTTTTACTTCACTAGAAATCGAGACGGACAAATATATATATATATATATATATATATTTTAGTTTATAGGTTTCGTTTTTCATAAAAGTAATGAAATTTGTTGAGAAACAAATACTTAGGGTCTGTTTGGTAACCATTTTATTTTCAATTTTCAGTTTATATTTACAAAAATTTTAAAAACTGTGCTAAAAACTTATTTGGTAAATTTTTGATTTATAATACTAGTTCCCAGTTTATAAATTTGACCCAAAATATGTAAATTGAAAAAATGTGTTTTTATTGGTTTATTAATTTGGCACTGCAGCGGAAGTTCAAATCTGCGGAGCACCCGAATTGAATTTATTTTCTCTCAACGGTAAAATAAAAGTTGTATCTCATCTTCCTCCACTTTATTCATGTTGACTGAAACTTCACAAATCAAGTAAGTGTCTCTCTTGTCTCTCTGTCTCCCCCCTCTCTTCTCTCTGGCTCCCCTCTCTTCTCTCTGGCTCCCATCTCTTCTTTGTGTTCACCAAGCTTGTTTTCTGTGTTCACCGAGCTTCAATTTTTTTTTTCTTTTCTAAAACGTTATGTTACAAACATGCAGATCTTTGTAAATCTGTCAACAAATTGATGTTAGGTCTCTCTCTTCTCTCTCTTGCTCTCTCTTTTTTTCTCCCCTCTCTTCTCTATTTTCTGTTTCACCGAATTGCCATGGTGGATTTTTTTTTTTTTTTGAAACAACAAATCTATTCTGCAGATCTTTTGCAAAATTTCCGAACCACACTGATCTCATTCTCAGGATAGTCTCTTTTTCTCAATTCTGCAAATGTGTTCTGAAAAATTTTCGAACCAAAAATCTATTCTGCAAATCTGTTCTGCCATGGTTGTTTTGTAGATCTGTGCTACATTTTGTAGATCTGTACTACATTTTGTAAAGCTGTGCTACAATTTGCAAAATTTTCAAACTAGAAATCTGTTCTGCAGATTTTATTTTATTTTGTTTGTAAATCTATTCTGGTAAAAGTTCTGCAGATTTTTTTTTTTTTTTTGTAGATCTATGCCACATTTTGTTCTTCACTTTAAATTTGGAGTACATGATAAGGAAATCTGTTAGGCCTCTTATAACTGTTCTTCACTGTAATGATATTATAACTATTCTTCACTTTAAATTGTAATGATATTATAACTGTTCTTCACTTTATATTATAACTGTACATGATAAGGAAATCTGTTAGGCCTCTTGTAAGGAAATTTGTTCTTCACTTTAAATTGTAATGATATTATAACTATTAGGCCTCTTGTTCTTCAATGCCTCTTCAATGCCTCTTGTTTAATGATATTATAAATATACATATTTAGGCCTCTTTTATAACCACTCATTCGTCCAATTACAAAATTCCATCCAATACTAATATCAAAACATACCAACATCAGTTTCCCAATAAGTGTCTATCCTTCTGTAATCTTCAAATTTAGTTAAACAACTAATTGAACCAAGAACTAAACAAGTTTATTTTCAATACTGATAAAACAATAATGCAAAGCCTAAAGATCTATTTCTCCGTTTAAAAATATTTTACGTCACAACAATTTCATCGTGAAACACTGATCTCCACAAAGTTACGACTCAAGTAATTCGACCTTGTTTGAACTTCTAAATCTCAGTGCTACACATAGACACACACATAGAAGCATCCAATACGCGACTATATTCTCCATGTGTTTCACCTAAAACTTCAATTAGGTTGTAAAAACTGTTCTTTGCAATGTATCTGATGAATCAAATTATTGTCAGA
Organism: Camellia sinensis; assembly: GCF_055761805.1. Classification (NCBI taxonomy): domain Eukaryota; kingdom Viridiplantae; phylum Streptophyta; class Magnoliopsida; order Ericales; family Theaceae; genus Camellia; species Camellia sinensis. The sequence continues at coordinate 44,364,572 of NC_138969.1, read as the reverse complement.
GTTTAAACTCTAGTTACCTCAATGTTACGTGCACGGAGACGTCAAAATGAATGCTCATGTACCACTCAGTTGTCCTTAGGCTTCAACTAAACTTTCTAGTATTCACTCTAATTCATATATATAGGTATCTCTCCTTAATTTTTTATAGTCCTGGAAGGTCTCTCAACCTCTTGGCCTGCAGAATTTTTGATTATACTAAATCATTAGCATGATATTTTCCTCGTCTAAATAAACTAACAGGATTTTTAACTGGTGCTTGTTCTTCAATGCCTCTTCATTTTATTTGACTTACATTTTTTTGAAAATTATTTATCTATGAATAAATATACATATTTAGGCAATGGCAACAACAGTACACAATAATCTCCTCATTGATGATGATGATGTTGTTGAAGTTGGTAGAGGAAACAGTGGTCCATGGCCTCAGGCAAATAAGACTCTTTTCATTACCCTCATGGATGAGGAGGTGAAAACCAATAGTAGTAAAATAAATGGGACATTCACTAAATAAGCTTAGAACAGGTTGAGAAATCAAATGAACGCAAAAACCCAATACCAGTATAACGCACACCAGCTTCGGAACAAATACAATCAGCTGCGTATTATGTTCAACAAATTTACAGCATTACTGAAGCATACTGGTGTTGGTTGGGATAGCCAGCGACTTACTATCACTGCACCGGATGACGTTTGGGAAGCCCTTTACAAGGTTTAATTAACTTTTTGCATTTTCTTTGCTATATTTAATTGGGAAATTCTTTATGTTAACCTGAAATTCATTGGTTTGTACGTTAATAGCCATGCAAAGAGGTTAAGGAAGAAAGGGATGGTTTACTACCATGAGGTGTCTCGTATCTTAGGAGATACATCCGTAACTAGTAAACTAGCTCACCCTTCCACTAAATCACCTTCTGAAAGTAGTGCTAGTTCTGATCCTGAATTTAAGGTGAAAATGAGGACTTAGATGCATTGCAAATTGATAGTGATAATGACAATCGAGATGACCAAGGCAAGGGCAAAGGCAAGAGCAAAATGGCAGGTAAAAAAAGTAAGAAGAGGAGCTCTTTTCAAGCTAATATTTCTGAAGTACTCAAAGAAATGAGGGAAAATAGCAAGATGAAGGTGGACCTAATGGAAAAACGATTGACAAGTGCTTCAGTTACTAGTTGGCGATGATAGTGGTTCAATTGAAGGTGGCTCTACTGCCTTATGTTCACTACGGAAAGAGTGCATGGCACTATTGCATGCTATGGAGGAAATTCTTGCTCCTACTTACACAAAAACTTTGAACAAGCTTGCATCGAATCCCATAAAAAGTGAGGCATTTGTTGATATGCCTGTTGGTAGGATGAGGGATTGTGTCCTTAATCTTTAAAAGTTAATCTCAGAGAGTTCAAGCTTAGTGTAGTATGTGTTTCTGTTGTTTAATTTATTAGTAATGTTGGATAATATTTGGTAGTTAAAAAATGTTAGTTCGTATGGATGTTTTCATGTTTTCAAAAATGTTGGATAATATTTGGTAGTGTATTGTGAAAACAGAGTTATTATGGAAACAGAGTTAGGTCTATGCAACATGTATTTTATATTTGGTACTGTATTATACTTTTTATTTTATTTTATTTGTTTCAGAATTATTTATTATGGAAATAGAATTGGGTGTATGCAACATGTTTTTAATATTGTATTGGAATGCTATTATAGAAACAGAGATGGGTAGATGGATAAATATAAAATTGAAATATATTCTGGAATGTTTTTGTACTGGAATGCTTCCCATTACTATTATGGAATGCTATTGTACTAGTACGCATCATGTTTTTATTATGGAAATAGAGATGTGTAGATATAAAATTGAATGCTACTGCTATATTACTGCTATATTCAATGAATGCCACAACTATATTCAATTATCTTGAATGTTATTACAATGGGAGTTTATGGGTAGTTGAAGTATTGAATGATCTTCTCCTATATAATGCTTGTTGGTAGTCATTTCAAGTATTTTTTATATCACTGCATTGTCAACATTGCATGGGAAGCATTGTCAACATTGTTTTATATCACTGCATTGTCAACACTGCATTCCAAGGTATGTATGATCTTTTCCTATAAAAAATATTTATATCACTACATTGTCAACATTGTTTTCTTAAGAGTCCAAAGGTATATTTATAAAAAATAAAAAATATTTGTCTTTAGTAGTAATAAAAATAAAATAAAAAAAAAAAAATAATGGCATGGGAAGTATCAATTTCTTTCTATCACTAAATTCAATTTATTTGTTGAATCCCACAAGAGTATTGTTGAATAATTTCTTAACTAATAATTTCTATCACTACTTTCCATCTTCACTTCTCTGTTGGGCTATATACTTGTGTGAAAAGCCCCTTCATTGCTACTAAAAAAAAATTAAAAAATAAAAATAAAAATAAAGATTGCAAGTATTGCTACTGAAAAAAAAATAAAAATAAAAATAAAAAATTCTTGTGCGACCATTTTTTCATATATTTTCATTATCACTAATACTTTTGTTTTTAAGGGGTCAACACAATATCACAGTGATATATATAGAGCCGATGCATGCTCTTGATTTGAGTTTTGACTCAGACAGTGAAGATGAAAATATATAATTTCTGGTGTGTGTAGCACTACATGAGTATTGTAATACTTACCTTCAACCTAGACCATGCCGAACGTCCATATTACAAGGACATGACTACGTATTAGAAATATTGAATGGCCATGAAACAAGGTCCAAGGAAAATTTTAGAATGGAACCAGATGTATTTATTAGTTTATGCGAGGCACTTAAGGTATATGGTAAACTGGAACACTCATGTTATCTAACTGTCCAAGAGCAAGTTTGTATATTTTTGCTAACAATTGGTCACAATGAACGAAATCGTGTTGTCCAAGAGCGATTCAAACATTCTGGCCAGACCATCTCCAAATACTTCAACTAAGTCTTGAAGGTAGTGTGTAGGCTTGGTAAACAAGTTATAAGGCCTCCAGATTTTGATGAGGTGCCTGCAGAAATTCGACATAATCCACGCTTCTACCCTTTTTTTAAGGTAATCACTAATAGAATATTTGAAGTATAAATTTTAGTAAAATATCATGCATTATTAAAGTCATTTGTCAAATAGGATTGTGTTGGAGTAATTGATAGTACCCACATATCTGCAAGGATGCCAGCATCATAGCAAATGCCATATTGCGGTAAGCATACTGTTATAACGCAAAATGTAATGTGTGTTTGCTCATTTGACATGCAATTTACGTATGTATTGGCCGGGTTGAAAGGGCACTGCAAATGATTCAAGAGTATTCATTAAAACCGTACATGATCCAGCAAATTTATTTCCAATGCCACCAACAGGTACGTATTATATGGCATTTTGTTAATTTATAATGAATATTCTTTTGCCAACCCATAATAATAGATACGTACATGTTAAACAAATAAATACTATGTTGTTGACTCGGGTTATACAAATATGCCTAGCTTTTTATCACCATACCGTGGTGAGAGGTACCATCTAAATGAGTTTCGTACTCAACGTCGACAACCAAGAAACAAGAAGCAAATGTTCAATTACCGATACTCCTCACTGTGCAATGTGATTGAGAGATGCTTCGGTGTCTTGAAGACTCGTTTTCCAATTTTGAGAGACATGCCTCCGTATTCAACTAAGATGCAGAGATATATCCCCATTGCATGTTGTACAATACACAACGGGATAAGGATACATTCTCAAGGTGACACATTGTTCACTGAATGGGCCATTCCAGATCGTATCGTTGAAGATGTTGGGCCTAGTGTAGTTGGTAATGGCAGCTAGACACATGCAGGAAGTAGTTCTCAGCAACCAATTGACGTAGACATTAGTCAACCTCAACTACGTCACATGTCTGATGTAAGAAATCAAATTAGTGGTCAAATTTGAGAATCTGTCAGAAACAATTGAAATATTATTTATGCGTATAATAGATTGTGAAAGATGTTTTTTTATGGTTTGTGAAAAAATTGAGATGTTATTATTATGGTTTGTAAGTTGTTATGAACATTACACTATATGGTTATTAAATTTATCTATGGTTGGTATTGTATCAATATGGTTATTATGGATACTTATTACAATGTGTATGATTCCATTGTCAAAAATAAAAAAAAATAAAAAAATTTTAGGCCTTAACAAACATGTTTTTTAGTTTATGTTTTCAAAATTTTCAAACATTTTGTCCAAATCAAATGCGTTTATTATTTATGTTTTTCTAAAAATAAATAAAAATCAGTTTATAAAATATTTGTAAACATAAACAAAAAACGTAAACATTACCCAAAGCTATCTTAATTATGCATTTTTCATTATACCATACACTTTATTTTTAATTCATCCAATTTTCATTAAACCATATACTTTATTTTTAATTCATCCAAATATAATAATGCAAAAATATAATTTTTCTCCCCTCACTTAAATAAGAGATTACAATATTGACATTCAAGATTTTGGTTCAAAGGCCATTTTAAGGAGTCAACTAAGCCCCAGTTTGATTTTCCTTCTAGGTTAAAAAATCACAAAAGGATAAAAAAAAGTCAAAAAAGTCAAAACGTCAAAAATTACAAAAGGACAAAAAAATATTTTCCAATCGAAAGTCAAAAAGCCAAAAAAATCAAAAAAGAAAACCAAACAAACAAAAAAAGTCTCAGGCAAAAAAAAATCAAAAAAACTAAAAGTCAACTAAAAAAATCATTGCCAAACGACCCCTAATTGTGCTCATTTATGTGTATACTATTAATTGTACCGTTCTAAAACTTTAAAGTAGGAGATGCCCTTTAGCCTCTGTTTGGCAAGTTGATTTATGGGTTTTTTTGGCTATTTTAGTTACAAAAGACAAAATAAGCTATTTTAGCCATAACAAACAAAACATCACATCTAATCCATAATCATTATACTCTTATCTCACAAAAAAAGGTCAAAAGAGCCAAAAAATCCTTCCCAAACCAAACTTTTTAGCTCAGGCTAAAATAGTCAAAAAAGTAAAAAAACTAAAAGGCAACCCACTTTCCAAACAAAGCCTTAGATTGATTTTCCAGCATTGTCCAAATGGCTTTTCAAAAATAAAATATGAGATTATAAAAATGTATATTTATGGCAATTTATTTTGACTTTGTCTATAGTTCTTTGCAAGTGTCCATTGATGCAATAAGTTCATACTGTTTTTCTCACCAAGATGTAATCTGACTTCACATTTTGTAGATAACATTATGGATTTTCGTTTATGGTTGACAACTCAAAGTTGAATGAATGAGATCTCCAAAATTTGGGTCCTTTTTATTTATTTATTTTTATTTTTTAATTTGAATCTTGCAATTACGGTAGTGAATTTTGTGCATTCACATTTCATTAATGAATCCCACTATACAAACAAATAAATAAATAACAAGCATGCAAACCCATCATTTTAAAACAAAATAAAAATGAAAATGTTTTCATTTTATAAAAATGACATTGACACATTATTCTTACTCTTTTTTTTTTTATTTGGTATAAATTTTCTGTAGAAGTTCAATTTCCCACCCAATAATTATTAAGAGTAAATGTTGTTAGATAATGTCTCAATGGGACCACATAATTAAATGTGGTGTTATCATTTATAAGAAGCCTACAATTTAAGTGATTCAATTTAGTTAATAGGCTTAAGGGTATATGTGTTATGGACCTAATGTGTAGATACTAGTTGTATAATTTCTATTTCTATGAGGGGCAGAAATAAAAATTAAAACATATTGGTTAAAGTTGGTTTTCATTCCTTTTGAACTTCCATAACCTTTCAGTTTTGAAAACCAATAAATAGAAATTAAAACCAATAATGGTTAAAGTTGGTTTTCATTCCTTTTGAACTTCCACAACCTTTCAGTTTTGAAAACCAATTACAACCTTTAAAAGGTTATGGTCCCTATTCCTTCCCAGGTGGATATAAGAACACTGCCATTTTTTTCCTAAATCCTCTCAAGGAGAAACATAAGGCACCAAAGGGGAAAGGATTAGAAGGCAATAACATAATCAATAACAAAGAGTTCATTGATAATCACGCTTCCGTTTAACCGTTCATCAATGGATTCAGGTATGTCATTTTGTCTTGATTTCTTGATAATACACATGGTAAACGATCCAAAGTGTAAGGTTTATGTTCTGAAATTTATGTTTACAATTGGTATCAGAGCCAACATATCATGTGTCTTATCAGAATTGATATGCTTTATTCATTCTATTTAGTTTCCTGGAATCAGATTCTGAATTTTCTTATGGATGTAAATTCTGTTTTTTCCTGTTTTGTTCTGTGAAAATGGCAATCTGTTTTCTGGAATTGTAAAATGATTCGGTGGGCAGTTTTTTTTTTCTCTCAAATGAATGAACATCATGTATTTATATATATATATATATAGATATATAGATATATCTTGCAATTTGATTGGTTTAATTTTGAACATCATAAAAAAAAAAACTATTTGTTTTTGGACCCGTCAATTCTATTTATATATGTATATATATAATTGGAATTGCTGCAGATTATATAACATATACGGGGTCACAAATTTAAAAATCTTTAAATTTAATGTAATTTCATACAACGTCTACAGAAATTTAATTTTCTAACATTCTCAATATATGTCAATTCAAACAAGATGTCACAAAAGTGATCTCTCTTATCTAGATTGTTTTATATGGAATGTTTTGAAGTTCATGTCTGTGTATCTCATGCGGGTATTTATCGGTCCAAAGACATGATTAAGACTTGGCAGAATTACACACACATTTTGTGATGATAAACATGTGTCAATTGTCAAGAAAACCTAATGTGAATAATAAATCCATCAAAAGATAGATTTGTTATTTGACATAACTTATTGTCAATGTTTGATCATTACAACAAGAATACCACTTACAGTTAATATCACTACCCAAAGGCTTGGTATTAATGTTGTGCTAGGTATCTTGAGACATTGTCTTTGAGTTTATTGGCTATGCCGAACGATCACAGGGTTACAAGTTTTATGATCCCACAAATAGGTAAATATTTGAGACGGGAATTGCAACATTTTTTGAGGATGTTGAGTTTGGGGGGAGAAATCCAGTTAGAGACATTGTCTTTGAGGAGGAAGCAGGAGTAATCCCACTTCCTACTACTACTTTTGACCAATCACAGGTTCCTATACCTGTCATTGCTCGAGAAGTAATTTCGGATCCTCAACTAGACAATGTTGTTCAAGATAATATAGTTCAAACCCCCATTCAAGATGAGGTAATTGTTCATGAGGAACAAACTCTACAACCTCAACCTCAAGAATCTGTGCCATTAAGGCGATCCACCAGAGAAAGGAGATTTGCATTTTCAGATGATTATATTGTATATCTCCAGGAACATGAGGTAGAAAATGGAATGTCGAAAGATGATCCAATCAACTTTCGTCAAGCCATGGAAACTTCCAACTCTCATAAGTGGATAGAAGCCATGAATGAAGAATATAAGGCACTGCAAGACCACTTAAGTTATATTGCGACAATAAGTCTGCAGTTTTATATTCCAATAACAACAGGAGCTCGACAAAATCAAAGCATATTGATATCAAGTTCCTAGTTGTAAAAGAAAGAGTGCAGAGTGGACAGATTTTCATAGAGCACATTGGCACAAACTCCATGATAGCGGATCCACTTACGAAGGGACTACCACCCAAGGTCTTTCATGAGCACACTGCTCAGATGGGTGTTGTTCTATTTGAGAACATTCTGGTTTAGTAGGAGTTTGTATTTATATTACTGCTTTATGTCAGCCTTGAGTTTTATCTATGTAATTAGATTAATTTCTGCAGAAATGAAATATTCAGTTTATTACGCTCTGTTACGTATTGTGAAGTATTGATCTCAATAAAGTTAAGTAGGACCAGTTGGAAATAGGCATGTATGGATCACATCACATGTAATTTCCATACTACGCATCCATGATTGATCTATGTCATTTAGCTGTATTAGTATACGTGACCATTGGTGGGTCGAGTTACGATTGATGTAACGAAGACCACTTTGATCCTATATTAATATAGTTAATGGACAAGATTGTTTGGATACCCTCAAGTTATGATAACAAATTTCTGAGCTCACTAAAGTTAAGCACATTTTTCAGGATACATATGTGGTCCAGTGGGAGATTGTTAGATAATGTCTTAATGAGACCACATAATTAAATGTGGTGTTATCATTTATAAGAAGCCTACAATTTAAGTGATTCAATTTAGTTAATAGGCTTAAGGGTATATGTGTTATGGACCTAATGTGTAGATACTAGTTGTATAATTTCTATTTCTATGAGGGGCAGAAATAGAAATTAAAACATATTGGTTAAAGTTGGTTTTCATTCCTTTTGAACTTCCACAACCTTTCAGTTTTGAAAACCAATAAATAGAAATTAAAACCAATAATGGTTAAAGTTGGTTTTCATTCCTTTTGAACTTCCACAACCTTTCAGTTTTGAAAACCAATTACAACCTTTAAAAGGTTATGGTCCCTATTCCTTCCCAGGTGGATATAAGAACACTGCCATTTTTTTTCCTAAATCCTCTCAAGGAGAAACAAGGAGAAACATAAGGCACCAAAGGGGAAAGGATTAGAAGGTAATAACATAATCAATAACAAAGAGTTCATTGATAATCACGCTTCCGTTTAACCGTTCATCAATAGATTCAGGTATGTCATTTTGTCTTGATTTCTTGATAATACACATGGTAAACGATCCAAAGTGTAAGGTTTATGTTCTGAAATTTATGTTTACAAATGTCCTTTTGACAACTTGACTTTTTTTATAAAGTGAAAAAAATTATTATGTTTATAATAATTTTTTTAATTGAACAAATAGTTGTGAAAAAAAAAATTTATTTGTTCAATTAAAAAAATTGATTGATATATATGATGTAATATTTTACTTTTTTTTTAACCAAAATGTTATGTGTCAAAGGAGCTCTTAATTAAGACAAGCCAAAATACAAAAAAATAAAAAAATAATAATGTAGGATCTAAATTCACTTTAGTGTAAGTTTCATTATATGAGAATTTGAATTTGAAGTACATTGTATTTTTGTCTGGATTCTTACTCTCTAATAATATTATTTTTTTTTTCTACTTTTATTTTGTAACAAGATAAAAAATATCCTATTTGACAATGATGTGATTGATCAATTCTAAAAAATAAGAACTAGATTTTGATTGACAGCAACCAAAAAATCAATATATTAGTTACAAGTTTATTTTTTTTAAAAAATTATTTGACAAATTTATTTTTTTCTAAAAAAAATCTTTTTAATCACATTAAAAAGTTATTAAATAAAACTCAAAGAATTAAGAATATATTACACAAATTATTTTTTATTAGGATTCACTTTTTATAGTCTTATTTGTAATTAATAAACAAACGTTGTAACCATGTGTCAAAAGGGAACCTTATTTATTTTTTTTTTGGGAACGATGAAAGGGAACCTTAATTTGATTAGCATTTTGAAATGGCACCAAATTTGGGATATTATGGAAGGCTTGAAATATGCACCTGTCTTGAAGTGGAACTGTGGGTAGTCTACAAGGGGCTAACTATCATACTCCAACGAGGTTTCAATTAAGTGATAATAGAAACAGATGCGGAGCAAGTGATGAAACTGTTAAGTGAGGATCCGGGAGAAAAATGTCTTTTTAGGAGCATTGTGGAAGATGCACGTATTATCATGAGAGGATGTGACCGTTCCATCCAGCACATTCGAAGGGAAGCCAACATTTGTGCAGATGCAATGGCCAAATTAGGCGAATATCAACCAGCAGATCTTCTTATTGTAAATGAACCACCTGAAGAATTCTGCACCTTACTTGTGGTGAACATTGTGCATCTCTCTGGGGAGAGTGCTATGATGTAGTCCTTAGTTTGTTTTTAGTTTCCGATGTATCTAAAAAAAAAAAAACAAAAAAAAACCTAAATTATTCCTCTTATTTAAAAATGTATGTATGTCCAATACATACATTTATGAGAAAATTATAGTATTCAAAGGATGCGTTACTATATACATCTTATAATTGAAGAAAAAAATATCATAATTCTATACTTTTTGAGTTATGATTAGAATAATATATATATATATATATATATATATAACCAAACACCATATAAGATATAACCAAATATCTCATAAGTCATAATTAAAATATTATCATAATTAAATAATAAAATGACATAATTAGATATACATATGACATACCCTTTTGAACGTGTGTATAATAAAATTTTCCTACATTTAAGGATATCAGGGTTGTTTGGGATGCCCTAAATAAGTGTATTTTTTTGTCTTTTTTAACTAAAAAGTTGAGAAAAAAAATATGAATATTTGGGTTAACTTTTTGTTATTTTACGAAAAAATGTGTAATAAAAAATTGTATAAATAAAGTGTATAGGGGAAGAAAGTTGAGTGATTGTACGGCTGTCCTCCTGCCCCAGCGTGTGTTACACAGAAAATAATTGCCTCCTTCGGGGCAAAGTGTTTGGGCAGTGATGGTTGGTCCGTGAGGGGTCACCATGGGTTCTATTTTAATAATCTGAACCGTTCAATATGTACAACTCGTTGATTATTATATGCTTATAAAAAATCACGTTGATCGGATATCGATAGCTATATGATCGGATTAGTTTTTTTCAACAGTTAACTATCATACCATCCGTTTTGTTTATACAAAACTGATTTAATCATATAGTTAACGATATCTGATCAACGTGATTTTTTACAGGCATATATTACTCGATGAGTTCTACATATTGAACAGTTCGGATTATCAAAACGGCACCCTTAGTGGGCCCCAAAGAGCCCAACATTGCCATCAAACTTTGTGACTTTACATATATAATTTTTTTTTAAGCCCAAAAAGTATATAATAGTCTTCTTGCTTCACAAGTACGGCCGACAGCATCCATCAAATTTTTGTATTATAAAAATATATAAAATATTTTTTTAATATTTTTTATTTGTAAATAGTAACGACTTTTTTACTTTTTGTATAACTTTTTAACTTTTTTAATTATTTTAAACTTGTCAAACCTGACGGTAAGGATGATAATTTTTTCCTATCTTGCCTACCCGCACATGCTCGCCCTGATTTAAATTTTATTTGTTAAGTATATGTATATGTATAATTTAACCTTTTTGAAATATATTAAAACTAAAATATCATACTTAAGGCCAAGTTTGACAATCTAAAAATAATTTATCTTTTTATCTTTTTTTCATCACATCACCTCTCCACTTTTCTGCACATTTTTTCGTAAAAAGACAAAAAATACACTTATTTAGGTCATCTCGAACAACCCTTAAGTCTCGTTTGACAATATTACTTTTTAGTTTACAAATCAAAAAATTATTAAAAAAATTAAAAAGTCGACAACTTATATCAAAAAGTTAGAGATTCTTTTTTCTCTCTACTTTTTTACTCTTCTTTTCGTAAAAAATAAAAAAATCATCACAAACATACTAATTTTTTTATATCATATTTTAATCAAAAAATTAAAAAGTTACTAAAAAAATAAGTTCTTGGGCCTTGGTATAACTTTTACACATATATATCATCTTATATCTTTTAACCCTCATTAATTATAAATTATTGTTTATAATATTTTATATTAACTTTAATTTTTTAAATTATAAAATTATCCTAATCCCATCACCTTCTTAATTACCCTACCTCTAATATAACGACAAACCCGACCCAATCCCATCCCTAATTACATGTTATTATTGGCGAGCCAAACGCCACAACGAAATTGCCGAAAATTTGATTGACTGATTGGGGCTTGTGCTTGGCATTGTTTTGGTGCTCGGTCCACAGTCTTCTCACTACTATATATAAACCCCCAATTCTCATTCTCTCTCTCTTCTCTGTATAAATAAAGCAACCCATTTTCGTTCTTTTGTGCCTATTCTTCCCTTTTCTTTTGCATGGCACTGTTACTGCTTCCTGTTAGCTCCTAAGACAACCCTCCCTTCATCCCTTCAACTCTCTCTATCTCTCCATATATCTACATCTACATATACACACACACACACATATCTGTCTTTGTTTTGGAATAGCCCAATTGGGTTTTGCATTTTGATTGATTTTACTGATTGATTTTCATCTGGGTCTTGTTTTCTTGATCGAATCCTTCTTGTTGAAACCCACTCGGGCTCTGTTTTCTTGAAGGAAAAGTAGGTGTGGGTGTGTTGTGTTGATCATGGCATTTGATGGACGATGGGATGCTGAGAAGATGTGAGTTGATATGATTATGATTCAATGTGATTTTCTTTTAGAAAGTAGTTTCATGGGTTGATATTTTATCCCCTAATTTTGCTATTTTGTTTTAAAAAAATCGATTTGGGGGGTTTTTAGGCTTGACATGTACATATATGATTACTTGGTGAAAAGAAACATGCGTAAGGCTGCTGAGATATTCGCCAAAGAGGCTGATGTTGATAACGATCCTGTTGGTATGTGTTCTCAGCCCCACTCCTATTGATATGATTAATTTGATTTATATTTTATTATCAATGTGAGTGTTGGAATTTTCAAACATCCCACTCAAAACCCATTTGTAATGGATGGAGAGGCCTCTTTGAGTATGGGCAACTTTTATAGAATTGATGCTAGACAAGTTTCTAATACTCCCTCACTTGTGTGGAGGTGATAGAGAGATGAACAAGACGAGACTACTAACACTAGGGTTTTAAATATGGGCCTTTGGACTTCTGATAATGTGATTTATGGATATATCAGCCGTCTATGGTTCTAAATTGTGGTATCGGGAAACGTATCAATATCAATCTCGAAGTATCTGTATTGGGAGTTTCGGCCAGTACATGTCTAGGTTGATATATGACCATATTGCTAATACTGACACTGATACATATCCTATATACCATTATTTAAAACCATGCCCAAGATCCAACTTCGATGCCATGAGGATAACTGAATTCTTGAAAATGCTCAGATTGATTCTAGTGATTTTAAGTTTTGGAGAATAATTGACGATCTTACATGGTATCAGTCGTCAGGTTTTAGGATTTTCTGAGTTCAAATCTTGTCACCCCCATTGTGCATTTTATTCTGCCTGTGTTTGTGTACTTTTACTCAGTATGTTTGTCTCTGCATTTACAAGATGGGGCACACATGTTGTGAAGTGTTAACATGATGCGTGTTGTTGGATCCATTTCCTAATAGCTTAAGTTTTTGGGACAATTGGTGATCTAGTAGCAACTCCAGTGGTTGGTATTTAATTGTGCTATTGCTAAATTTTGGCACGATAGGCACAAAACACACTCCAACAGTGTACTATTCATCATGCCAAATTGTATCATTCTTTAGTAGTGAGTACTAAAATTTGAGGTTTTTTGGTTTTGTTATTACACTCCATGATGAATTTCATAATATATGTGCATTATTGTGATGTCCTGATGTTTCTCTCAGATGTCTGATTGTTCATTGATCACTAGTGTAGCTACCTAACGATGTGACTGAATTGCACTTTATATGTGGGTTGGGTTGTGCTTTCTTGTGTGTCAATTAACTGAAGGATTTTTGCTTTATTTCTATGAAACATGATGAATGTTATGAGATATTTTTGTCAATGCAATGTGTCACTTGCTCTTGTCTGACCTTGTTTGGAAATCTGGAATTTTTGTTTTAGCAATCGATGTGCCTCATGCTTTCTTGACTGAATGGTGGACAATATTTTGGGACATATATTCTGCTGGGTTACCGACACATACTGAGGCCATGGGGAGGTCCTCTGTTAAGGTGTTACTTCAATGAACTTTGAAGCAATCATGTATCATATTTCTGGTTCTAAGACAATGTAATTGAGATATTCCTTGTTTAATTCTCAGCCTACTCAAAGTATGGAGAATGAGCAACAGAATATCTGTCCTACAATGAATCAACAGAGGCCCAGACAGTTTCCTATAAGTGCCGATTTTGACAAGATGATGGGGCAATCAGTGGCAGATTTGTCGGCTTCAAAAAATAAATTGACTGTCTCAAAGCCATCTTCAAGCCATTCTAGGTATTTCTAGAACAAATCTATTTACTATATTTGTTGCAAACTTGCACTGAAAAACTAATTGTTGGGATGACTTCGGTAAGAATTATGAACTGTGTAATTGTTCTGATCGAGGTTTGAGAATATGATACCAAATATCTTTTCGTATGATTTTTGTTCAATCAAATTGATCACAGAACAAATGGACTGTCTTGCTTTGCTTATTCAACAATCATAAGGACTATAGCACCAAAAAACTAATAAATAGGGAAACTTAGATCACCCTTTTTTTTCGGGGTAAGTAAGAATTATATAAAAAGAATGAAATTTTGTGCATCATTCAAGGAGCATACTCCGGGCAAAATCTTACAAATATCAAAACCCGAGATGACCAAGGGTATTGCATGAGTGATCACTATAATTTTTGTTTCTAACTTTTATGCTCTAATTGGTTCACTAGAATGAGATGGAATGGAATTGTCATTCCTTAGGCTCCCTTACAGAATGATCATTCTCTTATAATGGTGAATGATGATTCTATTTGCAATTTATTTTTCATTATTTTTTTTAGTTAACCAAACATTGGAATGGAGATTTTGATGGAATGATCATTCCATTCCACACCATTCCAATGAACCAATATATTGGGAATACTAATTTCTTCTGTAACTTGCATTCATGCATCAACAGCCACTCCTGGCAGCAAATTTCTCAAAAGGCTCAACAGCAGACTGCAAGAGTATGGATTCATCTATTATGCAAAAGCTCTAGTGCCTATTCATATTTGATGTACCTTAATTCAAGATGAATAATTTTACATGTGTTGCAGGATAAAAACCATGTTGTTACTTTGGGAAGAAATATCCCTGTGGACTCTGCTTTCTATGGAGCACCAAAAGCCAAACTTCATGACGCTGGTTTGTTTGTATACTAATTTAATTATTTTGAAGACAAATTTGGGCATTATAATTAACCCCGTGAAGTTGAATTAATGAGATACCATGGGCAGTTTTTTGTTTTCCTAATTTATTGAGGGACACAATACTTCAACAACATGTCACATCCTACTTTTGCCTAGAACATTAGACCTTTTTAACTTTTTAAATTCACATGTGATTGACTACATATGTGACAAGGTATGAAGCTACAAATTGTGCAATTGTATTGTGATCAAACACTCGATATTTTGCAAACTGAAATGACATTTCATTAATCAACAATTCTATGCTACTTTTTGATTGTTTAGTTTCCATGTTTATTCATATTCTTTGGGAGACATGTCATTCTTGGATGTTGGCACAAAGCAAGAATCTTGAAGCAATATGTATAATTATGCAAATGATTCGAACCTGAGTCCTGTCTTACATATTTTGTAAACAGCATGAGGAAAGAACTTGATAGAGAACTGGATCTTGCGTTTCTCTACAACTACAGCAGGCTATCATGTGCATGATGATGTGTTTTGACTGGAAAGAGTCATAAGTTGACTTGATTATCTTGATGTAGGGAGGTCCTTTTGTGAGAGTATAGTTATATGAAATGACTGCACTATTACATTTAAGAAACATCTCTCCTTTAGTCCTATTTTAATTTGAGTGTGATTGTTATGTGAAAACAAAATGGGTCGGAACTCTTTTCTTAAATTAATCTCCTTCCTTTCATCATTGATATCATGACGAATGAAGTTTTTGGAATGCAGTGATTTTATATCATGACAAGTCTTCCTGTAAATTTCTGTATTCCCTTTGTGATTTTAATTCTCGGTTACTTTCCCAAAATGATATTCCTAACTATTTATCCCAAAAAAAAAAAAATGATAGTCCTAATTGATAGTTGGAATCAAGGCTTGTTGAGTTGAGTGGTGTTTAGATGGTTTTGATTCATGATACTTGCCCTTTTTCAGGAATGGAAAAAGGGGCCAATTTGATGCTATTGAACGGATGGCCTTTCACTGTAAGTGGTGTCCTTAATTTTCGTACTCGAAACTTTTCCACTGCAGTTGCAGTCTAGTACTAGCTTAAATCCTCAGTTGAGTTTGTTTATCTCTTTCAGGGAGTTGACCAAATTTCTTCTAGAATGGCTTACCCAGTACTAAATTCAATTTTACCAGTGTCAAACCAACAGCAATACTTTCAGACATCAATGGCTCATCATCAACAAGAACTTTTTAGTCAAGCAATGGAAAAAACACTAGGGAAGCAAATATATCCCTTTCAAGGAAACACTAACAATTTGGGCAATATGATGCTTCCTAGGAAGGACTTAATTGGGGCAGATGAACAAGTAAGTTACAAAGACTTGGAATTTTAGTGGTTGGTTCATTCAAATTTGCAGCAGTGGTTCATAATTGGAAAACCTGCATTTGATGAGATATTGTTTAGATTTTTCTCTTTTCTTTTCTTTTTCTTTTTCTTTTTCTTTTTTTCTTTTCAATAGAAAAAACTTTTGATATTAACAAGTTTTGAGTTCCATAATAAATTTAATTTACATGCACATCTGTGTTGGAAAATGTTTATTTCATACATGGCTATATTATATTCGCTGATGCTATCATTCTTGTCTTCATTATTTTTGTTACTATTTTATTGCTATTGTTGTCGCTGTTATTTTTTTGCCATGATTATTTTCTTGCCATGTGACATGTTCATCATGCCTCTAGTTGCTTGGCACTTGAATTTTTTTGAGGTCATGATGTAAGATACATTGTAATCATGTTGCCTTATGTTCTCTTTCAACTGCATATCAAATTTTATATATTTTTTAATAAGAAACAAAACCTCTAGTTCATGCATGTTCTAAATTCTAATGTCATGCCTTAGAAAAAATTGATCAAAATAATACTCCCACTTCCTCTCCTTGTAAAATGTAAGGAGAATATAATCTTTTCCATTGTTTTTAATGACTAAATATAAAGTAGAGGTTTAATATTCTTAGATCTGTTTTATTTGTGAACATATAAAATCTCTTCGAGTATTATTTAAACTCATAGTGATGTATGAACCTTTTTGGTACTTCAATTAGAATATTTATTTTGGGTAGATTTCAGACATTGAATGTAGACAAGTTTAGCAAAGAAAAAAAAAGTTTGACTATTACTATAATATTGTCCTTTTACATGACAAAACTTATTACTATAATTTATCCAATAATTTTATCATTTATTATACGTTTATCGATAGGTTCAATAAAGAGGGAAAGAGAGGGTAAGTATATTCTTAAATTTTTAAGTTGGGTTCGAATGCCTTGATTGCTATTGATGCAATTTCTAGATATAATGCTTGTTATCTAATTGAAGGAGGTTTATATTCAATGCTGGTCCCGCTAATTGTGGTGGTGCTTGGCGGGGTTGGCTGACTGGATGCAGACCTAACCTCCACCTTATCTGCATGAAGTAATTGCCCCTTAAACACAAACCTGTGTTTTCATGGGTGCTTTTTTAAATATTTTTCATTAGTCTTTTCATCATTCTTGGTATCCTGTAGCCACTTCTCTTTTACTAGTGAGCAATGGATTGATTATGACTCAGATGATGGTCCCAGGGAGACATACAGCAGAGCAGCAAATGGTTGTACCTAAGAAACAAACTGCAGAACACCAAACAATGGCACCCATGAGACAAACCGTAGACCAAAATATGATGGCCACTGTGAGACAAATGGCAGAGCAACAACAAAATGATCCGTTGGCACAGCAGAAATTACATGAGGTTGGTTGGGGATTATAAAGGCCAAATTAATCCGTTCATTTGTTTGGAAATTTAATATCGAGAACCTTTTATCTTGGTGGATTCTGTCTATTGTTTGCCAATATTTCATGATATATTCCTCTTTTGGATCAGACTATCAGAAAGAGGAAAAAATTATCAAGTTCTCAAGCTGAGAGTGCTTTGGTAGGTTATACATCTTAGGTGATCATTTTTGTTGATCTTATCGCTCACCAAGATATACTTATTCAGTGTATATGCCAATTTTGTTCATCTTCCCTATCGCTATAATTTCTTTTGTTGTTTTTGTAGGATGGAAAGGATGCTGAGGTGCCAAAACCCTCAAACAACAATATCGAGTCTTTTTTGTCCAATGATGACGACAATACTGATATTATGAGCACTCAACATCCTTCAGCTTGCAGCATAAATGAACAGAATGGTAAATGAATACTTCAGTTTACAGTGTAATATTCTCAGTTCCATTTATTATTTTATTTATAATCTGGCAGGATTCTCTTTTAAAACTGTTGGTTCCCTCAACTTAAGCAAAGGCAAGGTCCTCTGCTGCCATTTTTCATCAGATGGGAAGTTATTAGCTAGTGCTGGTCATGATAAGAAGGTTTGATGCTACCAATCTTCAATGTTCAGCTTAAGCTTTATGGAAGCCAGTTCTTAAGTTTTTTTTTTAAATAAATATATATATATATATATATATATTTTATAAACAAAGACTAAATTGCAAATTTATGTTACAGGTCCTGCTTTGGAAGATGAGTAATTTTGATTCTGTTGATACTGCAGAAGAGCATTCTCATCTCATTACAGATGTTCGGTTTAGACCGAGTTCAAGTGTTTTTGCCACATCTTCTTTTGATAGAACTGTGCAAATATGGGACGCAAAGAAAGTAAATATTTCCTCCCTTTATTTCCTCATGATGCTTTTCTCACTTTAGATTTAGATCTCTCTCTCTCTCTCTCTCTCTGTGAGATTTGAGGACTTATTTTTAGATAGAATTTTATACCATTTTTCTTTGTTATTTCTCTATTTGTTTAATTGCTTTTAATTCAATGGATGCTTTAATCTCATCCACTCTTTTTTGTTTTTGTTTTTGTTTTTCCAGTCTTTATTTATGTTCAACACTTTTTCTCCTGATTGTTATTAAAATTTATATACTATATGTCTACTTATCATTGTCAACGTGATATCTACTGCCCCAAGTTTGAGACCTGTTTGGGGACATAAAGAAGTGTTCAAATGTTTTCCCTGACTGTCTGCAAATCATTGGTTGAAACTGAAGATTAACATAACAAAAATTTGTTAGTTCGAATTGAATTCCTGTCCAAAGTGAAATTCCTCTTGGTTTACAGAACATACTTCCAAAACATTGCACACTTCTTGAGGGAGAATTTACCATTTTCTACCAGTAAAAGACAGAATTTTTTCCTTCTTGTTGGAAAGGCATTTTATGTTTTCTATACATAGGAGCTTTGGTTAGTGAGACAGCAGTTATCTCCTTTTCTTTTAGACAAGGTTACAATATATTGATCTTTATGATATGTTGAATAACTTAGCAGAGGACATGATCCTAGATCTGAATGGAAAAAATGGATTTGGTGTAACTAACCAAAAATAGATGGGGCATTCAAGCTTTGTTGAATATTCTTATGTTGATTACATTCAAATGGCAATTTGATTAGTCTAAATAATTGTATGGGCAGTTTATTGATGAAAAAGTAATTTGTTGGGCCTTATAATTATTCATTGATAGTATTCTCTCTCTCTCTCTCTCTCTCTCTCTCTCTCTCTCTCTCCATTTGATTGGACATAAGCTTACATGTTTTTATCGATGAGATATAGCCAAGCAAATCACTGTGCAAGTTTGTTGGGCATGCTGAGCAAGTAACTTCATTGGATTTTCACCCAAGAAAGGTGGATCTCCTCTGTTCCTGCGATAGTAATGATGAGATCCGACTGTGGAACGTTAACAAATGTACTTGCACACACATCTTTAAGGTAAGAATATATGCTTATGGAATAGCACCAGAATAGTTTCATTTTTTACATTTTGAAATGTAATTTTGTTCATTCTCTCATTTCCATTATATTTTCAAAATTTCTGTAGTGCTTTTTGCAATGCTATATCTTTGACCAAGTCCTGGACTCAGTTCTTAATTAAGGGCCTTGTATATTGATCATCTTCCATTGGTTTTTTGAAAATTGGTTTCTTTGTTTTATAAAATGTAGGAAATAAAATAAAGTCAATACCTCCACATTTAAAATACCATGTTTTCAAGTTGATGCATACATTTATTGGCCTGATTGAGCATTTTATTATCTATAGTCTAAACTATCTGTAATCCTTTATAATGCAGTATCTCTATTCTACAATCCTTAAATTGATAAGATCTTGAAACATTTACCTCTAACACTCCATTTGGATCACGGGATGAGAAAAAAAATGATTGTGTTTTCTTACTATCATGTTGATGAGTAAGAAAGCAAGTATGTGATACAAGGATATGAGTGAGATTTCTTTTTCTCCCTATGTATTTTAATTGGCTATCTTAATATTAAGGAAAGGGTCCTGCTAATGACAGACCCATCGGCTGTCAATAAGCACTACAAAATGCCAAAATATTTATAATTTCAATACATGTTTCACATATCCCAAAATATTTTTTTACACATTTCAATACACAATACACTTATTACATAATTTTCCAACACTAATGACAGCCCTAAGGGCTGTTTTTAGTATTTTTCTTGTGGGAAATACTAAACCAGGCAGTTCGTTTCTCATCAAATCTCACCAAATGTGATGAGAAATGAAACTCATAAAATAAGAAAGTTTTCTTTCTCACCATTTCTCACCGGACTTATATAGCAAACACGAGCAAAGAGTTTTCTTTCTTTTCATTTCTTATTGTTTCTAACAATATCACTTGATCCAAATGGATCGTAAATGTGGAGTTATGCTTTGCCTTTTCAATCTACTTCTGTGTCCTTTCAAGATGATATGCAGTATTTTAGGTTTCTCTTTTAAGCTCTACCTATGTCTTCCTATAAAATTAATGCAGGGAGCTTCTAGACAAGTTAGATTCCAGCCTCGAGTCGGGAACCTTTTGGCTACTGCTTCAGGAAACAAAATCAGCTTATATGATGTTGAGACTAACAGCCTCCAATATTGCTTAGAGGTATCTAATTATTACACTTCCTCACACTGCACTGAGATTCCAATTTCTGTTACGATACTTGTGTGAATTTTGTATGTTTTCTTTGATTTTCTAGGAACATGTCAAAGAAGTCCGCTCGATCTGTTGGGATACAAGTGGGAAGTACATTGTATCCGTCAGTGAAGACAGTGCACGGGTGTGGTCAGTTGTGTCGGGTGGAAAATCCACACATGTGTTGCATTCTAACGGCAATAAGTTTGAATCATGCACATTCCATCCTGCATATTCTCAGGTCTTGGTTATTGGTTCTTACCAGGTAAATGAAGTGCTGTTTTAACATCATTAGTTGTTATTTGTTTAGTTCTGATTGTAACTTTTGTCCTGAGATCAGTCTCTTTCCAAGACCTATTTTCGACATAAGCAAGGGAAGCCCAGAGCCGGGAGAAACATAGTTTCCATTTTTTCTGTCACCATGGGGAGAAAAACCCCTACCAACATACTTGTCGCCATACACAATTTCTTGACATATGCCTATTATATTTGTGTTCTCTCTCTGAAATTGTTAGCAACTCTGGCTTTTCCTAGTTTTGAGAACTTAATGAGTGTGTGTTTCTGTCTATGAAGCATGGATATGGATATGGGATACAAATACAATACAGATATGGCAATATAACAAAATCTAAATAAATAGAAGATGGGTATGGCCACGGTACATTGAAAAAAGAAAATTATAATTTTTATTTTATCATACATGAGCTTAAAAAATTTTGAGGAACCATTCTTTAGGACCACCTCCCAAGCCTTTGCCAACAAGCAAAAGAAGTCCTTCACAGCCCAACTTCACCCAAACTATATAAAAAATAAAGAATATCATATTCCGATTTTGGTGGCCATTATATAATTCACCAACCCATCAAAACCCTTTTCCTCAAATTATCAGTGGTAAAAATTGCCTTCCCATGTGACAAGTCTGTGCAAAGAAGGTTACTTTAGAGGGGTGCCTTCGGCCACAATTAGTTTTTGAAATTTTTTCTGAAAATTTCTGGAAACTCAACCAAACAAACGACTTTGACAATCGATGTTTGCTGTTATTTTGTAGTTTCGAGTAAAAAGTTTGTAATTTTTTAACGTTTATGTTGTCGGTCCTCATGGTGGAATCGTCTAATCTGAGTGTCCTTGCAGACACTTGACTTCTGGAATCCAGCTGAGAACAACAAGACTTTGACAATTGGTGCACACCATGGTATAATCACTGCTTTAGCAGATTCTCCTCAGACCGAAATGATTGCTTCGGCAAGTCATGACGGAGTTGTGACATTATGGCGATAACAAACGGTTGCTCGCTCTGCCTGTACATATGGACGATTTGGCATTTTACAGGTTTTGAACACAAGACAGCAAAATGGTAAGGCTCCGAAAGTTGCATCAGCGGGAATAAAAGCCATTGCTGAGGATACACCTTTTGTCATAGCTTATAGAAGAAATAGTACACATACATACATATATACATGGGACTTGGTGATCAAATATTGCAGTGTTAGAACTTTTTTTTTTTTTTTGGGGGGGGGGGGGGGGGTGTGGCCATATTGATTCTACTTTTGGATTTTGAGAATTTTATCAAATTTGAGAATCTTAAAACTTCATATTAATGAAATCAATTCATTCTGTTTGAGAGGTTTATGTTTGTTTTGAGTAGATATTTCATAGTCATTTTGTCCCTTAACATCTTTATTCGAGGAAGGGTTGTTCATTCAAATGATACTGAAATCTGGGAAGGGAGCTCATGATTGCTATTTTTAGTCTGATCCTCGATTTCGTACGTGGCATGGGTAAAACATGTTAATTCATAGTCTTTTTTATTGTGTTTATGGGTCTGGTCATAAGCTTATATGATTTGGAAGGTTCATTTCCTGTTAAAACTTAGCATTTAAATTTCAGTAAATATTAAACAATTTTTTAGATTTAAAAAAAAATAGTATTTAATTGTTAATATTATACCACCGTTCCAATGGTGGTATAATCACTATGATCGCTATCACACCACTGCGACCTTCACTCTACTACCACCACCAACTCTCCACCCCCATCGTATCACCACTAATAAATTCACTTTCGTTATTATTACTGTCACCACCTCACCATTGTCAACACTCCACCTCCACTATCACTACCACTACCATCACGACCACTGCTCTCCACTACCAACACCATCACCACTACCCTCAACCACCTCCACCACTACTATCATCACTACTACCCTACTCTATCAACATTAACACAAACACCACTACCACCACCACTACTACCACCATCGTTGTTGTTGTTGCTGTTGCTGTCACTACCATTACCATTATCACTCCACTACCACTATCCTTGCCACTGCCACACCTGTATCTTCAGAGTCATGTTGCCACTATTACGTCTACCATTCCATTACCATAACCATCAGCATTACCATAACCACCACACAATTATCACTGTTGCTCTCACTTCATGACCACCACCATCTTTGCCAATTTTATCACATCTCACACAACCACCACACATCCAAACTATCATGCCATCACCACCATTCTTACATTGTTGCCACTATCTTACCACCACACAGTAAGGTCACGTTTGTTTGGGAAGGGAGATTGGAGTATGAATGAGGTGGACCTCCTTATGCCATGTTTGGTTAGGAAATGTGTGGAGGGATTAGTATTCCTGTTGGAGTAGTAATCCTACACTTTGGGGGACTAGCAAAGTTTGGAAACACATGGGATTGAGATGCAATCCCATGGGATTAATGGGTAAAAGACTATTTTATCCCTTAGCCTATATGACTATAATAATGGAAGAAGGATAATTATGGAATTTCATAGGTTTAATCCCAATCAATTAATGCCACCACACTATTACACAAACATACAACTTAATACCACTATATTACTATACTCCTCACTCAATCTCACATTACTCATAATCTCATCTAACATACTTCACCATATAAACATGATCTAACTGTTGTTGTCGCCACTACTTTCACTCCACCACACTACCACCAACACTACATGGCATTACTAGCCTACCCCTACAAATATGAAGAATGTAAGAGATAATTTAAAGAAATAAAAACAAAATCTTAAATTTCAACTTATTTTACATATCAAACAATTTAATTAAATTTAACATTTAAATTTAAGAAAATAAAAAATAACTGCAAATTAAAAAATTCAACATTTAAATTTTAACTTTACAATTTTTTAAAATTTAATAACTCAATTCAAATCAATCAAGTTCTATCGACTCGTGTTACACCGACTTGAAGTAGAAATTATCTCATGAATTTGAAAGACGGTGGTGTGTTCATATAATGTTAGCTTATTATTTTTACATCATTTCTTTATATTTATGGCCATATAATTATTATGACTAATATTATATGCACCACTTAATACACTAACTAGTGTATAAATTGATGATGTAACATAATGCAAGATGTTTTTGATATTTGTAATTTATATAATGAGTGGGATCAATAATAATGTCATAACTAGTATTGATACACTAATTAATACACTAGTTGATACAGGGTTTTATGGAATTCCATACCACCACCGCTTACATCCATCCGCAGTTAAAAACAAAAAAACTTGGAAGTACAAGCTAATCCATGTTCCTACACGTGGCATCAGTTACCTACGTGTCACTCAACCACCATACCACCTTCTTCCTCTCTCTCACCTTTATAACTTGTTCAACGGCCAAGAAAGCGGTGTGAGACCCATTTCACAAAAACAGAGCAACAAGAAAAGAAAAGATCAGATTCAGAGCAACAATGTCTGCAATGTCTATAATCAAGAACACCATGTTCAACCTTTCAAAGTCTTTCCCTCAAACTCAATCCTCTCCTCTTCCTCTCTCTGTCTCTCTCCGTCCCAAAGTCTCTAGGGTCTGCTTCACTTCTGCTTCCAAACACTCTGAGGTATTAAACTAATCATACTAGCACCTTATCAATACAATACCCATGTTTTTAGAATTGTCTGTTTGGTTTTGAATTTTCAAAAATAGTTTTTTGAGTTTTCAGTTCACAATAGAAGATTAAGCAACTGTGTGTGCAACTGAAATTGTTAATATGCAGATTATTGATTTAAGAGTGCAGAGAGTGTGTTCAATAGTGGGAAGTTGATTTTATTTTTAATTCTTATAGTAATTTGCTTTAGCAAATGTAAATGTTTCATTTTATTATTATTATAATAATGTGATTGGGAATCAAGATTATGTGATATAATAAAATCGGCAAATTAGATATACCTTCTTCGAGATTTAGCTAAATTACAGATATTTCTGAGATTTCAAAAATTACAGATACCCCTGAAGTTTATATTTTCATAACAAATTGTTCCAGGAGGTTTATATTTTCATAACAATTTGTTTCCTAATTTGTTATGCAAATAGTACCTTCAGGAGTATTTGTAATTTCTCAAATCTCAAAGAGGTATCTGTTATTTTGCTAAACCTCAAGAGGTATATGTAATTTGTCCTAAAATAATTAGAAGTCGTGGAGCACGAACATGTGGAAGACACTGACGATTATTTTAAGGAAAGCCCCAACAAAAAATGTCTGTTTATATTATTATTTTATTTTAAAAAATAAGATTATAAATTGTATGATTGAGTTCGAAAAGTTGAAAGATTTGGAAAAGGAAAAGACTCAGAATTTACAGCATACTAACCACATAATTGCTATAGGAAATTTTGGAAAAACCAAAAAAATAAAACATAAACACCAAGTGGGGCCTATTATTTTTAGTCATGAGATGTTTTAGTTTGAAATCAATCTGCATGTAAATAATAACCCATAAATTATAATTACTTTTATTTGAATTGCAGGGAAGAAATGAAGCAGAAGGAAGTTACAAGAAGGGGTATGGGACTAGTGATTCCGATAGTGATTTTGAAGATAAAGCATATGAAATGACTGAAAAAGCCAAAGAAAGAATGAAAGAAGGCATCGACAGAACCAAAGAAAAAACCCAAGAAATGAAAGACAAAGCAAAAGACCATGCAGAGACCATGAAGGACAAGACAAGGGACACAACAGAGAGAGCCACCGAGAAGGCGAAAGAAGGTACAAATAAAGCTGCTGAAACCGCTCAGTACGCAAAAGAAAAAGCTAAGGAAGGGACAGAGAGCACGGCGGAGAAGACAAAAGAGCAAGCCCATGGCATGAACGAGAAGACTAAGGACGCGGCAGGGACGGTGGCGGAGAAGGCAAAAGAGGGGACACAGAAGGTTACTGAAACAGCGTGGAGCGCCGGAGAGATGGTGGCGGATAAAACGAAGGAAGGGATGAGCAAGGCGGCGGAGGTGGCACAAAATATAGGAGAGAAGGCGAAGCGGACGGCGGCGGGGGCGTGGGGGGCGGCAAAGGAGACGACGCAGAAGATCAAAGAGACGGTGGTTGGGAAATCGGAGGACGATGAGAAGGACATTGATGATTATATTGAAGATCGTGTGAGGAAGCCTAGGAAGGGGGAGCATGATAGTGAGAAGAAGTATTGAAGGGTGGTATTTCTGTCTTTTTCGAAGTGCAAAATAATTTAGCTATGATAGTGTATGAATTTTGAAGTGGTTTTTACTTGAATATGTTTGTTGAAACTTTTGCAAGGTTTTTTGAATTTGTAGTATGTGGAAATGAAACTTTGATAAAATTGGATGGGAGTTTGGCTATTTTGTTAATCACACTAGGCTCCCCTATTCCAAAATGTTGGGGATTTAGACCCTAAAACAATTTTATTTGCTTGCACAAAACTTTCCAACAAGCACAACTATGGAAACCAAGCAGTCAACAGGAAAAAAAACCGGTACCAACACTAGGTAGCAAAGAAAATATAATAGAGAGTAAATTATTGACACCTCTTGAGGTTTGGTCAGTAGGTTTGGTTTGATTACATTTTACCTCTTGATGTTATGGAAATTATATTTCTTGTGATTAATAGTCTCATTTTACAAACCCGCTGGTTATATAAAAGGTAATAACTTCTGGTAGAAAAATAGATGAAATTATATTGAAAAAAAATATAAAGCAAATGAAAGACAAAAAAAAGAAGAAGAAGAAGTAAAGCAAAGTAAAAAAAGAGAAAGTAAGAATTTAATGTCTTTTTGATAGCAACGTTAATTCCGTTTAAATAATTATAATGACAAAAGATCCGTTTAATTTTTCAAACATCAGGAATAATATGTATTAAATTTAAATTTCGGGAATGTAAGTATAACTTATCCATAATAGAATGTGAGATTGATGCATGATGAGTTATGCATTGTGGTCTTAACAATAATATGGAGAGAGAATCATAAGGGCGGAAAATGTTTAATGTTAAGGGTTGCTCCAAGTAACTTGGTGAGGATGATAGCGGCCTAAGGTCATTTATATTTTAGGATACTTTTTTTTGTATAAAGTGAAAGTTTTATTAAAAATATAAAATTAAGAGCAATGATTCATACCCCTTTAAAAGTCTCACCCCCACCACCTCCACACACACGTAGGGGTTGGGGATTGGGAGATCAAAAAAAAAAAAAAAAAGAGAGAAAAGTTAGCCAATCAAATGCAAAGGGGGTGAAGGGAGTGACCCCCAAAGGGGGTCTCAACCTTTATTGTAAAATTAAAGTTACAGGAAATGAAATGTATTATCGAGAAAGATTCAGAAAGTACAAACTATCTTACTACTATTGTTTGCATCCACACAATCAATCCCTTAGTTTCACGATTTTTATAATAATAAAAATAATAATAAAAATAAAAATAAAAATAAAATACCATGTGATTGTTACACTACAAAAAAAATTATTTTTTGTGACGGCAAAACGCCGTCTCAAATACTCCAAATGCCGTCGCAAAAGGTTTTTTGCGACGGTAAAGTGACTTTTTGCGACGGCAAGTGAGGGTCGCAACAAAGGGTGTTGCAAAAGGGTTTTAGCGACGGTATAAGGCCGTCGCCTTTTTTTTGCGACCGGAAAATGCCTTTTTTGCAACTGAAAATTTCTGTCGCAAATAATGGATGAAAATCTGAGTTTTTTGCGATGGCACTGTTTGCTGTCGCTAAAGGGGTTTTTTGCGACGACAGAACACACCGTCGCTAAAAGTGTATTTGCGACAGCAAGCAGAGCTGTCGCTAAAGGACTATTGGCGACGGCAATAAAACTGTCGCTAAAGGTATTACATTTTAACCAATTTCCTATCTTTTGCGACAGTAAAGGTGCCATCGCAAAAAACCCTGGTTCAATTTTTTTTTGAGACGGTGTGTGTTGCCGTCTCAAAAAAAAAAATGTAATAAAATTATTAAAATTATGAAAATGACCTGTATTAAATAAAAAATAACTTTTAAAAAAACCAATAATTACAAAATAATATAAAAAGTCCAGTATATAAATAAAAATTCATGCATAATTAAAAATATGAAAATTCATCTTCTATTTTTTTCTTTTTGCTGTCATATATTGTACAAGAAAGACTAACTAATTAACAAACTTCATGCAGATACCTTTGCCACAACACCCAAAAAAAAAAAAAAAATTTACAAATTAACAATGGACGCATAAGACTTTGCAAACAACTGCAATTAGAAAGAGGTTCAACCCTTTCAATCAATTACCCCATCTGGGAAATGTTCTATGCACTCAATGTAGAAGATAGAAAACCTGCTCCAAAGTCTCCCCTAAGAAAGACAAGTAGCTGTTGTCCATGTTTAGCACAGTAACCCACAAGCTTAATTACATTAGTGTGTTTAAGCTTGGAGACACTAAACACTAGCTCAAGGAAATCTTCATTGCTCTACTTCCTGCAAGCTGTAGTATCGAGTTTCTTGACTGCTAGTAGCTAAGAAAAACATAATTAAGTCAGAAAAGATTCTGTGTCAACAAAGGAAATAGTATCATCAAACTTCTATTCAAAACAAATCATTCACATTTCCTGCATTCCAGACCAGAAACCCTCTCAATGAAAGCATTCAACCAACACTAGAAATAAATGAA
This sequence comes from Camellia sinensis, assembly GCF_055761805.1. Classification (NCBI taxonomy): domain Eukaryota; kingdom Viridiplantae; phylum Streptophyta; class Magnoliopsida; order Ericales; family Theaceae; genus Camellia; species Camellia sinensis. Next base: position 44,335,576 of record NC_138969.1, on the reverse strand, counting down.
AATTATCTACCAAAGGCACAAACAAAACTATATCAAAATTTGTCTAGTAAATGAAGAAGCATGTTTGATAACCATGATAAATTAATCATGTTTGATTTCCAATCTAAATGATAAATTAGTAAATAATAAAAGTAAACTTAAAAATCAAACAGTGTCTCTTTTGTTCTGTGATTCATCCGTTTTTTTGGCCACAAATTGAACATTTGCATAGTTGGGATTTGGGAACCAAGGGGAGCACAACCCTAAATTATTATGTGCAAAACCCTTTTTTTTTTTAATAAAGTTATCAGGATATGTATCGGTATGAACGATACAATCAATATCAAACAGTATCGACAACTAATATCAATTAATAATGGCATCAGAAGTCTAAAATCCCAAACCATAACAGCTGACATTTAAAACTCTGGCAAAACCTCTTCATATTTGGTTTTTCATTTTTCCGGAAAAAGAAGGCTAAAAATATCTTTAAAATTAAACAGAGAAAATAGATTGCCCCATTACTTGGTTAATCTATATCAGCAGTCAGCACCAAAGGACAAAATAAAACAACAGATCATAAAAATATAAAATTCAAAAACAAAATTAATTCAAAAAATAAAAGACTGAAAAGTAGCGGAAGCACTGAAAATCATGGAGTTATTAACTAAACCCATGTCATTTTTGAACAAATTACCCTAAACCCTAAATTTATTTCTCAAACCCAGGATGTGAAATACGTTCAAAATAACTTGGGATTAGGGAAATCTGTTTCAAAATAACACGAGTTTAGTGATCAAACTCGTAGATCATACATAAATTTCTAAATCTACACATATATAACAAAGATCGGAAAATACAAATCAAAGCAAAACCATCATCAATATCTAAAATTAAAAGTAAACAAAAGAATATACAAATACTAGATTTGGGGGTTTAAGATTTACTAATAATTGAAGTAAGGAAAACAATATCAAAAAATTTAGACACAGTAGGCCACTAATTTTTGGGTTTTATCATAAGCACATAAAACATACATAATGTCAATAAGAGGTACGCTAGTACCTCTGCCAACATGTGGTCAGCTTCATCAAAAACAAGAATCTTCAAATAGTTTGTGCTCAATTTCTTTGTTGTCGCCCATTTATTGATTGTACCAGGAGTGCCAATCACTACTTGTGCTGTCACTTTTGCTTGTTTTGAAATTGGAACATAATTGCTGCTATCCATTGGTATAGCACATTCAGAAGTAACTCCTGTATAATTCCTCATCTTCTGAAGAACTTCCATCTTCTGCATCATTGTCATCCACTACTATTAGTTAAATCCTAAACTCATAAACACTTTAGAGAAAAGTCCCAACAAAATGTGTACACATGATCCACTTGCTACCATTGATTAAATATTAAACTACATGTTAAAGAACACTGATCTTTAAACCCACCAGAGAAACATATATCATTAATTCATCCTTAGTTTCACAAACATTGCAGAACAGAACATAACAAATACATAACTATATAGACTAGTAGCCAAATAAATAAATAAAATCACCACAGCGAACCCAACCAACAAAACTTAAACACCCACAAACAACCTAAAGAAACCACACACGACCACACTTTCCCCACTTGGCAATTGGCTATTTTAGTTGATTTTATATTTCGCTTTTTGGTTACAAACCCATTCGCCAAATGAAGCCTAAAATCCAAAAAATTGAGCTTATATTTCATTAACATTTTCCTTAGATTTTCCCATTCCCTATCCAAATAATCCATGATCCATTTCCCTATCCAAAGGTTGAGGGGAGCCCTGAATTCACAAAGACACTTCAAGGATCAAAAGAGAACAAAATATACATAAAGGAATAAGTAAATATGATTAAAACTCTAAAATCCCAACCCAAAGAGTACCATTAATTAAAACCAAATTCACATGCCAAAAACATATATATATTAAACAGAGTTCAAACATTCAGATACTTGTAAACATCAACAAATAGAAATTATGTACAAATTTGCATATGTTAACGAACCATTGTGTGCCTGAGCGATCAAGTGCTTGTAAGGAGGGGTCAGAATCATAGGCAAACTGATCGTCTGGATCTTACTCGGCCTCTCAAACTTCATCTCCACATATAAACCCTTCAACAAATCAGCAGACAGATTCAATTCTTCGAACAGGTCTGCTTGGCCTCCGAACAGGTCTGCTTGCATACAGAATTTTCAATCGATTAATGTGAATGAGTGTGTGTATATATATATGAAATATGAATGCGTGATGACTGACTAGAGCTCGTGGAAGACGTGACCGCAAATGGAGAAGGATTGAAGGTCTTCGACGATGGGTTTGAGATCTTCGTAGCAGATTGAGCATATGGTCTTCGCAAATGTGTTGCCGCATACCATCTCTCTGCCTCTCTCTCTCTCCGCTCTCCGTCGTTTGCTACCGCTCGATCGATCAATAGAGAGGGAGAGGTAAGAAGAGATTAGGGTTTTTTGGTTTTGGGCGGGTGGCGGGGAACAGAGCGGGAATGGAAAAAAAAAGGTGGGGGGAATGGAAAAAGGGAGAGGGGGAAGAAAAGAAAAAATCAAATTTTTTTTTTTTGAAAATTTAAACAATAAAACAACATTGTTTAATTATTTTTTTTTTTTTTTTGCAACAGGGGTTGTCGTCTTCAAAAAACTTAATTTTTTGTTAAAATAATTTTTTTTTAAAAAAATTATTTTATTTTAGTTACTAAGCTTGAAAATTTATTTGTTTCATTTTTTTTAATGAAAAAAAATTTATTATTATTTTTTTATTTAGTAGAAGTATGGGTAATATTTTAATGAAAAATATTGTAATGGTAGTCGTAGAGGTGAAATGGCGACGGTGGTAGTAGTGGTGGTAGTGAAATGGCGTTTGCAGTAGTAGTAAAGGTGGTAGAGGAGATGGGTGGTGAGAGAGAGAGATAAGTGGGAGACAGATAGAGGAGAGAGAGAGAGAGAGAGAGAGAGAGGTGAGCAAAAGAGAGACAAAGTGGTTGCTAAAAGTGTATTTTCTTGTAATGGATCGATAAATCGAGAGAGAGCTCAGTAAATAGAGAAGACGGAAGGGAAATAGTGAGCAACGCGAACATAGCGAGGAGGAGAGAGAGAAAGACAAATAGACAGACGGGGAGAAAAGAGTGATGAGTGAGAGAGAGAAATAAAAGAAAGAGAGGAAGATGAAAAATAGGTGAAAAGATATAGAGAGAGAGAAAGAGCGAAAAGAGATAAACGAAACAAAAACAGAAAGAGATGAGAGAAAAAAAGAAGAGAGAGAAAAGAGACAGAGAGAGAAGATAGATGAAAGAGATAGAGAGAAGAGAGATAGATGAAAGACACAGAGAAAAATAGAGAGACAGACAGACAGAGAAGAGTGATGGGTGAGAGAGAGAAAGAGAAGAGAGACAGAGACACAGAGAGAATGAGAGAGACGGATAGACAGAGAAGAGTGATGAGTGAGAGAGAGAGAGAGAGAGAAGAGAGACAGAGACACATAGAGAAATGGAGAGACAAACAGAGGAAATGGAGTGGCAGTGGTGGAGGAGAGGTAATGGTAGCAGTAGTGGTAGTGGAGTGGTGGCGATGATGGTAGTAAAAGTGTATTTTCTTGTAGTGGATCGATAAGGAAAATGCCCTAGACCCCCAGTAGGAGTGACCCCCACCACCCTTACTATTTTCTGGGGATGCTGGGGGTCCCCAACATGGTTGGATCGATAAATCGAGAGGGAGCTCAATAAATAGAGAAGAGATGAGGAAGAGAGTGAGCAAGGCGAACACAGTGAGGGAGAGAGAAAGAGACAGACAGACAAACAGACAGGTAGATAGAGAAAGAAAAAAGTGAGAAGAAGATGAAAAAATGGGTGAAAAGACAAAGAGAGAGAAAGAGAGATAGAGAGAGAGAAAAAAAAAAAGAGCGAAAAGAGATAAACGAGAGAGAGACAGAAAGTGATGAGCGAGAGCGCGAGAGAGAAAAAAAGAAGAGAGAGAAGATAGATGAAAGAGATAGAGAGACAGAGAAGAGATGAGCGAGAGAGAGGTGAGAGAGATAAAGAGATGAGTGAGAGTGATAGAAAGAAGAGAGATGAGCGAAAGAGACAAAGAGAGAAAAGAGATGAGAGAAGAGATAGATGAATGAGAGACACATAGAGAGAGAGAGAGAGACAAATAAACAGACAGAGAGAGAAGAGTAATGAATGAGAGAGAGAAAGAAAAGAGAGAGAAGAAGATGAAAAATGGGTGAAAAGATATAGACAAAGAGAGAGAAATAGAGAGAGAAAAAAAAGAGCGAAAAGAGATAAACGAGAGAGAGACAGAAAAAGATGAGCGAGAGAGCGAGATAGAAAAAAAGAAGAGAGAGAGAAAACAGACAGAGAGAGGAGATAGATGAAAGAGATAGAGAGAAGAGAGATGGACGATAGACACAGAGAAAAAGAGAAAGACAGATAGATAGACAAAGAAGAGTGATGGGTGAGAGAGAGAAAGAGAAGAGAGACAGAGACACAGAGAGAAAGAGAGAGATAGACAGACAGAGAAGAGTGATGAGTGAGAGAGAGTGAGAGAGAAGAGAGACAGAGACATATAGAGAAAGGGAGAGACAGACAGACAGAGAAGAGTGATGAGTAAGAGAGAGAAAGAGAAGAGAGACAGAGACAGAGAGATATGAAGATGAAAAAATAGGTGAAAAGAGAAATGTTCAAAAGAGTAAGACGACGTCATTTATAGTGGATCAATAAATCGAGAAGGAGCTCGATAAATAGAGAAGATGAGAGTAAGAGAGCGAGCAAGGCGAACATAGTGAGGGAGAAATAGACAAATAGACAAGTAGACAGAGAGAGAGAGAGAGAAGAGTGATGAGTGAAAGAGAGATAGGGAGAGAGAGATAGACAGAAAAAGAGATAGAGAGAGATAGAGGAAGAGATAAAAAAAGAGAGAGAAACAAGAGATGAGCGAGAGATAGACAAAAAGATAGAGAAATAGAGCGAAAAGAGATGAACGAGAGAGACACACAGAAAAAGAGAGAGACAGAGAGAGAAGAGAAATGGGCGACAGAGGTAGAGAGAGATAGAAAGATAAGAGAGAGAGAAAAAAAAAAGAAATGAGAGAGATAGAGAGAAGAGAGATAGGCGAGAAACACGGAGAGAAAATGAGAGAGAGAAACAGACAGACAGAGAAAGAAGAGTGATGAGTGAAAGAGATAAAGAGAAGAGAGAGAGATAGAGACAAAGAGACAGAAAGATGAAAAAATGAATGAAAAGAGAAATGTTATATCAAAAGAGTAAGACGACAATGTTTTTTTTAATTTTTTTTTGCGACAGAAAGATACCGTTGAATTTATTCAAACCATTTTGTGACTGTATATATATGAAGCTGTCTCAAACCACAATCACTATGCTAGGTTAGAGTTTTCCAAAAACTCTTTTGAGAAAATTATACTTTATTGTTTTCCGTGCTATATTGTTTTTATTGAATTTTTTTAATATTTAAATATTTTTTTTTAATTTTTAGACACACCTAACATAAATACACCTAAAAATTAAAAAAATTGTAAAAAAAATCTTTTAAAAATTCACTAAATACCAAAAATACAATAATTCAATACATTTTTTTTTGTATTTTTATGTATTTATTAATTTTTAAAAATATTTTTTCATAATTTTTTTTTAGATACATCTAAGTAAGGTGCATCTAAAAAAAATATTTAAAATTTTAAAAATATTCACCCAAAAAAAAAAAAAACACGAAAGTCACTTTTTGCGACGGCAGAAAATGCTGTCTCAAAAAAGCAGAATATTTGAGACGGCACCATTTGCCGTCTCAAAAAATGAGAGTATTTGCGACGACAGAAAATACCGTCGCAAATACTCTCATTTTTTGAGACGGCAAATTGTGCCGTCGCAAAAGCTCTGCTTTTTTGAAATGGCAAATGGTGCCGTTGCAAATACTTTGCTTTTTTTGAGACGGCATTTTCTGCCGTCGCAAAAAGTGACTTTTTGATACGGCAAGTGTGCCGTCGCAAATAGTTCCATCTCATAAACCCACTTTTTTTGTAGTGTTAATGTATTGTGTATAAAGAGATTGTAGTTTTGAAAACATAAAATCTTAGTCAACAAAGCTATATATGGTGTTTAATCTAAGTTAGTGTTTTAAGTGAGAATGTAATATGCATATTTTGCTAATAGAAGATCTTAGTCAACAAAGCTATGATGGGTTTTAAGTGAGAATGTAATATGCATATTTGGATCTGACTTAAAGTAAAATTGCATAAGCATATTGTGTTGGTTTAAAAGACAATGCCTTTAATGACTATTTTAGTAGTTATTTCCCCTTAACACAGGCTTCCACGATATGAGCTCCCCTTTGGCTAGTGTTAACGATCCACACAGAAAATCTCTTGAAGAAGAAGATCACATGATTCGTAGCACCAAAAAGATCAAGGGCAAGGACGAGATGGGCGCTAAAGATATGGAGACCATTGATGCCTCCCCTTCCATTTCACCAATTTCTCACTGCCCAGGCCCCACACGTGAACTATCACCCTCTCCTGAGGATGGAACACTTGCACTACCTAAGCCCAAATCGTTTAAGGATGCACTTGCAGCTCCTAAAAGCAACGATTTTTACTTTGATGATGTGATGGACACTATCTCTCCAAAGGAGGAAGCGGAAGAGAGGGACACTAACATACCAGAGGCAGTACCTCAAGGCATACCCAGAATATCTCTTCCAAAGCAACTTTTGCAACAAATACGACAACCTTGGACCAACTCACTTATTGTAAGACTTCTGGGCAAAAACATTGGGTACAGATTGCTCTGTACAAAAGTTAAAAACCTATGGGCCCTACAAGATGATTTCAATGCCATAGATTTGGGAAACAACTACTTTTTGTTCAAATTTTCTTCTCAGGAGGACTGTGCCCATGTTTATTCGGGTGGGCCGTGGGTTATCCTCGACCATTATCTCACTATTCGCAAGTGGGAGCCTGATTTCAAGGCATCGGAAGCTTTTGAAACCACAACCGCAGTGTGGGTTAGGTTTCCGGAGCTCCCGATTGAATACTTCCAAGAAAAGGTTCTGTATACTATTGCTAAACAATTAGGGCGTCCTCTCAAGCTAGATCTCACCACAGCCATGGCTACCAAAGGCAAATTTGCAAGAGTTTGTATTGAGATGGACCTCAACAAACCATTATGCCCCCGTTTCTTCCTTGGTAAGAAAAGCTACAACATTGAATATGAATCTATCCATAATTTTTGTTTTCATTATGGCAGGGTGGATCATAGGAGAGAACTATGCAGGCACAAAGCGGCACATCCACAACCACAAGCACCTCCACCACCTAGCCCGACGCCGGCCGTTAGGGGACTAGTCGTTAGCAATCCCTCGCAGGCTACACAACCTCCGACCAACGGTAACCTGCAACAACCTGAGAAGGGTACTGCCAATTTCGGACCTTGGATGCTGGTTACTAGAAAGAACCGAAGACCCATGTCCAATCGCAAAGGGCCAGCTCTTGGGCCAAGTCCTAACCCAAATAAATTCGCTGAATTGGACTCCATCAGCCAAATGGAAAAAGGATATTTTACTGTGGCTACGGCTAACCTATTGGGCCAGGTATCTGGAGTGTCTCCCTCCTCATCCCCTCATGGGCCTGCGACACACCTAGTTATAACTAAGCCCACCACGAACAACACTAAGAGCCCAAGTCACAGTAGTGATCCTATTGCTCCCCAGGCAAACCCTTCTATCCATTTTGTTTCAACCACTATTGGCCTACCTACCCCTAACTCTGATGTCAGATCTGTCAAAGACATCTCACCTCTGCAATCTCCTTCTCCCTCGAATCCTACTCAACCTAGGCCCCTAGAAGCCCTCAGTAAATCTCCAGAAATCCCAATGGAGGAGATAGGTGAAGACCAGAGCCATCCGTCATCTACTAACCTCCTAACCTCTACCCATTCTTCTTTGCTTAGATCTAAAAAAGCTAAAGTAAGAAAACCTTCCGATCCACCTTCTAAACATGGAGGAAGAAGCAATACCTTTCCCTCCCGTTCCAGTCCACAAGATGAAAGGGCATACGATGGAACTGTTATTAGATCAAGGGACAAAAGCCATTCACCGCGTCGACACAATCTGGTGGATAGAGCAACTAAGAATGAGAATCGAACCAGGTTGGAGCACCATTCCAGGCCCTCCGGTGCACTCAATTCAGATGGCATCTCTGAGATCAATCGATCAGGATCATCGGAGAATTCGTAGCATTCTGCCCAGGTTAGATACTGATCCCCTTCCCCCCATGCTATTTATGGACTCTCTAAAAATCTTGATCTAGAACTGCCGCGGGGCAGGTAATAATACCTTTAGAAGGCACATGCGAGACCTTCTCCGATTGCACAACCTTGGAATACTCATTCTCATGGAAACAAAAGTCACCTACAGCTCCATGGGGAGCTTCTTTAACAACCTGGGCTTCACGGCGTCTACTACTGTCGATCCAATTGGTCGAGCTGGAGGTATATGGGTCATTTAGGATCCTACTCAGGTCACTGTTCGAGCTTCAACAACTTTCAGTCAATATATTCAGGCCACAGTGCACAAAACGGACTATGAGGAATGGGTCTTGAATGCTGTTTATGCTAGCCCAAATCCAATTGCTAGGGATTCTTTGTGGGAAGACCTTGAAGATACAGCAGCAAGTATGAACAAAGCTTGGCTTGTAGTGGGCGATTTCAATGACTATGCTAATCTCAGTGAAAGGAGAAGTTTCACACCTTCTTCAAACCTAACCAGGACCCAAAGGTTTACTGAAAGGGTCAACAACTGTAACCTCCTTGATCTAGGGAGTGTTGGCCCTCGCTTTACCTGGACTAACAATAGGCACGACATGGCTAACACTATGGAACGTTTGGACAGAGCCATGAGTAATGAGCAGTGGCGAGCCTTGTTCCCTGAAGGTACTGTGCGGACCCTGCCAAGAACCTATTCAGACCATTCTCCTTTAGTAGTCTACACTCAAGGTATGTACCCCTCCAATCCTCAAAATAGACCGTTTCGATTTGAAGCTGCTTGGCTTTGTCATCCCAATTTCATTGATGTTGTTCAAAAATCTTGGCTTAACATGGATTTTAACCTGTTTGAAGCCATCAATAATTTCACCCATTCTGTTAAAATCTGGAACAAAGAGGTTTTTGGAAATATTTTTAAAAGAAAGAAAAGTCTTCTTGCCCGCATTGAGGGCATTCAAAAATCCCAAAATAACCATTTTTCTCATAATCTTCAGATTCTTGAGAAGGACCTTATTAAGCAGTTTAATATGACCTTGTTCCAAGAAGAACTTTTGTGGTACCAAAAATCCCGTACAAAATGGCTTACTATGGGTGATAGCAATACCAGATTTTTTCATATCTCTACCCTTAATAAAAGAAGAAGCTTAAAGTTCAGGTTCTTAAAGATGATAATGGTAATTGGCTCTCCAATTGCCATGACCTCAAAACTCATATTCTTGACCATTTTACCAAGCTCTTTCAGTCTGAGGATACACATCTCTTATCTAATTGGGTTAACATTGCCAGAACTGGTTTCACTAGAGAAGATAATGACAATCTCCAAACCCCTGTGAGCAATTCTGAAATTTGGAAAGCCATTCGCAGCATTAAAGCCTTTAAAGCCCCTGGCAAGGATGGCCTCCAAGCGGTGTTTTACCATACCCAGTGGACCACTATTGGTCCTTCTGTCTGTAATTTTATCAAAGATTGCTTCCAAAATCATTCTGTCCCTCCTGAGATTAATGAAACTCTGATTGTTCTCATCCCTAAGATTCAAAACCCTGAGTCTTTGAAACAATTTAGACCCATAAGTCTGTGTAATGTTACGTACAAAACCATTACCAAAATTATAGTCAACAGACTTAGGCCCTTTCTTTCTAACCTCATTAGTCCCAACCAAAGCAGCTTTATCCCTGGTCACACTACCACTGAGAACATCATCATCACTCAAGAGATCTTGCACACACTTAGAGGTAAAAAAGGTAAAGCTGGGGGCATGGTTCTTAAAATCGATCTTGAGAAGGCCTATGACCGCTTATCTTGGGATTTTATCCTCCATTCCCTCAAAGAGCTTAACCTCAATCCTGAGTGGATCACTCTTATCATGAATTGTGTGTCTAATGTCAATTCTGCTATTATTTGGAATGGTGAGACTCTCCCTAACATATCTATGGGTAGAGGTCTTCGTCAAGGTGACCCTCTATCCCCCTATTTGTTTGTCCTTTGCATGGAAAACCTCTCTAATATGATCAGATCAAAGATTGATAATGGAGAATGGAAGGGTCTTAAGGCCTCTAAGGATAGCCCTTCCATTTCCCATTTGTTTTTTGCTGATGATCTCATTCTTTTTGCTAGAGCTACTAGGAGAACTTGTACCTGCATTATGGATGTATTATCTGAATTTTGTGATATGTCTAGGCAAAAAATTAATTTCCAAAAATCTAAAATGTTCATCTCCTCTAATGTCCTAAGAAGAGAAGCCCTTTCTTTAAGTTATATCTGTGGTATCTCTCTCACTGACAATCTAGGGAAGTACTTGGGCACCCCTATGCTCCATAATAGAGTTTCTAAAAACCAGTTTCAAGTTATTCTTGACAAAATGGCTCAAAGACTTTCTGGATGGAAAGCCAAAAACCTATCCTTTGCTGGTAGAATAACCCTGATAAAGGCAGTCACTTCGGCTATGCCTAATCACCTTATGCAAACTATGGAACTCCCTCGCCACACTTGTGACCAAATTGAGAAACTTAACAGGAATTTTCTTTGGGGTAGCACTGACATTCGCAAGAGGGTCCACCTGGTTAACTGGCATCAAGTCTGCACAAGCAAGAAGCATGGAGGCTTAGGCATCAGAAACATCAGAGCTCAAAATTCTGCTCTTATTGCTAAGTTATGGTGGAAACTTGTCTCCAACTCTGAAGAGCTCTGGTGTACCATCCTCAAAACCAAGTATCTTAAACACCACTCTCTATCTACTTGGCCCAGTGCTAGGAAAGCCTCTCATATCTGGCGTAGCATTGTTAAAAATAGAATTGTTTTGGATAAGAACATTAAATGGAATGTTGGAACAGGAGAGCAGATTTCTTTATGGACCGATTGATGGTATGGAGACCAACTCCTGAGCCTTACAAACCAGGGAGCTCATATTGAACTAGCTACCAAAGTTAGCTCCATCCTTGATGAAGAGGGCAACTGGGACTTAACTTCTATCCAGCACCTCATATCCCCTCAAAATAAAGATGACATCCTTAGACTACATAGACCCAGGTATGTTACTTATAATGACACTCCCCATTGGAGGGGCTTTTCCAGTGGCAACTTTTCTACAGTTGCAGCCTGCCAAGCTCTTGCCAATACTGAATTTGCTGGAACCAACTGGGATGGGATCTGGAAAATCCAGGCTCCCCATAAGCTTAGACATTTCTTTTGGCTTGTCATGCATGAAAGACTGCTCACTAATCATATGAGGGTTATTAGACATCTCTCTGATTCAGATATCTGCCCCAGATGTCACTCCACTAGAGAAGATATGCTTCACCTCTTCATCAACTACCCCAAAGCTAAGGTTTTATGGGTTAATCTGAGGAACCTTCATTGGTGGCACCTAAGCCAATACACAACTCTGCAGGACTGGATTAGGATAAATATCAAGAGCAAGGACCTCATTCATGATATACAATGGCCAACAGTTTTTTTTGACAACCTTATGAACTATTTGGAAAGAGAGAAATAAAGAAGTGTTTGATAATTCTACTCAACCTCCCCACATCAGTGTGAAATTCATACTAAATAAGGCTTTGGAAACTCAAGCAGCCTTCCAGAATTCACTTCACCCTAGCTTTAAGGAACCTTCACTAATGTCATGGTCTTGTCCTCTTGCAGGTAAGCTCAAGATGAATACTGATGGATGCTCTAAAGGGGATCCAGGACAATCTGGCTATGGAGGACTGCTCCGAGATGAAGTTGGCACTTGGATCTGGGGCTACTATGGATACTTAGGTAACTATCACAGTTTGGAAGCTGAGTTATGGGGCATATACCGAGGTCTTACCATCATTCTGCAAAAGGGCTTGGTCAACATACAAATTGAAACAGACTCTCAACAGGCATTGGAGCTTATCACAGGTGGAGCTGGGGAAAACTCTCCCTACATGGCCCTAGTTGAAGATGCCAACTTCCTGCTTCGAAGATGCAACTGCACTATAAAAACAATTCCCAGGGAAGCAAACCACTGTGCAGATGCTTTGGCTAATTTAGGAGTAAATCAACAAGAGCACCTCATCTTGAAAGAGGACCCTCCTGTATTCATCCTCTCTTTGTTAACTGCTGACTTGCTTCAAGTTGGCTCTAGAAGGGATTAATTTCCCTAGACCCTCTGTTTTTGTGTTGTGTGTTTAAACTCTTCTCTTGGATCTAAAAAAAAAAAAAAAGACAATGCCTTTCAATCCATTCTAAAAGGGGGAGAGATAGAGTGCCTTGGGTAAACCCTTTGGGGTATTTCCTACCATTCTTTCTTGTTTGCTTTGACTATTAACTGACAGCAAAAAGAGTTTTGAATTATACCTGTTGCTTCAATTTCATTCATATGCTTGGCAAGTCAGTTCATGAAAGCAACTTGTCAAACGTTGTCTTTACCGCTGATGAAACAGAGGAGACTTGACCAGAATAAGGAAAGTTTTTCGAGCTTCAGTATAGGTTACTTTACCATGTGTGTTTTGACTAAAGGCCTGTTTGGAATAAATTAAAAAAAAATTAAATAAAAAAATTAAAAAGTTTATACTATTCAAAGGTAGCTTATCGGAAACTATTCAAAAAGTCAAAAAGTAAAAGGGTAAATTTGTCATTTTAATTTTATTATAATATTTTATTACACATCTTTTCGTAAAATGTCAAAAAAGTTATCCTAAACATATATTTTTTTCTCTGCTTTTTTAACTAAAAATTCAAAAAGTGCATTTATATAGTATATCCCATACAACTACTAAATATGTAATCTCCGATTCTAGTCAATTTTGAGTTGTTTTGAAAAGATAATTAAAAGTTAATTTTTAAATTTTTTTGATTTTTTTTTAAAAAACGTGTAAAAAATGTAAGAGATGATATGACCTAAAATGAGTTAAACTAGAAAATAATTTGGATAAATTACACTGACACCCCCTGAGATTTATGTTTATTACAGTTCCTCCCTCACTTTTTGAAAATTACATCTCTCGTTGAGATTTAAAGTTTCATTACAGATTCCCTCCTCAGCAATTTAATTTTTTTAAATACTAATTGAGAGGGAAAAATATGGTCTGGATTGGGCCGTGGTAATACCAGGCAAATTGTGGGCCGAACACATTTGGGCCGTGGTTACCCGGGTCCATCCAGAAGTGATTTTTTGCTCGGCAATGGCAAGGGCATGTGGAACTGGGCTACTTCACCTTGACAGCACGGAGGCCGGTCAAGTAAAGGCTCCACGGTTTATGCGTTGCGCGGTTATAAAGCACGCATCCATAGCTCGACGTGAAGGCTCATGCCTGAAGCTCGGCAGGAAGGACTTTGGTTGACCGGTATGACCAATCTCAAGCTTGGCTTCGCCGAAATGCAGTTGAGCATGGCTGGAAGGAGCTCGGTTGTTGGGGCACTTGGGCATGAAACGCAGCATGTCCGTTGATAGCCGAAATGCTACAGCCCGGCTGCCAAGCTCCTAATGCACTGGGCTGGCAGTTAGGTTTGGTGATGTTCAGCAAGATTTGTGCTGACAGATGGGATAGCAGAACCACGTGTCGAGAGATCACTGAGAGTAGATTTGGGGCGCAGAAGGTATATAAGCAAGTCTGCGCCTCCCATGCTGAATAGACGAACATTTGGTAAGAGAAATACTTACACTCGACTCCCTCCTCACTCTCTCTCTATCCTCAGGTGTGAGCTAACTTGATCGTTGGAGGGGTTTTCCGGCCACACACCGCCGGGTAGCTCACTGCTGATTGTGTACGCAGGTGATCGGATAAAAACAGAGCTTGGAAGAAAGGAGTGCGGGCTTGCCCGAATATTTGCTCCCCGCACAATTGGCGCCGTCTGTGGAAATTTTGCAGACAAAACCTTGTCTTCCAGGCTCATTTGATCACTGTCCATTGGCGAACAACGAAGAGATTCTGCTGTCCGCCGTCGACGGAGTTACCCCGGAGTCGGGCAGACGGAGAGAAGGGCATCCCACCATCGTTCCTCCGATGGCGGACCTGGAGACTTCTCCAGGAGGACATTCAAGAGATGCGCGGGATAAGCGCGGAAGAAGTTATGGTCATTCACGGAGTCCAGACGGTCATCGGCGGCGGAGAGAATCATATGCCAGACATCTGGAACACAAGTTAAGGGACCAGGACGCCGTCATCCGGCGAATGGCGGCGGAGATGGAGGAGCTGAAGCGAAATGTTAAAGGGAAGGGTGTAGCTGGAGTCGGAGACCACAGTGAGCGCATCCAACCCCACCGTTCAGGAAGTCAGAGTCAACGACACACTGCGTCCATTTCCATCACCAGAAGTTACAATGTTGGAGATTCCGACCTGCATGAAGAGAAGTCCAGCGCGCAAGATAGTACCTACCGACCCTCACGTCCGGCGACGACATCGAGGTATTCTTATTCTGCTCATTCAGAGGATTTGCGGGCAGTCTTGAAGGAACGGGCTCGCCGGCGGGAAGCTCAGAGGGTGCCGGCTTTCCAACGGCTATCCTATGGGGTTCATGCCAGTGAAGAGGTCGGAATGTCTCTACCCCGCCTGGCTGCACCTCTCCTTTTAGACACAGGCTTGGCGAGGCTTAGCGCCACTCCTTTCTCCCTGGAGATAGAAAATACACCGCTTCCGGCAGGGTTCCACCAGCCAAAGTTCACGCTCTATGACGGAAAAACCGATCCTTATATGCATGTAAGACACTTCTGACAGGTCATGGCCGGACACAGGCAAAATGACGCCCTTATGTGCCTAATCTTCCTGTCAAGCTTGGGCGAGCTGGGCATAAAATGGTTCGAGAGGTTGCCGGAGGGAAGCATTGAAAGGTGGCATCAGTTAGCCAAAGCCTTTGTGACGCACTTCAAAACAAACACCAAAGGAAGTTGATCACCTCCTGAGTGTCAAGATGGAACCGAGCGACACATTGAAGGCATACAACTCCAGATATTGGGAGACCTTCAACAAGATCTTGGATTGCCCGGTCAACCTTGCAATCACACAATACAAGCGTGGTCTCCCGGTCGGACATAGACTGCGGGACTCGCTTACCATGCACCAGCCGACATCCATGGGCTAGCTAATGCAGCGCATCAATGAGCACATCCGAGTGGAGGATGATGCGTCAGCATCTACCGTGAAGGCAACTCCGGTAGCAACAGACAAGCGGTCAGCTGGCAAAGTGCACGCGGTCGGGTAGGAGTCCGGCCAACCCAGCGACCGCACTGAGGAATCGGACCGTGGCACTAATCGCAAAAACTGGGGTAGGGGACGTCGGAATGACCCGGATGACTACCCCCGGGATGACGTAGCCGATGCTGATAGAAGGTTGAAAGTAAGGACAGGCATCACCACGGTCTTTAAGATTCCAATCTATCGCATACTTAGTGAAATCCGTGACGAGGAGTATGTCCGGTTTCTTGCTAAGTTAGGCGACGGACAGAAGGGCTTCAATCTGCGGTACCGTTGCACGTTTCACCAGGAGTGAGGCCATCGGACAGAGGATTGTTTGCCTTTGAGGCAACACTTGGAAGAGCTAGTCACAGCCGGACACTTGGACCTTTACATTGATAGCGACGTGAAGGCCAATCAAGCTCCAGTTGACCCGCGGGGACCGGATGACCGAGGTGCGCCTTCCTAAGGGGTTATTAATGTCATCAACGGCATAGTGGAACCGGCGCGTGTATGCGAGCTCCGAGGAATGATCAAGAAGGCAGAACACATGAGGAAAGTTTTGTCAGTTCAGCCTGTGATCAAAAGAGAGAAGACTGAAGAGAAAGACGTGATCAGTTTCTCCTCAAGAGACCTAGAGCGCATTCAGACGCTGCACAACGATGCCCTAGTGGTAACATTTCGCGTCAAAGAATTTGATGTCAAACGGATCTTGATCGATCAGGGAAGCTCGGTCGAGATCATGTACTACGACGCTTTCAAACAGCTTCAGCTCCGGGATACAGATTTGGCCCCGGTAACTTCGCCATTGGTTGGTTTCAACTTACAACCGGAGTGGCCTTTGGGAAAAATTATCCTGCCGGTCAAAGCAGGATCTGTGGTCAAACAAGTGGAGTTCTAGGTGTTGCAGGTGCCATCCACTTATAATTTGATCCTTGGAAGGGGATGGCTTCACGCTATGCAACGTCAACCTACCACCAGGTGGTGAGATTCCCCTCGGTTATGGGGGCAATCGAGGAGGTTTGGGGCGATCAAGTCATGTCAAAGCAATGCTTCATGGCGGTCAATGGGAGCTGAGCTGCCAAAGGCTTCATTCAAATGATTGAGGGACCGGAAGACCGGGGAGTCCTTGACGACGTGGGCACCAAGGCCAAAGACAAAGCTGTCGAGGAGTCGGTGGAAGTGTGCATTGATACAGAGCATCCGGACAAGTTCTTCTTGCTCGGCTTAAGCTTTACAGCCCAAGAACGGACCGACATGGTTGAGTTTTTGATGGCCAACATCGAAGTTTTTGCATGGTCACCTTACGACATGCCCGGTCTCGATCCGAGTTTTATATGCCATCATCTCAATGTCTTCCCCGGCGCCAAGTCGGTCATTCAGCGAACAAGGAGATCGGCGCTGCATCACGTCGAGGTAGTTGCGGAGGAAGTGAAGAACCTGCTTGAGGTGCGAGCAATTCATGAAGTGCATTACCCTCGGTGGATTTCAAACACAGTCGTGGTGCCCAAGAAGAATGGGAAGTGGCGAGTTTGCATTGACTACAAGACCGTCAACCAAGCTTGTCCGAAAGACAGCTTCCCTCTGCCTATAATAGACCAGCTTGTGGATTTAACGGCTGGACATAACAGGCTCAGTTTCTTGGACGCCTACCGCGGCTACCATCAGATTACTATGCATGGGCCCGACCGAGAGACCACCTCGTTTACTACACCAAGGGGACTATTCTGCTACCGAGTCATGCCTTTTGGTTTGAAGAACGCTGGGGCAATATTTCAAAGGATGGTGACCAAGATGTTCGCTCCTCTGCTAGGCCGGACAATGGAAGCTTATATTGACGATATGGTGGTTAAGAGCCGGCATCAAGCAGACCATTTATCCGATTTGGCTGAAATGTTCGCCATTCTCAAAAAGCACAAGCTACGCCTGAATGCGTCTAAGTGTGCCTTCAGCGTGGGATCCGAAAAATTTTTGGGTTTCCTAGTCACGAACCGAGGTATCGAAGCAGACCCTACACAAATCCGAGCTGTGCAAGAGTTAAAACAGCCTAGCTCGGCTAAGGATGTGCAGCATCTGGCCGGAATGGCCGCCGCGCTTAACCGATTTATAAGCCGGTCATCAGATTGCTGCCGCCCTTTTTTTCAAGCCTTGAAATCAAAGTTCTCATGGGATGAAGAGTGTGACCGGGCTTTGGCCGAGCTCAAGGAGTATTTGTCTTCCGCGCCGTTGTTGGTCACACCGAAACCCGGAGAAGACCTTTACCTTTATCTGGCCGTATCGCAGCATGCAGTCAGTGCAGTGCTTGTCCGGTCGGAAGGAATCAAACATCTACCCATCTTCTACGTCAACAAAACCTTGCTACCGGCAGAGTCGAGGTATTTGCCGTTGGAAAAAATTGCATTAGCGTTGATGATGGCTTCAAGAAAGTTGACACACTATTTCATTGCCCATACCATCATCATCTTGACCGAGTTCCCTCTCAAAGCTTTGTTCGAATGGGCAGACTTCTCCAGTCGGATTCTTAAGTGGGCGGTCGAATTGGGACAGTTTGATGTGAAGTTCCAGCCACGCACAGCCATAAAAGCCTAGACTCTGGCCGATTTCGTTGCTGAATTCTCACCTGGAACTCATCCGGTATGCCCGGTCGATATTGCCGTGGCAGATGAAGAGGTGAATGCAAGCTCGGCCGAAATACCACAGCTTGGCGGCATTGGCGACGCGGAACTTGCGCGCCCCGCCGAAGCCCCTTCAGTTAATACGATACTATAGCCCGGTGATGCGATGACGGAGTTGGCTATCACTGACCAACCCGCTTTGTCCGACACCACATCGCCGAGGAGGGGAGAAATGGAACCGCTCAGCACAGAGCCTGCGGACGACATAATACCGCAACCTGATGATTCGCCTACGGACTTAGGCATTGTGGATCAACTTGCTGAGTCCGGCGCCGAATCACCAAGGGGGGCTGAAGTGGAACCGTTCAGCACGGGATCGGAAGCCGAACAGCCGAGCAACCGTGATCCCATCAATCTTCAAGCTTCTCAGGACCCCTCAGAGTGTTGGAAGCTCTTTGTCGGCGAAATGTGGAAACTTTTTGTTGATGGAGCCTCGAACCGTCACGGTGCTGGGCTGGGTATAGTTCTGATTTTGCCAGATGGACTGACTATAGAACATTCTATCACTCTTGGCTTCCCATCATCCAACAATGAGGCCGAGTACGAGGCGCTATTGGCCGGTCTCAAGAGCGCGCTTCAGATGCAAGCATCCGAACTAATGGTTTATAGTGATTCCCAGCTTGTGGTTGACCAAGTTTCTGGGGTTTACGAGGCAAAGGATGACAGAATGATGAAGTACCAAGCTCTGGTCAGAGACCACATCAAGCGATTTCAGGCGATCAGGGTCCAACAGATTGGCCGAGAAGAAAACGACCGAGCAGATGAGTTGGCCGGCATTGCTTCTATGTTCGACAGCACATCTCCTAACCCTCTTTTGATTGAATTCCTTCCGAGGCCCAGCATTGAGGAAGCCGGGCAGACAGAAGTACTCTACGCCAAGCTAGGTCCTTCTTGGATGGACCCCATAATCCTTTTTCTCAGAGAACGGACCCTTCCAGCCGACAAGAAAGAAGCGCATAAAGTGCGGGTGAAGTCTGAGTGGTTTTGGCTCTCTCCATCAGGCGCTTTATACAAGAAGTCTTTCACCGGCCCCTACTTGAAGTGTGTGCACCCTAGCAGCATGGAAGCCTTCCTTTGCGAGATACACGAAGGCATCTGTGGCAGTCATATCGGGGGCAGGTCCTTAGCCTACCGAGCTATTTTGCAAGGCTACTGGTGGCCGTGCATGCAAGCCGACGCCCAGAAATATGTTCGCAAGTGTGAGAAATGCCAGAAATTTGCCCACCAGATCCACCAGCCGGCCAGGGAACTCCTTCCCCTCACTAGCCCTTGGCCTTTTGCGATGTGGGGGCTAGATATAGTGGGGCCGCTCCCAACAGCACCAAGCAACTGGAAGTTCTTCATCGCAGCCACAGACTACTTCACCAAATGGGTTGAAGCGGAGCCTTTGGCAACAATCAAGGAGAAAGACGTGAAGCGGTTTGTCTGGCAGAATGTGGTCACGCGGTTTGGTATCCCCAAAATTTTGATCTCTGATAACGGCACCCAGTTTGACGGTCGCCTATTCAGAGGGTTTTGTGAAGATTTAAAGATTGAATTCTATAACTCTACTCCGGCTTACCCACAGTCCAACGGACAAGCCGAGGCTTCGAACAAGACCATTCTTGATGGACTGAAGAAGAGGCTTAAGAAAGCCAAAGGAAAGTGGGCCGATGAACTCCCCAGTGTCCTTTGGGCATACCGAACAACCCCGCGGCGATCTACCGGGGAAACTTTTTTTGCTTTGGCATATGGCATGGAGGCGGTCATCCCTTTGGAAGTTGGTATGCCCACCCTCAGAAATGAAAGTTTTGAGCCCGAACTGAACGCCGAAGTCATTGCCTTGGAATTGGACCTAGTGGAAGAACATCGGGAAAAGGTTCTTATCCATGTGGCCGCCTACCAACAGGAGCTTTCAAGGAAATACAACAAAATCGTGCACCCCAGACCGTTCAAAGTGGGTGATTGGGTCTTGCGGAAGGTCATGGGCAATACCCTGGTGCCAGGCGAAGGCAAACTTGGGACAAATTGGGAAGGACCCTACAAGATCACCGGTCTGGCGGGCAAGGGGACATATCACTTGGAGGACTTGGATGGTAGAGAAATACTCCGGCCATGGAATGCAGCCAAGCTCAAGTTGTATTATTTCTAGCTTTTGCTCTCTTTTTTGTGCAAAGGAATTTTTTGCCTTACACTTCATGTAATATTCATTTTTGTCAATATATAGAAGTGACTCATCTTTGCCTTAGCATTTTTTGTTGCTTTAAGTTTTGCGTATTCTCAACCGAGATGTTTATTCCGGTTGAAAGAGTTGATGTTTTATTCAACTTAGGTATTCTTAACCGAGATGTTTATTCCGGTTGAAAGAGTTGATGTTTTGTTCAACGTAGGTACTCTCAACCGAGATGTTTACTCCGGTTGAAGAAATTGATGTTTTGTTCAAACTAAGGCATTCTCAACCGAGATGTTTATTCCGGTTGAAAGAGTTGATGTTTTGTTCAACTTAGGTACTCTCAATCGAGATGTTTACTCTGGTTGAAAGAGTTAATGTTTTGTTCAACTAAGGTACTCTCAACCGAGATGTTGATGTTTTCTTCAAGTTAGTTCGCCTCAACCAAAGTGATTATTCCGGTTGAAAAGTTGATGTTTTGTTCAACTTAGGCATTCTCAACCGAGATGTTTATTCCAGTTGAAAGATTTGATGTTTTGCTCAGCTCTGGGGGTATTACCGAGATGATTTATTCCGGTTATATGAGTTAATTAATGAAATTTGTCTTGCCGAGATATTTTGTCCTATTGAAGTTACTCAGCTCTAGGACCGTGCAAACACTTGGTAAAACTAGATCTTTTTCATTAATTAAAAAGAAAAGTACAAAAGGAGGGGCAGAGAGCCCGGTTACATGTGCAAAGCAAAAAACAAAGAAAAAAAAAAACTACACAAGGGGGAAAAGATTAGTGAATTCGTCATCAACTGCCTCCAGGTTGACCGTTGTTTGCTCTTGGACACCGGTCTCAGTTTCTCCAGGCTGCTCTTGGCTGCTTCCTTCCTCGGCATTAGCCTCGGTTTCTTTGGCAAGCTCTTCCTCGGCCTCAGCTTGCGACGCGCTGAAGACGTCGTTGGCATAGGGCACGAGGTACACCGACAGGAATGCAGCCGGCAGAGAGGTAAATACGTCGGTCTCGGGACCTTGATCGAGCTGAGCATAGGCAGACTTCCAGCCCGCTTTGAAATAAATGTCTTGAGTTGCGAAGACCTGTTTCTTGTAGCTGTCCTCGGCTTCCTTGAAGCTGGCATTGTTGGTATCTTCGCACTCCTACTCCCTTGACTTCTTGAGTGCGTCCAGCTCGGTCTGGAGCTCATCCCTCTTCTTCTCGGCTTCGTCAAGCTGGCCGAGCAACCTGTTGTTGTTAACATTGGCGATTTGAAGTAAGGACTTTGCTTAGCCGAGCTCGGTTTGAAGACTCTGGACTTGGCCGGCAGTGTCATTCGCCTTCTGCCGCAGTCGATGTATTCGCTCCATGACCAAGTGTTGCTTCTGGATGGCCTGTAAGCAGTAAGTCTGATCAGAGAAGAAACCGTGCAAACACTTCGTAAAAATTTCAGTGAAAGATTGAGACTTACCCTGGCCATGGACTTAACAGACGATTTCACCAACCGGGTGTCAGGAACGTGGTCGCTGCCGACCACGTCGCTCGGTAGGAGAAGGGCTTTGGAAAGGTCAAAGGCGAGCAGGTGCTCTTTGTCGCCCTTGATGGAAGCGGTCGCAGGTATGTCCTTTCTCCGGTGCTTTAGCTGCGGTCGCCACGGTGGTGTTGGGTTGACAGTGACGGTGGGTTGCTCGGTGGTTAGCTCGGCAACCAGCTCGGCGGATGGGTCTGCGCGAGGCCTTTTGCCAGCCCGGCGGGCTTCTTGTCTGGGTTGGCCGGCACCTAGAGATGCCAAGGCGACCACAGGGCCGCTTGATTGTCCGGCAGCTTGAGAGTGGGTGGTAATACTCGGTATCTCGGCTGAGGTTACTGTGAGGAGGTTCTTGATGCGACTTCGTTTTGCCATCTCTTGTTCTCCGGTCAGCCGGATTAGCGGCACGTCCGGTAGAGTTAGATCCGGAGGAGGTGTTGGAGCACGGAGAAAGTCTGTAACTTTGCTCCGACGTGGAGTTGAGTATCTGTAGGTTGGAGTGTAGCCGAGCAACTCGTTACAATCTTGGTGGCTGTAACGGAGCACAGTTTGGATGGCTTCTACGTTAGGATATTGGTAGTTGGATTGCAGGGCTTGAATTGCTGCAAAAGAAACAGGAAGAATGGTTAAGTACAGAATGTTGAAGGCAGGAAATTAACCGAGCAAATTAGCGCGGCTTACATGTGGAACCAAAGTTCTTGCTGATGAACCAGCCCGGTACGTCGGCTGTTTCATAATTGCCAGACACCCAGAAGAAGTCGTCATCACGTAAGTCCTTGTCCGGAGTGCCGGTCACTATTTTCTCTTTGCCCGGTCTTATTTTTAAATAATAGGCCAGGCCGTCGCCGGTGTGCCCGAGGGTATGTTGTCGTAGTATCTCGGCTAAACCTAAGTTTGTTCCTAGCCGGTTGTTTAGCTCGTGCACGCCATTGATTATTCGGTAAGTATTGGTCGAAACTTGGGTAGGTGCTAGCCCGGTGCGGCGCAGAAATTCGGTCATCAAAGGGTTGACCGGGAAGCAGAGGCCTCCTTCAATTACTGACAGCACAGTGAAGGGGCATTGATCAAGCCTGCCCCAAGGGGTTGTTTCCATCTCGGTGAGCTCTAAATGGACATCTGCCAGGATACCGTATTCTTCCTTGAAGGCGGCCAAGGCAGCAGGTGTGTCCACGAGGAAGCGAAATTTCCCCATGTGTGACCAACTAATTTAGCTCGGCTGAGGTGGTTTGGCACAGGCTGGGAATTAATGGTTGCTCGGTCCTTGAGAGCCTCAGAATTGGTCTTTGGTCCCCTTGGACTCTACAGGAAAACGGAGGGTAATTGTAAGTGGGAGCGCGGTCGCGCAAAACGAGCTAGACTTGAGCTCGGTCATGGATTGTGCCAAACCACCTCGGTCGAAAAGGTTAGCTAAGGAGTTCGGTCGCCCAAGCGAACCAGAGATTAGCCCGGTCGAGCAGCCAAGTCCTTTTTGCTACCCCGGTTTCTCCTAAGGTTGGGACAATCTAAAGATTTGCTCGGTCTGAGTGATTTTTTAGATCAGATGAAGATCTGGAGCCCGGTCCGCCCCAGATCTTCATTGTTCATCAGGGAAATTGAAGAACAACGAAGAAACTAAGGGGCATTGAAGGTTTTGGGTGGGGGAGGTCCTAAAACCTACGGATTTGGTGCTATAAAGAAAAAAATATGAAATGAAAACAGTAATAACAAGGCCTGGGGGACTTACCAGTGAAAGACAGAGGCTCCTTCTTCGAACGCGAGTTCAGGGATGGCGAGAGAGAAAGGGCAAGAGCTCAGAGACGCTTGAAATGGAGGAATGTCAGTGAGAATGAATCAAAGAGGGAGGTGGCATGTTTATTGAGGAAGAAAAACCGCCCAAATTCAAATTTGAGGAGACGATTGGGTTGGCTGCTCAAGGACCAATAGGAGATTGACATGTGCCCCCATTAATGGCGGCGTCAGAGTTGAAGAGACAGGAAGGCCAGACGAGGCGTCGACCGAGCAAGACAAGAACCGAGGGCAAAAATTAGCCCGGTTTTCCTCTTGCAAATTATCAACCGAGGAAGAGTTTATCCTAAACATATATTTTTTTCTCTACTTTTTTAACTAAAAATTCAAAAAGTGCATTTATATAGTATATCCCATACAACGGCTAAATATGTAACCTCCGATTCTAGTCAATTTTGAGTTGTTTTGAAAAGATAATTAAAAGTTAATTTTTTTAATTTTTTGATTTTTTTTTAAAAAACGTGTAAAAAATGTAAGAGATGATATGACCTAAAATGAGTTAAACTAGAAAATAATTTGGATAAATTACACTAACACCCCATGAAGTTTATGTTTATTACAATTCCTCCCTCACTTTTTGGAAATTACATCTCTCGTTGAGATTTAAAGTTTCATTACAGATTCCCTCCTCAGCAATTTAATTTTTTTAAATACTAATTTTGCCCTCATTGGGTAAATTACATTGACACCCCTCACATTTTAGAAATTACAATCCCCTGCCTAAAGTTTAAAGTAGTATTATCAATTGCCTTATCGGTTAGTATTAGTTGGAAAAAAAATTAATTGAAAAAAAAAATTTGTTAGTAAAATTTTTAAATTTTTATTTAAAAACCAATGTAAACTCATTTTTTGAATTTACATTTTTTTCTCAAATTTATAAACTGAGACAACCATTTATAAATCAAAAAAATTTCCAAACAAGTTTTTATGACAGTTTTTTAATTTTTTTGTAAATATAACTGAAAACGAAATGGTTACCAAATAGGTCTCAGATTAAAAAATGTCGTAAAATTAACAAATAATTAAATAAGTTACCAATGTAAAAAATGACTTGTCAAAAGATTCTGAGGCTATGTATGGTTTGATTTTTAATTTTTTTTTTTTTAAAATTAAAAATGAATTTGGTTAAGAAATAAAAAATAATTATCTGGGCCACATGCAATGTATGGGCAATATGAGAGAATTCAATCTGGGCCTTAGATGTGATAATAACAAAACAAACAAAACCCAAAACAATAGATCTTTTTTTTTTTTTGATCGGGAAACTCAGCACCACAACTACATAGAAATAGGAAATAAGCACCTAACAAGACCCGTAGGTGGTTGGGTAACCCGATTCGAGGGTAAGGAATTTCGAAAATAAGCAGAAGCCACCCAGTGGGTTGCACAATTTGCCTTACGAGGACACCATCTAAAACCAAGTGGCCTGCTTGAGGCTATCGATCTAACATCACTAAGCATAGCAAGGAGCTCCCATAGAGGGACCCCTTCTGGCACACAAAGATGAATAACAGATTTACTGTCACTTTCAATTTCCACTGCAGCAAGATCAAAAGCAGCGGCCATGAGACAGGCATACCGAGTTGCAAGTAACTCGCCTTGAGCAACAGATCGTAATCGAGTCTTACGCACCAGGCCATCCACCAGATGGCCCACGTGATCACAAAGAAGCACTGCAACTGTGCCTCTGCCTTGCTTCAAATCCACAGCAGCATCGCAGTTAAGTTTCCAGTGGCCACTTAGGGGAGGAACCCACGAAGACCCTTTGCTAGCCACTCCCGACATTGCACTCTGAGGAGAAGTGGGCACTAGACATGTGGCCAAGAATTCAGCTTCATCCTGCTTAGCTTTCGCGATCACCCCCGCTGGGTCAACAAGACAGTGGTTAAACAGATGCTCATTTCTACCTTGCCAAATGGTCCATGCCACCCAAACCATTGAACATAAGACAGATTTCCCCCAGTTAGAAGTCCCCAAAGACTCAAAGCATTTCCCAAACCAATCTCGAGCCGAAAAACTATCACGATTATCGCATCTGAGACCAAGATCACACCCAAACCAAACTCTTCTGGACCAGTCACATTCAAACAAGAGATGCTCAAGTGATTCCGAAGATGATAAGCACACAGGGTAGCGAGCTGAGATCGCACACCGGCGAGAAAAAAGGTTCTAACAAGTGGCCAAAGCATTATGATAAATTTTCCATAAGAAATGCTTAAGTTTTGGAGGCAAGTGCAGGTTCCAAACTAACAGCCACTCTTTCTCAGACCAACTAATGGAAGAATATGGCATAGTGGATGCCAAGTGCGCTTGATTCCCGGCTTCGTGGTACCCGGACTTAACCGTATAGCAGCCCTTGGAGTCATGATGTCAGAGAAGAGTATCATCTTTGTCCGTAACTGATACTGGAATGGGGAGAATAACATCACAATCTGCTCCAGACACTAGGCTTCTAAGCTTGCTTTCATCCTAGAGCTTACGAGAGGAGTCAATTACCCCATGCATCTTTAGCACCGAAACCCCTCTAGGCCTTTCGGAATGAACACGAAAGCCCGGATTAGAGGTTATCCACTTATCATCCCAAAAGTTGATGGACTTACCATTCAGAACTTGCCACCGCAGCCCGCCTGTGAGAATGTTCCTCCCCTGAAGCAAGCTAAGCCAAGCCTAAGAAGATTGCGCCCCTCGCGAAGCATGACAAAAATCCAAATTTGGGTAGAAATACCTTTGATAATTTTGGCACATAATGAGTTCGGAAATTGAATTAATCTCTAACCTTGACGAGCAAGGAGAGCTCTATTGAAAGCCCGAAAATCACGAAAACCTAAGCCACCATTACGCTTCGATAGGCATATTTTATTCCAGCTGAGTGGATACCTTTTCCCTCCGAATCACCTTTCCACCAAAAATTACAAATGTAGGAACTAAATTTATCACACAGTTTGTTAGGAAATAGGAAACATGCCATGGCATAGGTGGGTAGCGCTTGGGCGACCGATTTAATTAGGATTGCCCGGCCTGCTTAGGAAAGTAACTTTGCTTTCCACCCTTGCAATTTGGACAAAACTTTCTCACACAAGAAATTGTAAGCTTCAGCTTTTGAACGTCCCCAGCACGACGGTAGGCCCAAGTATCTAGCATTGGCTTGCATCTGCGGAATGCTAAGGAAACCACACACCTCCAGGCGGCGCGAGCTTGAGACATTGCCTGAGAATTGCACACCCGACTTATCAAAATTAATGGACTGCCTTGTTGCTTGGCCATAGATTTGTAACAATTTACCTATCTCCAAACACTCCGCTCGATTGGCCTTGACAAAAATCACCGCATCATCCGCGAAGAACAAATGTGACAAAGTAGGACAACCCTTTCGAATTTTCAAACCAAATAGTCGCCCATCATGAACACTGTGATCAATCAATTTCGAAAAAACATCCATAACAAGGATAAACAGATATGGGGAGAGAGGGTCCCCTTGGCGGAGTCCCCACATTGGCTTAAAACTAGTCCGCAGAAAATGAAACCGTGGTTACACATTCCATCACCCATTGAATCCATTGAGAATGAAATCCCATCTTACGCAACAAGGCCCGAAGAAATCTCCAATCCACTCGGTCATAAACTTTGTGGAAATCAACCTTAATCGCCACATCTTCCACCTTCCCTTTACGAATTTTCAGAGCATGGAAAGCCTCATGGGCTACGATAATGTTGTCCTAAATGAGCCTGCCTACCACAAAAGCCGACTGATTTGGCGAGACCACTTCACTTAGAACCCCCTTCAGTCGATTGGCAAGAATCTTTGTGATCACCTTTATATTAAAATTGCAAAGGCTGATTGGCCTAAACTGTGAGAGTGTTTCCGGTGCTGGAACTTTGGGGATGAGAACCAAATTCGTATGATTCATCTTTTTCAACAAAAAACCCCCCTGAAAGAAACTTTTCACCGCCGCACATAGAGATGGCCCTACAACATCCTAATGTTGATGATAAAAGTACCCTGGGAAGCCATCCGGTCCAGGAGCTTTCAGTGAACCAAGTTGAAAGGTCGCTAATTTGATTTCCTCATCCAATACATCTTGAATCAGCAAAGCATTCATTTATAGAGAGATAACATTATGAACCACATCAAGAGCAATATCTATTTCCCCTTCCACACTACCAGAAAACAGATTCGAAAAGTAAGTGAACAAGTGAGCATTAATGTCCAACTCCGAATGCAGAAGAGTGCCGTCTTCACATTTCAGTTGCAAAATCTGGTTTCGTTAGTGTTGTTGCTTTAGTGTAGCGTGGAAGAAAGCGGAATTTCAATCGCCAAAATTGAGCCAGCGCACCTGAGATCGCTGATGTAAATACATTTCCTCCCACTGCAAGACCATTTCCAGCTCATGGGCCAACTATTTGTAGCGTACCTCAGTAGCCGAAGAGTAAGGTTGACTCTAAACCTGAGCAATTTTCCCCCGAAGCAAGTCAATACGTCTTTTGCCATTACTGAGTTCCTTTGAACTCCACTCCCATAATCGCCGTTGACTACGTTTTAATCTTTGAACAAGTTGAAACATATGAGACCCCACTTGTTCCCTTTTCTACTCTGAATGAATAATTGCCACACAGCCCGGGCTTGTGGTCCAAAGCGATTCAAATTTAAATTGTCTAGGTACCCGGGCAAGAGGAACATAACAATTAATGACCAAGGGACAATGGTCCGAACCAAAATAAATTTCATGAAATTGTACATGTGGAAATAGATCCTGCCAATCAACCGTGGCTAAAGCCCTGTCCAATCTTTCCCGAACATTACCATCACCCTCCTGATTGTTAGACCAAGTAAAAGCATTACCCTGAAAGCCCAAATCTGCCAGGTTGCAATCTAATATCAGTTCTTGAAATTCACTAAGCTGAGAAGCATGACACTCCCGCCCTCCTTGCTTTTCAAAAATGGAAGCCACTTGGTTAAAATCACCAACACAGAGCCATGGGTAATGCATTTCCGTAGCCACTCCCCTTAAAAAATGCCAAAAAGCCCTCATTTCCCGCCTACAAGGAGGGGCGTAAATAAACGAGGCAGCCTAGCTCCTACTTGCAGTTGGCGAAATAATACACCTTAAAATATTCTGAGACTTAGAACAGACATCCAAAACAACCCCATCCATCCACCAGAGGGCAAGTGCACCGGAGGTACCAATAGGATCCACATAACAACTATTCGGAAAGGTGAGGCTTCGTCTGATGCGTTACAACTTAGCTCTCTTATTCTTTGTCTCCATTAAAAAGATCACCGAAGGCCGATGGGTTGTACACAACCCTCATAATACCTGGACTATTAGGGGACGACCCAGCCCCTGACAGTTCCAGCTGATGATTAGCATGACGTCTATGGCTGTTCGGGGTCAGCCACCACCACCCTTTCCAAGTTAGCAGAATTATCCACCCCTCCTACCTCCGCGTTTTGAAGCCTGCCAAGCTGTGTGCACAAACCAACATCACCCAAAAAAATAACACTTACGGGAACGGTACCCCCTGGGTTCAGCGTGGCGTCGGTAGGCAAAGTCTGAACGTGTATTTCCACAAGGGAATTCTGTCTCAGGCGACGAACTCTCCGGGTCAGAACCCGTGCTTTTGGTTTTAGAGCAAAAATACGAAGTTCTTGTGAGTCCATAGCAGCATCATCCATCTCCAATACAGCCCCTTTAAATTTTTTCTTTGCCACTAGATCACATATATCCTCATCACCGAAAGGTCTCTTCAAGGAGAGGGTATTGAAAACTGTGGAAATGCACAAATCTATACTGGGTTCACTAGGCCCAGTTCTTTCAGGACTAGGGCTGGGGCTGAGTTCTTGCACACTAAAAGAAGGATGATCCTTGGAACCCGTGGGCTGGGATATAAAAGGAAGAAATTCAGAGGGCTCAGTAACAAAATAAGAGGCTGAAGTGGCAGGTCAGACTGCTCCAAAGTTGGGTTCAAAGAAATTTGGGCCTCGCCCTCCATAATAGGTGGCCCAAGGTTTGAATTACAAAGAGGGGACAGTCCATTCACTAATCCAGAATCATGCAAGGATGGGCCCCATTCAGTAGATTGTTCTTGAGATACAACGGGCGAGCATGGACGTGGCGCCTCAGACTGAAAAGGCTCAATTGCCCCCAATTCCACTACTCGAGATCGTACAGAATGTACCCCCATGTTTGCAGCTAGCAGGTGAGTGGTGGGCGTTGTATTCCCACTCGCCTCGTCCCCATCTGCCCCTTGTCAACGCACCGCCATACGGCTGATCGGAATGTGCAAATGTGGTTCCGGCTTATCCCTTCCAGTACGCAGATCCTCCGTATTTCTCCACATCAAGCATTGAAGCAAATTCAAACTTTTAGCAGGCCCTGTTCTTTGATTTGGGCCATAGCCAGAATGGAGACCCTCATCCCTTGACACAAATTTACAGGCCAACTTATCATGCCTAATACGCCCCACAGTCATAATAAAACTCAGATAATCTCTCATACTTGTAGTAGACCTTGAGTCCATCACCGATTGGCCCCGAGCTATCGCGCCGATACAAAATGAACTGTAGTAGAGGTTTAGAAACATTTACCTCGACGCGTAGTCTCAAAAAGCTGCGGTGAATGAGCAGTCCATCCGAGGGAGCCTCAATCTCCACTAACTGGCCAATCCTACTACCGATGACCTCCCTATGAGCGCGAGTCATTTTGTCTAAAGGGAGGTCGTGAACCTGAACCCAGAAAGGGCTCTAACGGAAATCCAACTCATCAATGGCCTTCCCGAGTGGAAGCGGCTGAAGAACCAACAAACTTCTCATCACAGACCAAGGGGCCTCCTGGAGGACCCTCAATCGATCCTCCAAATCTTCAAACTGGAAGAGAAAGATGTTCTCTTTCCAAGGTGTAATGACAACACCTGCCCGTGTCTTCCAAGCAGCAAGAAGGATATTAGTTACAGCTGGTTTGTTCAAGATTTTGGGTGCGAGGATCTTCCCCACCAAACACCCATGTGAGACATCCTCACACTCATATGTGACCTCTGGCAGCTCAAAAGCCTCCATACGCCTACCAAACACCTCCAAACGGATATCGGAGCACGACAAAACACCCACAAGCATAGGGAAATGAGTAACTGTAGAGAGGGACACCAAGGGAAAAACCCTACGCAGCTACCATGAGACAGAGAGAGCTCTCATTCTAGAGAGAAAAAATGTAATTCGAATTAATGTAATAAGAATTCATCTTTATGTTCCACTATAGGAAAATTATTGATTATCAAAACAATAGATCTAATATAAAAATTATCATAGAAAACCCATTTGCAAATCAAACATTGCAAAATTAATTGAAATTCTTGGCTTAGAATAAATCAACAAATCATAGAAAAATCCAAGTCCAATAAA
Source organism: Camellia sinensis (assembly GCF_055761805.1). Classification (NCBI taxonomy): domain Eukaryota; kingdom Viridiplantae; phylum Streptophyta; class Magnoliopsida; order Ericales; family Theaceae; genus Camellia; species Camellia sinensis. The sequence continues at coordinate 44,304,630 of NC_138969.1, read as the reverse complement.
AGCAAAATTATTAAACAGAAATCTATATGAACTTCGACATCGAGTAGATCTTTGGCATAGGCGAACTCAACGGTCTTGAGAGTGTCTTCGAAGAAGAGCATGCAATCGAAATCGTTCCCCAACTCCATAAAAGGAGTGTGTATTGTAAATTCGCACCCTCTATTAGTTTGTACTTCCTTCATCATAATTGAATCAAACACTTTTATACTTTATTTAAAAAAGAGAACCGCTGTAGAAAGAGAGAAAAAAAGAAAAAAGTTAAAAACAAAAATGATAAAAGTAAATTATTGGAGAAGAGAAGAAGTTATTGTAGAGTAGTAGTTATTTGCAGCATGTGGTTGAGTATGAAGTTACTTTAGAATTGTTTGTAGAGTATTATTTTATTTATTTATTTATTTATTATCTAAATACCACATGAAAAAAGTTTCAAGAAATTAAAATAGAGACTCACTTAAGATAATAATACAGATATAGATATAGACAGATAGTATAGATATATATATTTTTTATGTTTTACAATTTTGGTATTCTAGATGTTGGGCAAAGGAGTTCTAAAAGTTGGGCTGACCTTAGGTTGGAAATCTAAATCCAATTTCAGGATGCGTGGGCTTCGATTGGGTCTTGGCCCAACACTATAAAATACTAATCTTGCATGTTTGTTTGTTTCTTAATTTAATGTATGTTTTGGATATCAAGTTACTGTATATAATAGTTCTTTATAGATATTGAATGTTGTACAACTATGTCTTAATCAATTCAAACAATATGATTAAGAGACCAAACAAATCATGATTAGACCACACTTTCTATGAGTAAGTCTCATGTTTCATGTAATAATGGTGAATATCGTTAGTTTGTGGCATTAGTTCAAGTCATGGAAATATAAATTTGACTGGCACGTGTTATTAATGGTTAATCAAATTTTTTACATGATATTTATGTCACCAAATTGTCATATTATTGTTTTGTTTTATGGAAAAATCATATTATTCTTTTATCTAACGGTTAGATGTAGAAACAATAATAAATGATATTTGTTTTACTTTATGTTAAAAGAGTAATATTAGAGACCTTAAAAATTTTATCAAAAGTTTTACCGACATTTGGGACCTACACAATGTGGGTCCCACACCCATGTGAGACGGTAGAATTTTTGGTAAAATTTTTGAGACCTCTAACATTTTTGATGTTAAAAAGCAACATAAAAGTAGTGGGTCGCATTATTTAATCTATAAAAATTAAATTGGAACGCCATATCATCTTATCACATGATCAGTAAATAATTTTTCTAATTAGAATGTGTTCTCGTGGCAGTGATGCTTTCACACAATCTCCTCTCTCGACATAATCTTGATGTACATTTTCTTTGCATCAATAAAATTATTCTTTACGTGTAAATAAATAAATAATCACTTATTTTATGTGAACTGGATAATTTCTCTATAGATTTTTTTTTAGTGTCCTTGAATCAATTTATTACTAGTCCCCCTAACCCGGCAGTAGCTCCTCCAAATTTTTGCAATCTTCTTTTCTTATTTCCAAAAAAAAATAAAAAAGAGAATTTTGTCATTTCTACAAAAGTTACATATTAATAAAAATTAAACAAGAAGTGCACTTGGTGAAAAAAAAAGAGTAGAAATAAAAATAGTGCCACCTTCCTACTTCCAAAAATTGATGATGGTTAATGTTAATGACATCAAGTTGTATTTTCAATAAATAATTTTACAGTAAGTCTTCTTGCCTAGAAAGTATGGCTAGATTCTTACCTAAAAAATAGAAGTATAGTTGAAATTGAATTGATATATTGCGAGGTATATGAATAAATTTGGACTTGAGTAAAATTTTCAATAAAAATTTTAAGTGTATAATATTACTGATAAATTTATAATAATATCTAAACTGAAGGTGTTCGTATGAACACTAAGCTAAATGGCCGCTCAAGAGCATTCATTGTCAGAGATTCCAAATATTTTATCGAATGTTTTATCAAATATCTTATATGGGTGTGAGACCCACACCATGTAATGTTAGATAATGTCTCAATGGGACCACATAATTAAATGTGGTGTTATCATTTATAAGAAGCCTACAATTTAAGTGATTCAATTTAGTTAATAGGCTTAAGGGTATATGTGTTATGGACCTAATGTGTAGATACTAGTTGTATAATTTCTATTTCTATGAGGGGGCAGAAATAGAAATTAAAACATATTGGTTAAAGTTGGTTTTCATTACCTTTCAGTTTTAAAACCAATAATGGTTAATTTATTGGTTTTCATTACCTTTCAGTTATGAAAACCAATTACAACCTTTAAATGGTAAATGATCCAAAGTGTAAGGTTTATGTTCTGAAATTTTATGTTTACAAGTGGTATCAGAGCCAGGTTATATCATGTGTATTATCAGAATAGATATGCTTTTATTCATCCTATTTAGTTTCCTGGAATCAGATTCTGTTTTTTGTTTTTCTGTTTTTTCCTCTGCTGCAAATTCTGTTTTGTTTTCTGGAAATGGAACATAATTCGGATGGGCGGTTCATTTCTCAAATGGATGAACATCATGTATTTATATATATATATATATATATATATATCTTGCGATTTGATCGGTTTAATTTTGAACATCATAAAAAAAAAACTATTTGTTTTTGGACCCGTCAATTATATATATATATATGTATATAATTGGAATTGCTGCAGATTATATAACATATACGGGGTAACAAATTTAGAAATCTTTAAATTTAATGTAATTTCATACAACGTCTACGGAAATTTAATTTTCTAATGTTCTAAATATAAGTCAATTCAAACAAGATGTCACAAAAGTGATCTCTCTTGTCTAGATTGTTTTATATGGAATGTTTTGAAGTTCATGTATGTGTATCTCATGCGGGTATTTATCGGTCCAAAGACATGATTAAGACTTGGCAGAATTACACACACATTTTGTGGTGATAAACATGTGCCAATTGTCAAGGAAACCTAATGTGAATAATAAATCCATCAAAAGATAGATTTGTTATTTGACATAACTTATTGTCAATGTTTGATCATTACAACAAGAATACCACTTACAGTTAATATCACTACCCAAAGGCTTGGTATTAATGTTGTGCTAGGTATCTTGAGATGTTGTCATTAAATTAATTTATTTAAAGATTATCTGTTTGGTAACTTAATGTGAGTATAATTGTTGACATAGACTTGGCATTAAGGATGCCAAAACCGAATGCTCTCACTGCACAAAGTACTCCTGAGGAAACTGTGTACTTTGAAAAGTGGGATCGTTCTAACAGGCTAAGTCTTATGATCATGAAGCGTGGGATTCCAGAAGTTTTTCGGGGTGCAATAACAGAGGATGTTACCGTTGCCGGTGAATTTCTTTCAGAAATTCAAAAGCGTTTTGCTAAAAACGATAAGGCTGAAACAAGCACGCTTTTAGCAAGCTTGATTTCAATAAAGTACAAAGGCAAGAGTAATGTTCACGAGTACATCATGGAAATGTCTCATCTTGCTTCAAAACTTAAGGCACTAAAGCTCGATCTATCTGATGATTTGCTCGTGCATTTAGTTCTCATCTCTCTTCCTGCACAATTTAACCAATTTAAGGTCAGTTATAACTGCCAGAAGGAGAAATGGACTCTCAATGAGCTCATTTCATTTTGTGTGCAAGAGGAAGAGAGATTGAAGCAAGAAAGGACTGAAAGTGCTCATCTGGCAAGCACCTCCAAGCTTACAGGCAAAAAAAAGCATAAGGAAAAGGAAGTTGCTATTCCTCAGGGTCCGGAACCAAAGAAACAGAAAGTACAGGATGGTTGTTTCTTTTGTGGCAAGCCCGAACACAGAAAGAAGGATTGTGCCAAATACGTCGCCTGGCGTGTAAAGAAAGGTACATTTCATGTTTTGGTCTGTTCTGAAATAAATTTAGCTTCAGTACCAAGAAACACTTGGTGGGTAGATTCTGGTGCTACTACTCACATATGTGTTTCTATGCAGGGTTGCCTGAACTACCGAAAGCCAACTGATGCTGAAAGATACATCTTTGTGGGTGATGGCAAGTCAATAGAAGTGCAGGCAATAGCGCACTTTAGATTATTACTGAAAACTGGTTATTATTTGGATTTATTAGACACTTTTGTTGTACCGTCCTTTAGACGGAATTTAATTTCTGTTTCTGTATTGGACAAATTGGGATATTATTGTTCTTTTGGAAATATGAAGTTTAGTATGTCTATTAATTCCAATGTTGTTGGTACTGGTTTACTTAATGTGTTTGATAATCTATATTTGCTCGAAACTATTGCATCTTATAATGCAACCTTGCACGTGGAATCACGAGGTACAAAGCGTAAATTAACTAAGGAAAATTCAGCCTCATTATGGCACAAACGCCTAGGTCACATCTCTAAATCTAGAGTTGAGCGCCTTGTGTCTGATGGAATTTTGGACTCTCTTGATTTTTCAGATTTTGATGTCTGTGTTGAGTGTATCAAGGGAAAACAGACCAAAATAAAGAAATATGGTTCCCATAGGACTACAGATGTCTTAGAATTAATTCATACGGACATTTGTGGCCCATTCCCTATGGCGTCTTGGAATGGTCAACATTATTTTATCACATTCATAGACGACTATTCCAGATATGGGTATCTATGTCTTATCCATGAGAAATCACAGTCTTTGGACGTATTCAAAAAAATTTAAGGCCGAAGTTGAGTTACAACTCAACAAACGGATTAAAAGTGTCAGGTCTGACCGTGGTGGTGAATACTATGGCAGATATGACGGATCAGGTGAACAACGTCCAGGACCGTTTGCAAAATACCTGGAGGAATGTGGAATCGTCTCACAATACACCATGCCAGGATCACCTAGCATGAATGGTGTATCTGAGAGACGAAACCGGACTCTTAAGGATATGGTAAGAAGTATGATCAGTCATTCTACTTTACCAGAGTCCCTCTGGGGTGAGGCTCTAAAGACAACAACTTATATCTTAAATTGGGTGCCAACTAAAGCAGCTGCAAAAACACCTTATGAGCTTTGGGTTGGGCGAAAGCCTAGTCTAAAACATTTGCATGTGTGGGGGTGTCCTGCTGAGGCGAGGCCTTATAAAGTCACAATATAAAACTCATGAACGAAAATTGGACTCTAAAACCATTAGCAGCTACTTTATTGGCTATGCCGAACGATCACGGGGTTACAAGTTTTATGATCCCACAAATAGGTCAATATTTGAGACGGGAATTGCAACATTTTTTGAGGATGTTGAGTTTGGGGGGAGAAATCCAGTTAGAGACATTGTCTTTGAGGAGGAAGCAGGAGTAATCCCACTTCCTACTACTACTTTTGACCAATCACAGGTTCCTATACCTGTCATTGCTCGAGAAGTAATTTCGAATCCTCAACCAGACAATGTTGTTCAAGATAATATAGTTCAAACCCCCATTCAAGATGAGGTAATTGTTCTTGAGAAACAAACTCTACAACCTCAACCTCAAGAATCTGTGCCATTAAGGCGATCCACCAGAGAAAGGAGATTTGCATTTTCAGATGATTATATTGTATATCTCCAGGAACATGAGGTAGAAAATGGAATGTCGAAAGATGATCCAATCAACTTTCGTCAAGCCATGGAAAGTTCCAACTCTCATAAGTGGATAGAAGCCATGAATGAAGAATATAAGTCTATGCAAGACAATAAAGTTTGGGAACTTGTATCATTACCAGTTGGTGCGAAGCCCGTAGGTTGTAAATGGATATTTAAAACCAAAAGGGATTCAAATGGTAATGTGGAGAGGTATAAGGCACGTCTTGTAGCCAAAGGCTTTACTCAAAAAGAATTTAAAGAAACTTTCTCTCCAGTTTCTTCGAAAGATTCTTTTAGGACAATTATGGCGCTTGTTGTATATTTTGATCTTGAGTTGCATCAGATGGATGTCAAAACATCTTTTCTTAATGGTGACATTAAAGAAACAATTTATATGGTGCAGCCAGAAAACTTTGTGTCAGGAGACCCAAAGAATATGGTTTGCAAATTGACTAAATCCATCTATGGACTCAAACAAGCTTCTCGTCAGTGGTACTTCAAATTTCATCAAGTTCTCACTTCGTATGGTTTTGAAACTAACGTTGTTGATGAATGTGTGTATCACAAGTTCAGTGGGAGTAAACACATATTTTTGGTTTTATATGTTGACGACATATTGCTTGCCACAAACGATATAAACTTATTGCATGACACCAAGAGATTTCTATCTAAGAATTTTGAAATGAAAGATCTTGGTGATGCTTCCTTTGTATTAGGAATCGAAATACTCCGAGATCGTTCTCGGGGTATTCTGGGATTATCACAAAGGAGCTATATCGAAAAAATACTCATTAGATTTGGCATGCAAAATTGTAAATCAGGTGAAACCCCGGTTGCTAAGGGAGACAAGTTTAGTCTCAGCCAATGCCCGAAGAACAGTCTTGAAATTCAAGAAATGCAGAAGATTCCTTATGCCTCGGCTGTAGGGAGTCTAATGTATGCTCAAGTATGTACGCGTCCGGATATTGCGTTTATAGTTGGCATGTTAGGCAGATATTTAAGTAATCCTGGCATGGATCATTGGAAAGCAGTCAAGCGTGTTATGCGATATTTACAAAGAACAAATGAATATATGCTCACATATAGGAGATCGGATAAGTTAGAGGTCATTGGATATTCCGACTCCGATTTTGCTGGATGCCAAGACAGTAGGAAATCCACATCAGGCTATATTTATCTGTTAGCTGGCGGAGCAATTTCTTGGAGGTCTGCAAAGCAGACGCTCATAGCTTCATCCACCATGGCTGCAGAATTTGTAGCATGTTATGAGGCATCAAACCAAGGGATATGGCTGCGGAATTTTGTCACTGGGTTGCGTATTTTGGAAGGCACTGAAAGACCACTTAAGATATATTGTGACAATAAGTCTGCAGTTTTATATTCCAATAACAACAGGAGCTCGACAAAATCAAAGCATATTGATATCAAGTTCCTAGTTGTAAAAGAAAGAGTGCAGAGTGGACAGATTTCCATAGAGCACATTGGGACAAACTCCATGATAGCGGATCCACTTACGAAGGGACTACCACCCAAGGTCTTTCATGAGCACACTGCTCAATGGGTGTTGTTCTATTTGAGAACATTCTGGTTTAGTGGGAGTTTGTATTTATATTACTGCTTTATGTCAGTCTTGAGTTTTATCTATGTAATTAGATTAATTTCTGCATAAATGAAGTATTCAGTTTATTACGCTCTGTTACGTATTGTGAAGTATTGATCTCAATAAAGTTAAGTAGGACCAGTTGGACATAGGCATGTATGGATCACATCACATGTAATTTCCATGCTACGCATCCATGATTGATCTATGTCATTTAGCTATATTTGTATACGTGACCATTTGGTGGGTCGAGTTACGATTGATGTAACGAAGACCGCTTTGATCCTATATTAATATAGTTAATGGACAAGATTGTTTGGATACCCTCAAGTTATGATAACAAATTTCTGAGCTCACTACAGTTAAGCACATTTTTCAAGATACATATGTGGTCCAGTGGGAGATTGTTAGATAATGTCTCAATGGGACCACATAATTAAATGTGGTGTTATCATTTATAAGAAGCCTACAATTTAAGTGATTCAATTTAGTTAATAGGCTTAAGGGTATATGTGTTATGGACCTAATGTGTAGATACTAGTTGTATAATTTCTATTTCTATGAGGAGCAGAAATAGAAATTAAAACATATTGGTTAAAGTTGGTTTTCATTACCTTTCAGTTTTAAAACCAATAATGGTTAATTTATTGGTTTTCATTACCTTTCAGTTATGAAAACCAATTACAACCTTTAAATGGTAAATGATCCAAAGTGTAAGGTTTATGTTCTGGAATTTTATGTTTACATGTAAGTCTCATACCCATGTGAGTAAAATATTTAGTAAAATATTTAGGATTTCCAACATTTTTTTTCATTGTAACATCTTTTAACTTTATTAAAAACGTTTTAAGGTTAGATTGAGGAACAATATCATATTCATATGGTGTGGTGTGCCAGGTAGTTATTAATTTAGACTGTATTATTCATATATATATATATATATATATTTGTGTGTGATTGTTTTGGAAGATGATGGGTATGTTTGGTTTGTGTTTGAGAGATGTATTTTAGAGATAAAAAGTACGAAAAGTTGTTTGGTTTGGTTTTTTTCAAAAGATGTTTTGAAAAATTATTTTGAGAGAGAGTTTTAAAAAAAGTGATTGATTTGATGTGTGTGAAAGAGAGATTTGTTTGGAAAACTTGTTTGGTTTACAAGTTTTGAGAAATTTTTTTGGAAAAATTTGTTTGGTTTGATTACTTTTAAAAACTTATTTGTAGAAAAAATTTCTCAAAAATTTTTCAGAAATACAAACTAAACGAACCCGATATAAATTTTTTTGACAATTAATGTGAACAATTGTTCCCAAAGCAACAAATATTATTATCTTAATAAAACAATGATAATCAGGACCACATTAGTCTGGATGAACTCTTCTACATATCTCATTTCTTCGTACCTCTTCATACCTTTCTTGTAGACTCTAATCCGAACAAACAACAATAATTCAAACTGTTTATCTCATAAACTTATCAATAAAAATTATTCATACCAAATATCAATTTTATCAAACAACGATAAATACAGGAGTAAATCACATTTTATTTTATAAAATAAATGATTTAAGTTTATAATTATATTTTTTTGTTCATTGTGTAAAACAAAAGATGATTTATATTTGTATTTATTATATGTCCAACGGTGAAATTTAAATTTTTTTTTTTAAAAAAAACTTAATTGTACAATAATCAAAAGTTAAATCATACAAAAAAATACTCTTGATTGAGAAAGTACACCATCCTCATCATCATATGTTGAGAGTTCATTGAGGATGATAGAACATAAGTATAGGGTAGTATTGTACACAAACACCCAGAACACTAGTGTTTGTTTGTCCAGAATGTGGTGGGTTTGTTTGTATGGAGCAGTTGTAACCCCTAACGGACACCAACGTCACCCCCCCCCCCCCCCCCCCCAACCCCCTCTCGTCACGTGCCTCTTCCATTACAACATCACTCACAATTTAATTTTATAAATAAATAAAAAAAATCAGATATAAAAAATACAAAACATAATTAAAATTGATTTTGATTGGTTTTCCTTCAAACTAATTTTGAAAATTTTGAAAATTCAAATTTAAAAATCTATTTTTTCTATCATGTAAGTTTTGTTTAATTAGAAATGAAAATAATTAAAAATGTTTGAAAACACCATGTTCTTAAAAAGTTTAGTATACATTTTTTTAAATTACTTTTTTTGAAAAAAGAAACTATATCAATCTTCTCTATTATTTTGTTTGGGGGAATATTAAATAAATAAATAAATAAAATGAAGAAATTTTATTGTAAATTAATTGAGTGGATTAAAATATTGTATGTGAGAATATAATTGTCAATTATATTTCATTTATTTATAATTAACTTCTTTGAGTAATATTAACAACTAAAAATTCAGACATCAAAAAAAAAAAAAAAAATTATGTGATCCAGATTCGTGTGAGTACCAATTCCACCATGGGAAATTATTCAATATTCCCAGAGTATCATATGTCTGTACGCCTTAACTAATTATCATTTAATATGTCCTCTTATGTTTCCTAATCACCAAAACAATGCACACCTACCCACCTTCTTCACCAATCATAATACTATAGAATACTACGTGTCCATACTTCGAAATTACTGAATAATTACCCTTCCGCCATAGTGGTTCAAATTTTTGTGTTTTGAGCTTTTGGTTCTAAATTTTATTTACTGTGTTTGGCTTTAATTTTTTTAATTTAATTTTTGAAAAATTGAGGGTTTTTTTTTATTTTTTTATAAATATTTTTAGTGAATATTTTTAAATTTTTAACAATTTTTTTTAGATGTACCTTACTTGGATATATCTAAAAAGTAAAATATTTATAAGAAATATTTTAAAAAATCAATAAATATACAAAAAAAATAAAAATATACTAAATTTTTGTACTTTTGATATTTAGTGACTTTTTTAAAAATTCATTTCACAAATATTATACTTTATAAGTGTACTTATATTAAGTGTATTTAAAAATTTTAAAAAATTATTTCAAATATTAAAAAAAATTCAGTAAACAAAAAAAAATATTAAAAATAAAAAATTTTAATAAAAAATCAATCATGAAAAGTGAAACTAAACAAGCTGAGGTTTTCAATTTATCCTTTTGCTTCTTGTTTTAAAAAATAATGGCCATATTTAGTTTGAATTTTATAAATATTTTTTGTTGAAAAATTAAAAATTAATTGAGTGAATGAAATAAAAAAAAAAATCAAAATTCTAATCATTTTTATATTACTTTATTTTTTAAATATTTTTTTATCAAATTAATTTCTATTTTTTTTAAAAATTCTTAAAAAAGTTTCTAACAAACAAATCGTAGCCAATATAAAACATTATTATAGCTCATTTTGAAAAGTGAGTTAAAAGTCGCTTCTAAATTTTTCACCTACTTTTTTCTCTTACAAAAAAATTAAAAAAAATTAAAAAATAATTTTTAACCATCTTCCCAAATCAATAGCTAAATATAATCGAAAGGGTAGTTATTTGGACAACCTGAAAGTGAAAAGACAAAATTAGCCTTTCTGATAGTCATGGAGCGTATGATGAATTCGGTTAATATTGTCTTTTTCTGGATTTATGGGCGTCGCAGTAATCAAAGCCGGGCCCAAAATCAATGTCATTGTCAGCGAAGGAAATAGAACGAAAAAAAAAAAACAAATAAATAAATAAAATAAAATAAAATAAAAAATTAATAATAATAAGAGAAACTTCCACTTCAGAGGTGATTTTAAAAAATAATTATAGATAAATAATAAATTTTATAACTATTAAAATTAAAAATATAAATCTTTTCATAATTTTTTTTAATTACAAATTTTTTTTTCAAGATTTTGAATATTTTTCATTTTAAACCCCATTATTTTATTTTTAACAAATTAAATATTAGAATTTCATTCGTATTTTAATTTACTTTCTCCGTCCATCTCCGTGTATATAACGTAATGGAGAGATTTAAAGTGAAAAACATTAGATTTGAAGTTAGAAAAATGCGAAACCTCGTAATTTTTTGTATAATTAATTATTTTTTAAAATTAAAATTACTAAAAATAAAAAGGATTAATTACAAAATAAATTTCAAAATTTCACTTATTTTTCATTTTAAATCTCAATATTTTTACTTTAAATCTCCTCTGCTACTTATATATGAAATTTTAGAATTTAATGTATCAAAATCCAAATATTAAGATTTAAAGTAAAAAAACGCATAAACCTTGAATTTTTTTTTTTGTGATTATTTATTTATTTATTTGTGGTAATCATCACTGATTCGTAATATTTTTTAATAATAAACAAAAATAAAAATAAAGTGGAAGAAGACTCAAGAGAGAGATGAAGTGGAATGAGAGAGAAAAAGATTGACACAGAAGAGAGAGAGTAGAGAGAGAAGTTGAGGTTTTGAGGTCTCTGACACAGCCACCATCCATTTGCCGACCGCCACGCCACGCTCTCTGCCGCCGCCTCCGCCACCAAAACCGATTTTGTGGTCCAACCCACCACCGCCACCACCACCACCTTGGTTCCTACTAGAGCTCTCACTTTCTCTCTCTTTCCTCAATTCTCTCTCTCCAAAAATCTTTTCCTTTCTCTCTTGTCTCCTCTCTCTTTTTTGGTGTGGAAAAATCTCCATAATCTGACCTGAACCTTAGCCTTAATCCATGTCTTGCAATTTTCATATATAGGTTCTCTGATCGAAGTTGTTACAAAACTGAAAAACACCTTTTTCAGTTCTTTATTGAGATGGGATTGAACCTAAACAAACCCATTTCTCTATGATCACAGTACTTTCCACTCGACTCATTAACTCCCTCTCAATCTCTCTCTCATCATCCCCACTTTCTCTCTCTACATATTTCTCATTAGGTTGTGAAAATCCAAGGAGATTTCATTTGGTCAGACAGAGATTTATTAGTTTTTGGGATTTCCATTTCCTAATCTTGTATTAATGAACCCATGGTTTTTTAGGTGAGAGAAAATCTTCATGCAATGAGAAAACAATTGCTGTTGCTGCTTATTTTCCCACCCATCAGATTCTCAGCATCCAAACAGACACGTTGAGTTCATACATATCTCTAGAGCGAGCCTAGAGATTGAAAATTTAAGTTTCATGCACCTAAGCCCTATCCACACCCATATCTCATATTTAAGATCACTAAGCAAAGAAGATCAATATATCAAATACACACCTATATATAGAGAGCTATAGAGAGGTGTGAAAAATGGAGCAAGAAGAGGGTATGAAGCAACAGCAGCAAGATCATCACCACCACCACCACCACCGGCGGCTGAAGCCACCGCAGACGGCGGTGCAATCGGACCAACAGACACCGCAGCCGCAGCAGCAGCCGCAGAAGTGTCCTCGGTGTGACTCGCTCAACACCAAGTTCTGCTACTACAACAATTACAGTTTATCGCAGCCGCGGTACTTTTGCAAGACTTGCCGGAGGTACTGGACTCAGGGAGGAACCCTAAGGAACGTCCCAGTTGGAGGCGGTTGTCGGAAGGGGAAGCGGTCCAAGGCCGCCGCCTCGTCTTCTGGCGGTGAGAATTCGAGATCTTCGCAACCATCGCCGACACCACAAACACAGCCACAACTACCACAACCACCACCGTCACATGAGCTCCAATTGCCTCAGAATTTAGCGGCCCCCGACAATCATTCGCCAATGAGTTCTTACTATTCCGGTAGTGGGTTTTTATCGTCTCTGGCGGCGATGCAATCTATGAGCCACCACCACCATCACCAGCTTCCACCACCACCAGCAGCCTTCAATCAAAACCAATCACTCCATGTTGGTGGCCAATTTGGTGGCTCTTCTTCTAACATGGCTCTTTTACAGGGTTTCAATGTGCCATCTTTTAGTTCACAACAACAGCAGGCTCAAAATCAGCAGATTCAACACCAAAATGAGTATTACCAAATGGGTAATAGAGATAAGAACTTAGAGTCCTTATACCCATCTGATCAGAGCTTGATTCACCCAAACAGGCCTGCTGCTTCTTGGAATCAAACCCTCACTGCTAACCCTGGCTCTTCCTCTAATCCCAGTTTCTGGAACCCCACCACCACCAACAACAGCAACACTACTGGGACTTCTTCTCTGAACCCAAATCAATGGTCTGATCTACAAGGTTATGGCCATCCTCCATGATCTTCATCAATACCCATTTCTTGATAACCCTTTCAAGCTATATATCTAGCCACCAAAAGCATAAGTTTTCAATCTTTCCTTTCACTTTTTGTGCTTGATCGGGTTAAAAAGAACATGGTGTGAAGTGGGTATTCATGTAAATGAAGGATACACAACAAGAGATAGGCATTTTGTTTGTTCTTATTATCTTCTTTCTTATAGAGAATTTTTCTGGGTTGGATTGTGTTTTGTAACTTTTGATTAAAGCTAATGAATTTGTTTTGTTTGGTTGCTTTTAATTCAGCTTTTATGTAGAATTACCAGTTTATTTAAAAGAAAAGTGAGTTGCTTTATTATTTACTTTGGAGTTTGGACTTTGTGTCTTGGAATTAAACTACTAGGGTTTTGTAGATGGTGAAAAAAAAGTCCAGAGAGCACTTGATGAAATGAAGAAGTTGAACATGTTATTGTTGCATGGAGAGGTGAGCAAATTCCTTTTGTAAAAGTTGATAGATAGACAAGATGGTTCGTTTATGCGCATGTGGGTTCCGAATCTGTCTGATGATTTTAATGCTTTTACTTTAATAATTTTATAATATTAATTTTACAATCTATAACCAGTATTTTTAAAATATTATGTAATATTATTCATGTATTTTTAATTACAATAATGATTTAGAACACTAAAAAATGTATTACTAATAGCACTAATATATTAGGAATGACAAAAAAAATAATAAAAAAATAAAAATAAGGCATAGAAAGTCGGTGGAATTCACTGTCACATCATTAGTGCTCCTTTTAGTGATCCTTTTTTAGTGCTCTCAAGCATTTTTTTTTAATTAATGATGTTAAAAAAAATTTAAGAGTAAAATAATCTTGACTCAATTTTATTATATTTAGATTAATGCTACTGTTCTAGAAAATTCAACCTAAAAATTTTAAGGTATTATAGTTGTGTAATGGAGAAGGAAAATTTTGTAAAATTAAGTATTACTGCTATATTTATCATTCTTCACAAATTTTATTTAATAGAAAACATTATGTAAATAAAATCACATAATATATTATAGAATTACCTAACAATTTTTTATATTTTCTCCCTTTTCTCTACCCTATCCTCTCACAGCCTCTCTTTCTCTCAAAATCAATCTTCCACAATTACTTTCTATTGGGTGGTCACCGACATCATAAAATGTGCAAAATTTGTTCATGTAAACAATAGGCACTACTACATTTGTTTGTTTTGTATTTTTATCTCATTAGTTCAACTAATGAGATGTTTTGCATTGTTTATCTTTGTGAATAAATTTCTCTCGCGTTATAAATATTTTCAATCTTGGTTTGTGAGAGGGTAATTTGTATAATTAAATTGGGCCGAGCTAAGTTGGTGTGGCGGTCAAAGATGTTTGATCACACTAATAAATACTCATATTTCTGGACCTAATTACTTTCTAGTGGCGGTCAAAGAAGTTTGACCAAACAAGTAAATGTCTATATTCCTAGACCTAGCTACTTCCTAGTGACAGTCAAAGATGTTTGACCGAACTAGTAAATGCTCATATTTCTAGACCTAGCTACTTCCTAATGGTAATTAATGCCATGACCGAGCTATAGCAAGCAAGGCAGACAAACAAAGAAAAAGAGCCGAGTTATGAGGAGAACCGCACAATGTCAGCTTAGTGGCGTGCCGTGCAAACATTGCACGGCACTGCATGTTACATAGCTAAGCTATTGGGGGACAGAGCAAAAGTAATCCGGTTACACTACAGAAAGCTGAGCAAAGGCTCGTGTCATCTCACTTGGCTTGCAGTGAGAAGGGTGTTAAAGGACAAGCATTATCCTTTGGGAATGTGATTTATAGGAGGACTTTACATAGGAGAGTTAGAATCCTATTAGGATTGTGCCATGCAGAATCTACAAGAGCTCAAACCAAACCATAATCTCAAGTATCACAATTCCTACTCCCAAATTCACAGAGCCTTTTGTCTTTTGTCAATTTGCTAACTTAGGCATCAGAAGGGTTTCCAATACACACCCATCGAGTAGCTCACGTTTGTATTTTTAGGTAATTGAACAACGACGTTTGGAGAAACGAAAGCTTGATCAAGAGGATTATATGAGAAATATTATTTCGTGCTCGTACAATTTGTAATTATAACCAAATATAAAAATTAAAAAATGAACATAATTTATAATTGAAAGCTCATTACTATAATTTATAATTGAAAAACTGTAATTAATACATCATTATATATACTTTTTTTTATTCATTCAACAATTTTCAGAAAAAAAATGGTGAATCATTTCATCTCTTCCACAATTTGCAAGTTCTTTATAAAAATTAACTTTTAAATTTTGTTGACTCGCCTTTTTTCCAGTAATGTTATATAAATAAAATTGAGACAATTGCAAAAAAATGGTATCAATGTAAAATAATTGCAATGTCGTGAAAGTAAAGTAATTTATGCATTAGATTGTGCAACTAAATTTTGAACTTTTATCTATTTGCAATTATTTTGAGTTTATACCATTTTTCCATAATTGTCCCAATAAAATTAAAATGTGTTATATATTTGCACTTTTATTCTTTATAAATACACTACACATTTTATTTTTAATGTGAAAATTGTTGGAAAAATACTGATTTTTTAGAAACTTTATGCTAATAATTTTGTAGGACCATAAGACGATTTTGGAGGGTCCAAGTAGCAATGTGTTCATTGCCGTGTGGAGAACAAGATTATGCAATTAGTAAGTCAAAACCATTTATAGGTGAATAGAAAATTGACTCCAAAGTGAAATTTATGAATATGAGGCATGTTGATGTAAATTCCCAAATGGTGTTGAGTGTTCTTGTCCTACATAGATTGGAAAAGATTCTATAAGGTCGTAGTCTTAATTTTTTGCAGGAAAGAATTCAAATTTCATATTTGAATTTGCTCCAAAAAAATATAAAATTCAAAATTCAATTTGGTGTCTTTTCCGATCGAGTGTGACTTCCAGTGAATGGACATATATTTTCCAATTTAGTTTTTTCTTGTTGCCTATTTAAAGGCAATCCTCCATCTTGTTTTGGTGGATAAAAAAAAAAAAAAAATCCAAATTTTCTACTTTCTTCCTCCTCCTCTGTTTTATCCTACATATTCATTTTTTTTTTAGAGTCTAAGTTTGAGAGAGTGCAAGGTACATAATCTGGTTCGCTGTACACATAGAGTTAGTACAAATTTTGTGTGCGGTGATTGCTGTATCCTGGAGACAGGACGCCTATTAGTCTCGAGCACCAGTGGACAGGGCGTTATTCTGTCTTAAAGATATAGTGTCCATACACTGGCCTCAATCACAACTTCGTTCAAGAGTTTGATCTTCGAAAGGTGTAAGTTTATTTTATTTTATTTATTCGCAATTATTAATTTTACCGAAATTATTGTCAAACAAAAATAACATAAAACAATTCTCAACGCTTAACATTTAGGTTGTGATTACGGAAAAAAAGAAGTGCAAATAGTAATCCCATAACGTTATGAATTTTTTAAGGAATGACCAAAGGGAAATTGGTGGAAGACAGAGTAATAAATTTGAGATGAGATAAGAAACTGCACTGAGAATAAAGCACCATAGTCAGATGTGTTTAATCTGTTGTTGTGTATCAATTCATGAGAATAGGAAATTGGTAGCTGGGGTGAACAATTCATTTATCACTTTGATCCCAAAAATTGACTACCCAACTAGTATCTCAGATTTCAGACCAATTAGTCTTATTGGGTCTTTGTATAAGATATTAGCTAAGGTTTTATCACACAGATTGAAGAATGTGGTGCCTAGGGTGGTTGGAGAGGCACAATCATCTTTTTTTGGGGGTAGAAATATTCTGAATTGTGTTCTAATTGCTAATGAGATTGTTGATTAGTAGAAGGGGAATAGGAAAAAGAAAAAAAAAGAGTATTGATACTCAAGTTGATTTCCAGAAGGCGTATGACTCTATAAGCTGGGATTGCTTGTTGTCTATGATGAAAGAGTTTGGGTTTGGGGCAAGATGGAGAGGTTGGATCAATAAATGTTTAACATCGGCCAGAGTGTCTGTTTTAGTGAATGGCTCCCCTTTGGCTAAGTTCATTCGTGAAAAAGGCCTTAGGCAAGGTTGTCTCTCTTTCTTTTTAATTTGGTAGCTGAAGGTCTGAATATGTTAATATAAAGGACCAGATCATTGGGGCTGGTATGGGGAGTTGTAGTGGGTAAAGATGAAGTGAAGGTTTCACATTTCCAATTTGCAGAGGATACAATAATTTTTTGTGAAACTAAAATGGAGGAAGTCATGGTAGTTAAAAGAATTTTGAGGTGTTTTGAACTAATTTCAGGTTTGAAGATTAATTTCCACAAGAGTTTCGTGTGTGGTATTGAAGTGTATGAATTAGCGGTGGAGGAGTTCACATCTAGACTCAATTGCAGATGTCAAATATGACACCTTAAATGTTTAATTAAATATCACAAATATATATATATATATATATATATATATTTGGAGTGTATATTGAATGGTTGATAAAGTGAAATGTTAAAAAATAATAATAATAATAAAATAGGATATACACGGCCTGTCACCACCCTAGCACATAGGGTGGTGAATATGCATATTTTGCTAGGATAAGCAGGATAAGCACCTGGATAAGTCATCTAGGGAGGCAGCAGATGGCAATTGGTTTGAGTGACATGTGGTGGCAAAACTCACCACATGGCTGTGCACATTACCCCTATAAACAATGAGTCGTTGAGCTTCGAAAAAGAACAAGAAAGAGATACATAGATACAAAAAAAGTACATCATACTAGTAAGCAATAATAGGGAAGTAAAGGCTAAGGGTCGATAATAAGGTGAGTAATATTATACCTTGAGTCACCATAATATATTTTACGAATGTTTTAAGTTACCACGAATTATTTTATGTAATTTATGTTTTATGGTTATATTAATGTTTCAATTGCGTAGATTATTTTTGAACTCTATTTGCTTAAATTGAAGCACATGGATATATTTGTTTAAATTTTAGAAAATATTTGACAATGATTTTATAAACATTTGTTTTGAATAAGTACCACCATCGAGGTCCCATGCCTTGGGGACTTAAATAATTACTGGCCCTCTGAATTGTCACTTTAGTAACCCTCTAACAATCTCATGCCTTGGGGGACTTAAATAACCTTTGACCCTCTGATTAGTCACTTCGTGACCCTCCATCTGTCATGGATCCATTGACCATTTGTTCTGTTCTATACCGTGGTTGTAATTATTTTGTTTATATGATTTTGTGTTATATATCTGTTATTAAAAAAATAATTTATTCGAACTAAACTGTTCATCGTTTAGCCTAAATAATTGTCCATGGTGATTTTTATACCCTCATGCTCTCAGTATAATATTTCTCACTCTGTCATGTGCTTATAGCTGTTAAAATCCTTTTAGGTGAAGAAATTTAGAAAATGATGGTTTTACCTTGTAAATCAGAACCTCAAATTTGATATGAATATCATGTTTTTTTTTTTTTTTGTAATCATTATCAGACTAATGTTACATCGTTACATAAATAATAATTTCTATGTACGCTTCAGATATTTATCTACATCTTTTATTTTAATCCGCTGCATTATTTAATTTAATTACTTGGAATTAATCTAAGAAATTTTAGAATTAGCTAGTTGTGAATCCAGCCCTAGTCACTGGGATGGGTCGTGACAAAAGTGGTATAAGAGCAATGGTAAAAAAAAAAAAAAAAACTTACCTTAGTCCTTATGGTCTTACCTTAGTCCTTATAGTGATAACTCTTTTCTTAGTTCTATAGCTAAATTAGCATCCTGTGATGCAAGCAATGTCAGAACTTAACTTTGGCGACTCTTTTTGGTACGAGCCTGATCCCTTGGACGTTAAAGAAATTTTTGAAAATAACAATTATGTTCCAAACTTACTAGAGGAAATAGGTGATTCAGAAGCAATAGTTACGCAGGCAAACCCGACCCTTAACCGACTTATGGGCTGACCAGTATACTTAAGGGCCGTCCTCATAGAAGTAGACACACAATGGTGGAAGGTTGACGCTATGAGTACCTTAGACAGGTTTTTAGGACCTACACGGGTAGTAGGCATGGCCCTGAGTCAATGATATCCTCGCTATTTAGTGGCACATTTACCTTCAAAGTTTATGGCTTGACGAGGAAATGCATTCTTAAGTGATCACATTCAAGCAAGAGTCCCTCCCCTCCAAAATCTTATTAATAGTCAGACGATTGACTTTGGTGACATTACGGCGTATGTGGAGGTACCTGTGCATATCACAGGACGACATGCTGTGGGGTTACGAGGCAGGCATCCCCATATACTGAGTGGAGGTGGTATGGCGGTGCCTTGGCATCGAGCAAAGTGGTTGGGAGTTTGAGTATCACATGTAACTGCAGTACCCATGGCTATTTTCAACCTAAGATCCTAATAACAAAATCCTTTCTTTTTTTTGTTTTTGTGTTTTTCTTTTTCTTTTGTTTGGTGTCCAAGTGAGTTGACCATGACCTAGTTCTAACCCATTTTGTTATGGAGGGTTAGGCACTAAAATTGACATAATTACAAGTGATGTACCAATACCATTATACATAAATAAAACCGGTGTTTTGTGAATAATGTTCATTGTCTATGTTTTGTAGATTATGTGAATATGTTTTGATTTAGGTAATTAATAGAAATCATGCACCACGTTTATTAAAATTATTTTATAGCTATAGTTAACGATGGAAATGGTACCGGGTCATCATCCAATGGAGCCGATCTAATGGAAAGGATTGTGAAAAGAGCTGTTACCAATTTCTTGCAAGCCTTGTAGAACAATAGGTCACCAGAACATCGAGAAGGGACAACTACGATTAAACAGTTCCAAGACCAGAACCCTTTCACGTTCACAAGAGATTCAAACCCATTGCTAGTTGAAGCTTGGGTTAAAGTAATGGAGAAGATTTTTCGTGCCCTACCCTACACAGAAGAACAAAAAGTATCCTTCGCCACTTTCATTTTCAAGGAAGATAAACAAGAATGGTGGCTCCTCACCTTAGAAGAGGAAGAGATCGTGACTTGGGCAAGATTCCTAGAGGTGTTCTATGAAAAGTATTTTCCAGAATCACAATGGGAGCAAAAGGCATCCGAGTTCCTACATTTTAGGCAAGGAACAATGTTGGTGGAAGAATACGAAAGTAAGTTCACACGATTAGCACGATTTGCACCGTATGTTATTTTGACGAAAGCTCGAAAAGCAAGGAAATTCGAAGTAGGATTAGATACGAAAATCAAAGATAAGCTTGAGGTTCTGAAAGTACGAACCTATGCAGAGGTGGTGGATCGAGCATATATCGCCGAAAAAGGAATTAAAACCGCACGTTCAAGTGAAATGGGTCAAAAGAAACGGTTTTGGAAACCAGTCGGAAGATAAAGGGCAACCCCACCAAAGAAAGCAAATCCCGAATCTACTAGCCCAATTGGTTCAGCCAACCAAAGTTTTACGATTCCTAGGGGTAGCACCATTCTGAATTGTCCGAGTTGCGAAAAGGCTTATAGGGAACAGTGCTATCGGGCAATAGGAGCATGTTATAGATGTGGCCAAATTGGCCATGTGATGAAAGACTGTCAAAAATTCACCAACTCTATGATGGGTACCTCTGAACTAGCTTAAAAACCAGAAATTGCCACAGGAGGGAAGAAGGAACAGAGGCGCCAAAGGTGAGCTTTTTTGTTAGTACTCAGAAATTCCAATGCTATGAAGAATGTTGTGACAGATACACTTTCTGTTTGTGGTCACTCATCTCATGTTCTCTTTGACTCTGGTTCCACTCATTCATTTGTTACACCACACTTTGTTTCCAAGTTAACATCAACACCTGAACCATTGGGATATGCATTATCTGTGGCTTTTTCAACTGGTGTCTCCACGCTTAGTACAAATGTATACAAGTTCTATGTTATATCCCTATAAGATGAAACCTTGTATGTAGATCTGATTCCACTCTGCATTAGTAGCTTCGACACAATCTTAGGAATGGATTGGCTTGCTGTCAACCATGCCTCTATTGATTGTACGACCAAAAAGGTCTTTCTTCGATTACCCGACCAACGCGACCTGGTCTTCGAAGGAACTGGAATTTCTACCCCTCCATATTTAATATCCTCCGTGATAGCCCAGTGACTTTTAAGAAAAGGTTGTGGTGGTTGTATTTGTTATGTGGTTGACGCTCAACAAATAGATTCAACACTTGATTCATGGATCCATTGACCATCTGTTCTGTTCTGTTCTGTACCGTGGTTATAATTATTTTATTTATATGATTTTGTATTATATGTCTATTATTAAAAATAATAATTTATTCGAACCAAACTATTCATCGTTTAGCCTAAATATCTGTCCATGGTGATTTTTATACTCTCATGCTTTCAGTATAATATTTCTTACTCTGTCATATGCTTATAACTATTAAAACCCCTTTTAGGTGAAGAAATTTAAAGAATGATGGTTTTACCCTGTGGATCAGAACCTCGAATTTGATATGGATATCATGTTTTTTTTGGTAATCATTATCAGACTGATGTTACATCGTTACATAAATAATAATTTCTATGTACGCTTCAGATATTTATCTACATTTTTATTTTGATCCACTGCATTATTTAATTTAATTACTTGGAATTAATTTAAGAAATTTTAGAATTAGCTAGTTACGAATCCCGCCCTGGTCACTGGGATGGGTCGTGACATCAGAAGCTTCCACTAACGTATCTTGGACTGCCTTGGGGGGCTAGTCCTAGGTTGAAAAAAACATGGAAACCAATCATTGATAAATGTAAAACCATAGTAGCTTCTTGGAAGATGAGACTCTTATCCTTTGGTGGAAGATTGACTCTTATAAAATATGTGTTATCCAGTCTTCCCATTTATTACTTATCTATATTTAAGTTGCCTATATATGTAGCTAAGGCAATTGAAAGGATTCAAACAAATTTCCTTTGGGGAGGGTCTAACTCGAGGAAAAAGTTACACTAGGTTAGTTAGTTAGAAGCAACCAAAAGTAAAGAGAGTGGGGGTTTGGGTATTAGGAGAATTAAGGATGTTAATGATTGCTTGTTGGCTAAATGGTGGTAGAGGTTCGGGGATGAATCAAACACCTTGTGGAAAAGAGTAATATATAGTAAGTATTCTTCAATGGATGGGAATTGGCTCCCAGTTTCAACTATTATTGGTGATTACTCAAAAATTTGGAATGGAATCCTTAGCGTAGGTCAATCAAATCCTCAACTTTTGAGTATTTTTCTAGAAAATACTCGGGTAGTTGTAGGTAATTGAAGTAGAATTCACTTTTTGACTAATTATTGGTTGGGGGACTTGTGTGTTAAAAATAAATTCCCTAAGTTGTTTAGTTTATCAACATAAAAGAAAGTGTCTCTGAGAATGGTGGTTAAGAGGAATGATGACTTAACTAGTTGGAACTTCAGGTTTAGAAGAAGATTACTGGGGTGGGAGGTTGATGAACTGAACAGATTGACTACTCTATTAATTCAAAATATGGTTGGCCTCTCAAACAGAGAGGATGGCCTTGGGTGGATGGCATCTTCATCAAGTGAGTTTTTTTGTTTCATCTCTTTACTCTTTGTTTGTTTCTACCCCTTTTGTCTTGGTTACAAAGCTACTATGGAATAATGTATCTTCTCCAAAGGTTCAATTTCTTGGTTGGCTAGCTTGGAAAGGGAGACTAAAAACATTCATTTTCCAAGAAAGGATTGGAGTGCTAAGGCCAAATGCCTCTGCTCTCTGTGTATTCTGTAATTGTGAGTTCGAATATGTCTCTCATTTACTCATCTGGTGTCCGTTTGCTTGGAGAGTTTGTTCGAATTTGATGCAGTGGTGGGGATCGACCTGGGTAATCCCACAAATAGTGAAGGGTCCTTAATTGGTGGAGGGGCTTCAAGTGGAGAAAATACTTGAATAAGATCTGGAGAACCATACCTTTTGTGGTATTGTGGTCTTTATGGAAGTTTGGGAATGAGAAGGTGTTCTGTGGGAGACTGATGCATTTAGAGGAGCTTTGTGAATTAATCAAGACAAGGATTGCCATTTAGGTCAAAGCTCAATCCAATGGTTGCTGCTAAACAGTGTAACAAATTATTTGTAATATTTAGCAAATTAGGCTTGTTACCTAGTAGCTGTTTTCTTTGGCTTCTGGTGTGGGGTCTTGGGGTGGTTGGAGTTATTTTTTGTGCTTCTTTACTTGGATCTTTTTGTTTTTGAGTTGGTGCCTCACCGACTCCTTTGGCTTTGATGCCTTTCTTGTTTCTTTTCCTTTATTGATGTAATTTGCTTGGCCTTTTTTAATCAATAAAGTTTTTGATTGATCCAAAAAAAAAAAAAAAGAAGTGTTGGAAAGTTATGAAGAATGATATTTTGTAGTCTCTCAAGGACTTCCATGCAAATGATAAGTTAGTGAGAGGGTAAAATTCTTCTCCTTTTTTTCTTCAACCCTTGTTCCAAAATCAAATAACCAAGGATCCTTATAGATAGCCTTATTGGTTGCATGTATAAAATCTTGGCTAAAATGTTAACTATAAAATTTAAGAAGGTAATTCCTGGAGTAGTATTGTGGGTAGAAGGAACACTCGAGATGAGGTTTTGATGTAGCATCATGTATCGTCATATAATTCTTGGAATAAAGGAATAGATAAGGCAAAAAATGGCTGGACTCGAAATCATATGAAATTTTGTGGGTTAATGGACCCAGTAAATTTTGGACAAATTCTATCATTTAAGCCGTTAATTTCAAGATTTTTCCTTTTTGGAAAAGATTTACGGCTTCGATTACTCCTAGTGTAGACTTTAGAATTTGATTTCGTCAAAATTGCATTATGGACTGGGGTTGGTGCTATGAGCCCGTGAAGGCACGAATTGAATTTATTTTAATAATTTGAATCATTCATACTGTACGGTTTGTTGAGTAAATCTTTCATGAAAAATTTTGAATTAATTAGATATCTGTAACTCACAGTAAAATCATGCTTATGTTTACAAAAAATAAATAGTTAACATGATTTTGAAAATTTCTTAAGGTCATTATGGTTTGATCATGGGATTATACTGATCCGATTAACTTCATTTTTTTATATGGGAGGAATATTCAACAAATCTTATCATATGAATGATTTCGATAAAATATGATCAGAACAAATCTCATGCGGTGTGACAGCACAGATGCTGTCACAACATCCATCCCAAGTCCGATAGTAGTATATAATAATAGTTTCTTTATTTTATTTCAATATTTCTTTTTTTAGTAATTTTCGTTATATTTTCTTATTTCTGTATTAGTCCTTATGAAACTGATGATACTAATTGTTTCCTACAAGGTTTCGTTTGCTTTTACTTATAAATATTAGATTTAAGCCTTAGGTCTCTTCATTTTATTTTTTTATTTTTCTAATGATTAATGAAATCGTGAGTTGATATACTCTTTTTCTCCAACTTTAAATATTTTTGAGAATCAACTATTATTGAGTCTTTATTCACAAAAAAACCTTGTTTTTGATATTTGTACTTGAATCAACGGATTTTAAAATTTGTCATCTGAATTTTTTATTTAATAGAGAAAAACATTTGGGCTTAATTAAAGGAGTGGTCATTAAATAGTATGGGCTTAATATGTCTCATTTGCAAATTGTAGAGATGATACTATAATCTTACGTGAAGCTAAATGGAGTGAGGTTGTTAATGTGGAAAGAATTTTGAGATGTTTAAAGTTATCTCAAACTTGATTATTATTATTATTATTATTATTATTATTATTAATTATTGATGTATATGGCAGGCATTTCCATGATTAGTGGGGAAAAGGTGACCTTGAGCAAAGAGTTGGGGGGTTTGGGGTATCAAAAGGTTAGAGCAATGAATGATTCTTTGGTATTAAAATTTGTTAGAAAAAATGATTTTGGGTGATTTTAATTTAATATTAAAGTGTGGTGACTTTAATTAAATATAAAAGTGGATTCCAACCTTTTATTGTGTTAGGTTCAAGTGAGCCAATCATTGAGTTTTGAATAAGAAATTGCCTCATGATGTTAGATTCATGAATAGGATTTTAATGAGTATTTAAATCATTTTTCTTGGCTAAAGGGTGTGAATCCTTTAGGCATCCAAACTTTCATATTTTTGAAAAAGGGCTATGGATGCTTGGTGTTTTAATGACCAACCTTAAAGGCTGGAGGCTCTTCCTCTCTCCCCTTTACATGTATAAATTGAGACCCTCCTATCAAGTTTCAATATAGAAATTTTTTGCTTCCATTTTACAAGTCAGTTTGCCAGAAAGTTCCTACATTGAGAGAGTGCTGCCACTGTTCTTGTTCGCTAAGCTAGACAGAAAGTACTTCTGCCATAGTTGGTTTTGACCATCGTATCCTAGGAGACAGACGCCGGGATTCCTCAAGCACTCGACCCGTGAGACGGCGAAATCTGTTTTAAGGAAACTGCTTCCATGCAGGCTTCGGTTTCGTCTCTTTACCCTTTTATTGTTTTGTGTATTTCTGTTGAAATTTAATTGTAATTATCAGCATATGTTCTTGGTATATAATTTGATTTATTCATAAATCTATTTATTTAATTTCACAATTTGAACAACAAGCTTAAACCAAATTTTATATATATTTTCTATGAAATTGATCGAATAGATTTATATGGACTATTAGGTTAGCTTTGTATAATGTTACTAGGAATTGTTGCGGTATTGCTCACTATTTCAATGATTGTAAATTATGCAATGGTACTCTCTAATTGCTTAGTTTAGTTAGAATTCTCTATCATAATTTGCATGGAATTTAAAGTTATAAAATATAATTTATGGATGTTGCAATTTTGACATGTTAATTCTATTCTAGTTTTAATTTGTTACATGCTTATTATTTTCTAGACTAGATTACATAATTTAATGTATTTTGGAGTTATAGAGTTTTTTTTTTTTTTTTATGAATTGTGTACATGATTAATGTGAATTATTTAATTGGGTGCATTAATCTAAATTATCTAATTGGGTGCATTAATGTGAATTATTTAATTAGGTGCATTAATCTAAGTTATCTAATTGGGTGCATTAATGTGAATTATTTAATTAGGTGCATTAATCTAAATTATCTAATTGAGAGCATTAATCTAAATTATCTAATTGGATGCATTCATGTGAATTATTTAATTAGGTGGATTAATCTAAATTATCTAATTGGGAGCATTAATCTGAATTATTTAATCGGCTCTGCTACAGAGCCCGAAACCCTTTCGAGCCAATTTGGCTCGAATTTGAGAAGAAGGAGGAAGAAGAAGAAGGGAAGGAGGGGGAGGGGGCGGGGGAGGGGGAGGGGGGGAAGGACTGGAGGGGGCCTAAAAAATGGAGGAGGAGGGACTGAGGCGAGGACGCGATCGGCGGTGGCCGACGCGATCGGAGAAGGCAACGCGATCGGCGGCTGGAGGCGACGCGATCGGAGAAGGCAACGCGATCGGCGGCCGGAGGCGACGCAGGCGACGCGACCTCTCTCTCTCTTTCTCTCCCTCTCCCTCTCCCTCTCTTTCTCTTTCTTCCTCTGCAAATGCAGAGGTCGAAAATGGCGGAAAAAAAAAAAAAAAAAAAAACGGAATGCCCAAAACGACGTCGTTTTGGGCATTCGGGGCATTCGAGCCAGGTATTTCGGGCCCTCAAACATTTTCCTTATTTAATTGGGTGCATTAAACTTTGAATTTAACTTATTTATTTGGAGTTAATAGTTTAAATGTTTATTATGAATTAATTTCATTCATAACCCATGATTATAGAACTTTATTTTAAAGTTTTAATTTAATTGGCATTTTAACGCATTGGTTACTTATATAATTAAAAGTTGGCTAGATGGTTTCATTTAATTTATTAAATTTTTTAGATTATTTGTTTGTATTTTGTTGTGGTTTGCTACTAACTTTCTTTGTAGGGATACTGTAGACGCGCCCGCGGAGGGGGACCTCGCTACTACAGTTCGGACTCGATTTGTATCACGGTTCTTAATCTAAACCAAAGAGTCCAAATCCGGCAAATCGTTTTGAGAAACAGATTTTTTGAAAAGAAGTGCCAAACATGGACTGCTTTGCCAGATACAGAGTCGCCACCTAAATATTTTAAAATGGGGAAATTTAGGAAACCCTGACTCGGTGCCGAAGGCCACGTGTCCGTCATCACCAAAGTTGCCTCTGCTCGGGAACTTGGGTACGATCGGGGAAGGTCAGCTATGAGCACCCCCTCTCGCCCGGTCTGAAGACCGGCCTCTACTAACCGTGATATCCAATTTTGAAAACGTTATGTGTTCTTAATCCGGTTATTAGCCTAGAATTACTATGTTGTGCGCGCAGCAAACAAGTATAGACCAAATCGCCCAAATTGGAACAAAACATTTTATGTTTGTTTTGAAAATGGTTTGCTACTCGCAAGTAGGCTAAAATGCAGATTTTGCCACCCTCAAGTGGGCTTTTAGAAAAGATGATTTTGCCACTATCTAGTGGGCTTAAAACTCACAGTTTTAATGCATTATTCCAATTTAGGTAATTCAACCTCCATCTACAGGCATTCAAGCAGTTATATCACATAAGCAGCTAGCCTCATGGTAATCATACTGTCATGGCAACACTCACACACATGCGATATGCTAAAGCATAAAAGCTTACCTAGTACTCCGAGCCAAAACAGAAACTAGTCAGTAATCATATGCATGATCCTAGTTCATGTTAAAAATGGCTAATGCAACACATGCAAAGATGCACTGTAAACAGGCTCGACTATCCTAAAGATGGCATGTGAAATGCTGTAACTAACAAGTACTCAACTTGGAATTGAAATACAAGTGCAGTTAGCATGATGTGCCGAGCCCGGTGCATGTAAGACAAATGTATGGATGCACGCATGCTATCATACTGTTATGCGAATTTAAATATGCCCTAGTCTACCATCATAAGCGGGTAAATAAAAGGGAGAAAGAAGTGGGGGTTGGAAGACATGCACAACACACCCACACTTATTACACAATTGCCCTCACTCGGAGGGACCAAAATAATAATACAAATTAATTAACTACGCAAGCTAATTAAATATTACAAATTGCTTAATTAATTAACAAATTAACTAAACTAAAGAAAAACAGTAAACCGCCTCGGGGCGAGGGCCAGATGCAACACATGCTCGGGACTGTCTCGGAATCGCACTGCCATGCATAGTTTGCCTCTGTTTTCCCTGCTCTGCTCCTCTGAAAACTTCCAAAGTCTCAGGGATGCCTCTCAGGACACTAGGGGATATCATCGGCTGAGCAGAATTTCCACCGGCAGTAGCATTTAGTCACCGGCACAAAATAGATCCACCGGCCATCGATTGACTGCCGGTCGGCACTAAATACTGCCGGTCGGCAATAAATTTCTGCAGAACCTGCAACTCACAGCAGCAGAGGGCAAAATCTTGCATGGCACTGCAATTCAAGCAATTTATGCACCTATCACATTCCTTATCATGTTAATGACTCAAAGGAGGATGTGCCCCGATTCTCGGACCACCAATCACGCATTTCCATGCATGATGGCCCAAAGAATCAAGTGTGCAAATTCAATTTCAAAATGCATGCAAACCAAATAAACACACAAGGGGGCCTAACCTCTATCATACTCATCTCAAGAGGCAAGGTGATGCATGCAAGATGCAATGCAACTTAGGCATACGAGCTAAGGATGCAACATGCCGATACAAGCAAACATGCAAGGTGAGCATGAAAATAAGTAAAGGATGGTCTTAAACATGAATTAGGCAGCTCTAGTTAGGCCCAAAATAGTGGCCAAAATGCTAAGTGCATGGAGGCAAATGACATGCAAACATGCATAGATACATGGTCCAAGACTTAAGCGTAATGAAGCAACTTTTCGACGCATTTGAAAGGCACAAACATGGACAATTTGCATGCAAATTTCAGAGGCGATAGGTGATGCAAAACAGCCCCGAAACATAACGAAACGACACTCAACGCATGGAATAAATCCCGAAGTGCAAGATTAGGCACATGAAATGGCTTACAGCTATACAAAGCATGCACAATATGGACATGGAGCATGAAGATAGAAGCAAGACAGCTCTGAGACAAGCATTTTTACAGTTTATGACATGGCCAAACAGCAAGCAAAGATAGGGCTAAAATGGCATACAAAAACGGCCCTAAACATGAGATTATGAAGCAACTCACAGCTGCTGACCCCAAACATGTTAGGGCCCTTCAACAACATTGAAGAGGGGCCCAAAATAAGCCACTTTACAGAACTGTAAAAACCCCAAAAACAAACATAGATATGGCTAAGATCTGATGCAAGAAAATGGGCCAAAAGGTGGCCAAAGAAGCAAGTGGTATATGCAAAGCCCAAACTGAAAAATGTCCTTCTACAACATTGAAGAGGGACCAAAAGTATGCACATTTACAGTTCATGGCAGCCCCGAAATCAGTATACAAACATGCTAGAAATGCAATGCAAAATGAGGCTCAAAAGTGGCTATAACATGAGGTATACAAAGCATTCACCAAACAAGAAAAGACCCTTAATAAAACATGTTAAGAAGGTCAAAATAAGGCCACTTTCAGTTCTGATCATGGTCCAAAAATAGAAAAATGATAGGCTAGTGAAGCATGCAAGAATATTGACATACAAGTAGATATTGAAGCAAGTGCAAGATGGGGGGCTCAAACAGGGTAAGACCCTTAGTGAAAGATAAAATAAAGCTCAAAAAAAGGCTACTTTCAGTTTTGGCCGGATCTCAAATATACAAGCAACTATGGCTTAGATATGATGCAAGAATAGGCTAGAAAAGGGAAGAAGAGGACTCACCTTTGTAGACCAATGAACCAGCAGCTTTTGGTTGAAGTTTGGGTGCTCCTAGCCTCTGCAAATGACCTCCAATGTGCTGGAATGAAGTGTAGGGGTGTGGTGCTATGGGTTGGTGAAGAAATGGCCCAAGAACAAGGGTGTTTGATGGTTGAATGGGAGAGATATAGTGAGAGATAAAGGGATATATGTATGTATATATCAGATATATCTATATATCTTTAGTTTTTTGTTCAAAAAATCCAACCAAAACAATGGAGGAGGAGAGGCCCCTTATATAGGCAAGACTAAGCTTCTAAGACAAGCTACAAAGGGTCAAAGGGGTTTAAGGGGAGGTCAAGGCTTATTGGAGAAGCTAGGACAGCTGGTAAGCTTCTTGGGGAAGCCAAGACAAGGGGTCAAGGCTTCCTCAAGAAGCCTTGAGCAAAGGGTGCAAGAAAAGGGGCCAAAGGGTGTGCAAATGGTGCAAAATAGCCACATATATGCACGTGGAGTAGGGTCTGTGCATCCCAGCTGGCACAGCTGGCATGCACCATGCTTGAGGGATGAAAAAGGGGCATATCGGCCATGAAAGGAGGTCATCGGCAAAATAAATGGCCGGTCGGATAAATATAGTGCTGGTGGATGGCCGGTAAGGTCAAAAAAACGGCCGGTTGGTGTCCAAATTGAAGCCCCGGAAGTTAGATTTCCAATGGCGCAAACCTTGCATTAAAAGTCCTCCTGTGGAAAAAGTTATGCCCATTTTGGTGAAGCCGCGCAGATTCGATCCAATCGGGATGATACCCAACTTCAACCAATCATATCTCCCCCACCCGGACTTGGCTTTAAGAGATTCTTGAGTGCAAAATGAAGCCCCGGAAGTAAGCTTTCCGACGGTGGTGGCCTCATAGCTAAAATCCAAGTGTACAGATAGATAAGCCCGATTCAGCGAGGGCTGCTCAACTCGCTTCTACCCGGATTCATGCCGAACTTCTCCCAAACTAGTTTTCTCCTCTCCTTTCCTCTCTTCTTCAACTCCAAACCCCTAAACAAAGTGTTTTGAAGGATTTGCCTCTCTCATTGCCGAAGAAACTGAACATTTGCCCTGCACACCTTTCTCCGCCAAGCAAAACATCAGTGGTGCCCAAGTCCTAAGGGCGGTCAAAAATGGGGTGTCGACAGATACCAATACGAAAAACAAATATAAAATCAAATGAATAGTATTTGGGATGTAAAAACAAAAATGTTTGAACTACTAACTTTTGTGTTGAATAGGAATACCTAAGCGTGGAAAGGCTTTTGGACTAAATAGAATCCTTATGGATTGGCTATTTTATTTAAATATTTGAAGCATGTTTGTTTGAGATGTAGTTGGTTTGTTTACCAATTTGTAGTAGCAAGTTTTATTTGCTTATATTGTTGTAGCAATCATTTTACATTGCTTGTAAAAATTTTGGACCTTAGTTTGTTTTAACCTATTTCATCCCTAAGAAAATTTAATTCTTAAAATTGTTTATCACGGACTAGGAGTCAACATGCTCTTAAAAGTTTTGTCAAAAGGTTAATTGGGTTTTAAATAGGACCAATGTGACCCCTCCAGTCTTCCTGGGAACTTTCTTGACCATGTTCGATTCTAGATTTTGTGGTGAGACTAATTTTTGAATTAATTTTTCTTCTAATGGATTTTCTAAGGGTTAAGTTTAATTTCTGAAAACACAGAAATGATATTCTGGTGTAATTTTCAGAAAATGGCAACTATCACTGATGTTGTTGCTACTGCTAATGTTGGTGGGGATTTGAACCCCGGGGCAACTGGATTACCAACCCCTACTGTTGTGACCTCTGTGGTCAACCCTGGTGTTACTTCGGCTGTTCCGGG
This sequence comes from Camellia sinensis, assembly GCF_055761805.1. Classification (NCBI taxonomy): domain Eukaryota; kingdom Viridiplantae; phylum Streptophyta; class Magnoliopsida; order Ericales; family Theaceae; genus Camellia; species Camellia sinensis. Next base: position 44,272,509 of record NC_138969.1, on the reverse strand, counting down.
AGGACCGCTTAGTCACCATGAGCGCCCAGAAAAATTTGCTGGGAAAAATTTTAAGAGATGGCAGCAAAAAATGCTGTTTTTCTTGACCACGCTTAACCTTGCCAAGGTTCTGAGCGAGGATCCTCCAGCCGTGGCAGAGAATGAGCCTGACAGGCAGAAAGTCATGGCGCTTGACACATGGAAGCGGACAGACTATCTTTGCCAGAACTATGTGTTCAACAGCTTGGCAGACTCACTCTATAGTGTGTTTTGTTCCAATAGCTCAGCAAAAGAATTATGGGAATCTCTGGACAAAAAGTATAGGACTGAGGATGCCGGGGCAAAGAAATTTGTGGTTGGCCAGTTCCTTGATTTTAAAATGGTAGATTCTAAAACTATGATAAGCCAAGTCCAGGAGTTCCAAATGATATTGCATGATATTCATGTTGAGGGGATGCCTTTGAACGAGTCATTCCAAGTTGCTGTGATCATTGAGAAACTTTCCAATGGTTGGAAGAATTTCAAGAATTACTTGAAGCACAAGCGCAAGGAAATGTCAATTGAAGAGCTGGTTGTCCGACTCCGGATTGAGGAGGATAATAGAAAGAAAGGAGGGAGTACCTCCTCAGTAAAGGCCAATGTCGTTGAGCATGGCAAATCTTCTGGGATAAGGAAGAAGTCCCCTGTGAACAAGAGCTCTAAGCTGGGGCCAAGGGGTGGTGTTACAAAGAAGTTGGCTTACAAGCCACAAGAACTAGGTTATCGGTTCTTTGGGAAGTGTTATAACTGTGGTAACGAGGGGCATCGGGCTAGTGACTGCCGCAAGCAAAAGAAGCCATACAAGACCAAACCTCTTGTTCATATGGCAGACTTACAAGAGCACTCCCATGAGGAGGATGATATGCACTTGTCTGCCGTTGTCTCTGAGGTGAATCTGGTGGGTTCAAACCCAAGAGAATGGTGGATTGATACTGGGGCTACACGCCACATCTGCTCCGAGCAGAAGCTATTTACAACTTTCGAACTGGTTATAAACGGTGAGAAGTTGTTTATGGGAAACTCTACTACCTCGATTGTTGAGGGGAAAGGAAAGGTGGTCCTGAAGTTGACGTCAGGAAAGGAGCTGACCTTGAACGAAGTGCTGTATGTTCCGGACATTCGTAAGAATCTTGTCTTAGGGTCTCTTCTCAATAAACATGGTTTTCGTATGGTTTTTGAGTTCGACAAGGTCGTTCTTACCAAAAGCGGAATGTATGTGAGTAAGGGTTATGTGTTGGGGGGTATGTTTAAACTCAATGTTATGACTGTTATCCCAAAGATGAATAAAGGTGCATCTTTTTCTGTTTACATGCTTGAGTCTTCCAATTTGTGGCATGGTAGACTAAGACATGTGAACTTTGAATCTTTACGTAGACTAATCAAGTTAGATCTCATACCATCTTTTAAGATTAATCCGAAACACAAGTGTGAAACTTGTGTTGAAACAAAGTTGACAAGATCTTCGTTTCATTCTATTGAAAGAAGTTCAGAACCGTTGGATTTAGTGCATAGTGATGTGTGTGACTTAAAATTTATACAATCATGTGGTGGCAATAAGTACTTCATCACTTTTGTTGATGATTGCACTAAGTATTGTTATTTTTTTTTTTTTTGCTCAAAAGCAAAGATGAGGCGATTGACAAGTTTATTCTTTATAAGAATGAAGTTGAGAATCAAGTAAGCCGCAAGATTAAGGCTTTAAGAAGTGATCGTGGTGGTGAGTATGAATCTCCGTTTATTGAGATTTGTGCTCAATCTGGGATTATCCACCAAACCACGGTGCCTTATTCTCCTCAGTCTAATGGGATTGCTGAGCGGAAGAATAGGACGCTAAAGGAAATGATGAATGCAATGTTGATAAGTTTTGGATTGCCACAGAACTTGTGGGGGGAAGCAATTCTCTCTGCAAATTACATTCTGAATAAAGTACCCCGGAAGAAGGTGGACAAGACGCCGTATGAGTTATGGAAAGGCGTTAAGCCTTCGTATAAATTCTTACGAATGTGGGGATGTCTTGCAAAAGTGGCAATTCCTACACCCAAACGGGTTAGGATAGGCCCGAAATCCGTGGATTGTATATTCATTGGTTATGCACATAATAGTAGTGCATATCAGTTTCTTGTACATAAGTCTGAAATCCCAGACATACACAGGAATACCATCATGGAGTCAAGGAATGCATGTTTCTTTGAAGACATTTTTCCTTGCCGAACCCATGAAGGGGTTCCAAGGTCTTTGGAGCAATTTGATGAGCTTGCTAGTGAGGATGATCATGTTGATGATTCAGGTGATGATCAAATTGAGGTTTTAGATGAGCCCAGAAGGAGTAAAAGGGCTAGGATATCCAAATCTTTTGGTCCAAACTTCTTGACTTATATGGCTGAGAACGAACCTCAAACTTTCCACGAAGCTGTGACTTCTCCTGAGAGTCCTTTATGGAAAGAAGCGATCAAAAGTAAGATTGACTCCATCTTACAGAACCACACCTGGGAGTTGGTAGATTTACCTCCAGGTTGCAAGCCTTTAGGCTACAAATGGATTTTTAAAAGAAAGATGAAGGTCGATGGGTCAATTAACAAGTATAAGGCGAGGCTCGTTATCAAAGGGTACAAGCAACGAGAAGGCCTATATTACTTTGATATGTACTCACCTGTAACTAGGATGACATCCATTCGCATGGTGATTGCGATAGCAGCTTTGCGCAATCTTGAGATACACCAGATGGATGTAAAAACAGCTTTCTTAAATGGAGATTTGAATGAAGAAATCTACATGGAGCAACCTGAAGGGTTTTTAGCTCCAGGACAAAGCAAGAAAGTCTGTAAACTTGTCAAATCTTTGTATGGTTTGAAACAAGCGCCTAAACAATGGCATGAGAAATTTGACAATGTAATGTTGTCAAATGGGTTTAGAATCAACGAATGTGACAAGTGTATTTATGTCAAAGACACTGACAGAGGTTATGTCATTTTGTGTCTATATGTTGATGATATACTCATTATCGGTAGTAACGATGAAATGATCAAAACTACCAAGAAGTTGTTAAACTCTAAGTTTGACATGAAGGATATGGGCATTGCAGATGTTATTCTGGGAATTAAGATTACCAGAATCTCTAGCGGAAGTGTACTATCTCAGTCTCATTATGTTGATAAGATATTTGAGAAGTTTAGTGGATCAGATACGAGTGTGTCATCGACACTTGTAGACTTAAGTCTACATTTTACCAAGAATAATAATGAAATTGTCTCGCAGTTAGAATATTCTCGGGTAATTGGAAGTTTAATGTATCTGATGAGTTGTACTAGGCCGGATATAGCTTACTCGGTCAGCAGGCTTAGTAGATACACAAGTAATCCCGATGCTTCTCATTGAAAGGGCATTGTGCGGGTGTTAAGGTATTTACGCTACACTCGGGATTATGGGCTGCATTATACTCGATATCCAGCGGTGCTTGAAGGATATAGTGACGCGAATTGGATATCAGATATAAAGGACTCAAAGTCCACTAGTGGATATGTGTTCACTCTTGGTGGAGCAGCCGTGTCTTGGAAATCTTCCAAGCAAACGTACATAATTAGATCAACGATGGAATCAGAGTTTATTGCTTTGGATAAAGCAGCGGAAGAAGCAGAATGGCTTCGCTATTTCATTAAAGATATTCCACGTTGTCAATCTGCAATTGGTAGGGCACAGAGTAATATGTATAATGGAAAGTCTAGACATATCCGTTGTAGACATAATTCCATATGACAACTACTCTCGAATGGAGTTGTCTCTTTAGACTTTGTAAAGCCTAAGGACAACATTGCGGATCTGCTAACCAAAGGGTTAAGTCGAGTATTAGTCGAAACTTCGTCAAAAGGAATGGGGTTGAGGCCTTTGGAAGTTACTGGAATGGAAACCCAACCTAGTTGACTGGAGATCCCAAGATCTAGGTTCAATGGGACAACCTAATTGCGTGTGACGGTAGTATGTCATTGAGGAGGTTAAACCTCCAGCCATTCCTTCTATGAGTGATACCTGCAAGTGTAGAGGTTAAGCTGAGCTTTTAATGACTCTAGTGTGTTAAGCTGTTGAGCTGAGTATTGCAAGATACTCAAGTAGAGTCACCTATGTGAGTGTGAAGTGGGGCTGCTTCTAGAAGAATTGGGCAGGCCAAAATTCTTTGAAACCACTCGCTGAACCAGGCTAGTGTCCAGGACCACACAGGGCACACCAATGAGAACAGAATGGTGGTAGGAGTAATTCCCGTGTGAGATCTATTGTCTCAGTTTACATAAACGGCAGAGCAGTTCAAGATGTCTTATTCACTGATCAGCTAGTAAACTCGATAGGTTTTCACTGGAAGAGGTTCAAAGCCAAAAGCTACCTTCTCTAATGTCGGGGTTAGTTCGTTGTACTCTCTCTTCGAGTCATTATTGTTGAACGATGTCCGTTTGTTGAGTCTTTTGGTCAATTTTTATTCATGTGGGGGATTGTTGGAAAAAATGATTTTTGGTGACTTTAATTTAATATTAAAGTGTGATGACTTTAATTAAATATAAAAGTGGGTCCCAACCTTTTATTGTGTTAAGTCCAAGTGAGCCAAAAACCATTGGATTTTGAATAAGAAATTGCCAAGAAATTGCCTCATGATGTTAGATTCATGAATAGGATTTTAAAGAGTATTTAAATTCTTTTTCTTGGCTAAAGGGTGTGAATTCTTTGGGCATCCAAACTTTCATATTTTTGGAAAGGGGCTATGGATGCTTGGTGTTTTAATGACCACTCTTCTTCTCTCCCCTTTACATGTATAAATTGAGACCCTCCTATCAAGTTTCAAAATAGAAATTTTTTGCTTCCATTTACAAGTCAGTTTGCCAGAAAGTTCCTACATTGAGAGAGTGCTGCCGCTGTTCTTGTTCGCTAAGCTAGACAGAAAGTGCTTCTGCCGTAGCTGGTTTTGACCGTCGTATCTTGGGAGACAGATGCCGGGATTCCTCAAGCTCTCGACTCGTGAGGCAGCGAAATCTGTTTTAAGAAAACTGCTTCCGTGCAGGCTTCGGTTTTGTCTCTTTACCCTTTTATTGTTTTGTGTATTTCTGTTGAAATTTAATTGTAATTATCAGCATATGTTTTTGGTATATAATTTGATTTTTTCATAAATCTATTTATTTAATTTCACAATTTGAATAACAAAATTGTGGTGAAAGTTTGGTTTAGAAAAGTGGAGCAAGGCCTTATATGGAAGGTATGGGTTGCCAATAGATTGCTGGTCTCCCAAAATGACCATCAATGGTAAAGTTTTTAGAATCTAAATAGGCATCATTGTAACATATAAAGTTTTAATGATAAAAATTTAGGAATAAAATTATATTTTAGGAGTGAAATATTTTAGTTGTCAAGAGTGTCATTGTTATATTTTTAGCGCCAAAATTAAACATTTAATGATAATTTTTTCTTTTGGATCAGCACATTTAATGATGAATTACTATCCTTTTAGGCTAAAACTTTAAGCTGAAAGAGTAAACATTTTTGGTACCAAATTGTTTTATCCCTAAAATTGCTTTATTAGCAACATTTTTAAAATTTTGTTGCTAAAAGCTTCTTCTTTTTTCTTTTTTTTTTTAATTTTATTTACTTTTTGGAAAAATCTTTTAGTGACAACACTTGCATTTTCAAGAATTGCTCTCTAAATATGTTTTGCAACAAAATTTTTACTTTTGAAATAGGAAATTTTGATTTGATCCATAAAACTCTTACTTGCTATAGTCTATACTACAAGTAAATTCATGTAACGTCATCTGGTTTAACTTTATTTGAGCAATTTAAGTTTTTTTTGTGGTAAATGAGAAAATATTGTCTTTTTTGTGATTAGAATAAGATAGAGCTCATGATTGGACGGTGTACTTCAAGACAAGTGCTCTTTGATTGGGAAGTGGAAGAAGTGAGCTTCAATTACTACTTCAATTTGCTTCACTCCTAGATTTAATGCCTTGGAAAGCTGATTCATAAGAATTCTTCAGTGAATTTCTTGTATGATTTATATGAGCCAAGTTTAGGTCAAAAGTTTAAATCATTGGGATTGGTGTGTGGAATAATGTTTTTCCACCAAGTGTTCAATGCTTTGGGTGGCTTGCATGGCTTGATAGAGTTAAATCTTCATAGTGGCTTTTGAGGATTGGTGTTTATAGGTGACTAGAATACAGTTATGTCCATTTTTATTTAGAAAGGAGATTGAGGGCACTACAAAAAAAAGTATTTTTGGCGACTAAATTTTTAGTCGTTAAAAGTTCGTTTTTAGTCGCCGAAAGTTGAAATTTTACTTTTCCTGACAAAATTTTTTAGTCACCACATTTGTCGCGTATATGTGGTCGGCGGAGGTATTGGTGACTAAAACTTTTTTAGTCGCCAAAATACAGGTCTTTAGCGACCAAAGTTTTAGTCGCCAATAGTATTTTACACTTTTGAAAATCATACATTTACCGACTAATAATTTAGTCGCCAAAACTCACTGAATCGCCGACTAAACCGTTTAGTCGCCAAAATAAAGACTTTTGGCGACTAATAATGTTGGTCGCCAAAGGTGTTTCCATCGAAAAAAAAAAAATCCACTTTTTTGCTTTTTCTGAGTTTCAAACCGCCAACCGTCCATCATTCCAAACCTTTAGCAACACACTCCCTCCACTATGCCACTACAATATCACATGAATATATATGCAATATATATTATTTATATAGTATATTGACTGGTATTAATACAAAACAATATATATAAATATAATTATTTTTATTCAATTTACTAAAAAAAATTTAGGCCACTTTTGGCGACTAAATTAAATTTTTAGTCGCCAATTCTATAATTTTTGGCTACTAATTATTTTTTAGTCGCTAAAAAATTAAGTTCCGCCTAAAAATAAAGCAGTTTTGGCGACTAAACCTGTTTTTAGTCGCCAAAAACGTCCCCTTTTGGCTACTAAACTGAGTTTTAGTCGGCAATTGACTGTTTTTAGCTACTAATTTTTTTTTGTAGCCAAAAAGCTTCACTTTCAGTGACCAAACTGTTTTTAGTCGGCAAAACACCTATAATCGGCGACCAAACTATTTTTTAGTCGCCAAAACCATCACTTTTGGCTACTAAATTATTTTAGTCGCCAAAAACCGTGACTTTTGGCTACTAAACAACCTTTAGTCGCTAAAACCCCTATATTCGGCGACTAAACTGCCTTTTAGTCGCTAAAACCCTTATATTTGGCGACTAAACTCTTTTAGTCGGCAAAAGTGATCAATTTTGGCGACTAATTCCATTTTAGTCGCCAATTCTACTACTTTCAGTGAACCTCCCTAAAAGTTCGGAGAAAATAAATTAAATCACACAAATTTGACATAATTATGTTGAATAAATTTAGTTCGAATAAATCTCAATAATAATGATTTACATTTGTCTCATTAAGAGTGATTTATATGAAATATAAAAACCAATATTTTAATTTTGGTAAAAAAAATAATAATAATTGATTCATTCATTAATATAATATCTTTAAATTGGATATAGCACCTAATATTGGTAGTATAATAATAGGAGCTTAAAAATTCAGTATTTAACATTCGGAATTAAGTTTTAACCAATACAAATTATAATTGTTAAAAGAACCTTAATCTATTTTATATGTTCAGTTTTAAGTGTCAACTAGATTAAAAATGAATGATATCATGTCATTTTTTTTTTTAAATGTTAGAATAGTATCTTGAGAGAATTGAACCCCTAATCTTCTCCTTCCAAACACTTGAGTATGGCTTCCATGCCACTAAACAATAAGGCTGTGAACAGTGAAAATGGAGAATTTTATTCATCCAGAGTTTGGAAGATTAATAAGAATCTCTCTCTCTTTTTTTTCTTTTTTTTTTTTGAGGGGGGGGGGGGGTGGTTTAATTTTATTTTATTGCACATGGTATTAATAAGAATCTCATTTGAGTGGGAAGGTGAGCTTGCAATGTCCAGAGGACAAAATATCATGAGTGGAATGCTTGTGTGGGGGAGAATTGTGATCTTGAACCCCATTTGCTTTATTCTACTTTGCACCTTAATCTCTGTCTATCCACTGTAAACGTTTTTGTGACAAATGCATGAAGGAACAATCCATTGTCTCCCTTTAACACCACATCTCCATCTAAATGATGTTGATCTGTGGGATCCCCTATCTTTCCTTGATTTGGTGTGCTAATTGTGCTTAGGGTTGGATATTAGTTGGGTCAAACTGGATTCAGGTTGGACTTAAACTAGTGAAAAAAAAAAAAAAAAAAAAATTATTAAGCTCAACCTGAATCAAGTTTAAAAGTTTAATTTCAAACTTGACTCTAACATTACATTACAATTCGAAGTTCGTTCGATAAACCCAAATATTAAATAAGAAATAAAATTAATAAAATAATAAATAATATTTTTGGAGTTAAGTGGCACAAATATATAATTTTTTTCTCATTATATCCTAAGTTTAAAGTGAGTTGGGTGTGTTTTCCTCCTTAGTGTATTTCTTTATTTAAAAAAAAAAATGAAACTAAGTAAATTATGTATAAATGATTTAAAATTTATGTTTAACTGAGAGGTATTTGAAATTATATAAATAAGTATACTTTTTGATTTTTTACAAAAAAGATGTACAAAAAAATAAAGAGGTGATGAGAGTCAAATAAATGCACTTATCTAAATAAGTGTACTTATATAGGTTATGCCAATTACTAACAATTTGAAGATCTACGTAAATCCTATTAAAATTAATACAGCATCTTTAATTCTTAATCTTTTTTTCCATTAAATCTAAATTTAATGAATTTTTTTAAAAAAATTTATCTTCAATCCTTTCATCAAATGTTTATCAAATTAAGGAAGAAATATATATATATATATATATATTTTATCAAATTGAGAATTTATCTAATCCTTAATCAAATTTAAATTTAATAAATTTTTAAAAAGATAAAATATTGGAAATAATTTTTATTGCATCAAATTTGGTAAAAATGGAAATTTGGGATAAAATTTTTTTTAAAAAATATTTTTATTAAAAAATTAATGAAATAATTGAAGTAATTCATATCAAAATTTTATACTCAAATTTAAAATTAAATTAAAAAACAAAGGAAGAGTTTGAGATACCTTATAAACCGATAGGCTATAGTGCCATGCCAAGCCCCATCTTTCCGCTTTCTTAATTTTAAGAGATTTTTAGAGTGATAAAGATTTTAAAATTAAAAAAAAAAAAATTAAAATTTCAAGTTCAAATTATTTTAAGAAAATACTAAAAATTGTTCAAATCTTAAATTTAGGATCCCTCTCCGCTTTGAAATTAATTTAAGTGCATTAGGGGTGTAAATTTGGCCTGGTTCGGCCTATGTTGGGCCTTGCGGGTTCTCGCCAAAATTTAGGCCTGGACGGGCCGACCCATGAGCCAGAAAATTAGGCCCAATCCTAGGGGGCATTCCGGCCTTGAGCGGGCCAGGCCGGTGGGCCTAAGCCTGGGCTCGGGCTTAGACGGGTCTGAACATTTTTTATTTATTTATTTTATTTTTTTTATCAAAATTTTATTATTTTTCATAAAAAAAAGACACTGAGCCTCAAGCCGACCAAGCCTTAAGTGGGCCTTAAGCAGGCCGATGGGTCGGCCCGAGGGCACAGGCCTAGCCGAGCTTCAAAATGATGGCACAGACCCAGGCCTAAGGTCTCGGGTTGGGCTCTAACCCGGGCCTAAACAGGTCAGGCCCATCCCAAGCCGCAGACGGACTTCAGGACGCCCATGAGCCACTAACCATTTTTACACTCCTAAAGTGCCTACAAATTGAACTGTATACTTGATACAAAAAATATATATATAAGATGAGGTTGTTTTCAATTTGAAATTAGAACAGAGTGTACTCTTAGGTTCATGAGGTTCACCATGGGTCCAATTTTAATATGTAGAACTAGTCAAGTGTACTTCATCTCTGTAAAAAATCACGTTGATCGGATATCGTTAGTCATTTGATCATATTATATTTTTAACAATGATAAATATAATTTTAAAAATAAATTATTGACAAAAATATATTCTGCTCAAATAATTATCGATCCGATCAATGTAATTTTTTACAAATACTCGATGTACTTTACACATTCAATGATTAAATTATCAAAATTAGACCTATAATAAACCTCATCGTCCCAAATAGGACCATTCATTTCACAAAATAAATCGGAGATAATTAGGCCCCGTTTGGGAACATGCTTTTTTAGTAACTTTTCGACTTTTTTGCTAAAATGTGATGTAAAAAAAACTAATATGTTTGGGATGACTTTTTGATTTTTTACGAAAAGATGTGCAAAAAGTAGAGAGAAAAATAAATCTTTGAATTTTTGGTATGACTTGTTGGCTTTTTGATTTTTTTAATAACTTTTTGACTTTTCAGCTAAAAAAATCACTTACCAAACGAGACCTTAGTATCCAAATAAATAAATCCACCCTCTTATAATGGAGTGTTTGGCAACAAAAATTTTAGTTTTTTTTAGATTAAAACTTACAAAAGGATAAAATAGAAATAGTTAATAAGACAAAATATCACATCAAATTCATAATCATTTTATTTTTTTCTCACAAATATCAGATCTAACAATAAAAAATTCATAGGTCTTTTGGAAAGTTGCCAAAAAAGTCAGCTTTGTGGCTTTTTAATTTTTTTAGCTAAAAAAGCCAATTTTTTATCCAAAACAATTCAATTTTTTGTCAAAAAAAAATTTAAAAAAGTCAACTTTTTATCAAATTTTCAAAACATCACTCAATCTTCTTTCTAAATATAAAAATTTTAACTTATTAAAATAATCAAAAATTAAAACAACTTATTAAAATAGTAACTTTTTAAACCCCACAATATGATGACATGCATAAGTGGCGGTCCCACGTTCCATCGGGCATGCCATCAGCATGGGGCTTTGGGCCCCATTCCAAACATCATTCGGTCAGCCAGTCATTGCAGCAGTTCAACTTCTTGGTCAATCGAAGTGGTCTTTCGATTAATCACTTTTCTATGATTATTTGTAATGGCCACTTATAGCACACCATGTGTCCCAGTAATTGGATTGAATCCTTAAGTTAAAACTTTTCTCAAGTGTTGTGTGGTGTGGGACAATCAGATAGGCTAGTGTTGTGATGATTAATAAAGTATTGTAGAGTGTAAGAGCATGGAATCCCACTCTGACTCTCCCCTTCTCTCCTCAACTTTCATGCCATGTGACCAATTGGACAAGACAACCGTTAAAACAAATCATGAAATAGAGTGAAAGTAGACAATTCGAAGTACAAAAATGATACGTAGCTCTCGAAAGAAATGAGCTCGAATGCCCGAAAATATCTCTCTCAGTTCCTTTTCTCTTCTCTCCTTTCTATCTCTATTTATGTTTTCTCTCCTCTTCTCTTCTCTCTCATCTCCTGTTTCATTCAACTGTACTCATATATACATGAATAGAATGCAAAAAGGGAAATTGAGACTAGAAAGTAATAGAAATGAGAAGAAACTCAAGATCTGAAGAGAAATTGGGACCACAAAAGAACTTCCTCTCTCATCTATCTCTTTCTCTTTCTCTTTCTCTTCCTCTTCCTTTCTCTTCTATGCTTTCTCTTCTTCTCTTTTCTTTGCCTCTGTTTCAGAGATCCAATAGGAAAAAAAAATAAAAAAATAAAAAAAAATCTATGGGTTTGGTATTTGATTTTAGATTTTGATTTTGATTTTGATTTTGTTAAACTGTGAGTTTAGTTTTGGATTTGGTTTTGATTTTAGATGTGATTTTAGATTTAGATTTAGATTTAAATTTTGATTTTGATTTTGTTAAACTGCTGTTGAAGAAGAAGAGAAGGGTTTTGTTAAACTTCTTTCTCTATTTTTCAGTAGGGGGAACGAAGAAGAGAAAGAAGGAACGAAGACCACGAAAAAAAAAAAAAAAAAGAGGTGTCAAAACGACGTTGTTTTGGCACTTCGAACCATTCGGACCAAAAGCCATTTGAGCTACCTAGCAGAACTCTTCGAAGTATAAATGTTAGGCAAGACTTCAAGCGTATCGTTTGATTTATGAAGATTTGTTATTAGTTATGTTTTTGATAATTTGAACGGTTAAATGTGTAAAATTTGTTAAATATTTTATTTTTGTAAAAAATTACATTAATTGAATACTAATAGTCATTTGATCAAATCATATTTTTGTCAATAATAAATATAACTTTCAAATTAAATTATTTTATTATTGACAGAAATTTGATCCAATTAAAGTGATTTTATACAAGAATGAAATATTCAACGAACTCCATACATTAAACGATTTAGATCATCAAAACAGAACCCGTGATGGGTTCTATGGGCCTGAATAGCACGGTCTAATCCATTATGTGGACCGGAGAGGATCTAAGTCCTAAATATTATATTGAGAATTAATTTTTTAAATATATAATTCGATTATGTAATTTTTGATGTCTGATTATTTTAATTTTTTTTATGAATTTTTTTGTTGTTGTTGTTGTTGATAACTACATCAATTTGTGCATATTTCTACTAATCTCAATGACTTAAAGTTAACAATTTAGGAAACTTCTAATATTCCCTTAAAATGGTTCAAACTTGAGATCTTAAATATTATCTTTAAATTTTTATCACTCAATTATTTATTTAATTGAACCGAATTGAACCAATTTAATGCATTAGGGGCCTGTTGTGCCCAACAGGAAAAAGATAAAATGTCCATGACATTACTACTACTACTACCGTAACTTGATTTTTTTTTTAATAGTTTAAAATTTTTTTAACTTTCTTATAAGACCTAATATGTTTAGAATAATTTTTTTAAGTGAATAGATAGTTGTAAAAAAATAATTAATTGATATGTATAATATGATATTTTTACTTTTTATTTTTCATGACTTTTTAATTATTTTTATCAAACAACTAATTGCCAAGGAGATATGGATGGCAATGGGGTTAATGGGGTGGATATTAATTCCCCATCCCCATTCCCCTATAATAAATTTTTCCCATTCCCCATTCCCCATTCCCCATGGGTACCACTCTCCCCATTTCCTAATGGATTATGGGTCACTGCTGTGGTTAATACACAGCAGTGACTGTTGTGGTTCATTTTGTGATGCATTATGGGCTTATTTTTATGATTTAAACCGTTCATTTTGTAGGATTTGTTAAGTACTTAAAGCCTACCAAAAATCATATTAATCGGATATCAACAACTACATGATTGAATTGCATATTTTTATACTATTTTTTAAAAGAAAAACTTCTTGTTTGTTTTTTTTGGTTATCAATCATATAGTTATTGGTATCCGATTAATATGATTTTTGGTAGGCTTGAAGTACTCAACAAACCTTACAAAATGAACGGCTCAGATTATAAAAATAATCACATAATGCACTACAAAATGAACCACAACAGTCACTGCTGTGTATTTACCACAGCAGTGACCCCAAATCCTTTCCTAATGGGTTTGGATTTTTCTCAACCCACTTTAATCCCCATTTTTATTTTATTTTTATTTTTTATATTTAATGTTAACAACCTTTTTTTTTAAAAGGTTCACAACAAAAACTAAATATACCTTCAATCTTTTTTTTTTCTTTTTTAATATATTTAATGTTAAGAATTTTTTTTTTTTTAAGGTTCACAACAAAAGCTAAACATACCTTTAATCTTTTTTCTTTCTTTTTTAATATATTTAATGTTAACAACTTTTTTTTTTTTTTAAGGTTTTAGCTAAATATTCCTTCAATCTTTTTTTTTCTTTTGTAATATATTTAATGTTAACAATTTTTTTTTTTTCACAACAAAAACTAAATATACCTTCAATCTTTTTTCTTTCTTTTTTAATATATTTAATGTTAACAATTTTTTTTTTTTTTTAAGGTTTTAGCTAAATATACCTTCAATCTTTTTTTTTCTTTTTTAATATATTTTAATGTTAACAACTTTTTTTTTTTTTTTTTTTTTTTTTTTTTTTTTTTTTTTTTTTTTAAGGTTTACAACAAAAGCTAAATCTACCTTCAATCTTTTTTCTTTCTTTTTAAATATATTTAATGTTAACAACTTTTTTTTTTCTTTTTTTTTTGTTTTAAGGTTTTAGCTAAATATACCTTCAATCTTTTTTCTTTCTTTTTTAATATATTTAATGTTAACAACTTATTTTTTTATTATATTTTTTATTTTTTTTAAGGTTCAAAAAAAAAACTAAATATACATTCAAATTCATATAATGGACGATAGTTCGATCATTCAAATGACCTTTTTCCTATAATGTTTTTGGCTGATGCATCATATAATGGACGATAGTTCAATCATTCAAATTCATAACTGTCCCGATAAAAAAAAAATTTTAAAAAAAAAATCTCAAAACCTTTAGAAAAACATTTTTGATTATTATTCTTATTTATTATTTGATTTTATTCAAACTTTTTTCTATTTACAAATAATAACACAATAAGAAACAATAATGCTAATAATAATAGTGAATTTTGATGGAATGGACTTGAGTTTTGGAGTGAGTAAAAAGATGAAAATAAAAAATAATTGAAACTTGAGAAAGAAGATAAAGAGACTTAAATATAAAGAATACGTATAAGTAATTAGAGTGTACAGTGACAAAAAAAATAATATTTCATTTTCAGATTTAATGTATATTATCGTTATTAATAAATTTATAATAGAATATAATAAAAAATAAAATTTTAAAATTTTAGTTAAACATGCTAAATAATTTTTTAAATGTAAATAGAATCACCCAACTTCGACCCAAACTGAGTCCATCTTAAGATTTGTTCACCCCTACAACAAACCCAAATATAATAATTAAGTTTATATTTAAATTTGAGAAAAATTCAATCATTTTATTTTAAAATGAAAGAGAATAAGTTATTCTCAGCACAACCGTGAACTCCTGATTTACCGTTGTCCACTAACAAAATGATACGTGTCCTTAATTAACGTGGAAATTCAACGGCATTTAAAGGCAGTTCAATAACAAAAACAAAAATAATAACAAAAACAAAAAATGAAAAATGAAAAAAAAAAAGAAGAAGAAGAAGAAGAGAGCATTTAAAGAGTTCTATGATCCTGTAGTTTAATCATGTGGATCTTTAAAAAAAAAACAAAAAAAAAAAAGAAGAAAGAAGTTGGTTGTGAACTTGAATAAATAAATAAAATAAAAAAGATTGAATGTATATTTAGTTTTAGTTGTGAATCTTTAAAAATATATATATATATATATATATATATGGGAAAATTAGTGGGTACCCATCCTCAACACATCCCCTGTGGATATTTAAAGAATATCACCTACCCTATCTAATGGATAAGAAAAAAAGGGAAAAATCTATGTATTTGGGTTGGATCTCCACAGATACCCACAGGATAGGTTATCCATTGTCATCCCTACAAGGAGACCTTAATTGTACTAAATTCCAAAATGGGGTTGGCTGGATCAAGAACAGGAACCTACCCATCCTTTTCCTTGCAAAAGTGCTGAGGTTCGAGGTTGCGTCTAGGCAAAGGGTTGACACAATTATATTTTCTATAAGCCAATACATACATGTACATGTATTAAAAGTGGACACAAATACTATCTGTGTGTATTGGCAATTATTTAAAAGAATTAGATCTAAAATAATTGAATATGATAATGAGAGTTATTTGAAGTAGTTACATGGTAAAAGGTTTTTTTGGAGGGGGGAAAAAATATGACATGCACACCAATTCAAGAATTAGCTTTATATAATAGTATAAGAAAAATTATATTCATATATAAATTCATACAAAAAGTTTAACAAAAATGATATGACAATATTATTATTGTATATAAATACATTTTCAATAGTGTTTTTTTTTTATCAAAATGAATGGTCCACAATTAGTCACTCTATTATATATATGTAAAAATTATGTATAAATTTTTCATTTGTATGTCATTACTCATGAATTCCACCATATAAAAAATAAATATGAACCACACAACAATTTTCTAATTTTTTTTTTCTTTTTAAATAACTAATGACATTTTCCCACTATATGTATACATGCACATAAGCAAAGGCCCCTCACATATTATTATTGCTTGGAGAATGGTATATGAAGAAGGATATGTCATCATGGTTGAATAATTTATTCTCATATCCCAACTGCTCATGCATGCTTGCTTGGTCATACCATTCCCTCATTGGCCTATACTTGTCCTCTACTCGGTGGCTCTTTTGATAATGATTTCGTTAGGCTTGTAATGCAAACTAATTACTAAAAACAAATCTCCTTTGGTGGCCTTTGGAACATTCCTTGTAAATCACTTTTATTCACCTATTTGTTTATTCACCACCTTGTTGATGGAAACTTCATATTTAAGTTCAACACATAGGGTTTTTTTTTTTATTTTTTTTTATTTTTTTATTTTTTTATGATACAATATGAACTGAACATAAAACCATTTGCTACACCTTAAAAATTATTCTAGAATATTTGATGCAGCTTCTATCTATAACTTATGAAGAAAAAAAATTGCCCATAGCTTTATTTCAGATATACAACTGAGGCTGGCATTTGAGAGAGATCATAGATGGTGGGAGAATTCGTTGGCGATGGGGAGGGGAGACTTGTTGGCGGGGGTTGTCGGAGGTGGATACTGGTGGTGGCAACCAGTGGTGGGGAATGGCCAGCAGTAGGTGATTGCCAAAAATGATGGGAGATGGAGAAATAAATTAAATTTATTTTCAAAACAAGTAAAAATAATACTTTCATTTACTAAGTTAATAAGTTTTTTAAGCAGTTTATATTTTTTTTAAAATCAAATAGACTCCAAGTGAAATTTTGTTTTAAATTTTACAAATATGAACATTACTAAACGTGGTAATCTTACAAAAAGAAATGGTGGAAGAATTTGCCTCTATTTAGTTTGATTTTCAGATTTTTGATTCTTTTTTTTAAATGGAAATTAATTTGACAAAAATAAAAACACTAAAAACATATTTCTAAATTTTTAAAAATTATTTCTACCCACTAAAAGGCTAAAAATATATGAAAATGATGAGTTTTTTTTATTATTATTTTTTTCACCAAATTAATATTTAAATTTTAAAAAAAATTCTATAAAGATATTCTGAAAATTAAACCAAAGAGACTTTTATATTTCCATGGAGCTCCAAACACACTACACCCATTAGTGTGTTCAAGCTACGGGCCCAGTGTAGTTCAAGTGTTAAAAGGCCTTTATAAGTCTAGTGTTGTGGGCCTTTATTTCTACACCTATTTCATGGGCTCTAAAATCATAGGCCATAATTTTATTTTAATTTTTTAAACAGTATTATCTAAATAAAATTGTCAGAATGACACTTTTATTTCAAACTGAAACAGAAAATCACTAGTAAATTATACTTAGATATGAATTTGTAACTTGTACAAAAATTTTGTTCATAGATCATTTTGTTTCTTTTGAGTGTGATGGGCACTGAGGTGTCGTTTGGGAATATGATTTTTTTTGATAATTTTTTAATTTTTTAGTTAAAATATAATATAAAAAAATTAATATGTTTGAAATAATTTTTTAATTTTTTACGAAAAAATATACAAATAATAAAATAAAAAATATTTTTTAATTTTTTAGTATATATTATTAATTTTTTAATAACTTTTTAATTTTTAAATTTAAAAGTATTATCAAACGAAACCTTAATTATTTTTTAGTTGACCTTCTGTCTAGTGATTAAACTAGACTATCTAGTCTGGGTGACTCACACTCTTTATTTTAATGATTTAATTTTTGTAAATTATGAAAAATAAATAATTTATAATAAAAATTAAATTATATTTATTCGATTGGCCAGAGTTCTTTGACTAAAAAAATATAAAAGACAAAATAGATTAAATAAAAAAATAAGATAAAATATCACATTCAAATTTTAATTATTTCATTTTTTTTCTTACAAAAGTAAAAGGATAAATTACACTGACACCCCTTGAGATTTATATTTATTACAGTTTTTCCTCACATTTTGGAAATTACATCTCCCTCTTTGAGATTTAAAGTTTCATTACAAATTCTCCCTCAACAATTTAATTTTTTTAAATACCAATTTTGCCCTCACTGGGTAACTTACATTGACACTCCTCATATTTTAAAAATTACAATCCCCTCCCTAAGGTTTAAAGTAGCATTACCAATTACCAATTTGGTTAGTATTACAGTACAACAAGATATACCTTTGACGACCAAAATTGACGACTAAATTTTTTTACTCGCCAAAAATTGTGGAATTGACTACTAATAATTTTTTTAGTCGGAAAAAGTATTATATTTAGATACAAAATTTTTTTAGTCAGGGTATATTGATTATTGGAGACTAAAAAAAAATTTAGTTGCAAAAAATAAAAGAATTGGCGACAAAAAAAAATGTTTCAGTCGCTGTTTATTGAGTTTTCACTACTAAAACAATTTAGTCGCCAAATGTAAAATAAAAAATTATTTTTTATCTTTGGCGACCAAAAGTTTGGCTTTGGTCGCCAAAAACATATTTTTAGCGACAAAAAAAATATTTTAGTTGCAGTATATTGAGTTTTAGCTACTAAACAATTTAGTCGCCGAATGTAAAATAAAAAATTATTTTTTATCTTTGGTAATCAAAAGTTTGGTTGCCAAAAACTTATTATCAGTGACAAAAAAATATTTTAGTCGCCAAAAAACTAAAATAGTTAAAGGGAAACATTTCAAATTTTGGAGGGTTTATAAAAATAATTAGCGACAAAAAATATTTAGTCGCTAATGGTATACTATATATATATATATTTGGTTTTGCAAACCCAAACCAGCGCCTCTCTCTCTCTCCCTCATCTGCCTCTCCCTCTCCGCTGCTCTCCCCTCTCTCGCGGTCGCCGACAACCGGAGCACCGATTCACCTCGTTGTTGGTCACCGTTGCCTGAGATCCATCACCCACGAAAGCTCGATCGGCGGCTCCTCCCTCGCAGCTCCTCACATTGCAAGGCTTTTATCTTCCTCTCTCTAATCGATTGATATATATATATATATATACATAATAATCTCTACACCGATTGTTCGATGATGGCCAACAATACGCTCTCTTTCTCTCTCTTCAAATCTTAAAAAAAATAATTTTGATTTTTTTGAGAAATGTTGGATTGTTAGATGGTTGCTTTAATCATTTTGGTTTCTTGAGCTACTAATTGATCTCTTTTTTGTTTTTATTATAAATTTTATGGGTATGTTCTAAGTTTTCAATTTTTTCTAGGATTTTAGGTCATTGGAATTTTTGTTTTGGTTCTATGAATGGAGGGAAAAGAAGGGATTAATAGCTCTGGGGTTACAGTAGCTCCACAGAGCTATGGAATGGCTGTGAGGAGTGAAAATCCCAGCCAATCAAGTGACACTTACCACCTGTTTGATAAAATGTCTATTATGCCTTGTACTTGTTAAACTTGTGATATGAGTAGGGAGAGTAATGGTAAATCATCCCAAATTTCAAACCTGCATCAGTCAAATAATTCCAAATTTCATTTCCTGAATTGGGTTTACTTTTCATGGTGGTTAATGTGTATATTGTATTGTATAGTTGTGGTTTGCTTTTGTTCATTTTGTTGATTGTGAGGGTTGGAATGTTTTTGTTGCATGAAATTTGGAAGAGCAACTAAAGCTATTAAATTTTACAAGCCAAAAGGATAAAAGAAAGGGTTCAAGCTGTAAAAGTAAGGTTTATATTGAAAAGCTAGAGACATCAAACACTTCATGAGAATTCTTTGGAATCTCATCCAAAATTCTTAGGTATTACTTCCATTTCACAATCATTTAAAAGCTGTAGACACATCTTAGAATCTATAAACTCATCTCCATGAAATTGCGGAAACTATTGGCATCTATAGAGGGCTGGATTTCTCTTCCCTTAATTGATTTAGAATTCCAAAATAGGAAAATATGAGTCTTAGACCATGAAAATTAATTAAACATAAGAAAAACTCTTCCAACACGACAGGTAGCAAGCTAATTTATAGAAAACATAAAATAAGACTTGAAATTGATTGAACCAAACAAATACTTGACCACACAAGTTCTCAAGCAATCTCCACTTGTTCTAAACTTGTAATGGTCACATTTGCGTCCTGCATATAAAGGCAGGCAAAAACCACCTAAACTAAAGGACTATTACACAGGAAAAGCTACTATACTAGCCTTAGAACAACCAAACAATTTCTAAAAGCACTATTATAAATTATCCAAAACATAACAGAGACATCCTTGCATGGGTACAAACCAAAAGTCCTACTCCCAAAACAGATTTTGATTTTTTGACCATGTTCAGGGGCCTCATACAGAGAATATGTGGACCATGAACACATTTCATTCGCGCAGAAATCTGAATAAAAAAGGAGACTGTAGACATTCCCTTGCACAGCCCGCAAGGATAGGCCAAAAATCATCACAAAATACACCCAGATGGGACTGTCACAGTGTTTGAATAGGACAAATAGGTATATACAATGTAAGAAAAATCTTTCTTCACACACGAGGCACTTCCAGCAGCCATCTTTTCTTGCTGTTTACTTCCAAAAGTCAATAAACCCTGCCCAAGATAGGAGAATACATATCCACAAGTAGATTTGACATAATGTCGTCAAGACAGTAACACATGCACACAATATAGGATCTCACTTCACTCAATCTACAATATAGGATCTCACAACACTCATTTATCATCTTCTCCATGCAACTTGCAAAGAAAATAGATAACAATAACAGAAAAATATTATTAGCAACACACAACATGGCCATTGATATAGGTTTTGGTAATTTTCTGCTCACAATCTGTCAACACTCTTATTGGTTATCACTTAGCTCATAGTAAACTGGCAGCAGCTCAAGGACCCTACAAAAGTAAACAAACAGATGAGTGTACACATATAGTTGATCACACACACACACACACACTACAATGATCTCTTGATAATTAAGATCTGATTTGATGTTTGCATTTTAGGCCACATGCTTCCATTCCTCAATTGCACATAACAGCGATTACACTTCTAACATGGTGTTTAGCAGATACCCATTCAAGAAACCCTTGGGAAAAGTGGCTGGTTTTTGAACGATGATGAGTTTGTGGAGTTTTTTTTAATGATGATAGTGATCTTTGAATTCTAGGAAAGTTTGTTTCGCTTTCATGTGTCAATCTTACCTTTTCTATAAGTTCATTGTTAATATTCCTTTTGTATGTAGTTAATTATAAACCTAAATATAGTGTGCATCTTTACATGTATACACCTTCATTTGCAAAAGTTCCTTAATGGATGATTTTATTCTTTTAGGTATATTCACTATGTCTCAACCTTCCTTTTAAAAAGTTAAGATAAAAAGTTCTCCACTAAGTTCATGCCCTATGTCCCTCTTTTTTTTTTTTTTTTTTTATCAGCAAAAAAAACTTGATTGATGAATAATTCAATGTACAAAGTATATCAAATACAGATCAACAAAGAAGGCAAGTGCTCTAAGCATCATAGGTAAAAACTTTCATATCCTAACTAGGTTGGCACCGAGAAGAAAGCCAAATCATCTGCTAGCACAAGACATACAAGATTGATGCTGTACATATTCGTTTCTGAAGCATTTATTTATTGTATTCTCCATCTACCTTTCAGGAGTATGGAAGTTCAAAAGCAACAGTGAAGCTCTCAGAATTTGTTCGATGCCCAGTTAAAGTTCAAAGATATGCAGGCAGAGTTGTTCAAACTGAATTATTGGTTCAAGTTGACCAAAGAGATGTTGTTCTTGGTGACATTGTAATTTTTGAACCTGGCGACCTTTTTCTTGGTGACGTGAGGCTACTAACGTCACCAGGAATATACTTAATTTGTATGAAATATGACATTAAAAGTTATTCCTTTTTGGATGGTTGGAAGTGAAATGGATGCGAATTGTGGAATGACTAGTGTATGCCCGTGCCTAAAGGCACGGTATAAATAATATTGAGATTAAAATGTAGTTGTAATTTGTACGTATCATATTAAAATTTGTAGAGTCTGTAGCACCTGATAAAAGTTCAAGTCAGCACTCCTACCATTAGTTTGTGGCTAACACCTAATATATTGGTGAGTGTCATAGTACCCCGAACCACAAATATCTGATTGAAATCTATATAATACACAGAACATAAATACCATAACCTCGCAAATAGTAGTCTTTAGAAGTTGTTTACAAATTAAGATACGGAAATCAAATATTTTGAAATAATTTTCCAATCAAGATACGGAAAGCATTGAAAAACTAAATGCATCATATCATGAAGAAGAGATCAACTCTATGCCATAGCATCCCAACAATAAATGGTAAAAAAAATAATTCCAGCAACTCATCTGGTTTGTCAAATTAATGTAAAAATCATCAATTACATCAACTATAAAATACAAATTGTTGCTTTACAAAATAGTCAAATTAAAAAGATTTTAAAGTCATCTAATAGCCATCAAGTATTGCTAGTATCAATACTTGAAAGAAAATGTATAGTAAGAAGAGTAAATTAAATAAGAAAAATTATAAATAGGTGATAACTTCACAAAATATTTAAAAATTCATTGATTTGTAATTTTCTCAATGAAAAAAGAAGATGAGTAAAGAGAGCCCATATAACAGTTTGGTGCAAATCTCCATCATCTTATGAAAATAAAAGAGAACATAATTTTATACAAAAAGGGAAAAAAAAAGTGTATACAAAGTAGTGACAACTGACATGTCCAAAGTAGTGACAACTTACATGTCCAAAGTAGTGACAACTTACATGTCCAAAGTAATAAATCAACTTACATGTCCAAAGTAATAACTCAATTGTAAAAGATCAAGTCAGCACTCTTAAATCAAACTTGGCTATACTGGAAATGCAAAAATATAGGGGAATAAAAGACTTCACAAAAATATTTGAAATGCAACAAAGTCCACATAGGTGGAAAGCTTTACAAAAAGTGGGTCATAGCTATCGTCTGCTTTACAAAATGTATATATTTTACAAAAATATGTGTTTGATAATGTCTTCAAATTTGTTCTTTCCCACAATTCTTACGAACGTCTCATCAATTTATGAAAGGTCTTCATAACAAAACTTCAGGGTAAACAATATTTGTAGTGGAATCTGGCTCATCATTAGGGAGGAAGATACTTATACGATCGAAAGATGTGTATCTGGATAATGCCACGTATAGTTGCCCATGACTAAAAACAGGTGTACGCAAATCAACCCCAACAAATTTCACAGATTGTCCTTGAGATTTGTTAATGGTCAAAGCGTACGCCAATCGAACTGGAAATTGACGTCTTGTCATTCGGAAAGGCATTTCTGCAGAAGACGGAGTCAATGATATCCTTGGTATAAATGCCAAATTGCCAAACTTCTCTCCAGTTAAGATTCGAGCTTCAATTATGCGACTGTCGCACCTTGATACCATTAATCTTGTACCATTACACAGTCCATCTTTCGGTGCAATGTTTCTTAATGACATTATAGGACAACCCACTTTCAACTCTACCTTAAAAGCTGGTAGCCCAGGAGAATCCAATGAATTTAAAAACTCATTAGGATATCTGTTTGTAATGGAAGGATCAATTTCATCATCTTCAGCCATCTTATCTGCAGCAAGATACGTATATGTATTCCCTGGAAAAATATTCAACGCAGCAATATTGATAGCACTGACATCATCATTTCGTGCAGAAAGAATTGTACGTTCCGTTAAGAATGATGGGGTTGATGTATCTGCTACATCCAATTGTGGATAAACTGCTGAGAGTAATTCCTTTAGATTCTGGCATCTGTGTGTTGTTGATGGAATTTTAATGATTTCTTGCGGATTGGTTCCAACCTAATAAATAAAATAAAATAAATAAAAAAAATGGTATAATCAAAGTATCCTCAAATGGTATAATCAAAGTTCGAATGAGTATTACCTCTGTCAAGAATTTTGCAAAAATAGCATTTCCAAGGTTTGCATGATTCAAGCGCATATTCAAATCTAAAGATAAAACATGTAGATCCTTCCACAAAACAGAGTGTCTCAATGATGCATTCACAATTTGCTCACGGACTCCTTTGGTTATAACTGGTAAGATTTGTCGAAAGTCTCCACCAAGAACAACAGTGATACCCCCAAATGGCTTTTCACAATCACAAATATCTCGAAGTGTGCGATCAACCGCCTCAACACAATGTCTATGTTGCATAGGAACTTCATTCCAAATTATGAGTTTTGTTTCTCTAAACAATTCAGCCTGTAATGATTGCTTGCTAAACCCACAAACTGAATTTTCCAAGACATCCAATGGAATGGAAAATGTTGAATGTGCAGTGCGACCTCCTACTAATAGCAATGATGCAATTCCAGATGAAGCCACGGCAACAACAATATGGCCAAGGCTGCGACATTTTAATGCAATCGTATTGTACAAAAATGTTTTCCCCGTTCTAGCACCGCCATTCAAAAAGAAAATAGTCCCTTTACTTTCAAAGACTGAAGAAGTGATTGCGTTATAAGCAGTTCGTTGTCCATTATTGAGGCGATCAATAGTAATTTGCACATCTGTCTGTTGTGCCTCAATATGTAGTTGTTGATGTTCGAATATCAATCGATTACCAACTGTTGCACTCCAATTTGCTGTAGGTTGTGGCATGGGCAAGAAGTCAATTAAACTCTTTCCTGATTCTTCAAGCATTTGATTCAAAAGATACAAACCATAATCTTCAATTTGAGCCTCAGTTGGGTTAGAAATGGCAAACAATGTACGAAGCTTATGTGCAAGATCATCACAGATATGCATTGAAAATTGATTCCATAACGCATGTGGTTGTAGTGGAAAACATTGGGTCAGAATAATACAAAACAATCTCCTCAATTGATATCCGGTTTTCATAACTGCAGCCTCTTTCAGGCACTGTATCCATTCTTCATCATCTTCTAAGAGTCATCTGGCAACACATGCTGATTTAAACGTCTCATGCAAAACATTGTTAACTGTACGTAAACATTGAAATGATCTTGGCCCTTTGACAACAGTTAACAACAAACGCAGATAAAATCTTTCACCACAGTTAGGGCTAGCAAATTACATTCTACCAATTGCATATCCATGTTCTCTTGGTTTCCATCTATGTTCTGACTTGAGCCAAACAAAATGTTGCGGAAATTCTTGGTAAGTGAATTGGCATTCATTTTCATTGGAAGCACAATAATCAAAAAAGCCAGTAAGAGTTGATTTTTGTTGCGCAGCTCTAGAAAGAATCATTTCCAATGAGTCATTAGGATTGAAAAGAACACGATGCATTCCAGGTAGATGAAGTGCCAAGCGAACAACTGTTGGCATCTCTGTATGCAAATGATGACCGAATATTCGCCAAGCAGCTTCTGGTGGTCCAATATACCTTGCATCAAGATATTGTTGGATCTCATTAATCAATCCCAAAACCATTGTTGTGCGATCATAACCTTTGTAAATATACTTATGTATATACTTAACACATCTCACTCCAGCACAAACTTCTACATTTATATGACAGTTGAACCGTTTAGAAAGATATGCATTGTATGGTACCACATCTCTATTATCAACTTCCTGTCCTCTCACGGTATATACTTGACCACTATTGCGACGACGATAGATTGGATATCCATTTTGGTCCATAGTTGTTGATTCTGCAAAGGCTCGAGGGTATTTCTTAGTACATCTACCATTTTCGATACATGGTGCTTGGGGATTTTGAGCACCACATGGTCCATGTACCATGCAACACTTGACAGTTTCAAAAAGTGTAGGATCATCTTTTGGATCTGGAAATTCTGCATAAATTAATTTGTCTACATGAGCACATGTTCGAATTTTGTCTGGACCTTTAAGAAAGAGAAGCGCATGCATATGTGGTAGGCCTCGTTTTTGGAATTCAATTGTAAAAACATGCGCAACTTTATTACCGAACACTTTGTTTGTCTCTATCTCCTTCATCAAACACTTTCTTTTTAGCTCAAAAACACGGGCAATCAAATCCGGACGATCAATAGCTTTTTGGTGTGGTAATAATGCTGAAGTAATTTCTGGCCAATTAGGATTTGCAGTCATGGTGAGAAAAATATCTGGGTGCTGGTTGTATCGCGTAATAGCCATTGAATCTTGAAAGATTTCAAACATATGTCTAGGACTACCAGTAAATGAAGATGGCAAAATAAACCTTTGACCAATTTGATTAGGTTGCAAGTCATCTGGATCAATATCGCTTAAATCTTGGTAAAGTTCAGCCCGAATTTTTTTTTGATTAAGCTTGTAGTACGTTAACCGATTTTGCTCAGTTGCAGCCCATGCATCTACCAAAAACTCTTGGAATAGTTTTCCACCTCTCAAAATTGTTGAATACTCTATAGGTCGCTCAAACAAACGATAACTATAAAAATCCATTTGAGTAAGTCGATCAGTTGAAGGCCGATCATGTTTAACGTCCCACAATTTCAACTCAGGTTCCAATCCGAGCTCACCATACGGGAATAATAAAACATAATGCAATGGCAAATACGCTGGGTGACATTCACTAATTTGCATCAGTTCATTATTTCCTTGTAGATGTAAAACAACATCTCTCATTCTAGTAACCTCGGTTCCATCACTTGGTATTACAATTGCAATCTCATCAGCAATTGGTAGATTATATCGTCGTCGGTCTGTTGCTGATCTGTAGTGAAGATGAGCAGGTAGATTTTGTCCAATGAAGGCTAATTGATTCAAAATTACATGAGCTTGGCGAAATTTGTCTACAAATGCATTAACTTGCAACAAACTATCTTGAATAGTTTTGAGAACATCCATTTGTAAGTGAGGATTTCTACGATTTCGAACTTCTAAAGCTGAATCAGGATCATAAATGTACAACTGAGCATAAGTCGCATCCTGACCTGGCTGTGGTAGAAGTGATCCTGTTCGATGTCGCAATTCCCCATGGATAATAAATGGTTTAGGGCCGCTTCCCTTTAGTACTCTTGGATCCAATGTAGCACCAAGACTTGTAAAAGCATTGGCTGCATTGTATACTCGATTATAACGTCGAAACGATCTTGCTTGATCATCATCCCCATCATATAATGCTTGAAGAGGTGGAGGGGGTGTCATAAGCAGAGGTAGCCTAGTCTTTCCTTTTGAACAGCAAGTTCCAAATAGGGGACGCTTTCGAGATGATTGTGCTAATTTTTCGTCCATCCAATGTAAGGCTGAACAGTAAGGACATAACACATCCATCTTGCCAAGAGAATGACGACATGAATTCATGTGTGATTGAGTATTAATCGCAGTACTTATAGTCATATCTTCTAATTCATCATCTGTACATAGATCCTCTTGAAGAAATGTGACTGTAGAATTAGGCCTACAAATATTTGTTGTGCATAAATTAAAATTTATACACATGTAAAAGTAAGAGTATTATTTAAAGAATTAAACATGTTTTACCAATTCCGAGCTAAAGATGTACTTTCCATAGAGAACGAACATGTGGATGCATGTGTAACCATTGTTCGTTTTTGTGCCAACGAAGTATCCGCAAGTGTCTTGGTACCCTGTTCTAGGCAAGCATGACTGCGACGACTCGGTGTTAATGAAGGAAAGTCTTTAACATATGCTCCTAATCTCTCTCGTTCTTGTCGCAAGCAGTGTCTCGATTGATATGTAGAACATGCATTTTCATTTCTTTCACGTTCTCGTCGTGCACGTTGAGCTAATACAGCTCTTGATATAACATAACCATTGGGTCCCTAAAATATGAATATTAAATCATTGAATGCTTAAAATGCAAATATTATCAAGTATCATTTTTCACTGTCCAAAGAAAATACCAAGAATTTTTCGAAAATGTATTATACTCTTGCCCATGACTACCCATAGTTTTATAATAATAATAATCTATATAATAAATTGTGTGGTTTGTAACAGTAATGAACAAATGTTCGATCAGCAAATGAGCTTCATAAAGTATCCCCATTTTCTTGTAGGGCCCATGCACTTACAGGAGGCACTATATATTCCTTTCTCACTATATATTCCTTCATAAAGTATCCCCTATATATTTCTTTCTTCCTAAGAATATACAGGAGACACCAAAAATGTGCATAGTTTCAAAAATAAAATACAATTATGGCTAAATAAAATACAATATATGAAGATATAAAAATAAAAACTAAAAAAACTCTACAAAATCAATAACAACCATACCGCTAAACATGCATTTTCCTTTCACTTGCCCTTGCAATCAGTGGCACTTAATTTAACGGATTGTGTCATTTTAGTCCAATACATAACGGTTGTTAAGTTTAGTGGACAGAAAGTCAAACTATGTGTCAATTTGGTTCCTGTAGTTTACACAATGTGCTAATTTAGTTCCTATCAAAACCAAGCAAATTAAAATAACAGAGACTAAATTGACACATTGTGTAAACTACATGGACCAAATTGACATATTGTGTAGACTTTCTGTCCATCAAACTTGACAACCGTTATTTATTGGACTAAAATGACAAAATCTGTTAAATTAAGGGGCAAAATCGAGCAAATTGAAAAAAATAAATTGACACATCGTGTAAAGTATAGGGACCATTTGCATAATTTACCCAATAAATTTATTATTGTTATTTTTTTAAAATTTGAATAGCACTTCTCTATATTTATAGATGTAAATAAGTTGTCAAAATGATACCTCTCATAAGGGAAGCACTATAAGTGGTGTGTGCCGTATATGCACATTATAACTAAAGAAAAAATAGCATAATTTCATACTTTTTGAGTTATAACTATATCAAACAACATGCGAGGCATAACTAAAATAAGGTCATTACTAAAGAAGAAAATTGGTCATAACTAAAAAAAAAAATGACATAACTCAAAATTGTCATTTATAATCTATATAATAAATTGTATGGTTTTGTTATACAAACAAACAAATGTTCGGCCAACTCATGAACTTCATAAAATATCCCCATTCACATAGCTGGAAAAAAAAAAAAAAAATTGCCCATTTTCTCTCTCCTCTCTTTATCTCTTATCTCAAAATTTTCGCCCACTTACATTGAAAAGTGGTGCAGATTTACACATATATACAGGAGACACTTAAAAAAGTGCACAGTTTAAAAGATAAAAATACAATTATGGTTTAAAATAAATAATTGGACATGCATTTTCAAAAACACTCTACAATTATGGCTTAAAATACAAACATACGAAAACTAACAATTTAAAAAAAAAAAAAAAAAAAAACTTTACAAAAACCATTAAGAACTATACCGCTGGACATGCATTTTCCTTTCATTTGCCCTTGGAAGCATAAGGCACCTTTTCTTTTCCTTTCGACATTGCCTTTGCATTTTTGGGCTAACATTAGAAATATGAACAACATTGAAATCATGCTCATCACGAATCACTACACCGACATTTCTTTGTTGAAGAAACTGAACCTATACATACAAAAACAAATAAGTAACTGATATGTACACAAAATGAAATTTTATAAGACGATGAGTAAAGGGAACGAATATTACAGTTCATTGTAAGTCTCCATCTAGCTGTAAAAAATGAGAAATTTTTTTTTTTATAATCAGAACCTATAATACAAAAGTTTTTTTAAAATCTATGTACCAGTTTTTTAAAAAAGACAACTTACATTATCCATAATGTTAGAGGTCATTCCAGCTTAATATTGCCAAAACCTGTAATATAAAAGTTGACTTCAGTAAATACATAATAAAAAAGTTAACCTGTAAAGGTTTTGGAATACATAACTTATGTAAATACAAAAGTTATTTTAATTCACCAAGTGAAACCAAATGAAGCAATCAATCGATACTTAAATGGAATCAAACCTATCGATGGCTTAAGCTTTGTTGAATTTAATTGAAAAAGAGGTTTAAATGGAACTGCAAAATTTATAAAGTTAATTCATATGACAAACTAATAAAAAATTATCAATCATTTTGAAATCCACAGTTAATTCATATGATAAAATATCTCATTCAAGGAATTAATAAAAACTCACACTGGAAAAAAAAAAATCACATATATGACAAACTAATAACCCAACAATCATTTTCCGCTACCAAAAGGAGTTGTGTTTCCAAGAATGTATTTATTGAAATTAACAAATAACAAAAGATTTGCAATAAATCCACAATTTGAAAATAATAATTTAACTCCAAACATTTTCAGGTATTGGTAACACAATATGAATCCAAACAACATCAAAATTGGGTGAATTCCTATAACGAAGCTAATTAATTTTAGAACTTGAGATCCAACTGATGCTATCTAAGACCTGGAACACATCTTATAGAAAAGGTAAACACTTGAACACATCTAAGACATAAAACCAATACAGTGTATACAAACCAAACTGTTTTCAAAATAAAAAATAAAAATGTAGTGATTAATCCCTAGGTTTATTACCAAATAAGATAGAATATTTTCAAAATCCTTAGAAACACAAACACATGGAGGCCATTATTGGCCAAAAACAACCCTTTATTGGCCAAAAACTATCCGATTTATTGATTAATCCCCTAAAACTGTTTGACACAAAAATTTCGGATTTATTAAAGCTTGAACAGTATATAATACCACAAATTCAAACCAAAGTATGAATTTAAGAAATCAAACAGTAAGATACCACAGTATGAATTTAAAAAATTAACTCATGAATTCTATAAGGGCCTTTTCGTTGAAATAGAAAAATACGAAATGTGGTTTAGATTTCCATACTTACCACATCTGTAAAATTAATTTAACTCCTAATAAAATTAATAAAATTCAATCTAAAATTAATAAAATTCAAACTAATAATAGACTAATTTAAGTCCAAATAGATTAATTTTACAAACTAATAAAATTCAAATGTTATCGAATGTTACAAACTAATAAATTCGAATGTTACAAACAAAATAAAACTCAAACTAAGGCCTTGTTTTATTAACAGGTTAATAAAATAGTACCACTAATACTACCAATCAAACATGCCCTAAGTGTCCTTCAAGGAGAAAAGAAAAAAAAAAGATTAATTTAACTCCTATCTATATTGGTTAAATTTGAAACATTAGATAAAAAGTCAAAAACTAATACAAAAAATAAACCCATTCAACACAAAAAACATGCCCTAAGAGGCAGAGGAAGGTATGTTTAATTTCTTCTTCCAATTTTTCATTTTGTTTATTAAAAAAAAAAAAAGAAACGCTCTCTGTTTGGTTTTCTAGAAAGCAGAAACCCACTTTAGTTTGTTAATTAATTGGCACAGGTTTTGTTAGACATGGCTTTCTTAGACATGGCTTCTCAATATATATATACATACTGGAATCATACATAAAGAGAGGGTTTGGGGTTTGGAATCATATATACATCCATAATCATATATAAAAATAAAAATAAAAGATTAATTTACCATGTTTGGATATGAAAGGTCTTAAAGAAGTCCACAATGCTTCAGACTCAATGCTTCAAACCTGTTGTCAATATTGTTGAAACAAAAGATTATGGATGGTTGGTTGGTTAGCTACTAAAGATAGATAGAAATATAAAAATCAAAATTCAGATTTCCATTTGGCCAATTGTTAGCTACTAATTAATGCTTGGTTGGTTGTGTATGAATGACATTTAATAAATCGTAGAGGTTATTTGTAAATCAAAATTGAATGTTATCAAAATGCTGTACAAACTAATAAACGGGTAGTACCTTTGATTAATAAAATAGTACCACTATTACTACTAATCAAACATGCCGTAAGTGTCATTCAAGGAGAAAAGAAAAAACAAAAGATTAATTTAACTCCTATTTATTTTGGTTAAATTTGTTTGCAAATAGGAAAATTAGCTAAAAAGCCAAAAACTAACACATAAAATCAACTCATTCTCTCTATTTAAAAAGCCATACATACATAAAATACAATTATAGACTTGTATCCAGAGATAAAAATATAAATACTAAAGAAAAATCAAAACTCAGTTTTCCATTTTCCCCATTATTTGTAAATCAAATTAAAATGTTATCAAAATCTATACAAACTAAACTATTCGAATGTTATCAAAATGCTATACAAACTAATAAATAGGTGTTTTATGCCTGTGCCTGAATGCACTATCTAATAAAATTCTTATATTACAATCTATGTGTTGCAAAAATGTTAATAACCATAAAAATGTTTTGTGAAAAGTGTCTCAAAGTTGTGATCAAACAACCAAAAATGTTTAGGATCAATCAATCAACCAACAAAGGCTAGATGATTTTTCGTAAAACTTTTAAGAGAAATTATGTATTATGTAGCATACCCAAACAAATATAGCTCTGAATAGTATATCAAAAAAACTATAGGAAGACCACTATATCAAAAGTTGCATTGATCACAAATTGTTCTAGGACCATCTCAGATGAAACAAACAAATTTAGATGAGTAAACCAAACCAAGCTTTATGCAAATAAAAATGTATACAATAAAATAATCAATTTCAAATTAGTTTAATAAAAATTAAAATTAAAATTAAAAAAGCCATTGCCTATTTTGAAGAGTGATTGTGGTCAGCCACCATGACAAAATAAGAAGCCACTTACACACAAATGAAAAAAATATATTCTTGAAGCCCCAAACACATTTCTCATGTGTGATGGCATTTTTTGGTGCCCAAAATATTATAGTGATTTCATGTGGACAATGACACTTTTTACCAAGAAAGGTAATATATCTTGTATATAAGAATAACACTATCACATTCTCTCTTCTTTTTTCATCTTGTCGCACTCAAATGCCTCTCCAACTCACAGAAAATAATGCAGTGGAATGGAATACATCTATTGATCCTCCATAGTCATTCTATTTTGAGATATTTAGACAGCAAATTTTGTTTCATAAAGTCAAAAAGCCAACAAATAATTTCATAAAAATAGTACCACTAATACTATTAATCAAACATGCCCTAAGTGTCCTTGAAGGAGAAAAGGAAAAAAAAAAATTAATTTAACTCATAATAAAATTAATAAAATTCAAACTAATAATAGATTAATTTAACTCCTAATAGATTAATTTTACAAACTAATAAAATTCAATTGTCATCAAAATGCTATACAAACTAATTAATTCGAATGTTATCAAAATGCTATACAAACTAATAAACAGGTGTTTTATGCAATAAATAAAACTCAAACTAAGGCCTTATTTGATTAACAGGTTAATAAAATAGTACCACTAATACTGCTAATCAAACATGCCCTAAGTGTCATTCAAGGAGAAAAGAAAAAAAAAACAAAGAATAATTTAACTCCTATCTATATTGGTTAAATTTGAAACATTAGATAAAAAGTAAAAAACTAATACAAAAAATAAACCCATTCAACACAAAAAACATACCCTAAGAGGCAGAGGAAGGTATGTTTATTTTCTTCTTCCAATTTTCCATTTTCCCTTTGTTTGGTTGCCTAGAAAGCAGAAACCCACTTCAGTTTGTTAATTAATTGGCACAGGTTTTGTTAGACATGGCTTTCTTAGACATGGCTTCTCAATATTATATATACATACTGGAATCATACATAAATAGGGGGTTTGGGGTTTGGAATTATATATATAGATATATATACATCCATATATATATATATATGTCCATAATCATATATAAAAATAAAAATAAAAGATTAATTTAACTCCTATCTATATTGGTTAAATTTGAAACATTAGCTAAAAAGTCAAAAATTAATACAAAAAACCAACCCATTCTTTTCTCAACCCACAAAAAATAAACCCATCCAACACAAAAAATGTATGCTTCTTTTCTTCTTCCAATTTTCAATTTTTTTTTTAAAAAAAAAACACCCTCTGTTTCGTTATGTAAAATTAGAATTCTCTACTCAGAAAGACCCACTTAAGTCTTCGTTCCAATGATTTTATCAATCAAAAGCTTTTCAAAACCATAGAAAATCAACACCCATTTCCCATTAAAGAATCAAACCCATTGGATGATGTTTCCACAATAGATGTTTATCTGCCACTGTAGATGTGGCAAATACATAAATAATTTCTATGTATAAACATAAAATGTAGATGTTTATCCACACCCCTAGGACTATAGATGTTGGAAAAATAATTTTATAAACATTAAAAATAATTTCCCACAATTGGATGTGGCAGATACATAAAACCATGTGAGAAATCAAACATTTCAAATTAATTTTATAAATGCCTATCAGATTGGGATCAAAATGCATATAAATAAAGCAGAACTCAATGGATACAAATGAAAGCACAATCAAAGTAAAGCAGAAATCACAGTACACAGCAAAGGTCCAATAATTCAAACCTTGGGGACAAAAGGTCCAACTGGATAATTCATCTCCAGAACATTCATTCCCTAAATGAAAGAATTGGAGTAAATTCATATTCAATTCTCTCTCAAACTATCAAATGTATATGGTATTACACATACGTATCAGACACATGAATTGAACTGAATAAACAATAGGATACCTTGAGTTCGGCCTAAAGTTCTTCACACTCATGACCTGTAGCAATTGGCATAACATCTGCAACTGTCTTCTTCCCCTAAAAAAAATATCTGCCATCCATCAACAACTAAATGATATTTCGAATCCTTACTCTTCTTTTTTCATCAAATTCAATTGAAATCTTGGTTAAAAACTTAATTTGATAGGAGTACTCCAATCCTTACTATTTTTTTTTCAGCAAATATTTTTGAAAAATTCCAAAACCATATTCAATCAGCTTTAACCATTTTTTAAAAAAGAAAACCATATTCAATCCTTACTCTTTTATAAATTAAAACCATCTTAAAACCCATTTCAAAACCATCTTCAAAACCCATTTCAAAACAATCTTGAAAACCATCTTCAAAACCCATAATCGTATCTATATATAAAAGAGTTGATTCAATATTTGGGATATCTGTATTCTTAATATTTGTATTGTCCCTAATCATATATAACCAAATGTCATGTGGACTTGCAGTTCAATTTTCAAGTTTTGGCCCAAAAACATAAAACTGATACACTAATATGGAACCAATTAAGGCCATAAAAGTTGCCCACAACAGAAGTTATTAAATGGGAAGACTTGCAACTTATTATGATTATACCACATGTAAACAAATACATATAATTGTTTTACATATTTGATAATACATTCCGATATGTATTAAAACTTCATAAAATAGATGCTTAAATCTATTCATTAACATGCTCAGATTTAGTGCACATTCATACACATTTATCAAAAGAAACACCACAAAAAAAATGTCAATTATGTTTATTTCTCAAATAACCTATACCCCATAATAAAAAAACAAATACATATTAGAACGTGGCAAAGCAGCTTTAAAGATTCAAATGACATGAAAATTGCATGTTAGAGCAACTCTAATGGTATGCTTCCCTTCATGCGAAAGCCAAAATTTGGCAACAACACTTCCAATTCATGTGCTATTTTTTGGTGCCAAATTATAACAATGCCAAAATTTGGCAAGAGCTCATCTCTCTATTCTCTAATGATAGAACCCTATTTGTCAACAATTGTGACCATCTTAATTGTACTAAACAATTTTTTTTTTTAATATACAAATTTAAAAGGACAAATGAAAGAAACACGGTAGTTGAATTTTTTAAACAATAGAGTCCAGCAAGGAAAGACCTAGTTGAATCAAAGAAAAAGAAAACAATAATTAAACAACATATATAATTGTCCCAATAACACTAACAATTTGTGAAAATTCCAAGTCGACTCTTTGAGAAAAAAAAAGATTTCTAGATATTAGAGCGTGTGTGTTAAAACACAGAGCCATATCAAATAGATATATAACCATATCAAACATTTCAAACCCATTACATACATCTATATATATATACACATATACATATATATACATCCAAAATGCAAATTATGTATATAATGATATATATAATACACACAAATACATACATGTTCAAATAAAAGAATTCAACATTAAATTTTTACTGTGATATTAAATTTTTTGATAGTTAATTATAATATTACTGTGATATTAATTTTTTTTTTTTAGTTACAACATTAAAAGAATTCAATTATGACATTTATAATCATTAATTTTATAAATATCATAATTTACATATAGTACATATATTTAAAAAATGGGGGAATTACTTAACAGTGAAGTCAAAAAAAAAAAATACAGACATATGAGATATAAGTGATTTTGTTATGAGGTGTAAGTAAAAAATTATAGGGATGCAAGTCTCATTTGTAACCCTTTATATTTGTGTATTTTTTTTCCCTATTACACTATTAAAAAATTAAAAAAATAAATAAATAAACACTTCAACACATCTTTTCAAAAAAGTAAAACAAAACAAAATAAATAAAACGCTCAATCAGTGAGCCAAACAGTGTCTCATTACTACCCTAAAACCCATCCCTCAATTACAGGGTTTCTGCCAAAATCTGCAAAACATTAAATAAACAAAATCTAATCCTTTCCATCACCCTCCTTACTGTCTCAATGACTGCTATTATAATATACTCTCTCAAAATAGGGGACCTGGGGAGCCAAACAATGACTACTATTATAATGTGAGATTCACTAAGACTTATAAGTAGATTATATATTTTGATGGCCTTGTTTGGTTTAATCAAAACCATGTTCGACATCAAACATTTCAAATTAACCATATTAGATTAACCATATCAAACATTTCAAACCCATTACATACATCTATATATATATACACATATACATCTATATACATCCAAAATCAAAACTATGATATACATCCAAAATAATAATATACATCCAAAATGCAAATTATATATATAATGATATATATAATACACACAAATACATACATGTTCAACATAAATCATCAAACCCATTTCATAAATCAAACCCATTAAATAATCAAACCCATTTCATAAATCAAAACTATGTTCAACATCAAACATTTCAAATTAACCATATCAAACATTTCAAACCCATTACATACATATATATACATCTATATACATCCAAAATGCAAATTATATATATAATGATATATATAATACACACAAATACATACATGTTCAACATAAATCATCAAATCCATTTCATAAATCAAACCCATTAAATAATCAAACCCATTTCATAAATCAAAACTATGTTCAACATCAAACATTTCAAATTAACCATATCAAACATTTCAAACCCATTACATACATATATATACATCTATATACACCCAAAATGCAAATTATATATATAATGATATATATAATACACACAAATACATACATGTTCAACAAAAATCATCAAACCCATTTCAAACCCATTTCATAAATCAAACCCATTAAATAATCAAACCCGTTTCATAAATCAAAACTATGTTCAACATCAAACATTTCAAATTAACCATATCAAATATTTCAAACCCATTACATACATATATATACACACAAATACAGTGATGCATTTGAATTTTGAGTCTCAAATGCCTTCGTGGGAAACTTCATTAAACCCATCTTCAACTTACATTGTTTCCAACTGAGAGTTGAGTTAGGGGAAGAAAAGACTGATTGTAGATCTATAATTTGTAAATAATAAATAATAAATAATATTGGATATTTATAAATAAATAATAATAATTTGAATTAGCTCATTACAGCAAACCATAAATAATATTGGATATTTTTATAAATAATTTGTAGAGAGGGGAAACAATGGAGTCATTTTCCAACTTTAGTGATGGCAACAATGGAGTCATTTTCCAACTTTAGTGATGGCAACAATGGAGTCATTTTGCTGTGGCAAAAATACGGATTGGTAGAGAGGGGAAACATGACATGATCTTGTGAGGTGTGAGAAATGATGAAAATAATTAGAAATATGTTCAACTCCTAGTTCAGTTCTGAGAGAGAGAGAGAGAGAGAGAGAGGGGTAATCGGGGACTGTGACGGTGATGCTCTGGCCGGGGACAGACTTCGGTCTGGTTCCGGCAGTGACGACTCCCTTGTTGATGACAGGGAAGCACGGCAAGGGAAGCACGACAGGGAAGTTCGGGGATGGGCTCCAATGGAGGTGAAGAGAGAAAGAGAGAGAGTGTGTTCAAAATTTGAAAACACAAAGAGAGGAGAGGCGTATCTGTGAGAGAGAGAGGGTGTGTGTTGAGAGAATGTGTGTTGAGAGAGATGAGAGGGAGATGTTTTTGACCCTCAGATTAAAAGAATCTAATGGTCAAAATTTGGACAAAGGGACAAATGTTCCATCTGATTTGAAAAACAGAGCTCCCTTATTATATAGATTGATAATATATGTATTGTTTTATTTATATATATGATACAGGTTGCATGGATTATATATATGTTGTGGACAAATTAATTAAAAAATTAAAAAAAAATCATGTTTTTGGCAACTAAACAATTGGTAGAGCCAAAATTGAAGTAAATATTTTTGGCGATTAAATAGTTAGTAGCTAAAAATAAAAATAAAATGAAAAAAAACTTTTCGCTACTAAATATTTAGTAGCTAAAAATAAAAATAAAATAGAGAAAAATTTTTGGCTACTAAATATTTAGTAGCTAAAATAAAAGTAGACTTTAGGCGACTAAGAATTTAGTAGCTAAAAAAAAAACATGAAAAAAAAAATAAGACGAAAAAAAAAAATCCTTTGGCGACTAAACTTTGATCGCCGTAGATATTTCAAGTTTTGGCGACCAAAGTTTTAGTAGCGGAAAATAAGATATTTGGCGACTGAAATATTATTTTTTGTGACTAAAAATATTAGTCGCCATTTATAGGATTTTTGGCTACTAAAATTTTTTTAGTCGCCAATACCTTCTCTGACTGTCTTTCCACGACCAAGTTGGCAACCAAACTATTTAGTCGGGAAAACCTTTTAGCGACTAAAAATATGACTTTTGACGACTAAAAATTTAGTCGCCAAAAGTGCAATTTCTTATAGTGTTAGTTGGAAAAAAAATTAATCGGAAAAAAAAATTATTTGGAAAAAAAAATTAATTGAAAAAAAATTTTTTCAGTAAAATTTTTAAATTTTTATTTAAAAACCAATGTAAACTCATTTTTTGAATTTACGTTTTTACTCAAATTTACAAACTGAGACAACCATTTATAAACCAAAAAAATTATCAAATAAATTTTTATGACAGTTTTTAAAATTTTTGTAAATATAAATTGAAAACTGAAAACAAAATGGTTACCAAACAGGTTTTAAATGGTAAAAATGTCGTAAAATTAACAAAAAATTAAATAAATTACTAACGCAAGAAATGACTTATCAAACTATTCTTAGGCTATGTATATTTTGATTTTTAGAAATTTTCTTTAAAAATTAAAAATTAATTTGGTTAAGAAATAAAAAATAAAAAATAATTATCATTTTTATATAATTTTTATCTTTTGAGTGATTAGAAATAATTTTTTACAAATTAAATTGAAACAGCCATAGGTATGTATATAATCTGCCCAAAAGTTAAAATGATAATTATTTTTTACCCTTAAATGATAATTTTTTTTTATTTTTTATTTCTTAACCAAATTAATTTCTAATTTTTTTAAAAAAAAATTCTAAAAATCAAACCATACATAGCCTAAGAATCTTTTGATAAGTCATTTCTTACATTGGTAACTTATTTAATTATTTGTTAATTTTACGACATTTTTACCATCAGAGGCTAAGAATGGCAACGGGGCGGGGCGGGGCGGGGCCGAGGATCACACTCCCCGTCCCCGATCCCCGATGGTGGAAATACCCCCGTCCCCGGCCCCGATCCCCGACGGGGAACCCATAACCACCCCCGTCCCCGTCCCCTAACAGGGATCGGGTTTCTCCGACCCCGAAATTCCCCGACCAATTGATCAATATGTTCATCAACAAACAGAGAGAGAGAGAGAGATTTTTTCAACAACAGATCAACAAACAAAATTTTTTTTAACAACACATATTACAAACACAAGAACAAAAAAAAAAAAAAAAATATGTATGTATACATTACAGATCTGTTCAACACACTGTGTTACACACATACACACAACAGATATATTGTTCATCAACAGATATAATATAAATAACTTGGAAAAAAAAAATTGTGCATCAACGAACAACAGATATGTATATATATAGAGAGAGAGAGGGAGGGCTTCATCACGATCTGTCATGGTCATTGTCGTGGCTGCAGATCGGTGGTGGTGGTGGTGGCTTCAGATCGGTGGTGACGGAGGAGCAGGAACGTCGTTCGTTGTGTAACAGAGAGAACGACAGTGAGGGAGGATGATCGGCGGCGAGGTACGAGCAGCGGCGATGGACGATCGGCGGTTACGGACGAGAACTGAGCTATGTACGGCGGTGGCGGTGGCGGTGGCGGTGGCAGTGACGATCGGCAGTACGAGCAGCGGTGAAACCCTAGTTCTTGGCAACGGCGTAGAGAGAGAGAGAGAGAGAGAGAGAGAGAGAGAGAAGCGTGTTTTGTTTTGTGTTGTGTGTGAGAGAACTGAGCAGTGTTTCAACACAAAACCCTATACGCGCATATATATACGGAAGGGCAAATTAGTAATTTTACATCGGGTATTATTCGGGGCAGGGATCAAGGTCGGGGTCGGGCCGGGTCCGGGACTGAAACACGTATCCCCGTCCCCGGCCCGAAGATCACCGGGGATACATTTTATAATACCGTCCCCGGCCCGTCGGGGGTATTTTTCGGGGAATCACCACTTAATTCGGGGCCGGGGAGTCAGGTCCCCGTCGGGCCGGGTTCCGATTGCCATCTCTATCAGAGGCTTATTTGGTAACTATTTCGTTTTCAGTTTTCAATTTATATTTACAAAAATTTTAAAAACTGTCATAAAAGCTTGTTTGATAATTTTTTTGGTTTATAAATTATTGTCTCAGTTTGTAAATTTGAGGAAAAAATGTAAATTCAAAAAATGAGTTTACATTGGTTTTTAAACAAAAATTTAAAAATTTTACTAACAAATTTTTTTTTCAATTAATTTTTTTTAATTAATTTTTTTTTTCAATGATTTTTTTTTCCAATTAATACTAATTGAGGGAGCAATTGATAATACTACTTTAAACCTTGGGGAGGGGATTGTAGTTTTTAAAATGTGAGGAGTGTCAATGTATTATACCCAGTGAGGACAAAATTGGTATTTAAAAAAATTAAATTGCTGAGGGAGGAATCTATAATGAAACTTTAAATCTCAGTGAGAGAGATGTAATTTTCAAAAGGTGAAAGAGAAAATTATAATAAACATAAATCTCAAGAAATGTCAGTGTAATTTACCCAAAGTAAAAAAAATCAACCTAAACAATTTTTTTAGTCATAACAACTCAAAAAAGCTAACTAATTTTTTTTTTTTTTTTTTTTTTGTCAAACAACAACTAAAATTAAGTCTTCACTATTTTTATAGCAAGCATGAGAGAGAGAGGGCTTGAATCTTAACGGCTACTTGAAGGCTATCTCTGTACTTACTAGATAGCCTAAAAAATTAGACGGTAACATGTTATTTTGATAATAAATTTCTAATTTTTTTAAAGATTAATGTAATCTATTAATATGGATATAAATATTCAATTAATTTAATTTTTTTTTCATAAATAACATATTTAACGAGTTCTACAAAATTAAACAATTTAAATGATATTAATGGTCTTAAAGTGGACCCCATCTAAGTGATAGTAGGCCCAGTAGCAATTCCAATTCCTAGTAGCCCTTGCTACATATTCAGAAAAAGTATTCTGAGTTTTATCCAAAGTTCAAACATGTGGACAAGATTTATTTTACTTATGATCCACAATAAATTAACTTTAAATTTACATCTTACATCTTATTTTTATTATAGAATTATGGATAATTTTTCATGATTCATAAAATTATTGTATTACTTAGTTGGCTCATTGTCTTGTTCTTTATAGGTTGTTGAAACAATTGTACTTAGGGTTTGTAGCAACAAATAAACCAAATTTTAGGTATGGACTAAGAAAGTTGGTTTGAAATTACTTCAGTTTTAAAGGTTTTTTTTAATGACTAGCAATCTTTTGTTGATGTTTGGAGAAGATTAGGTTTGATAGGAACACTTAACACAAATAAATAAATAAAATTATGCAGTCAACTAACCTATAGAGAGAGAGAGAGTGAGAGAGAGAGAATTTAGTGTAGTTCTTGTTAGTCAACTACTCTTATCTAATTAAACCAACATTCCCATACTGTGTGAAATATTGATGTTTCAATTGCATATCTCACTCTTAGATTTTCTTAGCAACTCAAGGGAACATAATGAATAATTTATTAGTTTTTTTCTCTCTAAATTCTATCAATCATGTTGCTATCAACTTTAGAAAGAAGAATTGTGCATCACTTGATGTGTTATGTAGTAGGTAGAAAATGTGGTATTTAGGGGGTCCATACCCAGTAATTTATTTAAAGAACCTACTTGACTCAACTCATGATGGCAAATGTGAATAGCACAAGTACTAGATTAATACCAGGTAGGTAATGTGTTTGACCAATAACATTGCTGTCATTTATTTATTTATTTATTTTTAAATATCACTTGTAGGTAAACTGTGCATATAATATTTCACAAGTTTAGAATTGTTCAGGCATGTGTAGTCCACCCTAAGTTCTATTTTAATTATTTGAATCATTAATTTTATAAAGTTTTTGTTGGACCATTTTAATATCTTATATTTATTTATTGGTTTATCTTTTTCATAAATGGGGTTTTATTACTTTGGTAACCTCTTGGTCATAAATGGAGGTTAAATAGAATTCATAAACCTGTTTAATGGTCATTATTTTGGTGTAACCATTTTCTTGTTTAATAGTCATTATTTTTGGTGTAACTGTAAGGTCCTTATAGCCTATATATATAGTCTACTTTTTTCTATCTATAGAGATCAACTTTTTCTATACAAGAGAGATTACTAGCAAAGAAGGGTGTTTTATTGGTGGAGCTTTGGGTTCACCATCTTGTGCAGAGTTGGGTTGAACCATACGACAAGTGGTCGGGCTGTTGTATCCTGGAGGGGACAAGTCATAGTGTTGTGACTGCTGCATCGGTATTTGGATTCTTCCTACCGCAGTGGGCTTGATCTCCTTAAAGAAAACGAGATATCCGTGCCTCAGCCT
This sequence comes from Camellia sinensis, assembly GCF_055761805.1. NCBI lineage: Eukaryota > Viridiplantae > Streptophyta > Magnoliopsida > Ericales > Theaceae > Camellia > Camellia sinensis. Next base: position 44,229,304 of record NC_138969.1, on the reverse strand, counting down.
GATCTATTTGTATCTCATTTTCTTTGCATTATTTATCAATAATATAGTTTAGTTTATGGTATTTTCACCAACAATTTTAAGGAGAACAATCATGGAACAAGTACCAGAAAAAACCAATGATGGAATTGGAGATCTCAACAAACCTTTCAAGTTCAAAGGAGTTCATTTTAAGAGGTGGAAAGGAAATTTTTTTTTTTACCTTAGCATTTTGAAAGTTGCATATGTTCTTACCGAGAAGAATCCAAACAAAATCCCAACCGAGGAGATGAATGATGAAGACTACGAAGCACATGAAACAAAAGTGGCTTCCCACAATACAGATAAGTATAAATGTCAATTTTATCTCTTAAATTTCCTTGCTGATTAATTTTATGATTATTACTATGACACCACTTACATGTTGTCTTCTATTAATTTATGGCATGCTCGCTTGTGTCATATAAATAGTAAATATGTGGGAATCATGAGTAGTTTAGAATTAATTCCTAAAGTGACAAAAAAAAATTGAGAAATATGAAGTTTGCAGTAAAGCAAAAATTACAAAGAGGCCTCATAAAAGTGTTGAAAAAAATGCCGAATTGCTAGAATTATTTCATACTGATTTGTGTGAGTTTGAAGGAATTTTAACTCGGGGTGGTAACCGATATTTTATCACTTTTATTGATGATTTTTCAAAATATACAAACGTATATTTATTAAAAAATAAAAGTGATGCTTTTGAGAAATTTAAAGAATTCCTTCTTGAAGTGGAAAATCAATTCGGTAAAAAGATTAAAAGAATTAGAAGTGATAGAGGCTGGGAGTATGAATCACTAGGATTCAACTCTTTTGTTCAGTCATTGGGAATTATTCATGAGACTACTCCACCATATTCACCTTCATCAAATGGCGTAGCTGAAAGAAAAAATAGAACGTTAATTGACTTGACGAATGCTATGCTTATTGATTCAGGTGCTCCCTCAAATTTTTGGGGTGAGACTATTTTGACAGCTTGCCATGTGATAAATAGAGTGCCACACAAAAAGACTAAAATTGTCCCTTATAAGTTGTGGCGGGGGCATAAACCAAATCTAGGTTATTTGAGGGTTTGGGGTTGTTTAGCTTTTGTGAGGCTTGCAGATCCTAAACGACCTAAATTGGGTGAACGAGCTACCACTTGTGCTTTTCTTGGGTATGCGTTGCATAGTACAGCTTATAGATTTTTTGATATGGAAAATAATATTATTTTTGAATCAGGTGATGCTATTTTTCATGAAAATAAATTTCCTTTCAAATCTAGAAATAGTGGGGGTCAAATAATATCTGAAAATATTTTATCTATGCCTAGCTCTTCTACTCCCCTGAAGGCTTTGTGGAGCCTGGCCAAGAAAGCAAAGTGTGTAAGCTAACTAAATCCCTTTATGGTTTAAAACAAGCTCCTAAACAGTGGCATGAGAAATTTGATTCCTGCATGCTTGAGAATGGCTATAAGACTAATGAATGTGATAAGTGCATATATTATAAAACTTGTAAGAATGCACATGTGATTATTAGCCTATATGTGGATGATCTACTTATCTTTGGCTCTAATTTGCATATTATAAATGAGACTAAAAATATGCTTAATAGCCACTTTGATATGAAAGATCTTGGTGAAGCTAATTTTATTTTGGGAATTAAAATTACCAAGACTAAGGATGACATTTTTCTTGATCAGTCGCATTATGTTGAGAAAATTTTAAAGAAATATAATTTTCTAGACTGTAAACATGTTGCTACTCCTTTTGATGCAAGCATACATTTGTTTGTTGTAACAAATGAAAAAGAAGTGGTTAATCAAAAGGAATATGCTAGCATGATTGGTAGTTTGAGATATGCTACTGACTGTACTAGACCTGACATTGCATATGCTGTTGGAGTACTTAGCAGGTTTACTAGCAAACCAAGTCGAGATCATTGGCTAGCCATGGGAAGAATTATGTGATATTTATTTGGAACAAAAAATTATGGTTTGTTTTATAACAAGTATCCTGCGGTACTTGAGGGGTATAGTGATGCCGATTGGAACACTTTGTCAGGTGATTCTCTCTCTACCTCGGGTTTTATTTTTACCTTGGGTGGTGGTGCTATATGTTGGAAGTCTAAAAAACAGACGATAATTGCTAATTCTACAATGGAAGCTGAGCTTATAGCATTAGCTTCAGCATGCGAGGAAGCGAATTGGTTGAGAGATTTGTTACATGAAATTCCTTTTTGGGAAAAACCAATTCCTCCGGTGTTAATTCGTTGTGATAGCACTGCTGCTATTGGTAGAGTGAACAATCATTTTTATAATGGTAAATCCAGACCTATTAGAAGGAAACACAGTAATGTGAGATCCTATTTGAGTAATGGCATCATAACTGTGAATTATGTAAGATCTTGTGATAATCTTGCGGATCCGTTAACCAAGGCCTTGGCGAGAGATAGGGTCTGGAATACATCGAGGGGGATGGATTTGAAGCCTATAAAATCAAAAACCATGTATGAGGATACCCAACCTAGGGACCAGAGATCCTGTAACTAGGTTCAATGGGAAGAACGAATCATATGGTGGTTGTAAAAATGCACCCTTTAATATTTTGTTATCCATCCCTATGATGTAAGTGCATTTGTCCTGTAATGTTGGAGGGTTGAGTTTTTATACTCTTAATGAAATTTTGTAGCTCTTGTTGAGTGGGGTGTGTAAATTACAGGAACATCCTTGACAGATTTCACCTATGTGAGCATGAAAGTGGGGCCGCTTTTTATGAGAACAAGGCTTATTCTCAAATATGCTCATGAAAACTGGGATTAGCACAAGGCCGTAATGTGCTGGCTATTAAAGCTCATGTCAACACCTAGATTATTATGTGTGAGCAGTAATTCTTTATTTCCCCTAAGCAGTCATAGTTCAAGTCTGAGACCACTACTGACTCTGGAGTAGAGGTTGCTGTTTCACTAATGAAGGTTCAATGCAGAGCAAACCTTCATGATGTATGCTAGTCTATCTTTGTTTGGTAATCTCTTTTATCCTTGTTGATATTAAAATGAGTGGGGGATTGTTGGACCATTTTAATATCTTATATTTATTTATTGGTTTATCTTTTTCATAAATGGGGTTTTATTACTTTGGTAACCTCTTGGTCATAAATGGAGGTTAAATAGAATTCATGAACCTGTTTAATGGTCATTATTTTGGTGTAACCATTTTCTTGTTTAATGGTCATTATTTTTGGTGTAACTGTAAGGTCCTTATAGCCTATATATATAGTCTACTTTTTTCTATCTATAGAGATCAACTATTTTCTATACAAGAGAGATTACTAGCAAAGAAGGGTGTTTTATTGGTGGAGCTTTGGGTTCACCATCTTGTGCAGAGTTGGCCTGAACCATACGACAAGTGGTCGGGCTGTTGTATCCTGGAGGGGACAAGTCATAGTGTTGTGACTGCTGCATCGGTATTTGGATTCTTCCTACCGCAGTGGGCTTGATCTCCTTAAAGAAAACGAGATATCCGTGCCTCAGCCTGATCTATTTGTATCTCATTTTCTTTGCATTATTTATCAATAATATAGTTTAGTTTCTGGTATTTTCACCAACAGTTTTTTATGTATATCATTCATAAAAAAAATAAGGTCTATTATCCTTTTATTTATTTATTTATAAACAAACGTGATCAAATAAAAATAAAAAATTATAATTATCAAATTGATCTGAACAATTTGAACTATTGAAACGGATTTGTGGAGCTTCAAAAAACTCAGAGCTAAAGTGGAGCTTCAAAAAACTTGATGTGGATAGTCAAATTTTGCATTAATTGCCTTAGCATATATATCATTTCTATTTTATATAAGAGTTTTGGCATTGGGTTATTTCATGGAGGATGGGTGAACTCAACCTACCACTGCTACTGATGGTTTGACTACACCTAATTAAGTTAATAATTGTACTTATTTTTCAGTGTTAATTTAGATGAATTTGTATAGTTTAACTGTAGCATTCGTCTTTTTTTATTGATGCATACGTTGATTTTTCATCAATAAAAGTCTAATTTTTGATTGATTAAAAAAAAAATCAAAGTCAAATAACTTACATTTGCTAACTTTTTTTTATCACCAAAAAGACTTTATTGATAAAAGAGACGAAGCAAATTACATCAAAAGATTAGGGCACAAGAGGAAAGCGTCATGGTGAGACAATGTTGTCACCAGAAGCTTATCCAAACATGTGCCAACTCACATCCAAGGAGTTGATGAGGCACCAACTCAAAACAAAACCAAAAACCATTAAAGAAACACAAACACAACTCAGACCACCTGCTACACCAAGCATCAACAGCTTTGGCCTACTGCATACATCAATGAAAAACTAACCAACCAACTTAAACTGTTGAACATTTCTAACAATCTCCTGCACTGTGTACCAACAATCCTTAGAATGAGCTTTAACCCAAATGGCAATTCTAGTCTTGATTAATTCACAAAACTCCTCCAATTGCCATTATTTCCCATTGAACACTGCCTCATTTTTGAGTTTCCATAATGACCACAATATTGCACATGGCATGGCCCTCCAGATTTTATTCACATAATTTCTCCATTTGAATCCCCTTTACTAGTTTAGAAGTCCCTCTACAGATTCTGGGATCACCCAATTCATTCCTCACCAATGCATCAGATTAGACCAAACTCTCCAAGAAAACAGACACCATAGAAGCAAATGAGATACACATTCTAACTCAGAATTAAAAACACACAAAAAACAGAGGCACTTGGCTCAAGCACACTAATTCTTTGAAGGAAAGAATATGTCTTTAATCTCCCCTTCCAAGCTAACCAACCAATAAACTGAACCTTCGGAGGAGAAACATTATTCCATAGTAGCTTAGGGACCAAAAGGGAGGGCGAAGAAACAGACAAAGAATAAAGAGAGGAGACATTAAACTCACCTGAAGAAGATGCCCTCCACCTAAGCCAATCATCTCTGTTTGAGATTCCAACCACATTCTGGTTCAATAGAGTAGCCAATCTGTCCAATTCATCAGCCTTCCACCCTAGCAATCTTCTTTTAAACATGAAGTTCCAATTGGTGCCCTCCTTCCTCTTAACCAACAATCTCACGAACAAATCCTTTTCTGTTGAAAGACTAAAGAGCCTAGAGAATTCATTTTTGACACACAAATCCTTCAACCAGTGTAATTTCTATTTTCAATGAATCAATGATGTATAGCAACTCTGTTTAGATACATATGAAGAAGATCATAACTACCTATATCTATTCTATATCTACCATACTCTAATAGACTCAACTACTATAACAATATACAGTTATGGAAAATTAATGCGATGCTACTTTGCAGTCTCGTAAGTCCTGCTGCTCCACTTTATTAGATACACTTGAGGACAGCTCCATAACCTTATTAGGCCTTGTAAACACCCCATTTTTTACCGACCTTAAGACTTAGACGTCACCAATTGAGCACTCGGTGATGTTGCATGTTGTGCTCGTTCTGAGGTTTCAGAGTTTCGGCTGCGAGCCTTGCCTCCAGACTTCGGGACTCTTTTTGTGCCTTGCCTCGGTTTGCGAACCGAGTCCTGTTTTCTCCGTTTTCTCTTCCCGAAGGGAGGGAGAGGTCTCATAGACCATCTCTCAGTGGCCGTAGGCTACGTTTCGTGGTCGTAGGCCGTTTTTCCCGTTTGGAGCCCGGTTTTCGGCTTTCAGAGCCGTCGGCCGTGTGCCTCGGTTCGGGACCGCTTAACTACCTCCGTTTACTCCGATTTTTGGCACACATCTTATTTCCTCCCTTTAGAGGAACACTCTGGCCCTGGAGACCACCTTCGTGGTCATACGCCACTTCCGGTGCCTAACAGCCTGTTTTCGGGGCCCCAAACCGCGCATTTTGGCCCCCGAACCTTCGTTTTGCATCCGTTTTGGTCCATTTTTGGTGGGGACCCTATTTTCATTGTTAGAAAGGTGGTAGGATGGTGGTTGGCCACCTCTTCCCCTGAAAACCAATTTTCTCATTTTCTCTCTCCAAAAGCCGATTTTTCTGACAGAAAGCTGGTTTTTCTCACTTTTGAGCCACATTTTCTGGCTTTTCATACCACCATGATGATCTACTCATCTGGGAGGCCACCAATATGGGTAAGCCGACCAGTAATTCTTCTTGACCCTTTTGAACCTTGTTAAAAAGCTAGCTTTTCTCTCTCTTGGGTCACATTTTTTGGTTTTTCTCCACAGGGCTGTGTTCTACTCATCTGGGAGGCCACATTTCTGGGTAGGCCGACTAGCAATTGTTCTTGAACCTTTTGACCCCTGGTCGGCCGACCAGGGAGAGTGGCCGGCCGGCCACTTTAACTGGTCGGCCTGCTTATTGTTTTTCCCCTCTTTGAGTGTAATCCAGTTGTGGCAGCTGGAGATCATTTGGTGCATCCTCCATACACGTATGGAGGATCTTTGAAGCTTCCAAGAGAAGCTTTGGCTTCTCTTCTCTATAAGAGAGGCCCTCCTCTTCATCTCAGCTGGTTAGACACTTTTGCTTAAGGCTCATCACCTCTCACCTCCATTGCTACTATTTCAAGCTCCAAAACCCTAACTTCCTTAGTCCATTTACACTACAACCCATAGCACCACACGACCATCATCCATTCTAGCTCTTTGGAAGTCATTTGCAGAGGTTGAAAGCTCATTTCCTTGGACCAAAGGTTGCTGGAAAGTTGGGCTACAAGGGTAAGCTCCTATTCTCCCTATTTTTGCACTATTTTGTTCTATATCTTAGCCCCTTTTGCTTACATTTTTGGGCTTCGGCCTGAACTAAAAACAGTCTTATTTTGATCTCATCTTCATGTTTGATTCAGGACTTTTCTCTGTTTGAAGTCTTCTACTCCCCCTTTGTGCTTTATCCCTCTTTTGGGGCTCATTTTGCATGATATATTAGCCCTGTTTTTGAGCATTTCTGGGCTTCGAGCCAAACTGTGAAGTACCTTATTTTGAGCCCCTCTTCAAGTTTGTTGAAGGGCTCTTTACTGTTTGAGGCCATCTACTGCCCCTTTCCCTTTATCTCTCTTTTAGGGCTATTTTTGCATCATATTTTAGCCTTACTTGTGAGCATATTCGAGATTTTCCATAAACTGTAAATAATCTTGTTTTAATCCCTTCTTCAACTTTGTTGAAGAGCTCTTTACTGTTTGAGGCCTTTTTCTGCCCTATTTGTTCAATCTCTCTTTTACGGCTGTTTTTGCATGATACATTAGCCTTATTTGTGAGCCATTTTAGACCTTGACCTAAACTGAAAAAAATCTTGTTTTGATATCATCTTTATGTTGATTGAGGTCTATTCTCTGATTGGGGTCATCTTCCCCTATGCATGCTTCATTCCTTCATGATAAAGGCTATGCATTAGAGCACTTGCATTGGCCATGGTTTGGTCTCTTAGCCACTGAAATCTAGTGGATTTTTAGTGGCTTTGACACAATTTTGAGGGCCAAAATTAGAGGGGGGTGACCCCCTCTCTCCTTGTCTTGTTTGGGGATCTTTTAGGCCTTCCAAAGGGACCCTATTTTGCATGCATCGAAGTCACTTTCCAGGCCTCATTCTGAGGGTTTTGAGGTCTGCCTTAGGTCTATCCAGTGCCCTTTTAATCATATTTTATGTCTACAATGCATGTGTAGAGCAATCTCATCCAAGGCCTTTCAAAGGGGCCTTTCTTTGCATGTTTCCTAGACCAATTTCAGGGTCAATTTGGTGAGTTTTAGGGTTGTCATATTTGATTTCTAGAGTTGGTTGTTCCATGCTAAGTGTCCTTGATGCATGTGTTTAATTACCCCTTGTATGCCCTTCCAAAGAAGCCCCTCATTTTTGCACATGTTGGCTGCATTTAAGTGATTATTTGGACACATTTTGGCATGTTTTATTCACTGATTTTTGCTGGTTTGGCCAGATTTCATATGCTTCATATGCATGCCATGTAAACCATGTTTGCTAGTCAAAGTTGCATGCTATTTTAGTCCATCATGCTAGCATCTTTTGGTCATGCTTTGAACTAGAAATGTTCATGTTTTGGGACTGCCTTGGCTTTGTATTTGTGCTTCATGGTCAAATAATGCATGCTTTGTATAGTTACAAGTCAATACATGTGCCTAGTTTTGAGTTTCGGGGCTTACTCTATGCATCGGGTGCCTTGTTTCCATGTTTCGGGACCATTTAGCATTATGTTTCAATGCTGAAAATTACATGTTTGAATGCCATGCTTCATCCTTGCCATGTTTTGGTAGAGTGGCATTCAATGCCTTAGGTTCGGTCCTCGGTTTGCGTGCATGTGTGCACGTATTTCGGTCATCTCATTTTCATCTTATGGCCACTGATGTGAGTGTAGCTAAGGTCCACTCATGTTGGTATAAGTCCATTAGGCATTGTGTATGCCTTTTCAATTCATAGCATTGCGTATGCTAGGTTGCGTGTTAGTGCATTGTGTATGCCATGTTACAGCGAGCATTGTGTATGCCATCTCATAGCATTGTGTATGCTAGGTTGTATGTTAGTCACATTGTGTATGCCATCTCATTTGCATTGTGTTTGGGATAGGAGTTAGCCCAAGCACGGGAAACGAGAGACGTTTCGTACTCCGAGTGACGGAACGTGTCTCAATTCCTCGTCGCCGACACTCTGGATTACCCATGATGGAGTTTAGGTCTTGTTGTGTTTTCATGTGCATTCATTTCATATTGAGTTATGCAATTCGACTCCTCGAACATCATGCATCGATATGCGTGATTGGTGGCACGAGGATCGAAGACTACACTCCCTAAAGAGTAGTCATGCATACATATGTGAAATACTTTACCATGCCCCTTTGTTGCTCTCTGTTGCAGTAAATCAGAAATCAGCAGCCTTCCGAAGCGTTGTGCAATATTTCAAAAACAATTGCAAACAGAGACAAATCAAGACATCGCAATAGATTTCCGCGTCAAGCTTTCATGCATCATTCCACCATTCGGAACAGAGCTGAGGCAGTCCATGGGCTTACATGCTAGTTTATCGCTTTCCTAGTTAATTTGTTAATTAATTAGGGTTTTGTAATATTTAATTATTCATTTCGGACTGTATTATTCTTTCGAACCCTCCGAGTGAGGGCACAATTGTAATAAGTGTGCGTGCGTGTGATGTATGTCTTCCAACCCCACGTCTTTCTCCCTTTTATTTGCCAGCTTATGATGGTTAGATTAGGGCATGTTTCAATTAGCACACAGTATGATAACATGTTTGCATCATTCATCTGTCTTGCATGCATCGGGCTCGGCGCATCATACTAACTGCATTTGTATTTCAGATTCCAAATTGAATATGTGCTAGCTGTAGCATCATCATATGCCATCTTAGAATAGCCGAGCCTATCTTAGCTACATTTTGCATGTATTGCATTAGGCATTTCTGTATAGTTAGGATCATGCATGGATTTCTAACATAGCTTCTGTTTTGGCTTGGAGTACTCGGTAAGTTTTATGCTTTAGCATCCTTGCATGCGTGTGAGTGACTGCCATGATAGCATGTTTACCATGAGGCTAATTGCTTATGTGATATAACTGCCTGAATGTCTGTGGGTGAAGGTTGGGTTATTTGAATTGGAACAATTCATCAATTGCGAGTTTTAAGCCCACTTGAGAGTGGTAAAACCATATTTTCTAAGCCTACCTGAGGGTGGCAAATCCACATTTTAGCCTACTTGCGAGTAGCAAACCGCTTTAAAAAAAACAAACATGAGATATTTTATTCCAATTCAGGCGATCCAGTCTATACTTGTATGTTGTGCGCATCACATAGTAAATCTAGGCTAATAACCGGAATAAGAACGCATAATGTTTTCAAAACTAGATATCATGGTTAGTAGAGGCCGATATTTGATCAGGCGAGCGGGGGTGCTCACGAAGTGACCTTCCCCAATCGTACCCAAGTTCCCGAGCCGAGGCAACTTTGGTGATGACGGACACGTGGCCTTAGGCAACGAGTCAGGGTTTCCAAAATTTCCCAAAATAAAATATTTAGGTGGCGACTCTGTATCTGGCAAAGTAGTCCATGTTTGGCACTTCTTTCAAAAAATCTATTTTCAAAAACGATTTGCCGGATTTGGACTTTTCGATGATTTCATCGGTCTTGCATTGCTCTTTGTGAGATTAGATACAGGACCGTGACATTGAGTCCTGAACTGTAGTGAGCCCAATGAACAAAACCGGGGGGGGGGGGGTTCCCTCCCGGGACGTTCGGGGACGTCTACAGTTTCTGGCGACTCTGCTGGGGAATTTGAGGACTTGACTTGAACTCATGATATCTTGTTTTGATTACACTTATGTGTTTTTTTGCATTGCATTTGCATTGGTGCGCCTAGGACATCGTGTTTGCCATCTGCTATTCCTGAACGGTTTGCCGGAGGCTTGCTTTGTCAAAGCATGCCATAAGGCTGACCGGTTACGGGCTCTGCCAATATGGGAGCACAAACCCCGGTTTTACCGGGGCACCCTTTTTGACCATTCGACCTAGTGCATATTCAGAATCCATAGTGACCATTCCAAACTAGGGCAGGTTGCTTACCCGTTTATAGGTTGTTTGAAACCGCTGCGTGTGTAGTGAAACTCTAGTTCCTGACAAAATAGGACAGGGAAACGTTACCCCAACATAGGGTGTTTTGGCTCTTACTTGTTTGTTATGTGCTTTTAGAGTGCGTCTCTATATGAATGCATGTATCAGTTTGCAAGTTTGGGCATCAGGCCTGCGGGCACCAGTTCAGTGTTTTTGGGTATCAAGCCTGCGGGCACCGATTCGGTATTTCTGGGTATCAGGCCTGTGGGAGTCGGTTCAGTATTTTCGGAATCAGCTATCAGTGGGTATCAGATTCAGCTTCGGGGACAGTGATTTGGGAGTAGTGATTTGGTTATAATGATCAGTCTTTGAGAACAGTGTACCAATTGCGTGTTAATTATACTCGACTGTGTGTTGTGTTTATTTACGCCGTTATGTTGTCCATTTGTCTGCTCGTTTATTTCCTCATTATTGCTTTATTTATCTTTTTGCTAGGTAGTTTAGCACAATTGCTCCAGACCAAGCAGATATTCCCCGAGCACTCTGGACAAGAGGTCGCCGACTCAATCGATCTGAGGATCTGGTTGACAGACAACCAGTGTTCCACTCTCTATCCCCGGTTATCAGACAAAGGTCGAAAAGGCGCAGTGTATCTGAGCAGAGATTGCCAGAGCAACAGATTACCCCATCAGTGGACAGTCGGATTGAGATCCCAATTATTGCTATAGAGATAGACCTGCCAGTAGTTCAGACAGATCAGGGCAGTATGGCGGGACCGACAGGAGTTGAGGAAATGATGCGTCAGATGCAGGACACCATGAGAGCCATGCAGCAGGATGCTGTTCGCCGAGATGAATTTGCCAAACAACAGGCCGAGATCATGGCCCAGCAGGCGGAGTTAATTGCCAGATTGCAACAACAAGCTGGAGCATCAGCTTCACACCCAGTTCCTCCCCCACCAGGAATCCCGGCACCCGAAGAGGCACCAAATGTCCAGGCAGATACGGACATACCAACGGGGCCAGCTCCGCCCCCAATTAGATCCCAGCTATTTAAGGCTCCCACGCCTGTCAATCAACCGGACTCTCCCTTCGAGTTCGAGGTAGGCCATACAGCACTGAAATTGAGCAAGCTTGAGAAGTTGTTCAAGAAATCCCAAGGGGTAAAGGCTATTCCGGATATCGAGGACGGATATACCGACGTGGCTGTGACGCTGCCGGATAGGTTTAAAATGCCCCAAATTGATCGCTTCGACGGATATAGAGACCCCATGGTATATCTCCGGCTATTTTCAAATATACTACGGCCAATGGGCCTCACCAGACCACAAAAGCTTTCACTATTCGGCCGGACCCTGTCGGGTGTGGCTGCTATCTGGTATGCGAAGTTAGAGGATGATGTCAAGCGAAGTTGGGATGAAATGGCCGAGGCCTTTGTCGCGCAATACTCTTACAATACCCAAATCGAGATTACGACCCGAGATCTCGAAACAACAAGGCAGGAGCCTAAAGAGAGCTTCTCGGATTTTGTAACTCGGTGGAGGGCGAAGGCTTCGATGATGACCTTGAGGCCTACCGACAAAGACCAAATCAGGATGATTGTGCGCAATCTCCAGCCAAAACTGATGCAAAAAATGATTGTGCTCCCCTTTCTCACTTTTTCAGATCTACATGAAATGGGGGTACAAATTGAAGATGCAATGAAACAGGGTCTGATTGACCAAGATAGAGAGCAACCCCGAAGAACTTTCAACCGCAACAACAACACAGGCACCAGCAATGCCACAAATGTCAGAGCTTCAGAAGTAAGCGTGGTCACCACCATTCCCCCTCTCTTTCCAAGACCCATGGCAGCTACACCTTTCTTCGGCGCGTCCGAAAGTAACACACAAACCACTCGATTCCAACCCAGAGGCCAAAGAACCTTCACCCCAATGTATATGCCCCTGTCCAAGGCTCTAGGGGTATTAATCAAGAAAGGGCACTTAAAGCCCCTAGAGCCGAGGCCATTGCCAAATCCACTCCCTCCTTCTCATAACCCAGCAAAATACTGTGCATATCACCAACAACATGGTCATGACACTGACCAATGTTATAGATTGCGTCATGAGATTCAAGACCTCATTGACAAGCAGGTGATTGTACCTCCAGAAAAACCCAATGTCACAACAAACCCTCTTCCGCCGCACAACCAAGCTCCACCTCCCAAAAGAATCAACTTTATCTAGACTGGGGTCATGTCTTACGATCCCAGCATATATATCACTCCTTCCCACCTACTTAAGCCGGAGGTGCTCCTTCCTGACTGCACTGACTCTTTGTGCATGTTGGACATCTCCAGAACCCAACCCGAGCCAATGGTGGTGACTAGCAAAGATAGAACAGAGGAAATTTCAGAAGAGGATGGAATTGTTCAATCAGGGTTTGAACAGTCTGGGAGTGTCGCTGGGGAAACCTACGATCCGAGTGATTACATTCTGTTAGCAGGTCGGTTTGAGCCTAATATTGAATTGCCAGAGAGGACAGAGCTGTGCGTGATCCAAGAAGATGGATTTGATCAGGGGACAGATGATTTGACGGTTGTGGAAGAGGACTTGGCCAACCTCCAGTTTTTCAATGATCAAGATCCGGGAGACGCGGCAGTCGACTGGTTTGGTTATGAGGAATCGACACAGGCTATTGGGTGGCTTGATGACTTGCCAGATGTTGTTGACGAAGCTCAATTGGAGCAGGGCCCGGCAGGGGCGAGCATATCAGTGGTGGCCGGAAGGGCCGAAAGTCAGAATGAATCGCCGGAGAGCGCTGGTGTTAAGAATTCCGCTCGAGACTTGGGCATTATGAATGCGGGAATTGTTGAACAACCAGCTGTACTGACACAGCTGGAACAAGAAAGGTTTGAGGATGCCGAGAGAATTAGGAAAGCTAAGGGCCCTGAGGGGACTGAAAGTGCTGTGTGCACGAAGATAGAGAATGCTACGAGTATGTGGACGGAGAGTACTGCGAGTGCAATTGAACCGGAGCTAGACAGGTGTCTGTTGGCTGCCGACGGAATATGGTAGGAAGACGATGATTTATGTCTTGCCCACACGGACGAGGATTGGGGGAGTAATCAGCCAGATGATACCTGGTATATCGGTGAGGTCGATCATATGACGAAAAGCGGACGATATTTCAAGCCCCTGCACCTAGACCAGCCAGAGGCATCTGGGAAAGATAAGGAAGCTGAGAGATAGAAAGAGAAGCAAGTCAAAGAAGAGGCTGTACTGAAGCAGTTAAAGAAGATACAAGCAGACATCTCCATCTGAGGACTGCTTATGGCATCGCGAGTACATCGGCAAGCTGTCTTATCGGCCATGGACAAGGCCAAGCTCTCTATAGACACCACGCATGAACAGCTGGTGGGCTTAGTTTTTCCGGGAGGAGCTACCCCGATGTTGACCTTTTTTGACAAAGAACTGCCACCTGAGGGTGAGAACCACAACAAGCCACTCTACATCTCCGTGGAGTGCAGAAATAAATGGATACCCGTGGGGCTTGTCGACACAGGGTCCGCCATCAATGTATGTCCAGCGAGGACTGCCTATGCAATTGGCTTGAAGACCGCGGACTTTGTGCCAACATCCCAGGTGATTCGGGCTTAAGGCAATATAAGCAGGGAAGTCATGGGGACAGCTAAAATTCAAACCAAGGTTGGGCCGGGGCAGCATGAAATTGATTTTCACGTCCTAGAGGTTCCCGCCACTTTCAATCTGCTCTTGGGGTGGCCGTGGCTGCATCAAGTGAAGGCAGTTTCTTCTACCTTGCATCAAATGGTGAAATACCCCCATGGAAAGGGAGTAGCCATTGTTGTTGAGAATTCATCGATCCATCCACCGTCCGAAGTATCTACGCCAGTTTTGAAAATTGAGCACGGTATGGAGGATGTGTTCTTATCCGGTTTTACCCTAGCTGAGGCCCGGGTCGTATAGAACATCTTAGCTGTTAATGAGGGGGTGTATGTCAGTGCTTAATCGGTATATCTCATGAACAAGCTTCAACATATCCCTGGGATAGGATTGGGAAAGAGCGGCCGGAAGGGCGTCGCAACATCGTTCGAGGTGCCACATAATCCACATACCTTTGGTTTGGGTTATCTGCCCACCAAAGAAGATTGGATAAGGAAGGGTAAGGAGATGGCTGGGAGAGCCAGAGCGAAGAAGGCGGGGAAGCCTTTTGACTTAATGCACCGGCCCATTCAAGGTACCCTAAACGGACGCTTCGTCCAGGAGGGGGAGGACTTTCCGTTCTGTGGCTTCCCAGAGCCGTGGCTGAACGTGGAGAAGAAGCGCGTGCCGGGGTTTGAGATCTTCTTTGACCTGGAGTTACCCGGGGATGACGTTGCCGGAGAGCAGACAGACCCAATAGCTGAGGTTGAGCAGAGCAAGAAAGTGGAGTCTGAGGACGCCGAAAGTGAAATGGGGGTAGCGCTGGCATGTCTACTTTCAGATGCTCCGATTGAACAGAAGTGCTTGGGGGATAACTTCTCGGTATGCGTGATCGAGAATGGAACGGCTGGGGGCCTACCAGCAAACATTTTGGATGCATCTATCGCACCCTCTCTCATTTGGTAATATGAAGAGGGATTTTTGTCCAGCAACACCAGGTCAGGTAGTGAGCCGGAATCTGATTCCACCAAATCTTGTGAGTCAGAATCAGGTTCTAGGTCGACTGAGTCTGAGTCTAATAATCCTGGGGATGATAACTCGGATGCCACAGTCTTGTCCAGGTCGTCTTTTTCTTTCTCTTTTGAGTCTGTTGTAACCGAGGAATCGGACGATTTGGATGTGCTTAATGAGAATCAAGTAGCTGTGGTTTCTGAGTACTTTTCTGTGCCCTTGATTTAATGCATTAATTCAGACTTTCAAAATTTTGATGAAAATGACGAGGAAGAAATTCCTTCGGTTTTGCAACGCTTAATTGAACAAGAGCGGGAAAGATTTGTTAAGCCCTTAATGGATGAAATCACTACCAT
This sequence comes from Camellia sinensis, assembly GCF_055761805.1. Lineage (NCBI taxonomy): Eukaryota > Viridiplantae > Streptophyta > Magnoliopsida > Ericales > Theaceae > Camellia > Camellia sinensis. The sequence continues at coordinate 44,213,722 of NC_138969.1, read as the reverse complement.
GAATGTCGGTACTGAGGAGGACCCGCGGCTAGTCCAGATTGGGTCCACGTTGTCTTCGGAGGAACGCGAGCGCTTAGTCGCTTTATTAAAAGATTTCAAAGATGTTTTCGCGTGGTCCTACGAAAGCATGCCTAGAATCGATCCTGAGATTGTACAGCACCGGATCCCTCTTGACCCCGAGGCCCGACCAGTTAAACAAAAACTCAGAAGGATCCGCCCGGACTGGGCCCTCAAGATTAAGGAAGAGGTCACCAAGCAAATTGATGCAGGCTTCCTGCTGGTATCCGAATACCCGACTTGGTTGGCCAACATCGTTCCAATGCCGAAGAAGGATGGTAGGATCCGAGTATGTGTGGATTTTAGGGATTTGAATAGAGCTAGTCCGAAGGACGACTTTCCCTTACCGCACATTGATGAGTTAGTGGACTTCACAGCAGGGCATGCTCTGCTTTCGTTTATGGATGGCTTTTCAGGCTACAACCAGATAGTGATGGCACCCGAAGACCAAGAAAAGACTGCCTTCACCACCCCGTGGGGGACCTACTGCTATAGAGTAATGCCGTTTAGGCTGAAGAACGCTGGAGCTACATATCAACGGGCCGCGACCACAATATTACATGACATGATCCACAAAGAGGTTGAGGTGTACGTGGACGACATGATTGTCAAGTCCAAGGAAAGAGAGGGCCACTACACCGCCTTGCAAAAGTTCTTTCAAAGGATCAGAGAATTCCAGTTGCGGTTGAATCCTCAGAAGTGTACGTTCGGTGTTACAGCGGAGAAAATGCTGGGGTTTCTCATTACACAGAGGGGTATCAAAGTCGACCCTTCCAAAATCAAGGCCATCCTAGAAATGCCACCACCAAGGACTGAAAAGGAGGTGCGAGGCTTTCTAGGTAAAGTGCAATTCATAAGATGGTTTATCTCAAAATTAACCTTGACTTGTGAACCACTTTTTGGTCTCCTGAAGAAAGGAAAGAAATTCCAGTAGGACGGCCGATGCCAAGATGCTTTTGAAAAGATCAAGGAATATTTACAGAACCCACTTGTGTTGTCACCACCAGAACTGGGAAGACAGTTGATATTGTACCTTTCAGTAACTGAGACCACAATGGGCTGCATGCTCGCGCAAGAATCAGAGGACAAAGTGGAAAAGGCCATCTATTATCTGAGCAAGAAGATGCTGGAGTATGAGACTCGCTACACATCATTGGAGAAGGCTTGCTTAGCCTTGGTATGGGCTACCAGGAAGCTACGGCACTACCTGTTAGCTCATTCTGTAATGTTGGTTTCAAGATTAGATCCCATCAAATATCTCTTTGAGAAACCGGCACTTACGGGTAGGCTAGCTCGTTGGTTGTTGTTGCTTTCCGAATTTGATCTAAAATATATGACGCGCAAGTCGGTCAAGGAAGGGCAGTAGCAGAGTTCTTAGCCGATCATCCAATGGAAGGGGGTGAAGCAGTTGAGTACTTATTCCCTGATGAGGCCATTTTGCATATCGACGACGAGTTTTGGACGATGTATTTCGACGGAGCGTCCAACCAGTATGGGTATGGAATAGGAGTGTTGCTGATAGCACCCAACAATTTTCGTATCCCTTTAGCCTTCAAGCTCCAGTTCAAAGTCTCGAACAACGAAGCAGAATATAAGGCGTGCATTGTCGGTTTAGAAGTAGCCCTGGAACTAGGGGCAAAACGGTTTGACGTCATCGGGGACTCGAACCTTGTTGTATCTCAAGCAAAAGGAGATTGGAAAGTCAAAGAAGAAAAGACGTTGATGTATCATCAGGCCCTGGATTTGTTAATTCCTCGGTTTGAAAAGCTAAACTTTGCTCATCTAGCAAGAGAGAACAATAGGTTCGCAGATTCACTAGCAACTCTATCTTCTATGATAGACATCCCGTTTGGAGTCCGGATGCGTCCAGTCCTTATTGATCAGAAGTTTGCGCCAGCTTACGAGTCAATTGCTACTATAGACGAGGTTCAAGATAAGAACCCCTGGTATTACGACATTTGGAACTTCTTAGAGAAAGAGGCGTATCCACCAGGAACAAATGCCAAGGATAAAAGGGCAATCAGAAGAATGGCCGTTCAATTCATTATCTACGGAGGTAAATTGTACAAGAGAGGTCATCTGGGAATGCATAAGCTGTGTGTTGAAGCTGAAGAATCAAAACGCCTGATGGAGGCCATCCATGGAGGAGAATGTAGAGCACATATGAACGGGGTAATGCTGGCACAGAAGATCCTCAGACAGGGTTATTACTGGTCCACCATGGAGGAGGATTGTATCGGCTTTGTTCGGCGATGCCACAAATGTCAGATCTATGCAAACCGCATAAACATCCCACCGTCGAAGTTGTATAATATGACTTCACCATGGCCATTTTCAGTTTGGGGAATCGATGTGATCGGGGCTGTCACTCCGAAGGGGTCTAACGGGCATGAATTCATTTTGGTCGCAATAGATTATTTTACGAAGTGGGTCAAGGACCAATCCTATGCGGTGTTAAAGGCGTCACATGTTGCAAAATTCATCAGAAACAACATCATCTGTCGTTATGGGGTCCCAAACGAGGTCGTTTTAGATAATGGTTCCCACTTCAAGAAGGAAGTGATTGATTTGTTGGATAAATACAACATGGCTTTTCATAAGTCATCCACATACCGGCTGTAAACCAATGGAGCGGTTGAGGCTGCCAACAAGAATATCAAACACATATTGCAGAAGATGGTGGAAACCTACCGGGATTGGCCAGACAAGTTGCCGTTTACTCTGTGGGGGTACCGGACTTCAATTAGAACTTCTACTGGGGCGACTCCGTATTCATTAGTTTATGGGATGGAGGCTGTTCTACCTATTGAAATTAAGGTTCCGTCTTTGCGAGTGCTGGCTGAGTGTCAGATAGCCGAAGCAGATTGGCAACAGAACAGATTTGAAGAACTCATGCTTTTTGACGAGCGCAGGCTGAAAGCACTGTACCATGTTCAAGGCTATCAGCGCAGAATTGTCCGGGCTTTTAACAAGAAAGTTAAGTCCAGGAATCTAAAAGAAGGAGATTTGGTGCTCAAGGACAACCGAGCTCCTATCCACGACCCAAGGGGCAAGTTCAGACCTAATTGGACTGGTCCCTACATCATCAAAGCTATCTGGTCAGGTGGAGCTGTGGTTCTAATAGACCTAGATGGTTTAGAGTTCTCGCAACCAATCAACATGGACAAGTTGAAGAAATACTACCCCTGAGAGGCTCGTTAAGCCGAAAACCCGAAAGGGCGACCTAGGCAAAAGTTAGAGCATTGAAAAATTCGAAAATATAAAAATTGAGCTCGCAAGGTTGAAAACCCGCAAAGGGCGGCCTTGGCAAAAGTTAGAGTGTAAAAGGAGAGTGAAAATACTCGAGTGAACCTAAGCCTGAACTACGTAAGGCTTGATTCCCATCTTTGGGATACGTAGGCAACTTCATCCCGAAGTTCAGCCATAAACTTTTCCCCCGATCAACTTTGTCCATTTGATCATTTCGGCCATCTTAGTTTATTCAGCATTCAAGAATTCGATTATGATCTCCAGTGCAGTGCTCTTCAAACTAGGGGCAACTTTCCGTTGCTGTGCAGTGCCGCAGTACTCTTCAGACTAGGGGCAACTTTCCAGTTGCAGGGATCCGGGGTTGTGCATCTCAGTGACAGATCTCAGGCATGTCCAGTTTTGATTCCATATCGAAAATGATTTTGAAAAGTTTTAATAAAAGTTGACTTTGTTCAAAATTAATCTTTTTACAACTTAGACCATTTTTGGACCAAAGCGGAAAATTTTCAGTACCCACAACCTTCGATTTCATTGATTTCAATACAAAGTTCTCCTGCTCTTGCATACAAATTGAAGTTGCTTTTTTATTACATTCATAAAGAAAACTTGAAAGTACTAATAAAGTAATAAATCTGGGCCATAGCTAAGTCAGGTGTTCTTGCGCCCCCTCCCCAGAGCTGGTCGAAGCCTCTGATGCCAAAGTAGGCCCTTCCTGTGCCTCTTCATTGAGCCAATCCAAGCACTCATCAGACAAGGTGCAACTGAAAGTAAGAGCAGGGGCCAGGAGCTCTCTAGTCCTCCATGCTGTGGTATACCGGGTAAGCTGTGCGCCTCGAACCGGGAATGCGGCAGGATACTCCATCCCCTCTGGCGGGCAAGTCTGATCATGGTCGAACTGGCGCCGGAACCGAAACAGAAAATAGAACACACAGTGAGTCAGACCAATCAACTGGACCCCGATCTGCCGGGACATGCTATAGCTCATTGCCGGAAAATTGAGCCAAGGACAACGCCAAGCAATGCGATCCGCAGACAAATTGCACATCCAGTCGAACCACCATCTCTCGTCAAGGGCATCGACTAGTCGTTGTCGGAAGAAGTAGCCGCGAGTTGAGTAGGCTGGGCAAGAGTCCACAACCTGCAATTTATCCATCAACCATACCTGAGGAGGGATTGGAAAATGAGAGAATAAAGAATAGAGAGACGTACGATGAGAGAAAAGTAAGAAAAGGGTTTTGTGAGAAAAACCGAGCCTGAGGGCCGAGTGATGTGAGCAATATATATGTGAGAAAGGGTGGGAAACATTACCTGCAGCAGTAGTGGACTCCCCGCAAATTTGGTCATCTCTCGGCAATAGAAAGCATCCAAGCCCATCAGCGTCTCGGCCAATGTCAGGGCAATGCAGCTCTTTCCTTCTTTCAAGCCTTGAGCAACTTCAATCAGACGGATACTAGATCCGCTAAAGCCCGGGGCAAGCAAAAAGTGAGATAGCATGCACAAGCAAAGGGCGTGTTGTCAAAAACCTTGCCAATAATGGTCGCCGCGGTTACCGGCATCAGAAAAGCAGTGAATCAAGCCAAGGATATCCAGTTCCCCATTGCAAATCAGAGACCGAGCATCGTGCATGGTGAGCCCACACATCTGTCCTAAAGCTTGGGCGTGACCGAAGCGAAGCTGAGACAAAATCTCTTCATGGCGCTCAGATTCTATCAAAACTTGAAAATCTTCGAAGGTCGGACACATCTTTTGCCCGCCGAAGCTAAAGACGTGTGTTACCGGATTCTAAAACCTCACCGCGGTATGAAGGAACGGAATGCGCAGCGAAGTACGGCTCAGCGTGAATAGTGCGTTCAAGCTGAAACCCCGGAAGTTCAACTTTTCCGAGCCATCTAGAGAAGCAATCCAAGCTGTGAGATTTTGGGTAAGAAATGCTTCCATTTTGGTGTAAAGCTAAGATGAAATGAGAGAACCACGAGGCTGGAGTTTTTAAAGAGGATAAGGCACTGTTCGGAGGGCACGTGTCAAAAATTTGGTGGTTGCCAAGCTAGGTGGCCGGCCGGCCACCTTTTCTGGCAAGCCGACCACCCCTCTCCCCTCTAATGCAAAAAGCTGGTCGGCCAGCTCCCTTAGGTGGTCGGCCATCAAGAGGAGGGTGGCTTTGGTTTTGTTCCAGCCTCTAGAAGAAAGTTCCAAGCATTTCCATGCATTGGGGGCCTTAAAGGTGCTAGTTTTCCTCTGTTTCGGATGCGTTCCGTCACCCAGTTCGTCCGAAATGTATTTGTTTATCGAGTTGTTGTTTTGCCTATCGAGTTATTTTTTTGCTTATCGAGTTGTTGTTTTGTTTGTCGAGTTGTCAAGTTCACCAAGTTGTTAAGCTTTGTCGAGTTGACGAGTTTTGTGTATTGAGTTGTTACTCTTTGTTTATCAACATTGTTATATCTTGCTTATCGAGTTGTAAACTTGCTAAGGTTCAGTCCTTTCTTAGTAAGTTAAGTTGCTTTGATTGTTGCGTCGGTTCACTACCTGGCTTGGCAATTTTCAATGCACGATTTCCCTTCAATCTCATTTTTGTGCAAAATAATATGATGCGATGCAAGAACATAAAATACAACACTTTTTTGAACAAAAGCTGTTTCATTCATTCATGCTTCCTTTGTTACAACATTTTACAACAAGGGTACAAGTTTTACAGAAAATAAAACTGCCTAATAATGTACAATGTGCTACAACTACTAGTAAAAAAGGCAAATAAAGTAGGAACATCTGTGCTCTCAAGCACAGGAGTAAGAGGCCCTCTTCGTCCTCTTCTGCGGAACAGCCTCAGCACCATCATCGCCATCTAAGTCAGAGCTGTCATCCTTGAGATCCTCCTCGACATCATCTCTGCCCTCAGAACCAGACTCAGAGTCATCCTCTCTGCCAGCAGATGTCTCTGATTGACGATGCGCGGACTCCTCTTTCTCACTGGACTCCTCCTCAATGATATGTGCTCAGCGCCCACCTCGTCTGCGAGACGACTCCCCTCTCCTGGCTCCTTGAGAAGGCCTAGATGGCCCAGCTCCTCCGGAAGGCCCAGATGGCCCGGCCTGTGGTTCGGTATATATCGGAGGCATCTGAAAAGAAAGAGTGCAATTTGAATACATCAACCAAAATATGTATATCAGATGTACAGATAAAAAGCTACATGGAGTGGATGTATGCAAATATAGTACATAGATGTGGTGTGTGTCAGATGTGCTCTCCCTATATAGTCAGTCAATCAATGCAGTGAAATGTTCAAATTCAGCATGTCATCAGAAATATGAAAAATGCAAGAAAACTGAACAGTACCGAGACGCCCATGATGGACAGTTGCGCCTCTTTCCGCAAGACCATGCCTTCGAGCGAGGCCACTAACCCGAGTAACCCCTCAGCATACTCTGTGGTAGGCTGCAGATGCAAGTGTAAATCATCAGTGAATGAATGAATGTCCAAGTATCTGAGTGATAAAGCAAAGTTGTAAAACATACCGGTGGTGAGTCAGAGTCTCTGGTGTATGGATGATCTGGCATAGGAGGCTTTAGCGGAATTGGGTAGGAAGCCCCGTATCTCCATCCCGTCAACTCAGTCGGGATACCTGGCCATCCGGCATCATGATAAGTCGAGGGAATCGGGGGGACCAGTCCAGCCCCACCTCTGGATGTGCCAGCCCTACCGGCCGAAGGAATGTCTCTGGCTCGGGTGTGACTCGAAGACGGCATGTCGGTGGACCTCCTCGAGGGAGTACGAACACCTGTCAATGGAGGCATCAAGTAGGTGTGACGGTAGGTCGCGTACTCCCCGTCCTCCAAATACAGCAGTGCATCAATGCCCAGCCTGGCATCAATGACACTCTAGAGAGTAAGCCTATCAGCGAGCCGCATATCGTCTGGGGGTGCTGAAGGGACACTTGGCTCAAGGAAGCCTATAGTCTGACGAAGAAAGCGTTCTCCCAGGAACCAGGCCCTACCAACTGGCCCCTCGAACAAGATCCTATACCAGGAGGAGGCCCATCCTCCGGCAAACTGGAATCGGAGATCCTTACCCAGAGGCGCACAGGGCTGCCATAAGATTTGCAGATAGCCAATGCATAAGCTGATTAGAAATCGCAAATGTCCAAAATGAATCAAAGATGAACACATAAAGAACTGAGAGTTTTGACATACCTCGGTCACCCGCACAGTGTCAAAATACTGCCGTAGGTAAGGAAGAGTCTCCCGGGGCCGCGATCGGTACTGGCCCTCGAAGACGAGCGAATAAGGGGTCATGAGAGAGGCCTCCACCTCGAGCTCCGGGGCTAGCATCGGAAAGTACGCGAAGACCCATAACTGTGGAAAACAGGGCAAAAGCCATCAGAATACAGAATGCTGAGGGCAGAATGTAAGTACAGAATCTAAAGTGTGTCGTGTGTGCAATGTACAGATAATGAAAAGCAGAAATGTGAATCAAGAGGGCAAAAGGTACCTCCCAGGCTCTCCAATAGCCGCCGACTATGTTCCCCCGCCCGCGGGAGGTCGCACTCATATAGCAATAGAGGGTAGCCAAGCTGGCGCCACCCCAGTCATACTGACTAACCTGTGTGAGGTCTACCAAGGCACTCAGCAAATATAGCCCAACAGTGTTCCCCCTATCGGCGAATAGCGTGGTCCCAAAGAGGAACATCAAAAACCCGCGGGCGTACTGCGCAATCTCCTCAGGAGTCTCGGGCTTAGTCCCCCTAAACTGTGCAGAAAACCAGGTATATCGGACTCGGCCTGAAGATCGGTCTACCGGTGGGCGAGCTCCCAACAGATGAATCCAGGTTGCCTCTCACTCGCCCATATCCTCGTCGTAAGGGATCGCTCAGCCTCCCACGTCAAGGCCCGTCAACACTGCGAAGTCAAATGGGGTCATGGTCATGTCCCCGGCGGCTGAGAAATGGAAGGAGTTGGTGGTGTCCCACCATCTCTCCACCAGAGCGCCCATCAATGTCCGGCTAGCTAGATAACGAGATATCCCGGTACAAAAGGTCCCGAATCATGCCAGATCAACCCAATCGCGGACAGCCTCCGGGAGCTCCGCGTACCAATCTCTCGCAGCAATAGAACCGTATCCCCGCGTCACGCGGGAGGATGTCTGCATTCATAACGAACACATGTATTCAGTTTCAGAATGGAATGAATAAACTGTATGCAAATAAAGGAAATGTGCTGTGTGCAAATCAAATTAACTTTCAATCGAATGTGGGCGGCGTGTTCACCATCAAATTTGGGCTGCGTGTTCAGATTTCAGAAATTTAAAATGTGGGCTGCGTGTTCACCATCAAATGTGGGCTGCGTGTTCACAATCAAATTTGGGCTGCGTGTTCAGATTTCAGAAATTTAAAGTTTAGGCTGCGTGTTCAACTTTCAATCAAATGTGGGCTGCGTGTTCACCATCAAATTTGGGCTGCATGTTCAGATTTCAGAAATTTAAAGTTTGGGCTGCGTGTTCAACTTTCAATCAAATGTGGGCTGCGTGTTTAGATTTCAGAAATTTAAAGTTTGGGCTGCGTGTTTAACTTTCAATCAAATGTGGGCTGCGCGTTCACAATCAAATTTGGGCTGCGTGTTCAGATTTCAGAAATTTAAAGTTTGGGCTGCGTGTTCAACTTTCAATCGAATGTAGGCTGCGTGTTCACCATCAAATTTGGGCTGCGTGTTCAGATTTCAGAAATTTAAAGTTTGGGCTGCGTGTTCAACTTTCAATCAAATGTGGGCTGCGTGTTCACCATCAAATTTGGGCTGCGTGTTCAGGTTTCAGAAATTTAAAGTTTGGGTTACGTGTTCAGATTTCAGAAATTTAAAGTTTGGGCTGCGTGTTCAACTTTCAATCAAATGTGGGCCGCGTGTTCACCATCAAATTTGGGCTGCGTGTTCAGATTTCAGAAATTTAAAGTTTGGGCTGCGTGTTCAACTTTCGATCAAATGTGGGCTGCGTGTTCAGATTTCAGAAATTTAAAGTTTGGGCTGCGTGTTCAACTTTCAATTAAATGTGGGCTGCGTGTTCACCATTAAATTTGGGCTGCGTGTTCAGATTTCAGAAATTTAAAGTTTGGGCTGCGTGTTCAACTTTCAATTAAATGTGGGCTGCGTGTTCACCATTAAATTTGGGCTGCGTGTTCAGATTTCAGAAATTTAAAGTTTGGGCTGCGTGTTCAACTTTCAATTAAATGTGGGCTGCGTGTTCACCATTAGATTTAGGCTGCGTGTTCAGATTTCAGAAATTTAAAGTTTGGGCTGCGTGTTCAACTTTCAATCAAATGTGGGCTGCGTGTTCACAATTAAATTTGGGCTACGTGTTCAGATTTCAGGGATTCAAGTGATTGAGCTATGTGTTCAAGACGGAGTATTGTGTTATAAACTAAGCGTGCAGAGCAAGTTGTGTGCTAAAATCAGCAGAAGCATGGCATGCGAATGTGTTCCGAATGAGCAATAAGCATGCATAACATGAAATGCAAGGAAAATGCAGAATAACGGCAGGAAATGTAAAAAAGTGAAGTACATACCTCTCGCGCCTCATGAGAGAGATGGGACTCCGGCTCCTGCAATAACAGGTCTACAGGAGCTTAAGGGTCGAAGTCGATAAAATGATAAAAAATCGCCCGAGGGAGGACATGAGTCGAAGGATCGTACCTCTCGGGGATAAAGGGGCGAACCCTCGGATGCAAAGACATGATGTCAGGCTCGCCTCCGGCGCCTGGAGAACCTCCGCCGTGGGGAAATTGACCCGCCATTTCAAGAAATCTGCCAAAAAGGAGCAAAAATGAGCGAAATGAGCCAAAATTAGAAAAAGTCAACAAAAGTCAACTCTCGGGAAATAAAAAAGTCAACAAAAGTCAACTCCCGAGAAAATCTTCCAAATATTGAGACAAACTTACCTCAAGTGGTGAAAATGAGAAAAGAAGCTCCGAAATCAAATTTTAATCGATTCAAAGTGAAGAGAACTGAAAGTTTTCGCGAAACAACTTGGCGTGGGGCGTTGAAAAATGCGTATAAAGCGCAGATCTGAGAAAGAAAATGGTCTAGGAAGGAGGAGAAGGTAGTTTCGGAGCTGAATTTATGAGCAAAAGGTGTTTGGCTTTGTATATTTAAAGAAATGGGAGCAAAAAGACTAAACTGTCCCGGATTTGGGCTAGGTGGTCGGCTGGCCACCTTTTCTGGTAGGCCGACCACCCCTTGCACTCCAACCTGGTCGGTGGCCTCCCTTGGACTCTAAACCTGGTCGGTGGTGTTCCCAAGGTGGTCTCCAAGGTCTCTGCAAATTTTGGTAGATATCGGAGTCCTCAGCACCTGAGAAAGTACAAGAAAAGTGCACTTTTTGTCGCGAAATCCCTCCGCAAGAACTCCAACTCCAACTTTCGATGCGTGTTTCATCGTCATTCGTCAAGAGCAAGATGTATCCTTTTTGAGCACGCTGTGACCCTTCTGGGAGGTAAACCGGAGGTCCCGATTGAGTCGCACTCGTCGAAATTTGCATTTTTTTGCTTGTTGTTTCGCGTCAAACACGCATTCGAATTTGCACTTATCCTGCATTCTTATGCACATCACTTGCATTCTCATACATACCACCTACATTGTTGTGCACGTTTCATTGGTATTGTCATACCTCCATGCTTAACTTGCGTTGTAACACGCATGTCTCTTGCATTGCGATACACTTTCCCATCGGCACCCTGTTTGTCTGCATTCGATGTAGCGTTGAACATGTGCTGCTAATGATATTGTACTTGTTAAGTTTCTCTCTTTTACAGGCACGATATTGTATGTACGGTTCATTTGAAGCTGGTGCGACCAGACGAATCGCGCAGGTATTGTATCTTCTCCGTGTGAGACGTGGCGGGAATTGAACAATTCTCCGCATTCTTAAGCTGCATGAAATGTAGTTGTTGCTTTGCATTCTTGCTTAAAACTGTTGCGTGTGCGCTTCATTACAGCTTGCTGCTTTGTATGATCATGAGTTATATCCGGCTTTGTGCATATCATTTTGCATTTTGCCCCAGCCTGCGGGCATGCTTGCGGGCACATCTTTGTTGTCTTGTATGTTTGTCTAAGTCTTCGGCCTTGTCAAAAATGGGTCGTCTCTGGACTTTGACATTCACTCCCGTCACGAATGACTTCCGAGTTCTGTCAAAGAGGGGCAACTGTAGACACATCATTTTTGACCGACCTTAAGACTTAGATGTCACCAGTTGAGCGCTCGGTGATGTTGTATGTTGTGCTCGTTCTGAGGTTTTAGAGTCTCGGCTGCGAGCCTTGCCTCCAAACTTCGGGGCTCTTTTTGTGCCTTGCCTCGGTTTGCAAACCGAGTCCTATTTTCTCCATTTTCTATTTCCGAAGGGAGGGAGAGGTCTCATAGACCATCTCTCAGTGGCCGTAGGTTACGTTTCATGGTCGTAGGCCATTTTTCCCATTTGGAGCTAGGTTTCCGGCTTTCGGAGCCGTCGGCCGTGTGCCTCGGTTTGGGACAGCTTAACTACCTCTGTTTACTCTGATTTTTGGCACACATCTTATTTCCTCCCTTTAGAGGAACATTCTGGCCCTGGAGACCACCTTCGTGGTCATACGCCACTTCCGGTGCCTAACAGCCTGTTTTCGGGGCCCCGAACTACGCATTTTGGCCCCCAAACCTTCGTTTTGCATCCATTTTGGTCCATTTTTGGTGGGGACCCTATTTTAATTGTTGGAAAGGTGGTAGGATGGTGACTGGCCACCTCTTCCCCTGAAAAGCCAATTTTCTCATTTTCTCTCTCCAAAAGCCGATTTTTCTGACAGAAAGCTGGTTTTTCTCACTTTTGAGCCACATTTTCTGGCTTTTCATACCACCATGATGATCTACTCATCTGGGAGGCCACCAATATGGGTAGGCCGACCAGTAATTATTCTTGACCCTTTTGAACCTTGTTAAAAAGCTAGTTTTTCTTTCTCCTGGGTCACATTTTCTGATTTTTCTCCACAGGACTGTGTTCTACTCATCTGGGAGGCCACCTTTCTGGGTAGGCCGACCAGTAATTGTTCTTGAACCTTTTGACCCCTGGTCGGCTGACCAGGGGGAGTGGCCGGCCGGCCACTTTAACTGGCCGGCCTGCTTATTGCTTTTCCCCTCTTTGAGTGTAATCCAGCTGTGCCAGCTGGAGATCATTTGGTGCATCCTTCATACACGTGTATGGAGGATCTTTGAAGCTTCCAAGAGAAGCTTTGGCCTCTCTTCTCTATAAGAGAGGCCCTCCTCTTCATCTCAGCTGGTTAGACACTTTTGCTTAAGGCTCATCACCTTCCACCTCCATTGCTACTATTCCAAGCTCCAAAACCCTAACTTCCTTGGTCCATTTACACTACAACCCATAGCACCACACCACCATCATCCATTCTAACCCCTTGGAAGTCATTTGCAGAGGTTGAAAGCTCATTTCCTTGGACCAAAGGCTGCTGGAAAGTTGAGCTACTGGGGTAAGCTCCTATTCTCCCTATTTTTGCACTATTTTGTTCTATATCTTAGCCCATTTTTCTTACATTTTTGGGCTTCTTCCTGAACTAAAAAAAGTCTTATTTTGAGCTTATATTCATGTTTGGTTAAGGACTTTTATCTGTTTGAAGTCTTCTACTCCCCCTTTGTGCTTTATCCCTCTTTTGGGGCTCATTTTGCATGATATATTAGCCCTGTTTTTGAGCATTTATGGGCTTCGAGAAAGCCTGTGAAATACCTTATTTTGAGGCCCTCTTCAACTTTTTTGGAGGGCTCTTTACTGTTTGAGGCCATCTACTGCCTCTTTCCCTTTATCTCTCTTTTAGGGCTATTTTTGCATCATATTTTAGCCTTACTTGTGAGCATATTCAAGATTTTCCATAAACTGTAAAGTATCTTGTTTTGAGCCCCTCTTCAACTTTATTGAAGGGCTCTTTGCTGTTTGAAGCCTTTTGCTGCCCTGTTTTTTCAATCTCTCTTTTAGGGCTGTTTTTGCATGATACATTAGCCTTATTTGTGAGCCATTTTAGACCTCGACCTAAACTGAAAAAAATCTTGTTTTGATATCATCTTTATGTTTAATTAAGGTCTATTCTCTGTTTGGGGTCATCTTCCCCTATGCATGCTTCATTCCTTCATGATTAAGGCTATGCATTAGAGCACTTGCATTGGCCATGGTTTGGCCTCTTAGCCACTGAAATCCAATGGATTTTCAGTGGCTTTGACATAATTTCGAGGACCAAAATTAGAAGGGGGTGACCCCCTCTCTCCTTGTCTTGTTTGGGGATCTTTTAGGCCTTCCAAAGGGACCCTATTTTGCATGCATCGAAGTCACTTTCCAGGCCTCATTTTGAGGGTTTTGAGGTCTGCCTTAGGTCTTTCCGGGGCCCTTTTGATCATATTTTATGTCTATAATGCATATGTAGAGCAATCCCATCCAAGGCCTTTCAAAGGGGCCTTTCTTTGCATGTTTCCTAGACCAATTTCAGGGTCAATTTGGTGAGTTTTAGGGCTGTCATATTTGATTTCCAGAGTTGGTTGTGCCATGCTAAGTGTCCTTGATGCATGTGCTTAATTACCCCTTGTATGCCCTTCCAAAGAAGCCCCTCATTTTTGCACATGTTGGCTACATTTCAGTGATTATTTGGACATATTTTGGCATATTTTATTCACTGATTTTTTCTGGTTTGGTGAGATTTCATATGCTTCATATGCATGGCATGTAAACCATGTTTGCTAGTCAAAGTTGCATGCTATTTTAGTCCATCATGCTAGCATCTTTTGGTCATGCTTTGAACTAGAAATGTTCATGTTTTGGGACTGCCTTGGCTCTGTCTTTGTGCTTCATAGTCAAATAATGCATGCTTTGTATAGCTACAAGTCAATACATGTGCCTAGTTTTGAGTTTCGGAGCTTACTCCATGCATCGGGTGCCATGTTTCCATGTTTCGGGACCATTTAGCATTATGTTTCAATGCTGAAAATTACATGTTTGAATGCCATGATTCATCCTTGCCATGTTTTGGTAGAGTAGCATTCAATGCCTTAGGTTCGGTCCTCGGTTTGCGTGCATGTGTGCACACATTTCGATCATCTTATTTTCATCTTATGGCCACTGATGTGAGTGTGGCTGAGGTCCACTCATGTTGGTATAAGTCTATTAGGCATTGTGTATGCTTTTTCAATTCATAGCATTGCGTATGCTAGGTTGCGTGTTAGTGCATTGTGTATGCCATATTACATCGAGCATTGTGTATGCCATCTCATAGCATTGTGTATGCTAGGTTGCATGTTAGTCACATTGTGTATGCCATCTCATTTGCATTGTGTTTGGGATAGGAGTTAGCCCAAGCACGGGAAATGAGGGACGTTTCGTACTCCGAGTGACGGAACGTGTCTCAATTCCCCGTCGCTGACACTCCGAATTACCCATGATGGAGTTTAGGTCTTGTTGTGTTTTCATGTGCATTCATTTCATATTGAGTCGTGCAATTCGACTCCTCGGCCATCATGCATCGATATGCGTGATTGGTGGCACGAGGATCGAGGACTATACTCCCTGAAGAGTAGTCATGCATACATATGTGAAATATTTTGCCATGTCCCTTTGTTGCTCTCTGTTGCAGTAAATCAGAAATCAGCGGCCTTCCGGAGAGTTGTGCAATATTCCAAAAACAATTACAAATAGAGGCAAATCGGGGCATCGCAATGGATTTCCGCGTTAAGCTTTCATGCATCATTCCACCATTCGGAACAAAGCTGAGGCAGTCCATGGGCTTACATGCTAGTTTATCGCTTTCCTAGTTAATTTGTTAATTAATTAGGGTTTTGTAATATTTAATTATTCATTTCGGACTGTATTATTCTTTCGGACCCTCCGAGTGAGGGCACAATTGTAATAAGTGTGCGTGCGTATGATGTATGTCTTCCAACCCCACGTCTTTCTCCCTTTTATTTACCAGCTTATGATGGTTAGATTAGGACATGTTTCAATTAGCACACAGTATGATAGCATGTTTGCATCATTCATCTGTCTTGCATGCATCGAGCTCGGTGCATCATACTAATTGCATTTGTATTTCAAATTCCAAATTGAATATGTGCTAGCTGTAGCATCATCATATGCCATCTTAGAATAGCCGAGCCTATCTTAGCTGCATTTTGCATGTGTTGCATTAGGCATTTCTGTATAGTTAGGATCATGCATGGATTTCTAGCATAGCTTCTGTTTTGGCTTGGAGTACTCGGTAAGTTTTATGCTTTAGCATCCTTACATGCGTGTGAGTGACTGCCATGATAGCATGCTTACCATGAGGCTAATTGCTTATATGATATAACTGCCTGAATACCTGTGGGTGAAGGTTGGGTAATTTGAATTGGAACAATTCGTCAATTGCGAGTTTTAAGCCCACTTGAGAGTGGCAAAACCATGTTTTCTAAGCCCACCTGAGGGTGGCAAATCCACATTTTAGCCTACTTGCGAGTAGCAAACCGCTTTAAAAAAAACAAACATGAGATATTTTGTTCCAATTCAGGCGATCTAGTCTATACTTGTATGCTGTGCACATCACATAGTAAATCTAGGCTAATAACTGGAATAAGAACGCATAATGTTTTCAAAACTAGATATCATGGTTAGTAGAGGCCGATCTTTGATTGGGCGAGCGGGGGTGCTCACGAAGTGACCTTCCCCAATCGTACCCAAGTTCCCGAGCCGAGGCAACTTTGGTGATGACGGACACGTGGCCTTAGGCAACGAGTCAGGGTTTCCTAAATTTCCCAAAATAAAATATTTAGGTAGCGACTTTGTATCTGGCAAAGCAGTCCATGTTTAGCACTTTTTTCAAAAAAATTGTTTACAAAAACGATTTGCCGGATTTGGACTCTTCGATGATTTCATCGGTCTTGCATTGCACTCTGCGAGATTAGATACAGGGCCGTGACATTGAGTCCTAAACTGTAGTGAGCCCAATGAACAAAACCGGGGGGGGGGGTTCCCTCCTGGGACGTTCGGGGATGTCTACAGGCCTCCTCAAGCAAAGAGGAGAAGAATGAACCATGAGCTTGGTTTGGAGAAAAGAAAACCGATCAGTGGACAAGGGCTTAGTAAGAATGTCAGCAATTTGATCCACTGAAGAAACATGCTAAACAATAACTAGTTTGGCAACAACTTGCTCCCAAATGTAATGATAATCCACAAGAATATGCTTCGACCGGGCATGAAAGACTGGGTTAGAAGCAAGAGTGATAGCAGATAGATTGTTACACCAGAGTGCAGGAGTAGATGAAAGAAGATGTAATTCATGGAGAAGCATGCGAAGCCATGCTAACTCAACAGCAGCTTGAGCAAGAGCTCGCTTCAGTGGAGGAACGTGAGACTGTGCACTGTTTCTTTGCAGTCCAAGAAACAAGATTGGAACCAAGAAAAACATAGTAACTAGCGGTTGATTTGCGATCTATGACACACCCAGCCCAATCCGAATCGGAGTAAGCATGAAGATCTAAAGAACTAGGAGCAAATTGTAAACCATAATCAAAAGTCCCTTGAAGATATTGCAAAAGCCACTTAACAGCATTGAAATGAGCCACAATAGGTGCCTGTATGAATTGGCAAGCATAATTCACAACAAATGAGAGATCAAGGCGAGTAATAGTAAGATACTGTAAAGCCCCAACAATACTTCTGTACAGATTTGGTTGAGAAAAAAGAATGAGAGTATCACTGGGAGGAGAAGACTTAGTGGCCATAGGAGAAGCATGGGACTTGCAGTTGGTCATGCCTGCCTTAGCAAGGATCTCAAGAGCATATTTTTGTTGAGATAAAAATAGGCCATTAAAAGTGGAGTGAACAGAAATACCAAGAAAGTAAACAAGATTGCCCAAATCCTTCATAGAAAAAACTGAGTGCATATGCTGGACTAAAGAGTCAATTTGCTTAGAATCATTACTAGCAATAAGAATGTCATCCATATACCAACAACAACATAATCGAGTGAGAAGAAGAGTGAATGAAAAGAGAGGAATCGCATTTGCTATTGACAAAACCAGAAGAAAGAAGGAAAATGTGAAATACCAATCTCTTGGAGCTTGTTTTAAGCCATACAAGGCCTTAATTAATTTGCAGACATGAGAAGGAAATTTAGAATCTTCAAACCCAGGTGGCTGAACCATATAAACTTCCTCTTCAAGCACACCATGCAAAAAGGTATTAGAAATATCCAACTGTTTGATTTGCCAATTAAAATGAAGAGCTAGACTGAGAAATACTCGAATGGTAGGCTGCTTAGCAACAAGGCTAAATGTTTCATGATAATCAATGCCTTCCTCTTGCAAATAGCCTTTAGTAATAAGTCTGGCTTTATGTTGCGCAATTATCCTATCATAATTTTTCTTAAAATGAAAAACCCATTTACAACCAATAGCTTGCTTGTGAGATGGCAGAGGATCTAAAGTCCAAGTTGGTTGTCTGTGCAAAGCTTGAAATTCATCATTCATAGCTTGAGTCCAAGCTAGAGTTTGAAGGGCTTCAGTATGAGAATGAGGTTCAACAAGAGATAGATCAGAAAAAAAGGCAACAGAGAGAAATGAGAAGCCTTAGAGCGAGTAACTATAGGATGTTGGTTAATAGGAGGAGCTGGTGTGGGAACTGAATAATAAAATGGTCGAAGATCAACAACGAGAGAACTAATAAGAAGAGTGGTAGGTAAGGCATAAGGCATAAGGCGTGACAATAGGATAGATAGGACCTGAGACAAGTGATGAAGCAGTCATAGCAGGAGCTATATTAGAAACTATGACTGAGACAGGAGTAACTCTATTAAAAGCTAGATCTGTAGAAGGAGGACAAGACAAGACAAGTGCAACAGCTTTAGTTGAACCAGGAACAATAGGAACTGCAGGTTCTGCACCAGCAACAGTAGAAACAATAGGTTTTGAACCAATAACAGCTGGAGCTGCATAAGACATAGCAGCAGCAGTTGTAGGGGAAACAACAACAGGAGCATTGTAAATAACAACATTCGGCTGAGCTGGAACAAAAGAGAGACTAAACCAGAAGAAAGAATGAAGCTAAGGAAAGGTAGGAATAGGACTAGAGGAAAGAGAAGATGGAACATGAGTGACTAAAGGAAACAAAGTTTCATAAAAAATAACATGTCTTGACAAATAGACCTTTCCTGTAACAGGATCCAAACATCTAGAGCCTTTCAAGGAAGGATGACAGCCAATGAAAATACAAGGCAAGGAACTAGATTGAAGTTTATGAGAATTATAAGGCTTAAGCTAAGGAAAACATCTACAACCAAAGCTCCTGAGAAAGGAAAAATCAGGGGCTTGATGAAACAAGACTTCGAAAGGAGTTTGATAATGTAACTTGGAACTAGGGAGTCAATTAACAAGAAACACAGTTGTTGCCAAAGCATCAAATCAGTAAGAAAATGGAAGAGCAGATTGATGATTAAGAACAATGGTGGTACTAATAAGATGTCTATGCTTTCTCTCTGCAACTCCATTTTGAGGAGGAGTATGAGGACAAGAAATATGATGCAAAATACCATGATTTTTAAGAAATAATTCAAATTGATTGCTAGTGAACTCACCACCACCATTAGTGCGAAAATTTTTAAGACTAGCCTAAAATTGATTTTCAACAAACAGTTTGAATTCTTGAAATTTAAAGAACACTTCACTTTTGTAACACATAGGATAAATCCAAGTAAATTTACTGAATTCATTTATGAAGAGAACATAGTATTTAACACTAGAATTAGAAGATGAGAAAGGACCCCAAACATCACTATGAATTAGTGACAAAGGTTTATTCACAGTCGAATTAGACAAAGTGAAAGGTAATCTATGACTCCTGACCACAGCACAATGAGTACACAAATGAGTTTTATTACAATCAGAAGAAACAGATAAACTAAAATGCTTCAACAGAACTTGCATCTTTTAAGAAGAGGGATGACCAAGTTTAGTATGCCATGTTGTAGGAGAGACGGAACCAGCAACAAAGAAAGCATGGGAAGAGGATGGTATAGGTGATGAAGATGGAGGCAAACTAGAAGGCAACTGATAAAAACCATGACAATGAACACCCCTATAGAGAGGTTTCTTGGTGGTCTTGTCCCGAATCACAAAGGATTGATCATCAAATGTGATAATGCAATGATTATCAAAAGTTAACTGATACACGGAAAGTAGATTAGAAGAGATGGAGGGAACATGAAGAATATTGTTGAGTTTGAAAGGAAATGAAGGAGTAGGAATGATACCTTGACCAGTGTGTTAAATAGGAATGGATTGACCTTTGCCAATAGTAACCTGATCTGAACCATAATATGGTTGATATTGTTGACAATGACTCAGATCATGAGTCACATGAGAGGTTGCAGCTGAATCAACATACCAATTAGGAGATGAAGAAGGTGAAGAAGAAGAAGCCACAAAAGCTGTCTGAGATAGAGCTGATGAAGGCCGGAAAGAGGTATCCATTCTATACCAACAGTTGAGAGCAGTATGATTAGGCTTGCCACAAATCTGACACATCAAGGAAGAAGCTTGAGATGGAGAAAACTGCTGAGAATATTTTTTACCACCACCTCTTTGAGGTTGAGAACCATGATAAGATCGACTACCTCTATGACCTTCTCCTATTGAATAAGAGGACCTGTTGCCTCGAAAACCAGAAAACTGAGAGGACTGAGATTTGGAAGGAACTGGCTCCTTCATTGTGGCAAAGACAACTGTAAGATCTGAGGATGAAGAAGTGTGAGTAGGAAATTTAACATGTAAAGCCTTTGAACACAACAGAGAAGAGAGATCATCCATAGAAATTAGTTCAACTCGAGCTCGAATGGTAGTCTTCAAGGCATTCTATTCAGCCGGAAGATCATTCAGAGCAATAAAAACCAGATCTTCATCTGGTATAGGCAAAGAGGCAAGAGCCAATTGATCTGAAATAGCTTTGAGTTAAAGAAGATAGGCTTCCATTGAAGATGATTTCTTTAAGATATTGTTCAACTGATTCTTGAGTTGGTGTATATGAGAACGAGAGAGATGAGTGAATTTCTTGGCAAGAAGCAACTAGACTTCTCTGCAAGTTGAGCACTCAAGAACTAATGTAAACACAGATAGAGTAAGAGTTGCTATAATACAACTGAGCAAATGAGAGTCTATCTGTTGCCATTTGTAGAAATCGGAGTTACTCACATTGTTTCACTCGAATCAGGCACCAATTCAAAAAAACATGCGACAAAGCCATCCACAAAACTCAACAGGTTTGTAGCACGAAGTATATTTTGGAATTGATTCTTCCATATAATGTAATTAGATGAATCTAATTTGATAGTAACAAAAGATTTCAGATTAGAAATCAAGAGTGTGAGATTAGGAAGAAGAGTATTTGATGAATCCTCTATAAACGCCATTGAAGGACCTCGAAGAAAGCTTAGCTCGTTAAAGCAAAAGCTTTGATACCATGAAGAAGATGTGAAATTTCTATTTTCAATGAATCAATGATATAAAACAACTCTGTTTATATACATAAGAAGAAGATCATAACTACTTATATCTATTCTATATCTAACATACTCTAACAGACTCAACTACTATAACAAGATACAGTTATGGAAAACTAATGTTATGCTACTTTGCAGTCTCATAAGTCTTGCTACTCCACTTTATCAGATACACTTGAGGACAGCTCCATAACCTTATCAATAATCACTTCAAAAGTGAATTCTACTTCCATTCCCCCACAACAACCAAAGTGTCCTCCATGAAGATACTCAAAAGTTGAGGATTTAATTGACCAATGTTAAGAATTTCACTCCAGATTTTTTAGCAATTGCCAGTAATAGATAAAGATGGAAGCCATTTCCCACCAAGTGAATAATACTTGCTACACACTACTCTCTTCCATAAAATATTTGATTCAAACCCAAATCTCCACCTCCATTTAGCCAATACGCAATCATTCATATCTTAGATTCTCCTATTACCCAAACCCCTATTCTCTTTGCTTTTGGCAACCTCAGGCCAACTAACTAGGTGGATCTTTCTCTTCAAGTTAGAACCTTCCAAAGGAAATTTACTTGAACCCTATCAATAGCCTTGGCTACAGATATAGGCATCTTAAAGATAGATAAGTAGTAAATGGGCAAACCAGATAGCACAGACTTTATGAGGGTCAACCTCCCACCAAATAATAGAAGTTTCTTCTTCCAAGAAGCTAATCTAGCTTTACACTTACCAAGAACATGCTTCCAAGTTTTCTTCAACCTAGGACTAGCCCCTAAAGGCAGATCGAGATAAGTCAATGAAAGCTTCTGACATCTGCAATGAAGCCTTACTGCAGACTCCTCCACCTTATTTTTTAGACTCCAATACTACACACGAAACTCTTGTGGAAATTAATC
Organism: Camellia sinensis; assembly: GCF_055761805.1. Lineage (NCBI taxonomy): Eukaryota > Viridiplantae > Streptophyta > Magnoliopsida > Ericales > Theaceae > Camellia > Camellia sinensis. The sequence continues at coordinate 44,191,997 of NC_138969.1, read as the reverse complement.
TTCAAGCCTGAAACTAGTTCAAAACACCTTACTCTCCTTTTAACTACTATGATTTCCTTCATATCCTTTTTTGGTAATGTCTCATACATTTGCTAACTTAGAGGAGTACAGCATACATCAATAGAGAAATCTATCATACACAACCCCTATCATATGCAACCATAGTTATGCCTTTTTCTCTTTTAATTATGATCAATTTTCTTATTTAGTTATGATATTATTTTAGTTATAACTCATGAGATCTTTGATTATGTCTCATGTGGTGTTTGGTTATATTTTTTATGAGGCAAACTTCACTTTATCCCCCTATGATTTGGGTCGAGTGCATATTACCCCCCTAACATTTAAAAATCACCACATAACGCCCATGTGATTTGTGGACTAAAACACACAATTAACATTTCCGTCCAAGATAACAGACTATGAGAGCCACGCGCCTCTGTGGAGAGTAAGTCAATTTTTAAGACAAAAATACCCTTTTTACATCTTTAAATTTACCAAAGATGTCATTATTTTTCTCCTCTCCTTATTTATATTGTTTCTCTCTCTACTCTTGCAATTAATCATTGAACTAGATATATATATATATATGTATATATTAATGCTATCATTTTTCAGAACAAAGATTAATATCAATTGTTTGAGAACAAAACCCACAATCATAATGCTTGTTGATTCATTAAACCCTTGGTGTAAGGTTTGCATGGTCTTAATTTATAGTTCAGAATGCCTATTGTTCAAAAATGAGTGTTCAATGATTAACAATCATATATATATATATATATATATATACATACACCAAATGCAAACACAAAATGATTTTTTTTAAACATAATGCAAATATATATATATATATATATATAAAATATGAGCATACAAAGTTTTTTTCTTTTCAATCTTCACTGTACATCTACACATGAATGTGTGTGTGTGTGTGTATAAAATATAATTTTAGGGATTTTGATGAACTAGATGATTTGGTGATGTTTGATGAATCAGAAATTCAAAATGTATTCTTTGACTCATTGTTCATATATATGTATGTGTGTGTGTGTGTAAAATATAATTTTGGGAATGTTTGATGAACCGGATGATTTGATGATGTGTTTAATGAATTGAAAATTCAAAATTATGTTCTTTAATTTTAGTTTCTTTACTGTGTATATATATATATATATATATATTTATGTAAACTATAATTTTTGTTATGTTTGATGAATAAAAAATTCAACTGTTTGAACAATTGCCAGAAGGAAATAGGAAGGGTGGGGCTTGCTGAAAATGATTTCTGGAGGCAAAAATGAGGTGAAGTGGGGGACTGCCCGAGAGGAAGAAGAATGGTGTGGGTTTCGCAGAAAAGGGAGGCTGCCGGTGTTTCTCTGTTCTCTTAGATTGGGAAACATTATTAAGAGAGAGAAAGAAAAGAAGAAGAAGAAGATGATGATGATGAAGATGAAGATTTTTTTTTTTTTTTTATCAACAAAAAAGAGACTTTATTGATGTAAGGATCAAGAACAAGGTACAAAACATAATACACCAATAAAGAAAAGGGAAATGCAAGAGCATCACAATGAGTTAAATGATCCCAACTAGGTTGGCACCAAGAAGCCTATCCTATCATTTGCTAGTACCCCAGAGTTTGTGAGAAACCAATGAGAAAGGAAAAAAAAAAGACCAAAACACCACAGAGCTGAACAGGATGGACCAGCAAATTAGACTAACACATACCTGAGACAAAACACCCAACCCAAACCAGATAACATCACAGCAGCAGCAATCAAAACACCCAAATTCATCACAGCAGCATAACTAACCAGCATCAAGCATAACAGATATCATCATAGCAACAGCAATCAAACCACCCAAATTCATCACAGCAACACAACAGAACAGCACAAAATAGAACCAAAACACTGCATTGTTGGTCAGCAAACCAACAAAGCAGACATCAGCAATAGTAGCAATGCCTCAGATCATTTTGTATACCAGATAATCATAAAACAAAGAGATAGAGCAATCAGAAGGAACATACCAGACAGAATCAACTGAAATCACTACCATTTCTTATGCAAAACAAACAAGACTCAACTAGATAGACTCTCATAACAGATACACACTCAACCACCAATCCTCGGGCAGAACTTGACCTGCTACAAGTTGTACACCAGATCATTTACAGAAGCTGCCACCTGTGGTGGCGATACCTTAGTCCACAAAGCTACTCAAACTTTCACAATGTCGCATAGAGCTTCAAAATCTGGTTGTAACCCATTGAAAACACACTCGTTTCTATGCCTTCAAGTAGACCAAAGAGCTGTCATATGAATGGCCATCCAAATTTTCTTCTCCAATTTTGACATTCTACACCCATACCACCACTGCAGCAGTCCATCTACAGAACCTAGCATGACCTACTAAAAACCCCACCATCTCACAATGTTTGACCAAAGCCTCCAAACAAAAGGACATACAAGAAGAATATGCTCCATGGTTTCAACATCATTATGGCAGAACACACATTTAAGATTGACACTCCCATCAAGTATACCAATTCTGTGAAGAAAATAGGAAGTTTTGACCTTACCAAGCCATGTCAACCATCCAAAAAATTGTACTTTAGGAGGAGAAAAATTATTCCATATAGAGCCTGCCATTGCCATAACTGGACCAATCCATTTATATGCTGATGCTACACTAACAGTCCAGATGACTCTATTGTCCATTTCAATACATCTGGTTTTTCACTACAAAGATTTGGTGCACTCCTGAGCAAACAAACTAATCTAAGTACTTCCTCCTCCTCCCATGCTAACAAAGATCTTCTAAACTCAAGGTTCCAATCATCAGCTACACCTTTATTCTCAAAAAACACCCTTACCACCCCATGCTTATTATTAGATAGAGAGAAGAGTATAGGGAATTCCTCCTTTAAACACACATTATCAATCCACTTGTCCAACCAAAAGTGAACTCTACTCCCATCTCCCAAAGCTATCAGAGAATTATGAATATAGAAATTATGCAAGTCTGGATTCAACAAAGCTACATTAATCATATCAGTCCAGATCTTAGAACCTCTACCTTCCAAAGTTGGCAACCATTTCCCATATTGAACATTATATTTTGCGCAGATCACTTTTTTCCAGAGTGTGATTCTCAGCTCCAAACCTCCACCACCATTTTAGCAACAAGCAGTCATTGAATGTTCTAATCATCCTCAACCCCGAACCACCTAGATTCTTATTCTTTGTAATCACCTCCCAACGGACTAAATGCACTTTTCTTCTAGGGTCTGATCCACCCCACAAGAAAGCTGATTGTATTTTCTTAATCTCCTTAGCCACTCCAACAGGAATCTTGAACAATGATAAATAGTAAACAAGCAGATTGGACAAAACTGACTTGATTAAAGTTAATCTCCCGGCAAAAAAAAAGTAGTCTTCTCTTCCAATTAGCCAATTTCTACTTGAATTTGATAAGAACAGGTTTCTAAGTACTTCTCCTACTTGGGTTTACCCCCAAAGGCAAACCTAAATACATTATAGGTAGCTTTTGATAAAGGCAATTTAGATTAAAGGCAAACTCTTGCAATAGTCCATCATCAACCCTAACACCACAAATGGCACTCTTGTGGTAATTTATTTTCAGCCCCGAAGCCATCTCAAAGCATCTTAAGATTCTTTTAATATTACAAACTTCTTCCTTCTTAGCTTCACAAAACAAAATCGTGTCATCCGCAAATTGCAAATGAGTTACTCTTAAGCCATTTGACCCCACCTCTGCCCCATTAATTAAATTTAACTATTTTGCCCTACTCAGCAATATATTAAGGCCCTTTGCTACAATGTTGAATAAAAACGGTGACAATGGGTCACCTTGACGAAGGTCCCTTTGTGGGCAAAATTCAGGTGTTGGTGGAGATGAAAATAAAGATGAAGATGAAAATGAGGGTATAACCGTCAATTTATAACTTTTGTTAACAAAAGTTAGTGTGCACTTCAATCCAATAATCACATGGGGGTTATGTGGTGATTTCTAAATGTCAGAGGGGTAATCCGCATCCAGCCCAAACCACAGAGGGTAAAGTGAAGTTTGCTCTTTTTTTTTTTTTAATTATGACTCAAAAAATATAAAGTTATACTTTTTTTTTTCTTTAGTTATAAGATGCATATGATACATACATTTTAAATGTGTGTGTGTAACATAGTCTTTCCTTACATAAATACATAACGAAATACATAAAGAAGAAGCATATCATATTAGAAGAGAAATGGAGATGTAGAGATGAGAGAAAGTATTAGGTAGGAATAAAGGTTTAGATGACGAAATTGCAAGTTGGGTAGCGGTTTTGAGTAAAGGGAAATGATCGAGGAGATCACAAAAAATGAGAAGCTGCAGAGGTCTTCTTTGTCATTGGCGTTGTAAGCGAGATGTCTTTTTTTCCATCATAATCGTCAAAATCGTAGCCAATATAATGTGTGCTAGAACATAGAAAAGATAAGAGACAAATAAGAGCACTAGCTAGACAAAGTTAGATGCGGGAGTTGCCATAGGGTAAGGGATGGAATTGTTAGAGTGAGAGTTGGCAAAAGAGGTAACGTAAGAGAGGAAGTTGTTAGAAAAATTAGGGAGTTGCACATATGAGGGATTGAATAAGAGGAGATGAAAGTATGGAAACATGATTTCAAACTAGTAAAAACACATTATTTTGTTTTCATTTGTTTTCTTTTATAAATCATAAGGGGTTGCCTTGGTGGTCAAGACTTGTAACTCGGGGATGTGCTTCTCCAAAGTCTCAAGTTCAAAATTTCCTAAATGCAAATAATTTTTTAGGACTACTCCATACGGCACTTTGCCATGGCTTTATATTGAAAAATTTATCAATTACAATGACTTGTGAAATTTCTTAGTTTAGGCACAAAAAAGTTGTTAATTGAGAAATTTCTGAGTTAAGCACACTAAAGTTGGTCATTGAGAAATTTCTCAATTATACACAAACAATTGTGAAATTTCTCAGTTACATGCAAAAAATGCCTCTCTTTATCGATCGATTGAATGTACCAAAGTAAAGAATCAAAAAATTACATTACAGCACACATACAAAAATCCACGTTGTGTCAAAGGGTGCAATATACTAAGCTCTCATCTCTTCCACTAAGGACATGGCCAACACATTACAAACCAAACCTTAACTAAAAACTAATTTAAGTCTTAATTCTTGCTCTTGTTGAAGTACAAAAAACAATCTTCCATGCTCCATTTTATTCTACCAAGTCTCTCTATAGACTATGTATATGTATATGTGTATATATATATATGTGTGTGTGTGTGTGTATTGCAGTAGCTTGAGGGCCCGTTTGTTTTGGGAGATAGAATGGAGGGGATTGATAGTGAGGGGATTAATAGTGAGGGGATTGTTAGTGAGGGGATTGATAGTGAGGGGATTAATAGTGAGGGGATTGATAGTGAGGGGATTAATAATGAGGAATTGTTAAATTATTTTTATATAAAATAATAAAACAAATAAAAAAATATAAAAAATTAAACATTATATTTAAAAAAAAATTCCCAATATATAAAAAATAAAAAAATTTCTAATCCCCTCACTATTTTCTAATACCATCTCTACCTCCTCCTTACCAATCCCCCTTCCAAGGGTATTAGCAATACCAAGGGACTAATAGTCCCAACCCTTTCTCTGCAAACAAACAGGGACTTTAGTAATACCTTGGTATTACTAGTCCCAATACCCTCCCTATAGCCCAAAACAAACGGGGCCTGAGTATGAACTATTGCAATGTTGTCCTAAATATGGTTTAGTAGCTTCTTAATGTTCCCGATAAAAGCCAAACTCGCAGGACCAGAACCTTTAGCCACCCCTTATTCAGATACTCATTCAATCTCAAATGAAAACTTTGTGGGGTTTTTTCTTCTTTTGTTTTGGAATTAGAAAACAAGGGATTTATTAATTTGAGAAATTACATCAGCTTAATCAGGACTGCACATAAAGATTCATAAACCAAACCAAGATAAACCAAGCCTTAAGTCTCATCAAATGGGGTTGATTACATGAATCTTTGTTCTCCATTCGACTCTATCGAAAGCCATTTCGTTATTCAAATTAAGGAGGTTCGTATTTCTATTTACTACACTAGCACATGTTAATTTAGATCTGTCCCTTCTTCTAACACTTCCATTTATCATTACTGTATCGCATCTCTTCGCTACTATATTTCGTCAATATAGTGATGATGCATAATGTATTCATAAGATTTAGTTACATAGTGAAAATGACTATCACATAAAATGTTTAAATAAAAAGATTTTGAAAATAAATAAATATTTCCCAAAACCTTAGTTGCTTATCAATAGCATTAGAAATTACAAAGTTTAGCATGACCAACCAAATCAACAAGAATAACTCACATTCAAATGAGAAATGTCTAAATCCCCCTCTCTTCTATACCACATTACCACTATACCTTTTCCCACCTTAGACCAAAAAAACAAAAATCTTGACAAGGGAAAAAAGAGAAAATTGCAAATAATTAATAGCCCCACTCAACCCCAAGTTTACCAACCTAAAAGCAAATACGCACTAGAAATGTCATGCAGTATATACACATACAAAGAGGAGACCAAACTCACTAAACCCCCAAAGTTCATTCTTCAACACTGTGCAGTTGATGATGATGATGATGATGATGATGATGAAGCCAAACCTGGGTTGATGACTGATGAGACGAGGAGGATCCGAGGTTCCTCTCAGAGCAAATGGGCTTTCTCAACCTTTGATACTAAAAAATTATAGGCTGAGCTGAATTCTTTGCAGCTGACATGATCGCTCCGATCCAAACTCCTCTCTCACCAATGCTGCCATTCCACGAGAAAAAAATTCTTGTTTTTTCGGTAATTCCATCCCCACTGTGGCCATAAAATTCACTACAAAGAGAAGTAATGAAACCCAAAAAAAAAAAAAAAAAAAAAAAAAAAAAAAAAATTGAAATAAAATAAAATAAAAGGGAGATCAAGTAAAAGAAACCATAAAGTTTGATTTGCTAGATCAGAGAAGGGACTGAGGACCCAATATTTGCAGGATCAATCCAATTCCAATAAAGAGATGGATCGGACGGGTTGATCTGTTCGATCTGATTCTGGACATTAACATTCCAATCCAACCTGTTTTGGCTTTCCTCCATTTTCATTTCCTTCATAATTATACCAGCTTCATCGCTAACCGGCATTGGCAAATCTTCATAAGGTACTAATCCTTGAAAACCGTTAGCTTCCCGAAGATCCTTCAAGCCATTGGAGACAAATTTCTGTTGAAGTCTTGAAGAAGCTAACAAAGAAGCCATAGTCGAAGAAGCCGAAGATCCAAACATGGAATAGCTTTGGAGAAGTGAATTTGAATTAGCATTACCAACTTGTTGGATTTGCTTATTTGGATCAAACCCGTTTCGGTAATCGTTGTTTTGAACAGCACTGACCATAAGTCCAGATGAAAACCCTAATCCAAGAGCATTCAACTGAGGCTGAAGATCAAACCCAGAAACAGTATCAACATTTGAAACCCTAGAACTTGAATTGAACCTAGGGTATGGAAGAGTGAGCTCAGAAGGGTTAGTGGGTAATCCATAAAACAACGGATTAATAGGGTTTGAGGATGAAGATATGTCGATCTGAGTTTGAACATTAGGGTTTGCAGATGGAACATTACGGTTTGATGATGAAGAAGAAGGTGCATCAATGGCTGAAGCTGAGGAGGGTGCTCTCTTGACCCTTTTGTTCTTTCGACACCCGCCACCGACCGGAACGTTTCGTAGGGTTCCACCTCTGGTCCAGTAACGCTTACAAGCTTTGCAGAAGTGTCTTGGCTGAGACAAACTGTAATTGTTGTAGTAACAGAACTTGGTGTTTGATGAATCACAGCGAGGACACCTGAGGGCTTGATGAATTTGGATTTGGCTTTGGTCTTGGATTGGTTTCTCCATAACCCTACTTGTTGAGGAAATCAAAATGTTCTCATCTATCTGATTCTGCAGCAAAGAGAGAGAAGAAAGAGAGGTTATGGGTGTGTTTTAGGGTAAAAATAACAACACAAGATAGAGATTCTAATTCCAAAAGCTAGAAAACAAAATGGGGTCATGTTTTGTGCCTAATAATTGAGAGAGAGAGAGAGAGAGAGAGAGAGGAATGAACCTGTGGCCATTCGTTGGTAGTTGAAGAGATGAGTAGCATCTTCTCACAGTTACCCAACATATTTTCTTGTCTCTGAAAGGAATCGTTGGAAACAAAGAGTAAACAGACAAAGAACAGGTGGAGACGTGGGTGGGTCATTCTTGATGGGCTTGAAGTAGAGGGAATTGGCAAGAGACAGTGGTGATGTAAAAACTTTAAAAATAATAATAATAATAATATATAATTTATATACAAAATAATTTATTTGGAGATTTACTATTTTAAAACAGTGTCCTACAAATAATATTTAATTATAAAATATCACTATCATCTTATTTCAGTGAAAATTTTTGTTAAAAAATCTTTAAAAAATAGTGGTCATATGTACTTAGTTTGAATTTTAAAATTTTATTTTTTAATATTTATTTTTGTCAAATTAATTTCTATTTTTTCAAAAAAAATTCAAAAAATGAAACCAAACATGGCCAGTAATCTTTGCAAGATAATTTTGTTATTGATTGGAATAATAATATATAAATAAAAATATATTATACAAAAAAAATCTATACAGCACCGGTCACCTCATCCAACACTTTCTCCGGCCACTGCCAACCACATTCCACGAGCAAAAATCACCTTAAGCCACCAACTTTTGCTAAAAACTATTTTTAGCCACCACCGCACGCGGCCAGCAGACACTTTTGGCAACCATCAACTAGAAGTGGCCACCACCTCTTGAAATCACCTCCAAACACTATCTTTAAATGTCGTTTTTGACCATTGATAATTATATTCAACCATCACTACTCACTAAATTATATTCGGTTATTTTAAATCAAAAGGCACATGCATCAAAGTGGATCACAATTTTAAAATTCATAAATTATTTTCCTATTATTTTATTTTTAATTTGGCAGGGTGGGTATGGTTAACATGAAACAAGATTAATTTTTTATTCGAAAAGAAAAAAAGAAAAGGATGGAAACAAAAATCAAAGACATGCACATTCTTTTTAGTATCCAAGAACATGACAGAGAGGTAAAGTATGTCACAGATGAATCTGGAGGGGTCCAAGAAAGAAAGAGAACATTTACATGACATTGCAGACCCTTACAACATCACTACGTTAACTTATACATACATACATATTCCTTTTTCCTGTGTTAAATTAGATTAGACCAGAAGAGATAGAAAAATAGATTGAAGAGAGAGAGAGAGCGAGGTGGAATCCCCAGAACCCAATACCCGAGGCTGTAAATCCGGCATATATATATTTTTTTAATTAGGATATTCTTGGTCAATTTATGCCCATTAGACTAATCTTTACGGCCCAAATAAGTCTTCTTCCGAAATAGGACTAACGCCCTGCTATCTGTGACCCCAAGATATGTATCTGTTAACTAGGAGATTGAAACTTAAAACCTCAGAGGGAGCAAACATCAAGACCCAATCGTCACCCACTGAACCAATCACCCACTGATTAATCCGGCATATCCCACTTCTCACTTTCTCTAAAGTTATATAATCATAATTATAGTAATATTGTACGGAAAATAACTGCTCAGTGTTAGTTTGTAAAATTAATTTTAAATTAATGATAAAATTTATAAATTTTAATCATTAATTTTATAAATTTTTTCATGAATAATTAATTATTTTTAAATAATTTTTATGAGTATTAATTTAAACAATTAATTTTCACCAATCAAAAAAAAATATTGACAAATAATTTCCCCAGTATTATATACCCACTAATAATATTAACATCTATGTTACAAACGCAATGAAAAAAAAGGGTGTATCATGTCCATTTAATAGAATGTAGAGTGATTACAAATACTTTTTTTTTTTGGATAAAAAAAATATATATTTGTGTCACAAAAATTTCCGTGTGTAATTTTTTTATCTTTTTAAAGTTCAGTGATACGGTGACTCCAACATTTTAGTACGTGGCATTATGAGCCTTCATAATAATTGCTTCTCTACAACAAATTCCACTTCATATTTGTTAGAATTTGTTTCATATCTCATCAATATAAACGGAAGCACATTATGCACAATTTTTTTTAAAAAAAATCACACACAAAGTTATGTAGTTCGGCACCAATTTTTTTTTGATCAGCAAAAAAAGATACTTCATTGATGTAAAGACTAGTACAAGGTACGAAAGAATTACACCAATAAAGAAAAGAGGAGTGCATAGCACCCCAAAGTTGGTGAGAAACCAACGAGAGAGACAGACCAAAAACCAAACCAATGCTGCAGGCAGAGAACCAACCAGGCTGCACAAATTATCTATATATGCAGGAAAGCAATTCGACTATAAATAAATAGGCAATACATATGAGATCGAACCCTATACTCAAAGATAATGGTATTTTTTTTCTCACTCCTTAATTACGCTTCTATTTTTTCCTCATCTCAATCTCACCAAAAACCTATATATCTTGCTTCGCTATTTATAATAGTTTACTCATAAGAAACTTAATTCTATATGATTAGTTAACTGAATCCTATACATATTTAATTTCTTACTATATTCTAAATTCTACTATGGTAACTCAAATACATATATAAATCAACTCAAATTGTATAGAACCACAACTATCATATGGACTAATCCTAATATTATTTATCTATCTGATCATGATCCAATGCTCCTTTGATGGGTTATCATCCAGTGCTACAATAACATGATTATTGATACATGGTTAATGCAAATCATCCACTAGTGTTCATTTTCTCCATTCTATTAGTTAGGGATTATAAAATTAAAGAAATAAAGACTGTGTTCGATCTGAATAAGATCTAATGTATGATATTTACCAGATTTGTCATGCTAAAATAGAAACTCAACGCATTTTATAATACATTTGGTATAGTTGGTGTGTGTGTGAATAAAATTTTGGGTGGTGCATGACACAGCACCTTGGTGATAGAGAAGCAATATAAGAAAGATGTGATGCTACTTTTGCAGAAAATTATCCACTTGTTCTCTCTATATACAATTATATTATTGTATATACGTAGTGAAAATTCCAAGAGAGAGGGACAAGAGAGAGCATGTGGTAGTGCACATCTCTCAGACTGAAACATGGTGAGGCCATGCTTTATTCCCAAAGCTCTTTGTTGTGTGCAAACTTCTTCTTCTTTTTCAGCTTCCACCTCCCTTGGTTTGGAGGAAAAAATCCTTTCTATACCTAAAAAATAAGCACTTTAAACAGAGTGTATAATATATTTAAATTTGGTTTATTTTGAGGCATACATAGTATAAATTTAATCCCCTATATATTTTATTTTTGAGGTAATTTTTGAAATATAATCTTGGGGAAATTACAAAAATAAAATAAAATAGAATTTGACATTTATAACAAATTAAACCCTAAATTTTTAATTTTGTCAATTTAAATTCTAAATTTTTTTATCTATTTTCAATCTAAATCATTTGTATATTTTCATTAAGTAAAATTGACAAAAAATTTTATATTTTAGTTATTAAACTCAATTAAAAAGAGTTATTTGGACACTTTATGTATAACTACATTGAGGTTAATGACTAAAATACTCTTTTTCTGTCAGTTTTACTTGACAAAAATAGGTGAATGATTTAAATTGAAAACAAATTAAAAAATTAAGGTTTAAATTGATAAAATTAAAAACTCAAATTTTATTTTGTTATAAGACTCAAATACTGAAATTTTTTTTATATAATTATCCCAATAATCTTTTAGCGTCCTAGTATTATTTTATTTTATCAAAAGACAAGTTTTGTTTATTTATAAGAAGTTGGCTACACAACATGCGTAGCTATCCCACATTTGTCAAAAAAGAACAAAGGCGGCAAAAAAAACTGGGTGGATTTGGGTGAACCTTCAATGGTCTAATCTTATTTCTAAATATATATGTATATAACAAATTTTTAATTATCTAATAATGAGTGGTCATTTTCGAAAATATCTAACGAATACGTTAAAATTCTAAATACTTTAGAATTATTTTTACTTTGAAAACAATCATAAAATTGTTATGATTCCTAACTATTGTCGAATGAGTGTTTTTTTTTTTTTTTTTTGCTAGTCCAATGAGTGTTTGTTAAGACTAAAAAATTAGCATTTTAATACTGTTAGCACCATAAATCTGTAATTTTATTATTATTTATTTTTTATATAATTGTACGACATGTGACATCTTCCTACTCAATTGGAGGTTATGAGAAGTTATGAAATATGAAAAGATGATAGAGAATAAAATGGAGAACATAGACAATGAATGGGAGGTTAAAGGAAGTTATGAAGACATAGAGGGATATGTGGCATTGTGGGAATGAAGATGGAAGAGTGGGTAGTTTTAAGTGGTTATTAGGTAGTTATTGCTAGAAGTTTTTTCTATAAATATTTGTCTATAAATAGTCATTCATGGCTATATTGTAAAGAATCCAGAATTCAGATTAAAGACAATTGATTTCAATATGTCTTGTCATTTTTCTTATCTTAGGGGGTAGTTTAACATAGATTTATATTTCAAAACATTTGTTTTCAACATTTCCTTTTCAAAGCATTTAATGCACTTCCTTTTCGAAACATAGGAGTAAAGATAAGTAATTATTACTTTGATTGTTCCCTCAATCAACTTTCTCCGTCTCCCTCATTCTTCTTTTAATTTTTCTTTTCTCTACACTTTGACAATTTTGAAGTCCTCTTTGTTGAGGCAAAAGAACTGTCAACACAATCGCTTGATAATTGGCTTGAATTTAATTTGTAAAGATTTTTCAATCCTTGCTGACACGCTCGCATTTATGATATTTTTCTTCATAGAAAAAATAAGGCAACAAATACATACGTTATATATATATTCTCAGATACTTTTATATATTTCTATTAAATTTTTTTTTTACAATATACCAATATTAATGTTTAGTATTTTTCAATTATTATTAGCATGATCCATATATCTATCTATATCTGTACTATTGTATAAAGGTCATGCTATGGTACATAACCTCAAAAAATATGTATCATAAACAATTTATGACATTTGTGAAATTGATTATTGCAAATGTCATAACTAATATTTTTAAGATTATAATTTTAAAAAAAATCATAATTAAACACAATTTAACGAGGGGGTTGAACTTTGAACAAGATTCATATGGTATGGCTAGTGGAACAAATGTCAGTTAAATTTTTTTAAGAAAAAATTTAAAAATAAAATAAAAAAGTAAAGCAAATAATATTAGGGGAACAAAGGGATTTTGTAGTCTCCCAAGGGATTTTCTCATCCCCCAAACATCCCATCATTGTTATCCAATCTTGCACCTCTCTTCTTATTTAATTTTTGATCTTATGATAATTATTATAATATTTAATAACACAGTTCTTCACAATAATCTAATCACATTTCTTTAATTAAAATATACAGGGTTGTTAGCAAGGCACATTTGCTTAATGTAGGTGCCATTCTGGTACCACACCGTAAGGTGAGGTTTTGGTATCGCTCTTTCTGTAAAATAAAATAATAATAAAAATAAATTAATAAATAAAAATTGATGTATTTGATTTTTTTTTATTTTTTTTTTTAAAGAAATTTTTTGGATCTTTTGAAACTTGCTTTTTGGTTATTCCTATAATATTGTGAAACCCTTATAAGGATACAGTAGAATTTTTAAAAGTATTGAGAGTAAAATCATCATTTCATAAATTTGCTAAAAATATTACTTTTTCATGGAGAAACCATCCAAACAATCTTAATTATTTTGTAGTGTTTTGTTTGGGCTTGCGTACAATTTTGCTTGTTCTCAAATGCCAACCTAGTTCGGATACAGTTTCTAACCCATCATACACTTTTTCCATAGCTTGAGTTACTGATTTACTCCTTTTGGTTTGTACTGTGCGATTGTTTCATTAATAAAAAAAAATTTTGTTGACTAAGGGCTGATTTGAGGATTGGGTTAAAAATTGATTTTTTTAGTGTTTTTTTTACTTTTGTCTTTTTGTATGTAAAAAATTATAAGAAGTAATGTGACCCAAAATAAATTAAAAGCTAACTTTTTATTTGCTTCACAAATTGCCCCTAAGAAACGAATAAAAGGGCTTATTTACTTTTGATTTCTTTAATCCAAAAACTACTTTTTAACCTGATTTTTAACTCAAAATATCCCAAGTTAAGCCTAAAATTTAAAAGAAAACAAAATTTAACCTGATTTTCATATAAAAATTTCATCCAAAATAATATGATAATAGTATTTTTTTTAAGTTATGATAATTGATATTTTGGTTTGAAATGAAATGTCATAACAAAATATATCATTTTTGGACAAATTACGCTAGTAGCCCCTCTATTTTGGCATTTGTATCATTTTGGTCCTTATAATTTTAATTGGCTCGATTTTTACCCGAATTTATAAGTTTGTCTCAATTTAGTCTAATTGATTACAAATGTTAACATTTTTTAATAAGGGTTGGTTTGGCAACCTTTGAAAAATTCAAAAAGTCAAAAAGTTATTAAAAAAGTTAAAAAGTTATCACTATTCACTAAAAAAAATATTAAAAAATTAATATACAAATATTAAAATAAATTAACTTTTTGGCCCAAGATTGGTACTGATGTGATCAACTAGTCAGTGACAGAGAAAAAAAAAATTACAACTGGCCAATCACAAAATTGGATGGTAAAGTTGGGCCCGTGGGGGCCCACTATGGGTCCCGTTTTGATAATCTGAACCATTCAATATGTAGAACTCATCTAGTACTATATGTCTGCAAAAAAATCACGTCTATCGGATATCGCTAACTACATGATCAAATCAGTTTTGTATAAAAATGGATGGTGTTATAGTTAACAGTTAACAAAAAAACTAACACGATCATATAATTATCGATATCCAATTAACGTGATTTTTTACAAGCATATAGTACTCGACGAGTTCTACACATTGAATGGTTCTGATTAGAAAAAAGGGACTCATGGTGGGCCCCCACGGGCCAAACAATACCATCCAATCAAAGCCCGAGAAGGGGACAATATTTTCTCATCTACTCACCCAACCGACTCCACTGCCAATCCACTGTTAGTCCGTACGGCCTCCTATCCTATCTTCTCCTACACACTTACTTATATAATTTTTTAATACACATTTTTTCATAAAAAGTCAAAAAGTTAATCCAAACATCCATATTTTCTTCCTCAACTTTTTAGTCCAAAAAGATAAAAAGTACACTTATTTAAGACATTCTAAACAACTCCTAAAAAATATGTACATAAGTGATATGTGTCATATTTTTAGAAACAAAATTACAAACTTGGTCTACTTAGTAAGTTAATCTCAACCAATTTAGTAATTATTTTTTATATATAAAAAAAAACATTAACAATATTATTAATTGGACAAAATTGACACAAAATCTAAAATTAAGAGTCAAAATTGAGTCAATTAAAAGTATAGGGATTACAATGATATAAGGGGTAAATTATAGAGACTACTAGTGTAATTTGTCCATCATTTTCCAAAAAAATTAAAAATTAAAAATTATCTTCATATAAATTATGAATAATTTAGAGTTAGAGCTTTTTGGTGCCTCAAATCTCAACTCATTGATTACTAGTGAAGTAGGATGGCATAATGAATGAAGCTACTCAAGAACTGCATAATTAATTAGACTTGTTTCAAGAATCCATTGGGGGAGATGCTGCTTCTGTATTGGTTGTTGCTATTGATGGGTGACCAAACAAGGTATAGAGATGATGGAAGAGTTCATCTTTAGAGTTGTTTTTTGTTTGTTTTGTATGTTGGTTTGAGTCTCTACTTTGTTGTTTGTTATTTGGGATTTTTTTAGGTTAGTCCCTTGCCAACTCTAGTTGGTTTGTTTTGTATGTTGATTAGTATTTCTTTTCTTGTGAACACCTAATTAGGACGAGATTTGTTTAATTTGAGTTGTAATGGGTGTAGCATTCAATTGCATTAATAATATTATTTTTTTATTTTTTTATATTTTTTTGCTCAATAAAGAAAGGTTGAGGGAGTGATCAATGCATAATAATTTTCAGAATAAATTACAAAGGTTGTCTCTAAAATTTGCTTAAAATATGGATTATTCTCTATAATTTATAGTTTGAAAAATTACTAATACTCTCTTGTTCGAAATTTTTTATTTACCTTAATTAACTGGAAAAAAATGAATTATAACAGTTCTCCTAGATAATAATAAAATTACTTAAATTCTTGAGTAAAATAAATTTATGACATCATTAAAAGCTGTTAATTAACTTGATAGTTTATTAATAAAATTGGTCATTTGTTACGAAATTAGAAACTTTAAGAGGCGAGGTGTAATTTTCAGAATCACATACAATTCGTATTTTAAACAAATTTCAATAGATGTATTTAAAATTTATTCTAATTTTTATTGCTATGATCATAACAGGTTTTTATTTATTGAGGAGTCAGACGGGAAGAACTTAAGCAATCTAAGAACATAGGATGACACGATCTAGTAACAAATGATACACAACGAAAATCTGTAAACCTTCCCTCACAATAAACTTTAGGCAAGTTCAAATAATAGAATGAAAATACATATCAATATCACCAATACACAATCAATTAATATATCAATGAATAAATCTAGAGATCTGTTTATATGACTTGGACTACATAGCTAATCCTCCTAAGAATGCATGCATTGAGTGTGCATATATCTTAATAGAGAAAAATTATCACTACAAGAAAAATTACCTTTGACAATTAAATTTTTAGTCACCAAAAGTTCATTTTTAGTCGCCAAAAGTCGACTTTTTAGTTTCCCGACTAAAATTTTTAGTCGCCGCTTTTGTCGCGAATACATGGTCGCCGGAGGTATTGGTGACTAAAACTTTTTTAGTCGGCAAAAAACAGGTCTTTAGCGACTAATCCTTTAGTTGCCAATACTCACTGAATCGCTGACTAAACTGTTTAGTCGCCAAAATAAAGACTTTTGGCGACTAATAATTTTAGTCGCCAAAGGTGCTTCCGTGAGAAAAAAAAAAAAAACCAACTTTTTTGCTTTTTCTAAGATTCGAACCACCAACCTAACCCACATTCTAAATCTTTAGCAAGCCACTACAACACCACATGAATATATATACAATATATATTATTTATATAGTATATTGACCTGTATTAATATAAAACTATATATATAAATATAATTATTTTTATTCAATATAATTTATGTAAAAAATAATTATTTACTAAAAAAAATTGAGGCCACTTTTGGCGACTAAATCCATTATTTAGTCGCCAATTCTGTAATTTTGGGCTACTAATTATTTTTTAGTCGCTAAAAAAATAAGTTCAGCCTAAAAATAAACAGTTTTGGCGACTAAACCTGTTTTTCGTCGCCAAAAACATCCCCTTTTGGCTACTAAATTGAATTTTAGTCGTCAATTACCTGTTTTTAGCTACAAAATTTTTTTTAGTAGCCAAAAAGCTTCACTTTCAACGACTAAACTGTTTTTAGTCCCCAAAACACATATAATCGGCGACCAAATTGTTTTTTGATTGCCAAAACTTGTACTTTTGGCTACTAAATTATTTTAGTCGCCAAAAACCGTCACTTTTGGCTATTAAAAAAACCTTTAGTCTGTAAAACCCATATAATCGACGACTAAATTGATTTTTTGTCGCCAATAACTATACATTTGGCTACTAAATTGTTTTAGTCGCCAAAAGTCTTCACTTTTGGCTACTAATTCCATTTTAGTCGCCGAAAATGGCACTTTCAGCGACGAAAATAATTTTTTTAGTCACAATTTCTGTATTTTCTTGTAGTGTATATTATGCCCGCTCAAGTTGTTTTTTATTAGTTAAAATAGTAAAATTCACTCTTTTTATATTAATTTTTTAAAAATAAGAAAACAAACATTGCAAAATAAATGATGTGAAACAATGCACAAAGACGATAAAAAAATATAAAAAATAAAAAAGTTTGAGAAGCCTAACAAAACTACTCAGAGTTTTTTTTTAGGTAGATGATTATGTAGTGAAAATTAAATTTATATAATATGAAATTTATATATAAAATAAATTTAAATCATAAAATAATAATTTTAAATAATTTATGAGTAATTAAGAGGAAATTTAGGAATCTAGCTAAAAATTAGCTTTTATCTTTTAACTCATTTTAAGTCACATCACCTCTCATATTTTTTACACATAAAAAATAAAAAAGTCAAAAAACACTAAAAAAATCAACTTTTAACCAACTTTCTTAATCACTCCTAAGTTCGCAATATTAATGTTAGAAGAAGGTAAATTACAAATATATCCTCTGAAATTTGCTTAAAATACGAATTGTCTCCTATGATTTGAAAAATTACAAATATCTCCCTGTCAGAATTTTTTATTTAACATAATTAATTAAAAAAGTAAAATTTCTAATTGTTCACCTTTACAATAATAAAATTATCTGAATTATTAATTGAAATAAAATTTTAACATTATTCAAAACTATTAATTAATTTGATAATTTATTAATAAAAAAACTTGTTTATTATGAAATTAAAAATTTTAAGAAACATAATATAATTTTTAGAGTTATAAAAAATAATGTATTATTTAAATAAAACCTTAAAGGTGTAATTGTAATCTTTCCTTAA
Source organism: Camellia sinensis (assembly GCF_055761805.1). NCBI lineage: Eukaryota > Viridiplantae > Streptophyta > Magnoliopsida > Ericales > Theaceae > Camellia > Camellia sinensis. Next base: position 44,173,184 of record NC_138969.1, on the reverse strand, counting down.
AAAAAACTTCAGTCTCCAAGGACAGGGATGGTACAAGTCATAATCAGAGGTGGAGAGTGGGTCCAAAACCTAACCCACATCTCAACTCTCTCTCTCTCTCTCTCACAGCAGTCACTTATAGTAATCACTATCCTCCACTACACACCAGTGGGCAAGAGATTCCAATTTGGCATACCATGAAAGAAACCCAACACTCACGTTAAAAGGATTGTTTGCCGCTCAGCCTCAGCCTCAGCCTCATCTGAGAAGAGAAGAAGAAGTGATGGAAAAGAAAAGAAAAAGAAAAGAAAGATGAGAGAGAGAGAGAGAGAGAGAGGATTAGGGGGGGGGGACCAAAGCATCAAATCCAAGCCCACTGTACACATCAAAGGCTGACCACATCGCACCCCAAACAATGTGCAGACAAGGATCTCACACTCCCTTTGGTTTTGGTGCTTTTTAATTTCTTTAGAGCATCGTCACAGTGTTTCATACTAGCATCTACCTGCAGGCCCCTATCATAGTTTCTTGTACACTATTGCCCCTCTCTAAATTTATATTTCTTTATATATATATATATTCTTTTTAATGACGAGAAATTTCTTTAAGACGGTTAAATTGAATTCATCTCTACCTAATAAATTTTGAATACCTATAAGACATTAATTAAATCCAAGAAATCTCTATGAGACAGTGCCAAATTAGATCCATCTCTGCATAATAAACTCCAAATACCTACAATCACTGTAAATCACAAATATCAAATAAGCTCAAGAGCTACTATCAATAGTCAAACTTAAGATATCTCAATTTACAGTTTATTCTAAAGTTTAATCCCTTTTGCCAGTTGGATAACTATGACTTTTCAACCAACTAGACTCAAAGGAGGTACTTAGAAAAATAATAAGAAATAAGGCTTTCATATTCTTTAATTAATCACATTGTTTATGCATATTTTAAAATGCATTGTTTATTATAGTATCATATTTCTTATGTCCCCAAGCCCAATAGAATGTGAATGAATTCTTTGTATTACATATAATAATTCTCACTAATCTATCGTGCACCCTAGTTTATGCATATATAGCATATCATTTGTGATGTTCAAGAGAGAATGTGAATAAATTCTCTTATTATATAATACTGACAATGTTTTTTTTTTTTCTTCTGAAATTTTATGTTTTTTTTAATCAGAATCACATGACAATAATATTTTATAATTAAAAGGCATTGATGTGTTCTTTATTTCTAAAGTAAGAAGTTCACAATTCATTCTATATTAATTGTATATTATATATATCAAAATAATATAACAGTGATATTTTATAATTAAAAAACATATTGATCTGCTCTTTATTTTTAAAATGATATAGGCTCACAATGTAACTACATCATTCTATATTAATTATATATATATATATATATATTTTTTTTTTCCTATTTGTATTGCATTATTGATAGTACACCATGCAATCCCCATATGATGACTCAGCTATAACGTACCTCACTTTGTACTTTGTATTTGTAATGAGTGAAAAGGATACCATACTCAATTGTGCTTGCAAGCTATGAATATATATCAGTAAAAATTGCAAATAAGTCGGACAATTTTAAAATAATTTCACTACAGGTGTGCAAGCCTGACGCATAAAAAAGACTTGCACTAAACCTTGGTTTGGTAAATATGTTGGAACTAAATAAGTATATAAGGATAGAAAAAAAGTCACAAAATCACAAAATGACAAAATATTTGACTTTTAATGCAAAATTATCAAATTGACCCATTTACAAACAAAAAGTAAAAAAAAAAAATCATTTTCAAGTGGAGGGCAATTTTGTCATTCTAATGCAAAAAAGCCAAAAAACCAAACAAGAATACCAAATGAACAAAAAAATTTCAAGCTAAAAAAGTCAAAAAAATCAAAAAACTAAGTTTGCCAAACGACTCCTTAGACACAAAAAAAATTTGCACTACTACGAAAATAAAATTATTTTCACACTATTCAAGCGAAAATAAATGACAAATGGTGTACATAAAGAGGGAAAATTATATGGTAACCTTGGGATAAATTCATGTGATGATCCCCAACTTATTTTTATTGATTGAAATAATAAACTGACCACTTTTATGTTAACTTCTAGAAAACAATTGGACAAATGTTATACATTAAATGGTATGAACCATTGCCCCAAAACTACCAAATAACTTCTTCATAAATAGGGGCTGAAATATTCAGGCCTCATAATAGTAGATATTTTTATAAGGAAAAAACAAAAAGAAGCATAACATTAGTAAACAAAATTAGGTGGTTGCTAATTCCTCACCAAAATTTGTAAATAGTACACTAAAATGAGGGCAAGGTTCAGTTGAGTTCTTAATAATAATCAAAATATTTTTTCCCTTTAAATGACAAAATGATTCTTTTTTTTTTTCCCCAATGTTTCAAAAAACTCATTTCTTATTTTCGTCTGATGATACTAATTGATCCAAAACACTCGTTCCTTGATAGTATCTATCGATACTTCAAAGTTCGAGAAAGAATAAATCACTCAATTTCCTTCAAAATGTGAAAAATGATTGGAATTAAGTGAATAAAATTGTAGAACTAATTGTCTTCGTACAATATAGGTAATAAATAAATCTAATAATCAATTGAAATAAGAATAATGATAGAGATGAAAGTTTTAAAATAGAATAAAAAGAGATTAGGGTTCATGAAAATAAAATATAAAAAATCAATCTATTCCCCTCATGCATGTTCAAAGAATCTCCCCTCTATTCCCTTTCACATATGGTCAGATGGACCGTTGCTTATGGCATTTTCCAGTGCCTTATGTCCTGTGGGCCCTTTAGAATGCTTTACATCTATACAATCATGATATTGGTAACATTCTATAACATTATGAAATTAATAATTTACAAATTTTGGTCAGATGACTAATGATATATAAATAGAAATTTTGTACAAAATTTTTATATAGAAAGATGTGATTTCATTTTTTAACCAAAACACATTTCATTATAATTTATAATTTTAATATTGTCACTGTCATTATCACATCATTCTAATTGATATTTTTGTAAATTATTTTATTTATTATACGAGTAATAAGACATATTAAACTAATATGATTATAATTTATGAAAGGATAAACACAACATAATAAACAAATGTCATGATCATATTAAACAAATCTGAGAATGAAAGCAAGCAAAAATATATAGATATAGATATGATAATGTTAGTGACAAGGGTCATTCTCTACTAAGCTGTCAAACAGGTCATGTTGAGTTTGATATTAATATATAGTACAGACAAATTATAGAATTGATAGTTGCATAAATTCTCAATGTCATATCTTTGCATAATTTTCTTTGATCTTATATTGATTTGCTTACATCACCTAAATTCTTTTCACTTGCATTCCTTTTCTTCCTAAAACATCATATTAGTCAATAAAATCAATTTATAATACTTGATCATGGCACTTCAACAAAAGACAAAATAAATAAATAAATAATAAAAAATTCGACTCTTCTCATATGCTAGTGGAAGTCTTTCCCCACTTGTCTTTGAATTTTATTTTTATATTTATTTTTATATTATTATTATTATTTTTTTTTTAATTGAATTTGTAGTTTGATTGTAATATTATATTGTTGGACTTTTCTAAATAATTGAATGTTCAATGTGATATAAATCTGAATTCTTTCCTTTAAAAATAAAAAAAAAAAAAAAAAAAAACCTATAGCAAGTGCAACCAAGCCAAATTCCAACCTAATTATGCTCTCACAAACACATCATCAAGTCTTTGTTTATCAATAATTACAAAAGTTTTTTTTTATTCATAATTACAAATGTTTATCTAAACTTTTTGTATTTATTAAGTGTCTTTTCCCTTAAAACAAATTATGTTGTTGTAATAGTTGTACTTGTTCTATCTAATATGTTGTAGTAGTTTCCTCTATTACTTCATTCTTTAATTTTTGCTTTTATTTTTCAACTACAACTTTATTCTTTAATTGAGCAAGGCCCTTTTTTTTTTTCAATTACCTAAAAATATGAAAGTGTGATCTAAATTTAATTCATACATGAACACCACAATACATCATTTGAATCTCAACTCAACCCTTCATTTATATTTTGGGTCATTTTCCTGGAATAGAATTCTGGGTACTAAACTGTTCCTAATTATTTCTTAATATACTCAACAAAAAATAAATAAAGATGACTCAGCTTGGTTGGTCCACATAATCATGTTTTTTGTTAACATAATTATAGAAGGGTCAAAGTTGCAATAATTTTAATTTAACCACAGACAATCTTACAAAATCCACTAATCAAGCCACATGTTACCAACTTAGGGGACCATTCTACTGCAATGGTCTGTAACATGATTTGTGGTCCTCTTTGTGTACTCCCGGGACAAGTATTACATGGTAGTTTACTTTTATGATGATTATTCATCTAGATAGTAAGATTCATCACTTCTGTATCGTTATTTCAGGAGATAACAAGTCTCTATTAATTGATAATTAATGTTAAGTATTGTTTCAAGAGTACCTAATAATTTATTTTTGTAGGGGTTGAGGTTAGCAACAAGAAGGAAAAATGCTGGGGAAGGGACTAGGAAGGGCGAAGACTGGTAAGTGTGGGGTTGGTGGGAGCTAAGAGGGGTGACTGGAAGCTGGAGAGGTTGAGCAGGGAGGAGAAAGAACAGAGGGAAGAGAGAGAGGGATTAGGGTAAAATGAAAGGGGCAATTATGTCAATTCCTCCATGATTTTGTAATTTCTTTTTTTATTCCCATCGCTTTTGCAATTACTTCTACTTCCCATTTTTCAGCAATTTTCCCCAATTTTTTCCTGATTGTGTTGCTTATCAAACATAAGATTGTGAAAGTAAACTACAAATTAGACCAACAAAAAAACTTAGCATGTAGATTGATATCAATGTGCCTATTAACACAACTATAACTACATTTGAGTTCTAAAAGTTGGATATGATTTTATTACTGACAAATGATACCGAACTATTCGTACCTAAATCTAATCACTGTAACATTGTTGTATGCCCATGGATTCTTTTCTATAATAATTCTTACAACGGATAATAGGGGGGAAAAAAATTCTAAACTCCAAGGCCAATACGATGGTATCCTCATTTTCTCAAATATGTTTGAGATGATTTTTTATTTTTATTTGACGTGCGGTCACGGGGTTGCCCATGAAAGGCAGGGCAAACCTTGACTTAACCTTCGAAGCCTTGGCCTTTCAGGTGGCACCAGTTTAGCCTTCACCCCTTCAAAAAAAAAAAAAGGGCTTTGCTTGCTGTTCAAAGCCATCCAAGAGATTTCTCGCATTACCAGAATCAAACAATTCGTGTGCTTTGGGAAAATAGGCCTCCTTGGTATTATTGTTAGAACTCCACTTGCTGAGTAATTGTTTAGCCCAAAAACGATGTTCTAAAGTGGACCTACTTATCTTAAAAGCAAATAAAAATTTTGATTTGAATACTAGACTTGGGTTGGGCCCAACCAAAATTGAGCCTCCAAGACCATGACACTCTTGGCAGTATACTTAGCCCAAAATTTCGCCCAATCTACCTCTAGACAAATCCAAATTTAGACCTACCCTTTCCAACAAAAATAAATAAAATTATAAATGAATTAAACCCTACATTTGAGCACAAAAAAGGCCGGCCTCAGTGGATATTTGTGATACACAAACTATCTTCTGCCATGGACAAAAAATCTCCAAATCAATCCATTACAAATAAAAGCCCAAGACTCATCATCCTAGATTTTCAATGGACCAAAAAGCCCGTATCAAAATAGCCCATCAGAAAAGGTTGGCTTTGGTCGATATATGTGATACACAAACTATCTTTTGCCATGGACAAAATAATCAAAATCAATCCATTTCAAATCGAAGCCAAGACACATCATCCTACATTTTCAATGGACCAGAAAGCCCATGTCAAAATGGCCCATCTGATCCATCATCGACAAAGATTTTGTATCCAATTTGAACTTTTGAATTCTAGAGGCCCACTTTTGTCTCATCAAAAACCATCAAGGAGGCCCACAGCAGATACGACAAGGATTGTACAAGTAATGGACCCACATGGCATCACATTACACACACCACAAAGTGTTAAGACAGTTTGTCCTCACTTGAAAAATCCTGAGCATATATATTACAGTGTTAAGACAGTTTGTCCTCACTTGAAAAATCCTGAGCATATATATTACGGAAAGGAATGTTAAGAATTTCAAATATTTTATTAAATATTTTATATGATGTGAAAATTATATGGGACTCACATAGACTTCACACCTATATAATATATTTAGTAAAATATTTGGAGTATCTAACATCATTCTATTACAGAATATAAGTTCAAGTTGAGTCCATGGATGTACAACATATAGACCTAACATTTTGCTATTACAGAATCTAGGTTCAAGTTGAGTCCATAGATGTACAACATACAGACCGTGCCTGCAAATAGTCCAAATTAGGGGTTTATTTAACTTTTTTTTGGCCAAGCCTTTCTTCAGTTCGAAAAATAGAGTGCAGTATAGACCCGTGAGCTCACCACGACTCCTATTTTAATAATTTGATTTATTTATTTATCAATTTTATATATAAATTATTGATGAAAAAAATTAAATTGATGCAACTAACATAGCCATTTGATTGACATGTCATAAAAAGTGAGTGATAAATATGATTTTAAAAACACAATATTTATTTTGCTAGAACAAATATGATAAAATCATGTAATTATGATTATCAAATCAATTAGATGTTTTTTTATAAATGATCTACGCACAAAATCTTACAAAATAAATATATTAAATTATTAGAATGCGACCCATGATAAGCTCACGAACCCGAACAAAACCCTCTAGTTCACCCAGAGAGAACCCATCTCCTTTTCTTTTTCTTTGCAAAGAAAATAACTCCATTGGTCATAAAAAAGGGAAGTAGGACAAGGACTTTTAGAAGTGGAACATAAAGAAAGACAGATACCTGAACATCAAACAGGGCACCTAGATAATTTAACAAAAAACCCAAAAACCAGATTACTAAAACAATAACAGTAAAGATAACAATACAGTTAAAGATCATGAGAAGAGCAGACAAAAAAATAAACCCAACAGAGAGCTAAACAAGACAGACACAAAACTCACCAACCACGACCATCTAAACAAAACAAAACATTACACCATTGTCATTTTCCAGTAAACCAAGGTATATCAATGGTATAAAAAGATGTGTTACAATGATTCACAGATTAATATACGGCTACATATGTATGCATCAACTAATTCAATCACTGCTCAAAAGAGTATCCCCACCAAGTCGATTAATCCAGAAATGTTCATGCATCAGGATTAGTTTCTTGTAGATTTTATTTCTTTCTTTTGTTTTAACTCACAAAAAAACAAAAAAACAAAACAGAACGAAAAAAAGAAAGAAAGAAATCCTTCTTAATCAACCAGAATATCTTTTCAATGTTTCCCTCAAAAGATGCATTTTTATCTTTTTGCTTTTTGTTTTTTCTTTGAACTATTTATAACAAAGATTTGAGCTTAAAATTATATGGACATTAGAGAAAGAGCTTTCGTCATTCAAAAGGGACGCAACCCAAATGTGATAATGAATATAGTACCATGTCATAGATAAAGCTAGGTGGCCACTATGCTGGAAATGAATTGGCTACACAAATGCAGATTTAAAATAAATGGAAGAGGCAAAATAATGTGCAAGGACATATAAAAGTAGACACAGGTACAGGACTAGTCCAACCAGATCTGAGCAAGTTTTATTTAACCATTGGCCCATGCAAGTATTCTCCTTTCACTTTTTTAATCATACACCTAAAGAAATTACAACTGTCAAGAAAAAGGACTTCCAATCACCACTATGTAGAGAGAGAGAGAGAGAGGCTCCACCAACATAGTGGGAAAAATTGGTAGTTTCTAATGAATCTCGAATGTTAAAAGACAAAGTAGAGGATGTGGGGTATCCAGTGCATGTGAGGGAAATAATGCTGGTGGGTCGGTGGCTTGGCAGCATAGGCAGCAACTATGGTAAATTAGATTTCGCTAACTTACAATGAAGATCTTAATAAGCCAGTCAAAATTGATTTTGATAGAGTAGAATGGAAAAACATGATTTATATAGTCGATCTTAAGTGGTCCGAAGAAAATAGAATTACATCAATGATAATTATTTATCAAGTGAAAAACAAATATATAAGCAATGATAAAATAAAATAAAAGCAATTGGTAGAAATAAAAAGGTTGTGGTGCGGGTTCAAATCACGGCTTGTGCACTAAGGTTCAAACTAGGGATGAAATTGAGATTGTAATTTAGTATCATATCTAACACAGAAAAATCTGTATGATGACAGATTGAAGTAAACTTGGAAAAGCATAGAAATTACTAAAGATCATACCAACTGATTATTAGTAAATGCTTCATGTCATAGTGTTTACTCATGCATATATCCGAGGTGTCTTGTATAATAAATAACCCATGTAAAAAAGTTAAAAGTGAAATATAGCTAGATAAGTCATGACTCTTTGAGCTCAACTTAAACTCTGCTTCTTGCCCTTCGCTAATTGTTTTAGAGAAAGATTATTTATCACTGCATTTACTTCACTTTTTTATTTCACCTTCTGTATGTATTCATGCAATCAACGCCATGTGTACACGTGGGGCCATCACATTTAATAAGTGGTGGAAACTCATCTTGCCACATAGGAAATGAAATATTTTGGTGAAAATTTTTGCCACATAGGAAAAAAAAAAAAAAAAATTGAAGATTGTGGCCCTCACATAGGTCCTGTTCTGTTTTTCACCATTCTCCCAAAGTTACAATCTTCATCAACTTCTTCTTCTTCTACAACTACTATTTTCTACTCACTTTCCTTGTTGTTCTCTAAGATGGAAACCATCAAAGCTGGAGGAAAGAGACGCATGAAAGAAGTGGAGGGGGACGAGGAGGAAGAAGAGGAAGACGAAGATGTTGTAGAGTTAGACTCTGGGGAGGATAACAAGAAGATGAAAGGACCATCCGGCAGGAAAGGATCTAGCAGTGGAGGATCAAGGCAGCGTTGTTGTCAGGTGGACAACTGTACAACTGACATGACTTATGCCAGGTCATACCACCGCCGACACAAGGTCTGTGAATTTCATGCTAAGGCTCCAGCTGTTGATGTTGCTGGACTCCACCAACGTTTCTGCCAGCAATGCAGCAGGTTGGAAAACCCTAATATTTATAGTTTCTGTATCTCTTTAGATCTCAACTTAGTATGTGAACAAAAAAATTTGTGTTAGAGGTGGTCAATAAATGATTTCTCAGGTAGAAGTAACTATGACAAACAAAGAGATGTTAATTGAACTTACCTATTAATCCTTGAACAAATTAAGTAACAGTATGGTGATATATTGAATGAAATGTAGAAGAACTAACACATGTGGAAGTACGAAATCATTATGCATAATTCAGAGAAGTGAACTTAATATTGAAAATGAGATTGATAACTGAATGGAAACTGAATATTCTTAATATTTGTCATTCCATTAACAATTCATCTTAATTAATAAACAATAGTCATGTTTAATTCACAACACTAATAGTGAGGTATTAATAATCCTATCAAATTAGTGTGATATTCACTATCCAATTAGATTAAAAGAATAAATTATCCATTGGATTAATAATCCCACTCCCACCCCATTACTAATAATCTACAAATTTGTTGGATTAATTATCCATTGGATTAATATTCCTAAACCAAAATGTTAAAACAAACATAGGATAATTGGGTCCACGGATTAATAACCTCAATCCCATTCTCTAATCCATCCAATCAAACATGCCCAATATGTACAAGGAACTATAACCAGCATTTTCCCCAGCATGTAGCTCTTGTGCTTAAATTAATATCTCAAAAGTCTAATCTACTTGCATCAAAATTACAAGAAGATAATAAGGTTTAGGCATTTTGCAAATTCAAAACTGTGGTGGTGAATCTATTTACTTTAACATCTCTGTCACGACAGCACGTGCTTTATCAAAAGCTAAAATAGAAGCACTGTGTTCCTAAGAGACATCCAAACACAAAGCAATCATACCGATCTTCATTGTTCTATACTAATAACTATCTAGTGGTGGATTTCTGGTGATTTTTAAGATGATTTTCTCATCACTGCGAGGGTTAATCTAGCTAGTCAGACCTTGAGTGTTTTTGTAGATCTATCTTATTATAAAGATGCCAGGTTTCTTTTTTATGTATATAGTTCTTTCATTATAGTTTTTGTGTTGTGAAATTAAAAGTAACTTGTTTTTCTAGTTCTTATGATCAATAAAGTGCATTTAGGTCAGTTTATCCAACATCAACAATTCAAATGGAAGCTAAACACCAAGAAACCAGAAGAATATATAGCATTGGAACAAATCCCAACTCAGTGATCCATTTCACCGCCAATCATTCATTAACAAAACAGGGACATGTCTGTCAAGTCTCTATCTAGGACAGCGGCTCAGCAAGTGGGGAGGATGAGATCAAGGAAAGCTCTTGTCAATGGTGAGAATGACCAGATGGTTTCTCATGGTAAGAGAAAAAAATCACTGGCTTTAGTGTTGAATGGTAGCAAGGAGGGAAGAGCTCGTGTGTTGAAGAAGAAGAATTCAAAGAAGTTGATTGTATTGCTACTCATTGTTCCCAATCGCAGGTCATCTATTTCAACTGATGATATTACGAATCACACTCAACAAATACCAAAGGTGGCAACAGTGACAATTAAGATCAATAATCTTTTGGGCTCGGATTTTGGTGATAATGAAGAGGGCATCTTCCAAAAGATAGTGGAATTGGAAAAAAAAACAACCACAAATTATGGATTCAGGATGGGCAGAATTCACATTCAGGATGAACAGGTGAATTATTGTAAGGCAAGGAGGAAAAGGGTGTCTATGCTTTCCCATTAAAATGCATTCATCACCTGAAATAGAAGGGGCTTGGGGAATAGAGTGAAAAAAGGAGGGTAATTGAGAAAATGGTATTACCCTATAAGCCGGAGCTTTTATGAGTTTAAGATAGAAAAATGAATCGCTGGATGAGGGAGGTGTTACAAAGCCCGTGGCCATAGGCGAAATTTGAAGTGGTTGATGCTGATTGTCAAGCAGGTGGGCTGATTTCAAAATGGAATGAGGAAGTCTTCTCAATGGAAGAATCCATTTAACGCAAGGATTTTATTCTTTTGAGAAGAAAATATAATTCTCACTTTGACTGTGTTAATGTATACACTCCAAAAGAAACAGTGGATAGAAAAGCTGTTTGGGAGGAGTTGATACAGTCAAGAAGGAAATTTCAAATGCCCCGATGCTTGGAGGGAATTTCAATGGAGTGAGTTAGCTGAACGCAGGGGTAACTTAGGATTGATAGGGGAGTATAACAGATTTTGGAGACTTAACTAATATAATGGAAGAAAAGGATCAACCTATGTTAGGAAGAAAATACACATGAACAAACTTTTCAAGATGATGAAATGAAAATTAGGTTGTAGTGGTTTCTTTCGTCAGAAGAATGGTTTCAAGTTTTCAAAATTCAGCATAGGGGTTTGCCAACATCAGATCACTGCTCGGTAACAGTTTGTAATTAAGGAAAGAAAGTAATTGAGGACCCTAAACCTTTCGGTTTATTGATGCTTGGCTTCACCACCCTAATTTATGGTTAGTTGTAAAGGAGGAATGGGCAAAGGTTAATGTTAAAGGGTGGGCAGGTTTTATCCTGTTGAAAAAACTCCAGGTTTTATCCCTCGCAGGTTTTGTTAATGTCAAAGGATTTTGGTAAGACCAATATTGCTAGGATCCAAGGCAAACTTCATGAAATGAATCTTTCACAAGAACAAAGATGCTTAAATGAAGATGAAAAGGAAAACAGAAATCAGTTGAGATATTTTTGTTAAGATAGACAAATAGAGAAGCTGAGCTATTATGGAAACAAAAGTCAAGGCAAGGGTGGATAAAGAGTAGGGATAAACCACTAAATATTTTCATGCAGTTCCAAATAGTCAGTTTAGGAAGAATTTTGTAGGTCACAATGAGGTGGATGGCATGGACCGAGATGACCTTCAGGCAAACCAAAAAAAAAAAAAAATGAAGCTGTAAATTATTTTAGCAATTTGTTTGAGTATTAGGAGAGGCCTATTTTGACTAGAGTCTAGAAGTCTGTTGAACTATTTAGACAAAGATATGGCTAGAAATCTGGAAGCTCACTTTTCTGAATATGAAGTATTAAACTTTCATTAAGGAGTGTGATGGATTTAATGTTCCGAGGCCAGACAACTTCAATTTGTCTTTTATTAAGAAGGCTTGGGGGATAATTAAGCATGATTTAGTGAATTTTCTGCAGGATTTCTATACAAACAGGACTGTCAAAAGACTCAATTCTACTTTCGTAACTTTAGTTCCAAAGATAGATGGTCCTAGTTTCAATGATTTCAGGCTTATTAGCATGGTTGAATGTGCATATAAAATCTTGTCTAAGGTTCTCTCAAATAGAATAAAAAAGATTATGCCAGTGATTGTCAGTGAGTCACAGGTCGATTTTGAGGAAAATGGGCAGATTCTTGATGGAGTTCTCATTGCAAATGAAGTGGTTGATTATTGGAATAGGGTGGTAGTGGTGGGTGCTAAGAAAAGTCAATTTTCAGAGAGCATATGAAGATGTGGATTCATTGTTGGATCCCACTTGTATGATTTCTAGAGATTGGAAGGCGATTTGTGATACATAGTTTTGTAGTTTGTTTTGTTTTCAAATTTCTTTCATAACCTTGTGACTTCTTGTCTTCTTTTGTATTTCATCTCTTTTTAGTAACATCTTTTTGTTGCTGAGAGAGAGAGAGGGAGCATATGACTGTTAATTGGAATTTATTGTCACATTTGTTAGATAAAATGGGGTTCCAGAGTAAGTGGCATAGATGGATCAAAGAGTGTATAACTTCATCATCTTTTTTATTCTTATTAATGGCTCTACAACAAAAAAATTTAAAGCCAAGAGGCGCTTGAGACAGGGTGACCCTCTACCACTGTTCTTATTCCATGTGGTGGTTGCAGGCTTGAATGTGATGTTTGAAAGAGCAAGGAACATCGGTCTCATAAAAGGGGTTTGTTTCGAACCAGGGAATGTAGTGATTTCCCATTGGAAATTTAAAAACAACAACAGTAGTCTTCTATAATGAGGATTTGGATGAGTTGGTGAATATTAAAAGGATTTTAAGTGTTTAAACTGTTATCAAGGCATAAGATCATTTTCATGAAAAGTCAGGTATGTGGGATGGAAGTTCACGAGGCTTTCATGGAAATAGCAATCCTTTTGTTCAAATGCAAAGAAGGCTCACTCCCAGTTACTTATCTTGGGATGGCACCAGGAGCCAACCCAAGGAAGATTATGACATTACAATCTGTTATTGACAAGTGTAAAAAGAAATTGGCCTTCTGGAAGAGGAAATTTTTTATTTATTGGATGGAGGTTGACACTCATTGAGGCATCACTTTCAAACCTACCAATGTATTATATGTCTTTGTTTAAGATGCCAAAAGAGGTTGCAAAGCAATTAAAAAAGACTTCAAAGACAGTTTTTATGGAGTGACAGTGAGGAGAAGAGGAGGCTTCATCCAGTCAAATGGAGTATTTTGATTTTGGATATATATATATATATATATTATATATATATAAAAAAAAAAAAAAAGAGGGCTGGGTATTCATAGATTGATTTGGAAGAATGTGAGTTTGCTTTCCAAATGGTGGTGGAGGTTTGCTAAACAGTAATGGAAGAAAAGTATGGATATTATGTTGATTGTTGGCTTCCATTTGTTCCAATTCATGCCAAGATGTGTAAGACAAGGTCTAACATTGTGTCACTTCAGGATAGTCTCTGTTTTTGCTGTATTATATTCAAAAAGGGGTTTAGCTATTAGGGTAGGTTCAGAAACTCAAACGAAATTTCGGCATGATGTTTCGATGGGGGATAAACCATTGAAGAGAAATTCCAAAGGCTATACTCATTATCCATTTAAAAAGATTATCGTATCAGGGGATTGTAAAGTGTTTCAGGAGGGGTTGTATGTGTGGGAAGAAAAGTTGCTTGACAGTCTGCCAACAAAATTAGAAAACTTTCAGCACCAGAATCAGGTTGATGATTCTATGTACTGGAAATGGGACAATAAGGCTGTGTTTGGATCATTTTCACCCACCTTTTCCCTTTCCCTTTCCAAATCCCTACCCAAATCCATGATCCAACCACAACAAACTAACGGAATTTTCAGTTTAAAAATATGTTATAGCCAATGCCAGATAAAGCTTGATGAGTCTGTACTCTTTGTGCCATCTTTGTCTCTCATATGGAAGAATTTGTGTCCTCATCAAATTACAATTTTCTGCTGACAGACTGTTCAGAGTAGAATTGCGACTTGTGATATGCTTTTGAAACGAACGATTATTTCAATTAGTGGACAGATGAGACAGCTGATCATGTCTTACTTCAGTGTGATTTTGCATGGAAAGTATGGAATGGATGCTTACAACAGTCAAAGAATCAATGGGTTTTGTACTTCATCTTTAGAATTGTTGATGATATGGCGGTTTGATAATGCCTATAGGGATTTGGAAAGAGGAATTTGGAAGTCTATTTTCTTTGCTGGTTTATGGTCCTTATGGAAGGCTCGTAATGATGTAGTTTCACAATTGGCATGATTTCGTGGAACTGATCAAGATTAGAACTGCTTTCTGGAGCAAGGTATGCTGCAATATCTCAGAATACTCAGTTAATGGTTACATTGGTTAAGTTTCCAATTATCCCAATGAGCCAACAATACATATCAAGCTATCCAACATTATTGAGATGTACAGAGGGCATTAGAAATCTAAATTATCAGAATAGAAGGAAAAGGAGTCTCAAAGAAGAATTTTGGGCACAAAGGCTGACCTTGCGTGGAAGTAACTGGAAACGGGATATCAAATTATGAACTTAGTCAATAACAGGCTATATGAGGGTTCTTGTAGGAGCTATTTGACGATTCTTATGATTTCATGAATTGTCTGATTTCTATCAGGTTTCGGTAACAATCAGTTGTTATGTTCGAAAACAGGATATTCTGCTCCAACCGCTTAGGTTGCCTTTCACTCTTTTAATCAGAAGATGTTTTTCATAAGGCTCTATGGCCTTATCTGGAAATGCCAGAAATGCGGATTTGTTCTGAAATATGGAGGGTACTCGCAGTTGTTTCCCTAGGAATACAAGGGAGGTGTTTACCTTTTACAGGTGACTTCGCTCTATTAGGAGTCTTTGCAGCATGCGATATTTGTTTGGGCATTTGGCTCAGTTTCAGTATGGGATTATAGGGACATTAAAAATCATTTTTAGATGGGGGTCATTTTGTCTTGTATTGCTTTTGGTGTTATCTTTAAGTTGGCTTCTTGTCACTTTTTTCTTTCTAAAAATTGTCTCTCTTTCAATCATCTTCTGCAGGTTCCATGAGCTATCGGAGTTCGATGAAACAAAAAAGAGTTGTCGCAGGCGTTTGGCTGGACATAATGAGCGTCGCCGCAAAAGCTCATATGAGTCTTATGGAGAAGGATCAGGCTGAAAAGGGAACAGCCCTTTCAACCATCCTTGCTACCATGCTCTCTATCTTCTGTCAATCATCCAATTTCTATACGAAGAAATTGTCACCTATCTATTATGTGTGCTCCCAATCTTCTGTCAATCCTAGAGTTCTAGGAATCCAGGTTGTTGTTGTTTAATTATATGAATGTAAGCGTTGTGCGTGTTTGAAACAAAATAGCCTAACGGCACTGTAGATTTGGTTCGATGGATAGTGATTATCCTGAACCACGCTATCCTCTGCATAATTGTACTCTCTAGTAAGACTTGGTTTCTATAATACTTATTTTACTACTTCTTATTGTGTCTTTCTTTCCTCTATTCATGCTTATTTTGAGCCTCAATATTATACAGAATTATAAATTGATCCCGATTGGATTAATGCAATGCAAGACGAGTTGACTGCTCTCAAAAAAACTCGTACATGGGAGTTAGTTCCATTGCCTACAGGTAAGAACCTTATTGTGTGTACCATCCATTTCAGTACTACTTTCTGTTGGTATGATTGAAGGTATAGATTTACTCTGTGGGCAGCTGGCCCTTTAGGATTATTCTTAGTCATAATGCATCTTCATTTCTAAATGATCAATTACAAATACTATATGATTCAATTTCATATTTAAGGTCAACACACCAAACCCTGACCTAGAATTTAACCTCACATTAACCTTTCCAAGTCAGCCATCATTTGGAAACTCATTGATAACAACAGATTGGTTGAGGCAATACACACATTCATCTTATGTGAAGTGTTAAAACAAGCACACATCACATCTTGTGACCTAAGATGTCACCTTGTGGGTAATTCGGCTTTGAAGGAGTTGAGTTGTGTTGTTTCTCTTGTTTTTGAAAGAAAGATAAGAAAGTTGGCTTGCCACATGCCTTGAATTTCCATTTTCTTTTTACATGCTTTAAATTTCACGCTATATTTAAAAGAAAAAAACCAAGATTAATTATATATGCTCTTCAATAATTAATCAATATACTTGAGAGATATGTACTACTATTTACTCACTATAATATCTTTCAGATCAAATCATTAATTTTGCACTTTTAAGTTGTTTTTTGGTGTCTAGAATGTTGTGGGTCACTTCCATCTTAAAATCTTTTATGTTGGCAATGTTAACTGCTAACATCTAATCAATTTATAACATTCTCCCAACGTATTTAGGTGGCTTTTTTGCCTGACTAATTTTTTTTAATTCAAAGTTAAACAATAAGTGTACGGACAAACTTATTTCCCATTCTACATTAAAGCCTGATTAATAATCAAATTTTTGTTATAAATTTTTTTTTTTTTAAATAAAAAAAAAAAACATTTTTTTAACTTGAATGCAAACACTTGGCAAAAATTGTACTAATTATTTAATTTTAAATTTTAAAATAATAATAATGAGCTCAAAAATCCTATTTAGGCACAATTTACTAGTAAGAAGCAAAAAATATGTTTTGGAAGCATCTTTGCTCCATATTCATAATTATATGCATATGACTCACATAAGCATAATGCACTTCCCTAATAAAATTTAATCGAAGGACCCGAAAATGTCAACAAAAGCTTGAGAGAGAGAGAGAGAGAGAGAGAGAGAGAGAGAGAGAGATACCAGAAATCTTCTGCAAGCCCTTAAAGCCATTGAAGCTCTTTCTAATCAGTGTTTAGACCTTCTGTCAAGTTGAGTCAAGATGAATGACAGTAAAGCACAAAGCACTGTGCCTATGAGAAGATTGCCTCCGGCAGGTTTGCTGCAGCACATTTTTGAATTTCCTGTTATATGTTAAAGAACAACAAAATGCAAGAACTTCTCTCATAAAATTTAATCAAAAGACATGAAAATATTGGATGCAAATTTTACTGCTTTCTGTTGAAGTTAAATTATGCAAGGCTAGTAGGCAGATAAATGAGCCATGGAAACAACCAGCAGTGTGTCAAGATATCAAAACAAGCATTAGTGTAAGAATGATGAATAAAAACAAAAGGAAACAAATCTTACAGAGAGAGACACAGAGATTATTGCACTCATCGGCATGTTATTTGGCAAGAGGACACGTGTCAACAAGAAGGTCTGATTAAACTTGTCTCAATTGTCCAAATGAACCACATGTTCACATATAAGACTGGACAAAAAAATCAAGGTTTTAGACATCCCATCCAAATAAACCATTCTTGGCACCACAGTCATATCCATTGTATATGATCATCTTTTTATCCCCTCGCTATGTGCATACTATGCACCAGTTATGAATGGAAATTGTTCGAAAATTAGATCATATATAAAAAATACTCTTCTAGAAATGATGTGGCAACATTATCTTTTAAACGAAAAAGAGCAGTAGTTAGCTAAATAAGCCACATTGTTTTGTTTGTGCAGTATTACTATTCAAAAATTCAACACTTGTTGAAGGACAAAATATTAACACCAGCAATTGTCTTCATGTAATCCCATTGAGTTGTGATCACATTAAATAATATACAATTGTCTCTCACCTCTCAAACACAAATATTTCATAGCCAAACGCAAGCTTGAACTTTTGCTTTTTCAACTCAGGATTCAAACTACGAAAAAAAAAAGGTGTTGGCACAGTTGTCCATGACGGCAAATGCAGATTGAATACCTCAAACGTAGGGTTAGTTGCATTGCAAGGTAAGTTAACAGAATTCACATCCCAAAGAACATAAATTTCTACCATCAACAGCAACTACACTAGGGGATTATACTCTCCAGCAAGCACAACTGAAGGACCTTTAACTGACTACAAATTGATAGTGTCATATATATATATATATACATCTGAAGGTAGTGGCCTAGGCGTACAACAAACAACATAGGTCTACTACACACTAGAAACAGATTTTTCTACATTCATCTCCTTCAGCAATAATAGTTATCATAATACTCCAGTGATGGCCTGAATTATTTGCCATTGTTAAGCTATTGGGACTTGAAAGAGAAAATAGAATTCTTCAATATAAGAAGTTGAAGCAACCTAGCAAAAGATTGAAGCCTAGAACCCACCCTTGTACAGATATTATGCATAAGTTGCCGTCTCTTCACTTAGCAAATAATATGGTTAGGAAGAAATTGAAGCAATGACCAAACAAATGTACAAGGAACAAGCCCTGCTGGCAATCCCAACATGAGTGATCATCATCAAGCATAAAGATTATAGTTTGTTTCTTCTGGTACAAACTTTTCCAGCATTAAATGAACTGGAGATGTGAATCAAATACACATGAACTGAATCTATGCCAAAATTCAACAAACTTAAAAAAAATGCTTAAGCAAATCATTAACTAGACAATAACAAATGACAATTCTTCAATCATTCTTAGGGTGGGGAAAAAGCATACAAGAAAATGGGCCCTAGAAACAAGAGATTGAAAAAACTTAAAAAATTTTGCAAATTTGGTCAGCTCCACCCATGATGGATAAAAAATAGACCAGGGTCACTGTCTGTTTCACAAGAATCATTCCAAGCCTTTTCTCAGATAAGTAATATCGCAGTCAGGCCATGTCAAAAGAATTATGATGGTCGTTGCAGACAGCCACCAGTACATGCACCAGCAGGGATGACAAGAAATGATTGGCAGTTCTAGGTAGTAGAAAACTGAACCATCTTTAATCACTCTTGCACAAGTTTCACAGCTAACTCCCAGATGACAATTGCAACTGCATTAGCAGGAATTGCCCTCACAATTGTTGGACCTAAAACCTGTATAGCATCCTTTAAGTCCTGACCTCCTGTAAATCTGGCATACGGGATCCAATAAGTGTAAGTTTAGAGAAGAGAAATAGATAGGGAATGAGTGAGACCTCATCCCCTTTTATATTAAGAATAAAACATAATTACAGGAGTACTATAAGGTATGAATTATGGATTAGCTCATTACAGCCCATTACATCAATCAAGGAATAACAAATCAGAATAAAATACGTGAATATAATTTCCTTATTCTAACACTCCCCCTCAAGCTAGTACGAAGATATCTCTCATGCCCAGTGTAGCTCGACTCTTCATGCTCCCTTTCGAAAGACGAATAAGCCCTACAACATCGGACTCCCATGGTTCTGAATCTGATCTCACAAGTGTAATGTGAAATAGATAAACACCAAAGAGTCTAAATCCAGCAAATCTTTTGGAAAATCGATTTTGAATCAACTTGCCAAAAATGGATTGCTTTGCCAGATACAGAGTCGCCACCTAAATATTTTTGGAAAATTTAGGAAACCCATAACTCGTGCCAAAGGCCACGTGTTCGTCATCACCAAGATTGTCTCGGCTCGAAAACTTAGGTACGAGAGGGGAAGGTCATGAATTGAGCACCTCCGCTCGCCCGATCAAAGATCGGCCTCTACTAATCATGATGTGAATCTTATTTACATTATATGCTCTTGTTCCGATTATTAGGCTAGCATT
This sequence comes from Camellia sinensis, assembly GCF_055761805.1. Lineage (NCBI taxonomy): Eukaryota > Viridiplantae > Streptophyta > Magnoliopsida > Ericales > Theaceae > Camellia > Camellia sinensis. The sequence goes on along the minus strand of NC_138969.1, from coordinate 44,153,100 downwards.
ATTATGTGATGCGCACACACACAAATATAAACTAATTTGCAAGAATTGGAACACTTGATTCATGTTTGTTTTTTTAAAAGAGTTTCGAATATGTAGCACTTGAAAAAGTGATCGCATATGAACATTACTCAAATTATGTCAATTCAAGCAATTAGCCTTCATCCACAGGTATTCAAACAGTTTATCATTTAAGCAATTAGCCTCATGGCAAACATGCTAGACATGGAAACAATTACATTCGTGCAATATGCTAAAGCACAAAAGAGCTCACCTAGTACTCCAAGCCAAAAAGATGAAAGAGTTAGGAAAAATGCGTGATCCTAACTATGCAATGTGACTAATGCAACACATGCAATATGCAATTACTAGGCTCGGCTACTGATATGGCATATGAATTAATCTGATAGCATGCGGTCTAAGCACGTATTCAAAGAAGTGTTTAATTAACAATGCAAGTTAGAATGATGTGCTGAGCCCAATGCATGCAAGACAATGGGTGCAAGGAATGAGAGATGCAAAACGAAACATGATGCCCTAAACTAACCATCGTAAGCAGTTAAATAAAAGAAAGAAAGATGTGGGATTAGAAGACATACACATTATTATAAGTTTGCGCCCTCACGCAAGAAGGTCCAAATAAACTAATTAGCTAAGTTAATTACTACGAATTACAAACCGAATGAAATAATCAACTAAACTATTTAATTAATTATTACAACAAATTAACTAACTAATTAATTAATTACAAATCAAAGCGAACTAATTAATTACCAAATAACTAGTTAAACAGGAAAGAAGTACTAAGCTAGCTATTCTAATTACTCTGTCTCAGGAAACGAGAAATGCTCATGCATGCACAGATTTCCACCCGAAAAAGGCCACTGTTTTGCTGTCAGATGCCTCTGTTGCACAATAAAACACTTGCACTGTTTTTCACCTCAAGACCAACTCTGTTTTGTTTCAAAAGGGCACTGTTGTGTTTTACAAAGGTGGCCGGCAGGCTAAAAGTGGTGGCCTGCCGGCCACTAATGCTTGGTTCTTTTTGCTGCAACAGAGACCAAACAGAGCAAAAACAGGATATTCTCAAGGGTTGTTTGCACAACTTACCCCTCCTTATCATCAAACACCTCAAAGGAGTGATAAACTTGATTCACAAACCATCAATCTATACAATTTCATTGCACGATGGCCTATGAACCAAAGTGTGCAAGTTCAATGAATGCAACAAAACAGCACTCTCAAAACCACTTCCCTATCATGAATGATCAAAGGCAGTAGTTGACAATGAATCTTTAGCCGTTTGCATCACTCATGAGTATGAAACGACTCAAGACTCAAGGGTTCAATTAACGTCCGATTAAACCCAAACCAAATTATTATCTTGCCCTTTTTTAGTCACCAATTTTATTACTCCATTTTAGTTACCTTTCAATTCTTTAATCAATTAAGTCCAAAAGTGAGTTTAAGTCCTCTAATGGAAAGAAGCATCAAACCAAGAGTTGTTTTAGACATGAGAGAAATGTAATACCATTGGTAATGAACCCCCAAATGGATTAAACCATTAAGCACACTATGTTACATGGACTAAGCACTTTGGGGCGAAGTACCCGTGTCGACACGACACGACACGGGTGCGGGTGTGGGATTTGTGTCGGATTCGTCTCTCCTCTCTCAGACACGGCTAATCAAAAAGGAAGAAGAAGGTTGAGATACTTACATTGATGTATGGATTCAAGATCTTGATCGTGTCTTTCAATCTTCTTCTCTGTCTAGATCTCCTTCTCTCTCTCTATCCCGATCTCCTTCTCTCATTCGATATCTCTCTCGATCGTGCTGTGCGTGTGTGAGAGAAGAGAAGAGATAGACCCATCGTGTTGCTGCGCGTGTGAGAGAGAAGCAAAGCGGAGACAGACCCATCGTGTTGTTGCTGTGCGTGTGAGACAGACATGTCAAAGCTGCTGCTGCTGTTTGTATCAAACCCTAATGGCTGGATGTTGTGCGTGTGAGATAGACATGTCAAACCCGCTGCTGCTGCTGTTTGTATCAAACCCTAATGGTTGGACCTAATAAATAAATAAAAGGCTTGTGGGCTGGACCTAATAAATAAATAAAAGGCTTGGGCTATTGGCTAGTTAATATTATAAATCTTAATGGACTGGACCCAGATAAATAAATAAAAGGTTTGGGCACCAATTTGTATCATAATAATTAATATTATAAACTAGAATGGGCTGGACCCAAAAAATAAAGAAAAAATTTACACCTATTGGCTGGTTTGTATCATAATAAATCTTATGGGTTGGATCCAAATAAATAAATAAAATATTTGGGCCCGTTAATAAACTCTATTCAACAATAACATGGGTTATCATATGACTTATCCATATGTTTGATTTTATTTATAAAAAAAAATTGTTGGGTCAACTTTTTTTAACTCATCTTCATATAATAAATATATTTAAAAAATAATTATTTAACTCATTTTTATATAACAAATATATTTTTAAAATAACTATTTAATGTATCCCCATACCCGTATCCACATTTGGATCCATATCCACGTATCCTTAATTTTTATTTTTGAAATGTCCGACCCCCAGATATGCACCCGCACCCAAGTCTGTGTAACATAGAGCACAACAACCTCAATCTCAAGCTTAAACAAACAAGTAGCTTGAAACAACTTTCAAAGCAAAGAAAAAGCCAAGAAAAGAAGGAGGTTGCAGAGATGATTAAAGGTGAAAACAAGTATGGAAAGTATAAAATAAATACTATCAACTCAAATAGGATGGTGGCTAAGGCCTAAGCCACCAATGAGGACAATTACACTACAAGCATACAATATAAAGCATAAATGACACAACCAGCCCAAAACAGTCCTAAAACAGTGCTAAATAAGAGTCCTAAAACATGTTGGAATTAAAACAAAAATAACTAGAACAATAACGTAAAACATGGAGCTATGAAAGCTAATAAACAAAGCACAAGAAAGGGAGGCTAACCCCTCCAATTTTGGACTTCAAAACATGCTTTTAGCCACTGAAATAACTCTGAAAATCAGTATTTAAAAGCTTAAAAAAAGATAGTGTAAAGGTGGGAAACACAAGGGTAAAGGCTAGAGAAGCAAGATGGAAAGAGAGGTGAACCACCCCTTCACCCTTTAAGGCCTTAAACCACAAGTTTCAGCCCAAAATTACAGAGTTTACACAGGCCAAAAACAATAGAAAAATAGTAGGAAAATAATATGGAAATAGCAAACAAAACCAAGGAAAACAAGCTAAGCTTTATATCTCTTGAAGAAGAGAGCACTTCCAAGCAACAAAACAACACAAACACACCCTCAAGAGCTCAAGTAAGGCTCAAAAGTACCTCAACTCAAAGATGGTAAGGTTTGGTTAAGAGTGTGTAGGCAAAAACTCAAGAAATTTCAAGAGAGAGAGAGAGAGAATTGTAGAGAGAATTAATTTTGCTCCAATTTTTCTAACCCTAAAAAATGGGAGAGGGGGTCCTATATTTATAGAAAAACAGGCCACTCCCTCAAAAACATCCATCCATATACGTGGGAGTAAATGCAAGCATCTAGGCAAACAGCTGGCATAGTTGGCAGAAAATATCTGTAAAACACACTTGTGGCCGATAGGCCACACTCTTGGCCGGCAAGGTACAAGGGTGGCTGGCAGCCAAAAGGGGTGGCCGGAAACCCACAAAAATAGGCATGCACGTCCCAAGTTTTTCAGGTTTGAAAGGCTGAGGCTTTGGTGCACAGATAAGGCACAAGGTTTGCAAGGTTCTGAGGCTCAGAGCTGTGGCATTCTGTTGGGGACTTTCGAGCACTTGACAAGCATATACATTCATCATTGGGTGTGCAAATAATGGCGCCCAAGTCACAAGGGCGGTCAAAAATGTGGTGTCTACAGCTGCCCCTCTTTGGCAGAACTCGAAGTCATAAAATGACGCGAGTGAATGTCAAAGCCCAAAGACGACCCATTTTGACAAGACCGTAAGACTTTGGCAAAACAAACAAGACATAAAGTAAATTGTTGCACTCGCAAGCTGCCTACGTATCCTTTCGCAAGGAATCAAACCAGCGTAGTTCAAGGGCAGAATGCAAAATGATACACAATGTAACAAAACAATGTAATGATATACAATGCAACGAAATAGTCAAACCACAAGCAATGCAAAACCACACAAATACCATAAAGGGATGGAAATGCAAAATCAAACTACATTTTATATAGAAAAGAAGTGGGCACAGCCAAACGATGTCTAACATAGGCTAAGTGCTTACATCCTCAATACTGGCCTCAGCGCAGCATGGATGCTTACATATAATAGAACCATGTTTCAACGTAAAAAGGGGTACGAGCACATGCGAAACTATGTTTTTCGTAGAAAGAGAAAGAGTAAAAGTAATTGGGTGGTATAATATAAATGAGGAATAATCTGCTAGGGAAAGATAATGATCCTAAATGCTAAATACAACAAGACAAAGTACAATGCAATGGATGCAATGAATATGGTGTAGGCCGAACCACATCTTACCTAGAAAATGTATGGACACAAAACAGACCACGTCTAGCATAGAAAAAGCGTTGACACCCTCAATATTGGCCTCAGCGCAGCATGGGTACTTACATGACAGAACCATGTTTCAACGAGGGAAAGGCATGAGCACATGCCAAACTAAGCTTAACATGAAAAGGATGTAGGTAATAAAATGGTATGATGTAATAAATGCATGCAATAAATTCTATATGCAATGTAATGGATAGTTAGCTAGGAAGTGAAAGTACCTTACAGGGGCAATTGGCGCTGACTCACCTTATGGTGCTATGGATCTTCCTCTTCTTCTTGGTTGTGCTTCCAAACCACAGGTATTACTTTTCTCCTTGACTATGTTCGCAACTTTTCCTATTCTCCAACAGGGTGACAGGCTAGGTTGATTCAGTATCCAGAATTGAGGTGCATACAAGCTACCTTAACCTATGGGTCTGCCATACAGATTTCAAGCCGAGGATACACTCCTGGGTTTTTAAACCAGACTTTAGTCTCGAAAATTCTGAACCTTTGCGTTCTAGGCATCGCCATTCGAACTCTAGTTTCCACCATCGCAGTTAATCTCCTAGGAACTTACCACAAACACAGGCAGGTGGCTATACCAGACCATCGGAAGTCATTCAGGCACGACAAAAATCGAAGGGATTGCACCTTTAGAGGATTTAAGGTCTCCTAGACCCAGTGAGTGTACAAGACAGTGTGAGTGAGGTGCACAAAATAGTGCGATTCAGGATGCGCAAGAGAGTGCAAACAAAGTGCACAAGATAGTGCGATACAGGATGCGCAAGATAGCGCAAACAAAGTGCACAAGATAGTGCGATACAGGATGCGCAAGATAGCACGATACAAGGTGCGCAAGATAGCGTGATACAAGGTGCACAAGATAGTGCGATATAGGGTGCGCAAGATAATGCAATATAAAGTGTATGATTGTGCGATAGATGCACTGAGTGAGATTATTGTGCGATGGATGCACAAAATGATTGTGCGATAGATGCATGATCTAGTATGTGTGACAAACAATGTAACGGATGATGTTGAGGAAATGCAATAAGCCAACAAAGCGGCACTTTTAGAAAGCACCTCACGGGCGAGTGGCAAAAAACCGCTCTACTCTGACAGGAATCTCCCCCTTGTGTTCTTCGAACTGTTACCTTCAACTCAGTTCAAAGGTCCTTAGATATTGACAAGGGGTAACATCTGCATGCGAAAACCACGGATGCTGCTTTGATTGCCATTCTGACTTGAAGCAGGCTTGAACTTGGGGTCGAGGTACACTCATACTCCAGAGAAATGGCGAGGCCTGAGAAGGTGCACCTGGAATGCAGTCTCAGAATTTACTAAAGTTGAAACACACTAAGATGTTCCAAATTTTTCCTCTTTTCTTTTGCTTTGCAGTCCGAAACACATGTAGCTTCAGATAGGTCCTAGTTCTATTGCTCTCACTTTTGATCGAGGTTGGACCACATAGTTTTATAAAGAAACGAATCCTGTTTTGCATATATGTTGAAAATGGCACAGCACTTTGAGTACAAAACGATTTATTTTTGAAATTGAGATTGAGAATGAGTTCTTAACCGGGTATTGAGCCTACAACTGACCAAAGTCAAAATGACTCAAACAAACGACTCAAAACAAAAACAACAAATGCAACACTTAGATGTTTGCCTTCCACCGGCGAAAATTCCCTCGGTTTACGGGGAGCCCACTGCTTTTCCAGGTATTGTTTCCCACCCTTTTCTTATTTATGGCTTTCACATCACTCTGGCACTCAATTTCTATTTCTCTGAAAAGCCCTTTCCTTACTTTTTCTCTCAGCGCGCATCTCTCTATTCTTTAATCTCTCTTATTTTTTATCCCTTCCTAGGATGGTTGATGAATAAGCTAAAAATGGTGGGCCCTTGCCCCTAGTACTCTGCTAGATCTCATTCTTTCGCTCACAACTAGTGAGCTTTCCCACAGAGGGGTTGTGGTGCGATTGGATGTGCAGCAGATCTGTAACTAACATCAGTTGACGATGCCCTTGGCTTAACTTGACCGAAATGAGTTACAGCATGTCCCACCAGCTAGATATACAATTGATTGGTCTCACACATTACATTTTCCACTTCCCCATTCCGATTCAGACTCCAATTTAGGTGTGATGGTCCAAATAAGGGAATCGAATATCCAGCTCCATTTCCAATCCGTGTTTCGCACTTAGCTTAGTACCTCACTGCTTGGAGGATAAGAAAACTTTGGCCTCTGTTGTTGGCTTCAACCGTGCCCTTTCTGGAGAGTGTGCTAACAGTGGGGAAAAGACAAAAAAGCCTGACTTAACTGTGCCCTTAGTTCATCATTTTGATTATTTTTTGTTTTTGGCTTCTGCTAAAACAATTTTGACCAACATGAGAGTTAGATTAACATGCTTGTTCTACTTTCTAATTTGAAATCATGTAAGTCAGGTTATGAGCACTAAAAATTTTTCTTTTTTGGGTCCAAAAAGTGGTTCAGTTTTGGAAAAATGGAATAATTTTTTAGAAAATTAGTCAGCTTTATTAAAAATCCTCAAAACTGTTTTTGCAAATGGTTACTACCCGACCAACGAGAAATTAACTCTTGAGATGCACAACCTCAAATCTGAACTTGATTTGTCTTGCAATTGAATCTTCTAACGGAATAGGACACCTGATTTTGAATGAAGATGAGCCCGAAGATGAGCCAATTTGCACATGGATAAGATAGCCAAGTTTGAATAAGAATAAGCCAACCAACATGGATGAGACAAGCAGGTTGAAAATGGTTGGGGCCGAACTTCAAAATAAAGTTGCCTATGTATCCCAAAGATGGGAATCAGGCCGTACATAGTTCCCGGCAATTAAGGTATATTCAGGTATTAACACTCTCCTTTTGCACCCTAACTTTTGCCAAGGCCGCCCTTTCAGGTTTTCATCCTTGCAAGCTCTATTTTTCTTTTCGTTTCATTTTTCTTTTCTTCTTTTCTCTTTCTTTTTCTTTTTTCTTTATTCTTTTTCTTTTTCTTTTTTTTCATTTTTATTCTTTTTCTCTTTTTCTTACTCTAACTTTTGCCTGGGTCGTCCTTCCGGGTTTTCGGCCCAGCAAGCCTCTCAAGGATAGAAAAGTTTAACTTGTCCATGTTGATTGGCCGTAGGATATCTAAGCCATATGAATCCAAGAGAATGGCTGCTATTCCTGATTAAATAGTTTTGATGTTGTAAGAGCCTATTCAATTGGGTCTGAGTTTGCCCCTAGTGTCATGGATAGGAACTCGATTGTCTTTAAGCAATAAATTTTGTTCTCTCCAATTCTAGGATTTGGCTTTCTTGCCGATCTTCATTGGCTTGAGAAATGACCCAATTTTGAATCTTCGAACATATCTGACCTTTTTTGCCCCTAGTTCAAGGGTTGCTTCTCATCCAGCTATGCAAGCTTCCTTTAATCACATCTGACCTTCTTGCCCCTAGTTCAAGGATTGCTTTCAATCCGACCATGCAAGCCTCTTATTTTGGTTGATCATTGAATATTCTGAATCAAAGTTTCAAAGCAACGGGGTCGAGTCTTGAGGCCGAAAGTGATCCTATGTTGTACAATCTCAAGATCAATTCCAAGCATGTTTTCGTAGGGCCACGCAAAACATTTTTTGAAGTGTTTTAATAAAGCGACTAGTCGCTCGTGCTCTTCTAAAGACAATGCAGAATCAATCTGGCTCAAACCAGGATCCTTCTCAGTACTCACATTAACAAACATGATCTCATTCATTAAGGGCTTAACGCGCCTCTCTTCCTCTCAGTTGATCAAATTTTTTCAAATCCCGAGGAATTCCTCTCTCTTTGCTTTCATCACAGTTTAGAAAAGTTTTGAAAAACTTTAGTCAAGGCAATGATTTAAAGGCACAGAGAAGCAGGTGAAAATTACTGCTATTCCATTCAGATCTTGTGGCTCAACTGGCTCAATGGTAGAAACAGACGCAAAAGAAAGAGTGTAAGAGGCAAACACAAAATAAGAAAGTAATATCCGTGTTAACACCCCTGAAATCACCAACCTCCGACATAACAAGATTGACTCAATACAAACAAAACTGACTCAAAATAACACAACAAGACTGACTCAATACCCAAGTCTGAAAATACAATAAACAACATTTTCAAAGTGCTAAAACAGTGCATGCCATCCACCACATCTGGAGTAAAATGAGCACCATCAGCAGATGGTTCCTCTCCGATCACGTAGTCACATTATCCCCAAGTTTATTGATCCAGTGCCGATAGACTTTGTAGGACCTGGTGGAGTGATAACCTTACTGTCAATCAGATCTTGAATTTCATGGTGAAGACGAAAACAACTGTCAGTGTCATGACTGGTTTGTTGATGGAAGGCACAATCCTTGGCAGCATTATGCCTGGATGGAAGGGGATCAGGGAGAGGCCGAGGATCAAGGGGTTTGAGATGGCTTTGTCCTATGAGGATTTGGAGAGCTTTGGATAAAGTTATGAAAAGGGGATTGTAGGTGCGGTTACCAGTCTTACAAGGATTGGCGGGTGTTGACTGGGTTTAATGATCTCTTACGAGTATAGGATTGGAGCTGAAATAAGTGTTTCTGGTACGACATCCCATTTCATGGTTTATCCCTAGATTCAAAATGCCCCCAACCTGAGTGGCAAAAGTGTCATCCACAGTTTTTGCAACAACTGCAAGCACGTGCTGCTTGTTCAGCCTTTTGGTCTTCAAAACCTCAATAGCCCACTGAAGATGTTCATCAGGATAAATACTTGCCCCGGCCTTGTTCTTGCCACTTGTTTCAGTTTTGCCAAGGGATTGGGTTGCTACATCTGAGCAAAGCCCATTTATTGCTAATCTGTCATCACTCAAACTTGAGATAGTTTCGGGTTGGCCCTTTTCAACTGCAGCTCGCCCAAGATTGGGGAGCTTTTTGACGGGGTCAAAACCCCAAATGTTAAATCTGCTGACGCTCTCTGTAGATCTTCAATCATGCTCATTAGCTTAGAAGTAGTGGGTTCATGAGTTTGAGATGATTGGGGCTCGAGTGCATTCATCATACACAAGTTCGTGCTTTCTGAAATGAACACCTCAGGCTTGGGTAAATGGGTTGGGGTGATGTATATGCTGGGGTTGTAGGTGGACAACAGTGCATGGATTAGGTTGAGGTGTGAAGATAATGGGTTAGGGGTAGCCTGAGGTCCTTTTGGTGGAGCTATGACCTCTTTATCAATAAGATCTTGAATCTTATGACGGAGGCAGATGCAGCGGTTTGTATCATAACCTGATTGTTGATGATAGGCACAACATTTAGCAAGGTCGTGTCTTAGTGGAAGAGGATTTGGAAGGGATCGAGGTTCTAGAAGCTCTAGGCACCCTTTTTCTCGCAGCATTTTCAAAGCTTGAGAGAGACTTATGAAAAGAGGATAGGAAGTTCGGGCTTTGGGGCCGAGTTGAAGTGGTTGGTAGGCTATTATCAGGAAAATGGTTTTTGATGGGACTAGTGACAGTGTTTACTTCTGAGCATTTCGCAGCTGTGCTACCACTGGTAGTAGCATTGGAATTACAAACAACATTCTTCCTCATAAGCTTATTACCTTCCACAATGAGCCCTTGTCTGATGGCATCCTTGATTTAAACCCCAATTTCATGGAGGTCCTTAAAGTTGAATATCATTTTCTGCAATATCACAGTTTGCCTAGCCATATCTTGTTGCAGCGAACCTACTGATTGCTGAAGACAGATTAGTAAATCCTCTAGATTTGTCGGAGGCTGAGCCATGATAGGGGTAGATAGTCGTACTCTGAACAGACGTGATCTACTGGTAAATGCCGGAACAGTAGAACCGGTGAGCCCTGTCTGGTCCTTCTTTGCCTTACCACCGGCGAAGAAAACACTGGTTGCCCTTGAACTAAATTTCTGATTTGACAAAGTTTATCGACACGAGTCCAGAGTACCTGGGGAGATATCAGGGCTTTCTGAAGCTGTGGTTCCAGGACTACCTAGCAAAAGAGAAAATAGATGGCACCTCAGCCCAATTTCATAAAATAGATACGATCACAGCTGAATGAATGTACACCTTGTTGATTTCTGCCCCACAAACTAATACCAACTGTACCACTGATATGAAGCACCCCTGTACAATTTCACTGCAAAGCACATACCAGGTAAAGAGAGCCAAAACACCCCTTTGAGGGGGGTAGGGTTACCCTGTCCTAGCTTTGGCATGATCTAAGGTTTCACTACTTCAATCAAGCGATTTCACGCAATCCTGCATTTGGGTAAGTATCATGTCCTAGTTTGGAACAGCCACTATGGCTTCATTATATGTAGCTAGGCCAAATGGCCAAAGGGGTACCTCAGCAAGATTACCTAATATACCTCTCATACCTAACACTAAGAAGTGAAAGGAGGATCAAACGGTACAACAGTAATCCAGATCCAAGGGCTATGTTCCCAACATGGCAAAGCCCACGACCGGTCAACCTTTTGGCAAGCTTTTGGGCAAGCCTCTACCAAACCGTCCAGGAATACCAGATAACAAACACAGTGACTTAAGCGCACCAATGCAAATGCAATGCAAAGAACATATAAGTGTAGATAAAATTTCACATCATGATTCGAGTCAAATTCTCTAAATTCCCCAGCAGAGTCGCCAGAAACTATAGCTCAACTTTTCGTGCCCCATTTCGGAAGACGAATAAGCCCTACAGTATCGGACTCCCGCGGCTCTGAATCTGATCTCACAAGTGCAATGTGAAATAGATAAACACTAAAGAGACTAAATCTAGCAAATCTTTTGAAAAATCGATTTTGAATCAAATTACCAAAAATGGACTGCCTTACCAGATATAGAGTCGCCACCTAAATATTTTTGAAAAATTTAGGAAACCTATGACTTGTACCAAAGGCTACGTATCCGTAATCACCAAGATTATCTCAGCTCGGAAACTTAAGTACGAGAGGGGAAAGTCATGAATTAAGTACCCTCGCTTGCCCGATCAAAGATCGGTCTCTACTAATCATGATATGAATCTTATTTACACTATATGCTCTTGTTCCGATTATTAGGCTAGCATTATTATGTGATGCGCACACACACAAGTATAAACTAATTTGCAAGAATTGGAACACTTGATTCATGTTTGTTTTTTTAAAAGAGTTTCGAATATGTACCACTTGAAAAAGTGATCGCATATAAACATTACTCAAGTTTTTCTAATTCAAACAATTAGCCTTCATCCACAGACATTTAAACAGTTTATCATCTAAGCAATTAGCCTCATGGCAAACATGCTAGACATGGCAACAATCACATTCGCGTGCAATATGCTAAAGCACAAAAAAGCTCACCTAGTACTCCAACCCAAAAAGATGAAAGAGTTAGGAAAAATGCGTGATCCTAACTATGCAATGTGACCAAGGTTTTAAAAAGCGGCCGCAACCGTTACGTAACGCCGTTACGTAACGGTTTTGGCAGTTACCGCCACCCGTTACGGCCGCTTTTGCAATGTGATTGAGATTCACAGGTGTGTCGGCTGTAGCGGCTGCCGTAGTGGTTGTAACGGCGCCGTAACAATCGTAACGGCCTGTTACGCACTGTTACGTAACGGTTCCAAATTGTTTCTTTCGAAAAAATACACAAAAAAAAACTAAAAATGGGAGAAGAGGGAGAGAAGAGGACAGATGAAAAGAGAAAATGGAGGATCAAGAGATAGAGAGAGAGGAGGAAAAACGAAAAACATGTTATCGATTTGTTTAAGCTGTATGACCTATGCTATTCTATTCAACTGCTATCACTAAACCATGTTGTTTGTGTATGTCTATCTAGATATATTGTTTGAAAATAATAATAATAATAATAAGAGTGGTCATTATCTATTTGAGTTGGTTAAAATATGTATATATATATATATATATTGGGGCTCTTATTTATTTTCTTACTTTTGTTATTGTTTATCTTATATATAATAGTTAGTAATTGATTTTTTGTATAATATAAAGTCATTAATTATTAAAATAAAATGTAAAAAACTCAGTTTATAATGATTTAAAAATATAAAATATATTGGATCATACTTAAAAATTTACAAAAATTGATCAATATTTATTTTTAACCCAATAAATATGATCATGGAAAAAAAATATGTGTATCGGTAAGGTTTTTTCAAATTGTGCGAAAAATAAAAAATTCACGGTTCCGGTTACCGCAACCGTTACACTACGGCCTTTACACCCCGCAACCGCAACCGCGTCACCGCCACCGTTACAGCGACCGCAACCGCTTTTCAGAACCTTGAATGTGACTAATGCAACACATACGATATGCAATTACTAGGTTCGGCTAGTGATATGGCATATGAATTAATCTTATAGCATGCGATCTAAGCACGTATTCAAATAAGTGTTTAACTAACAATGCAAGTTAGAATGATATGCCGAGCCCAATGCATGCAAGACAATGGATGCAAGGCATGAGAGATGCTATACGAAACATGATGCCCTAAACTAACCATCATAAGCAATTAAATAAAAGGGAGAAAGGCGTGGGGTTGGAAGACATACATATTATTACAAGTTTGCGCCCTCACGCAGGAGGGTCTAAACAAACTAATTAGCTAAGCTAATTACTACGAATTACAAACCGAATGAAATAATCAACTAAACTAACTATTTAATTATTACAACAAATTAACTAACTAATTGAACTAACAAATTAATTAATTGCAAATCAAAGCGAACTAATTAATTACAAATTAAATAGTAAAACAGAAAAGAAGTACTAAACTAGCTATTCTAATTACTCCGCCTCGAGAAACGAGGAATGCTCATGCATGCAAGGATTTTCAACCCAAAAAAAGCCAATGTTTTGCTGTCACAGTAGAACACTTGAACTGTTTTTCACCTCAAGACCAACTCTGTTTTGTTTCAAAAGGGCACTGCTGGGTTTTGCAAAGGTGGCCGGCAGGCTAGAAGTGATGGCCTGCCGTCCACAAAAGGTGGCCTGCCGACCACTAATGCTTGGTTCTTCCTGCTGCAACAGAGAGCAAACAGAGCAAGAACAGGATATTCTCAAGGGTTGTTTGCACAACTTACCCCTCCTTATCTTCAAACACCTCAAAGGAGTGATAAACTTGATTCACAAACCATCAATCTATATAATTTCATTGCACGATGGCCTATGAACCAAAGTGTGCAAGTTCAATGAATGCAACAAAACAGCACTCTCAAAACCACTTCCCTATCATGAATGATCAAAGGCAGTAATTGACAATGAATCTTTAGCCGTTTGCATCACTCATGAGTATGAAACGACTCAAGACTCAAGGGTTCAATTAACATCCGATTAAACCCAAACCAAATTATTATCTTGCCCTTTTTTAGTCATCAATTTTATTACTCCATTTTAGTTACCTTTCAATTCTTTAATCAATTAAGTCCAAAAGTGAATTTAAGTCCCATAATGAAAAGAAGCATCAAACCAAGAGTTGTTTTAGACATGAGAGAAGTGTCATGCCATTGGTAATGAACCCCCCAATGGATTAAACCATTAAGCACAACAACCTCAATCTCAACCTTAAACAAACAAGTAGCTTGAAACAATTTTCAAAGCAAAGAAAAAGCCAAGAAAAGAAGGAGGTTGCAGAGGTGATTAAAGGTGAAAACAAGTATGGAAAGCATAAAATAAATGCTATCAACTCAAATAGGATGGTGGCTAAGGCCTAAACCACCAAACCTATGAGGACAATTACACTACAAGCATACAATATAAAGCATAAATGACACAACCAGTCCAAAACAGTCCTAAAACAGAGCTAAATAAGTCCTAAAACAAGCTGGAATTAAGACAAAAATAGTTAGAACAATAAGCTAGAACATGGAGCTATGAAAGCTAGTAAACAAAGCACAAGGAAGGGAGGCTAACCCCTCCAATTTTGGACTTCATAACATGTTTTTAGCCACTGAAATAACTCTGAAAATCAGTGATTAAAAGTTTAAAAAAAGATAGTGTAAAGCTGGAAACACAAGGCTAAAGGCTAGAGAAGCAAGGTGGAAAAAGAGGTGAACCACCCCTCCAACCTTTAAGGCCTTAAACCACAAGTTTCAGCACAAAATTACAGAGTTTACACAACCCAAAAACAGTAGAAAAACAATAGGAAAATAATAGGGAAATAGCAAACAAAACCAAGGAAAACAAGCTAAGCCTTATACCTCTTGAAGAGGAGAGCACTTCCAAGCAACAAAACAACACAAACACACCCTCAAGAGCTCGAGTAAGGCTCAAAAGTACCTCAGTTCAAAGATGGTAAGGTTTGGTTAAGAGTGTGTAGACAAAAGCTCAAGAAATTTCAAGAGAGAGAGAATTGTAGAGAGAGAATTAATTTTGCTCTAATTTTTCTAACCTTAAAAAATGGGAGAGGAGGTCCTATATTTATAGAAAAAAAGGCCACTCCCTCAGAAACATCCATCCATACACATGAGAGCAGATGCAAGCATCTGTGCAAACAGTTGACAGAAAATATCTACAAAACACACTTGTGGCCGGCAAGGCACAAGGGTGGCCGGCAGCCCACAAAAATAGGCCTGCAGGTCCCAAGTTTTTCGTTTAAAAGGCTAAGGCTTTGGTGCAAAGACAAGGCACAAGGTTTGCAGGGTTCTGAGGCTCAGAGCTGTGGCATTCCGCTGAGGACTTTTGAGCACTTGACAAGCATATACATTCATCATTGGGTGTGCAAGTGATGGTGCCCAAGTCGTAAGGGTGGTCAAAAATAGGGTGTCTACACCCAGCTTGTCGAGAATATCATGAAATGGTTTACTCCCTATTCCTTTGGTGAGAACATCTGCTAGTTGATCTCCAATCTTCACAAATGAAGTACATATGGTGCCACTAATGAGCTTTTCTTTAATGAAGTGTCTATCAATCTCCACATGCTTGGTTTTGTCATGTTGAACTGGGTTATGGGCTATGTTGATCACTGCCTTGTTGTCACAGTATAATCTCATGGAACCGGTCTGATGGATGCCCAAATGTCCCAACAATAGTCTAATCCATAGCAACTCACATACACCCTGTTAAAATCCACCTACTCTCCACCTACTTCACCCACTTAAACCTACTCCACTAAACCTAACCCACTACACCACTACCACCTCCACTTCACCTACTCCTCACCTACTACACACTCACCCTCTCCTATATATAGGAATCATTGTAAATATAACATACAATACACATCAATCAATAATACATCAATTCTTACATGGTATCAGAGCTATAAGATTTAGGCCCGTATTTTGTTTTCTCACCGGCGGGCAGCCGGCCGGCAACCTTGCCTTCGCTGCCCGCTGGAATTTTCTACACATACCTTCACTTTCCCGACCTTCCCACACAAAATCCTCTTGGAGATGCTGATGATGCTTGCACAGTTGGTGGATCAACTATTTGTTGCAGCATGTAACAAACCCACCGTGTTTTGTATCATCACTGAGTATTTACAGAGCCTCTCTTTCTCCAGTCCTAGAGAGAGAAAGTTGACAATGAGGTTCTAGTGAAGGTTCTGTCTTGGTGTAGCCTCGCCAGAATTTTGCTAGTTATTTCTGGCACTGTTTTATGGTGCTGGAAGCGTGTTCTTGGCGATGGTACGTTTACCGTTGCTATCGTCTCTGTGAGGGCATTCAGAGAAGTTTTTTGGGCTGAACTGGTTCGATTGGTTGGGGTCATTGCTACAGAGAGCACGACTTGTTTTTCACCAGCGTTGTGGTTGTGTGGCTGACAGTCGTTCCTAGTCAAGAAGAGGAAGGCAATCTCACGCGCACCAAGCGTGTTGGGCTTTGGTTCATGTGTGGTCTGCAGAACATGTGGTAGTGCAATACCGTGTAGTTGTATACCACTGGTTTGGCATTTGTTTTGAAAAACTGTGGGCTGAATTTCGTGACAGTTGTTTGGCGTGTTTGAGTGGATTTGTTCCCGCCTGAAGTTCCTTATCATTTTTAGGTGGGGCCCTCCATTTGAAGATGCTTAACGTGGGTTCACATGGCTGAGGTTTGTGTACATTTTAATATATGTTGTTTAAGTTGGTTTTGGGGCCCATAAGTTAGCTTTGTTGAAGAAGCTGCTGATTATATTGGTGGTTTTGTAAAGAGTGGATTGTGGGACCCCTTTGATTTTTTATGGGGCTCACGTGGGTGCACCTTGGTTTCTATAGCTTGAAGGGAAGCTAATTTTTTTGGTGTAAAGTGTGTTTAGCCGGTGGTTATTTTCTTAGGCCCACGGTTAATAAAGCCACATTACACAATCACCAGCTGTCCATTCCCGTTGCTCCACTTTCTTTATTTTATTTTATCTTTCTTTTTTATTAAAAAAAAAAAAAAAATACAGATTTGTACAACAACTTTGTTTTATTTATATTAGGGATCAACCCTGATCACAGTTCTCCACACCAAAAAAAAAAAAAAAAAAAAACGCCAATCCAACACCCACTACAACAACCGATTTGTTTTCTTTTCTGCAGACGGCCACACACCGACCTCACTTTTTCGCCTACTCTGCCGCCGGTCTTTTCTTCTTGCCTCCGTCCTGGGCGGCCCTTGCCGGTGTTGCCTCCGTATTTCCCACTCCACTGGGCATGATCACTACTCCCTGCTCCTCCACTGCAGAATATGGCGGACCACCAAAACGGAACATCACGGTGGCCTTCCGCTTCAGCTCCTTGTTTTCTGTCTTTAGCACACTTATCTCTGCTCGCGCATCCTTATACATGCGTTGGAGCAGAGCCAGTTGGGCGTTTAACTGCTGCACCTCATTTGTCCTGCTCTGCAGCCGGTGCGACAAGTTTGTGACCGCAGTCATGGTTTCCACACGACTTCAGAGTATACTGATTGGCCTCAATATCAGTTTGCACCGCCATTTTTTGCTCCACCGACCGCATCGGAAAGTTTAACGGAGCAAACACAGAGGTGTTTGGTTGAGGTTCACTGGCCACCGCACCAGTTCTCTCTCTTGTTGACTCATTGAGGTCGGGAAAGAGAGTGAGCAGACCACGGGATGAAGAGGCCATATTCTGGGTAGCTGAACGGGAAGAAGAGGCCATGTTTTTTGGGTTGCTGAGTGTTTCAGCGAAATAGCAATTTCAGACTGATAATGTTCGGAAGGGGAGTGTTTCAAGATTTGCAGCTCTTAGAGGCAATCTCTCAGAAAATGAAGAGTTTTTCAGAAGTTTTTTCCCAGGTTTTTTTGTCTTCGCTTCTGCCTCAAGCACAGCCTCCGCATTGGGTTATATCGACACTGACGACGCGGCCGACACGCCACTCTGTCGCTCACGTGCCTCGCCGCGTCTCCGGCTCACCTTTTGATGGCTCGGCGCTTTCTGTCGGGCATGACTTTTGATGAAGTGGGCGCGCCTTTTGAGGGCGCAACTTTTGATGGCACGTCTTTTTATAGATTGGGCACGCATTTTGATGGCACGTCTTTTTATGGATTGGGCACGCCTTTTTGATGGCACGCCTTTTGAAAGATTGGGCACACCTTTTGAGGGTGCGACTTTTTAGGGGTCCGACAAGACTCTGTAAACTGTCCCGACATTGATTTCGGTTAGCTTCTTTATGGGTCCGACAAGACTCTGTAAACTGTCCCGACATTAATTCCGGTTAGCTCCTTTATGGGTCCGACAAGACTCTGTAAACTCTCCCGACATTAATTCCGGTTAGCTCCTTTATGAGTCCAGCAAGACTCCGTAAACTGTCACAACAACTGTCACAACATTGTCTGCTACAACGGTCCGACATGACCCCATAAACTGTCTTCTACATCGGTCTGACACCGCCATCCAGTGTCCTCTACACCGTTATGACACCCCCATACAGTGTCCTCTACAACGTTATGACACCACCATCCAGTGTCTTCACCAATGGTCTGACACGACCATACAGTGTCTCTTATCCTCTTTTATTTTTATGTATTTTCTTGTTTTGTTACTCTCTCTAAACTCAAGTTGGTTAGTTCCTATCCCCCTTGAGTTTGCGGGGGGCTATTAAAATCCACCTACTCTCCACCTACTTCACCCACTTAAACCTACTCCACTAAACCTAACCCACTACACCACTACCACCTCCACTTCACCTACTCCTCACCTACTACACACTCACCCTCTCCTATATATAGGAATCATTGTAAATATAACATACAATACACATCAATCAATAATACATCAATTCTTACACACCCTGTGCCATAGCCCTGAATTCTGCCTTAGCACTAGATCTAGCAACCACATTCTGTTTCTTACTTTGCAATGTGACAAGGTTGCCTCCAATAAATGTGTAGTATACAAAGGTTGGTCGTTTGTCAGTGACTGATCCATCCCAATCCGCATCAGTAAATGCCTTCACACCGAGATATCCATGTTTCGAGAAATAGAGACCCTTTCAAGAGAAGTCTTCAGGTATCTCAGAATTCTCATAACTGCCTCTAGGTGGGAAGTTCTAGGAGCATGCATAAATTGGCTAACCATGCTTACTGCAATGGCAATATCTGGACACGAGTGGGATAAGTATATGAGCTTGCCCACTAGCCTCTAGTATCTCTCCCTGTCCATTGGCTTTCCCCCTTGATCCTCACTGAGTTTCTGGCCTGGTTCTAGAGATGTATCACATGGTCTACCCCTAAACATCCCAGTTCCTTAAGCAAGTCAAGTACATACTTCCTCTGACGTATGAAGATGCCATCCTTGAACCTAGCTACTTCAATGCCCGAGAAATACTTCAAATTACCTAAGTCTATGATTTCAAACTCTTTGGCTTAGTATTCCTTCAACTGAGGGATCTCCCCAATATCATCCCATGTCAGAAAAATATCATCAACATAAACAATAAGAGCTATGGTCTTACCATGAGGGGAGTGTTTCACAAATAATGTATGATCTGCTTGACTTTGCTTGAACCCATATCTCAACATAGCTTGAGCAAACCTTTCAAACCAAACCCTAGGAAACTGCTTTAGCCCATAAAGCGACTTCCGAAGCCTGCACACTTTACCTTTGGACTTAGCATTTGCAAAACCAAGAGGAATATCCATATAAACCTTTTCTTCGAGGTCTCCATGAAGGAAGACATTCTTCACATCAATCTAATGAAGTGGCCAATCCAAATTTGTTGCAAGAGAGAGTACTTCATCTTCGCAACCGGTGCAAATGTCTCCTGGTAATCTACCCCATAAGTTTGAGTCAAACCCTTAGCAACCAGTCTTGCTTTGTACTGTTTTAAAGAACCATCTGCTTTGTGTTTTACAGTGTACACCCACTTACACCCAACTGGATTTTTTCCTCTAGGTAACTCTACTAACTCCCAAGTATCATTCTTGTTGATAGCTCGCATCTCCTCTATCATAGCATGTTTCCATTTAGGAACAGAGAGAGCATCTTGAAAATTGTTAGGCAGACTCACAGAAGAAATCTTAAACATAAAGGCTTTATATGAGGGAGACAGATTAGAATAAGAAACATGATTAGCAATAGGATGCTGAATACATGACCTAACCCCCTTCCTATTAGCAATGAGAACATCAAGATCTGAAAACTCAGGATAGAAGCATTAGAATTACCTGGACTCTTAGAAAAGGAGGTTGACTATGAACACTCATCCGGAGAAGAAGTTGGTAGTAGAGGAGAGGAAGTAGTCTCTTGCATTCAGGTGACTTTCTGTCTATCCTTATCTCTGACATAAACTTTGCCTACTTCCTTTTCCACAACAACGGCGGGCTCATCATCCTCTATCTATTCAACCACTAGCGGTAGTGGAACAGGAATCTCTGCACACTAAGGCTCCCCCTGAAGGGATGACTGTAACACTGGAGAGGGAAGAAAGTAAGAGTGAGACTCAAAGAAGGTGACATCTATGGAGACGAACCATTTGCGAGTAGAAGGATGATAACACTTATAACCCTTTTGAGTGGCTAACAAATAACCCAGAAAAGCACACTTAAGAGACCTAGGATCCAATTTAGCACGGTAGGATAAATGATTATGGACAAAACAAACATAGCCAAAGGTCTTAGGTGGAATGGAGAACTCAGAAGAGGTGGACGGGGAAAAAACTTGAATAGGGGTTTATTTTTGAAGGATTTGGGTAGTGAGACGATTAATCAAATAAGCTGCAGTAAGGATTGCTTCTCCCAATAGGATCGAGGAACACACATTTCAAAGGATAGACAATGGGTCACATCAAGAAGATGGCGATTTTTTCGTTCGGCAACACCATTTTGTTGAGGGATATTAGTGCATGAAGTTTGATGAACAATGCCATGAGTGATGAAATAATTGGAAAGACCAGAGTTTTTCTCCGCCATTATCAGAATGCAAAATTTTGACAACCGCTCCAAACTGAGTGCACACCATTTTATGAAAGTTTTGAAACACAAAAAACACCTCACTCTTATCTTTCAGTAGGTATACCCAAGTGGCCCGAGAACAGTCATCATGAAAGTAACAAACTATTTTTGACCTTTTAAAGACACAAAACGTGAGGGACCTCATACATCAGAATGAATCAAAGCAAATGGAACTTAACTTTTATTAATAGAAGGAGCAAAAGAAGCTCCATGTTTTTTTTCCAAGTTGACAAGACTCATACTGAAAATCAGACACTATTTTTCTCAAAAACAGAAGGAAATGAATGCGTAATAAAAATGAGGGATGTCCTAAATGAAGGTGCCACGACCAAAGGTCATCCTTGGTGGGTGGTAACTAACTAGATGAATGAGCTAGCTTGTCTATTTGATCCAGAATGTAGAGACCATGTTTCGGTCTACCACTACCAATCATCTTCCTTGTGATAAGGTCCTGAAAAAGACAATGATCAAGAAAAAACGTTACGCTACTATTCAAGCCACAAGTAATACGACTCAAAAATAAAAGATTAACACTAAAATTGGAAATATGAGAACAGAGGATAAAGGAAAGGAAGAGGTGACATGAATTAAACATTTCCCTAACACGGACGAAATGGTACCATCAGCAATACGCACTTTTTCCTGACTTAAGGAGGGGTTATACTCTGAGAACAAACGAGATGAACCAGACATATGGTCGAAAACACCAGAATCAATAATCCATGACACAGTCGTATGAGATAGCAATGCACATGAGAAGGAAGCCAAGTTACCTGAATTAACCAAGGAAAAAGAGTATGCACCTGTGGTGGAAGTAGAGGCTCGACAGTCTAGCAAATGGAGGAGGGCAATCTCAAAATCTGAGGCAGATAACCCCGAAACATCAGCAGTAGGGGAGACAACTGAAAATGAAGGTGGTGGCTCAACTGTGTCTGAAAGATGTGCCCGAGCATTAGCCCTTCGGCCTCTAGACTGACCAGACCTGCCCCCTTAAGTACCAAGACAGTCTCCTCGGTCACCAAAAAGAGTCCTATGCAGCTTCCAACAAGTCTTTCTTATGTGTCAAGGTCTACGGCAGTAGTCACAAAAAAGATTTTCCTTCTCAGATGAAGGACGACAACCACGAGTCACACGCTCTCCATCGCGAGGGAGTACAGAAACCAAGGCCAAGTGATCAATAGTGGCAGAAGGAAGCATCGCAGAGCGGCAACTCTCTTCATTCTACACAAACGCAAAGGCTTCTTGGAGAGAAAGAAGCACGTCCATGCCAAATACTCTACTTCGAACTGGATCATATTCTACATTGAAGCCTTCCAAGAACTTGAAGACTCACTCTTGTGTCACAAACTTCTAGTAACTAGTAGAATCAGTGAGACAAACAAGCTTGTAATCCTGAAGGTGATCAAGTCGCTTCCACCCATTACTAAGAAAGGTAAAATACTGGAGAACAATCATCTCACTTTGTACCGACCTTTCAATGAAGCAATGTAATTTGAAAGCTCGTGAGAAGTTCCCCTTCTTGGAGTAAGTAGTAACGACAGCCTTCTAAATATCTTGAGCAGCGTCCATAGACAAGTAGCCCTCTCCAATCTTAGGTACCATAGAATGTATCAACCAATCCATAATGAAAAAGTTGGTGATCTCCCACTAGTCATAACTAGGGTCCATGGTACTAGATGCCTGTATCCTTCCATCAACATACCCAATCTTCCATCTGCTCTTCAAAAAAATAGTCAAACTCTGTGACCAAGCTAGATAATTCTAACCGTTGAATAGAGAGGTTGTGATTTTTAGGCCAAGGTTGAGGTTATCAGTCATAGTAGGAGGAATAATGGAACTCTCGCTCTTAGGGGGCTGAGAAGTAGTGGACTCGCTAAGGGAATCTGGATACTCTCCTATGTAACTCTCAAACACAATGCCAATCACAAACCCAGAAGATAATAGTGGAAGAAAAGACACAACGACCACTGTAAAAGCATAACAAACTAAGAACTCACAGAGATGTTTTTTTCTTTCTTTTTCTTTTTTTAAGAGAAGAAAACAGAAAAGAAGGCTTTAGAGATGTATTGACCACAACAAGAGGTCAATCCATGCGTAACAACCCAGTCGACCAACTAGGAGACACTAGTCAACCAACCAAGTTGACTGGAAGCAGACTACAAATCCTCTAGGAGTGCCGAAAGGGCAGGCTAGGGCTGCCGACTGACCTAGAGGAGAGCAGAGGAGGCTCCAGCTACCCTAGGAGAGAGCCAACTGACCTTCGGCTGAGCTGGGTGGGGTGTGACTAACCCAGACAAGGGTGTGGGTGGCCTAGGCAGGCTAGGGTTTGGGTTTGGTTGCCTGGGCAATCGAGGGTTTGGGTTTTGGTGGCCTTTGGCGGAAACAAGGTGATAGGTTCCTCCTATTATGGCTCTGATACCATGTAAGTTTAGAGAAGAGAACGAGATAGAGAATGAGTGAGACCTCATCCCCTTTTATATTAAGAATAACGTATAATTACAGGAGTGCCATAAGACATGAATTTTGGGCCTGCTCATTACAAGCCATTACATCAATCAAGGAATAAAACAAATCAGAATAAAATATGTGAATATAATTTCTTTATTCTAACAATAAGAGCATCTCTATTTTATTTTATTTTTTTCCTCCTTTTATTGCTCTTGGGAAATTCATTTCAAAGTCTAAACATACATTAAATCAGGATACTTAAATCGATTTCAAAATCTGGAATGGATTTTTTATGGAACCTCTATCTGGGGAAGTCTGAATCATGGTTTTTGCCACATCCAAAGGCAGAACAGCAGATCAGAACTGGGGAAAGAAAAAAAAATTGGAGGAAATCAAATTTAGAGAAAAATAAATAAATTAAAACAAGGGAGCATTTTCGAACAGGAAAAATTTAGTCCTTCATTCAAAGATAGGTTAGGTTATAAAAGTACTTGCTGCTATTTCTCATTTTTCTGTCAAAAAAGAATAGGAAAATGTTTGGTGGCCCGAATTTTTGTGGCTCAAATAACTCGAACGTGTCAAAACGACGTCGTTTTGCACCCAAAACGACATCGTTTTGGTGTTTCGAGCCATTCGAGCCATAATTTTTTGAGCCACCAATCAGTGTTGTTTAGTTAAAAAAGGCATTGCTATTGCCACTATCCCTTTTCCTTATACACTTCCTTTCTTTTTTTATTAGGAATAGAAAGACAATTATGTCCATAATAATTTCCGAGTAAAAATTAGAAGAAGAGTAATTCTCCTTTTACTCTTAATCAGACAAAAAAAAAAGAAGGGCGTAATTACAAATGGAGAGTGCGAATACCACTACCCTTTAAAAAAATAAATAATAAATAAAAATAAATATATATATATAAAATAAAAATAAAATTAAAAAAAGTGCATACTGCCGCACCACTGAGAGCTGGATATGCATTGTTGGGTCTCTTTCCTAATAGTTTAAGCTTTTGGGACTACTAGTGATCTATCTGACAAGACAGACACTCAATCTTCTTGTTGGATGAAAGAGTGTTAAGGACATTGGGAAACATTTGTGGAGGCTTCATTGGTGTAGACAGAGACCCATCTTTGGTGGGCAAGAAATTTGGCTCATGGTGATGGAACAATGATCTGGCAAAGATCAAAATTGGGGCTGGTGTGAAAATATACAATGTTCCTATGTGAGTGGAATTTGAGGAAAGGGCAAACTATCGAAGCTCATAGGGTGAAGAAAGGATCGTGGCAGGGACATTTAAGAGAAGGATGGAAGTGGCGCATAGTTGGGGACGGGAAAACTCATGCCATAGAACATTGGGCTATCAGGGGGTGGGGTACATGGCAGGTTGGCAGCACAAGGACTCAGATTCTACAAACGAATACTTGGCATCATGAGAGGAGATCTTTTAATTTTGAAAGTGTTTTCATTTATTTGTAAAAGTGAAAACACAGTTTTGAGTCTCCAGGCAAACCACTTCTACAAATAAATGTAGGCCACATCCGCACCTCTCCAACCAACCCAAATCGACAAAACCAGCATTAAAGAATGGTTTTTGAACAATTCAACTATCGTATTGTTGCTTCAATCTGTGTGATTTCTAGTTTCTTACTAATTATTGCTCATAACTAATTTCTCTTGATGAATTTGCATGATGCTTCTCGTGTGTTTCTTTCATCTAAAAATTTATATATCATTGTTAGGGTGCAGTCACCAACCCACTTACCGGAATTGTGAGAGTCCATACCAACAAGTATCAACTTATGCCTAAAGTTCAGGGCACTTTAATTATACCATGACCCCCTCAAGTTCAACTATGAGAAACGATAGTAACACACCCACTTACAGACCCATTGCCTCTATGGGTGTGTAAAGAGGTGTGATTGTAGCATTGCTCGAGATTATCACATGATATCCTTATTTATGAATCTGGACATATTGATCCCAACTACAAATATGTATCACTTTTGACATCCCTCCATCCAAAAAAGAGGCATTTATATGATTTTTGTAATTGAGGATCAATAATATGTATGGTCAACTACAAAATATGTATCACTTTTGACCTCCCTCCAGCCAGAAAAAAGGCATTTATATGGTTTTTGTAATTGAGGGTCAATAATATGTATTGGTTCATAGATAAGAGGTAAGATGATATTTGACAATAATTTAGGGCACTTTGGCCTCATTTGGGAAGACGACATTTAGCTAAAAAAACCGCTACAAAAAGTCAATCCATTCACTTTATTTTTTTCACATTTTCCTGTAAAAAACTAAAAAAACATTAAAGAAGTTAATCCCAAACGAACACTTAGGCCCATTTGGCAAGTAGGGTTGGGGATCAAAATAGCCACTAAGTTAAAACGTCAATTTATGTACATCTTTTTATAAAAAAAAAAAAACTAATTAAAATGGAGTAAAAATGCAATGCAGACAATTGATGAACAATTAAGAAACTAATCGCCTAGTCCCATTACAAATGCCGTCAATTTATGCGCACGGACCCAAAAAAAATGGAACAAATATGGAATGGATTGAAAAGAGGCAGACCTTGACTGTGTCCAAGGGATGACCGGTGATAACAGTGGCAGACCAAACCTTCCAATACTCCTCGCTCCAACTCTCTCTCTAACATGAGTACAAATTAGGGCAAAGATTTGTTTAAAATTCTAGTTCTCCTCTTTGATGTGAAAATTATATCTCACTCTTTTAAATTCTCAATCTCATTACAGATAATCTCTTTTTATTAATGAATGGCAATATCATTTTTTAGTCTAAAAATTAAAAGTCATTACAAATTTTAAAAATCATCTACTTAAATCAAAAAGTTAAAAATTCTTTCCTCTAGGTACTTTTTACAAATCTTTTCCTAAAAAATTAAAATGTTATTCTAAACATACTAATTTTTTACATCATATTTTAACAAAAAAATTAAAAAGTTATTAAAAAAGTATGTTCTCAAACGAGACCTTAATTTTTAATAATATCAAAAATATATTTGTAATTTTATTTTATATAGGTGATTAGTTAAAAATTTTATTTTTTCTCTTAATTATGTTAAATGATAAATTCTGATAATGAAATATTTGTAATTTTTAAAATTATCGGAGAAATTCATATTTCCTCAAAATTGTTTTCAAACTTTTTATTTTTCATATTTTGATTAATTTTTTAAAACTTTTTACATGCATTTAGATTAGTTATATTTATATTTTTAAAAAAAAGATTAAAATATAGAAAAAATAAAATCAATAAAAACAAAATAAATAACAAGCTAAAATTTTAGTACATTTATAATTTTTGGGAGTTTCCTTTTGTCTTTTATAATTTTTTTAATATTTTAGTCAAAAAAAAAAAAGAAGACCAAAATGGGAAAGAAATTCACTTTAAAAAAAAACAATAAATTTGAAAACAATTTTTAAAAAATCAAATCAATTTTTAACAAAAAAATTATTTTTTTCACTCTGCTTTTGTCAAAGATTAAAATTATTTTTTTAGCCCTTCGGTGCCTATTATATTGTAGTGGTGCTACATATACCAATTAGTGTACTAATTAGTATACCAATTAGTGTTATGTCATTATTATTGACCCCACCTATTAATTAAATTATAAATATCCAAAACCTCTAAAATTATATCACATCATCTATTAATACACTAATTAGTACATATAACATTATTTATTATTTTGACACATGTGGTTATCTCTATCAACTAAACCATTTCCGTTTTGAGGGTCATCAAATGGGCCGCAGGTTACAAACCTAACATTGTTCAATTCAGCCCACAAGCTTGTGGCCCGGCACGGCCCACTTTGTTCTTATTCCGTCCCAACCCATATGTGATGTTTTCGGCCTTTGGTTAAGCCCAAACACTGAGCCCATCTATAAGCCCAGCTCGCCAAACCCGTGTGCCAAACCCAACCTCACCATTCCATGAGCTTATTGCTCAACAAAAGAAATAATGAATAAGATTATTGGGCAACCCAAACATGTAATCTAAGCCCAACAGTTCCTTTAATCGATTCTCAAAATTTTGGAAATAGTCGATAAGCCCGTTTGTATGGCTTTTTTAGCTAAAATAATCAATAAAGACAAAATAAATTAAAATAATCAATAAAATAAAATATTACATCCAAATTATCAAGCCAATTGGAAAAAAAAAAAAAAAAAGGCAACAATCATCTCAAATACAATTTTTTTTAGCTTAGCTAAAATAGTCAAAAAGTCAACTAAAATAGTTAAGTTCCCAAATGGTACCATTGGGATTGTTTGTGATTTGCTTATTTGTGTATTTTTTGACTTTTTTTTAAAAGATATGTAAAAAAGTAAAAAACTGGTGTGATCCAAATAAGTGCACTTATTTAGATCATCTCAAACAATTATAAGAAATAAAACTTTAGCATCACTGTACAGATAGAATCTGGGAAAGCACATTAACGTTGTTAGAACAATCTTCTATATAAAATAAATAAATTGAAACCAAATCAAACAAATAAAATAAATAACTTACAGAATTTATCTTGTCGAACCGAAAGAATAATAAAAAGATCAAGTCGAGTGTGTGACACTCTGTTCTTAAGACAAATTCGCCCCGCTACAGAAAAAATAAAATAAATAACTTACAGAATTTATCTTACCAAACCGATAGAATAATAAAAAGATCAAGTCGAGTGTGTAACACTCTGTTCTTAAGACAGATTCGCCCCGCTACGGTACTTACGGACAAATGGCGTCTATCTCCCAGGATACAATGATCTTCACAAATTGTAGTAGCACTCCAAACAATTTATACGGTGAACTAGAACATGTGTTCTATACTCTCTAAATTTTTTTCCTAAAATGATATGAATAATATATGCAATAGAACAAAAATTAGACAGCAAGAAAATGAATTTTTTAGTACATTTTTTGATCCAAAGACTGCTGAAATGGTTGGTATTTATAAACATACAAAGGTTGTCTGAACATGTATGTTTTTGAACTTGAACAGATGCAAAACCCTTGAACAGATTCAGTTTGGAAACTGGACAAATCTACAACTACTGCAGTTATAAAACTGTCCAGATTTTGAATCTGTCTGGGCAGTTATGAATCTGTCTGAAATTCAACAGATTGAAAAGCTGTTTGGACTGAATTTTCTGGATGTTTTTTATCAACCAAAATCTGCTGGAACAGGCCTTGAATATATAGACCCAAATAGGTCTGGTTTTGAATGAAAAATGTGCAAAACAGTTTTCAAATCTGTTGGTAACTGTTGGACAGATTTGAATTTGTCTGGGCAGTTTTATAACTGTAAAAACAGTTTGAAACTCTTGGAATTTCGGACTGAAAAGAGGCACAATTTTTGGACAAAAAAATTGATTTCAAATTTTGAATTAAATTTCATTTTGAAATTTAAATAATTTCCTTTAAGAATTTGAAAAACTTTTGTCCAAAAAATTAATGTTAGAACTGACCCAACCCACAACCCACACCTGCACCCAGCTCCGCTCGGCCGGATGGCGGCAGCGTGCGCGCACGCATATATGGTGGTTTGAGCCAAGGTTCCATTTATCCTTAACTCATCTCTTCTAAAACTTGGGGTGTCCCTTGGAGCCCAACTTAAGTGTTGTTACTTATAACTTATATACACATATAAGTTCTCTTAAAGTTTCAATGTGGGACAAGCCTAACAAGGAAATCCACATTTAATTTTTTAAATGTTCATTCCACAAACCTGAAAATGACATCAACTTTCCATTCACTCATAAATGGTTTTGACGAACCGTCTTCACCGTGTGACTTGCCATGCGGCAAAGAACACGTCACCTCTTCAGACCCCCCCAAAAGACGTTTGGGGCCCACTCAAAATTGGGCTCAAAGTTAGCCCAAAATAAGCCTATAAAAAACTAATTTTCCAACAATCTCCCACATAAATGGAATTTGATGGAGAGAAAATGCAACAACATGATCTAATTACAGAGAGTACAGAAATTGAAAATATTCTACAAAGGATAGGTAGCTTTTGGCTTTGAACCTCCCATTGTGAGACACTATCGGATTTACTATCTAACCAGTGAACATGATGTCTTGAACTGTTCAGTCATTTGTGTAAACCAAGACAATAGAACTCACATAGTATATCACCAAAAACAGTTTAGTTCTCACTATTGTGTTCTTTTTGGCCCTGAACAACCTGGTCTTTCATGAGTGTTCTAGAGAATTGTAGCCCATTCACAAATCTCATAGAACCGGCCTAGTTCACTGTCACGACCCAAACCCACCCCTAAAAGTTTGGTTCATGACTAGCCCGTACATAAGCCTCAAACAGAATTTAGAATAATATTTAAACACATATGGGGCCTTAAGCGAAAGCAATATCAAAAAAAAAAAAAACAGCATCCATTGAGCTTGTGCGTACAGGATGGTTTAATTGGATTTAAGCATTTAAATACATTCCAAATATACCTATACAATCACAGATTTTATATAGATCTCACACACTCTTACATAAGACTTAATAATTTATAAGACTCCCAACAATAAATTAAGGCCTCCATGTGGAGGCATACCCCAGGTGACTTGGCAGACAAGCGAACCTCAGTACAACTCTAGTATCAATCCCCGATGGCTCACCTACAGAAGTATACATAAAACAGGATGAGCAAGGCTCAGTGAAGAATAGCAACTTAAGAAGGTTAATTGAATAAGCAAAACCTTAGATAAAATAAATAGACAGATACCAACCATATCCAAGTCTTATCCATAACTATATTTCAATACGGTCTCAAGTTCACGTATAATACAGAACAGCCTCGGGCCCATATAATAATACAGAACGGCCTCGGGCCCATATATAATACAGAGCGGCTTTAAGCCTACAGATATGATACAGAACAGCTTTAAGCCCACAGATCTTACAGAACGGCCATAGGCCCAGTCTTTAAACAGAATGGCTTTAAGCCCTTGAACAAAATGGCATTGAGCCCTTAAACAGAGTGGCATTATGCCCTTAAACAGAGTGGCATTGAGCCCAGAATGCAGAACGGCCTCAACCCTGTTCATGCATATATGAACCCAAGAGGTGTCTCGTACGGATTCTAGAGGTGACCCGCACTGTAGCACTTAGTTCCGTACAACACTTTATTTCATACCAGAAAATACAGATTGGCCTCAGGCCTAACAGATCATACAGAATGGCCATATGCCCAGATTGGCTTTAAGCCCAGTTCATGTATGTATTGACTCAAGAGGTGTCTCGCACGGATTCTAGAGATGACTCACATTGCAGCACTTAGTTCCGTACAGCACTTTGTTCTATACCAGAAATCATTAGGTCTTAAAGACCGAACAATTCATATCATGTCATAGCATAAACGGTACGAGTAAACAGAACAGAATAACTCCAGATTCATCAGAATACCATTACACCATAGTGCACATACATTTCCCCATGATTTATTACAGACATAGTTGTCTTGCGAATAACAGAACATTAATAATAACTATTACCAAAAGGCACATGTATCACTACAGTACTATGATAGAGACAGAACCATTCACATCATAATGGCCTCGAGCCCACTTCTATTAATAGGGACAGAATGACCTTTGGTCCATATCAATGCCATTATTCAAACATATCTATTCATTTAATCAAAGCACAATATCGATGGAATAGGCCATTCACAAACAACAATACATAAATTATAATCATAGAAGTAAGTGAAACGTAACGTTACACTACTATTACTCACAGTGATCAGCTCCCGGTAGTAATGGGACGATGTCCTCGTCTTGACTTGCAAACACAATGCACATAGCAGATTATGAGGATAAAATCAACCTCATTCTTATTTTTAATCAATAGCCATGGTGGTTCTAAACTCATTAATCCTCCATAGATTGTAATCTATGCCCCAGAAAATAGGAAGAATCGATAGAAAAATGGTTCAGACGAAGAAACGGTACAAAACTGGTTGACAGAAAGTGAACAGTCGTCATTAATTTGAGCATAACTATTTCTGTATTTAGAATTTAGGAGTGAGACAACCACCATTGGAAACTAGACTTCCGGGGCTTGATTTTAGGCTTAAGAATCACTTAAAACGGAGTCTAGAGGCAAAAGATATGCTTATTCAAAGTTGGCTGAACAGAGCTGTCTCCCGTACGTGCGGGAAACAGAGATGCACGTGCGGGAGAACGTGCTTTTTTAGCAGATTCAACTTTGGTTCTGGGACTGTGCTGCCGCACGTGCGGGAAAACCCGCCGCACGTGCGGCACTGGGCAATTTGGAGTCCGAAAATGGCTCTTTTTGCGCCACCACTTGGTTCTTCCATTCTTAAACTTGATTTATAATATAAATCACATAAAAACATGTAAAATTGCCCCACAACATAATAATTTAACATCAACCAAATGTATTTTCATCTCAAACAAATCAATCTTGGTTTCAAGGTTCAAGATTCATGCTTAATCTTTCATGATCTTCAAGGGTCTTAGAACACAACCCACAACCCACAAATTCACTTAATTCTTGCTTGATTTTATTCTTTGGACAATTTTAAAGTGCATTTCATATGGCATTCATAAGATTGAGACCCAAGCATAAACAAAACCATAGAACCCAGGGTCTTATTCTTTAAATTGAATTCAATTAAATACATACTTAGAACCTTAACTCAAATGGTCTCAAATCTTTCCATATCACCCTAATTTCATGAAATTGATGTCTTAAGCACAAGAATTCAAGATAAATTATCATACCTTAGTTCAATCTTTGTCTTCCTCTCAATTCTCCTTCATTTCCTCAAGCCTCCATGGTTGATTTCCCTACTCTTTCTTCAATTCCCCTCAATCATCTTCAAACCCCCATGATTGTTGAGCTTTTCTTCAAGAATCTTGGTCTCTCTTCACTCTTTCTCTCTCACGGTTCTCTTCTCTCTCTTTTTAGATATTTTGGGCTCCCAAAAGATGAGATCCACCACTCAAAAGCACATCCACATATATAAACAAACACACACATGGCTTAACACAATAAGGAGAGCCAAACGTGGCCTTACAAATTGCATGAAATCAAATTTCAATTAAAGTTCCCAAGTGACTCTAAAAATTGTGCTGATCATAAATATGTCATCTGTTCTGGTTTCTGAAGCCTCTAAGGCCTTCACAAACGTGCATTAACGAATCAGACAAATTGGATTTCCAATTAATTTTCTCAAATAGTTCTAAAAATTCCCATTAACATACCCAAGTACTCAATTGTGATTTCTGAACCCGTAAAGGTCGGTAATTTCAATTTTAAAGTCGTGGCTCAACAGATAATTCCTCAATTTGAACAGATATCCTTAAATTAAAATGCATTAACCCATAAGGCCATAAGGGGTCGTTACATCCTCCCCACATTAAAAAGTTTGGTCCTCCAAACTTGATTTACCCTGCCACAAGTCGAGTTTCATCTAGGGTATTCAACACTCCTCAATTATCATAATTCCTCAAAGGTTAAGGAAACATTCACTACTCAATCGGGTTTCAAATGGTACAAACATACTATAACAATTAGGTCTAGAATAAACAGATGTGTTCTACATTAACGACTTTATAACCCTTGCTCACTGATAAATTAAATATTCAGAGCAATAGTTTTAGTAATTTGAAGTATCCTCAAGCACTTTACTTCCATAACAGATAGGATAAGTGAGGTCTAAATTTTGAATATTCAAATTCAGGCTCAGATCCTCAACTTCAACGAAGGCTCAAATAATCAGAATTAAACTTATCACTTCAAATCAGATTCCTAACAGACTTCAAATGGTAACCCGAATTCCAAAATAAATTGTTAGCAAAATCAAATACGGATCAAACCTTAATGGTCACAATTCCCAATTGCAGTAAGGTAATAATTATTTAAAATCCATATTCGCTTGGAAGATCTTAAAATCGACATCATGTCATCAAAGTTCATCAAACCTTTTCCAAACCATCAAAAATATGTCATCAATGTTCATCAAACCATCATAGACAAAAACATTTTCAAAAAATATATAATACACAAAGTTCATCAAACCTTTCATAATTTCACACAATACGTTATTCAGAGATATTATTCAGAAACTTAGCAGACCTTTCAAAGATTATCAGATGATGGAATAATTCCCAATAGTATTAAATTTATTTAAATTTTGACAGAACAACCTTCGGTCTAACTTATAACAAATAAGGCAGAATGATTTCAAGTTCATCATAAGGCATTCATCAAGCATGCCACAATAATTTATTAAATGGAAAACTCATTCATGTATAGCAAAATATCTAGTCATTTTGGGGAAATTACTCGAAAAACTCATCATATCATAAACATGTCGGAGGTTCATAACATATTTCATCATTTCAGAAAATACTTATCATATAGAACAATTCGTAACCAAAATATAGATTTCATTAAACATCGTATAGCATAGCCATTTTCAAATTTTTCATGCTATTGCTTTGGCATTTGTTTTAAACTATATAATGATTTAACCAATTTATACATTTTCTTTTTTTTTCTTAGAACAGAAAATCCTTCTGGTTGTTCTACGTAAATTTCTTCATCTAACTCGCCATTTAAGAAAGTGATTTTCTCATCCATTTGATGAATTCCTAGATTGTACAACGATGTAATAGCAATTAGCATTCTAATGGATGTTATTCTAGTAACCGGTGTCAAAATAATCAAGACCTTCTTTTTATCTAAAACCTTTGACCACAAGTCTTGCATTGTATTTGTCTATTGATCCATTCACTTTATTTTTCTCTTGAAAATCCACTTGTACCCAAGTGGTTTACAATCTGGTGGCAGATCGACCAATTTCCAAGTGTGATTTTACATGATGGATTCAACTTCACTGTTTACAGCTTCTTTCTATAAAGGAGCCTCAGGACTGGACATAGCTTCTTTAAAAGCTAAGAGCTCATTTTCTAACAAAAATGTTAGAAAATTTAGACCAAAAGATTGTAAGGTTCTAACACGTTTACTACGCGTAAGTTCCTCTTCCTCATTTTGATCTATCTCTTGCTCTTGTTCTTGATTATGTTCTTGATCCTGACTAGTAATAGCATCATGAGATCTTTTATTATTACTAGTCTCTTGTCCGGTCTTATTTGGAAATACATGTTCAAAGAATGATGCATTCCGAGATTCAATAATAGTATTTACATGCATTTTAGAATGTTCTGATTTATGAATCAAAAACCGATATGTACTATTATTCTTGGCATAACCAATGAAAATGCAATCAGCAATTTTAGAACTAATCTTAGTCTTTTTAGGATTAGGAATAGCCACCTTAGCCAAACACCCCCACGCTTTTAAGTATTTGTAGGATGACACTCTCTCATGCCACATTTCATAAGGTGTTTGATTTACTTTCTTTTAGGGTACTTTATTAAGTATACAATTAGCAGAAAGTATTGCCTCCCCCCACAAGTTCTAAGATAATCCAGAACTTATTAACATAGCATTCATCATTTCTTTTAAAGTCCTATTTTTCCTTTCAGCAATTCCATTTTGCTAAGGTGAGTAAGAAGTAGTGGTTTGATGAATTATTCCATGTTCTTTACAAAACTTACCAAAAGGTGATTCATATTCACCACCTCTATCACTTCTAAGTTTCTTAATTTTCTTACCAAGTTGATTTTCAACTTCATTCTTATATTGAATGGAAGTTTCTAAAGTTTCATCATTGGTTCGAATTAAATAAACATAACTATATCTAGTATAGTCATTTATAAAAGTAATAAAATACTTTTTCCCACCTCTAGTTTTAATTGATTTAAAATCACAAATGTCACTATGAATTAATTCAAGTGGTTCTGTACTTCTCTCAATTGAATGAAAATGAGTTTTGGATAATTTTGCCTCAACGCAAATTTCACATTTATGATTTGAATCAATGTCAAATTTAGGTAAACATTACATATTAATTAATCTACGCAAAGATTCATAATTAATATGTCCTAGTCTACCATGCCATAAATTTGAAGACTCAAGCAAGTAAGAAGAATATGTATTTTTATTAATACCAAAGGGTACAACAGTCATTACATTTATTTTGAAAAGGTCATTAGACATGTAACATTTTCTTACATACATCCCGTTTTTTATAAGTACAAACTTGTCACTTTAAAAAACTAGCCTAAACCCATTTTTACTCAACAAAGATCTGGAAACAAGGTTCTTGCGAATGTCCGGTACATGCAGCGCATTGTTAAGAGTGAGTTCCTTTCCATATGTCATCTTCAGAATAATCTTTCTTTGTCCTTCAACTTTAGAAGTTGAGGAGTTACTCATAAAAAGTTGTTCATCGTTGTCCACTGTAGAATAAGATGTGAACATCTTTTTGTCAGCACAGATATAGCAAGTAGCACTAGTGTCCACCATCATTCTTTAGGATTTTCGACAAGGTTTGTCTCGAAAACAACTGTAGAAAGATTATGACATCTACACCATTGGAAATTTTGTCAGTTTCGGTTATATTCCTTGAGTAGGCTTCTTGCTTAATCTTCCTTTGCCTTTGCAAAAATCAGTTCCTAAGAATTTCTCTGGCTTTTTACCATGATTCACTGGCACAGTCCCAACATAAAGAGAGGTTAGCGCAATTGCAGCCACCATACCAGTACTAGTTTGAACATAAGTTTGACCAGTTTCTGTAGCTATGAATTCTAAATTATAAAACAAAATTATAATTAGAATTTGATACTACATAGAAAATTAAACCATAAACACAGAATTAAATTCTGTAAAAAATAAAAGAAATAAGAATTGTAACTTTTATTTCCAATTAATTTGAAAATAAAATAAAATTTTATTTAAACAAATTAATTCCACACAGAAAATTAAATTTCGGTAATACTTCAATAATTAAAAAACTGAAACAGAATTTTAATTAATGAACACTTCGAAATTATTTTTGAAAACCAAAATAATTTTTGAAAAAATTCCACAAATAAATATTCTGAATTGTTAATGACACCAGTATATTACTATTAGTTGTCAAAGAAAATAGACAGTGTGTTACTACTATCTGTCAAACATTATATTACTACTATTTATTTTTCCAACCAGAATATTATTTTGTAAAACCACAGAAAATAATATCTATAAGAAGAAGAAAGATAAAAGGAAACAAACGAAAAATTATGTATAAACAGAATAATTCGAATCTGTCTTAGATTGTTGGAACAATCTTCTGTGTAGAATAAATAAATTGAAACCAAATCAAACAAATAAAATAAATAACTTACAGAATTTATTTTACCGAACCGAAAGAATAATAAAAAGATCAAGTTGAGTGTGTGATACTCTGTCCTTAAAAAAGACTTACCCCGTTACAGTGCTTACAGACAAATGGCGTCTATCTCCCAAGATACAATGATCTTCACAAATTGCAGTAGCATTCCAAACAATTTGTACGGTGAACTAGAACCTGTGTTCTACACTCTTTAAATTTTTTCCTAAAATGATATGAAGAATATATGCAATAGAATAAAAATTAAACAGCACGAAAATGAATTTTTCAATACATTTTCGGATCCAAAGACTGCTGAAATAGCTGGTATTTATAGGCATACAAAGGCTGTCCAAACATGTATATTTTTGAACTTTAACAGATGTAAAACCCTTGAATTGATTCAGTTTGGAAACTGGACAGATCTGCAACTGCTGCAGTTATAAAACTGTCTAGATTTTGAATCTGTCTGGGCAGTTATGAATCTGTCCGACATTCAACTAATTGAATAGCTATTTGGACTGAATTTTCTAGATGTTTTTGATCAACCAAAATCTGCTGGAACAAGCCTTGAATATATAGACTCGAGCAGGTTTGATTTTGAATGGAAAATGTACAAAACGGCTTTCAAATCTGTTGGTAACTGTTGGACAGATTTGAATATGTCTGGGCAGTTTTATAACTGTAAAAACAGTTTGAAACTCTTGGAATTTCGGACTGAAAAGAAGCACAATTTTTTAACAAAAAATTTGATTTCAAATTTTGAATTAAATTTCATTTTGAAATTCAAATAATTTCCTTCAAGAATTTGAAAAAAATTTGTCCAAAATATTAATGTTAGAATCGACCCGACCCACAACCACGCTCGGCTGGACAGTGGCCATGCTCGCTCATGTGGTGGTTTGAGCCAAGATTCCATTTATCCATAACTCCTTCCTTCTACAAACTTGGGGTGCTCCTT
The DNA here is from genome assembly GCF_055761805.1 of Camellia sinensis. NCBI lineage: Eukaryota > Viridiplantae > Streptophyta > Magnoliopsida > Ericales > Theaceae > Camellia > Camellia sinensis. Next base: position 44,115,467 of record NC_138969.1, on the reverse strand, counting down.
GGAGCCCAACCCAAGTGTTGTTACCTAGAACTTATACACACACATAAGTTCTCTTAAAGTTTCAATGTGGGACAAGCCTAACAAGGAAATCCACATTTAATTCTTTAAATGTCCATTCCATGAACCTAAAAATAACGTCAACTTCCCATTCACTCATAAATGGTTTTGACGAACCATCTTCACCGTGTGACTTGCCATGCGGTAAGGAACACATCACCTCTTCGGACCTATCCCAAAAGAGGTTTGGGGCCCACTCAAAATTGGGCACAAAGTTGGCCCAAAATAAACCTATAAAAACCAATTTTCCAACAAACGTGTTGTGAGCTTGTGAGATCATTTTTTGAATCTATTCGGATGATCCGATTTATATTGTAAGGTTTGTTGAGTCGAGCATCTGTGAAAAAAATCAAGTTAATTAGACATTTGTAACCTATATCAAGACCAAATTTATGTTTAAAACAAATAAATGGTACTTCTGATTAATCTCAGTTTTTATATGAATGATATACTCATTGAATCTTATAATATAAATAATTTAAATTATCAAAATAAAATCAACATAAACCTCTACCGAATCGTGACAGCAAGGTGATGTAACAATACTATCTTGTACGGATAATGTCTCCCATGAAGTGTTGGATTAGTTTATTATTGCATTATCTTCATCCACATACTTATTCAACCCACTAGCTTTATTTTTTTAAGTAATCTTGTTTGGAACCAAAAAAAAAAAAAAAAAATTCAAGCTAAGAAAACCATAAATTAAATAAAAATAAGAATAAAAAATATTAGGCCAATTATTTTTTTAAGTAATAGTTCAATGATAAAATCTTGACTTAATAATTTTGAAGCTGTGGGTTTAAGTTTGGGAGTAATCACTTTATACATTATATCAAAGGTTAGTTGTATACCTAATCTTTTCTCTCTCAAATACACATTAATGTGTACTAATTGAACGTTATTTTTTTTTTATCCTTTAATATTTCACCTCCGGACAGTAATAATAACAGTGAGAGTGGTGGTTTAGTGATAGTGGTGGTAGTGGTGGAATTTCACTGTTTAAATGTTAAATTTGAACAGTAAAATTTTATTGTGTAAAAATACCTTTTTTTTTTTGCCTTTTAATATTTCCAATTATAACAGTGATAGTAAGTAGGGTTGTGCGCGACGCGGTTCGAGCGATTTAAGAATAAAATTACAAATCATATCGTGAATAATGGATTGATAAATAATCAAACCACGATTTAGACGGTTTGGAACGGTCTCAATTTGCTAATTGATTGAAAAATGTTCTTAAACAATTATGAAGCATTTGCATAATATATAATACTATTTTTCATGATATGTTTCATATATATAACACAAACTAATTTTACATAATATTATATATATATATATATATAACTACTAATTTGTGACAAATTTTATGTCTTAAATATCTTTCACACTCATTTCTACTTTGATATTTCATTAGATATTAAAAAAATATATATATTAACTACATTATAGCGAAGCAGTTTTACAAGCAAATTATAAATTTTAAAGTTTAATCCGCAGTTAGTAAATGTACATGTATAGATGTAAATTAGACGATTTTAGTAAATTGGATTTTAATAAATTGGACAGTATTTTGAACAACTCTAATATTAGTATAGGTGGTAACTAGTGATCATGATAGTGGAATTTCACTATTTAAAATATTAAAATTTTACTGTCTAATTAAACATTAATATAATAAAATTTTACTTAAAAAAAAAAAAACTAACATGATCTTGTATTGTAGATCTTGACCAGAGAGTTATAAACATACTATTTTTATCAAAAACATATGATTACATGTAGCGTGTATAATTCTTTAAAAAGTCTTGATATGTATACTTTAGGGATATGTATTTACAGAAGTGATTGAGACCCCCTCTTCTCACCATCCTCACCACCCCCACACGCATGTAGGGGTTGGTGATTGGAGGAGGAGTAGGAAAAAAAAAAAAAAAAGAGCTGGCCAATCACAGGCCAGTGGGGGTTGTGGGGGTGCCCTCCTGTGGGGGTTCAAATCATTTTTCATATATTTAGGGTGAGCATGGTCCGGATTGATTTAGATTGAGATAAAATTAGGACCAATTTGTTATCTACGGTTCTTGAAAAATTAGAATCAATTCAATCCGTTTAAATCGTGAAATCAATCCGAACCAATCCATTTAAACACAAATCGGTTTAGGACCTCGAATTCGCATAATTAAATAACAATATATATATATATAACATTTTAATTTCATAAAAAAATAAACATAGCATCATATTAGTTCCACAATAACAACATGTCTTTCCATAATAGCAACATATTGTTCTAGAATTTAAACAACTATAAGAAAACTAGTTTCACCATAAATATTTAGACTATTACAAATTAAAATTAACAAAAAAAAACAATAAAAGAAGATATTATACGAGTTTAAGTTTGGGTTTAGGTTTTATATGGAATAAAAGAAGATGCTATGCTGGGAAGGTGAATAATATAAATATAGGCTATTTGTATATGGTCCAGATCGGTTCCAATCCAAAACCGTGGGATTCAATCCAGAACTGATCCGTAGACTACGAATTTTTAATTTTTCAATCCGGAACTGAACCACGGATTCAAAAAACCAATTCAAACCTATCAGATTAGATTGGACTAGACCGGATCGAATTATAAATTTTACGAATTTCTCACTCAACCCTATATATATATATTAACAAAATCTAGTATTAAGGGGTGTTTGAGAATTATTTTTTTATTGACATTTTAATTTTTTTATGAAAAGATTACAGTAAAATAAAAATAATAATTTAATAATTTATAATAACTTTTTAATTTTTAATTAAAAATTAAAATTTTCGAATAGGCCCAAAATAATACTGTGCATTATTGCATAAAAAAACTCCAAACACACGATTACATGTAGTGTGTAATTCTTTTAAAAGTCTTAACATATGTACGTACTCACGGATGTGCCGTGAATACTAATTTTACGGACACCCTATCAAGTATTGACACGTCATGTATAATAAAGAAATGGTGGGATAATTTATTTCATACCATAGAGAGAGAGAGTTGAAGCTTCCAATAACTTAACTGCAGTTAGAGTTTTAAATAATATAAAATAAATTATAATGAATTGAATAGGGGTGAACCCACTTTCAAAAACTGCGCAAAAAGCCGTTCTTCTTCTCCGACGATCAAAAACTCAGACCTCAACTCCATCTTCTCCGGCAAGAAAAAAATCGAGACCATCAAACGTGCATATAATCTAGTGAGTAGTTTGATTATCTTAGTACTTCTCCTTTTCTATTTTTTGAAACAATTTTCCAAATCGTGATATAAATTAAAATTGTCTAGAACAATTTTGATCGGGACGCAACAGAGAGTGGGTTTGGGAAGAGCAAAGGATAAACCATCATTCACCATTAACTAAATGTTCATCTTAATATCATTTTGTATATTGGATTACAAAATTACTCTCAGCCTCTGTTTTGGTTTTTTTTTTTCTTTTTCTTTCTTTTATTGTCTTTGGATTAAAGATTGGAGGGGTGATAGAAAAAGCAAAAGCGAAAAGTGAGAATCAAAAACTTAGACTCCAATTTTGTTTTCTCCTTCAAGAAAAAATTAAAACCACCATCAAACGTGCATATAATCTAGCGAAGTTCTTCTCCCTTTCTATTTTTTGAAACAATTTTCCGAATCGTGATATAAATCCATCATTCTTTGCCTGAAACGATTTTGATCAAGTCACAACTAGAGCAAAGGAAATCCAGTGAAAAATACAAGTAATATGGCGACGAGGACTCGAAGCCAAAGGTCCGATCGAGGATAGTGATATTGGTACTGATGTGGTGGGATTGTGTTTCAGAAAAACGCTACTTATGGAATTGGGATTTCGCCCATGGTGGCCAAGCAAAGATCGAGGACTTGCAGTTGAAATCTGCTCTTGACCCTTCAAAGTAGTTTATTTTTATTTTTTGATTAAAAAAATTAATTATTTGATCCCATTTGTTGCTTGTAAATATAGCGACCCCGGTCTTTTCCCATTTGATTATTGTATCCGGACTTAGGTTCCGTAGATTCTGTCATTGTATAATTGTTGTTGTTGTCCTTTATTTTCTCATTTGGAATTATAGGATGTGTTGGGCAGGTTTGTTTCAGGTAGGTTGGGTTTAGAAACCAAGTTTTGCTGTCCAGGTTTTTGGTTCTTCGCTCGAGCGAGTAGTTGTTCGCTCGAGCGAGAGGTTGCATTTGATTTGGACCTGTAGCTGTGCATTCTTGGCTCGAGCGAGATTTTCTTCGCTCGAGCGAGTTAGTTCGTCCTTCGCTCGAGCAATAGTTCCTTCGCTCGAGCGTGTGTCTTGTTGCAGACCTGAGGGTTTGAGTTCTTCGCTCGATCGAGTTTTCTTTCGCTCGAGCGAGCTTTTGAGTTGTTGGCTCGAGCAAGGCTTCCTTGGCTCGAGCGTAGTTTCTCTGTGTCTGGTCGCTCGAGCGATCAAGTCTTCGCTCGAGCGAGCCTGTCCAGTTTATATACGCAGCAGCGGGTTTTGATCAGTCTTTTCTTATTCTTTTTGGTTCTAAACCCTAGGCCCGACTTCTCTCCCTCAAAACTCATCTTCTCTTTAGGTGTTCATCTACTTCTAGTGTGAATCCATCTTAAGTTCTTTGTAAGAAAGATAGAGGGCGGCTTGGGTTTCATTCTAATCTGAACATTTGGTGATTTGGAGCACATTGGAATTTGGGCATTTATCTCTATCTTCTCCATTCGGGTTATTTTCTTTGAGGTAGGGATTTCCTACTCCATTTTATAGGTTTTGTTCTAAGTTTTGGTAATTTGATATGTTGGGGATACTTTGGTAAATTTTGGAAAAAACCCTAGTTGTATTATTGAATTAATTTGTATAAATAATTCATGGAATTGGGAAAAGATGGTTAAATTCATGGAATTGGGGAATTCATTGGTTAAATAGCGTAATTGGAATCATTTGTTTATTGAATTGATGACATAGTTATTTTCAGTTTAGAAATAACTGTTTTGGGCTATCGGTGGAGGATAGTCGTGATTGTTGTAGACATTGCATGTGGATTAGGAATAACTGAAACTAATCACATTGGTTAAGTCATTAATTTTGACTATTGCATTGATACAGAAAATACGTGTATTGATTGAGCATTGCATTTGCATACATTGTTTTGTGTGTGGGAGGAGATAGGGGATGTACTCCACGGTTTAGGGGAAGATAGGGGATGGACCTCTAAACCGGATTTTGTTTGGGAGGAGATAGGGGATGGACTCCATTAGCATCACTTTTATGTGTGCTTATTTATATAGAAGTGTTTTATTGGTACAGCACTAAAATGTGTATCAATCTGGAAGTATGAAGTGTTTGATTTGAGCTTGAGTCTCATTTGTTGTTGATATTGGAAGGATGTGAATATGATATACGTGATTCACTGTTATAAGTTTGGCCAGGTTCTGAGCCATGTTGATAAAATTGGAAAGTAAAACGTATCTTTGGTAATAGTGTCATGAGACTGTAAAATGAAGTAATTGATTATTTTGGTTAACCATCTGTTGAATGCTATTGCTTTATTCATTGCTTATATGTGGTTTAGTATATTTCTACTGGGCTGTGGCTCACCCTTTATGGGAACATCATTTTCAGGTTCAGGTGATAAACTACCTCCAAGGACTTAGCTTGGGAGGGTTTGGCTTCTGGATTGAAGAAGACTACCTTTAGTTAATAGTTTTTTTTTATTTATTAGTATATGTAAACATTCAAGCCTAGGGCTTTTCTTGTGTTGAGATTAGAACTCATATTTTTGAATCCAAGTGTTGGCTTGGAAAGATGTAAGCCTGTAGGGCATTTTATTCAATGTTACATGTAATGCTTTATTTAGTAATACTCTGATGAATGAATTTAATAAATTGTCTTCTTTAATTAATGCATGTCAATGATATATAATGGGTTAATTTTGAGGGCGTTACAACTTGGTATCAGAGCGTACCGGGTTTGAATACTTTGGGTACGTGGGAAGTGATTAGTATCACATTGGGTTCGTCTCGTTTGATAGAGACTTAGTGTAATGTTATATGCTTATGTGATAACATGTTTATGTGATTATGTGGGTATGGAATGTAGTTTCTAGGATGTTGATTGGAACCTTGAGTTTCTAGTAGTCTTGTTGGAAAGGCACTTGATCACTGCTGCTTCCAACCGGAACTATAGTAACGCATTGGGACTATCATTATCCGGGAATGAAATTCGTAGGTGCTTATGTGATTATGTGCTTACGTGGAATGAATTATTGTTGTCCATTGCATTAGGACGCGAGTGTTTAGCTTCGGCATATTTATTAATGTGCTAATGTCTTTGTTTCCTTTATTAGGATGTCAGGACGAGGACGAGGACGCGGTAGGCGTGGTAGGCCGAGTAGGCAGGAGGTGCCTGTGCCAGAAGAGATTCCGACAGTTCAAGAGGGAATTGGCCAGGCCAATGTGGCCGAGCCAGTAGGCCAGCAGGCTATGGGCGCTCTAGCCCGAGAGATAGCAGGGGCATTCAGGGAGTCAGTAGGCATTCTTAGGGCTGAGAATCAAGCCCGGGTTGTTGTTGCGGATGCAGGACCTTCCTTTCTGAATAGGGAGTTCTTCCGGTCTAATCCGGATGAATTTGTGGGTGATCCTAAAGAGCCGCTTAAGGCAGATGAATGGCTCGAACAGATAACGAAGACGTTTGAGATGCTTGGCATCGAAGACGAGGGGTTGAAGGTGACCTTGGCAACATTCCAGTTGAAGGGGGATGCGGGTCAGTGGTGGAAGTTCACTAAGGGGCGTATAGGAGGTACATGGGAGGCTTTTGTGAATGCTTTCCGGGAAAAGTTCTTATCTCCAGCAGTTAGGGAGAAGCTGCGAGACCAGTTTTGTCAGCTTAAGCAGTCGAGTTCTTCAGTGGCCGAGTTTGAGGCTGCATTTACTAGGTTGTCCAGGTTTGCACCTGAGTTGGTGGCGTCTGAAGAACGCCGTTGTATTGAGTTTGAGAAGAAGTTGAGGCGTGGCCTCAAGCTGAGAGTTGGGGGAACTATGATTCGGGATTATGGGCGTATGGTTGATGCTGCAGCCCACATGGAAATCATGATGCAGGAGGAGGAGGAAGGACAGAAGGGCTCCAAGAGGAGTCAGGATGGTCAGAATGATGGTAGGAGACAGAAGGGTTTTAATCCCCAGCAGTCTCAGGGTAGCTTTTCTAGATCGACTTTTCCTGTACCGAGTGCTAGTTCGGGGAAAGGCAGTCAGGGAGACATTACCTGTTTCAAGTGTGGCCAGCTGGGCCACAAGTCTCCAGTTTGTCCTCAGAGGGGAGGAGTTCAGAGAGCAGCATCTTCTTCGGCTCGATCTCAGAGCCAGAGTCAGGGTAGAGGTCAGCCACTCTCGTGTTATCAGTGTGGTTAACCAGGGCATATGAAGAGGTATTGCCCGCAGTTGGGTGGCACATTTGGTGCATCTGGTTTGAGGCCGATTCAGGGTCAGCAGCCAGCTCAGTCGGGTCAGGCCTCGAAGGCCAATCAGGGAGGGGCTTCATCGTCTCAGTCGGTGCAGCAATCTTATGCTCCTAGGGTTGAGCAAGTTGATCAGAGGTCGTCTGGGCGCGTGTCTGCTGTTACCGCGCAGGATCTTGTACCGACTCCATCTGTTGTGAGAGGTACTTTCTTGTTTTGCAACTCGGTTGCTAATGTTTTGATTGATACGGGTGCATCTCATTCCTTTGTGTCTGCTGCATTTGCATCTGTTTTGGAGTTGGAGTTAGCACAGTTAGCATCTCCTATTTGTGTAGTGTCGCCTCTTGGGGGTGAATTGATTTTGAAACACGGTGTTAGGGGTTGTGATATAGAGGTTGATTACCATAGAATCCCATTTTCCTTTGTAGTTATGCCTATGAGAGGTTTCGATGTTATTTTGGGTATGGACTGGTTATCGTCATACCGGGCAGTTATTGATTGCTACCGCCAGAGAGTCACTTGTTGTACCGTGAATGGTGAGTGTTTTCATTTTCTGGGGGACCGTGTTGGTAGTGTTTTGCCACCGGGGTATGTTCCGCGAGGACGGAGTGAGCTTAGTGGTCTACTTGCTAACCTTTCGATTAGTGAGGACGGTGAGACTCAAATTGTGTTGCCAAGGGTGGTGTGTGAGTACTCGGACGTTTTTCCCGAGGATCTTGTTGGTTTGTCACCGCATCGAGAGATTGAATTCTCTATTGACTTAGTGCCCGGCACGGCGCCGATTTCTATGGCACCTTATCGTTTTGCCCCAGCTGAGTTAGTTGAGTTGAAGATCCAACTCCAGGAGTTGCTAAATAAAGGCTTTATACGTCCTAGTGTTTCGCCTTGGGGAGCACCGGCCCTCTTTGTTAAAAAGAAAGGTGGTGCTTTGAGACTTTGTATAGATTACCGGAAATTGAATCGGGCTACGGTTAAGAATAAGTACCCTATGCCCCGTATAGATGATCTGTTCGATCAATTGAAAGGTTCCCGTTGTTTCTCGAAGATAGACTTGAGATCAGGGTATCATCAGTTGAGAGTCAGGGAGGAGGATATTCCAAAGACGGCATTCCGTACGCGGTATGGCCACTATGAGTTTTTGGTGATGCCATTTGGGCTCACTAATGCACCAGCAGTATTTATGGATTTGATGAACCGAATATTCTGGGAATTTCTAGATCGTTTTGTAGTCGTCTTCGTGGACGACATCCTTATCTATTCACCTTCAGAGGAAGAGCACGAGGAACACTTGAGGGTGGTGCTTGATTTACTTAGAGCCCATCAACTTTATGCTAAGTTTGGGAAGTGTGAGTTCTGGCTAGAGGAGGTGAAGTTCTTAGGCCATGTGGTTTCTAGGGAAGGGTTGTCTGTGGATACATCCAAGACAGAGGCAGTGCAAGATTGGGTACAGCCTAAGAGTGTGTTCGAGATCCGCAGTTTTCTGGGATTAGCTGGGTATTATCGCCGGTTTGTAAGAGATTTCTCCAGATTAGCTTCGCCTTTAACTAGACTGACTCGGAAGGGAGTCAAATTTGTTTGGAGTGAGACTTGTGAAAAGTCGTTCCAGGAGTTGAAAGTTAGACTGACCACTGCTCCAGTCTTGATTATTCCGGAGAGAGGGTTGGGATATGCAGTCTATTGTGACGCCTCACGAGAGGGTCTTGGTTGTGTGTTAATGCAAGAGGGGAAAGTAGTTGCCTATGGCTCACGTCAGTTGAAAATTCACGAGAAGAATTACCCTACACATGATCTAGAGTTAGCAGCTGTGATATTTGCCTTGAAGATTTGGAGGCATTATCTTTATGGTGAGAGGTTCGAGGTGTTCTCGGATCATAAGAGTTTGAAGTATTTGTTTACACAGAAAGACTTGAACTTGAGGCAGAGGAGGTGGATGGAGTTCATAGAGGATTATGACTTTGAGTTGCATTATCATACGGGAAAGGCCAATGTGGTGGCCGATGCCCTTAGCAGGAAACCTGTTGGTGTCATAGCTAGTATAGCCATTCGAGAATGGGAGATGTTGGGTGCACTTGGGGAGTTTGATTTATTTCTGGGCGAATCCGTTGAGGCTGCGGCCTTGTTTTCTGTTGTTGTTCAGCCTACGCTTGTGACTCGAGTGTTAGAGGCTCAGAGAGGTGACCTTGAGGTAGAATCTCTCCGTGAGAAGATTTCCGGTGGAAAGGTTGAGAAAGGTTTGACGGTGTATCCCGACCTCAGTGTGAGATACAGAGACCGTCTGTTTGTGCCGGAGTCTTGCCGAGAGGAAGTACTCCGAGAGTTCCACCATTCACGCCTTGCGGTGCATCCGGGAGGCACTAAGATGTATCGGGATTTGGGTCGCCAGTTTTGGTGGCAGGGTATGAAGAGAGATGTGGCAGCTTTCGTATCTAAGTGCCTTACTTGCCAGCAAGTGAAGGCCGAGCATCAGAGGCCAGCGGGTTTGTTGCAACCCTTGCCTATTGCCGAGTGGAAGTGGGAGCATGTCACTATGGACTTCGTTGTAGGTCTTCCGAGGACTCAGCGAGGTAGTGATGCTATATGGGTGGTTGTAGACCGGTTGACTAAGTCGGCGCACTTTATTCCTATGCGCGTGAGAGATACGGTAGATCATCTTGCCGACTTGTATATTCGGGACATAGTGAGATTGCACGGGGTCCCAGTAACGATCGTCTCAGATAGAGATCCTCGTTTTACTGCCAGGTTGTGGCAGAGTTTGCAGAGTGCCTTAGGCACTAAGTTGACCTTTAGCACGGCTTATCATCCTCAGACTGATGGACAGTCCGAGCGTACTATTCAGATACTTGAGGATATGCTTCGGGGTTGTGTTCTAGACTTTAGTGGGTCGTGGGAGAGGCACTTGCCGTTGGTGGAGTTTGCCTACAACAACAGTTTCCAGTCTAGTATCGGTATGGCACCATTTGAGGCCTTGTATGGCCGACCGTGTAGATCTCCTGTGTGTTGGGCCGAGGTGGGTGATGCACCTCTGTTGGGTCCGGAGTTGGTGAGAGAAACGACAGAGAAAGTTGAGCTTATCCGTAAGAGGCTTGTTACAGCACAGAGTCGTCAGAAATCGTATGCCGACCGTAGGAGGAGACCTTTGGTGTTTGAGGTAGGTGATCATGTCTTTCTGAAGATATCACCTAGACGGGGTTTGATGAGGTTTGGGAAGAATGGGAAGTTGTCCCCTCGGTTCATTGGTCCGTTCGAGATCCTTGAGAGGATTGGCGAGGCTGCTTATCACTTAGTTTTGCCGCCGCAGTTGTCCGGAGTACATGACGTGTTTCATGTGAGTATGCTTCGGAAGTATGAGCCGGATCCATCACATGTGTTGGATTGGACCGATTTAGTGGTTGATGAGGATGTCTCGTATGAGGAGAGACCGGTTCGGGTATTGGATAGGCGGGATCAAGTTTTGCGAGGCAAGACCATCCCTTTGGTAAAAGTTTTGTGGAAACATCATGGAGTGGAGGAAGCCACTTGGGAGCGTGAATTGGAAGTCCGCGAAAAATACCCGGACATGTTTATTCATTTGTAATCTTGTATTTAGATTTTGTAATATTGTTGAACTTAAGGGCTTTACATATATCTTAAGTTGTAAAACGTTGAGTATGTTTTGGGTAAATGGGTGTATCTTGAAACTTGCTTCATTATAGAAGTTTAGTATAGCATTGCATATGTTGATTACATTGCTGAGTGTGTTATGTATATCATGCAATTGAATATGATATGGGGATTGTTAACATTGAAAGGAATAATGCATAATAATGTTACAGGTTGAGATATATGTTGTGTTATATATTTAATATGAGATGCCTCTTGATAAAGAGATGAAATGACCAGTTTTGGGTCAAGATGTTTACTAATGAATTGTTAAAAAAAAAAAAAATTTGTTTTCAAAAACTTATGCTTAATTTCGAGGACGAAATTCTTTGAAGGGGGGGAGGTTATAGCGACCCCGGTCTTTTCCCATTTGATTATTGTATCCGGACTTAGGTTCCGTAGATTCTGTCATTGTGTAATTGTTGTTGTTGTCCTTTATTTTCTCATTTGGAATTATAGGATGTGTTGGGCTGGTTTGTTTCAGGTAGGTTGGGTTTAGAAACCAAGTGTTGCTGTCCAGGTTTTTGGTTCTTCGCTCGAGCGAGTAGTTGTTCGCTCGAGCGAGAGGTTGCATTTGATTTGGACCTGTAGCTGTGCATTCTTGGCTCGAGCGATATTTTCTTCGCTCGAGCGAGTTAGTTCGTCCTTCGCTCGAGCAATAGTTCCTTCGCTCGAGCGTGTGTCTTGTTGCAGACCTGAGGGTTTGAGTTCTTCGCTCGATCGAGTTTTCTTTCGCTCGAGCGAGCTTTTGAGTTGTTGGCTCGAGCAAGGCTTCCTTGGCTCGAGCGTAGTTTCTCTGTGTCTGGTCGCTCGAGCGATCAAGTCTTCGCTCGAGCGAGCCTGTCCAGTTTATATACGCAGCAGCGGGTTTTGATCAGTCTTTTCTTATTCTTTTTGGTTCTAAACCCTAGGCCCGACTTCTCTCCCTCAAAACTCATCTTCTCTTTAGGTGTTCATCTACTTCTAGTGTGAATCCATCTTAAGTTCTTTGTAAGAAAGATAGAGGGCGGCTTGGGTTTCATTCTAATCTGAACATTTGGTGATTTGGAGCACATTGGAATTTGGGCATTTATCTCTATCTTCTCCATTCGGGTTATTTTCTTTGAGGTAGGGATTTCCTACTCCATTTTATAGGTTTTGTTCTAAGTTTTGGTAATTTGATATGTTGGGGATACTTTGGTAAATTTTGGGAAAAACCCTAGTTGTATTATTGAATTAATTTGTATAAATAATTCATGGAATTGGGAAAAGATGGTTAAATTCATGGAATTGGGGAATTCATTGGTTAAATAGCGTAATTGGAATCATTTGTTTATTGAATTGATGACATAGTTATTTTCAGTTTAGAAATAACTGTTTTGGGCTATCGGTGGAGGATAGTCGTGATTGTTGTAGACATTGCATGTGGATTAGGAATAACTGAAACTAATCACATTGGTTAAGTCATTAATTTTGACTATTGCATTGATACAGAAAATACGTGTATTGATTGAGCATTGCATTTGCATACATTGTTTTGTGTGTGGGAGGAGATAGGGGATGTACTCCACGGTTTAGGGGAAGATAGGGGATGGACCTCTAAACCGGATTTTGTTTGGGAGGAGATAGGGGATGGACTCCATTAGCATCACTTTTATGTGTGCTTATTTATATAGAAGTGTTTTATTGGTACAGCACTAAAATGTGTATCAATCTGGAAGTATGAAGTGTTTGATTTGAGCTTGAGTCTCATTTGTTGTTGATATTGGAAGGATGTGAATATGATATACGTGATTCACTGTTATAAGTTTGGCCAGGTTCTGAGCCATGTTGATAAAATTGGAAAGTAAAACGTATCTTTGGTAATAGTGTCATGAGACTGTAAAATGAAGTAATTGATTATTTTGGTTAACCATCTGTTGAATGCTATTGCTTTATTCATTGCTTATATGTGGTTTAGTATATTTCTACTGGGCTGTGGCTCACCCTTTATGGGAACATCATTTTCAGGTTCAGGTGATAAACTACCTCCAAGGACTTAGCTTGGGAGGGTTTGGCTTCTGGATTGAAGAAGACTACCTTTAGTTAATAGTTTTTTTTTATTTATTAGTATATGTAAACATTCAAGCCTAGGGCTTTTCTTGTGTTGAGATTAGAACTCATATTTTTGAATCCAAGTGTTGGCTTGGAAAGATGTAAGCCTGTAGGGCATTTTATTCAATGTTACATGTAATGCTTTATTTAGTAATACTCTGATGAATGAATTTAATAAATTGTCTTCTTTAATTAATGCATGTCAATGATATATAATGGGTTAATTTTGAGGGCGTTACAACTTGGTATCAGAGCGTACCGGGTTTGAATACTTTGGGTACGTGGGAAGTGATTAGTATCACATTGGGTTCGTCTCGTTTGATAGAGACTTAGTGTAATGTTATATGCTTATGTGATAACATGTTTATGTGATTATGTGGGTATGGAATGTAGTTTCTAGGATGTTGATTGGAACCTTGAGTTTCTAGTAGTCTTGTTGGAAAGGCACTTGATCACTGCTGCTTCCAACCGGAACTATAGTAACGCATTGGGACTATCATTATCCGGGAATGAAATTCGTAGGTGCTTATGTGATTATGTGCTTACGTGGAATGAATTATTGTTGTCCATTGCATTAGGACGCGAGTGTTTAGCTTCGGCATATTTATTAATGTGCTAATGTCTTTGTTTCCTTTATTAGGATGTCAGGACGAGGACGAGGACGCGGTAGGCGTGGTAGGCCGAGTAGGCAGGAGGTGCCTGTGCCAGAAGAGATTCCGACAGTTCAAGAGGGAATTGGCCAGGCCAATGTGGCCGAGCCAGTAGGCCAGCAGGCTATGGGCGCTCTAGCCCGAGAGATAGCAGGGGCATTCAGGGAGTCAGTAGGCATTCTTAGGGCTGAGAATCAAGCCCGGGTTGTTGTTGCGGATGCAGGACCTTCCTTTCTGAATAGGGAGTTCTTCCGGTCTAATCCGGATGAATTTGTGGGTGATCCTAAAGAGCCGCTTAAGGCAGATGAATGGCTCGAACAGATAACGAAGACGTTTGAGATGCTTGGCATCGAAGACGAGGGGTTGAAGGTGACCTTGGCAACATTCCAGTTGAAGGGGGATGCGGGTCAGTGGTGGAAGTTCACTAAGGGGCGTATAGGAGGTACATGGGAGGCTTTTGTGAATGCTTTCCGGGAAAAGTTCTTATCTCCAGCAGTTAGGGAGAAGCTGCGAGACCAGTTTTGTCAGCTTAAGCAGTCGAGTTCTTCAGTGGCCGAGTTTGAGGCTGCATTTACTAGGTTGTCCAGGTTTGCACCTGAGTTGGTGGCGTCTGAAGAACGCCGTTGTATTGAGTTTGAGAAGAAGTTGAGGCGTGGCCTCAAGCTGAGAGTTGGGGGAACTATGATTCGGGATTATGGGCGTATGGTTGATGCTGCAGCCCACATGGAAATCATGATGCAGGAGGAGGAGGAAGGACAGAAGGGCTCCAAGAGGAGTCAGGATGGTCAGAATGATGGTAGGAGACAGAAGGGTTTTAATCCCCAGCAGTCTCAAGGTAGCTTTTCTAGATCGACTTTTCCTGTACCGAGTGCTAGTTCGGGGAAAGGCAGTCAGGGAGACATTACCTGTTTCAAGTGTGGCCAGCTGGGCCACAAGTCTCCAGTTTGTCCTCAGAGGGGAGGAGTTCAGAGAGCAGCATCTTCTTCGGCTCGATCTCAGAGCCAGAGTCAGGGTAGAGGTCAGCCACTCTCGTGTTATCAGTGTGGTTAACCAGGGCATATGAAGAGGTATTGCCCGCAGTTGGGTGGCACATTTGGTGCATCTGGTTTGAGGCCGATTCAGGGTCAGCAGCCAGCTCAGTCGGGTCAGGCCTCGAAGGCCAATCAGGGAGGGGCTTCATCGTCTCAGTCGGTGCAGCAATCTTATGCTCCTAGGGTTGAGCAAGTTGATCAGAGGTCGTCTGGGCGCGTGTCTGCTGTTACCGCGCAGGATCTTGTACCGACTCCATCTGTTGTGAGAGGTACTTTCTTGTTTTGCAACTCGGTTGCTAATGTTTTGATTGATACGGGTGCATCTCATTCCTTTGTGTCTGCTGCATTTGCATCTGTTTTGGAGTTGGAGTTAGCACAGTTAGCATCTCCTATTTGTGTAGTGTCGCCTCTTGGGGGTGAATTGATTTTGAAACACGGTGTTAGGGGTTGTGATATAGAGGTTGATTACCATAGAATCCCATTTTCCTTTGTAGTTATGCCTATGAGAGGTTTCGATGTTATTTTGGGTATGGACTGGTTATCGTCATACCGGGCAGTTATTGATTGCTACCGCCAGAGAGTCACTTGTTGTACCGTGAATGGTGAGTGTTTTCATTTTCTGGGGGACCGTGTTGGTAGTGTTTTGCCACCGGGGTATGTTCCGCGAGGACGGAGTGAGCTTAGTGGTCTACTTGCTAACCTTTCGATTAGTGAGGACGGTGAGACTCAAATTGTGTTGCCAAGGGTGGTGTGTGAGTACTCGGACGTTTTTCCCGAGGATCTTGTTGGTTTGTCACCGCATCGAGAGATTGAATTCTCTATTGACTTAGTGCCCGGCACGGCGCCGATTTCTATGGCACCTTATCGTTTTGCCCCAGCTGAGTTAGTTGAGTTGAAGATCCAACTCCAGGAGTTGCTAAATAAAGGCTTTATACGTCCTAGTGTTTCGCCTTGGGGAGCACCGGCCCTCTTTGTTAAAAAGAAAGGTGGTGCTTTGAGACTTTGTATAGATTACCGGAAATTGAATCGGGCTACGGTTAAGAATAAGTACCCTATGCCCCGTATAGATGATCTGTTCGATCAATTGAAAGGTTCCCGTTGTTTCTCGAAGATAGACTTGAGATCAGGGTATCATCAGTTGAGAGTCAGGGAGGAGGATATTCCAAAGACGGCATTCCGTACGCGGTATGGCCACTATGAGTTTTTGGTGATGCCATTTGGGCTCACTAATGCACCAGCAGTATTTATGGATTTGATGAACCGAATATTCTGGGAATTTCTAGATCGTTTTGTAGTCGTCTTCGTGGACGACATCCTTATCTATTCACCTTCAGAGGAAGAGCACGAGGAACACTTGAGGGTGGTGCTTGATTTACTTAGAGCCCATCAACTTTATGCTAAGTTTGGGAAGTGTGAGTTCTGGCTAGAGGAGGTGAAGTTCTTAGGCCATGTGGTTTCTAGGGAAGGGTTGTCTGTGGATACATCCAAGACAGAGGCAGTGCAAGATTGGGTACAGCCTAAGAGTGTGTTCGAGATCCGCAGTTTTCTGGGATTAGCTGGGTATTATCGCCGGTTTGTAAGAGATTTCTCCAGATTAGCTTCGCCTTTAACTAGACTGACTCGGAAGGGAGTCAAATTTGTTTGGAGTGAGACTTGTGAAAAGTCGTTCCAGGAGTTGAAAGTTAGACTGACCACTGCTCCAGTCTTGATTATTCCGGAGAGAGGGTTGGGATATGCAGTCTATTGTGACGCCTCACGAGAGGGTCTTGGTTGTGTGTTAATGCAAGAGGGGAAAGTAGTTGCCTATGGCTCACGTCAGTTGAAAATTCACGAGAAGAATTACCCTACACATGATCTAGAGTTAGCAGCTGTGATATTTGCCTTGAAGATTTGGAGGCATTATCTTTATGGTGAGAGGTTCGAGGTGTTCTCGGATCATAAGAGTTTGAAGTATTTGTTTACACAGAAAGACTTGAACTTGAGGCAGAGGAGGTGGATGGAGTTCATAGAGGATTATGACTTTGAGTTGCATTATCATACGGGAAAGGCCAATGTGGTGGCCGATGCCCTTAGCAGGAAACCTGTTGGTGTCATAGCTAGTATAGCCATTCGAGAATGGGAGATGTTGGGTGCACTTGGGGAGTTTGATTTATTTCTGGGCGAATCCGTTGAGGCTGCGGCCTTGTTTTCTGTTGTTGTTCAGCCTACGCTTGTGACTCGAGTGTTAGAGGCTCAGAGAGGTGACCTTGAGGTAGAATCTCTCCGTGAGAAGATTTCCGGTGGAAAGGTTGAGAAAGGTTTGACGGTGTATCCCGACCTCAGTGTGAGATACAGAGACCGTCTGTTTGTGCCGGAGTCTTGCCGAGAGGAAGTACTCCGAGAGTTCCACCATTCACGCCTTGCGGTGCATCCGGGAGGCACTAAGATGTATCGGGATTTGGGTCGCCAGTTTTGGTGGCAGGGTATGAAGAGAGATGTGGCAGCTTTCGTATCTAAGTGCCTTACTTGCCAGCAAGTGAAGGCCGAGCATCAGAGGCCAGCGGGTTTGTTGCAACCCTTGCCTATTGCCGAGTGGAAGTGGGAGCATGTCACTATGGACTTCGTTGTAGGTCTTCCGAGGACTCAGCGAGGTAGTGATGCTATATGGGTGGTTGTAGACCGGTTGACTAAGTCGGCGCACTTTATTCCTATGCGCGTGAGAGATACGGTAGATCATCTTGCCGACTTGTATATTCGGGACATAGTGAGATTGCACGGGGTCCCAGTAACGATCGTCTCAGATAGAGATCCTCGTTTTACTGCCAGGTTGTGGCAGAGTTTGCAGAGTGCCTTAGGCACTAAGTTGACCTTTAGCACGGCTTATCATCCTCAGACTGATGGACAGTCCGAGCGTACTATTCAGATACTTGAGGATATGCTTCGGGGTTGTGTTCTAGACTTTAGTGGGTCGTGGGAGAGGCACTTGCCGTTGGTGGAGTTTGCCTACAACAACAGTTTCCAGTCTAGTATCGGTATGGCACCATTTGAGGCCTTGTATGGCCGACCGTGTAGATCTCCTGTGTGTTGGGCCGAGGTGGGTGATGCACCTCTGTTGGGTCCGGAGTTGGTGAGAGAAACGACAGAGAAAGTTGAGCTTATCCGTAAGAGGCTTGTTACAGCACAGAGTCGTCAGAAATCGTATGCCGACCGTAGGAGGAGACCTTTGGTGTTTGAGGTAGGTGATCATGTCTTTCTGAAGATATCACCTAGACGGGGTTTGATGAGGTTTGGGAAGAATGGGAAGTTGTCCCCTCGGTTCATTGGTCCGTTCGAGATCCTTGAGAGGATTGGCGAGGCTGCTTATCACTTAGCTTTGCCGCCGCAGTTGTCCGGAGTACATGACGTGTTTCATGTGAGTATGCTTCGGAAGTATGAGCCGGATCCATCACATGTGTTGGATTGGACCGATTTAGTGGTTGATGAGGATGTCTCGTATGAGGAGAGACCGGTTCGGGTATTGGATAGGCGGGATCAAGTTTTGCGAGGCAAGACCATCCCTTTGGTAAAAGTTTTGTGGAAACATCATGGAGTGGAGGAAGCCACTTGGGAGCGTGAATTGGAAGTCCGCGAAAAATACCCGGACATGTTTATTCATTTGTAATCTTGTATTTAGATTTTGTAATATTGTTGAACTTAAGGGCTTTACATATATCTTAAGTTGTAAAACGTTGAGTATGTTTTGGGTAAATGGGTGTATCTTGAAACTTGCTTCATTATAGAAGTTTAGTATAGCATTGCATATGTTGATTACATTGCTGAGTGTGTTATGTATATCATGCAATTGAATATGATATGGGGATTGTTAACATTGAAAGGAATAATGCATAATAATGTTACAGGTTGAGATATATGTTGTGTTATATATTTAATATGAGATGCCTCTTGATAAAGAGATGAAATGACCAGTTTTGGGTCAAGATGTTTACTAATGAATTGTTAAAAAAAAAAAAAATTTGTTTTCAAAAACTTATGCTTAATTTCGAGGACGAAATTCTTTGAAGGGGGGGAGGTTATAGCGACCCCGGTCTTTTCCCATTTGATTATTGTATCCGGACTTAGGTTCCGTAGATTCTGTCATTGTGTAATTGTTGTTGTTGTCCTTTATTTTCTCATTTGGAATTATAGGATGTGTTGGGCTGGTTTGTTTCAGGTAGGTTGGGTTTAGAAACCAAGTGTTGCTGTCCAGGTTTTTGGTTCTTCGCTCGAGCGAGTAGTTGTTCGCTCGAGCGAGAGGTTGCATTTGATTTGGACCTGTAGCTGTGCATTCTTGGCTCGAGCGATATTTTCTTCGCTCGAGCGAGTTAGTTCGTCCTTCGCTCGAGCAATAGTTCCTTCGCTCGAGCGTGTGTCTTGTTGCAGACCTGAGGGTTTGAGTTCTTCGCTCGATCGAGTTTTCTTTCGCTCGAGCGAGCTTTTGAGTTGTTGGCTCGAGCAAGGCTTCCTTGGCTCGAGCGTAGTTTCTCTGTGTCTGGTCGCTCGAGCGATCAAGTCTTCGCTCGAGCGAGCCTGTCCAGTTTATATACGCAGCAGCGGGTTTTGATCAGTCTTTTCTTATTCTTTTTGGTTCTAAACCCTAGGCCCGACTTCTCTCCCTCAAAACTCATCTTCTCTTTAGGTGTTCATCTACTTCTAGTGTGAATCCATCTTAAGTTCTTTGTAAGAAAGATAGAGGGCGGCTTGGGTTTCATTCTAATCTGAACATTTGGTGATTTGGAGCACATTGGAATTTGGGCATTTATCTCTATCTTCTCCATTCGGGTTATTTTCTTTGAGGTAGGGATTTCCTACTCCATTTTATAGGTTTTGTTCTAAGTTTTGGTAATTTGATATGTTGGGGATACTTTGGTAAATTTTGGGAAAAACCCTAGTTGTATTATTGAATTAATTTGTATAAATAATTCATGGAATTGGGAAAAGATGGTTAAATTCATGGAATTGGGGAATTCATTGGTTAAATAGCGTAATTGGAATCATTTGTTTATTGAATTGATGACATAGTTATTTTCAGTTTAGAAATAACTGTTTTGGGCTATCGGTGGAGGATAGTCGTGATTGTTGTAGACATTGCATGTGGATTAGGAATAACTGAAACTAATCACATTGGTTAAGTCATTAATTTTGACTATTGCATTGATACAGAAAATACGTGTATTGATTGAGCATTGCATTTGCATACATTGTTTTGTGTGTGGGAGGAGATAGGGGATGTACTCCACGGTTTAGGGGAAGATAGGGGATGGACCTCTAAACCGGATTTTGTTTGGGAGGAGATAGGGGATGGACTCCATTAGCATCACTTTTATGTGTGCTTATTTATATAGAAGTGTTTTATTGGTACAGCACTAAAATGTGTATCAATCTGGAAGTATGAAGTGTTTGATTTGAGCTTGAGTCTCATTTGTTGTTGATATTGGAAGGATGTGAATATGATATACGTGATTCACTGTTATAAGTTTGGCCAGGTTCTGAGCCATGTTGATAAAATTGGAAAGTAAAACGTATCTTTGGTAATAGTGTCATGAGACTGTAAAATGAAGTAATTGATTATTTTGGTTAACCATCTGTTGAATGCTATTGCTTTATTCATTGCTTATATGTGGTTTAGTATATTTCTACTGGGCTGTGGCTCACCCTTTATGGGAACATCATTTTCAGGTTCAGGTGATAAACTACCTCCAAGGACTTAGCTTGGGAGGGTTTGGCTTCTGGATTGAAGAAGACTACCTTTAGTTAATAGTTTTTTTTTATTTATTAGTATATGTAAACATTCAAGCCTAGGGCTTTTCTTGTGTTGAGATTAGAACTCATATTTTTGAATCCAAGTGTTGGCTTGGAAAGATGTAAGCCTGTAGGGCATTTTATTCAATGTTACATGTAATGCTTTATTTAGTAATACTCTGATGAATGAATTTAATAAATTGTCTTCTTTAATTAATGCATGTCAATGATATATAATGGGTTAATTTTGAGGGCGTTACAGTAAAAGTTTTAGTTATTGGCGTTTTCTTTCTCTAAAACACCTATTCAGGCGGATTTTTGGTTTATTCTTTACTCAAGTCTTGTTTGCTCAAGTCATAGGATTGGGAATGATCTACTTCTTCTTTGAGAGTTCAATTTTTTTGCTGGTGTTTCTTAGCTTTTTTGTTAGGATTTTTTCTTTATTTTGTTTTTGTTTTTGTTTTTCCCTTTTTTTTTTTTTTTTTTTTGGCTACGATGCTATTTTTTAGCTTTCTTTTTATTGATGTTTGTCTCATTATCATTTTGTACATAAGATTTCATCAATAAAATTTTTATTTTCATGAATCAGAAAAATATAAGTACTATTTCATTTGCATTAAAGGAAAATCAAATTTTAGTGCTGCTTGTTAAATCTTACTGTGAGCATTGACACCAAAGGCACACTCAAGGTATTGCAATAATCTAGTTGAAACTTTGATTATATATATATTTGGTGAAGTTACTATTTCATTAGAGCTTGCAACAAAAGTGATGTAAATGGGGGATGGGAATTTTTAGATGTATTGAGAATTTTTTAGGAGCAAGTTGTAAATGGGGGATGGAATTTTTGTCCAAAATAATAGATGGAACTCCACCTGTCTGCCTTTTTTTTTTTTTTTTTTGTTCCAGCTACTAGACGAAATACATGTGAATTTTTTTGAGTCTAGTAACTTTCTCTCTAGCTTCGTAAATAAATTCTAATAAAATCACTCATCGATCATGTATACTCCAAGTAATGCATATCATAATAACTATATTCAATCATAAAAATTACCAATATCATAGTTAATTGAACTAAAAAAAGACTCAAAGTGGCACTAGTTAATAATAGTAATCACACTCAAATAATATCAAACATCTACCAATTGGTTATCATTACTCAATACCAATTGCGTCAAAGTGGTTATTTTTATCATGTTCTTCAGCAATCCAAAATCAATCATGACATGTATGTTGTTTCGATGCTTTCACTTGTATATGTTTTTTCCGGCCTCCATCATTAGATCCTGTAATAAGAATAATCATTAAAGAAATTAGAAAATCGATGAAATTGTAAATCAATTAAATTTGAAATTTTAAACTTTTATTACTAAATTAAAAAATTAATACCGTGAATGTAGAAGGCTTAGGATCTTGAGACACAGTAAATTAAGGACATGGAAGATCCAAAGTTATTGGCATGGAGTCCTTCATGTGAGAAAATTCAAGAAACAAAAAATTCATTTATGAGAAACTAATCATCTATGAGAAGAAACAAAAATTCATAGAACTTTTAAATTACCTGATGAAATATTTGATTGGTAGGCGACAAACTTACATTGGCATTATCTCTGAAAGAGGAAAAAAAACTATAACTTAAAATTACATAAAATTTAACTTACTAAGTAAGAAAAAGAAGAAGAAGAAGAATTAGGCAACCATATAAATCACCTTGGTTGGTTTTGCCGATGACAACTAGTCCTGATATGCCTTGTTTGCTTGCAAATGCTACATTTTCGCTTTTTGCCCACATGATTCTCTGTAGGATGTTTTTGTCTAAGTGATTTAGGTCGCCCCTTTGAAGCAATAGGTAGGGGATCTTGCAAAGTGAGTTCTATATTGGACAAGACTTGCTTACCACTTTCAAGTAATATTTCATTTCCTGAATTATCATCATTTTCAATTTCATTATTATCATCATCCATAGCTAAAAGTTCACAATGTGTCTTTTGCAAAGCAAGTGCAAGATAATCATGTTTCTTTTGTGATTTTTACCCTTCTTCAACAACTTTCAAAAACTCTATCATCAAACTATTTCTCATCATAGTATAAGAAATTTGTTTGCCTTCTTGTGCTACATCCTTCAAATTTTCATGTGTAGCATGATTCTTCACATTTATTGTCCATCTTCGAAGAACATATTGTTTAGGGAGATAATCACAAGACATTTTTTAACAAAGACAATAAGAATGTGTCTGCAAAGTGTTGGACAATCTTCACTGTAATTAAATTAATTAATTCTGTTTAGATACTAAACGACAAACAGAATATAAAAGAAAAATAGGAAAGGAAAGAGAAAGTTTGATTACAAAAATCAAACTAGAAATATAATTAAATAAATAAAAACAGATTTTATTTTGTTATTAAAACAAAATTAAATTCTGATTTAAATAAATAATAAAACAAAAAATAAATAAATAACTTACTTGATTAATATCTTGAATATTATTCTGATCAAGTCCAGTGTTCGACACTGTCTCCTTAAGACAGATTCGTCCTCTCCACGGTGCTTTCAAAATATGGACGTCTATGTCCCAGGATGAAATGATCAACTACAAATAAATGCAGCATTACAATTTATTTGTTCAACGAACACACTAAGTGTTTATACTATTTCTCACAAAAATTAAATGCAGCAAAATGAAGAATAAATTTGTAGAGGAGAAGTACGAAATTTCTGAATGTAAAACATCAAATGAGGGCTGCCTATTTATAGATGCAGTGGTGGCTATTGATTTTGAATTAAACAGGTGCTAACCTGTTTTGAACAGGTATGAAACCTGTTTGGTTTTGAATTAAACAGATTTAAATCTGTTGGGTTCAAAATTCAAACAGATAAAAATTGAAGGGACCTGTTTAGGTGTAAAGAAAAATCGAAATAGATTAATTCCGGAATTAATTTGAATTCTGGACAATTTGATAGATTTTATTTCAAAAAATAAAATTAAATCCAAATGTTTCTGGCCCAAAAAGATTAGTATTTGGCCGAATAAGCCCAACCACGCACCCGCGTCCAAGCCCAGCCCAGCCCAGCCCACCCGACTGACGGCGTTACGTGCGCGCGTGTGGTGATTTTTGGGTCCATTGGGTCAAGCCCATTTTGCCCATAACCTCCCTCTCTACAAAACTTGGGTACCCCTTGGGGGACACCCCAAGTTTCAATCCCATGTCTTATAAACCTATTCAAAACTTCCCACCAAATCAATGTAGGACAAGCCATTTTCCAACCTTAAGGAATTTCCACCAAAACTCCATTTCCATGGAACTCACTTTGGCTTCAATTTTCCATTCACTCCATAATGGTTTTGAGCAACCAAATATACCACGTGAATCACAACGCGGCATAGAACGCTTTACCACTTTGACACGCAAAATTTGACGCTCGGATCCCACCTAAATAATAGACAAAAGTTAGGAAAAAATTCTGGTTTTACCCAGAATTTTCCCAACCATTTCTAACACAAAGAATTCCAACAAATTCAAACATATGACATGAACAAGTAGCTTTCTTTTCAACACCATCAAATTCTACTTCATAGATTTGCTTTTCTTTCCCATTTGCCATTACCTTATATGTTTTCATTGTTTCTTCCTCAAGATATTTAGATGCTTTGTGTTTTTTACTTGAAAATAGTTCCTCTTGAAACAACAAAAATATTTTCCTTGTGTACACTTCTCCCGCCTCTGCCTCCATTTTGTAACATGTCTTTAAAATTGCTTTGGTTGTTCTTGTTTTAACATCCTTTTCTTTCTCCTTCTTCTATTTTCTATCCAATGTTTTCTCATATTGATGGACAAAGTCACTAACCAATGTACTAGAATGGACAAAATCCTTGAAAGATTTGTTCATGCTCTCGCTTCCTTGTGTTGTTGACATCCCGGCACAAAATGTTGTCCTCAAATAAGCCGGTACCCATTTTTCACGCCGCATGTACAAGTCTTTCAACCATTCATTTTCCCTTCACTCATATTTGCAAACACGTTCATCCCATTCATTTTCAAACTTTTCTATTGTGACCGTGTCATGAATGCAATGGTGAAATTCTCCTTGAAATGAGGAATACTTGTTATAAACATGAGCCAAATGTTTAGGAACTTTTTGTAAGATATGCCACATGCACAAACGATGAATACTATTAGGCAATACATATGAAATTGCCTTAGCCATGGCTTTGTCATCATCAGTAATAATAACAGCAAGATTATGCCCACCCATTGTTTCAAGCCAAGTTTTTAACAACCATATATAAGACTCTGTCGTCTCATTCACAAGTAAAGCACATCCAAACATAATTGATTGGTAGTGGTGGTCAACACCTGTAAAAGGAACAAAGGGCATACCATAGCGATTAGTTAAGTACGTAGCATCAAATGTGACTACATCCCCGAAGTGTTGGTAAGCCAACCTTGACCTTGCATCGGCCCAAAAATAATTTCCCATGCAATGATTTTCATTCATTTCAACTGCGTAAATAAAGTCTGGGTTCTCTGATTGACTCTTTATAAAGTAATTGTATATTCTTTGTGCACCTCCATCTTTTAGAAGTTTTCTTCTTTTACTTCCCAAATAATTTTGAATATCCATTGTAACACAACCACCATTACAATCACTACTAGATTCTTGACTCAACACTGACGCTATATTTCTAGTGGGTACACTAGCTTCATTAAGCATATCAATGAGATTTTTCTGAGCAAGAGTCATTTTTCTTTGTACTCGAAGTAGAAGTGTACTTTTCGAAGAGCACAAATCATGATTATGTTCAGTTACAAATTTACTTTCAACCCATTTCCCTTCGTCTTTTCTCAAACGCATCATTGTTTTACATCCAATCATGGTCATAGGACGAGTTGTGACATTCTTATTTTTCTTTTGGTAACTTGGTCAGCATGTCCTTCTCTTGTACAAGCAAATTCTACTCCAATCAATGGCTTATCTCTACTAGATAGTCGAGTGTGATTTTTTCGAATGTCAAAACCTTTTCTCCTTGCATATGCATTGTAACAAGTCATGGCATCTTCTAGTTTATCAAAAATCATGCCTTCACATGGCTCTAAAGGATTGTTACAAAAAGAAGATTTGATAGGTTGGTTTTTTTGATTTTCTAACAAATTTGCATTATTCAAATCACCCCCGAATTCTGAATCCCCAAAACATTCTTCTTCTAAACAGTTATCAGAAATACGATATCAATCCCTTCACTTGATGTGCTTGTCATATCAAATCTATAATACAAAATTAACATTATTCAAATTTATGTACTAGTTAAAAAATAATATAAAAGAAAGTAATGAATAAAATAGAATCTTTATAAAATTTTTGAACCTCATGTTGTATGTTGTCTTGGTTTGGTAGTGTAAGGTTTATTAGAATCAAAATTCAATCAAAATGTCTATTCTCACATTTAATTCAATAAAAAATAACGAACATACATTACAAATGAAATCATCATTCACCATTAACTGAGTGGGTTTGATTTGTGTTTCTATTATACCTATACTGATTCAAAATTAAAAATCTACAATATAGCCTAGATCACATTCAAAAAATAAATTTGATCAACCTCTTTTATTTTCGATTCCTAATAAATAAATAAAAACTATTTTATTTTCAATTTTTAAACAACAACACTACAAACCCACACTTATCAATCCAGAATTTACTTAGAAAAACAAATCAATAGTTTAAATTCATTTTACCCATAGACCCCATAATTCATCAATTTAATCTTTACCACAAAAACCATTTAAGGTAAATTATGGGTTCCTAAGGGTGAGTTCATAGCATTTTTTTTTTCCCAAAATATATTTGATTCTCACTTTTCGCTTTTGCTTTTTCTATCACCTCTCCAATCTTTAATCCAAAGACAATGAAAGAAAGAAAGAGAAAAAAAAACTAAAACAGAGTCTGAGAGTAATTTTGTAATCCAATATACAACATGGTATTGAGATGAACATTCAGTTAATAGTGAATGATGGTTCATCCTTTGCTCTTCCCAAACCCACTCTACGTTGCGACCCAATCAAAATTGTTCCAGACAATTTTAATTTATGTCACGATTCGGAAAATTGTTTCAAAAAATAGAAAATAAGAAGAACTGAGATAATCAAACAACTCACTAGATTATATGCACGTTTGATGGTCACGATTTTTTCTTGGCAGAGAAGATGGAGTTGAGGTCTGAATTTTTGATTGTCGGAAAAGACGAACGGCTTTTTGCGCAGCTTTTGAAAGTGGGTTCAACCTGATTCAATTCATTATAATTTATTTTATATTATTTAAAACTCTAACTGTAGTTAAGTTTTTGGAAGCTTCAACTCTCTCTCTCTCTCTCTCTCTCTCTCTCTATGGTATGAAATAAACTATCTCACCATTTCTTTATTATACATGACGTATCAATACTTGATAGGGTGTCCGTAAAATTGGTATTAATGGCACATCCATGAGAAACTTAATCCCATGCTGGAAATATATATTAACAAAATCTAGCATTGAGAGGGTGTTTGTGTGAGAACCACCTCCTTAATTAAGCAAATTAATTATCTTAAATATATGCTTATGGTTAATTACGTGATTATGTGTTAATTGTGAATTATGTGCCATGTGCCATATCAGTATATGGTATTGTCATTGTGAACAGATAAGTAGAGTTATGGATTAAATCTGTCTGATTCGCTAATTTTAACAAGTTAGAATTAAATAATGGGATAGGAATTAGAGTCTAATTCACACTCATAGAATTAAATTTAGTGTAATTGAGATTATATTGTGATAAGGATTAATTTAATTTAATGAGCAATGACTTATTAGCCTAAGTTGAATTAATTGAAATATTAATAGTAATGTAAAATTGAATACAGTAAATGCATACATGTGTCCTATTCACCAACTAGGTGATTAAGTAGTGGGTCTTCTTCAAATACACGTAGAGAGAGAGAGAGTGAGGATAGGAGAGCTTGAGCACTTGAACTCAAGAGGAGAAGAAAAGAAAAGGGAAAGAGGAACTTGTAAAACCCTTATAACTACATCTTTTTCTCCACAATTCACTTACTTAGGTAAGACTTCCCCTCCCTAATCTCATGTAGTTGAATGTATTTGAAGATTTATACTCATAAGTTAAAGAATTTAAGTGTAAGCAAGAAGAATATAAGTTTAATTCCTATTGATACATGCATGGCAAGATTCATAAATATATGATCATACATTCATGTTCTTACATACACCTTCAAATTGAAGTTGAAGCTCCACAGGAATTGGGGAATTAAAGCTTATTATGGCATAGTTTTATGTGCTTTCATGATCCTTCAGTTTGTTAGTTTGTATATTCCTCCAAAACAAAAAGGAATTCTATGAGAATTAAGGATTAGAGCTTAACTAGTATGTTTAATGAATATAAACTGTACATTCAAGAACATGAGTTCATTTCATGGACTTTGGGTTTTAAATTAATCATTGATTTCAAATGAAGTAAGAGATTGTTTATTTACCATGATTGTGAAAGTCTTGAGTCTTGAATTGTGCAAAAAATGAAGTCAGATTTTGAAAGAAAAGAGACCCAAAAACATAGCAATTTTCAGACTATTTTTGTAGCATTGTTGCACGTGCGGCCTGGGGTCTTGCACGTGTGAAAAACAAAACAAAGTGAAGCTTGCATACTGCAATATATACACTTGCAGGACCAAGTGCGGTGATGGTCATCGCACGTGTGGCTGAGACCCCTGCACATGCGGCTCTTTTTGGGCAAACCCGGTTGTTTTTCATTTCTCTTTTCCACTTTTTAGGCCTCCGTTTGCATGGTTTTAAAATGTTTTCATGAGCATTTACATCTCATAAGTGCATTAGATTGAATAAATGAAAAATTAGAACCGAATTAGTAATGACGATTAGTTATTGAATAAGTAACAACCGAATCAAATAGAATTGGCTAGTAATACGAATGTAATTGAGTTGTTATGCTTGACTTCATTTGTTTAGGACGGACACCGAACCGATAGTATGTGTATCGAGAAGCCCACTATGAGTAACAATGTTGTAAAGATATATTCAAATTGTATTTATTTTCTAAATGATAAATTATATTGTTTCTAAACGGTTACCTTTTATCGATTGAATGATGATCCTCTTTTGAATTGTATTTGTGGCATCCATAGCGTATTGTTATTGTTATTGATATCATTATTGTTATAGAGATCTCTGTCAGTTCCAAATCTTGAAACTATTGCTATTGTTTGATGGCTATCAATTGATTGTTCGGTCTTTAAGACATATTATATTGTTGTTATTGGATGTATCACGTATGACATACATGAACATGAACTGATTAAATTGAACGATTGAACGATTGATTGACAAAAAGATATTGATTGGAAATATGTTATTGATAAACGATTGTTTCAAAGACTGCACGGACATTATTCTTAACCTCTTTACACATCTGTTATTCACTAGGCTTCAGCTCACAGTTTATTATATATATGTACGTGATCGAGCATCAGACCAAAGCTAGTGGCGTCGACCCGAACCCTTGTTTTGTCAAGCCAGCTATTATACCTCATTGCGAGGTTTTGACCAGTATGTGTCAAGGCTTTTTGGGTGGTTCAATTTCACCCTTTTGATTTTGCTAAGTGAAAAGAATGTTGTAAAACTTTGTTAATACTGTTTTTGATAATGGGATTATTTCCCTAACTTGTATTTTGTCTCGTATATGTATGTGTTTATGGGCATAAATGGTTATGGATATGGCTATGTATATAAAAGTTTATTTCTATTCAGGCCCTCACAGTTCATTGGACATTATCTTATTATTGATTGGCTTTCGCCAACCCTTTTATATTGTATTATTGTTAGTATTGTTAAACAGGCCTTTGGTAATCACGGATTATTAGCTTGTTACGACACTAAACCTATAGGGACGGGTTTGGATCGTCATAAAGTAGTATCAGAACACGAGTTATACCGCACATACGTGTCCAAATGAGCTATAGGATGCCCTAGAAAAGCAATTGGGTCATTGCATGAGCATAAATAAGTGTGTGGATATGATATGTGTACATGAGCTAACATGCATGAATATGAAACCATCTTACCTATGTTTATTATTATCATGTTTTATATAGTGCAATGGAGAATGCAAGAAGTACAGATGAAACTGAGTCAATGGAGAATGCAAGAAGTACAGATGAAACTGAGTCCTCAAAAACAAGAATTGCAAGATTGGAAAGGATGGTTTAACTATTGACTGAGACTCTAAGACAACAATAAACCAACAGCCTCCACCTCCTCCTCCGCTACCAGTGCAGCCAGAACCAAATACCAATGATAATATTATTGCTTTAACACAAAAGTTTAACAAAATAAAGCCACCGACATTCCAGGGAGGACTGGAACCACTAAAAGCTGAGGCATGGATCCTAGAAATTGAAAAGCTATTTGAAGTGTTCCTGTGTTCCGAGGCACAAAAAGTGTTGTTGGCTACCTTTACTTTACAAGAGGAAGCAAGATGATGGTGGATACTTGTGCGTGAAGATAATAATACTATGGTTTGGGCTTAATTCAAGGAAGCATTTTATGATAAATACTTTCCTCAATGTGTCTGTGACCGTAAAGTAACTAAATTTGAGAAATTGAAGCAATGTATCATGTCAGTAGTAGAATATGAAGTTAAGTTCACTGAGCTCACTCACTATGCACCACACATGGTGGATATCAACCATAAAAAGGCTAGAAAATTTGAGGGCAGACTTAATGTGGAGATACTTGATCGAATAAATGTCCTGAAATTACTCAAGTACGTGGATGTCCTTGACCGAGCTATCATAACTGAGGCAAATGTTGCAGTATTGAAACAAGCTAAGACGTCGGTGACTGAATGGCAGGGAAAAAGACAAAGTTTTCATTTTAAGAAGGGTCGGAATAACTCATTGAATAAAAAGAAAAATACAAGGTCAACAAGCAGTTCCAGCCAAGGCAACAATTCCATACCGCCTTGTCTAGAATGTAGCAAAAAACACAAAGGGGTTTGTTATAAAGTCTCTGGGGCATGTTATAAGTGTGGCAAGGTGGGCCACATAGTTAAAGATTGTCCTCTCGCATCTCAGAACCTTACTAGACCTATAGCAAGTGCTGCAGCATCAACTGCTACACCAAAACCCAATCCTAAAGCTACCGGAAGAGAAACTTTGAAGCAAGACCGAGTGTTTGCACTTATACCAGGAGATGTGCAAAACAGTAAGACGGTCAAGTATACTCCCTGTTTATGCTCAAAATGCTTATATTCTGATTGATTCGGGGTCTACACACTCGTTTGTCTCACATACTTTTTCACGAAAATTAAATAGACCACTAGAACCCATGAACTATTTATTAGATGTATCTTCACCTACTGGGGGGTCCATGACTTGTGCTTATGTGTATCCTGCATGTGAGGTTATTATTGGGGATGTGCTTTTTTATGTTGATTTGCTACCTCTGAATCTTGATCATTTTGATATAATTTTGGGAATGGATTGATTAACCAAATATCATGCCTCCATTGATTGTGTAACCAAACATATTTTGCATTCACCTGGATTGCCTGAATTTGTATTTAACAGAGTTGGTGTTGTACCTTCCCCATACTTGATTTCATCTATGAAGGCATTCAAATTGATTAAAATGGGGTGTAAAGGGTATTTATGTTGTATATTGACTATGTCTACTGATACTAAAGCTAATGTGGATAGTATTCCTATAGTAAGAGAATTCCCAGATGTGTTTCCAGATGATTTTCCAGGGGATTTGATTGACAGGGAGATTGAATTCACTATTGAGGTGATACCGGGTACACAACCAATTTCCAAAGCTTTGTACAGAATGACACCTACTGAATTGAAAGAGTTGAAAATCCAGTTGCAAGAGTTGTTGGACAAAAAGTTTATCAGGCCTAGTACATCACCATGGAGCGCTCCAGTTTTATTTGTAAAGAAGCAGGATGGTTCGTTGAGACTTTGCATTCACTATCATGAGTTGAACAAAGTGACAGTGAAAAACAAGTACCCGTTGCCTCGCATTGATGATTTATTCAACCAGTTAAGGGGTGCACAAGTCTTTTCCAAGATTGACTTTAGATCCAGATACCACCAATTGAAAGTCAAAGCTGAGGACATTGAAAAGACTGTTTTCCGAACAAGGTATGGACATTATGAATTTCTTGTTATGCCTTTTGGACTTACTAACACGCCTGTTGTATTTATGGATCTCATGAATAGAATTTTCAAGCCATTCCTTGATGAATTTGTGGTTGTTTTTATAGATTGCGTTTTGATTTATTCCAAAAGTAAAGAGGAACATGAACATCATTTAAGAATTGCCTTGCAAACCTTAAGAGAGAAGAAATTATATGCAAAACTGACAAAGTGTGAATTCTTGTAACAACCTCGACCCATGATTAACGCTAATTCATGTTTAAGTATACCAAATGAGTAATTAAGAAGTGATCCTCAGTTAATTATATGTGCATTGCATCATTTTGTATTTATATCCGTATAACATAAAAAGATCTATTCATGTTTTAGTTTCGGTATGCGAATTGAAGGCCCTATCAGCATCCGATACAGAAATTGACTTGATTTATATGTTAATTAGGATTTTTAGAATTTTATGGTAGGTTTAATTGAAATTCGATCCGGAACGATTAAATTAGATTAATTTAATGTCCACTTATTTGGCCTTAATTAATTACACCTTGTCCAAGCCTAATTAAGGCACTAGTGGGCTTCCTTGTGCACCCATATACTTCTATTTCACTCTTTTGTTGATACAAACGTAAGGAAGAGAGAGAGTGAAGGAAGAAAATTGAGCTCAACCAAGGAAATTATAGAATTGTTGACAATTAAAGAGGATTTGAGGATTCAACTTCAACATTGGTGAATTCAAGTCTCTAGGTAAGGAACCAACCTCTTAATTGGGTAATTGAGTTAGACTTTGCAAGACTTCAA
Organism: Camellia sinensis; assembly: GCF_055761805.1. NCBI lineage: Eukaryota > Viridiplantae > Streptophyta > Magnoliopsida > Ericales > Theaceae > Camellia > Camellia sinensis. The sequence goes on along the minus strand of NC_138969.1, from coordinate 44,082,783 downwards.
GTGGATTAGGTGAATTCATGTAGGATTTGAGGTAGAATTGAAGAGGATTGAGCTATACCATGCATGCATGTCCATTTCTTCATAAATTGAGCATGATTTCAAAGAATTCTTTCATGCATGTGTTCATTTCAATCATACATTGAGAACTCATCATGTTTTCAATCAATTTTCCCAATTTGATCATGTTTTAAAGTGATTAAGTACAAGAGAATTCATGCATGTTATGTTCTTGAACATTCATAAAGTTTAAGTTGAAATTTTGTATAATTGGCATGTCATTGGGCCATGATTTCTTGAAATCATCCTTAAAACATGTTGTTTTATGAGTTTCTATGAGTTTCCTAAAGTTCTGGCCCCAAAATGTTGAGTTTTGAAGTGTTTGGTTTAAGTTGAAGCTTGGAGATCAAATCTAGAAATTTCAGATTTTGCATTCACGCTCGAGCGTAGGAGTTCACGCTCAAGCGAGCACTCTGAGTGCGTGCACTTCCACTTGGGTAACTGGAAGCTCGCTCGAGCATGAAATGCATGTATCCAGAAGTTCATATGTTTTGCAGCACGCTCGAGCGACAGGAGTTACGCTCGAGCGAGGGTCTGAGTCTTACGCTCGAGCATGGATTGAGCGTCCGTCGAGAGTGAAAAGCAAGCAACCAGTACTTTTTCGAAAGTTTACAGCCCACTCTAGCGAGGGAAGTCACGCTCGAGCGAGCCTTCACTTCTTGCATGTCCGCTCGAGCAAGAAAAGCCACGCTTGAGCGTGGACCCTGTTTTCAGCAAGTTTTAGAAAATGTTTTCAAATGCATTTTTGTATCCTCATTCCATCCTAGGCATTTTTAGGTCATGATTAAGACTCCATAATGAGGTTAAAGGCTAGAAACACGCTCAGAACAAATAAAGTAAGTTATGCACAATTTGAACGTGTGTTTCAGGTGTGTGTTTGTTATGTGTTCATGTAGGTCACGTGTCGTAGACCGTCTGATTAGTTTGCTCTGTCTGTCTGCACTCGAAGCCAACTGTGAGTAATAATTTAGTAAAGCTATGTTCAACTTTATTTATTTTCTGAATGATGAAATAAGATCTGTTTTCTGAAATGATATGTTTTGTACAATGAATAATTGTCCAATTTCTAATAATGTATTCGTGGCATCCTTAGCATCATGTGATATCTGTAAGCTATTGCCTGGTATTGGAGGTTCCATTATGGAACTTAATATGTATGCACTCTGTTACCCGTACCGGAGGCTCCATCATGGAGCTCAATATGCATATTCTCTGTTACCCAGATCTGGAGGTTCCTTTATGGAACTGGTTATTCATAACCACCATATGTTCTGCATCTATTCTGTATCTGTTCTGTTAGTGCTAATGGATGTACCACGTATGATTAAGCATGATTTATGATTTCTGCATATCATCTGAACAAGAATTCGAATATGAATCTGAATTATGATTTCTGAATCTGTATGGACTTCATTCATCAAAACCCTTTTACTTCGTTATTATTCACTGGGCTTCCGCTCACTATTTATATTATGTATGTAGGTGAGCAAGCATGTGACCAGGCCCTGAGTTAACGGCCTATGTTTCAATTTTTGTCAGCCAACCTTTGCGCCTCCCGAGGAGGTTCCGGATGAAGTCAAGTTTTGCTACTGTTTTTGTAATCATATTAGACTATGTTTATCTGTTAAGTTGTGGGCGAGATTTTTGACACATACGCCGAAGTGTGGTATGTAAATATTATATCTTTTGGTTATCACTCGTATGTTTTGTATATTTGCTTCCGCAGCCCCTAACTATATGTTAATTTGTCAAGAGGCCTTTGGTAATCCAAAGATTACTGGCCGGTTACGATGTTAAACCCATAGGGGCGGGTTTGGGTCATGACAGAGTGGTATCAGAGCACGTGTTTTACCGCATACACAGGTCCATATGAGCTTAAGATGTCCTAGTAAGAAAGAGGAGCGGTCCATCTGCATGTGTGAGTGTGTGGTAATCCAAATAGATATGAAAACTGAATGTAAATCTAAGAAAATGAATTGAAAGAAATGAATGAGATTATTCCTATGTTTATTATTATTTGGTGTCTCTATAGCAACATGGAGAATGCAAGAGGAAATGATGTAAGTGTGTCTTCAGAGGCTCGCATGAGCTGAATGGAGCAAATGCTTGCGGCATTGATTGAAGCTATGACACAACAGCAAAGACAACAACCTTTGCCCCCTCCACCTCTGCCGACACAAGCCAAAACAGATAATAATGACATCATCAACTTGACTCAGAAATTCATGAAGATGAAACCGCCAACATTCCTAGGTGGAATTGAACCGTTGAAAGCAGAGACATGGTTGCTTGAGATGGAAAAACTGTTTGAGGTGTTTCCTTGTACCAAGATTCAAAAGGTTTTATTGGCCACTTACACTCTGAAAGACGAAGCTCGGAGGTGGTGGTTACTGATTCGGAATACCAATGGGAATATGACGTGGGCTCGATTTAATGAGATCTTTTATGAAAAATATTTTCCTCAATGTTTTCGGGACCGAAAGGTGTCTGAATTCCAAGAACTTAAGCAAGGCCGAATGTCTGTAGCCGAGTACGAGGCAAAGTTCACCGAATTAGCCAGATTTGCTCCTCATATAATGGACACATACTACAAGAAAGCTCGCAAATTTGAGAGAGGATTGGACTTAGACATATTTGATCGAGTTGGTGTACTAAAGTTGCCAACATATATGCACGTTCTTGATAGATCTTTAATGGCGGAAGCCACCCTAGCCGCTATGAAGCAAAGTAAGGCCCCGCAGCAACAACAACTGATTGGAGAGGAAAAATGTCTGGGTATGGTTTCAAAAAAGGCTGTTCTCATGTAAGTAAGAAGCAGAATACAAGGTCTACAAGCAGCTCGAGTCAGAGCAATGGGTCTATTCCAGTTTGTCCTGATTGTGGAAGAAGGCATAGAGGTGTATGTTACCGAGCATCTGGTGCTTGTTTTCGATATGGCAAGACAGGTTATGTAGTGAAAGATTGCCCACTTGGGTCTAAGAATGCCAGCCGTCCTATGATGAGTTCAGCTAGATCCGCTTCTACAGTTAAAACAAATGCAAAGACTAATACTAGGAAAGAACCTCTGAGACAAGGTCGAGTGTTTGCCTTAATGCCTGGTGACGTACAGAACATCGAAACCGTGGTGTCAGGTACACTCCTTATATGTTCTCAAAATGCATGTGTACTGATAGATTCTGGTTCTACATATTCTTTCATATTGCATGCTTTTTCTCAGAAATTAACTAGACCACTAGAACTTATGACATATGTGTTATCTGTATTTACACCGTCTAGGGGTTCTATGATATGTGCTTATGTTTATCCGGCATGTGATATTATGATTGGAGATATGACATTGTATGTTGACTTGTTGCCCTTGAACATTGATAATTTTGATTGTATTCTGGGTATGGACTGGTTGATCAAATACTGTGCTACTATTAACTGTGCAAGTAAATCTGTTGTGTTTAGACCAGCGGGTATGCCTGAATTTACTTTCACTGGAAATGGGGTAGTTCCTCCCCCATACCTGATTTTGGCCATGAAAGCTGTGAAATTGCTTAGGAAGGGATGTAGGGGTTACTTGTGTTGTATATTGACTGCATCATCTAATAGTGTTAATATGGAAACTATTCCTGTTGCTTGTGAATTTCCTGATGTGTTTTCAAATGAATTGTCTGGGGACTTAGTTGATAGAGAGATTGAATTCACTATTGAAGTAATCCCGAGAACACAACCTATTTCCAAGACCCCCTATAGGGTGTCTACCTTAGAATTGAAAGAACTAAAAACTCAACTTCAAGAACTGCTCAACAAAAGATTCATCCGTCCGAATACTTCACCTTGGGGTGCTCCAGTTCTATTTGTCAAAAAGAAAGATGGATCTCTGAGGTTATGTATAGACTATCGGGAATTGAACAAAGTAACCATCAAGAATAAATACCCTTTACCTCGAATAGATGACTTGTTTGATCAACTTCAGGGAGCCCAAGTGTTTTCCAAGATTGACCTCAAATCTAGGTATCACCAGTTAAAAGTTAAGGCAGAAGACATAGAGAAAACTGCATTCAGAACTAGATATGGACATTATGAATTTTTAGTAATGCCGTTTGGGGTGACTAATGCACCTCTGCCTTTATGGACCTTATGAATAGAGTGTTTAAATCATTTCTAGATGAATTTGTTATTGTATTTATTGATGATATTTTGATTTACGCCAAGAGTAGGGAAGATCATGAGAATCACTTGAGAACTGCTCTACAGACTTTGAGAGAAAATGAATTATACACTAAATTGTCCAAATATGAGTTCTGGCTTGACAATGTGGCATTTCTAGGGCATGTAATCAACAAGGATGGTATTACTGTTGACCTTCAGAAAATTGAAGCTATTGTGGACTAGCCTAAACTGACGAATGTGACAGAGGTTAGAAGTTTTCTGGGACTTGTAGGTTACTACAGGAGATTTGTGAAAGACTTTTCAAAACTTGCCATACCATTGACCCAGTTAACTCAAAAAAATGTGTCATTTGATTGAAACGTACAAAGAGAGTCAGCCTTCCAAGAGTTGAAGACCAGACTAGTAACTACACCAATTTTGACCTTACCCAATGGTACTTATGGGTTTCAGATTTACAGTGATGCTTCCTACAAAGGTTTGGGCTATGTGTTAATGCAAAATGGAAAAGTAATTGCTTATGCCTCTTAGCAACTCCGTCCACATGAAAAGAATTACCCAACACGTGATCTTGAACTGGCAGCTGTAGTGTTTGCCTTAAAGATTTGGCAACATTATCTGTATGGAGCGACTTATGAGGTGTACACGGATCACAAAAGCCTCAAGTATTTCTTTACTCAGAAAGAACTGAATATGAGACAAAGGAGATGGTTGGAACTGATCAAGGACTATGATTTGCAAATTCTGTATCATCCAAGTAAAGCTAATACTGTAGCTGACGCTTTGAGTTGAAAGTCGATTGGGAATTTGTCATGTTTGTTGTCCAGCCAAAAAGAATTGCTAGATGACCTGGAAAATAATAAGATTGAAATTATTTTGCAAGAGCAAGGGGGGATTTTAGCTACCATTTTTGCTCAACCTGCAATCATTGAAGAAATCAAACAGAAACAACTTGAAGATGAGTACTTGAAAAAGATTGTGGAAGAATTTGATTCAAAACCAAAACTAGGGTTTGTGTTTGAGAATAATGTGTTGAAATTTCAGAATAGACTGTGTACCAGATTCCTCTGATTTGAGAAAGCGTGTTATGTCCGAAGCTCACAACACCAAATTTGCCATGCATCTGGGGAACACAAAGATGTATCATGATTTGAAACAGAACTTTTGGTGGCCTAGAATGAAAAAATGCATTGCAGATTTTGTGGCTAGATGCTTACATCGCCAACAAGTTAAAGTCGAACATCAGCGACCCGCTAGTTTGTTATAGCTGCTTCCAATACCGAAATGGAAATGGGAACACATTACCATGGACTTCATTATGGGATTGCCTCGCTCTACTCGAGGTATGGATTCTATCTGGGTTATAGTTTATCGTTTGACTAAATCTGCCTATTTTCTGCCTGTCAAAACTATTTATAATGCAGATAAGTTAGCTAACATGTATGTGAATGAAATTGTGAGATTACATGGTGTGCCAATATCTATTGTATCTGACAGAAATTTGAAGTTCACATCAAGATTCTGGCAAAGTTTACAACAGGCTTTGGGGACAGAACAAAGATTGAGTAACGTCTATCACCCACAAACGGATGGTCAAACTGAACGAACCAATCAAACTTTGGAAGATATGCTCAGAATGTGTGTGTTGGATTTCCAAGGAAATTTGAAACTTATTTGCCATTGGTTGAGTTTGTGTATAACAACAATTATCATTCAAGCATTGGAATGGCTCCTTATGAAGCTTTATATGGAAGAAAATGCCGATCTCTGATATGTTGGGCTGAGGTAGGCGGCAGACCATTGTTGGGACCGGAACTTGTGCAAGAAACCACTGAAAATGTGAAACTAATCCAACAGCGTCTAAAAACTGCATAGAGCCGGAAAAAGAGTTATGCTGATGTCCAAAGAAAAGACAGAGAATATGAAATCGAGGATCATGTGTTTATTAAAGTAACTCCAATGAAGGGGCAAACGCAGTTTGGTGTTAAGGGCAAGCTGGCGCCAAGGTATGTTGGGCCATATAAGATTCTTGAAAAGATTAACCCGGTAACGTATCGAGTAGCCTTACCTCCGGTAATGGAAAACATGCACAATGTCTTCCATGTCTCTATGTTACGGGAGTATTTGAGAGACCCGCTACATGTGATTGAGCCAACTCACATGCTTTTGAAAAATGATTACACATATGAAGAACGGCCAATTCAAATTGTCAACCGAAGAATCAAAAGATTAAGAAACAAAGAAATCTCATTGGTGAAGGTTGATTGGCAAAATCATGGAGGAACTTATGCAACTTGGGAGATGGAGGAAGATATGATGAAAAGATATCCTGAACTATTTCCCTTAGACTCGGTGTTCTTCCAGAATGAAGGTAATCGAGTTTGGAGGACCAAACTCTTTAAGGGGGGAAGAATGTAACAACCCCAACCCATGATTAACGCTAATTCATGTTTAAGTATGCCAAATGAGTAATTAAGAAGTGATCCTCAGTTAATTATATGTGCATTGTATCATTTTGTGTTTATATCTGTATAACGTAGAAAGATCTATTCATGTTTTAGTTTCGGTATGCGAATTGAAGGCCCTATCGGCATCCGATACAGAAATTGACTTGATTTATATGTTAATTAGGATTTTTAGAATTTTATGGTAGGTTTAATTGAAATTCGATCCAGAACGATTAAATTAGATTAATTTAATGTCCACTTATTTGGCCTTAATTAATTACACCTTGTCTAAGCCTAATTAAGGCACTAGTGGGCTTCCTTGTGCACCCATACAATCCCATTTCACTCTTTTGTTGATACAAATGTAAGGGAGAGAGAGAGTGAGGGAAGAAAATTGAGCTCAACCAAGGAAATGCTAGAATTGTTGACAATTGAAGAGGATTTGAGGATTCAACTTCAACATTGGTGAATTCAAGTCTCTAGATAAGGAACCAACCTCTTAATTGGGTAATTGAGTTAGACTTTGCAAGACTTCAAGTGGATTAGGTGAATTCATGTAGGACTTGAGGTAGAATTGAAGAGGATTGAGCTATACCATGCATGCATTTCCATTTCTTCATAAATTGAGCATGATTTCAAAGAATTCTTTCATGCATGTGTTCATTTCAATCATACATTGAGAACTCATCATGTTTTGAAGTGATTGAGTACAAGAAATTCTTACATGTTATGCTCTTGAACATTCATAAAGTTTAAGTTGAAATTTTGTACAATTGGCATGTCATTGGGCCATGATTTCTTGAAATGATCCTTAAAACATGTTGTTTTATGAGTTTCTATGAGTTTCCTAAAGTTCTGGCCCCAAAATGTTGAGTTTTGAAGTGTTTGGCTTGAGTTGAAGCTTGGAGATCAAATCTGGAAATTTCAGATTTTGCATTCACGCTCAAGCGAGCACTCTGAGTGCGTGCACTTCCGCTCAAACGACTGGAAGCTCGCTCGAGCATGAAATGCATGTATCCAGAAGTTCATATGTTTTGCAGCAAGCTCGAGCTACAGAAGTCACGCTCGAGCGAGGGTCTAAGTCTCATGCTCGAGCGTGGATCGAGCGTCCGTCGAATGTGAAAAGTAAGCAACCAGTATTTTTTCCAAAGTTTACAGTCCGCTCTAGCGAGAGAAGTCACGCTCAAGCGAGCCTTCACTTCTTGCATGTCCGCTCGAGCGAGGAGAGCCACGCTCAAGCGTGGACCCTGTTTTCAGCAAGTTTTGGAAAATGTTTTCAAATGTATTTTTGCATCCTCATTTCATCCTAGGCATTCCTAGGCCATGATTAAGACTCCATAATGAGGTTAAAGGCTAGAAACACGCTCAAAACAAATAAAGTAAGTTATGTACAATTCAAATGTATGTTTCAGGTGTGTGTTTGTTATGTGTTCATGTAGATCACGTGCTGTAGACCGTCTGATTAGTTTGCTCTATCTGTTTGCACTCGAAGCCTACTTTGAGTGATAACTTAGTAAAGCTATGTTCAACTTTATTTATTTTCTATATGATGAAATAAGATCTATTTTCTGAAATGATATGTTCTGTACAATGAATGATTGTCCAATTTCTAATAATGTATTCGTGGCATCCTTAGCATCATGTGATATCTGTTAGCTGTTACCCGGTATCAAAGGTTCCATTATGGAACTTAATATGCCTGCACTCTGTTACCCATACCAGAGGCTCCATCATGAAGTTCAGCATGTATATTCTCTGTTACCCGGATCCGGAGGTTCCTTTATGGAACTGGTTATTCATAACCACCATATGTTCTGCATCTGTTCTGTATCTGTTCTATTAGTACTAATGTATTTACCACGTATGATTAAGCATGAATTATGATTTCTGCATATCATCTGAACAAGAATACGAATATGAATCTGAATTATGATTTCTGAATCTATATGGACTTCATTCATCAAAACACTTTACTCTGTTATTATTCACTGGGCTTTTATAGCGACCTCGGTCTTTTTCCTTTAGATTATTGTATCAGAACTTAGGTTCCGTGGATCCGGTCAGTTTATATTGGTTGTTGTCATCCTTTAATCTCTTTGTAATTGAGTTATAGGATGTGTTGGGCGGGTCTGTTACAAGTCGGTTGAGTTTAGATGCCAAAACTAGTTGCCCAGATTTTGACCTGTCCGCTCGAGCAGGAGTTTGACGCTCGAGCGGGGATTCTTTTGTTGCTTGTCCGCTCGAGCGGGGGTTTTGGTGCTCGAGCGGGATTATCACCCATCCAGTATTTCCTGTGCAGTGTTGGACGCTCGAGCGTGGGATTGGACGCTCGAGCGGAAGTGTGTGAGTGCCGCTCAAGCGTGGAGTTGGACGCTCGAGCGGGGACTTGGTTCTGCAAAAGTACTGGGAGTGCGTATTCGACGCTCGAGCGGGAGTTTGGACGCTCGAGCGGGGAGTTGACTACATCAGTCCGTGATTTCACTTTTTGGATCACTTTTTGACCTACTTTTCTTTCTTAACTTTTAAAAACCGCCCCTTGAGAGTCTCTCTCTCTCTAAACCTGCCTTCTCTCTAAGAATTGATCTACCTAGGGTGAGTATCTAACCTTAGTCCTTTATTAAAAGGATAGAGTGAGTCAAGGGCTTCCATTTAATCTGAACGTTTGGTGGTTTGGAGCACTTTGGAATTTAGGTCTTCATCTTCGTCTTCTCCATTCGGGTTATTTTCTTCGAGGTAGGGATTTCCTACTCCATCCTATAAGTTTTGTTCTAAGTTTTGGTATTTTGATATGTTGGGAGTACTTTGGTAATTTTGGGAAAAACCCTAGTTGTATTAATAAATTAATTTGTATAATTGATTTAAGGAAATTGGGGAAATTGGTTAAATGCATGAAATTGAGGAAGTCATTGATTAAATGGTGTAGTTGGATAATTAAAATCACTCGCCTATTGAATTGTTGAAATATTTATTTCCAGTCTAGAAATAACTGTTTTGGGCTATCGGTGGAGGATAGTCGTGTTTGTTGTAGACATTGCATGTGGATTAGGGAAAATTGAAACTAATCAATTTGTTTAAGTCATAAATTTAGACTATTGAATTAATACAGAAATTACATGTATTGATTGAGCATTGTATATGCATATTGTTTGGGAGGAGATAGGGGATGTACTCCACGGTTTAGGGGAAGATAGGGGATGGACCTCTAAACCGGATTTTGTTTGGGAGGAGATAGGGGATGGACTCCATTAGCATCACTATTATGTGTGCTTATTATATTTAAGTGTTTTTACATGTCATTGATACAGCACTAAAATGTGTATCAAACGGGAAGTATGAAGTGTTTTGATATGAGCCTGAGTCTCATTTGTTTGTTTGATATTAGAAGTAATGTGAATATAACATATATAGTTCACTGTTGTAAGTTTGGTCAGGTTCTGAGCCATGTTGATAATAATGGAAAGTGAAATGTGTCTTAGACATTAGTGTCATGAGACTGTATAATGATACAACTGATTATCTTGGTTAGCCATCTTGTCACGACCCAAACCCGGCCCTATGGGTTTAGTACCGTAACCGGCCAGTAATCCGAGATTACCGAAGGCCTGCAGAACAGTAATACAGTAAAACAGAGTACAGGGCCTGGCGGAAGCCAATACAGTAAATAAATAGTGTCCATTGAGCTGTGACAGTCTGTATGCAAAAAGGGTTTTCACACATTTATACATAAACAGTACGTACAATATTGACATTCATTCAATCTAGGGACTCAACCCTAGATAGCGGTACAGAAAACATTCCGTCTGTACAACACAGTATACAAAATTAACAGTCACACAGTACAGGGACCTAATCCCTGTATAACAGTACAGTAAACAGTCAGTCTATACAAAACAGTGAAACAGTACAAAAAGGGGGAAATTCTAAAGCACCCCTAAGCCTTAACAGTAGGCTCGGAACCTCGCAGTGAGGCACAAAGGCTGGCTTGACAAAACTGGAGTTACCCTGACGCTCCTAGCTCCGTTCTGGTGCCTGTACACCTACATATATATATGAGCAGTGAGCTAAAGCCCAGTGAATAACATAAAGCGTAAAGGGGTTTAGAATGAATGTCCTTACAGTAATGAAAACAGTTCATTTCAATCAGTAATTCAGTTGCTCAGTACAGTAAACAGTCATATGTGGTACATCCATTAGCATAACAGTAACAGTAGGTCTTAAAAGACCGAACAGTAATGATGGCCATCAGTCAGTAAACAGTAGTGGTTCCACAAGGAAACCGACAGAGATCTCTGTAACAGTAACAGTAACAGTAAACCGTAGATACTAAGGATGCCACAGTACAGTTCAGAAATAAAGGACATACATTCATTCAGTAAATAATACCAGTTCAGTAAACAGTTCAGTTCAGTATTCAGAAGATAATCAGTTGAACATATCTTTACACAATTGTTACTCACAGAGTTCTGGGCTACAGTATGCTAGAGCGTGTCTCCCCAGTTGCCAACCCTACACAGTTCACAGGTTGAACACACACTAAGCTACACAGTTGGGAAATCTTATAACTTAATCCCTAATTTGCCTTGGTGTGTTCTACAACGATATCCTCATCTAAATGTCTTAAACTAGGCCTAAGAATGCCTAGGATGGGATGAGGATGGAAAAATGTACATTAAAAGCATTTTCAGGATTTTCAGAAAAACAGAGTCCCGCTCGAGCGCAGGTTTCCCCGCTCGAGCGTACAGGCAAACAAAGGTACACGCTCGAGCGTAAACTTTCCCGCTCGAGCGTACTGTAAAAGTACTGGATGGGTGAAATCCCCGCTCGACGCCCGCTCGAGCTTGAGACAAGACTCCGCTCGAGCGCCCAATCCTCCGCTCGAGCGGACTGCCAAACAGTGCAGAGAGATGCTGGTTGCTCGAATTCTACGCTCGAGCGGCACTTCCTCCGCTCGAGCGGAAGTGCGAAATCTGGAAAATCCAGATTCGAGCTCCAGGTTCAAAACCAAGCTCAAAAGCATCAAAACCAATCCTCTTGGGCCCATTTTCTGGAAAACATTTATAAACACATAGAATATCATGTTTCAAAGCTCAATTTGAGAAATCAAAGCCCAAGGGTGTTTAATTCAAACCCAATTTCAAATCATTTTCAAGAACAATCTTCAAACATGACATGCATGATCTTAAATCATTTTCAAAGCTTCAATGCTGTTTCAAAAGAGCTCAAACCTTCAAAAATAAGATGAACTCATGGACTTAGACATAGTTGTGAACATGCATGTAACATTTTGCCATGACTCAACTCCAAATTCAACCAAGAACACATGCATGCAAGAATTGAGCTTCATTTAACAACAATATGAGCATGCATGCACTAATGTCTATGTAATCAACCTCAAATTGCAACAATACCAACATGCATGCAAGAAATGATCTTCAATCCATCATTTATGGACCAAATCATGACTTAGCTCTACAAATTAACATGAATCATGCAAGAACTAGCTCAAACACATCAATAAAGGTTGAGTTCTCTTACCTAGAGCCTCAATTACTAGTGTAGGACCACAAAGCAACAATCAACCTTCAATTCTCTAAGTTGTTTAAGCCAAATCCCAAGAACTACACAAACTCTCACTCTCTCTCTCTCTAAGTCGGCAAAGCAAGGAGAAAGGCTGATGAAATGTTTATGTATGAGTGTAATGAGATGAGCCAAGTAGTGGGCCACTTAAGTGGCATTTAGGTAATTACGGCAAACTTTGCAATTAACTCATTTTAATCTAATTTAATCATACCTAATCAGTTTTCAGATAATTATACCATAAAATCATATTAATTATGAGGGTCACGGAACATCAATCGGTTTCTAATTCGGCCGCCGATAAGGCCTTCAATTAGCAGTTTAAACATATAACCATGAACAGATAATCAGACAATCAAACAGATAGAATGCAATTAACTAACATATACTCAGTTAATTCAGATTCCAATTTCAATCAGTCAGTTCAGTACTTTACTCAGTTCAATTATCAGTCAGTTATCAGTCATTATCCGTTTCGTTTAACAGTAATCGGTGATTATCGGTAATCAATCAGTCCCTAATCAATAAACAGTATGAGGGTTGTTACAGTCTCCCCTCCTTATAAAGAGTTTAGTCCCCTAAACTCGAGTTACCTTCATTCTGGAAGAAAACAGGATTCAGTGGAAACAGTTCAGGATATCGTTTAGCCATGTTATCTTCCCTTTCCCAAGTGGCATACACGCCACCATGGTTCTGCCAGTCAACTTTCACTAACGGGATCTCTTTGTTCCTCAGTTTCTTGATCCGTCGGTTTACAATTTGTATAGGCCGTTCCTTGTAAGTGTAGTCATCACTCAACACTACGTGGGTAGGCTCTATTACATGGAAGGGATCCCGGAGATAGTCTCTCAACATAGAAATGTGGAAGACGTTATGCATATGCTCCATTTCAGGAGGAAGCGCAACTTGATACGCCACCGGATTGATTTTCTCAATAATCTCGTATGGTCCGACGTATCTCGGTGCTAGCTTGCCTTTGACTCCAAAACGAGTCTGGCCTTTCATTGGTGTCACTTTCACAAAAACGTGATCACCCACTTCATACTCTCTGTCCCGTCTTCTGACATCTGCATAACTTTTCTGTCTACTCTGTGCAGTTTTCAGTCTTTGCTGTATCAGTTTCACCTTCTCAGTTGTTTCATACACAATCTCGGGCCCAAGCAAAGGCCCATCTCCAACTTCTGCCCAGCAGATTGGAGATCTACATTTTCTGCCATACAATGCCTCGAAAGGCGCCATGCCAATACTCGAATGGTAGCTGTTGTTATACGCAAATTCAGCTAAGGGCAAATGGCTTTCCCAGTCTCCCTGAAAATCAAGGACACACATTCTCAGTAGATCCTCCAGAGTTTGGATGGTCCTTTCAGATTGGCCATCTGTCTGAGGATGATAGGCACTACTCAGCCTCAATTCAGTACCCAATGCAGTCTGTAGGCTTTGCCAAAACCTCGATGTAAACTTCGAATCCCTGTCAGAAACAATAGACACAGGCACTCCATGCAGTCTAACGATTTCATCAATATAGATAACAGCCAATTTGTCCGCATTATAAATCGTCTTGACAGGTAAGAAGTGAGCAGATTTGGTTAGTCTATCAACAATAACCCAAATTGAATCCATACCTTTTCTGGAGCGAGGTAATCCAACGATAAAATCCATCGTGATATGCTCCCATTTCCACTCTGGTATGGGTAGGGGTTGCAATAGTCCGGCAGGTCGTTGATGTTCAGCTTTGACCTGTTGGCAATGAAGACAGTTGGATACAAAATCAGCAATTTCTTTCTTCATTCCCGGCCACCAGAAATTCTGTTTCAGATCTTGGTACATTTTTGTATTCCCCGGATGGATAGACAATTTCGAATTGTGGCCTTCTTGCAGAACTCTTCTTTTCAGTTCAGTATCATTCGGTACACACAGTCTTTTTTGAAATTTCAGTACATTATTCTCACATTTGAATCCTGGTCTCGGTTTAGATTCTCTTTCTTCGATGATCTTTTTCAAGAAGTCATCCAGTTGCTGTTTCTCTTTAATCTCTTCAACCAGTGCCGGTTGAGCAGAAATAGCAGCTAAGGTTCCACCTTGTTCTCTCAAAACAATTTCTATTTCAGATTTTTCAAGGTCACAAAGCAATTCTTTCTGTCCTGTAAGCAAACAGGCTAAGTGTCCAATCGATTTCCGGCTCAATGCATCGGCAACGGTATTGGCTTTTCCCGGATGGTACAATATCTGTAGATCATAGTCTTTAATCAGTTCCAGCCATCTCCGTTGTCTCATATTCAGTTCTTTCTGTGTGAAGAAATACTTTAAACTCTTGTGGTCGGTGTATACTTCACATGTCACCCCGTAGAGATAGTGACGCCAGATTTTCAGTGCAAATACTACTGCAGCAAGTTCCAGATCATGGGTCGGGTAATTCTTTTCATGTGGTCTCAGTTGTCGGGAAGCATAAGCTATAACCTTCCCATTCTGCATTAAAACACATCCCAAACCCTTATGAGAAGCATCACTAAATACAGTATAACCATCCGTACCTGAGGGTAAGGTAAGAACCGGTGCAGTCACTAATCGAGTTTTCAGCTCCTGGAAGGCAGATTCTCTTTGGTCAGTCCAGTCAAATGATGTCCCCTTCTGAGTTAACTGAGTCAATGGTAGGGCAATTTTGGAGAAATCTTTGACAAATCTTCTGTAATATCCAGCCAATCCCAAAAAGCTTCGGACTTCAGTCACATTTGTTGGTCTAGGCCAGTTCACTACAGCTTCAATTTTCTGCGGATCAACAGAAATTCCATTTTTGCTAACAACATGCCCCAGAAACATAACATG
The DNA here is from genome assembly GCF_055761805.1 of Camellia sinensis. Taxonomy (NCBI): domain Eukaryota; kingdom Viridiplantae; phylum Streptophyta; class Magnoliopsida; order Ericales; family Theaceae; genus Camellia; species Camellia sinensis. Next base: position 44,067,721 of record NC_138969.1, on the reverse strand, counting down.
GTCAAGCCAAAATTCACATTTAGACAGTTTAGCATACAGTTTCTGTTCTCTTAAGGTTTGTAGGGCAAGTCTCAGATGATGTTCATGCTGTTCTATACTTTTGGAGTAAATCAATATGTCATCGATAAATACAACAATAAAGTCATCAAGGTATGGTTTAAAAATTCGGTTCATAAGGTCCATAAAGGCAGCAGGGGCATTCGTGACTCCAAAAGGCATAACCAAAAATTCATAATGTCCATACCTCGTTCTAAAAGCAGTTTTATCAATGTCTTCCGGTTTAACCTTCAGTTGATGATACCCCGATCTGAGATCAATCTTAGAAAACACTTGTGCACCCTGTAACTGATCAAATAAATCATCAATGCGTGGCAAAGGGTATTTGTTCTTTACAGTTACCTTATTTAGTTCACGGTAGTCAATGCACAGTCTCAGTGAGCCATCTTTCTTCTTGACAAACAAAACAGGAGCACCCCATGGCGAAGTGCTAGGTCTGATGAACTTTTTATCTAACAGTTCTTGCAATTGCACTTTCAGTTCCTTCAGTTCAGTTGGAGCCATTCTGTAAGGAGCTTTAGAAACTGGTTGTGTTCCGGGAATCACATCAACAGTAAATTCAATCTCCCTGTCAGTCAAATCTCCTGGAAGATTATTTGGAAAAACATCTGGAAATTCCCTGACTATAGGAATACAATTCACATCAGTTTTAATGCTACCATCAGTAGGCACAGTCAGTACAGAACACAGATATCCTTTACACCCCTTTCTAATTAATTTAACAGCTTTTACTGACGAAATCAAATACGGAGGAGGTACTACTCCACTCCCATTAAACACAAATTCAGGCAAACCAGGTGGACGGAAAACAACTTGCTTGGTCACACAGTCAATAGTGGCATGATATTTTTGTAACCAATCCATCCCCAATATTACGTCAAAATGATCAATGTTCAATGGCAGTAAATCAATAAACAGATGCATATCCCCAACAATAATTTCACATGCGGGGTACATATAAGCACATGTCATGGATCCCCCTACGGGTGATGATACGGCTAGCAGATAGTTCATGGGTTCTAAGGGTCTATTCAATTTCCGTGAGAAAGCATGCGATACATAAGAATGCGTAGACCCCGAATCAATCAGTACATATGCATTTTGAGTACAGATAGAGAGAATACCTGACACAACGGTCTCGGTATTCTGCACATCTCCCGGTACTAGTGCGAACACTCGGCCTTGCCTCATAGGCTCTTTCCCCGTAACTCTGGGGTTAGGCTTTGGTGGAGCATTTGATGCTGCTGCGCTTGGTGCAGCTTTACCACTGGCTTGTGGAGCAGAGGGGCAGTCTTTAACCATGTGGCCCACCTTGCCACACCTGTAACAGGCTCCAGATATTCTGTAGCAAACCCCTTTGTGCTTCTTGCCACATTCAGAACAGGGTGGTATGAAACCACTCCCTTGGCTGGGGCTAGTTGTCGACCCCGTATTCTGTTTCTTGTTGGCTGGGTTGTGCTTGCCTTTCTTGAATTTGAAACTCTGCCTTTTTCCATGCCATTCAGTCGTTGGTGTTTCAGATTGTTTCACTGCTGCAATGTTCGACTCGGCCATCAATGCCCGGTCGAGAACACCCACAAAAGTCGGTAATTTCAAAACATTTATCCGGTCAAGTATTGCCACATTAAGGCCACCTTCAAATTTCCTGGCCTTCTTATATTCAGTATCCACCATATGCGGTGCATATCTAGCAAGCTCAGTAAATTTCGTCTCATATTCCGCAACAGTCATTGTGCCCTGCTTCAGCTGTTCAAATTCAGTCACTTTTCTATCCCTAACACACTGAGGGAAGTACTTTTCAAAGAAGGACTCCTTGAACTGAGCCCAAGTCATAACAGTGTTTGTTTCACGGATTAACATCCACCACCTTCTAGCCTCTTCTTGTAGGGTGAAGGTAGCTAACAATACTTTGTTTGCTTCTGAGCACGGAAACACTTCGAACAACTTTTCCGTTTCCAGAACCCAAGCTTCAGCTTTTAATGGTTCAAGGCCTCCCTGAAAGGATGGCGGTTTCATTTTGCTGAACTTCTGGGTCAGAGCAATAATATCCCCATCATTCACATTAACGTTAGGTTCCGGCTGAACCGGAGGAGGAGGAGGTGGTTGGTTCTGTTGTTGTTCAAGTCTAGCAGTTATCAGTTCTATCATTCTTTCCATTCTTTCCATTCTTGCCTCAGTAGATGAGGACTCAGGTTCATTTGCATTGTCCATTTCACTATAAGCAGTTATAACAGTTTTAAACATAAGCAGTCATTTGTTTAACGGTTTACCACATTAGCATGTATTCAGTCATAACATAACCACACACTTATCATGCTCATGAGATGCCTTAATAACTTTCTAGGACACCCTATAGCTCATTTGGACACGTGTGTGCGGTATAACTCGTGGTTAAGTATCGCTCTGATACCACTCTGTCACGACCCAAACCCGGCCCTATGGGTTTAGTACCGTAACCGGCCAGTAATCCGAGATTACCGAAGGCCTGCAGAACAGTAATACAGTAAAACAGAGTACAGGGCCTGGCGGAAGCCAATACAGTAAATAAATAGTGTCCATTGAGCTGTGACAGTCTGTATGCAAAAAGGGTTTTCACACATTTATACATAAACAGTACGTACAATATTGACATTCATTCAATCTAGGGACTCAACCCTAGATAGCGGTACAGAAAACATTCCGTCTGTACAACACAGTATACAAAATTAACAGTCACACAGTACAGGGACCTAATCCCTGTATAACAGTACAGTAAACAGTCAGTCTATACAAAACAGTGAAACAGTACAAAAAGGGGGAAATTCTAAAGCACCCCTAAGCCTTAACAGTAGGCTCGGAACCTCGCAGTGAGGCACAAAGGCTGGCTTGACAAAACTGGAGTTACCCTGACGCTCCTAGCTCCGTTCTGGTGCCTGTACACCTACATATATATATGAGCAGTGAGCTAAAGCCCAGTGAATAACATAAAGCGTAAAGGGGTTTAGAATGAATGTCCTTACAGTAATGAAAACAGTTCATTTCAATCAGTAATTCAGTTGCTCAGTACAGTAAACAGTCATATGTGGTACATCCATTAGCATAACAGTAACAGTAGGTCTTAAAAGACCGAACAGTAATGATGGCCATCAGTCAGTAAACAGTAGTGGTTCCACAAGGAAACCGACAGAGATCTCTGTAACAGTAACAGTAACAGTAAACCGTAGATACTAAGGATGCCACAGTACAGTTCAGAAATAAAGGACATACATTCATTCAGTAAATAATACCAGTTCAGTAAACAGTTCAGTTCAGTATTCAGAAGATAATCAGTTGAACATATCTTTACACAATTGTTACTCACAGAGTTCTGGGCTACAGTATGCTAGAGCGTGTCTCCCCAGTTGCCAACCCTACACAGTTCACAGGTTGAACACACACTAAGCTACACAGTTGGGAAATCTTATAACTTAATCCCTAATTTGCCTTGGTGTGTTCTACAACGATATCCTCATCTAAATGTCTTAAACTAGGCCTAAGAATGCCTAGGATGGGATGAGGATGGAAAAATGTACATTAAAAGCATTTTCAGGATTTTCAGAAAAACAGAGTCCCGCTCGAGCGCAGGTTTCCCCGCTCGAGCGTACAGGCAAACAAAGGTACACGCTCGAGCGTAAACTTTCCCGCTCGAGCGTACTGTAAAAGTACTGGATGGGTGAAATCCCCGCTCGACGCCCGCTCGAGCTTGAGACAAGACTCCGCTCGAGCGCCCAATCCTCCGCTCGAGCGGACTGCCAAACAGTGCAGAGAGATGCTGGTTGCTCGAATTCTACGCTCGAGCGGCACTTCCTCCGCTCGAGCGGAAGTGCGAAATCTGGAAAATCCAGATTCGAGCTCCAGGTTCAAAACCAAGCTCAAAAGCATCAAAACCAATCCTCTTGGGCCCATTTTCTGGAAAACATTTATAAACACATAGAATATCATGTTTCAAAGCTCAATTTGAGAAATCAAAGCCCAAGGGTGTTTAATTCAAACCCAATTTCAAATCATTTTCAAGAACAATCTTCAAACATGACATGCATGATCTTAAATCATTTTCAAAGCTTCAATGCTGTTTCAAAAGAGCTCAAACCTTCAAAAATAAGATGAACTCATGGACTTAGACATAGTTGTGAACATGCATGTAACATTTTGCCATGACTCAACTCCAAATTCAACCAAGAACACATGCATGCAAGAATTGAGCTTCATTTAACAACAATATGAGCATGCATGCACTAATGTCTATGTAATCAACCTCAAATTGCAACAATACCAACATGCATGCAAGAAATGATCTTCAATCCATCATTTATGGACCAAATCATGACTTAGCTCTACAAATTAACATGAATCATGCAAGAACTAGCTCAAACACATCAATAAAGGTTGAGTTCTCTTACCTAGAGCCTCAATTACTAGTGTAGGACCACAAAGCAACAATCAACCTTCAATTCTCTAAGTTGTTTAAGCCAAATCCCAAGAACTACACAAACTCTCACTCTCTCTCTCTCTAAGTCGGCAAAGCAAGGAGAAAGGCTGATGAAATGTTTATGTATGAGTGTAATGAGATGAGCCAAGTAGTGGGCCACTTAAGTGGCATTTAGGTAATTACGGCAAACTTTGCAATTAACTCATTTTAATCTAATTTAATCATACCTAATCAGTTTTCAGATAATTATACCATAAAATCATATTAATTATGAGGGTCACGGAACATCAATCGGTTTCTAATTCGGCCGCCGATAAGGCCTTCAATTAGCAGTTTAAACATATAACCATGAACAGATAATCAGACAATCAAACAGATAGAATGCAATTAACTAACATATACTCAGTTAATTCAGATTCCAATTTCAATCAGTCAGTTCAGTACTTTACTCAGTTCAATTATCAGTCAGTTATCAGTCATTATCCGTTTCGTTTAACAGTAATCGGTGATTATCGGTAATCAATCAGTCCCTAATCAATAAACAGTATGAGGGTTGTTACACATCTATTGAATGCTATAGCTTTATTCAATGCTTATATTTGGTTTAGTATTTTTCTACTGGGCTGTGGCTCACCCTTTATGGGAACATCATTTTCAGGTCCAGGTGATAAGCTACCTCCAAGGACTTAGCTTGGAAGGATTTGGATTTTGAAGACTATCTTTAGTTATTTGTTTTTATTTGATAAACATTCAAGCCTAGGGCTTTATTTGTATTTGAGTTAGAACTCATATTTTTGTGTCCAAGTGTTGGCTTGGAAAGATGTAAGCCCATAGGGCATTTAATTTGATGTTACATGTAATGTTTTCATTTAGTAATACTCTGATGAATGAGATAATGAATTGTTTTCTTTTAATATTGCATGTCAATGATATATATATAATGGGTTTATTTTGAGGGCGTGACAGCTTTCGCTCACTATTTATATTATGTATGTAGGTGAGCAAGCACGTGACCAGGCCCTGAGTTGACGGCCTATGTTTCAGTTTTTGTCAGCCAACCTTTGCACCTCCCAAGGAGGTTCCGGATGAAGTCAAGTTTGCGGTTGTTTTTGTAATCATATTAGACTATGTTTGTCTGTTAAGTTGTGGGCGAGATTTTTGACACATACGCCTAAGTGTGGTATGTAAATATTATATCTTTTGGTTATCACTCGTATGCTTTGTATATTTTCTTTCGTAGCCCCTAACCATATGTTAATTTGTCAAGAGGCCTTTGGTAATCCAAGGATTACTGGCCGGTTACGATGCTAAACCCATAGGGGTGGGTTTGGGTCGTGACAATTCTAGCTTGATAGTGTTATGTTTTTGGGACATATGATTAGTAAAGATGGCATTTCTGTCGACCCACAGAAGATCGAAGCAGTTGTGAATTGGCCTAGACCGATTAATGCTACTGAAGTCCGAAGTTTCTTGGGTTTGGCCAGATACTATCGAGGATTCGTGAAAGACTTCTTCAAAATTGCTTTGCCTTTGACTCAGTTAACTTAGAAATGGATACCGTTTGACTGGACTGATCAAAAGGAATCAACCTTTCAAGAATTGAAGACCCGACTTGTGACTGCACCGATTCTCACCTTATCCTCAAGTATGAATGTATTTACTATTTTTAGTGATGCTTCTTATAAGGGATTGGGGTGTGTATTGATGTAGAATGGTAAAGTCATTGCGTATACTTCCCGACAACTAAGGCCACATGAAAAGAATTATCCGACTCATGATTTGGAGCTTGCTACAGTAGTGTTTGCATTGAAGATTTGGCGCCACTACTTGTATGGAGCAACATGTGAAGTTTATATAGACCACAAGAGCTTAAAATATTTCTTTACCCAGAAAAAGTTGAAGATGAGACAACAGAGATGGCTGGAATTGATAAAAGATTATGAATTGTAAATTTGTACCATCCGGGGAAAGCTAACACTGTTGCTGATGCACTTAATTGGAAATCTATTAGGAATTTGGCTTGCTACTTACCAGGCAAAGAGAATTGCTACATGACCTTGAAAATTTTGAGGTTGAAATTGTGTTGCAAGAACAAGGCGGGACATTAACTGCTATTTCTGCTCAACCAACAATTCTTGAAGAAATTAAAGAAAAACAGCAACAAGATGAATTTTTGAAAAAGATTATTGATGAACGGGAATCCAAACCAAGGCCTGATTTTGTTTTTGAAAATGGTGTGTTGAAATTTCAAGGTAGATTATGTGTACCAAATGATCCCAAATTGAAAAAACGCGTTTTGCAAGAAGCCCGGGTCATGTTTGGTAGCTCGAAAGAGCTACCCCCAAATCCCCCGAATTTGCAGAAAACAGAAGAAGAAGGAAGAGGAAGGAGGAGGAGGAGGAGGATGGGGAAGAAGGAGAAGAGAAGGAAGGAGGAGGAGGAGAAAGACGAAGGACTGGAGGGGGCCAAATAAATCGGGTGTGTGGAGGCGGAGGCGGGGGGCGGAGGCGGAGGCGGAGGCGGAGGCAGAGGCAGAGATAGGGGCTGCGAGGGGCGGGGCTGCGACGACGAGCTGCGATGATGAGCTGCGATGGCGGGCGACGAGCTCTTCCTTGCGACTAGCTGCAACCTGCCTCTCTTCTCTCCCTCTCCCTCTTTCTCTTTCTCTCCCTCTCCCTCTCTCTCTGTCTTAGAGCTGCAGGAAGAAGACGAAGAAAAAAAAAATGCCCAAGACTTTTTATCCATTTGGGGAATACGAAAATGTACCAAGATTTGAAACTCAATTTTTGGTGGCCGGGAATGGAGAAGGAAATTGCTGAGTTTGTATCAAAATGCTTACACTGCCAACAAGTAAAAGCCGAGCATCAACGACCCGCGGGATTGCTCTAACCACTGCCAATATCGGAATGGAAATGGGAACACATCACTATGGATTTCATAGTTGGACTACCTCGCTCCAATAGAGGTATGGACTCAATTTGAGTTATTGTTGACCGTTTGACTAAACCTGCATACTTTTTACCTGTCGAAACAATTTATAATACGGATAAGTTGGCTACAATTTACATTAATAAGATTGTTAGATTGTATGGAGTACCTGTGTCCATTGTTTCTGATAGGGACTCGAAGTTCACATCAAGATTTTGGCAAAGTTTGCAAACCGCATTGGGTACTGAATTGAGATTGAGCAATGCATACCATCCACAGACCGATGGCTAGTCAGAAAGAACAATCCAAACTCTAGAGGACATGCTGCGTATGTGTGTGCTTGATTTTCAAGGGAATTGGGAAACTCACTTGCCCTTAGCCTAATTCGCCTGCAACAATAACTTTCATTCAAGCATTGGTATGGCGCCTTTCAAGACATTATATGGCATAAAATGTCGGTCTCCTATTTGTTGGGCAGAAGTTGAAGATGGGCCTTTACTTGGGCCTGAGATTGTACATGAAACAATGGAAAAGATAAAATTAATTCAACAAAGATTGAAAACCGTGCAAAGCCAACAGAAAATTTACGCGGATGTTCGAAGGCGAGACAGGGAATATGAAGTGGGTGATCATGTTTTTATTAAGGTGACACCAATGAAAGGGCAAACCCGCTTTGGAACCAAGGGCAAATCATTGAAAAGATTAATCCAATGGCAATTCATGTAGCACTTCCTCCCGAAATGGAACATATGCATAATGTCTTTCATGTTTCGATGTTGCGGGATTATCTTCGGGATTCTTTCCATGTTATTGAGCCTACTCATGTGGTATTGAATGATGATTATACATATGAAGAAAGGCACATTCAGATTGTAAACAGACGGATCAAGAAGTTGAGAAACAAAGAAATTCCATTATTGAAAGTGGATTGGCAAAATCATGGTGGTACCTATGCAACCTGGGAGAGAGAAGAAAATATGAAGAGAAAATACCCAGACCTCTTCCCACTTGATCCTATATTTTTTCCAGAGGAAAGTAATTGAGTTTGAAGGACCAAACGTTCTAAGGGATGAGAGAATGTGACAACCACCTCCTTAATTAAGCAAATTGATTCTCTTAAATATATGCTTATTGTTTATTACGTGATTATGTGTTAATTGTGAATTATGTGCCATGTACGATATCAGTATATGGTATTGTCATTGTGAACAGATAAGTAGAGTTATGGATTAAACCTGTCTGATTCGTTAATTTTAACAAGTTAGAATTAAATAATGGGATAGGAATTAGAGCCTAATTCACAATCATATAATTAAATTTAGTGTAATTAAAATTATATTGTGACAATGATTAATTTAATTTAATGAGCAATGACTTATTAGCCTTAGTTAAATTAATTGAAATATTAATAGAAATGTAAAATTGAATACAGTAAATGCATACATGTGTCCTATTCACCAACTAGGTGATTAAGTAGTGGGTCTTCTTCAAATACACGTAGAGAGAGAGAGGGTGTGAGGATAGGAGAGCTTGAGCACTTGAACTCAAGAGGAGAAGAAATGAAAAGGGAAAGAGGAACTTGTGAAACCCTTATAACTACATATTTTTCTCCACAATTCACTTACTTTAGGTAAGACTTCTCCTCCCTAATCTCATGTAGTTGAATGTATTTGAAGATTTATACTCATAAGTTAAAGAATTTAAGTGTAAGCAAGAAGAATATAAGTTTAATGAAAGTTTAGTTCATATTGATACATGCATGGCAAGATTCGTAAATATCCATGATAATACATTCATGTTCTTACATACACCTCCAAATTGAAGTTGAAGCTCCATAGGAATTGGGAAATTGAAGCTTAGTATGGCATAGTTTTATGTGCTTTCACGATCCTTCAGTTTGTTAGTTTGCATATTCCTCCAAAACAAAAAGGCATTCTAAGAGAATTAAGGATTAGAGCTTAACTTGTTTGTTTAATGAACATAAATTGTACATTCAAGAACATGAGTTCATTTCATGGACTTTGGGTTTTAAATTAATCATCGATTTCAAATGAAGTAAGAGATTGTTTATTTACCATGATTGTGAAAGGCTTGAGTCTTGAATTGTGCAAAAAATGAAGTTAGTTTTTGAAAGAAAAGGGACCCAAAAACATAGTAATTTTCGAACTATTTTTGTGGCACTGCCGCCCGTGCAGCTTGGGGTCCGCACGTGCGAAAAACAGAACAGAGTGAAGCTTGCATACTACAATATATGCACCTGTGGGACCAGGTGCGGTGGTGGTCACCGCACGTGCGGCTGAGACCCCCGCACGTGCGACTCTTTTTGGACAGACCCGGTTTGTTTTCGCTTCTCTTTTTCACTTTCCAGGCCTTCGTTTGCATGGTTTTAAAATGTTTTCATGAGCATTTGCATCTCATAAGTGCATTAGATTGAATAAATGAAAAATTAGAACCGAATTAGTAATGACGATTAGTTATTGAATAAGTAACAACCGAATCAAATAGAATTGGCTAGTAATATGAATGTAATTGAGTTGTTATGCTTGACTTCATTTGTTTAGGTTGGACGTTGAACCAATAGTACATGTATCAAGAAGTCCACTGTGAGTAACAATGTTGTAAAGATATGTTCAAATTGTATTTATTTTCTAAATGATAAATTATATTGTTTCTGAACGGTTACCTTTTATCGATTGAATGATGATCCTCTTTTGAATTGTATTTGTGGCATCCATAGCGTTTTGTTATTGTTGTTGTTATTGTTATTGATATTACTATTGTTACAGAGATCTCTGTCAGTTTCAAATCTTTGAACTATTGTTATTGTTTGATGGCCATCAATTGATTGTTCAGTTTTTAAGACCGATTGTATTGTTGCTATTGGATGTACAACGTATGACCTATGTGAACATGAACTTATTGAATTGAACGATTGAACAATTGATTGACAAAAAGATATTGATTGGAAATGTGCTATTGATAAACGATTGTTTCAAAGACTGCAAGGACATCATTCTTAACCTCTTTACACATTTGTTATTCACTGGGTTTTAGCTCACAGTTTATTATATATATGTACGTGATCAAGCACCGGACCAAAGCTAATAGCGTCGACCCGAACCCTTGTTTTGTCAAGCTAGCTATTGTACCTCATTGAGAGGTTTCGAACCAGTATGTGTCAAGGCTTTTTGGGTGATTCAATTTCACCCTTTTGATTTTGCTAAGTGAAAAGAATGTTTTAAAACTTTGTTAATACTGTTTTTGATAATGGGATTATTTCCCTAACTTGTATGTTGTCTCGTACATGTATGTGTTATGGGCATAAATGGTTATGGACATGGCTATGGCTATGTATATAAAAATTTATTTTCATTCAGGTCCTCATAACTCATTGGATTTATCTTATTATTGATTGGCTTTCGCCGGCCCCTTTATATTGTATTATTGTTAGTATTGTTAAACAGACCTTTGGTAATCACGGATTAGTAGCCGGTTACGACACTAAACCTATAGGGGCGGGTCTGGATCGTGACAGTTTGAGAATTGATTTTTCTATTTATTAACATTTTATTTTTTTTTTATGAAAAGTCGTACAATAAAATAAAAAATAATCTATATATATAAAGAAAACGGTCTTTTTAACAACAATGATTGTGGAAGTTCCAAATTTCCAAACTAATTTTGTTAATTTTTAAATAAATAAAAAACATCTATTGGTTAGTTCCTTAAGTCAAAAATCCAAAAACAAAAAAAGTTCTAATTATGTATTTTAAAATTCAAAACAATATGATAAGTCACCCTCACTCTTTCAAAAAATAATGTTGATCAAAACAATTCAAATAAAAAAAAATAAAGACACTAATTATCTATGAATTTGAATTTCAAAATTCAAAATAATTTGATAAACCACCTTCATCCCACTCCCACCTTATTCAAAAATAATATAAATCTAAAATTTTAAAAACCCAATCAAATTAAAAATTCAATATAATTTTCTCTTTAAAATACTCAATATTTGATATTTTTTCCAACCCGGCCAACTCCTCCAAAAACACAAAAAAAAAAAAAAAGAAAAAGAAAAAGAAAAAAAGGTTCTAATGACAATATGATAAATCACCCTCACTCTTTCAAAAAATAATGTTGATCAAAACAATTCAAATAAAAAAAAATAAAGACACTAATTATCTAGAATTTTGAATTTCAAAATTCAAAATAATATGGCAAGCCTCCTTTGTCCCACTCGCACATTTTTCGAAAATAATATAAATCTAAAATTTTAAAAACTCAATCAAATTAAAAATTCAATACAATTATCCCTTTAAAATACTCAATATTTAATCTTTTTTTCAACCCGGCCAACTTCTCCCCAAATGTAATGATGCAATGGTTATTTTCTCTCTTTGCCAATAGTTCAAACTTATTTCAAGTTTGTTTGTTTGTATTTTTTTTTATTTTTTTTATAATTTTATATTTTGTGTGTGAGCATTTTTTTTCCCTCTAAATGACTTTTTTTTCCAGTATATTTTTTTTCCAACTAAATTGACAATAAATATATATATGTTAACTATCTTTGTTTTGGGAGTTGATTTTTTTTTTTTTTTGGGTGGATAATTGTGTATTTTTTATATTGTTGCTATTATTTCTTTTGATATATGTGAATTGATAATATAGTTATGAGGTTTTTTTTTTTTAAATAGAATAAGGCGTCTTATATTGTTCTTTATGATTTGGCCATTTTTTTAATTTTTTAAACAAAATTTTCAAATTTTTTATTTGTAAAAAATTAAAAACATTTAATTGACTTGCCCATCAATAAATAAAATTTTAAATTATGAACACTATTCCATAATTTATGGATTTAAAAAAAAAAATTCAACACCCACATATGAAATAAGAAATCTTAAAATCACGCATTTTTTATTTTTCATTTTTAACTCTTTAAAACTCTAACGAGACCTTTTTTTATTTCCACAACATTGTCTTTCTATTGGTTAGTTCCTTAAGTCAAAAATCCAAAAACAAAAAAAATTCTAATTATGTATTTTAAAATTCAAAACAATATGATAAGTCACCCTCACTGATTCCAAAAATAATGTTGATCAAAACAATTCAAATAAAAAAAAATAAAGACACCAATTATCTATGATTTTAAATTTCAAAATTCAAAATAATATGGTAAGCCACCTTCATCCCACTCTTACCTTTTTCGAAAATAATATAAATCTAAAATTTAAAAAACCCAATCAAATTAAAAATTCAATACAATTCTCTCTTTATTTATAAAAATTTATATTTGGTAACGTTTACGTTTTCAATTTATATTTACAAAAATTTTATAAACTGATTTTTGTTTATTTTTAGAAAAACATAAACTACAAATGCGTTTGGTAATTGACAAAATGTTTAAAAAAATTTAAAAATATAAAAAACAGTGAGAAATAGCAAGTGGTGGCAAGTGGCAGTGGAAGATGGTGGTAGAAAGTAGTGACGGTGGGTGGTGGGTAATGGGTGGTGGTGAGTGGTGGCATGTGGGTGCTGGTGGTGGTGGGTGAGTGGGTGACGGTGGTGGGTGGTAGCGAGTGGATGGTGGTGGTGGTGGCGGTGGTGGCGGTGGTGGCGGGTGGTGGGTGGTGGTGGCAGGTGGGTGGCAGATGGCGGGTGGTGGTGGGTGGTTGTGGCGAGTGGTAGCGAGTGGGTGGTGGTGGCGGGTGGGTGGCGGATGGTGGGTAGTGGCAGATAGGTGGCGGGTGGTGATGGTAGGTGGATGGGTGACGATAGCGGGTGGTAGGTGGTAGCGAGTGGTGGCGGGTGGTGGGTGGTGGTGGATGGCAGGTGGTGATGGTGAGTGGATGGGTGACGATAGCGGGTGGTAAGTGGTAGCGAGTGGTGGCGGGTGGTGGGTGGCGGGTGGTGGGTGGTGGTGGCAGGTGGGTGGCGGATGGCAGGTGATAGTGGGTGGTGGCAGGTGATGGTGGGTGGTGGCAGGTGGTGGTGGTGGTGGGTGGGTGGGTGATGGTGACAGGTGGAGGGTGGTAGTGGTGGTGGCGGGTGGCGGGTGGTGGGTAGTGGTGGTGATGGTGGTGGTGGCGGCGGGTGGGTGGCAAGTGGCTGGTGGCTGGTGGTGGTGGTGGTGGTAGTGATGGCGGCGGGTGGTGGATGGTGGTAGCAGGTGGGTGGTGCGTGGTGGTGGCGAGTGGGTAGCGAGTGGTGGATAGTAGTGGCGGGTGGATGGCAAGTGGGTGGTGGGTGGGTGGTGGTGGTGGTGGGGCGAGGGGTGGGTGGTGGTGGCGAGTGGGTGGTGGTGGCAGAAGACAGTGGTGGAAAATGGTGGCGGGGGGTGGCTGGTGTTGGGTGGTAAAAAAAAAAAAACTCAAAACTCAAAACAGAAACACATTTTTTAAGGTTACATTTTTGGCCAAATTTATAAACTGCAACCATTGATTTATAAATCAAAAATTTACCAAACAAGTTTTTATTTGAGTTTTTAAAATTTTTGTAAATATAAACTGAAAACGTAAGCGTTACCAAACGGCACCTTAATGTGTGGTTGAGATTAAGAGTGAATTTTACTATATAAAAATTGAATATGGATCATATATTGTTTTTTTTTTATATATTTTTGGATACTTTTGTATAACTATCAAAGACTATTGTAATCACATGTTACTTGTTATTTGATATATTATTGTTGTATGATCGTAATGAATTTTATTATTAATGTCTATTATTAATACAATGGTGAGACGTCACATGATAAATAAAAATATTTTTTGTTATTATTATTATTATTGATAATATATTGCTTTATTTACCTTTTTACAATGTTTAAAAAATTAATTTATAGTTATTGTTAGTTTTTGTAGATGAGAAGTCAAAAATAAATTTTAACCAAATTCAAGCTATAACTAATTTGACATTGAAAAAGAAAATTCAAAACAAATTATAATTACATATAATTTTAAAATATTTTTTAAAAAAAATACAAGGAAAAATTGGAACTATAAATTAAAATTATCAAACAATCTAATTCTATGAAAAAATTTAAATGAAAAATTGATCAAATTTAAATTTATAATTATTAAATATTTTTAATAAGCCATTAATTTTTTATTCAGGTTCTAGCTTGATTTGGTCTTAAATAGTTTTTCAGATATAAATATATCTATCAATATTAGACATATTTTAAGAATGGTAAATTATATCGATAGTCCCCGCATTTTTTCTCTTCTGTCAATTTAGTCTCTATAATTTCAATTAGTTTGATTTTTATCCCTAATTTAGATTTTATATTAATTTGGTCCAATTAATAATGCTGGTTAAGATTTTTGAAAGAAAATAATTATTGAGTTGATTGAGATTAACTTATTGAGTTGAACAAGTTTATAATTTTATCTATAACAGTATAACAGATACTACTCATGTGTGCATTTTCAAAAAAAAAAAAAAAAAAAAAAAACTACCAATTATAACAATTGGACCAAATTGAGACAAAGTTATAAATTTAGGATCAAAATTCAGTAAATTAAAATTGCAAGGACAAAAATAACACAAGAATTAAAATATAGGGATTACTACTGTAATTTATCTTTTTAAGAATAAGTACATAATTTCTTAATTAATTTTAAAATTGTTAATAAATATATCAAACAAATATGTACATATTTCCTATTTTTGCTATAATTTTTTTAAAATATATATTTACTAATTAAAAATTAATTAAATAGGTAGGTCTACTAACTCATGGATTGAACATAAACTAGACGATTCTCCAAGGATTAGGCTTAAATAAAAAATTATTGGCAAAAAAAATCGACTTGAACTAAATTTTGGTGGCTACTTTTTAGTGTTTTATTCAATATTAGAACTCCAAATTAGCTCAAATCAATCACGAACTGATAAACTATGATATAATTTAAATATAAAATTTAAATTTATTAGAACTAGAATATGACCTACAGTTTGGGGTGACTTTATCTTAAATAATGTTTTTATACATAAATATATTCATTTAATTGTTGTAAACATAAATATGCAATTTTTTTTAACCTATAGTTCAAATTTTTTAATAAATATGCATAAAATAAGTCTATATTTCTTATTTTTATTACAAAAAAATATTTACAAATATTTATTTACTAATTTAATAAATAGGTAGATCAAATGATTCATATAAGTTAGGAACAGAACAAGATAATTTTTAATGATTAGGTGAATGACAAGTTAGTGTAAATCTAATATTAAGCCCAAATTTAATATCACAAGTGAATTCTAATTCATTTTTATATGAATCTTGTAATATAAGATAAATTATACTTTTTAGACTTCACAAAATATAAAAAAAAAAATTACTATATTGACAAATATAATTTGCCACTATCATATAATAAATTAAATTTAAGAAACTTATGAGACGAAATGTATTTATATTTTTTCATAAATATAATTTTTGTAATTTATTTTTTAATTTTTGTCACTTATATTGTGACATATATTTTATTATTAAGAATTTAGAATATACAACTAATGACATAAGAATAATAAAAAAAAAAAAAACTCTTATATATAACTGTAATAAAAATAAATAAAATTTAATTAATTTTAAATATTTTTACTAAATATTGTAAATAAAATTTTTAGACTATTATTTAATTTTAAAAATTAATTTTTAATTATTTATTTATACCCATACATAAGGCGGATAATTATGCTAGTCTATACTATATATTAAACAGAATGAGATTTTTAACTCCAAACCTTGTGGGAGATCCAATCTCCCAATCTAAATTTCCTGATTTTTTTTTTTTAAAAAAAAAAAACTTAGCATTTATTAACTTCTCCCAACCCCCAAGTCTTACCCTCATAATAACACTTTAATGCATTAAGAACAACCATAAAAAAAATTCTTTGAAATCCAACACATGAATTTCTTGAAAAATCTCAACACATATAATTATTATCCCTCATAATAACACTTTAATGCATTAAGAACAAGCATAAAAAAAAAAATTCTTGAAAAGTCCAACACATATGATTATTATCAAAATATTAAACTTTAATATAATATAATAATAATAAAAAAGACATTCTTTAAAAAGTCTAATACATATGATTATTATCAAAATATTAAACTTTAATATAATATAAAAAAAATAAGACATTTAAAAAAAAGAAAAGAAAAAAAGACATTTAAAAATCGCAATTCACATATATAAATAATTGTAAACACAATTCGTACATAGCATGGGTGATATGCTAGTACTATATATTAAGCAAAATGAGATTTTTAACCCCCAAGGCCTGTGGGAGTTTCAATATCCCAATATGAATTTTCTAAATTTTTTATTAAAAAAAAATAAAAATTCAGCATTTATTGATTTGGTCAAAATCCACCGATCAGCATTTATTAACTTTTTTCAATCCACATGTCTTTCTACATGCCTGCATTTATTAATTTGGTTAAAATTTCCTGATTGGCATTTAAAATCCTCTCATACAAATAATTATAAATACAACCCGTGTATAGTTACTGCAGTACCTTTTTCAACTTTTCTCATACACTATGATTAGTGATAAGATTGTTAAACTATTTTTACAAAAAATCTCAAAAAACATAATTTATATATTAAAAAAATCTAACACAAATATAAATATCTATAATTATCTCCTGCATAGTATGAGTAGTAGACTAGTACTTTAGGAGTTGTTTAAGATGACCTAAATAAGTACATTTTTTATCTTTTTACGAAAAGATGTATAAAAAAATAAAAAAATAATGTAATAAAAAAAATAAAAAAATAAATTATTTTTGAATTGTCATACTTGAGCTAAGTGACTGGAAAGAAGGAAACTTTTGTCTTATGCATTGGCCAACTAAGAGCAGAACAACTTGAAGAATTGGTTATGTGAAAGAATGGAGAAATTTTTGAGTGCGGATAAGGTAAATATCATGTGATATCCTCTTCTCTTATTGATTGAAAAAATAAAAATTATATTTATGTATTAAATGATAAAAAAACAACATAAAAAAATATATTTTTGTAATTAGTTAAAGATATCATATAATATACCACATGACATCCCATTTGCATCCAAGAATTTTTCGAAAGAATCAGAATTAGAAGTCTGCAAAACATGAGAAGGATATGGGACAGACTTGGCCCCTTTGTTGTAATTTAATTCCTGATGTAACCCAAAAAAATTATATTTGTCCTAACAAAGCCAAGATTGCCGAAGAAAAAGCTAAAAGATTGTCCAAGGAAAAGATAATCCCAAAAAAAATATCCAAAATGGTGGACCATGTACACCAAACACACCAAAGGAAAAGGACAAACACATTGAATTTATTTATGTAATAATGAAAGCAGCTCATCACAACCGTCCACGGCAGATCATACACTGAAAAGGACTCGCTCACACCATCAAACCGTTCCAATCAAAAACACCTTAGCATAACTCCCACTCACAAACATAGTCAGGACACGTAATCACAAAACACCATTCGCAACCACCACGACACGTGGCGGGCATTGAAAAGGAAAGACACTATTTACATGCACCAGCCGGTAACTCTCTCTCCCCCTCTCTCTCTCCTCTCAGCGATGCTTGCTTCTAGTCTCCGCACTGTAGAGCCTGTGATGCATAAAACATGTCAAAACCAAAAGAACAAATCATGACCGTCCAAAACAAAAAGTCAGGCAATCTAACTGCTTAATATGCATGAATGTAGTCTAGTCTGGGAGTTGTGTACACGCGCCAATAAGAGCGAGTGGAGAGTAGTTGGCTAAAGTTTTGTTAAGTACAATCATGGCCGGCGCGTGAATCACGCGCTTCACTTACCTCATCTGGTGAGTGCTATCGATCTAAAGCCAAGAGTGTCCAATGGAGGGTCCTGATTAAATCAGCCCAATAATTCAATAATTGAGATATACCTGACTTGAATGTAATTCTATGCAAGAATAAGCCCTTTAAAAAAAAGATTAATAAAATACAGTTGGTTTTCAATAGTTATCCTTTGCTGTTTTTGTGACAGAAATTCTATAATACATCCTTTAAAAAAGTAGGTATTATAGGTCTCACTTATAATTTTTGTAGGCCTAATTTAAGAATTTAGTTAAAAATTAATTTTAAAATTTTAATCTATTTTAAATCATATCAAAATCTTTACTTTTTTTTATATATTTCTTTAAAAAAAATTAAAAAAAGTTAAACCCAGCTTTCAATCAACTTTCCAAAACAAGCGGGGTAATATTTCATTATGATTTAGTGAGGTATTGATTATATTTGTTATAACTCAACTATAATATCTTGTAATTATTATTTTGGTAATGGTAGAAATTTTTATAATCACTTAATTATACTTTAATTATAATTATGATCCAACCTGTCATTCATTATGCGTTATAATTTTAATGTTATAACAGAAAGTGATTTCGAGGGGTGTGTATGGCAGAAGGGTTTTTTAAAGGAAAAATACCACTTCGGTAAAATTTGGAAAAAAAATATATGCTTATTAGGGAAAAACTTTACTAACATTAAATGATAAATTTATAATTTTTCCACCAAATTGAAATTATTCTATAAAATTTCCAGTGAAATTTATTTTCCCTTTTTTAAATATAAATATCTAAAAATATCTAAACACACAAAAAGTCGTAGAGAGAGCACGCGCTGTTCAAGGCTAATGAAAGCACGGGGTGATCCACGCGCTAATCACATTCCATCATCCCATACTACCCTGCTCCGTTTGGTGTAGCTGTTAAAACAACTTATAAATTATAACTTAATAGATTATAGATTATGACTTTAATTAGAAGTTGTTCATATGTTTAAGTGTAACTGTTGGATTATAGATTTAATTTGCTGAGTAGTGTTTGTTAAATAAATTGTGAAATAATTTTTTTAATTAATTTTTATTTTTTGTTTGTCTACATTTCTCATAAAAAATAATAATAATAATCTATAATCCATTTGAATCTTTTCCTATTTTTAAAAAAATAAAAAATAAAAAAATTTAAGAGTATAACCATAAATTAACATGTCCACAGCAGAAGCTGATAATCAGAAGGAAGGGATGAGCAACTTCTCAGAATCAGCTTTTTTGAGTTAAAATAAGCTGTTAGAACCAGAAGCTGTTTGAAATAAGTTTAACCAAGCAGTCCAAAATAATTTTTTTTAAACTAAGGCCAAGTTTGGGGACTTTAAAAAAAGCCAAAAAGTCAAAAAGTTACTCAAAAAGTTAAAAAGTTAACACTATTCACCAAAAGTCAACAATTACCGCTGCACAACTCCCAATTCAAATTTTTCCCTACAAATCAATTTTTACAATTTTTTATTACACATTTTTCAATAAAAAGTCAAAAAGTTAACCCAAACAGACAAAAAGTGCACTTTTTTAGTCTTCCCAAACTTGGCCTAAAAGCTATAAATTGGCTCTGAAAAGCTTAAACAAACACCCCCTATGCTAGTGGAAAATTATTAAGGGTATGTTTGGTTTGAGTTTGAGAGAAGAGTTTTTAGAGATAAAAAGTACGAAAAGTTTTTGGTTTGGTTTTTTTCAAAAGATATTTTGAAAAATTATTTTGAAAGAGAATTCTAAAAAAAGTGATTGATTTGATGTGTATAAGAGAGATTTGTTTAGAAAACTTATAAACCAAACAACTTTTGAGAAATTTTTTTTGAAAAATTTATTTGATTTGATTACTTTTGAAAACTTATTTGTAAAGAATTTTTCTCAAAAATTTTTGAGAAACACAAACCAAACAAGGCTTAAATATTTTCAAAATACACGTGTCATTTAATATTTTTTTTTATATTTTTCAACCATCCAACATAATATCTTGAAAAATGCTTGAGAGCACTAAAAATAAATCCCTATCCCTGCTCTTCATCAATTAAAATACTATAAAATATACGGTTCATATTCCGAAATTGCAGAATAATTAGTTATCCTCATATTTTTTTTTTTGTTAGAAACATCATGCAAGTGATCCTTGTAATGCTACATAGAGTACGTACCAGTCATAAACAGTGGGAGAGTTTGGGTGTGGCTTGTCGAACATCTCAGCACCAATACGCTTCGTCGCAATGTTGCTTCCTGGGTGAAACACACTTCTCCACACGTTATCTTTACGCGCCGCCGTTGGTGACGGTGTTGTCGGCGTCATCGGCGTCACCGGTGTCGCCGGACTCGCCGGCATCGACAACGACCTCTGAATCGTACTCCCCTCTCCTTCATCTACCAGAATATCATGTAATTAATCAGATCAACAAATTTATAAACACAGAATTAATCATGTAAAATATAAATGAAGCAACTCCACAAAAATTGTATGTTTTATGATGAATTTCATGATGTTACATGTATGATTAAAATTATTTTATATAATTTATTATTTGTTGAATACATCTTTTGTTTTTTAAGATAATCAATAATCAATAACTATTAAATTGTGTTATTTTGATTTATCAAACACTATTATTTATTAAATTGTATCATCACACCCTTTTCACTCCAGCAGAAACAAATAATTCTTTTCAAAGCACTCATCGTCTCAAGAACATCAATTTTGAGAGGATTTTTTACGAGATCTAAGAGTTTTGAGATACACAAAAAAGCTTAATTATTTTTTTAATCCCTTAATTTATATTATTTAAATTGCGTTAATTTAATTTTTAATATATAAAAAATATTTCAATTAGATCTCATCATAATCTAACTCCTCTGATAGATTCCACTAAAATTAGAATTAAATGTGAAAACTCAATTAAAAAAATTACAATCCACAAAGTATATGATCTATTTTATTTTTATTCGTAATAGTTAGATTATATTAATTTAATCCTTAGGCTCCGTTTAAGTTATAATATCACTTTCTATTATTTTTATTTATCTTCAGATAAAAAATTAAAAAATTAATTAAAATAATCAATTCTCAAACTGCGTTTAACTGTAAATAATGGAAGAGAAGAGAGGAGGAGAAGAGAAGAGGCTTAACACCTTTGATGTTAAGAGGAGTAGGGATCCTCCTGAGCTTCTCGAGGCCTCGTTCAGGGTGAGGTCCTGCCATAACATCATCCCAAATCTTGTCTAACAAAACCATCTTCAAACTCTCACTCACTACTCACTACTCACTACTCACTACTCTCTTCTTCTTCTTTCAATCTAGATCTGGTTCTACTACATATAAATAGAGGTTGGTGCTTTAAAATCTCCAACTAGACAAAAATGGGAAATTTTGAAGATGGGTTTTCACTATTTCCAGGTGTAGAATCCATAGGGGTTGTTTGGCAGACGTAAGAACCGGGTCAACTAATGATTCAGCTCATTAAAAGTTGATAAATTTAAAATTTATTTTTTTAATTTTTGTGATAATCACCTTATTTAAATAATTTATAATCACCAAACATTCTAGCATAATTTACAAATAAATAAAGATTGGTGAATTATTGGAGATGTCATCAGACTTAGGGCAATGTAAAATACTGCACTATTCGTTAAAATCGCATCGATTCATATTAATTCGCACCGCTTTAATCACTAATCGCAGTTTAAACTTTAAAATTTATAATCTGTCAATTAAACCGCTCCACTCCGCTATAGTTAATACATATATATTTTTTAATTTTCAATAAAATATCAATGTAAAAATAAATGTGAGAGAAATTTAAGATATAAAATTTATTACAAATTAGTGAGAATATATATGAAATATATTATGTAAAATTATTGTGTTATATATCTAAAAAATGTTTTACAGATTAGTGTTATATATTATGCAAATGTGTGATAATTAGTTAAATATTTTTCAATCCGTTAATTCGCCAAAAACCGTCCAAATCGCAATTTGTCAATCCTCTAATCCGCTAACTTGTCATTTGATTTGTAATTTTACTTTCAAATCGTCCGAACTGCACTGCGCACACACTTAATTAGACTGTGTTTTGATTGTAGATTTAGATAAAAAAATTTTAAAAAAAAAAAGAAAAAAATGTGAGTGAAGTATAACTAATTTTATTCACATTTTATATATATATTTTTTATTTTCCTCCTTAAATCACTATCAAAATTCATTAACCAAACACAATATTAAAACACAACATGTACTTCCCGATCACCATATAATTTTGGAGAAATTACATTTCAATTGGACAGTGGAAAAATAATATCATTTTTACGGTAGTATAAATTTTTTGTGTATATTGGGTAAGTCTATCTTATATTTGGTATAAATTTTTCATGTATGTTAAATTTACATAAATATATATATATATATATATATATATATATATGTGAGTAAATTACAAATATATCCTTAAGATTTGATTAAAATATAAATCACTCTCTTTGATTTTAAAAATTACATTCTACCTCCTGAGATTTCTAATTTCAAAACAATTCGTCATTTTCATTAATAAATCATGAAATCAATTAATTATTTTTAATGATGTTAAAAATATGTTTTAATTAACAATTTAAATAATTTTATTATTGTATCGGAGAATAATTATAAATTTTATTTTTTAAATTAATTCTGTTAATTAAAATTTTTTGATGATAGGGTACTTTTAATTTTCTAAAGCATAGATGACAATCCATATTTTAAGTAAATCTCGATGACGTATTTATAATTTACTAAAAAAATATTTTACCCACAATACATTATTTTAAAACTATCATGCCTATGTGTAATCTCCCCTATAATTTTCGCAGGCTCACCCTACATTTCGCAGCCTGGCAAACAGACCCTTGTGATGTTTGGCAAGTGAGCAAGAAAGCGTGGAAGTAGTGAAAATTGCAAGTGGAAATAGAATAATTAAATAATTGTGGATAAGGATGAAGACTAAGTAAATGTGGGACCCTTCGAGATATTATCCTTGAGTAGATCCGATGTATCGGAGTAATTATTTGATAGTTTTAGTTTCTGTTTGAAAAATAAAAATAAAAAATTTAATTGGTTTATTTAAGTTGAAACTTTTTTGATTTGAGATTAAAAAATTTATTTGAGTTGGATTTTTTTAATTTTTAAATTTTTGTACAAGAAAAAATAAAATAATTCTGATATAAATGCACATTTTATTTTATTAATTTTTTAGTCTATTTTATATTTTAGAAGCTAATGTAGCCCCAATCACTTTAGCCAAACAAAGTCTTAAGCCATTATTTAACATTATTTATCATTGAACACTTATTCATAAATTCCTCTCTCACCTACTTATGTTCAAAAGTTTAAATTTATTTTTTTATGTTTTAATAAATCTTGTGAGTAACATAGTTATCAAAATAATTCTAATAATAATATTTGTATTGACAATGTAAATATTTCGTGATATAAACATTCACACCGTTAATGTGAATGTTCATACTATCAATGAGAACATTCACACATCAATATAAATATTCATATTATAAAATATGAATGTTCATATTACCAAGTTGTTAACTGTTCAAAAAATATTTGTAAAGATAAAATTATCTATAAATTATCTTAAACATGACAAGTAGAATTTGATGAATCAAATGTCTAAATAATAGAATTTTTTAAAATATAAAAATATATTATAAACTAATTAAAATACAAGTACTTAAAAAATGATTTCCTAATAAATTTTCCTTATCATTAGACACTTGTCAAGTTTTCTTTTATAAAGTCAATAAAAAATAGTAAATCTTACCATTTTAATTAATGAATATCAAATTAAAATATTACATCAATAATACTACTTCTTCGGTCTCAAAATATTAGTTATTCATTATATTTTTTATTGCTCCAAAATATTAAAAAAAAATTCAAAAATCGAGGACCAAAATAACATATTTTTTTTTATTTTACCCTTCTTTTAAATTTATTAATATTAAGGAAAATGTTTAAGACCTTCATAAATCTTTCACAATTCAACCCGTAATAATGTAATCTGATAAGTGTCAATTTTTTATTAGTTAAACAATCAAGGGCAAATTACACTAATGGTCCCTCTAGTTTGGGACTTGTGTCACTTTAGTCTCTAACTTTTCATTTGTGACATATTTGACACTAAAATTTTAAATCTTGTTCCAAATAAAGACAATTGAAGATTTCATTGCTCAATTTTAAGGGCAAAGTCGTCAATTTGATAAAATATAAATTAATTTTACAAAAATAAATGTCAACAAGATATTTTTGAATTTTTAAAAATTATTTTTACCTACCAAAGAAAACATTATGCAAAATTGATAAATCTTTTACACATTTATTTATTTACTTTTTTACCAAATTAATTTTTATTATGTGTTTAGATGATGATCATATAATGGGTGATTGTTTTTATTTTCATTAAATTAGTTTTTATTTTTTTCAAAAGTCAAATATGGCGACAACTTTGATATCATTATTAAATTAATCCATTAAATCAAAAAATTCAAAACTAAAAATATTTAATATATTAAATATATCAATTACATATTAAAAGCCTAATAATCACTCATTACATGATTATCATCCAAACAAATAACAAAATTAATTTGGTAAAATAAATTAATAAATAAATGCCTAAAAGATTTATCAATTTTACATAATTTTATCTTTGGTTGGTAGAAATGATTTTTAAAAATTCAAATATATTTTTTTGACATTTATACTTGTCAAATTAGTTTATATTTTATCAAATTGACGACGTTGCCCTTGAAATTGAGTAATGATATCTTCAATTGTCCTTATTTGGAATAAGATTCAAAATTTAGAATCAAATATGTCACAATTGAAAAGTCGGAGACCAAAGTGATACGAGCCCCAAATTATAAGGGCCGTTAGTGTAATTCACCCAATAATCAATGACATGTGACCCACCACCCTTGTCATATCATTATGGATACATTTGTGAATGCAAAATATAAGTCTCTAGCATTGTTGTAACATTAATATACATAAAATGTATAATTATGACAATTGATATTCTCAATAAAAGTCAAATAATAGTTTTGAAAAATTAGTCAGTGTGTTTGGTTTTAATTTTTTAAAAATTGAGTGGTTTTTTTTGTTTTTTATTTTTATTTTTCGTGAATATTTTTAAAATTTCAAACAATTGTTTTAATTTTTTAGATGCACATTATTTAGATGTATCTAAAAGTAACATATTTGTAAAAAAATATTTTAAAAAATCAATAAATACACAAGAAAACGAAAAATATATTGAATTTTCATT
This sequence comes from Camellia sinensis, assembly GCF_055761805.1. Taxonomy (NCBI): domain Eukaryota; kingdom Viridiplantae; phylum Streptophyta; class Magnoliopsida; order Ericales; family Theaceae; genus Camellia; species Camellia sinensis. Next base: position 44,042,112 of record NC_138969.1, on the reverse strand, counting down.
TTTTTTTTTGTGTTTTTGGCATTTAGTGATTTTTTAAAGATTCTTTTTTTCACAAATATTATATTTTTTAAGTATATTTATGTTAGGTGTATTTAATTTTTTTTAAAAAAAAATACTTAAAACATTAAAACAAAAAATCAATAAAAACAAAAAAAACATAGAAAACAAATAATTTTAATTTTCTAAAAAGTGAATCTTGAGTTTCAAAACCAAACAAGCTCAATATTTTTTAAATGTAACAATTATACTACAAAACAAAAGTTGAATTCTCCAAAAAAGAATTAATATTTGGAAAAAACAACAACAAATCCGAAGTTTAGATAGTTTGTACCATAAAATCTTGTAATTTATTTTGTACATTGAAAGGTCCCAAGTCAATGCTATTTACACTTAAGCCCACGAATATCAAAACACCCAAAAACATATCACCTTGCTTGTTTCCTCTTTTCAGAAAACACTTTTCAGAAAATTCTACTTTCTTATTTTTCGTGTTTTTTGTTTTTACTGATTTTTTTTAATATTTTAAGCAATTTTTTTTACTTTTTAGACACACCTAACATAAATACACCTAAAAAGTAAAAAATTTGTAAAAAAAATCTTTTAAAAATTCACTAAATACCAAAAATATAAAAAAAAAAATACAAGAATTCAGTACATTTTTTGTATTTTTATGTATTTATTAATTTTTTAAAATATTTTTTCACAAATTTTTTACTTTTTAAATACATCTAAGTAAGGTGCATCTAAAAAAGTAAAAAAAAATGTTTAAAATTTAAAAAATATTAACTAAAAACAAAAAAACACGAAAACCAAAAAAGTCATTTTCAAAAAACTTAATCCAGAAAACTCAAACTAAATACACTGATTGCAATTTTTTCCTTTTCCCTTCATTGTGAACAAAACGGAAGCTCAAAAATTGGAACTTCAACGTTTCCTTGTAGATATTGCAGTGTTAATTCTCATTTTGTGTGAGTTGGACATTGAATTTGGCGACGTTACACCTAGCATTCTTTATTCCCCAAATAACATTATAGAACCCATTCAAAACCCTAGAAAATCCAAAAACCCCTTATAACAAATTTACAGAGGTGAAGCGGCGTGGGTACTAGGACATCTAGAAGTGCGATTGATGTTATCGACGTAACATCAGCAATTTCACATCAATCCGTTAGTGGCAGTGTTGATCGTGTATTGGTGTGATGATAACAGGTATAGGTGTCTTCGATGTTACTTTGGTTGTTTGTGGAACAATACGACATCAAGGTCGATGCTCGAAATGAGATGTTGTTTAAATGTTGCGTAATGTGGGATTCCAGGTGATGTTGTTAACATCGCGTTTTTGGGGATTACCAGTGACTCCAAATGTGATGTTGTGTATGTACATAATGTGACATAATGTGACAGGCGCATGGTGTTTTAGTTCATATTTGTATGATTGGTTGGGTCTCATGTAATGTTATTGTTTTCGCGGATGTAAGGGTTACCAGTTATTGAAAATGAGATATTGTGCATGTATATAATGTAACCAACACATTGTTTTTATTTAATATTGTTATGATTGTTTGGATCTCTTGCAATGTTAGTATTGTTGGGGGCCAATGGGAGGATAACATCAATAATGTAACACCAAGTAGGTAATATCAACAATCCCCACAACCACTCCACGAAATCCCCAAAAAAAAAATGGAAATGTTAAACCATACCTTACCCACATACACCCAAATCCCAAAAAAAATAAAAACCAAATCTCACCAAGTAGGTAACATCAACAATCCTTACAAATACTCTACGAAATCCCTAAAAAAATGAAAATGTTAAACCATACCTTATCCACACAAACCAAAATCCCAACAAAAAAAATAAAATCAAAACCAAATCTCAAATAAAGACAAACAACTAAACTCTAATATTACTAAATTAAATCAATAATACATACTGCAAACAAAAATGACTAATTGGTTTATAAAAAAAATGTAGGATTAAATGGACTAACATTTCTCCAAATGAGATTTATGAGTAATTTTTCCTTAATATTTTGAGATAGACACAATAAATAATTTTAGTAATGTTCCAAACCCCTACAACCCCCAAACCCACACAACATTTGTGAGAGAGAGGGAGGAGAAAGAGAGGAAAAAAATAAAACAATGAGTGGTTACAAATCAATTGGAGGTTGTGGGGTCACAAAAAATAGAGTCTCAAGCATTTTTCAAATAATTTTTCGAGCAAATGATAGTGGGTCCAAGACTGCTGTACATGTGTCAATTTTCTTATTAAATTTTTAGAGTGTTTAGTGTGGTTTATTTTGGCTAATTTATAAATTCTAATTTTGGAAAAATTATTTTGGAATGTTTGGTTAAAAATAACTTTTGATTTTTGGCAATTTATTTGAACTCAAAAAAATTGATTCTGAGAAGCTGTCTATCCCTTACTTCTGGTTGTCAGTTTTTGCTATGTGCATGTGAATTTACAATTACACCTTTAGGTTTTTTTTTTTTTAAAATAGAAAAAGACCCAAATGGACTATGGATTAATATATATATATATATAACAAAAAAATGTGGACTATTAGTGAATTAAAAAAAAAAGAAGTTAATTCAATTTACAACTAACAAAGTTAATTCAATTTAGAATTAAGAGGGTAAAAATGATATTTATATATCAAAAAGTTATTTTACAATTTACCTATCAAACACTACTTAGTAATTTAAATCTATAATTTAACAGATGCACTAAACATATTAACAACTTCTAATTGATTATAATCAATAATCTATTAATTTATAATTTATAATATTTTTTAACAGCTGCACCAAATCTCCTTGTCCTCTTCGTACATTAAATAATGGGATCCACAAATTATAGAATTATTGAGGAAATTCATGAACATTAATATATACAAAAAAAAAAAAAAGTATAATTATAACAATTAATATTCTCAATATAAGTAAAATTGTAGTTATGAAAAAATAAAAATTTCTAAATGTAATAATTGTATTATTTAAAAAAACATAAATTTCTCAAAAGGAATTATATATTTTGGGACGGAAAAGTGTTTGGAAGGAGGGTTAAGTTAAAATAACATACTAAAACATAAAATAAATTAAAATAATTAATAAAATAAAAAATCATATTCAACCTATAATTATTTTTTTTTTTCGCACAATCATCAAATTAATTATAAAAAAAAATAATCTAACTTCTTAAATATAACTATTTTAACCAAACTAAAATAATAATAAAAAAACTAAATAGCGGATTAAAGTAGTCATCGGTAATAATTTTTGGCCCAATTATAGTGGGTCCAAGGCTGCTGTACACGTGTGAATTTTCTTACCAAATCTTGTCCTCTTCCTACGTTAAACAATGGGATTCACAAATTATGAAACAATGAGAATTATGACTAGAATGATTCGAAATATTCAAAAAAAAATGTCGTTTTAAGTATAAAATGATATCTTTTTGATGCATTTGAGCTATTTGAGTTAAAAAAAATTCACACAACCAAACATTTTCCATTATGAAATTCAACTTGTTTGGTTTACAGAATTTACTTTTTAAATTTTTTTTCCTATTTTTTATTATTTTAAGTAATTTTTTAATTTTTAAATATACCTAATATAATACATTTAAAAAATATAATATTTATAAAAAAATCTTTAAAAAATTCACTAAATATCAAAAATACAAAAAAAAATATGAGAATTCAATATATTTTTCATATTTTTGTGTATTTATTGATTTTTTAAAATATTTTTTACAAATATTTTACTTTGTAGGTACATCTAAGTAAAGTGTATCTAAAAAAAATAAAAAAAATTACTTAAAATTTTAAAAATATTAATTAGAAATAAAAAAATATAAAAACTAAAAACCTCAAGTTTTAAAAATTTAAATCCAAAAAATTGAAATCAAACGCACGATTTTTTATTTTTTTAAACGCGGGGCTCATACCTTGGATTGTGGGGGATGTGTGCTTATAATATGCGTATGACTTCGGTCCATTTTAGGATCAGACTGGACTGTGTTGTTGGATTTGTGGGGGCCTATTACGGGTCTCGTTTTGATAATTTGAACCGTTCAATATGTAGAAATCGTTGAGTACTATATGCTTGTAAAAAATCACGTTGATCGGATATCGATAGTTATGTGATCAAAACAGTTTTTTGTCAACCGTTAATTTGTTCACCGTCTAATTTTTTTAATACGAAACTGATTTGATCATATAGCTATCAATATCCGATCAACGTGATTTTTTACAAGCATATAGTACTCGACGAGTTCTACACATTGATTGATTCAGATTATCAAAATGGGACCCATGGTGGGCCCTTACGGGTCCAACAGCACGGTCTAGTTCGATCCTGGACTGGACAGAAGCCATACCCTATAATATTATGAAAATAGTGATGTTGCCCACAATAATTACCATGGATTGTTTTGAGAAATTTATTAAAAGTTCACTTTTTAAATTTTTTTTGATTTTTTATAAAAAATATGCAAAAAAATAAAGAAGTAATATGACTTAAAATAAGGCCAAGTTTGGCATGTCTTGAAAAAGAAAAAAAGTTAAAAAGTCACTATCTTATTTAAGTCACATCATCTTATTTAAGTCACATCACTTCTCTAACACATCACTTCAAACCCAACCCAAACTCAACCCATATTTCATAAAAAGTCAAAAAGTGCACTTATTTAGATCATCCCAAACAATCCCTAAGTTAAAAATCAAAATTTGACTTTTAACCAAGTTCCTAAATTAACTCTGTATCAATACATGTTATAATATTATAATTTTAAAATTATAGATCATACTTATTATACAAATTATAAAGATCAAAACTAATAAAATTATGTTATATCATCTATTAATATATTAATTACTGTGGGGACGTAATTTCTGAATGACAACACGTGGCCGAGGTGCCACGTGTCCTGGACATGATGCCGAGGTAATCTCGGCTAGGCCGAGGTTATTTACAAGAATACCGGAATCCGGGGTAAGCGGATAAGGGACAAGAGTCCTAGATTGAGAGAGGACTTCAGTTTGGGTAAAGATAAGACTCTTAGAGAGTTTATCTCAATCCTACTGGGAGCCCAATATTAGTAGTAATCCAGAGTCCATTGAAGCTAGGCTTCTATTGAGATTAGGTTTGTATTGGCTATAAAAGAGAGGCACCCTCATGGGTCTAAGGTGCACTTTTTGTATTCTGAATAGTGAGTTAAGCACATTTTCTATCTTTGAGAGATAACTGACTTGGTCGTCGGAGTGCCTCCGGATGGACGAACCACCGCCGAAATCTCTTCTTTTTGTTGACAGGTCATTTCGGTTTAATCTATTCTGTCAGTGTTGTCCAGCTGAGTACCTGTTTGGCAGTGTGGTCCGAAATTGACACACACAATTTGGCGCCATCTGTGGGAAAAATAGTAGAATAGATGGCCAACGACGGATGGAAAGAGAAGGTTGGGGACGACACTCCTACTGGGAGTGAGAGACATATTGACCTTGACGTCAAAAAAGACAACTGCAACAAAGAGACTCGTGATAAGAATCACGGAGAAAAGGACGTCGGCCAGGAGGGCGATGCACCGAAGAAATCAGACCGAAGCGGGTATTATAACGAGAACGACCTCCAGGTATGGAAAGAAAGATGCCTGCGGAGGGACGACGTAATGAAGAGAATGGCAAACAAATTGGCGGACCTACAAATGGTCGTCAACTTCATGATGCAGAACAATGTCATACAGCCACCATTCTAGTTACAAGATACGCCGATTCCAGCGGCCAAGAAAAATGCCCGAAAAGATGGGCCGAAAACAGTCCCTACAATCCCCCAACACACCAGGACCAAGAAACACTCTCACCGGCCTTCAAGGAAGGTCGGGCGAGGAGAGTCAAGAATGAGAGATTCTCGAAGGACGCATCGCACAAAGGAAGCTAACCCCAAAGAACATCGGCATGTTCAAGGGCATGAGCTGTGTTTCGACGCAACTAATGGAGAAAGGTCCAAAAGGGCTCGCAATAACACTGGAAGCAATGCGCCGAAAAGGCTGAAATCCGGAGATAGCCGAGCTCTAAGACGGACCAAGGAGGATCTGAGGGATTACCTACAGAGGAAGCAACAAGATGCCGAGGTAACTTCCCTGGTCAAGCCGAGAACGTCGTTCTCAGTAGAATTAGACAAATTCGAAGTCCCGAAGAGGTTTAACATGCTGAGATTCCAGATATACGATGGTAAGTCGGACCCTAACTTTCACGTCAGTTTGTACCTGAACTCGATGGCATTGTACACTGGGAACGAGCCGTTGCTCTGCAAGGTGTTCCCCTCATCCTTTGGAGAGATTACATCGGACTGGTTTCACAAGTTGCCGAAAGGAACTGTGAAAACCTAGGAAGGCCTAGCCAATATGTTTGTGGCCAGGTTCGTGACAAACAAACTACAGCCATTGAGGGTGGACGCCCTGACGGCTCTGAGAATTAACAAGGACGAAAGCCTCAGGGCCTATGCCAAAAGGTATTATGAGGTGTGGGAGTCAAATAATCTTGGATCGACAGGAGTGGACCAGTACGGTCCAGAACATAACCTTTATTCAGCATTGACCCTATTCAATTGAAGGGTCGAATAAAATAGCTGGCATTCCTACCAGTGAAACAAGGGCCGTGTAGAAGTACATGTAAAGGACTAGGGTTGGGCCAGGCCCCAAGGTCCAAAGAGAATACTATAAATACAAGATCTTCAGTTCTAAAAAGGTATGTGAGAACTATTAAGCTTAACTTAGAATACAAGTAATCTTGAGTGCAGAGACTAACTTGCCCGTCGGAGTGCTAATTTCGACACCCCTGACCGGAGTGTTTGTTCATTTTCAAGTGACTAGCAGAGGATCACGAGCGTCCCCCAAGATCAGAAGAGTATTTTCAAACCACATCCCCATATGAGGTATTCAATTGAATACCAGGATGTAACCAAAAGGTGGAGGTCGTGTCGTTTAAAAACGGCCTGAAAGATGATTGCCTGCTTCGAAAATCGCTGGCAAAGACACTGCCAAAAAGTATGGAGGAACTTATGGCCAGGATAGAAAAGTATGTCAGGGCCGAAGAGGACACGCTGGGGACAAAGACGTCGAAACAAGAGAAGAAAAATAGCTCACCGAAGCAAGGCTGAGGTGATAGTGGGTACAACAAGCAGGAGACAGGATTAAGGGCTGCACAGGCAGTCACAACCATATTCCGAATCCCAATTTACAAAGTCTTGGAGAAAATCCAAAATTCGCCCTATTACAGAGCACTAGTAAGGGCTCCTGGTGAATTTATGGGAAGAAGCCTTGGCAAGCACTGTACTTACCACAATGAAGATGAATATCTGACTCAGGGGTGTAGAGCTCTGAAGGCACATCTGGAAGACCTGGTAAGACAAGGTCATTTAAGGGACCTTATAGACGAGGCCACGACAAAGGAAGAGCAAGCAAGACTGCCTTAGGCACTGGCAACCCCGCCTCCTCCAGCACAACAATTGCAGGCAGGCGGACCTCGGGTGATCAATGTGATCCACTCAAAGGTCAATGAAAACGAAATACGTGGGGAGACTCAGAAAGTGAAACACTTGCAACATGTGTACTAGGTCAGGCAGAAAAGACCTAGGGCAAATGAGTGCCAGGGACCAGTGGTGTCCTTTACTGAAGACGACTTAGAGATGGTGCAGCATCCACACAACGATGCCTTGGTAATATCCTTCTAGATTGGAGAATACCAAGTGAAGCGCATGTTAGTTGACCAGGGCAACTCTTGTGACATCATGTATGTCAGGTGTTACAAGGAGCTTGGCCTTCACCAAGATGATATGGAGCAGTCCAATGGCCCAATGGTTCGGTTCAATGGAACGCCGACGTGACCTCTGGGAGCAGCAAGTTTGAAGGTGTAGGCTGGCACCAAGAAGATAAAAACAGAGTTCACCATAATCGACACCCCCTCCCCTTACAATGCTATCTTGGGAAAGCCATGACTACATGTAATGGGGGCAGTCCCCTCAACATTAGATCAGCTATTGCGGTTCCTAACAGAGCATGGAATAGAGGAGGTCAGAGGGGATCAGGTGTAGGCAAAGAATTGTTCCATGGCAGCAATGAAATCTACCTGCAACATACGAGAAACAGAAAAGGCAGAGATAGAGGATAGAAACATGGAAGTCCTGGAGGACGTCAGCAAAGAGCCAGCCGAGAAGAGTGAGGAAGCCCTGAAGAACCTTGTCCAACAAGGGGATGAAGAACGCTTCTTCCTTCTCGGCTTAGGCTTGGCCGAGGAAGAGGAAAAAGAGCTAGAGGCATTCTTACAAGCAAATCTAGAGGTGTTTGCATGGACACCATTCGAGATGCCTAGCATTGACCCCGAGATTACTTGCCACAGACTGAATGTAGACAGGTCGGCCAAACTCGTCATCCAGCGAGCGAGGAGGCCGACACTAATGCATGTTGAGGCAGTAGAAGAGGAAGTGGATAGACTTCTGGAGGCCAGAGCCATTCGAGAGGTAAATTACCTGACATGGTTATCAAACACAGTGGTTGTGAAGAAAAATAATGGTAAGTGGAGGGTCTGTGTGGACTTTACCAGCCTAAACAAGGCTTGTCCTAAAGACAGTTTCCAATTACCCAAGATTGACTAGTTAGTGGATGCCACTTCAGGGCATGAAAGAATGAGCTTCCTGGATGCCTACAGGGGGTACAATTAGATAGCCATGTACCCTCCAGATGAGGAGAAGACTGCATTTATCACCCCAAAAGGGCTGTATTGCTACAGAGTAATGCTCTTTGGGTTGAAAAATGTAAGAGTAACCTACCAGAGACTGGTGACTAAGATGTTCAAACATCTAATTGGCAAAACTATGGAGGTATACATAGATGACATGGTTGTGAAAACCAAAGAACCTGAGGGTCATCTAGAAGACCTAAAAGCAGTTTTTGACATCCTTAGAACATATCGGCTCCGACTCAGTGCATCGAAGTGTGCACTTGGAGTTGGGTCTGGTAAGTTCTTGGGATACTTGGTAACTAGAAGGGGCATTGAGGCAAGCTCGGATCAGATCAAAGCCATCTTAGAGCTAAAGAGCCCAATATCGATAAAACAAGTGCAGATGTTGACTGGAAGAGCTACAGCCCTGAATAGATTTATAAGCAGAAGCTCTGACAAGTGCAAACATTTCTTCAGCTTAGTGAAAAAAGCCACAGACTTCTTGTGGAGAAAAGAGTGCGAAACCGCCTTGTCCGACTTGAAGAAGTATTTGACCACAACTCCAGTTCTCTCGAATCCAATACCTAGAGAGGAGGTATTCTTATACTTGGCAGTTTCAGAGCATGCAGTGAGTGCAGTAATAGTCAGAGAAGAAAATGGAGAGCAAATGGCGGTTTACTATGTAAGTAAAACCCTAGTAGATGCAGAGACCAGATACCTACCCTTGGAGAAGTTAACACTGACTTTAGTAATGGCTTCCAAGAAGTTGATTCATTACTTTCAAACTCACAAAATTGTGGTGTTAACTGAACATCCTTTGAGGTCCCTGTTATAGCAGGGAGATCTGACAAGAAGAATAGCCAGATAGGCAGTGGCTTTGGGCCAATATGACCTGGAATTCAGACCCAGGACAGCAATCAAAGGCTAAGTCTTAGCCGACTTTGTGGCCAAATTCACACCAGACGCCGTCCTACAGCGGGCTCCGTTGAGCCGAGGTATACAACATCCAAGTGAGCAAGGAAAAACCAAGCAGGGGATAGCAGAACAAAGGAAGAAAGAAAAGCTCAGGCCCTATAGTATTTATATCGGCAACTCATTCCGGCTGTCTGTTGATGAGAGTTCAAACCAATAAGGAGCGGGGGCAGGAGCAGTGCTAGTATCTCCAGATGGGCAGATACTGGAACAATCCATTCGTTTGGGGTTTAAGGCCTCAAACAATGAAGCAGAGTATGAAGCATTAATCGTAGGATTAAAGCTGGCAGTAGCAATGGAAACTGACGAGATAATAGTCTTCTGTGACTTCCAGCTTATAGTCAACTAGGCAACAGGGGAATATACAGCCCGAGATGAAAGGACGTCGGCCTATGTAAAGGAAGTGGGCAGACTGGTAGCCTTATTTCAAAATTGCCAACTACAGCAGGTTAGCCGAGATGACAACAGCCATGCCGATGCTCTGGCCAACCTGGCTAGCGCAATGAAGCCTGGAGAGGCAATGACAATAATGGTTGACTACTTAACAGGTCCAAGTATAGAACCACTGAACACAGAGCGTGAAACAATGTGTGTGGGGATGAGACCAAGTTAGATGGATGCAATAATAGTATTCCTTAGAGATGAGAAGCTTCCAGACGACCATAAAGAAGCGCACAAGATCAGACTGAAGTCGGCAAGGTTCAGTTTGACAGCAGAAGGACATCTTTACAAAAGATCTTTCACTGGACCCCTTCTGAGGTGTGTGCATCATTCACAGGTTGAAGACTTTCTGTACGATATACATGAAGGAGTATGTGGGAGCCACGCTGAGGGCGGGTCACTTGCCCATAGGGCCATTACTCAGGGGTACTGGTGGCCTTACATGCAGAAAGATGCTGAAGCTTATGTTAAGAAGTGTGAGAAATGCCAAAGGTTTGCACCTTTGATACATCAACCAGCAGCAGACTTGAACTCGATGTCCCGCCCTTGGCCATTTGCCCAATGGGGCTTGGATCTTGTTGGACAATTGCCTCAAGCAATTGGACAAAGGAAGTACTTGCTAGTGGCAACAGATTACTTCACCAAGTGGGTTGAAGCTGAACCCCTTGCAAAGATTCGGGACATTGATGTCAAGAACTTCATATGGAAGAACATCATCACCAGATTTTGGATCCCAAGAGCAATAATTGCAGACAATGGTACACAATTTGAAGTAAGCTAATCAAGAGCTTTTGTGCAAAGTACAAGATTAAGAATTACTATTCCAACCCAAGTTTTTCTCAAAGCAATGGACAAGCAGAAGCATCCAACAAAGTTATCTTGGATGAGATTAAGAAGAGATTGCAAACAGCAAAGGGAAAGTGGGTGGATGAATTGCCTAGTGTATTTTGGGCATATCGGACTTACAGACACCCCATTTTTGACCGTCCTCAAGATTTGGACGTCATCATTTGAACACTCGATGATTATCCATGTTTGTGCTCGTCTTGAGCTCTCGGAGGTCTCGGCCACGTGCCTTGCCTCAAAACCTCTCGACTTGCCTGTTTTGTGGTTGGTTTTGCACCAAACACTTGTGTTTTTGCTTCTGAGGGTGGGAAATGGCTTGTTGGCCATCCCCACACCTCACTGGCCATGGCTTGAGGCCATCGGCCCTATTTTGTTGCTACCGGCCATTGGTTATGGCTGGCCGGCACTATTTATGGTCGGCTGACCATTGTTTTGGTTAATTTGTCATTTTTGACTGGCCAATCACTGTTCATCTGCTTTTGGCAGATATTTTATACCAACTGTGATAGTTGGCATCCACAATGCACCCCCTCCATACACGTGTATGGAGGGATTTCCCTCTTGCTTAGCTTGTTTTGTAAGCTTTGCAAGAGTGAATCTCTAGAAAGGGAGGGCTTCTCCTCCCTCCTCAAGGGTTCCAAAAAGTTCCAAAGAGGGTCTGAGATTAGGGTTTAGGATTTGTATCTCTCTATCTCTATATCTCCCCCTATTTCACTCTTGTGTGTGTATAAGGTGTATTTGTTCTTAGTTTTGCACTAGGACACCTAGTATCACACCTTACCTTGGTTGCTGAGGTACCAAAGGGTTGTTCTTGAAGTTTTTGAGTGGATTTAAGCTTGGAAAGGCTGCTGGAGCCTTGTTCTTGAAGGTGGTCTACAAGGGTGAGATTCTTGCTCTTTATTCTCCATTTTTGCATAAGCCTTTTGCCTATCTTGCATGTGTTTTTGAGCTTAGTCTATAACTGATAAAAGTTTTGATTTTACTTGCTTAAAATAGTTGTTTAAGGTTTCTTTGGTGTTTGGGGTTGTTTACCCCCCCTTATGCCTTGTTTGACCTCATTTTTGTGCTATTTTTGGTGAGCTCCGGGACCACCTTGTATTGGCCTCCTCACCACTGAAACTCTGGATTTCAGTGGTGAGGATGGTGTTTTGAGGTCCTAAGAAGGAGAGGGCCATCCCCTCTCCTTGTTATCTTCAAAACTTGTCATTTTAGCCTCATGTGTGAGCACCTTTCTTAAGTTCATGTTGGCCATGTCTTAGTTGGTATTTGTGCTTATTTTGTCATGATATAGCACTGTTTCAAGTTGGTTTAGACACACCATGCATGCTTTGCATACTTGTCTTGTAATGTCATGAAATTGCCTTAACATGCTTTGTGCTTTGAGCCTTGTTTCTAGTATAATTTTGGCTTAGTTTTGTGAAGCTTTTATGCATGTTTTGATGTGCTTGAGGTCTGATTTTGGTTATTTGGGTCGTCCATGACTTGCTCTGTATAGCTACAATGCAACCTAGCTTGTAGGCTTTGAGTATTGGATCCTCTAGCATGCTTTACTTGCACTATTTTAGTGGTTTGGAACCACTTATCATGTCATTTCAGTCCATATAGCATGCTTGTATACTTGCATTTATGGCTCTTTTGATGCTTCAAAAGGTTTATGTTTTATGCTCCATGTTTGGACCTTTATGCATGCCTTTAGACTTAGGCCATTTAGATGCCATCTAGGTGTGTCTTTAACCTTGTTTTGGTCTGTCTTGGGATTGTTTTGAGTCCCTTTAGCCCTTTGAGGCATGGTTGGCATGGCCATGGGTTAACCCCCCCTTGATAGCTTTGAGCTTTGGACCTTGGTTACATGCTTTGATTGCTTTGTTTAGTTGGTTTGGCACCATCCTTAACATGGTTTTTAGAGTTTGCCATGTTTGTCATTGGTCCATGATCATCTCCTTTTAAGTGTGCTTAAAAGTCCCCTCTTTGTGCTTAAGTGTTGGACCATGTTCGCATGCATGTTTGTATGTAAATTTGCCTTCATTTCCATAGCATTTTGGCTACTTATTTAGACATGGCTGAGGCTTGTCCATATTAGTTTAAGTCCACTGTTTGCATGTTGTTCAAATGTTGTTACATTGCTTCATGCTTGCATGTTTTGGTTGCATGGTGTTTTGAATGCTCATTGCTTGCATTATTGATACATGCTTGGCTATATTGCATTTTGTTGCATTGCTTGAGCTATATGGCATGTTGCTGCATGCTTAGGTTGTAATGCATTTGGCATGCATTCTCTCTTTTAGTTGCCTAACATGTTGTTACATGTTTTTCCATTGATATGTTGTTATATGCTTGCATGTGTGCATGTTTGCCCTCATGTTCATATTGCATGCTTAGCTTGCATTTGGCATGCATGCCTGCCTCTTGAATCACCATGATAGAGATTGGGCCCCTTAGGTGTTTGTGTGCATTTCATTTGACATCAAAATGCACAACTTGACACCTTGGACCATCGTGCATTAAAATGCGCAATTGGTGGTCCGAGGGTCAAGGGCCACACTCCCTTGAGTTCACAGCATGATGGGGAGGTTGGTTGTGCAAACATTTTCTTTAAAATGCATTGACATGCCTAGTTTGCCCTCTGCTGCTGTCAAAACAGGATTCTGCAGAAAGATATGGTCGACCGACCATATTGAGTGCCGGCCGACTAAACATATTTGGCCGAGAGCCATACCAATGGTCGATGACCAGTTTCCCCTAGCCGGCGGTGTTTCCTCTTGGTCGGTGACCTTCCACAGTGATCAGGAAGTGATTTTGGAGCATCATTGAGACTTGCACAATTTTCAGAGGAGCAGAGCAGGGTAAACAGAGGCAGTTTGTGCATGGTGGTGGATTTCCGAGCGAAGCCGAGCACGCATGCATTGGACCCTCTTCCCGAGGCTGTTTTACCGCTTTATTAGCTTAGTTAATTTGCTTAACTAGTTAAGTGGTCTGTAACTATTTAATTAGCTTTTTAGTTAGTTAAATTTGTATTATTCTTTTGGTCCCTCCGAGAGAGGGCGAATTGTGTAATAAGCGTACGTGTGTGTGATACATGTCTTCCAACCCCCACTTCTTTCTCCCTTTTACTTACCTGCTTTGATGGTTAGTATTAAGGTATATTTTAATTAGCATCCTTATGTTATGCATGTGTGCATTCATTCATCAGTATTGCATGCACCGGGCTCAGCGCATCATACTAACTGCATAGTATTTCAAATCTAACTTGAATACATGTTATCTGTTGCATTTCACATGTCATCCATAGATGAGCCGAGCCTATTCTAGCTGTATTTTGCTTGCGATGCATTAGCCATCTTAACATGAACTTGGATCATACATTTGATTACTAACATGTTCCTTGATTTGGCTTGGAGTACTAGGTGAGTGTTTATGCTTTAGCATCTCGCAGGAGTGTGAATGTTAAAATGAAAGCATGCTTGCCATGAGGCTAACCGCTTAGTTGATTTACTGCCTGAATGCCTGTGGGTGAAGGTTGGATTGTTTGAATTGGAATAATTCATCGAAATCCGTATTTTAGCCTACTTGCGAGTAGCAAACCTCAAATCATTTCCAAACAATGGATATGCGATGCTTTGTTCCAAATTAGGCAATCTAGTCTATACTTTTGTGTTGTGCGCATCACATAGTAAGATTAGCTAATTAATCGGATTAAGAACACGTAACGTTTTCAAAACTTGATATTATGGTTAGTAGAGGCCGATCTTTGATTGCGCGAGCGAGGGTGCTCATAGCTGACCTTCCCTAATCGTACCCAAGTTCCCGAGCCAAGGCAACTTTGGTAATGACGGACACGTGGCCTTAGGCAAACGAGTCAGGGTTTCCTAAATTTCCCTATACAAAATATTTAGGTGGCGACTCTGTATCTGGCAAAGCAGTCCATGTTTGGCACTTCTTTCTAAAAAATCTGTTTTCCAAAAACGATTTGTCGGATTTGGACTCTTTGGTGATTTATCAGTCTTGCATTGCACTTTGCAAGATCAGATTAAGAACCGTGACAATTTGAGTCCTGAACTGTAGTGACCCCCAAATGAACAAAACGGAATCTCCTCCCGGGACGTTCGGGGACGTCTACAGGACTACGCCGTAAAGATTGACTAGGGAGTCCCCATTTGCCATGGCTTATGGCACAGAAGCAATCATTCCACTAGAAGTCGGCATCCTAGGGATCAGAACTCAGGGAGTAGAAAATGAGACCAATGAAGCATTCCTAGCCCGAGATCTGGATCTGCTAGAAGAAAGAAGGGAGAAAGCAGCGATTCAGCTGGGGGCATACCAGCAGCAGCTTGCGAGGGCTTATAATAAGAAGGTGAACCTGCGAGAGTTCTAAGTCAATAACCTCGTCCTGAGAAAGGTCGTCGACAACAAGAAGGATCCCAGAGAGGGTAAGCTTTGCCCAAATTGAGAGGAACCCTATAGAATCATCTCGGTCTTGGGCAATGGGGCATATCGGCTTGAAGACATTGAAGACAAAGAGTTGCCAAGACCTTGGAATACATGCAATCTGAAATTTTTCTATCATTAGATTTTTTTGTTTTTTAAGTTTTCTTTTGTTTTGTTATTAGTCGAAGTAATAATAAAGTTTTAAATTGATTTTTTAACTTGTGTAGTATGATTGACCAGTCACTTGGTGATGTTTCTGATTGAAACATGACAAATAACTTAGACTTATTATATGGCAGAGTTTCTACTTGCATATAATATAGTTGAACTAAGTTGGCGATGTTTCTGATTGAAACATGACGAATAACTTAGACTTATTATATGACAGAGTTTCTACTTGCATATAATAGAGTTGAACTAAGTTTGCGATATTTCTAATTAAAACATGACGAATAACTTAGACTTATTATATGGCAGAGTTTCTACTTGCATATAATAGAGTTGAACTAGATTGGCGATGTTTCTGATTAAAACATGACGAATAACTTAGACTTATTATATGAGAGAGTTTCTACTTGCATATAATAGAGTTGAACTAAGTTGGCAATGTTTCTGATTGAAACATGACGAATAACTTAGACTTATTATATGATAGAGTTTCTACTTGCATATAATAGAGTTGAACTAAGTTGAATTAACTTATATCAGTTAGATTAACAGGGAGACCGAGGTTGATAACCTCGGCCATCCTCTGTTTGAATTTGATCTCGGTGACAAGATCAATGCCACATACTTAATGAGAACCCAAGTGAAACTTAAGTTCACATTAGGGGGCAGAGAGCTGGATAATGATGCTTAGAAGTTGAAATTTACAAACTAAAGTTGGTTTAACACTTGTTGAAATTTTAAGAAAAATTTACAAGTTGAAGTTAACCCGAGGTCGTGATAAGTAAAGAGTGAAGTGGCAAGTTGTAAATAACACTTGTGAAAATATTATGATAAAATATTTTCAAGTGTTAGGTCAAAACCGAGATAAAACTACTAGTGGGTATAGCCGAAGTATTCCACACTGAGAAGATTACACAGTTAAGGTGTACACATGTAAATTCTTCTAAGTATAGAATCATACAAGATAGTAAAAGGAAGGCAAACATACAATCAAATTGAAAAAAGAAAGTTATACTTGCATTTAGATAAGGAAGTTCAAATACAAAAAGGCACTTCGGCCTGATATTGGAGATTACTTATAAAAGTTTCTATAAACAAAGTATAAGGTACAAGAAATAAAGAAGGCAACATCAAAATAAACTACTCGGCGCCGATGGCGGGTTGTGTCTCACCCCCAGAAGACAGTAGGGAAGACTTCTCAGCAGTCTTCTCAGCCGCGAGATCAGCATCAATCTCTTGAAGAGTTTGATCGAGGCTCTTCTCGGCGATTGACACCTCAGAGTTTGTTTTCTGAGATGAGGTATCATTTAAGACCTTATCCTCCTTATCCTAAGTCAAGTCCAAGACTTGTTCATTCAGAGTTGGGAACTTAGCCCCAGCAGCCTCTTCCGTCTTCTCGGCCTCAGCTTCCCCTCCATCTCAACCTCGGATTAGTTTGGAGTAGGGAGAAATGGCAGGACGAGGCTTCCAGCATCCTTTAGAGGAGAGTCCTCGGGGACAGCCAACGCCTTCAGAGCAGCCATCCAACCAAGGGTGTAGCCCTTGTTGCATGCTTGTCTGACTTGTCTCTTGTAGTCTTCTTTGACGTCAGTTGCCCCTTCAGCGTATGCCTTCTCATTAGCTACTTTGATCTCGGCTTGTTTTGTGGCCAAAGCAGCTCAGAGCTCGACCTGGGCTTCGGCAGTTTTCAGCTAGGCCTCATTCTTTTCCGCCTCAAAGACCTTCTTAATGGCCTCTGTAGCGTCAGCCTTTTCCTCGGCCTCGTCTTGAGCCTTCTTGGCTGCCTCGGCCTGATTTGTCAAAGTCTTCATTTTGCCCTCGACCTTGCTAAGGGACTTGGAAAAATTGGCAGCCTCCCTGGTCTTATTGGCCAACTCCTTCTTGATGGCAAAGGCTTACATCGCGAAGGAGTGGCTATGCTGGATCGCTTAGAAGAAAAGGAAAGAACAAATGTTAGTAAAAATTTTCTAAATATGAAAAGACAGAAGTGGAGAGTACCAAGTGATGGGGCTTACCTGTACGGAGTGCTGCAACATCAAAGCAAAATTTTCGTATTCGCTCATCTTGGCGTTACGATTGAGATCTTCGGGAATGAGCAAGGCAGTATAGAAGGCAACGTCGACTTCAATATCGTCGGCGCTGTCACCAGCCCTGACCGGCTTGTCCTCGATTGTGATTGGGGGGGCCTAGGGGGCATCGGACTTCAGGGAGCCCAAGGTTGTTGCCGACTCGGACCTCGGTCTCTTTGACCTGGTTGATTCAGAGGGTGTGGCCTTGGCAGGCCTCTTTTCTGCTGCAGAGGCACTTTTTCTGCCTCGGCAATTTTGGAGATCGGCAAGGTATCCTCAGAGTTGATCTGAGTCACCGTTGCCTTAGGCTGAGCCTGCTTCAGTCTTTTGGGCTTTGGCTTTGGTTGAGACTGGGATGGAGAAGGTTAAGCGTTGACAGTGTCGGGGATGTCGGCCAGAAGATCGTCTGCAACTGCTTTATTACGACCCATCTCGGCAGCAATTGCAGTTCGGTGTCGGCGTTTGCATTGAGGTGGAGGGATCAGATATGGAGCCGAGTTTGATGGTCCCTAAGCTAGATCGGAAGTTGATCCCTGAACTGGCCGGGGCGATGAAGTTGTTGGTGGAGTTGTGGCGGAAGGAGGAGACTTGCTCTTCTTCTTCAGGACGTCGGACAAAACGGATTTGTAGGTTGGGATGAAGTTAAGTAGTAAGGGAGCTCTTCGCCTCTGAACTGGCAGATCCAACAGCTTCTTGAGGTCCTTGCTAGGGAAGAAGGACTTACGGAAGTCTTTTGGCGGCTGTGGAAGAGTTGTAAGAAAAACAAACGTTAGAACATATAGAAAGAATAAAGTATTAAAGACTTGAAAAATAAGTGAGTGTAACACTTGGTTCTTACCATTACCCTCTATGAATACTGTTCGGCTAAGAGGGTAGAGATAAAGATCCTCATCTAGAGCGAACTCCCAGTTGCTCGAGACAATCAAGTAATTGTCCCCGGCTCCCTTGTTGGAGTCTGGGAGGTCGGCAACAAGTTTGTATTCTGTGGAACTTGGTTTGAGGTAGTAGATGTAGCCTTTTTCTAACTTAAGGCCACACATGGTATAGCAGTATTGGATATCGGTAAGGGTAACCCTAGCGTTCTCTTTTTTGGCTAAGGCTATTATGCCATTGATAACTCGGTAAGAGTTGATGGCGAACTGCATCGGGTTCAATTTGTAGTAATAGAGGACTTCTCAGAAAATGATGTTGAGAGGGAGCCTAAGCCCACATTCTATGAAAGCTACAATTGGAAAGGGCATGGAATCGACTGTGGACATAATGGAGTCATCCTCCCCAGCCAACCTAAGATGGACGTCGGCAGGAATAGAAAACTCCTGCCTGAAATATTCTAACTTGGTTGGGGTGTCTATCCTATACCTCCACATACCCATGATGTCAGCTTAAGGGGAAAGTGTTGAGATTTAGAAGGAAGTGTTTTGTAGGAGTTTGAAAGACCTCGGCAAAAACCTAAATGTGTGCTGGGGTAAGACTTTGTGAGGATCTAAGAGGAATTCGTTTTAGTTTCCCTAAGATTTGTGAGTTCTACGACAAATCTCAAACCTAAGTCCAAGCAAACAAAGATTGAAGGCAAGAATCTTGAGAAAACACAGAAAATAGAAACAAGAACAATGATTCAGAATCAAGAATAGTGATGAACTATCAGGAACACTATGACAGAGTGTGTACACGGGTGCGAGACCAAGAACAGTGGCAGAAAACTAGGTGTACGAAACAGATTGTGTATACATGTGTATTTCCATGAACAAATAGCAAACAAAGGGAAATTTGCAACATAAAAATATTCAAGAACATGAATGAAGTCACAGTAGCCGTATATAAACGCAACAGTTTAAAGTACAACAAGAAATTGAAACGAAGGGGACAGAAATAACTCACCGAAGAGAATGAAACCGGTGTGAGATACGCCAGAGTCAGATGATGGCAGCAATCGGAGAAGGGCACCAAAAGTCTCACCGAAGGAGGTGAACGAAGTGGTTGCAGAGCTTGAGAGCTTGAAACAATGGCAGATTCGGGAGAGTAGAAAGAGAGAATTAGCACGAAGTTGAGGATGCAAAGGTGAAAGGACGGAGAGAGAGAGAGAAGTGGTTTAATCAAAACCACGAAATGGCGGCAAAATTGCAATCAATATGCCTAGGGCGACGACGTGCTTGTCAGACAGTGCACGCAAACGCAAGGTGACTTAAAGGCGCGTGTAAAGTACGATCCAGTAGGGGAAAGACGCGTGGCAGAAACGGTTGAAATACTGTGCGTGACAGCTCACACGAGTGTTGAAACTCTTGAAGTTCTTGGTTTAATGAAGCAAACACCTCGGCTAGGAGGATGATCTTGGCTAAATAATTTGAACCAACTTGGTTACTTGTTCTAAGACATTGATGAAAAAAAAATTACAGGTCTTGGTCATATGGAGCCAACAAATGACGACCTTGGTAATGAAAGATAAAGCGAGCTTAGCTGGCATGCTAAGTGGAGGAAATGATATAGGTTCCATCACCTCAGGATGCCGAGGTAATAGAACCTAGGGGGCAGTTGTGGGGACGTAATTTCTGAATGAAAACACGTGGCCGAGGTGCCACGTGTCCTGGACATGATGCAGAGGCAATCTCGGCTAGGCCGAGGTTATTTGTGAGAATACCGGAATCCGGGATAAGCGGATAAGGGACAAGAGTCCTAGATTGGGAGAGGACTTCAGTTTGGGTAAAGATAAGATTCTTAGAGAGTTTATCCTAATCCTACTGGGAGTCCAAGATTAGCAGTAATCCAAAATTCATTGAAGCTAGACTTCTATTAAGATTAGGCTTGTATTGGCTATAAAAGAGAGGCACCCTCATGGGTCTAAGGTACGCTTTTTGTATTCTGAATAGTGAGTTAAACACTTTTACTATCTTTGAGAGATAACTGACTTGATCGTCGGAGTGCCCTCGGGTGGTTGAACCACCGCCGGAATTTCTTTTTTTTGTTGGCAGGTCGTTCGGGCTTAATCTATTCTGCCAGTATTTTCAGCTGAGTACCTGTTTGTCAGTGTGGTCGAAAATTGACACACACAATTACCATACCAATTAATACGTATAATTTTATTCTTATGAAAATGAATATCTAAACATGGTGCCCCGACTCATCCTGATGTTTGAATAAAAATAAAAATAATAATAATAAAAAAAACATCATGATGCGATTTTATGATATCGTCTCTTATAAATTATATTTTATTACATCATTTTTTAGTTATTTAAATTTTTTTAAAACAATCACATAAACCCTTTATTAAATTGCACTATGCATTGTCTATGCAATTAATAGCAAGTTTTCATTACAAGTAAACTATCCATAGGTCTTAATAATTGAATTTAATTCTGATCAAGTTCTATTAAAAATAAGTTTTAATAAAATTATTGCTAAAAATAATTTTTTGTAATAATTTTTTATATATGTCCCTAAAAATTGACAATTAGTGACGTTTTTATCATGATTTTTATAAATTGTCACTAAAACTTACAATTAGTGATATTTTTTTATGACAAATTTTTTCCATAAGACTTATTAGACAATAAATTCACTTGACATATACTATAAGAAAGTGTATTACCTGTTAAGTAAAGGTTAGGCCTAAGTTTATTACTCTGAAGTCGGATCAGTCAAGCTTAAGGCCCCGTTTGTTTTGGGAGATAGAATGGAGGGGATTGATAGTGAGGGGATTAATAGTGAGGGGATTGATAGTGAGGGGATTGATAAATTATTTTTATATAAAATAATAAAAAAAATAAAAAATTAAACATTATATTTAAAAAAAAATTCCCAATATATAAAAAATAAAAAAAATTCTAATCCCCTCACTATTTTCTAATACCATCTCTACCTCCTCCTTACCAATCCCCCTTCTAAGGGTGTTAGTAATACCAAGAGACTAATAGTCCCAAGGCTATCTCTGCAAACAAACAAGGCCCTGTTTGTTTTGGGAGATAGAATAGAGGGGATTAATAGTGAGGGGATTGTTAGTGAAGGGATTGATAGTGAGGGGATTAATAGTGAGGGGATTGATAGTGAGGGAATTAATAATGAGGAATTGTTAAATTATTTTTATATAAAATAATAAAAAATATATAAAAAATTAAACATTATATTTCAAAAAAAATTTCCAATATATAAAAAATAAAAAAATTTCTAATCCCCTCACTATTTTCTAATACCATCTCTACCTCCTCCTTACCAATCCCCCTTCCAAGGGTATTAGTAATACCAAGGGACTAATAGTCCCAAGGCTATCTCTGCAAACAAACAAGGGCATTGGTAATACCTTGGTATTACTAGTCCCAATACCCTCCCTATAACCTAAAACAAACGGGGCCTTAGGGCATTAGTAATATCTTGGTATTACTAGTCCCAATACCCTTCCTATAGCCTAAAACAAACGGGAAAAGAAAAAAATATGTAAGGCTTGGCCCACGAGCAGGATTGGATTGGGCACCAATGTTACAATTGTGAGTTAAGCTAGTTTGATGTCGACTCATAATATAGATGTTCTTATTAAATTATTCAGCTTACTTGGTTCTATTTTTTAAAAAATATTTTTTAGAAAATTTTACTTTCTTATTTTTCATATTTTATTATTTTTACTGAAAATTTTTAAATATCTTAAGTAATTTTTTTTTACTTTTTAGACATATCTAACATAAATACACCTAAAAAGTAAAAAAGTTGTAAAAAAATTCACTAAATACTAAAATACAAAAAAAAATAAAGAATTCAGTACATTTTTTGTATTTTTATGTATTTATTAATTTTTTAAAATATTTTTTATAATTTTTTTAATTTTTAGATACATCTAAGTAATGTACATCTAAAAAAGTAAAAAAAATGTTTAAAGTTTTAAAAATATTCACTAAAAACAAAAAAATACAAAAATTAAAAAACTGAATTTTAAAAAAACTTAATCCAGAAAACTCAAACTAAACACATTGATTATTTTTTATGTGTAAGTCTGTGATTTATTATTATATGATTAAGCGACTCTACTATGTTGTAGTACCACTCAAGGGTGATTTCTAGGGTTTCGGTTTTTTAAGATTTAGTAAGTGTTTGGCATTTACTAAAAAAATGTATTTTTTTTGCATATATACATTTATTTGGGTCATATCAATCAACATCTTTTCTTTACTCTTTTACTAACCTTCTCTACTTTTCTACACATTTTTTTTTTGGGCTTGGCTTCTGTCCAGTCCTTAATCGGACTGGACCGTGCTGTTGGGCCCGTGGAGGCCCACCACGGGTCCCGTTTTGATAATCTGAACCGTCAATGTGTAGAACTCGTCGAGTACTATAAGCCTTTAAAAAATTACATTAATTGGATATCGATAGCTATGTGATCAAATCAGTTTTGTATTAAAAAAAAATGGACGGTGAATAAATTAACGGTTGACAAAAATTTGATTTGATCACATAGCTACCGATATCCGATTAACGTGATTTTTTACATGCTTATAGTACTCGACGAGTTTTACACATTGAACGATTTAGATTATCAAAACGGGACCCGTGGTGGGCCCCCACGAGCCCAACAGCATGGTCCAGTCCGATTAAGGACTGGACAGAAGCCAACGCCTTTTTTTTTATTATAAAAAGTCAAAAAGTGCACTTATTTAAAATATACCAAATCACTCCTTAATCTCAGATGTCACCCCTATGTGGTTAGTTTCCCCCCCCCCCCAATAGTGTGGGCCTTATATCCATGCATGTGATTGATAAAACTTCAAAAAAAAGATAAGTAACAAATTAAATTGTCAATTATTTAGTAAAAAGTTAAGAACATTATGTAGCAGAGTTCAGATCCTCTCCTTGCAAGCCATACTTGCGAACGTCCTTACAACGGCTGAGATTAGCCATTGCACATCCAACGGCTGAGATTAAAAAAAAAAAATTGATATTTCACGTTCTTCCCGCCCAAAACAAAACACAGCGTTGGTTTCATATTTTCGTGGGGAAACACAAAAACACACACTCATTCAACACCTCGTCATTCCATCTTGTCCGAACCCACCCTAGACGGCGACCCAATACCGGTGGCGACCCAGTCTACCCAGTCTCGACGCCGTTGCAAGGACCGACGATGGTGAAACCACAGGTCAGTTCCCCTTTGTCTCTGTAAATCAGAGGTTTGCCAAATTTATGATTAACTAGTACTCTATTTTTTCCCCCTTAATTGTTCTTCTTAACAGTGGATCAAATACGTAACTTCATTTGTGTTTGTATAAAATTCTTTAGTTTTCAGCCACAATCTTCAAATTTTTTTAAATTAATTTTAATATCTGGGTTTTTGTGGGTTTTTTTTTCCTGATTTTTCATCAGTAGTTCATTCTTGAAGCTGTAATTTATTTAATCAGTCATGTGAACAGATAAGGTTTTACTGGAATGTGATGAATTTTTTAGAAATCAATTTGTCTGTCTCTGTCTCTGTCTCTGTTTAGAAATCAATTTTTTTTAAATGAATGATATGAAATTTATGGATGATCTGTTGTTCAACTGATTCAAAAATGGATGATCTGTTGTTCAATACCGTTAAGGCAAATTAGAAATATGTTTCTAAACTACAAATCTATTATATATCATCTACTCGAATCAGTTTGAACATTATTCTGCCTATGTTCATTATTCTGCCTATGTCCATTATAATCGATTATATATGTCCATTATATATCCATTATATATCCATCATAGATGATCTATTGCTGTATGTTTCTAAAATGGATGATATATAATATGTTGTTGTATGTTTCTAAAATGGATGATATATAATCTGTTGCTGTATGTTTTTAAAATGGATGATATATAATGGATACTGTTGCGAAGATGCATTATTCTGCCTATGTTCATAATGTCTCTAATAACCTATTGTGAAATGATCTGTTGTGTTTATTGATGTAGCTAAGATTTGATTTATGTAGCTAAGATTTTATTTATATGAGTTTTCGGTTGCATTTTCATATGGATATGGAACCTAAGAATGATTGTGCTTGGAAGCCAAAACAAGGAATGACATTCGATTCTGAACAATGTGTATATGATTTTTATAATACATGTGGAGGAAGAATGGGGTTTAGCATAAGAAGGGATTTTTGTAGGAAGAACAAGTTCACTAACCAACTTATTTGTAGACTTTTGGTTTGCAACAAGGAGGAATTTCAGAAGGATGACAAACGAGACCGATTGTCAAAAAACCCTAGAGCTAAAACTAGGACCAGTTGTGAGGCTCGACTTTATGTCAAATTAGATGAGGGTGCTGGGAAATATGTTGTGACTGATTTCAAAGAAAAACACAACCATGATCTTGTATCACCCGAGTGTGCCCACATGTTGCCGTCACAAAGAAAAATATCGACTACCCAAGCAATTGAGTTAGATTTGGCGGCACAATCTGGTCTTCGATTAGGCCAGTCTTTTGAACTCATGGGTAGGGAAGTTGGTGGGAGGCAATGTCTTGGGTTTACAAAATTAGATCAGAAAAATTATTTGAGAACCAAAAGACAACAAAGTTTAGCATATGGGGAAGTATGCAATGTGTTGCAATACTTTAAAGAAAAATCTTTGCAGAATCCTTCCTTCTTTTATGCTTTCCAATTAGATAATGAAGAGCAAATAACGAATATGTTTTGGGCTGATGCACAAATGATCATGGATTATGCCCAATTTGGTAATGTTGTCACTTTTGATACTACTTACAAGTTAAACAAAGAACATAGACCCTTCGCGTCTTTTGTGGGATTCAACCATCATAGGGAAACAGTTATATTTGGTGCAGCCTTGTTGTATGATGAGACCGCCGAATCGTTTGTATGGTTGTTTCAAAATTTTCTAGAGGCTATGTCAGGAAAGGCACCAAAAACGTTGTTCACTGATCAAGATGCTGCAATGGCTAAAGCCATACCCATCGTTATGCCTGACACAAGTCACCATTTGTGTACTTGGCATTTGATGCAAAATGCATTAAAACATGTTAATTGTTTGTTCCAAGATAAGGGGGTAAAGGGTGTACTAAATAAGTTCTTCTTTGATATTGAAGATGCAAATCAATGGAAGTTAGAGTGGGCGGAAATGCTTGATAAATATGATGCGCATGAAAACCATTGGTTGAAATTGACTTTCGCGGTGAAAGAAAAATGGGGCTGGCCATATGTTAGATCAACATGGGCTGCGGGAACGAGTACCACACAACTTAGTGAATCTTTTAATGCTTTTTTGAAGGATTACATTTATTCTGATTTTAACTTAAATGAATTCTTCATGCATTTCGAAAGGGTACTTTACGAGAAGCGATACAAGGAGTTAGAAGCAGGATATGCTTTGTGCCAAAGGTTGCCAAAGGTGAAAGCAACAATAAGAATGTTAATTCAAATGGGTAATGTTTACACAAAAAAGATATTTGAGGAATTTCAAAATGAATACTTTCGATCCATTGAATTGGACATAGAAGCAATTGAATATGGCGAGGCTAGTACCATTTACACAGTTGTTGATGTTGGTAACAAACATGCAAGGAAAGTGAAGATGGAGAAGGATGGGTCATTAGGTTGTAATTGTACAAAATTTGAAAGGAAATGAATCTTGTGTTGTCACTCATTAAAGGTTATTAGAGACATATTGAAGATGAAAGAGGTTCCTCCACATATTGAAGATGCTGCAATGACTGAAGATGAAAATGGCATGCAAAGTGAAGTCATACCATCTCAAATTGTGAAGCAAACTCATGTTGGATTGCTGCACAAATTCTGATGTTGCTGAGAAGTGAAGTAATGGCCTTTATGTGTGTTCAAATGCCTTGCTGGCTGGAAAGTGATGTTGAAATTGCTATTCAAACTCCACTCCAATGCCTGTTGAAATTGTGTTAAACATGTGTTCAAACTGCTACTGTATGTATGTTGAAATTCTAATGTTGCTGGAAAGTGAAGTAATGAGAATGATTGTGTTTTCAAATGGATTCTGAAGTAATGCCTTGCTGGAAAATTCTGTGTACCTGTATGTATGTTAATGGCTTGTAAAATCTTTTAATGGCTTGTATCTGTATGTATGTGTTAATGGCTTGTATGTTAATGGCTTGTTGACTGCTGGGAATGGTATGCTAATGATACAACCAAATTGTGCCATAACATGTGTTGCATCTGCTGGTTCTGGTCTGGTCTGGTCTGCATAACAGGTGCCATAACATGTGTTGCATAACATATGATCACCAAAATGTGCCATAACATGTGTTGCATGTGCCATACCTGTATGTATGTGTTGCTGGTTCTGGTCTGGTCTAGTCTGCATCTGCTGGTTCTGGTTCGCTCTAGTCTGGTCTGAATTTGCTGGTTCTGGCCCGGTCTGGTCTGCATCTGCTGGTTCTGGTCTGGTCTGGATATGGTATGCATAATTACATGCTTGGTAACATGCTTGGTAACATAATTACATGCTTGGTAACATACCCCATAACATGCTTGGTAACATAATTACATGATTGAATTACCAGAAGTGCAACCCTATAGTTCAACACACCCCTTAAAAGAATTCAAAATAGTATTAGTTTTGGCACTCAACAAGGCTTGGTAACAGATAGCAATGCTGTCTTGGTTTCTGATTGTGTTTTCAAATAGTAACAAATAGGCTTGGTAACAGATAGTATCAGTTTTCAAATGGCTTCTGATTGTGTTTTCAAATGCCATGCATGGTTGGTAACAGATAACAGTTTTGGCACTCAATAAATAAGTTGTGGCATAAAACAAATAGCAATGCTGCAATGCTGCCATAACAGTTTTGGCACTCAATAAATAAGTTTTGGCATAAGTTTTGGTAACAGATAACAGTTTTGGTACTCATTCTATGGTTTTGCTAGAGGTTCATGGTTCTGCTAGTGCTTCATTCCATCATTCATTCATCATTCATTCCATAACAAATAATAAATTGAATGTTTCCGAAAATTCATTCCATCATTCATTCCATAACAGATAACAAGTTGAGAGAAATCAACAAATGTGTATTCATTCCATAATAGATAACAAAAGTTACATCACAAAGTACATAAAACCCAAAATATTTCCCAAAATACATAAACATAAGTTAGTTCACGACGAAGTACATAAAACCCAAAATAATACAAACTTCCATTCAGTTCCCCAAAATAGAATAAAGTACAAAAGTTACATCATAAAGTACAAAATGATAGAAAATACAATGAAATACATCATCGCTTTCATATTATTTTCCATCCTTTGAAGCCCTCAACCATAGTCATTTTCCATGTAGTCAAGCCTCGTCCTTACACTGTTAAAGTCTTCGACTGTTATACCATGACAAGCTGTACAGTTGGAACGGATTCTAGACGTAACATCTTCATTATCTTCATCCAAGAACTTGAAGTAATTGCAATAGGGAGTGGGAGTGTTACTCTGCAATGCATGAGAATCAGTTAGTTCAATAAGACAAATATTAATGTAACTACTGAAGAAAGAAATTTTCCAATACAAACTTACATATTTTGATGGGCAAACAAAGAACAAACGCTCTTGATTTCCATTCTCGTTGGTTCTTGCAATATGTATGGCAGCAATTCTTCCACAATTGCACATCCTCGGTTGTAATATTATGTTGCTAATGTTAGAAGAAGAAGCCATTTTTTAAATCTGCATACATGGGAACTTTTTGTAATCTTTTTCTGTTGTAACTTTCAGTTTATGGTAAGGTATTTTGTCTGCAATGCTGATTATGGGGAAAATTAGTGGATGCTATCAAGTGTAAGCCATTTTTTTAAATTCAAACACCCTTCTTCCCCTTTTAAATTCAACAATCTAGCAAGTTAGTTCAAAGGAAACAATTGAGGCCCATGTATTCCATATTAATACAAACTATTGACCAAAATGAAAATCACAAATTTATGGCATCGCATGGCTTATTGAAGAGAAACCCTTCATTGCAACTAAGTTTGTCTTACCATCTAGATTACGAGGGCCAAGAAATGTTGTGTTTGAATATTCATCAAAATGAAAAGAAAAGGAAAAAAAAAAAAAAAAAGAAGCCTATGTCAGGGGCTGGTTGAGTCGGGGTCCAGCATGAAAGGCACAGCTTATCCTTTTGGGTAGTTGTCCAGGATGAAAGGCACAACCTATCCTTTTAGGGGAGTGATAACACTAACATATATGTCGCTACCTACTATAGGAAAAGAAGAAAGATATGTATCTCTAATGCTACTTTATACAAGATAATTTGATTGGAGCTAAATATAAGGCACAATTAGCTTTCTTCTCTTTTCTTTTCTTTTTTTTAAACATGCAGGAAAAACCTATACTGAAGCATTAACAGATTCAATCTTCCATTGTCATGCATATGGGAGTGGTTGAAGTACCACTTCATGTTCTTCAAAAAAATACCTTGATAAATCTACATATAAACAAAGAGTAATGAAATAGAATTGGTCAAAAACCAACATTTAAGGATCCTTTATGAGATGATTCGATAAATAGCCTCAAACACTGACATGAATGACCTATGCAGACAGAGAAGCTGGCTCAGAATGAGGACAATATTAAAATTATGAATCTGCGGCACTCAATTTTATCATTTTATATTGATATACAATAGTCAAGAATGATCTATTTTGCTTTTAGGAACAGCAGTTACTAATAGTATCTAATCCTACAGTTGCTCACTCATCTATAACTTGCTAAACTTTGTTAATTTTTTCCTTTAAAGCGTTTAACTACCACCCCCACTAAAAAGTATTCTGGAATCTTTCCTATATGGAATTGTGGAATCAAACTAATGCTCAAGTAGTTAATTCTGGAATCAAACTAATGCTTAAGTAGTTAATTCTGGAATTCTAGAATCTTTCCACTTTATCATTCCTATAAATAATTCTGGAATAAATGCTTAAGTAGTGCAACTGGTCCAATGTTCAACAAATGCATATAATGTTGTACAGATTAGTTACTAACCATAAAATGATAAAGTGCAAAAATAAATGAGAAGAGGAAACAAGACAATGAAGACGTAACTTAAGCCCTAATTTTTGTCACTATCAAAGCCCTAATTTCTTTCACAGTGAAAGTCCTAATTTTTATCACAGTGGAAGCCCTAAATTCACAGTGAAATCCCTAATTTTGAAATTTCAATCTCAATCACACAACCCTAATTTCTTAATTTCAGAGTTTCGAATACAAACCTGGTTCCTCATGAACAAATTTCTTCGCTCAGTCCATGCAGGTCGTGGTGGAGCTATGGTTCATGAAGAAGAGAATATTAGGGCTGGAGTGGGTCGCCGGTGCCATCTGGGGGACTGGTCGTCGCCGGTGCCGTCTAGGGGACTGGTCGCCGGGGAGGGTGGGTTCGGTGGAGGAGGATGGTTGAGTGCGAGGCTGAGTGAAATATAGCTTGGCTGACTGATTGTGCTTCAAATGTATAACTAGCAACAGGTGGGATTTGAGTGAAATTTCAAAAAAAAAATTTTTTTTTTAATCCAACGGCTGATCTCAGTCGTTGCAAGGACGCTCGCAAGTATGACTTGCAAGGAGAGGATCTAAACTCTATGTAGCAAAGCTCAAGTGTTTATTTTTAAATGATAAAAGAAAATTACATGTACATGGCCTATACATGACGAGCAAGGATCCTCTAGAGTTTTTTTTTTTTTAAAGTTTCCTAGAGTGGTGCATTGTGTGGTTGAGATTTAATGACAAGTCACATCAATTTTTCAGCATTAAATCTCAACCACACAATATACCACTTTAGGAAACTTTAGGAAAAAAATACTCTAGAGGATCCTTGGTGATACATGACATGGCAGGTAATGTGAAATTTGCTCCTTATCCCAAATAAAATAAATAATAAGAACTACACGTTTGTAAAAAAATTCAAATCACTGATCTTTCACTAAAGTGCAAGAATTCTCACCAATTTAACCGTTGGTTGAAAAAGCTAGACTTCTTTAAAAACAGAAGTACTAAAAAATAATTTTTCAATAGTTTGTCAAACCATTGTGGTATTTCATGAGTATATATATATATATATATATTTATCAAAAAGTAAGGAAATTTTTTTTTTCGAAAATGTGATTTTCCAGTGGCTTTGTAGCCTAATCACATCTCCTCTAAACTCCAATTAAGAGATGAGAGTTTAAGCATGGTAGGAAGATGTTGGATGCAATTTTTATCATAATAGATGATATATTAGCAAAAGATATAATTCAATGACCATGTTTAAAATTAAAACAAAATGATAAGAGTTTTTTTTATTAAACTAAACACTCCAAAACAACATTGTTTTGCTTCCTCTTTCAATTTGGGAATTAAATTTGTACACCTACAAAAAAAATAATAATAATAATAATATGCTGACCTCTCCTGAGATTTGGAAAAAATAAGTCTCATAGTTTTGACATAATTATATTAAATTCCATTAAGATTTTAATTTATATAATAATTAGCTTCATTTTCATCAATGATTGGCTAGTCAAATAAATAAGAAAAATGATATTATCATCTCTTTTATAGTGAAAATATATATTTCTTATTTATTCTTATATCTTTACACCAGTTGCATTAGTTATGATCCATTTAACCTTACTAAAATAAAGTGAATGTAACTATATCAAAATTATAGAATTTTTTATATTTTTTCTAAATTTTAGGGTCAATGTAATTTACCCAAAAAATTATAATAGACAATCTTGATTTATGGGATTATATGAGGTAGGGCACCCAACTTATGGGCTGGGTCGGAGCTCCTTCTAAAGTGGGCTTACCCTGAATTGGTGTTTGTCATTGTCAAACCAATAGAACAAGAAGGGTATGATTGTCATACACATATATACACTTACACACACATGTGGTGATATGTGTGATTGATTGAGGTTAATTTTTAGCAGACAAATTACCAAGGACCTTGATGGTAATCCAATAATGTAGATTGTCTCTTATTTATTTATTTTATTTTTATTATTATCCTTTGTACCCATTTTTTTTTTAAATAAAATAAATAAGGTAGATTATGCAACTTGGAGGAGGTGTTGTCTCAGTGAATGTCTGTTTCTGTGATTTGATAACTTTATTCATGATTGATGCAGATATTATTTTAATTTAAAGTTAGTTACATTAAACATTAATTAATCTCATATAATTATAAAACAGGATAGTTGAATTCTTGAACTATGAAAATAGGCGGTGGCTTTGTCCAGTCCAAGATCGATCTGGACCGTGTTGTTGGGTCCGTGGGGCCCATCACGGGTCCTGTTTTGATAATCCAAACCGTTCAATGTGTAGAACTCGTTGAGTACTATATGCCTGTAAAAAATCACGTTGATCGGATATCGATAGCTATATGAACAAAACAGTGTTTTATCAACCGTTAATTGTTTCACCGTCCTTTTTTTTATACAAAACTGATTTGATCACATAACTATTGATATCCGATCAACGTGATTTTTTATAGGCATGTAGTACTTGACGAGTTCTACACATTAAACGGTTCAAATTATCAAAATGGGTCCAAAAAAGAGCCCCATGGCCCGAACTGGACGGGTCCAATTTTGATCTCAACTTGAGACAAACTGGACAATGAAAATATTGTACAAATATACTATTTTTAGTGGGGTTGAAAGAATGCAATTTGTAGTGGAGGGGTTGAAATGTATAGTTTTATATTTAGTGATAGTTGAGAGGGTGTTTATATAATTAATCCTTGAATTTATTTTACAAACTCATAAAGATCCAATTTGCACAAATAACCATTTAAATTAGCCTAGTAATTAGAACTTGTATATAATATTAGGACATCATAGATTTGATTATCCTTCTCCCTTCATTCTACCCAAAAAATTAAACCAAATGATTTTGTATTCATAATAACAAAATAATAATGTCATAATTGGAGAGTATGGGGAGTTCCAAAAAGAATACCCCATAGGTTTGGGGTGGAGTTAAAGGAAAACTCGGTATGTAGTCCTACAAAAAAATATCCTTAATTTGTTTAATAAGTTTTTATTAATACAACACATAATGATTTTTAAAATTTTCTACTTTTGTATTTTTTATCTCTGTATATCACATCTCTTCCATCTCTCTTTAATTATAAATCAACGCACTAATTAACTTTCAAATTTGTATACTTTTGCTCTTTATAAACAAATTCTTATAAATCATTAATCATTTTGAACTATAAAATCATATTCTTGAAATTTTAATGTTCAAGATGTAACTTGTAGAGCTACAAGAATCTGGGTCAAAGTAGAGGTTGAGGATTACACCAAGTAGAGTCAGCTCTTAGGAAAGGTGAAGAAAGTGACCACCAAGTGAATGGGTACAAGTGAAAAAGAAAAAAAGTAAGAAAGTTGTTGATGCTCCTAAGGTTAATTTTGTTTGTATCCATCCTCCATTTTCATTGAATGTGTTTGATGTTCTCAGCAATTGTAGCTAATAAGGAGATTTTTCTTTTATTTTTTATTTTTTATTTTTATTTTTTTATTTTTATGCTGATCCTAAGGGTGTGCTTAGTGCAAATTGCTCTCCTTTGGAAGTAAGTAAACCCTCAAAAGAAGTTCCAAATGAAGGGGTTTCAAACAAATACAAAGAAATTGTAGGGGATGTAGGTAATCTTAATGTATTAGATTTTAGACAATCTTCATGTCCTAAAGGGGCTCCTCACTTCCTTTTAGACATAATATTTGTTGTTCCATAAACAAACCATCTTCAAGAAGGAAAAACAAGAAATAGCTCATTGAGAATTGCTAACTTTAACATGCAAGAGAGAATAAATTCTCTATCAAATCTAAGACATTAAGCTATAAGACTCCTATTGCATGTTGCTTAGCTTAACTCTTGGGTTGTTTCCTTATACTAGCTATGTATTTTGTTGATCTACTTGGTAGATTATGTTTGTGTAGGAGTTTGGCATTTTTTCCCACATAGAAGGGTGTATTACTTCTGGACGTATAATGAATTTATTGTAATATATAATTTTTTATATAGAACTTATGACTTATCTAAAAAAAAATCCATGCAAGTAGTTTTAGTTGTACTACATATCCAAAAGAAAAAATATTCAGAATCTTATTTAGAATTTATATACGTGGATTCATTTTACACAACACACTAACTTTAGATTTACACTATACATTTTTTTTTCATGGTAAAATTCTAATTAAGTTTTCGTTTCCCTAAACTAAATATACCAATTGATTCTTAATATAATTATCATTGAATTTGGAGTAAATCCCCACCTTAGACATACTTTGCCCGGCATCGAGATAAATAAATTTTCTATCAATACTATATTTTGGTTAAACTATTTGCCTACCACTTGTCTATTTGTCCGTCTAATAATAAGAGACACACAACAACATTCTTTGGAAAAGAGGAGATAAAATGGTTGCCCTATAATCTTACTGCATGTCCTATTGACAGAGCACAACTATTTTTGGGGGGGAAAATGTTATAAAAATATATACTGCATGTTTTATAAGTTAGACTTGTGAGATCAATTTAGACGGCACACTAATAATGTGTTTGGTTGAGATTTAGGAATTTTAGAAGGAATTTGAAAAAAGAAAATGTAGGTGAAATGTGAATAAAATATACTTATATTTCATCTAATTTTACACACTTATACCCTTTTTAAATCCAAATCTCTTTTCAAATCTTTCAACTAAACACAATGCAAATATTGAAACCATGAATGTGAAACAAAATTGGTCTCCATTGAGAATGACAATCATGTCCAACAATTTTAATACAAACATCCTTCTTTGTAACATCCACCTAAACAAAATCACCATGTCATCTTAGTGAGGGTGATACTGACTTGGCATATAATTGCAAGCATGATTCACCAAAACTACATGGAATTTCACTTCTTGGTTGATTCAGTGACCCCCATGTCCATCCTCGTACATATCAACGCACATTGTTTGTAACTACATATATATATTAGTATTCACACACATACTCCAAATCCACGAAAACAAAAAGAGAAAAAAAAAAAAAAAGCATCACTTCTATTCACTTCATGATTTGGATTATTTTTTTACCTTTCTAAATTCTAAATCATATATATATATATATATATATATTAAATAGTTAATACAGTGTATTGTGTGATTAAAGTTTATTTTAAACGTGACTCATATAACATTCAAAATGAATATTAGTCACATATTATACTTTTTGTACACTTTTTCTGTTTTAATTTTGTACAACTATCATTTCTTTATTGAGTTTTGGGACCAATACAACTAACATAAAGTTAAATAAAAAAATCAATCTTCAACAAGTAATAAATATATAATAAGGGGTTGTTATATATAATCGGATAAAATATACCCCTTTGTTTTTTCCACCCTACATAAATTTACACAATAAACAACATGTTTATATGTATAACTCACTATATCGTGAAAATAAAGAGAAATATCATCAATTTCCTTAATAATAATACATCTCAGATTAGGAAAATATGAAGCACTAACAAAAAAATAAATGCACAGAAAAAGAAAAAAAAAATTGAAAAAGAATAATGAGGTGTTGGGTTGGTGGATCCTAATAAGTACTATTCATTCAAACACTGGGTCCAATGGAGGGTTTGGAGGCCTTCCCCAAGGGGTAAGGGGTCCAGGGGGATTTACTCCCAGCCGAATTTTTTTGAGAGCAATGATTCATACCCCCTTAAAAGTCCCACCCCTACCAACCCCACACACACGTGGGGGTTGGGGATTGGGAGATCAGAGAAAAAAAAAAAAAGGTTAGCCAATCAAATGCAAAGGGGGTGAAGGGGTGACTCCCAAAGGGAGTCTCAACCTTTATTGTTTTTTTGAATACTTTCGTAATTCCCATGTTGCTTCCGTGTAACCTTAATTTCATACTTATAAATAGATGAGAGACGCCTCTTTTAGGTAAAGAGAGTTGTTTTTTTTTTTATCATACTGAAAATCGCAGCAACCGTAAACATAGTCCTATTGTGAAGTGAACCACATAAATCTTTGTATTCTTATGTGTGGGATTTGTTTGATTCATTTTTTTTTTCCTTAGTTGTTATTTCGTGTCTCACTAATCCTAGTTAAGAATGATCAATTCCTAACAACATACCTCCAAAACCCTCTTAAACCCCTGCATATATAAAGCTTAGTATTCTAGCACCCAAGTCTCTCACAAAAAAAATCCATGGCAACCAATATGGAAAAAAAGATATGCCTCGATGTCGCTGCCGATATCTGCTCAGCCGACTCACTATCCTTCGCAGGCCTCATATGCACCCAAGACCAGCATTCCAAGCCCCAAACAGGCCATGTACTGCCACTTCCACCAGCCAAACACGACCCAGAATTCGCATTTAGTCATTCTTCGACACCACCACCAAGCTCACCTATTGGCAGTCCTAGCAAAATCTCCATTGCTGATCTGTTGTTCTCCAAAGACTCGCTGCCTCCGATTCCTAGAAGTAGCAATAATAGCAGGAAATCAAGTGGAAATGAGTTGGGTATCAACAAAGCTGCCAAAAATCCAAACACTGTAGTGAAAAAACAAGCAAACAACAGGTCTTTTGGTCTGAAGATTTTCAAGTCATTTGGCACACCTTGTAGAAGCTGTAGTGCCCTTGAACCGTCTCGGTCCATGAAAGTACAAGCTCTTCGACAGCAAAATGAAAAATTACATTAACTCCAGGCTCGGGTTTTTGTTTTGATTTGTTTTGAGACTTTTTAAGTCACTGATGTGGCAATCTGCCTCTATTGTTTTAGATTTGCCCCGATTATAAATTCAACCTGAGATTTCTTTTCAAGCTTGTTATTGACTCGAATCAAATTAATTTGAAATTACATGGGTATTTAGATCCTTCTTGTCATGTTTCTTTACTCTGCTACATAATTGAATTACAATAGAGATACTTTATCTACTATATAAATTGAA
Organism: Camellia sinensis; assembly: GCF_055761805.1. NCBI lineage: Eukaryota > Viridiplantae > Streptophyta > Magnoliopsida > Ericales > Theaceae > Camellia > Camellia sinensis. Next base: position 44,005,561 of record NC_138969.1, on the reverse strand, counting down.
CTAGATTACCTTGGATCTAGAGAATGTAACAGACAGCTTTATTAAAATTTGTGATTTCTCACTTCTAAAGTGCAATTACATCATTTCTAGAATAAGCTTTTAAGACACACATCATTTTAAAACATTTAACTCAAAATCAATTGATAATGAGTGAATAGACCCGGACATTATCTTTAAGGGTAAGGGTGAAAGAATAATCATTGAAAACGAACCGACCAACCGCACCGAACCGAATTGTCGGTTTGCTGTCTATTTGATTCTCTGTAATTCGGTCGGTCGGCATAATTTTTCAAAATGTCAATTTTCAGTTTCGGTCAGGTTTAAATGAATTTTACATTGAACCACACCGAATTAGACTCCCATCTTACCAATCTACGTGTTTTAATCCTAGCAGCCCACTCTTTTAACCTTCCAACTTTTGGCCTTCCCATGGGGTGTTTGGGAACTTGGTTTTGAGATTTTTTTTTTGTTTTTTTTCACTACAAGATAAATATTTTACAAAATCAAAAAAAATAAATCTAAACAAAATATTATATCAAATCCCATAATCATTTCACTTTTTCTCTCACAAATATCACATTCAACCACAAAAAAATTCAACTATCTTCCTAAACAAAAAAAAAAAAAAAAAAAATTCTCCAATAATATCCTACAACTAAAAAAACTTACAAAAAAACCTACTTCCTAAACACCCACATAATGACAACTTTTTGGCTTTCCAACTTCCCATGGTGAAAAAAATGTATCTCTCTCTCTTTAAAAATATAGGATTTTACTCTCGGATTCATCATCACTATCATCCATTACTCAGTTGAATTAAAGCAAAATTTTAGTACCAAATAAATTTCATCTCTAATTTTTTATTTTGAAAACCTTATTTTTTATTGTTTTACTTTTTGAGGGTTAAAAACACCCTGTTTTTGACACAAATCCTTACTTTCTTTTTGGCAATTTTCAAAATGTCCTAGTGTAGATTGACTGTTATGTCAAAGTAAACTCTATTTTTGACTCTTTATATATATATATATATATATGTGCGTGTGAGTGAATTTCTGACCACACTGCCAACTCAGTATTCAACTGGAGAACACTGGTAGAATAGATAGCGCCTGATTGACCTGTAACAAAAAGAAGAGATTTCGGTGGTGGTTCGTCCACCCGGGAGCACTCCGACGATCAAGTCAGTTATCTCTCAAAGATAGCAAAAGTGCTTAATTCACTGTTCAGAATATAAATTACGTACTTTAGACCCATGGGGGTGCCTCTCTTTTATAGTTAACTCAATCTTAGTCCGAATAGAAGCCTAGCTTCAATGGACTTCTGCTCAGTGCTTATCTTGGACTCTTCAATAGATAAAGATAAACTCCCTAAGAGCTTTATCCTTATCCAGGCTGAAGCCCTTCCTCATTCTAGGACTCTTGTCCCTTGTCCGCTTATCCGAATTCCGATATCTTCGGAGATAACCTCGGCCTAGCCGAGATCACCTCGGCGTTACGACCAGGACACGTGGCACCTCGGGCTGACACGTCGGCGTCACGTTGGCCGACATGTCGGCGTCACCTTGGCCACGTGTTGGTACGCAGAAAATATATCCCCACAACTGCCCCCTAAGTTTTATTACCTCGGCATCCTGAGGTGATGGAACCTATATCGTTCATGTCGGCTATCATAAATTTACCGAGGTCATAATACACCGGCTTCTCACAACCAGGTCCTGTAGTCTGTCTCATCAAGGCTTCAGAATTTTTAACCAAGTTTATTCGAGTTTATTTAGCCGAGATTTTCCTATCAACCGATGTCATTGCTTCATTAAACCAAGAACTCCAAGAGTTTTATCACACGTATGAGCTGTCACGCACAATAGATTATCCGTTTCTGCCACGCGTTTGTCCCCTACTGGACCGTACTCGATATGCACCTGTAAGTCGTCTTGCGCCTGCGTGTGTCGTCTGATCAATACGTCGTTCTAGGCTTATTGATTGTGTTTTGCCGTCATTCTCCGCATTTTGATCAAAATCAATTTCTTTCTCCGTCTCTTCACTTTTGCATCCTCTTTCTCAAGCTCTTAACTCTCTCTCTCTCTCTCCAAAATACACCATTGTTTCCAGATTTTCAAGCTCTGTAACAACTTTCATTCATCTCCTCTGGTGAAGCTTTCGCTGTCCTTTTTTGATTGTAACCGTCTCCTGACTCTAGCGTCTTCAATACCGGCTTTACTCCTCTAGTAAGCCTCTGTTCCCTCCTGGTTTCCAGTTTTTGAGAAAGCTTTACTTTTTTATTTGTTGCCATTGCTGTTCTGCTCAAGTTCTTGATTTATAAATCACGTATCCAAGCTCATTTATTTTACGATTTTGCTTTTGCCCAATTCATGTCTTAAATACACACATTGCTCACAAATTTGTTCACTTTTGCCATTGTTCTTGGCCTCACACCCTTGTGCACACTTCATCGTAGTGTTCTTGATAGTTCATCACTGTTCTTGATTCTGAAACATGTTCTTTGTTTTCTGTTTTTTGTGTCTTTTCCAAATTCGTGCCTTCAATCTTTGTTTCCATAGATCTAGGTTTGGGATTTGCTTGTAGAACCCACAAACCTCTGGAAAAATCCAAACGAGTTCCCCTTAGAATCCCCACAAATTTTGACCATAGTACATTTTTAGGTTTTTAGCCGAGGTCTCTAAAACCCTTACAAAACACCTTTTTTCTGAAATCCAACTTCTGAAATTTAAGCCGACGTTATGGGTATGTAGAAGCATAGGGTAGATACCCCGACCAAGTTAGGACACTTTAGGCGGGAGTTTGACATCCCGGCCGATGTTCATCTGAGGTTGGCTGGGGAGGATGACTTCATCATGCCCACAACTGATTCTATGCACTTCCATGTTGTAGCTTTTATCGAGTACGGACTTCGGCTCCCACTCAACATTCTTTTCCGTGAGATAATCCATTACTATAAGTTGAACCCAATGCAGCTTGCCATCAATTCCTATTGAGTCATAAATGGTATAGTAGCCTTAGCCAAACAGGAAAATGCTAGGGTTACCTTAGCCGATATCCAATACTGCTACACCATGTGTGGCCTTAAAAACAAGAAATGCTATATTTACTACCTCAAGCCGAGGTCCACAGAGTATAAAATCGTCGCCGACCTCCCAGACTCCAACAAAGAAGCCGAGGATGATTACTTTATCATCTCGAGGAACTGGGAGTTCGCTCCAGATGAGGACCTCCACCTCCACCCTCTTCCTCGAACAGTTTTTGTAGAGGGTAATGGTAAGAGCCCAGTGTTTATACTTACTTTATCTTTAAAGTCTTCAATACTTCGTTTGTTCTAATGTCTGTTTTTCTTGCAGCTCTTCCCTAACCAGAAAAAGGCTTCCGCAAGTCCTTTTTCCCCAGCAAGGGTTTGAAGAAGCTATTGGATTTGCCAGTCCACAAGCGCAGAGCCCCTTTGGTACTCAACTTTATCCCGACTTGCAAGTCGGTACTCCCCGACGTCCCAAAGAGAAAGAAAAGTCATTCTCCCCTTTCTGCCACAACTCCACCAACAGGGTCCTCATCTCGACTAGATCAAGGGTCAACCTCAGATCCACAACTGATTCCACCATCTCAATGCCGACGACGACGACGAACTATTTTTGCTGCTGAGATGGGCCGCCAGAAAGCAGTCGCTAAAGACCTCTTGGCTAACATTCCATTCACTGTAGACGCCCAACCAGCGCAGTCCCAGCCTCCACCAAAGCCAAAAAGAATAAAAAAGGCTCAGCCAAAGGCAACGGTGACTCAGATTGATACTGAGGACACCTTGCTAATTTCCAAATTGGCCGAGAGTGATAAGGCCCCATCTGCTGCCGAGAAGAGGCCTGCCGAGGCCCAACCATCCGAATCCACAAGATCAAAGAGACCGAGGTCGTCTTCTACAACAGCTTCAGGCTCCATGAAGTCTGACTCCCCCTGGGCCCCCCAAATCACACTAGAGGACAGGCCAGTTAGAGCTGGCGATAGTGCCGATGATGTTAATGTCGGCGTCGCTCTTAATACCGCTTTGCTTCTTCCTGGTGATCTTGATCGAAATGCCGAGATGAACCAATATGAAAATTTTGCTTTGGTGCTACAACACTCTATTCAGGTAAGTCCCTTCACTTGGTAATTTTTTTTCTCTATTTTTTCATACTTAGAGATTTTTACTAACTTCTGTTTTGTTCACTTTCAGGCCATCCAACATGCTCATTCCTTCTCAATGTAAGCCTTTGAGAACAGGAAGGAGCTGGTCGACAAGACGAGGGAGGTCTCTAGCTTGCAGAAAATCCTAAAAAAGACTAAGGTCAAGATGAAAACTTTATCCGACCAGGCTGCGTCTGCCGTTAAAGCTAAAGACGTGGCCAAGGAAAAGGTGGATGCCGCTGAGGCCATCAATACGGTTGTTGAGGCCCAGAAGAAAGAGGTTGAAGAGAAAATGACCGAGGCCCAGAAAGAGCTGTAGGATGCCTTGGCAACAAAAGACGCCGAGCTCAAGGTTGCCAATGAGAAGGCATACAAAGAGAGGGTAGCCGATGTCACGGCAGACTACGAAAAACAGATGAAGCAGGCATGCAACAAGGGTTTCACCCTTGGTTGGATGGCTCTCTTGAAAAAGCTTGAAGTCCCCGAGGACTCCCCCCTCAGGAACACCGACGTCCTCCCCCTGCCATTCCCCCCAACTCCAAGCTAATCCGACGACGATTCTGAGTCTGAGGAGAAAGCTTTAGTGAGGAAGTCAAAGGAAGCTGCTGGGGCCAAGTCCCCTACTCAAAATGAGCAAGTCCTAGACTTGACTTAAGATGAGGAGGGTGAGGAGGTTCCCAAGGATGTTACTCCTGAGAAGGCAACATCGGACGCGCCTATTGCTGATAAGAGCCTCGACCAAACCCTCCAAGAAATAGATGTTGAGCTCGCGGCTAAAAAGGCGGCCGATGTGTCTTCTCAGCAGTCTTCCGAACTCCAGACCCAACCACCTAAAGATGTTAAAGAGTCTTAGTTTGGCGTCTTTCTTTTTTCTGTTTCTTTGTACTTTTTCCTTTCTTTGAAACAATGTAAGCTCTTGACGTGGCCGATGTGCCTTCTTTTGAATGTAAATACAACTTCTTTTCTTTAATGCTTTATATGTTTGTCTTCCCTTTACTGCTCTTGTATGGCTTCCATACTTAGAATATTTCTGCATATCTTCAATGTACACCTTAACTGTGTAATTTTCTCGGGTTGAAATACCTTGGTTATACCCACCAACGGTTTACATCGGCAAGTATATAGGCACTTATTCTAATGTAACCTTTGGCCTTAACTTGTAAATTTTTTCACAAATTTCAACAAGTGTTAAACATAACCTCAGTTTAACTTCAACTTGTAAATTTTTCTCAAATTTCAACAAGTGTTAGCCATGATCTTGATTTAACTTCAACTTGTAAACTTAAGTTTCAACAAGTGTTAAACATAACCTCAGTTTAACTTCAACTTGTAAATTTAAATTTCAACAAGTGTTAAACATAACCTCGGTTTAACTTCAACTTGTAAATTTTTCACAAATTTCAACAAGTGTTAAACATGATCTCGGTTTAACTTCAACTTGTAAATTTTGTACAAATTTCAACAAGTGTTAAACCAACCTCAGCTTGTAAATTTTTCTCAAGCATCATTTTACAGCCCTCTGCCCCCTAATGTGAACTTAAGTTCCACTTGGGTTCTCATTATGTATGTATTTCAGAAACCTCGTCAAGTATCGTATCAATCACAAGTGTATACAAGAAAAATCAAGCTAAAATTGTATTTATTACTTCGGCTAATAAAAAAGTACAAGAAAATATAATGATAAAAAAATTTCAGATTACAAGTATTCTAAGGCTTTGGCAACTCTTTGCCTTCATTATCTTTAAGCCGATATGCCCCGTTGCCCAATATCGAGATGATTCTATAGGGTCCCTCCCAATTCGGGCCAAGCTTGCCCTCTTTGGGATCCTTCTTGTTGCCTACGATTTTTCTCAAGACGAGGTCACCGACTTGAAACTCCCTTGGGTTGACCTTCTTGTTATAAGCCTTGGCAAGCTGCTGCTGGTATGCCGCCAGCCGAATTGCAGCTCTATCACTTCTTTCTTCTAGCAGATTCAGGTCTTGGGCTAATAATACATCACTAGTCCCATTCTCTACTCCCTAGGTTCTGATTCCTGGGATTCCGACTTCTAGAGGAATGATTGCTTTTGTGCCATAAACCATGGCAAAGGGGGATTCCCCAGTTGATCTTCTCGGCATAGTCCGATATGACCAGAGTACACTTAGCAGTTTATCCACCCATTTTCCCTTTGCTGCTTGCAGCCTCTTCTTAATCCCATCCAAGATGACTTTGTTGGATGCTTCTACTTGTTCACTGCTTTGAGGGAAACTTAGGGTTGAAAAATAATTCTTGATTTTAAATTTTGTACAAAAGCTCTTAATTAGCTTAATGTCAAATTGTGTTCCGTTGTCCGCAACTATTGTTCTTGGGATCCCAAATCTGGTGACGATGTTCTTCCGTATAAAACTCTTCACATCCACGTCTCGAATCTTGGCAAGGTGTTCAGCTTCTATCCACTTGGTGAAGTAATATGTTGCTACCAGCAAGTACTTTCTATGCCCAGTTGCTTGGGGCAGTTTTCCAACAAGATCCATGCCCCATTGGGTGAACGGCCAAGGACTAGATGCTGGGTTTAGGTCTACTGCTGGCTGGTGTATCAGATGTGCAAATCTTTGGCACTTCTCACACTTTTTGACATAGGCTTCTGCATCTTTCTGCATGTAGGGCCACCAATATCCCTGAGTAATGGCCCTATGAGCAAGTGATCTGCCCCCAGTGTGGCTTCCACATACTCCTTCATGTATTTCGTATAAAAAATCTTCAGCTTGTAAAAGATGTACACACCTCAAAAGGGGTCCAGTGAAGGATCTTCTGTAGAGATGTCCCTCTATTGTTAGACTGAATCTTGCCGACTTCAATCTGATCTTGTGTGCCTCTTTGTGATCATCTGACAATTTTTCTTCTTTCAGGAATGCTATTATTGCATCCACCCAACTTGATCCCATGTCCACACACATTGCTTCACGCTCTGTGGTCAATGGTTCGATGCGCGGGCCCGACAAGTAGTCGACCATTATTGTCGTTGCCTTTCCAGGTTGGATTGCACTAGCTAGGTTGGCCAGGGCATCGGCGTGACGGTTATCATCTCGGTTAACCTGATGTAGTCGGTAATTCTGTAACAAGGCCACCAACCCACCTACTTCCTTTGCGTATGCCGACATACGTTCATCCCGGGTTGTGAACTTGCCTATTGTCTGGTTGACTATAAGCTGAGAATCACAGAAGACTATTACCTCATATACTTCTACTGCTGCTGTCAATTTCAACCCTGCAATCAGTGCTTTATACTCTGCTTCATTGTTTGAGACCTTGAACCCCAATGGATTGTTCTAGTATTTGTCCATCTGGAGATACCAGTACTACTCCTGCCCCCGCTTCTTGTCGGTTTGAACTCCCATCAACAAACAGTTGAAAGGAGTCGTCGATGTAAATGCTGCAGGGCCTGAGTTTTTCTTCTTTCCTTTGTTCTATTGCCTTCGGCTGGGCTCTTTTTTGCTCTCTTGGACATTGTTCACCTCAGCTCAATGGAGCCCGATGTACGATGGCTCCTAGAGTGAATTTGGCCACAAAGTCGGCCAAGACTTGACCTTTGATTGCTGTTCTGGGTCTGTATTCTAGGTCATACTGTCCCAAGGCTACTGCCCATCTGGCTATTCTGTCTGTTAGATCTCCCTGCTGTAATAGGGACTTCAAAGGATGCTCAGTTAGCACCACAATTTTGTGAGTTTGAAAGTAATGGTCCAGTTTCTTTGAAGCCATTACTAAAGCCAGTGCTAACTTTTCCAAGGGTAAATACCTGGTTTCTGCATCAGCTAGGGTTTTGCTTACATAATAAACAACCATTTGTTCCCCTTCTTCTTCTCGGATTACCACTGCACTTACTACATGTTCTGAGACTACCAAGTACATGAACAGCTCCTCTCCAGGTTCTAGATTTGAGAGAACTGGAGCCATGGTCAAATACTTTTTCAAGTCGGCCAAGGCGACTTCGCACTCTTCTGTCCACAAGAAGTCAGTGGCCTTCTTTACTAAGCTGAAGAAGGGTTTGCATTTGTTAGAACTTCGGCTTATGAACCTATTCAGGGCTGTAGCCTTTCTAGTCAATATCTGTACTTGCTTTGCCGAGGTTGGGCTTTTCAGTTCTAGGATGGCCTTGATCTGATCTGGGCTGGCCTCAATGCCCCTTCTGGTCACCAAGTATCCCAAGAACTTATCAGATCCAACTCCAAATGCGCACTTCGATGCATTGAGTCAGAGCCGGTATGATTTTAGGATGTCAAAGACTACCTTTAAGTCTTCCAGATGGTCCTTGGGTTCCCTGGTCTTCATGACCATGTCGTCGATGTATACCTCCATTGTTCGGCTAATCAGGTGTCTGAACATCATGGTTACCAATCTCTAGTAAGTTGCTCATACTTTTTTCAACCCAAAGGGCATTACTCTATAGTAATACAAACCCTTTGAGGTGATAAACGCAGTCTTCTCCTCGTCTGGGGGGTACACCCCCTGTAGGCATCTAGGAAACTTATCCTTCCATGCCCTGAAGTGAAGTCCACCAGTTGGTCAATCTTGGGTAAAGGAAAGCTGTCTTTGGGACAGGCCTTGTTTAGGCTGGTAAAGTCCACGCTGACCCTCAATTTACCATTCTTTTTCTTTACCACCACTGTATTTGATAGCCATGTCGGGTAATTTACCTATCGAATGGCTCTGGCCTCCAGAAGTCTGTCTACTTCCTCTTCCACTGCCTCAACATGTATCAACGTCGGTCTTCTTGCCCGTTGGATTACAGGTTTGGCCGATCTATCTACGTTCAGTTTATGGCAAGTGACCTCGGGGTCAATGCCTGGCATTTCATAGGGTGTCCAGGCAAACACTTCAATGTTTTCTCTCAAGAAAGCCTCCAGTTCTTTTTCCTCTTCTTCGGCAAAGCCCGAGTCGAGAAGGAAGAAGCGTTCTTCGTCTCCTTGTTGGACGAAGATTTTCTTCAGTGCTTCTTCACTGTTCTCAGCTGGCTCCTTATCGACGTCCTCTAGGACCTCCACGTCCTCGTCTTCGATCTTTGCCCTCTCTGGTTCTCGTATGCTGCAGGTGGATTTTATTGCTACCATGGAGCAGTTCTTTGCCTGCAGTTGATCTCCTCTGACCTCTTCTATCCCATGCTCTGTTGGGAACCGCAATAGTTGATGCAATGTCGAGGGAACAGGCCCCATTGCATGCAACCATGGTCTTCCCAGGATAACATTGTAAGGGGAGGGTGTGTCGATTATGGTGAACTCTGTCTTTATCTTCTTGGTGCCAGCCTACACCTCCAAGGTTGTTACTCCTAGTGGCCACGTTGGCGTTCCATTGAACCCGACCATTAGGCCATTGGATTGCTCCATATCGTCTGGGTGAAGGCCAAGCTCCTTGTAACACCTGACATACATGATGTCACAAGAGCTGCCTTGGTCGATTAAGATGCGTTTCACTTGGCACTCCCCAACCTGGAGGGATACTACCAAGGCATCGTTGTGCGGATGTTGGACCATTTTCAGGTCGGCTTCAGTAAAGGACACTACTGGTCCCAGGCATTCCTCAGTTCGAGGTCTCTTCTGCTGGACCTAGTACACATGCTGCAAGTGCTTTACCTTCCAGGTTTCTCCCCGTATTTCGTTTTCGTTGACCTTCGAGTGAATTACATTAATTACCCAAGGTCCGTCTTCTTGCGATTACTGTGCTGGGGGAGATGGAGTTGCTGGTGCCTGAGACAGTCTTGCCTATTCTTCCCTTGTCCTGGCCTCATCCACAAGGTCCCTCAAATAGCCTTGCCTTACCAGGTCTTCCAAGTGTGCCTTCAAGGCTCTGCAACGTTGAGTCAGATGCCCATCTTCATTGTGGTAAACACAATACTTACCAAGGCTTCTTCCCATAAACTCTCTTAGTACTCTTGCTGGTGCTCTGAAATAGGGTTGGGTTCAGATTCTATCGAGGACTTTGTGAATTGGGATTCGGAATACAGTTGTGACTGCCTGTGCAGCCCTCAGTCCTATTTCTTGCTTATTAGATCCGTTGTTACCTTGGCCTCGCTTCGGCGAGCCTTTCCTTTCTCTTGTTTTGTCGCCTTGGTCCCTGGCGTGTCCTCTTTGGCCCTAGCATATTTCTCAATTCTAGCCATGATCTCCTCCATGTTTTTTGGCAATGTCTTTGCCAGTGATTTTCGGAGTAGGCAACTATCTTTCAGGTCGTTTTTAAATGGTACGATGGCCACTTCTTGATTGCATTTTGGTATTCGGTTAAATACCTCGTAATACCTCTTGGCGTAGGTCCTCAGGCTTTCGTCCTCGCCAATCTTTAGAGCCATCAGGACTTCCACCCTTAAGGGTTGTAGTTTGTTTGTCACGAACCTGGCCACGAACATCTTGGCCAGGCCTTCCCAGGTCTTCACACTTCTTTTCGGCAATTTGTGAAACCAATCCGATGCAATCTCCCCGAACGATGAGGGGAACACTTTGCAGAGCAACGGCTCGTTCCCAGTGTATAATGCCATCGAGTTCAGGTATAATCCGACGTGAAAGTTGGGGTCTGACTTACCATCGTATATCTGGAACCTTGGCATACTGAATCTTTTTGGAGCCTCAAATTTGTCCAACTCCACCGAGAATGGTGTTCTCGGCTTAACAGGGGAAGTTACCTTAGCATTTTGTTGCTTCTTTTTGAGGTAATCTCTCAAGTCCTCTTTGGTCCGTCCAAGAGCTCGGCTATCTCCTGACTTCAGTCTTTTCGGTGCACTACTCTCAGCTTCGTTGTGAGCCCTTTTCGACCTTTCTCCATTAGTTGTGTCGAAGCACAGCTCCTGCCTTTGAACATGCTGATGTTCTCTGGGGTCTGCTTCCTTAGTGCGATGTGTCCTTCGAGATTCTTCCCTTTTCAACTCTCCGCACCCGACCTCCCTTAAAGGTCGGTGAGAGTGTTTTTCGCTCCTAGTATGCTGGGGGGCTATGGAGATGGTTTTCTGCCATCCCTTCTGGGCATTGGCCGCTGGAATCGGTGTGTCCTGCAGCGGGAACGGTGGCTACATGACGTTGTTTTGCATCATGAAATTGACGACCGATTGTAGGTCTGCCAATTTGTTCGCCATCTTTTTTACCTCTTCGTCCCTTCACAGGCATCTATCTTTTTATACTTGGAGGTCGTCTCCGTTGTAATACCCGCTTCGATCTGATTTTTTCGGTACGTCGCCCTCCTGGCCGACATTTTTCCTGCCGTGATTCTGGTCCTGAGTCTTCTCGTTGCAACCATCTTCCTCCATGTTAGGGTCAACGTGTTTACCGTTTCCAGTAGGGATTTCGTCCCCAACCTTATCCTTCTGTTCATCGCTGGCCATCTATTCTCCTTTCTTTCCCATAGACGGCGCCAAATTGTGTGAGTGAATTTCTAACCACACTGCCAACTCAGTATTCAGCTGGAGAGCACTAGCAGAATAGATGGTGCCTGATTGACCTGCAACAGAAAGAAGAGATTCCGGCGGTGGTTCGTCTACCTGGGGGCACTCCGACGATCAAGTCAGTTATCTCTCAAAGATAGCAAAAGTGCTTAATTCACTGTTCAGAATATAAATTCCGTACCTTAGACCCATGGGGGTGCCTCTCTTTTATAGTTTAACTCAATCTTAGTCCGAATAGAAGCCTAGGTTCAATGGACTTTTGCTCAGTGTTTATCTTGGACTCTCTAATAGATAAAGATAAACTCCCTAAGAGATTTATCCTTATCCAGGCTGAAGTCATTCCTCATTCTAGGACTCTTGTCCCTTATCCGCTTATCCCGAATTCTGATATCTTCGAAGATAACCTCGGCCTAGCCGAGATCACCTCGGCGTTACGACCAGGACACGTGACACGTCGGCTAACACGTTGGCGTCACCTTGACCACGTGTTGATACTCAGAAAATATATCCCCAGAATATATATATATAATATAAATATGTATAATATTTATGATGTGTTCAAAAGGGCTTTAATGTTTGTGAATCACTTGATGTTGGTGGTGTTTTGGATCTATAAAAAGATAACAATGTTTGATATTATTTTTGACACACTGCTCTTAACATACAAATGAAAAAAAATGATGATTTAATTGGTACACAAAATTGGTTACGTTCTCCATCACAAATCAATTTTAGAGATCAATTGGATGAATTGGAAGAGATTGAATCAGGTACTTTCCTTCATTAATAAATATTTATTATTGTTTTTCTTTTATATTTTATGAGAGTTATTTGTTAAATATTTGAATTTCTTATGTTTTGCTTCTTTCAATTTATTTATTTATTATTTATTATTATTATTATTTTTTTTTTTTTTAGTACTTATGGAAGGATCAAGTAGCAAGGATGTCAACATCATTGATTGATGTGAGAAAGCAATGGTAACAAGTTGAATATAGCAATGGCAACGGGGCGGGGCGGGGCGGGGCGGGGCCGGGCCGGGGATCACACTCCCCGTCCCCGATCCCCGATGGTCAAATTTCCCCCGGCCCCGGCCCCGATCCCCGATCCCCGACGGGGAAGCTATCACCGCCCCCACCCCCGTCCCCTAACGGGGATCGGGTTTCCCCGACCCTGAACATTCCCCGGCCAAAAATAAAAAATAAAAAAAACTTTCAGAAAATACATCAACATCATCATCATCTGAAACAAATGTAGTAAAATTAAGAAAAATTGTGTATAATTAACCAGTGCAAAAATTTGTGTAAATCAGTGCAAAACTTGTGTATAATGAGAAAAATGTAAATCATCCGAAATTTGTGTATAATGATCTGAAATTTTTGTGTAAATCATCTGAAACAAATGAGACAGATCTGAAACAGAAATTTGTGTATAATGAGACAGATCTGAGACAGATCTAAACCAGATCTGAAAAAAAAATAAATAAATAAATAAATCTGATGGGCGGTGCGAGACGCGGTGGTGGTGAGAGAGGGAGTAGATGACGACAGATCTCAGATCTGGTTTGGTGACTGACGAACGACGAAGGAGATCGGTGACTGACGAACGTGAGAGTGAAGCGGCGGTGCGAGCTATACGGCGACTCCGGCGTCTTGGACAGTGGCGGTGGCGCCGCTAAGGAGGAGGACTCATGGAGTGACTGTGACTGAGTAGAGAGTGAGTGTGTGTGAGAGCAGAGCAACACACGGTTTGGTTTATTAGACAGTGGCGGTGGCATCTGGTTTGGTATATAATAAATATAATATATGGACCGGTTTGGTTTATTATTATTATTATTATTATTATTATATATATATAAATATATATAAAGGGTATAAAAGTAACTTCATTTCGGGGAAATTCGGGGACGGGGACGGGAACAGGGACGGGGGCGGGGACGGGGATCGGGCCGGGCCGGGGATTAAACACTGATCACCGTCCCCGGCCCGTGACAGATCGGGGATTGATTTTCAAATACCGTCTTCTCCCCGTCGGGGGTATTTTTCGGGGAAAAACCGCTCAAATCGGGATCGGGATCGGGATCGGGGATCCCCGTCGGGCCGGTTTCAAATTGCCATCCCTAGTTGAATATTTGATCTAATTTTTTTTTTATGAGAGTTTGACCAATAAATCCCATATTTTGGACTTGTAATTCATATAGTACCATTTTTTTTTTGTGATCGATTTAGTCATTTTGGATGTGTAATTACTCATTTGCTCGTCACATTAGAGTGTCACATTTGGAAAAAGTACAGTAAAGAGTTTTTTAGTGTCACATCATATCCACCACGTTAGAGTCACATTTGGGAAAAAAATACACTAAAGAGTTTTAAATTTTTTTAGTATCGCATCATATCAGCCACGGAGTGTCACATGTTACGTTTGGAAAAAATACACTAAAAGTTTTTTTTTTTTTTTTAGAGTGTTACATCATACCCGCCATGTTGTCACGTTTGCGAAAAGTATATTAAAAGAGTTATTATTTTTTTTGAAGTGTCACATCATACCCGCTATATTGTCACATTTGAGAAAAGTACACTAAGGAGATATTTTTTTTAGAATAAAAGTTTTAGAGTGTCATATTATACCTGCTACGTTATCACATTCAGGAAAAGTACACTGCGGAATTTTTAATTTTTTGGGAGTGTCACATTAATACATGTCACATTGAAGTATCACATCATACATGTCACATTAATAAAGAGTATAGCTATCTACCAAAATACTATCAAAATCAAAAATAGGATCACACAGAAAGAAGCTCTGTATTAATAGGACTTAACAAATCAATAAAAAAGATTTGGAACTAATTGGAGTACTTGTTTGTGAGATGAGATTTATTGATAAATATCTTTATATATATATATATATATGTTTATGTTAAATTCAATTCTTATGATAATATTTTTATTATTTTTGCAGAATTTCTTTTGTTTTATCGGTTGGAAAATATATCAAATTTCTATAATTTTAGTTTTTGAGTTTTGAGATTAAGTATTAATAATCAGAAAGGTAAGAAATTGCATAATTCATTTAGATTTTTTTATGTTAAATTTAATTATGATGATAATAATTTTATTTATTTATTTTGGCAGGACGTCTTTTGATTGGTTGGTTGAAAAATGTATACTCTATCTACATTTTATTTTCATTTTTTAAATATTAATAGTTTGTAATATTTGGTTAAAGATATATGGTTCTTATTTAGTTTTGAACAAACAAAAAATACTTGCTTGATAAATGGTTCCTATTTGTTTTGAACAAAAAAATAGTTGCTAGATATATTTTGATATATTTTGGTATGTTTGGTTTGTTGGATATGTTTGATGCTTGTCAGATGCATGTTTATTTTTAAATTTTTTTAGCTCTTACTGTACAAGAATATTTCAAAGCCCAATTCAAAATTTTATTTTTTTTGGTAAATAAAACCCAATTTAATTTGATAAAGCAGGCATATGCAAAAATTATGCTTAGATGTTGTTGGCCTTTAGTTTCCAAGGCCTAAATTCATTTTTTGTAATAGATAAAAGTAGGCCTAAAATGTGAGGCCCAAAATCGTAGCACCACACCACATCGAAACCGCATTAAATGGTTTGGTTCGATTTACAAGTATATTGCGGTCTGTTCGGTTTCAAAAAATAGAAAATTGATTACTTCGATTCCGCTCAAAATCTATGAAAAAACCGACCTAACTGAACGGATTTCACCCCTAATTATACAAACTAAGTTTGGATGGTTTAAATTGACGATATGAGATTATGTCTAACAAGCAGCATGTTGGAGATCTCAAGTTTGTATCTCCAAACCTAGTTCAAAAAACTTCATTAGGCCATCGCTTACCGTCTATGCCCAAATAAAAATGGATGTTTTCATAAGGAAGTCATCAAAGGCTTTCCACAAATTGAAATTTGGCTATAGAAGGATCAAATTGTATTTGAATAACAGACGGATAAAAAAAAGTAATAAGAGAGGCACACAAAACCAATCAATCATGTCGGTCGTATTCTTGAATTTGGAATGAAAAGAGGAGTATTGCTTAAAACTACTTAGATCGGAATACCATTCAAAGAAATGTTCTAACTAACATTGAGTATACTTGTACATTAAAGTGATTTGTTGACAATAGTAAAAAGAAGGGCACCTAATTCTAATACAATAGGGGTTTATCAGCGTAAGTCAGCTGAACACATTGATGAGTGAGTAGATGGGTTAGGTGCACCTCTCACAAAGGAGCCAATTCTTAATTTCAACACAATTCACATCCATCTCTTTCAATAGGTTTCCACAGCCTGAGTTTATGGTGTTTGCTTCATCTATAACTTTATTTAGTCCTTATGAGACAAAGTTTGAGGTCTCTGAATTTAATTTTCTAACGTTATGTTTGGTTGTAGAATTTGGGGAGGTATTTGGAAAGGAAAAGGGAAAATGAGTGTGAAACTAGGTGAAATATACGTATGTTTTATTCACATTTCACTTACCTTTTTTATTTTCCTTTTCAAATCCCTCCTCAAATCCCTTAACCAAACACAACATAACTGGTCTATAATTTTTAGCACAAATTCTTTGCACACGAGAATATTTCTATTAATTTAATGCTTAAAGAGGAGTTCTCAGCTAAAGTTCAGAAAATCTTGACTTCCTCAATTTTTTTTTTTATATGGCAAATAACCAAAATGAATGAATTGGAAAATGTTGAATTTTTTTTTTGTACACAGCCCCATTTAAAAAAAGAGAGGCCCTTTTTGGGTAATTGGTCATGAACATTGGTAAGTTGGCAAGTGCAAGAGGCCATGAAAATTGGTAGTGCATAACCTGATGAGAGGTTATTGTTGCAGAATACAAGGTAGGAGGAAATAAATGAGCTTCACAAGAAGTAAATATGATATTGGATTTTAAAACAAATAAAATAAACAAAAATAAACAAAAAAAAAGAGGAAAAGAAAAGAAAAAAAAGTCACTTCTTTCAGATGAGGAATTAAAATTGTGGGAAAAGAATAAATCAAACAAAATCAAATAAAGTTTTATGTCTCACCATTTTGTTTCTCAAAGATTATGGTCATGTTTGGTTTGATTTTTAGAAATTTATTTTAGAATTTTTTTAAAAAAAATTAAGAGTTAATTTGGTGAGGGAAATATTTTTTTTTTTATTTACAATTTTATCTTTTAACAGGTCAGAAAGAATTTTTACAAATTTGAAAATATCTTTTTAATATTTATTTTATCATATATATATATATATATATTTTTTTTACAACATCCATGTCAATTTAAGTATTTTACTCCCATTTATATTTTCATTTATGCTGATCATATTATCTTCCTAAAATTGAATATAATTTTTTTTTTTAAATTGATTCTAAATTGACATATTGTATGACATATAATTAACGGAGATTTATTAAAAAATCATTTTTCAAATGTTTGTATTCTAATTAATCCATAAGATATTCTTGTATTCCAATAAGTCCCAATTTGAACATTTGATCTACGAAATTCCAATTCTCATATTTAAAGTATTTTATAGATATTTTTACCCTTATATATATTTTTTGAATGGTTAGCAGTTTCATAATGTGAACATTTATATTTTATAATGTGAATATTCACATTGACGTGTGAATGTTCACATTCACATTGACGGTGTAAACATTTACATTAACAGTGTAAATATTCACATCGACAGTGTGAACATTCACATCACGGAACATTCACACTGTAAATATGAATATTATTAGGAGTATTTTGATAACTATGTCACTCATAAAACTTATTAGAATATAAAAAAAAATAATATGAACTAAATGAAATATAAGTAGGTGAAAAAAAATTTGTGAAAAAATGCTTCTATAATTAATATCCAAATATAACAAATCACTTCAAAATATTTAATATCAAATCCGACACCACTCCAGAAAAAAAATGGCTCCTTCAAAAGGTAAGGGAACAACACCACATGTTATAATCCTTTCCTGTTTGTAAAGGGCATTGATGTAAATTCATTCCCAATACCTTCTTTCTCACCTGGCAATCTTGGGAGCTTCTATTTGCACACATCTATTCCACTTTTTACACATCCTTCTCAGTTCACACACCTTAAAAAAAAAAAAAATTACTCATTACACACTTTTATTCCAATTATATCCTCATATACACAACTTTTCAACACTCCCAATCCATACACCAGCGACCACCTTGCCGACAACCACCTTACCGGCGGCGACGCAACACCACCGTTCCCTTTCACTTCCAGTTGCCATCCCCACCCTTTCCTCTACCCATTGGTGACACTACCGCGACCCTCACCTCATCCCCTCGATCTCTCTCTCTCTCGAAAATGGGGTTTCAGAGGTTGATAGTCGAACCAATATGTTTTGTTCGGATGTTAATGGTTGAACCAAATTCATTGGCTCGATGGTTGATTTCCAAATGGAAGCGATTCTTTCGATACTGGTAGTCCGAATGGTGAGAAAATGAGTCTTCTTTCAAATTTAGGTTCTCCTCTCTCTCTGTGGGTGTGCAGAATTGAGGGTCGTGAAGGGGTGGGAGCTGTTGCGGCGGTGGTGTTGTGTTTCGAAGTGAGGGGTTACGGGGGAAGTAGAGAGTGTGAGTGAGCGACGAATGATGGGGTGGGGTGGGGCTTCGATTCAAGAAGAGGAAGGCGACGGATGGAGGGACTATGTTGAGGAAGGAGATGACAGGAGGGGGGGACTATGTTGGGTATTAGGGTTAGGGTTTTGGTTGAAAAAGAAAGGGATATTTTCATAATTTTATTTTAGGATGGAAATGTAATAAAAAAAAATATCATTAAGTGTGTGAGGAGAGAGAAAGTGGTGTGTGTAAATAGAAACTCCTAGCAATCTTTTGCATCTTTCTGTTATTGTTTTGTAGAACATTAGTAATACAAAATATTTTACTAAAATTTTAACATGCCACTCCCATTACACATATGTATAACTTACATTAATGTGATTAATTGGTAGAAATTTTAATAAAATATTTAAAATATTTTTTTTTAAGATTGAAAATATTTGAGATGTTTTAACATTTTTATTTTTTATTTGTCACCTTCTTATGTCAGCAATCACGTTGCCTTTGTCGTGAAATAATGAAAAGAAAATGTTATGAATCTTAAATAATCTATTAAATTTTTTATTAAATTTCTTACATTAGTGTGGAACCTATACAAATTTATATATGTGTGAGTCCCATATCTATATAAAAAGTTGGGAAAATTAGTCTAAAGTCCCTCTCCTATTTTTAGTAATGGAAGACATCCACAATATTATTTTTTGATGTCTAAGGTCCCTCTCATCTATTATAGAGAAATTCAGCCCAGTTGATTGTCCACATAGAACCCCTCTATCGCGTCCAGAACCATCACCGTCGCGTTCGGAGCTCTCCGCAAGGCATCCGACAACTCAACCCTAATCAAATTCCGCACTTTGGGCCGCTCGATCATGTACTTCCTCAGTCCCAACCGTCCATGTTCTCACAGAACGATTTCAACTCCGGTGATGGATGTGGCTGCCGTAGTCAAAGCTTCCGCCGACGCAGCTTCCACTGACAAGTCGATGAACGCAGCGTCACGCAATGCCTGGGCTGAAGTCGGGAAAAATTTGTAGAAGCAAACTTACAGTCATTGGTTCTTCTATATCAAGCATTCCAGCATTATTGACCAACATTTCACCATATTCTCCAATGCACCAAACTGCCACTCATACAAGATTTTCCTGATGAAAACATCAAAAATCATTTTTTACTAATTACTTAAGATGATAGAACTTCCATACCAAATCTTATCCTAAAAAAGAAAAAAAAAAGCGAAGTACTTGTTCACCTGATGTTTGGACTGCTCTGTACAGAAACCGTACTGTATATCCATGGAGGTTCAAAGCATTGTTTATCACAATAATAAGGGCATGCTAAACTTCATCTTTTACAAAATTTCCTGCCTACTAATAATAGCGTCAGGATCAAAATTTCACCAAATGTGCCATTACCTACATCAAAGAAAGCTAAAAGAAAGATTTAAAAGACAAAATAAAACACAGACAAAGAATCCAGAGAAATTTAGAATTTCTTTGGAGAGAAATTCCGAAGTGCAGAGAAAATTGTTCAAAACACAGAGAATCTAGAGAAATTCAAAATTTCTCTGGAGAGAAATTCCGAAGTCCAGAGAAATTTGGTTAAAACATAGACAGAGAATCCAGAGAAATTCAGAATATCTCTGGAGAGAAATTCCGAAGTTAAATTTCTCTGGAGAGAAATTCTCTGGTTGAATTTTCTTTGGTCGAATTTTCTCTAGATTGATGTTGAGGGATTTTAAACATTATAAAAATATTGAGTGTCCTTTATGCTATAAGATCATAATACCAAGGACCTTAAAAAAGAAACCCCTAAAAAGTTTAATAAAATATTTAATAAATTATTTGAAATTCCTAATATTACACAGGCATACATATAAGGGAAATAGCCGAAACAGTAATTGAAAATTAAAGAACATATGGCAATTAGGAACCAATTTACTAGATGTAGGTGTTTTCTTTCCTAGAGTGTGTTTGATTTTAATTTTTTGAAAATTAAAATTAAAATTTTTTATTTTTAGTGAATATTTTTAAAATTTTAAGTAATTTTTTTAATGTTTTACATATATCGTATTTAAATGTATTTAAAAAGTAAATATTTGTAAAAAAATATTTTAAAAAATTAATAACTATATAAGAATACAAAAAAGTATTAGCCTGCGTTTGGTTGTATTTTGTAAATGTGATTTGAGAGTATGAGTTGTATTTTGAGTTTATGTGTTGTAGAATTATGATTTGAGTGTAGAAAATTTGTTTGGTAAAGAGTTTTGAAAATAGTTTTGGAAAAGAGATTTGATTTGAGTGGGGAATTGTTGATGTGATATTTGATATGTGATACAAAAATTTACAACTCATAACTAAATATACAACTCAAAATTATTTTAAAGCACATTAAAAATTAAAAAAATTTCATAAAATATTTTTTCCAATTATATAAATCAATTGCAAAAAAAAAAAAAAAAAAAAAAAAAAAATTTGTACAGCGGAGGACATCCGGGTGGATGTCCCTAAGGCCCCGTTTGTTTCCAGAGATGGAATGGAGGAGATTGATAGTGAGGGGATTGTTAGTGAGGGTCGTTTGTTTTCAAAGATAGAATGGAGAGGATTGATAGTGAGGGGATTAATAATGAGGGGATTGTTAGTGAGGGGATTGATAGTGAAGGGATTAGTAGTGAGGAGATTGATAGTGAGGGGATTAGTAGTGATGAATTGTTAAATTATTTT
This sequence comes from Camellia sinensis, assembly GCF_055761805.1. Classification (NCBI taxonomy): domain Eukaryota; kingdom Viridiplantae; phylum Streptophyta; class Magnoliopsida; order Ericales; family Theaceae; genus Camellia; species Camellia sinensis. Next base: position 43,984,648 of record NC_138969.1, on the reverse strand, counting down.
TATATAAAATAATAAAACAAATAAAAAAATATAAAAAATTAAAAATTATATTTTTAAAAAAATTTCCAATATATAAAAAATAAAAAAAATAAAAAAATTTCTAATCCCCTCACTATTTTTCTAATACCATCTCTACCTCCTCACTATGAATCCCCTCCCCAAGGGTATTAGTAATACCAAGGTATTAGTAGTACCCTCCCTATCTCTCAAAACAAACAAGGTATTAGTAATACCAAGGTATTAGTTAGTCCCAAGGTATTAATAGTCCCAAGGCTATCTCTCAAAACAAACACCCCATATACTAATCCCAAGGTACTAGTAATCCTAATCCCCTTGCTATAACCCAAAACAAACGGGACCTAAGGACGTCCGGGCGGATGACCCGGAAGACATCCGGGCGGTCTTCCCTTGGGCAAAATTTTCACAAAAGCAGCGGCTGATGCACAAAGCTCTCTGCAGAGCTCGTGAAAATTGATTCCAAAACAACCAAATATCATACTCAAACGCACGTGTAGAAACACGTTTACAAATCACAACCAAGCAGAGCCTTAAATTCTTATATTTTTTTAATATTTAATGAATTTTTTAAATTTTTTTCGTAAATATTATATTTTTTAAATATATTTAAAAATCACTCAAAATATTAAAAAAAATTCGATACAAATAAAAAAATACGAAAAGTAAAAAATTTTAATCTTTTAAAAAGTAAATTTTAAAGATTTAAACCAAACAAGTTAGATATTGAAAGTGCAGCATTAACTTGGTTGAGCCTCACAAGTACAAGAACACTCCCTCTTTCACGGGTCATCTTAAAAAAATTAATTAATTAATTTAATTCCTAAGCTTCAACTGCCACCGCTCACTCACTCGCTCTCTCTCTCTCTCTCTCGAAAAAGCTAGAGATAGAAGAAGACATGGCAGAGTAGGCTTTTAGAGAGAGAGAGAGAGAAGCAAGGCATTTCGAAGCTACGATGCTCAGACACCTCTTACTGTTCTTCACCTTCTTCTCAGCTCTCCTTCGTCCTTCGCATCCTCGACATGGTTAGATATTACCTTTCTCTCTCTGATGTTTGTCTTCAATTTGTAATGCAGAGTATAGGCTTGTTTTGGGGCTTTTGAACTAATATTATCAATTGCACTTTGATTGATTAGTGTAGTTGATGAGTTTACTAAAGTTATTTCAAAGATTGAACTGTTTATGCTCATGAATCGACGCTTTACATGATTAATCTATTCGTTTTCTGTTGATTGGGTTTAGTTTGGACTTTGGAGGAGTAGGTTTTTGTGTGTGTGTGTGTGTGTGCGCGTGTTAATTTGCTTTTGAATTTCAGTAACAGTGGCCATAAGGGTTTGAAATTTTGGTGGGGAAGAGCATAATTTGGAAAATTTTGAATTACTGTTGTAAATTGGTAATGAAATGACAGAAATTATGAGTTGCATTGGCTTATTGAGGAGTAAATGCAGTAAAGAAATGATTATGAAGTTTTTATCTTTACTGATTTCTTTCTTTAGGAGCCGATAAAGCCACACACGCACGCTCACACGCCTGCTTGTGCACTGTATGCACACAAAAAGAAAATCGATCGGATGAGTTGTGCCTTAAACAGCCATTATTCCATTATTGCTGATTTAATACATGTTTTATGCTCTTCTGATATCCTAAAGCCTTATCCTGTGTCCCATCAGCGAGCTCGTACAGAATCTGCATTGAGCTTTATTCTTTGCTGAATTTAGAAATGACTTCGCTGAGAGAGAGATTTATCATATCATGAATAAGAGAGATTTTCCTAATAATGGATGAAGTAGGAATTTTTATGGTCATCTAATTAGAGACACCGAAATGCATCCTGAGATTTCAATTCTCAATTAGGTCGAGCGTTTTAGGATATGAATCTGTTTAACTGGTACTTTGCACAAAAAGTAAAATAAAATGTTTGACTGGTACTACATTTCTTTTGTTTTCTGAAGCATCTATCTATATATGAGGATTGGAGGGATTTCCTTATTATTGGGCTGTTCTTCTTTAGTGTTCTATTCTGAAGTCTGTTTTGTTCACTGTAGCACCCTATGCTATGCGAATAAGTTGTGGAGCTCGGAACAATGTTCATACTCCACCAACCAATACATTTTGGTACAAGGATTTTGCATATACAGGAGGGGTACCTGCTAATGGTACACGCCCGAGTAATATCTCTCCTCGGCTTTATACACTACGCTACTTCCCTCTATCGGAGGGTCCGGAAAATTGCTATAATATTAACAGAGTACCCAAAGGCCACTATGCAGTGAGAATCTTTTTTGGAGTAGTCACAGAACGGAATTTCGACAACAATGAACCTTTGTTTGACGTTTCTGTCGAAGGAACCCAGATTTACTCTCTGAGGTCAGGTTGGAGCAACAATATTGATGAGCAAGCATTTGTTGAAGCCCTTGTATTTCTTACAGATGGCTCTGTCTCTCTTTGCTTCCATGGCACTGGACATGGAGATCCAGCTATACTTTCAATTGAAATTCTTCAAGTTGATGATAGAGCTTACTATTTTGGTCCACAGTGGGGTCAAGGGACAATCCTAAGAACAGATAAACGACTGAGTTGTGGTGCTGAGGATCCAAAATTTGATGTCGACTATAGTGGGGACCACTGGGGTGGGGACAGATTTTGGAATCCCATTATAACTTTTGGTCAAAGTTCAGATCGTGCTATACGTACCACAAACGGCATCAAGCAGGCCTCAAATCCGCCAAACTTTTATCCAGAAGCTCTTTATCAGACAGCTCTTATTAGTACCGATAATCAGCCGGAATTAGTGTACACCATGGATGTGGATCCCAATAGAAACTACTCCATTTGGTTGCATTTTGCAGAGATTGATCCTTCTGTCACTGGTGTTGGGAAAAGGGTATTTGACATCCTAATAAATGGTGTTGTTGTTTTTCAAGATGTTGACATTGTGAACATGACTGGGGGTCTGTATGCTGCTCTTGTATTGAACAAGACTGTCGCTGTTAATGGGAGAACTTTGACAATAACCGTACACCCTACAAATGGTCATGCCATAATCAATGCTTTTGAAATCTTTGAGGTTGTTATGGCTGAGTCTAAAACTTCACCAGATGAAGGTAAATACATCAGCCTCCTTAATTATTGCACACGTGAGTGTTTCTTTTATATGCGACTTTGAAAATATTTGGTATTTTGACGTGGGCATATTTATTTTAATAAGGCCTCGTAAGTCTTTTGTTTCATTCTTTTATGATGATTATGTGCTTTATATGGTGATGCAAAAAGATACTTTAATTACAGCATGGTATCTTATTTCGATTTGTTTTTCTTCTTCTGATAAGTATATCACTAAAGGTGTTGTTGAATAGTGAATTAGGAGTATCTGCTTTTATAATCATGCTGAGATTTTACTCAAAATCTGTCTGATGTGTAATATGTAGTAGCTTTTTGTTTCAACCTGTTACCATTGTTTGGTCAAGTTATAACTATGTTTTAGGTGCTGCCGAGAGTTCACCTACTTTTAATACCTTTGTGACCAACTCTGGATGCTAAGAGATTCTGCATCTTTAGTTCTATTTTATTATGCCATAAATAAAAAGTAAAAAAAAAAAAGAAGTAAAAAGTAAAAAGGAGAGGCTGCTGTAGGAAAGCCAAATCTTGGAGGAAAGTCTTTGTCTCCTTCTAAGGCTACCAGACAAGGTGCAAAACTGCTTAAAATCCTAAATGAAATGCACAATTAAACACTGGCATATCTTTCTCAAGGAAAGTTTATCTACGGTACCCATGAACACCTTGAAAGTCTAATTTGTATCTTAGCGATTCAGTGGGGAGTATTAAGCCTGGCTACTTTGTTAGAATGTTTGCTGGTGACACTCCCTGCAATAGCTCTGCCGCTACTTGAGATGTTTAGGAATTTGTCTTGATGACGCCTTCAATTTTGGATACCATGATTTTTTAAACCAACTAAACTGAAGAACTCCATCACTTGCCTGCTAGAGGAAAGTTAATGTTGATCAACAACTTGGCTGATTGAGGAAAATTTGATGTTGAGTGAGGTTATTGCCATTCTTAGAAGCATGGACACTTCTAAAAAGGTTGCGTGTCCGTGTCGGACACTGACACGCGTCAGACACTTTCCCGACACATGTCCGACACTCATCCATACATGTCCTATTTTTTAAAAAAGAATTTAGACTCAAACTCTCATTTGACACTTGGAAGACACATGTATTTATTGCTTAAACACGTGTCCATTGATCAGACACAAATAAACAAATTATAAATTTGAACAAAATGATTTAGAACACGATGATAAAAGAAAATTAATGTCAATTTATAAAAATTAGTGTTATATTGTATTTATTTATTGTCTTATAATGATATATTCATATATATGACATATAAGAAATATATACACTTATATATTCTGTGTGTGTCTCCCCACGTGTCGTGTCATGTATTTTTTGAAAATTGTCGTGTCGGTGTGTCCATGTCTGTGTCGTGTTTTTTTTTTTTTTTTCAATCCATTCCTAGAATTTTCTGCATTATTCCTTCAAACATCTATGGTATGTTTACCTCTGCGAGCAAAAGCCTTTCATAAAATCTTGATTTATTTGGATATTCATTCTGATTGCAAATTGGTCTAGGAACTTAGAAAGAAGACAGTTCATAATATCTATATAAAATATGAAATTTTAGATTCAAAGGAAGGATCCACTATAGGAAATAGACATAAAATACAATTGAGGAAAGGTTTTAAATGCTCATCTAGCAAGTGAGCAATCTAAAATTGGTTTATTGTGTTGAGGATATAAATAATAAAGTTGTCCCTGAGCTTTTAGATGAGTTGGTTGTCAACAATTATAAATTATCATGGTAGCCCATGGCCTAGTGGCATGGAGGTAGCACTTTGTTGCGCATGGAGGTAACAACTAACAATTGACTTTCGGCATTCAACATAAAAAGAAAATTATCATGGTATGAGAGCAAATTCAAACCTCACCACCTACCCAATAACTATAATACTTGCTCGTGTTTGACCCGTTTATGAGGGACAGTCTGACCATATGTGAGGGGGGGCATGTTGAGGATATTAATATAAAGATTTCCCCTCTCTAGTAGCTTAAGCTTTTACATGAGTTAGTGGTCAACAACTTATCATTTTGACCTATTTTGGAAGCACAAGTGTGCATTACAAAAAGAAAGTCCTTGATTTCTGTTTTTATTTATTTATTTGTATTCGCCTTTTAGTGTGCCTTTTATAATGTTTTGAAATTAGATCTTAACATCATGACTTCCTTTTGTTTATTTTAGTTAGGGCTTTGCAAGCATTGAAGAGTGCATTGAGGCTTCCTCTTCGATTTGGGTGGAATGGTGATCCATGCATTCCCCAACAACATCCATGGAATGGAGCAGATTGTCAATTTGACAGAACTAGCAGTAAATGGGTCATTGATGGACTGTTTGTTCTTGATCTTATGCTTCATATCACTTCTTTCATTGATGGACTGTTTTGTTGCCATTTTTCATTTTGCAATCATTTACTGCCTTCTATATACGCATAATTTGGACTTTAATGTTTCTTGACAGCCAAACAATATGCCATAGAGGCTGGGACATGTTTAATACCTTCCAACTGTTTAATAAAATTTCTCAAGGGAAATATCTACTGTTAGTGAATTTTCAACTAAATTATAGGTCTAACTTCATATGTCTATAAATACTCGCAATGAGAATTACAATATTATTGCCCTCTAGAAGGGAAATGTTTTGTTTTGAGTTAAGGTTCTTAGCCTTTCATGTAGGGACAGAGCTAGACAGTCTTGCTTGGGGGCCAAAGAAAGGATCTGCCTTGAAGTTCTTATAGTATCAAGCGTTATTTTTTATTTTTTATTTTCCCTATGCACCATTATTTGAACTAAATCTTAAATTGTTTTCAATAAAAAGGTGAACCATTTTGCTCAAATATTTTCTATGAATTCAACAAATTCTAAAGTAGCTTGTAACACTTAAAAAAAAAGTGGCTTATAATAACAAAATATTTATTGCAATTACTCAACCAAACTAATACCAAGAAAATTAGAACAATTGTATGTGTTGTGGTCATCAAATTCAATATATCTTGTTTACTTCACTATTTTTTGTCTAAAGAGTCATAAAATTTACTCATAGTCACTTTTTTTTTTTTTCTTGTTTTCTTTATCGTTATTGTTATTGTCATTATGATTACATTGCATGAGTAAAATACATTATTAGACTTTTGCCCTCCACCACTGCTTTCATGTCTGGTTTTGCCACTTTTTCCCTACAAATACTTTCATGATATTAGTCATCCCATTAACATGGTACCAGTTTTTATTTGTTTTGACCCCAGTATTCTCTGCAAAACATACATGTAGATGCAAAATGTGTCTCCTTCTGAAACATTAAAAGGTATAATCGTATTTGGTGTGCAAAGGATTGATCCATTGCCCAAATGTAGGGAACATTTTTCTGGATTTTGAGTTTAAATATTTAATTTAGAGAAACATTTCACGTTTCATTTTTCTTGTTCATTGTGCTTCTTCATCCCCTAAGAATTTTATTTTTTGTTTGTCTTGGAAATTGTTTCCAACTATGTGATCGTTTAGTAGAACTTTTGTGATCGATCGTTTAGTACCTTCTTCTCCTGATGTTCTATACAATACTTTGCGTTTTCAACTGTTCCTGAACTAATAGAATCCTTCCTGTTCGGGATGAAAATCTAAACTATCTTTTACTTTCACATCTTGCCACGGCCTACTCATAAGGAATGAGGATGGAGTTTTTTAGAAGAGGTGATTTGGGATAAAACCTGTTGGGCTGTGGACTGCTTATGACATTGGTGATACTTGTCTTTATGGTATGATAGTGTCTGTGGTTGTCTTTTCTCGTAACATGTAAAACCAATATGTTTGAGCCATGCATTGGCTTTACCATGCAGTCTATGCTTTAGAATTTGTTCCAGACTTCTATAATTTATGTTCGCCATTTTTTCTTGCCTGTGCTACTCAACCCAAATTCCACCATTTTTGCAGACAATCCTTTTTACCACTAGTAATTTCAGTATTTTACATGGAAATTTTCATCGGAAATTTATAGAGGGAAATTATAAGGTCACTTTAATTTGTTTATAAGTCAGTGGTTCTATATTCAAATCTTGTTTTCTAGTCAAATATATTGTATATATGTCCCAGTAGGTTGTTGGCCATAGAAAGGTTCATGTTCATCTGATGCTTGATATACTAAAATCTTAATACCTTTGCCGTTACTTTGTTTGCATGGTTTTGACTGTCTACTTATGGTCTTGATGTCCAGTGGTCTTGACAACCAAGGTTTGAGGGGTTTCTTGCCAAACGACATCTCCAAACTGCGTCACCTGCAGAACATGTGAGTATTTACTAGATATCCTCCTTAACTTCGTTTTGAAAATTGTAAAATTTGAAGTTCCATTTTTACCCAATTAGGGTTTCTTGCCTTTGCCGCTTTTGTTTGTCGTATTAATATTTGGTCAAAGGGCACACCAGTATATCATCCCAATGCTAACCCGACTTCCTTTGACATTGATGAAGTAATACTGATGCTACCAATAGCAAAACACATCTTCCTAGCTTGGTCTAATTATCTATCGTGTATTTTTTCACTTTACAGAAACTTGAGTGGAAACAGCATTCGTGGACCCATTCCATCCTCACTTGGAACAATAACTACCTTAGAGACCCTGTGAGTAAAGTTTATATTTTTCTGTAGATAATTTATATACCAGCCATTTACTTCAATACTGTTGATTTCTTTTGGCCTCGGTTCTGAAATTTTGAAATGACATAATTTGACATTGAAAAGGAGTGCATCATTGTATCACTGACATTCATTGAGGTGAGATGTAGTAGTGCTTACTCATTACTGGAATGTTAATTGAAATGTTGTACATCTCGTGGCTGTTTTTTTATTATTATACCTTGGTCAATTAGACTTGTACTATGCTGAGATTAGTTTGTGATGTACTCTATTATTTCATGAAAGATTGGATAATCATAAATAAATGGATAAATTAAACTATCCTTGAGGTTTTAAAAAATACAATAAATTTTACAAGTTTGACATAATTACACCGTCCTCTCTTTTAGTAAGACTAAAATGATTGGAATGCATATAGTATGGAGAAGACACATGGATAAATAATGTAAAATATACATTTAAGTGTAAAAGAAATGACAATATTGTTTTTTATCCATACGACTAATGAATTACTGGTAAAAAGAGGCCAACTGCTATGCGAATTAAAACCTTAAGGAGCCCAATGTAATTATGCTAAACTTGTAGGGCTCAATTCCAAACCTCAAGAGAGGCTAGTTTAATGACATCAAATTTGATGGCCATGGAATAATGGTAGGCTTGGGAAAAAAACTATGGGTCATTTTCAAATTCCTACTCTAAAGCCTTCTTAGAAAAGAGCAGTGTGAAGCGTAGGATGGTCCAATCATATAAATGAATGTTGAAGTCAGATATAGGAGTGTAATTGGTGCAATAACGATGTCGAAGGAAATGAAATCACTTTGTTGAAAAATGTAGGCATATGCATTTTCATTCTGCATTGGGTGGTTCTCTCTTTACTTTTAGTCACTCGTATCAATTTAATTTCTGAAGACATATATTTGTACTCCAGGGACCTCTCCTATAATTTTTTCAATGGATCAATTCCTGAAAGTCTCGGACAGTTGACATCATTACGAAGACTGTAAGATCTTTCAAGTGGTTGATTAGCCCATGAAATGAGAATACGCAATATATAATTCGAACCCATCTTCATGATGCAGGAATCTCAATAGCAACTCCTTATCTGGTGGAGTCCCGGCAGCACTGGGAGGAAGGCTTTTACATAGAGCGAGCTTCAAGTATGTTCTCTTGCTGTATCAGGCTTTTTTTTTTTTTTTTTTTAACTCCCTCGCTGTATCAGTTTAAAACCATTATATATTGGCATAAAACTTGAGAAAATAGTCACAAACATGGTTTTAAATAACGGTGTTGGGATATGTATCTTGGACAGTATCTATAGTAGTGGCGGATATATAATATATTGATGAATAACGATATCAGAAGTCTAAATATGTAACGGCCAGTACTATATGTAGGCCGATATTTAAAGCACTTAACAATACACATAAGCGCTAGGGAATAGAAGATATCTGTGACTTCATTCTTCAACATCAGATACTCACTGTGGATGCATCCAGTTTTACTGATAATGCAGGACTCTGTGGTATTCCTGGACTACCGATGTGTGGGCCCCACTTCTCTGTTGGTGCGAAAATTGGCATTGCAATAGGTTCATTTGTCGCACTCCTGCTTGTTTGCACCTGCTTGATGTGTTGGTGGAAAAGGCGGCAGAATATTCTTCGAGCTCAGAGAATTGCAGGTAACAACATCCTGGCTAAACTCATTTGATTTTTTTTTTTTTTTTTTGATAACCGGGTGTCTAGGTCAGCTTAGCAGTTAACTCATTTGAGATTTAGGAAACAATATTGTATGCTATCAAACTCATTGAGAATTTGGGAAACTTACCATGTCAATACATACCATTTATCCCCCAAAAAAAAAACCATCCTGTCAATATATACTGGCTAGCGTACCCTTTTTGCCATCAGTCAAGACGTATCATGTACCAGTGTGTAACGTAACGTTTTAAAATTATTGCTACTTATTTTGAAGTGTCTTATTACCAATAAAATTTGTACAGTCGATTAAACACATTTTAAATAAAATTTTAAAATGAGGGGACCACTAGTTAAGTGGTTAAAACTCGGCCTAGTAACCATGAACTTGTGGGTTCGAGCTTGAGAACAACCATTTTGGACAAATTATGCCAAAGGTTAGATTTGTACTCAATATATCCTTTCTCATACTCCCATCAAATGGGAACTAGACAGGGTGTAGTTCAAATATATTACTTGCTTTTTAAACTTTTACTTTTGACTCTTTATTATTTTTCAAAATCTTAATTACTTTCTTCCTTTTTTAAATACTGCAAGGCACTAAAAACTAATTATTCTGGTTACATGCTGGCAAGTAAGTATTTCCCAATACTTATGGGTACAACCTGAGAAATTGACTGAAACAGAGTGCACCCTCTTTGACCCGGGACAACCTGGTACAGCACACTATTCACAACACTAGTTAAAATTGTTATTAGATGTGATATTAGAAAATGATGGTTGTTATATAATGTGTCTTCTCCCCTTCCACCTAATCACCATCACAATCGTCACCAAAACCTGCAAAAAAGCATGCATGAATCAGGTGCCGAGTTGCTCTGTTGCATAACGTTATATATTCTCTCTTTTGTATTTGTGCAGCAAGAGAAGCTCCGTATGCAAAAGCAAGAACTAATTTCTCTCGCGACATGCAAATGGCAAGGCATCAAGGGTTTGAAAATAGCCGGACAGCTGCTGAGAATGGGCCAAGCTTGCTTTCATGAGCTGTATGCATTTCTTCAGCTTCTTCACCTTCAAAATGTGCTTGAATTATCTCTTCTCCCCTTCACCTTGAACTAAAATCTTGTTCAGGAACCCTAGAAAGTCGTATAATCATCTCGTTGGACACACTGTTTTGCACAGATTGGAAAAATGTGTGTATTTATTGATCTCATTTTTCAGCAAGTTTGTGAAATATTGTTGTAAAATAAAAAATCATACGCTTGATCTTTTATCTTGGGTCGAGATCACCTGTACCCATTTTCTGTCCCAACTTCCTGCCCCGTGATTCCTAAGCTGCCACGTGTCCGTTAATTGAAAAAATTATCACCCATGCCCACCTCTGTTAAACCACTGTAAGGGATTCTCTCTCTCCTCCTTTCTTCCTCTTACTATTGTTTCATCTACTTTCCTTTCCACCCCACAAATCACCGCCGTCGGGTGACTTATTTTCCTCTTCAACTCTAATTTCCACTCCGCCATCACAGCCACGCTCTCCTCTGGCTCTCTTTTCAAACCCAAATAAGACCGAACACAAATCCAATTTCAGATTTTTTTTTAAAAAATATATATATATATATATATATTAGATTCATAATCTCAAACAAGATCAAGACCCATGTCAATAAAATCAAATTTTTTAAAAAAATAAAAAATAAATAAGAAGATGGATAGACAGATTAGGGGGTTTCTAGACAGCGATGGTTGTTCTTCGAAGAAAGCATGGATAAAGATGATGACAACATTGCTAGGCTCTTGGGTAATTTTTGGTTAATGGCTGGACTTATGCTTCTATGGGTATTGGATGCATCCATTACTTGGAATCTTGGTCACTGGGTATGAGATGCAATGTTTTCAATTGGATTATCATGCAATACAGAGCATAAATCCGACCACTGCATTGGATTTATTTTTGGGTTTGATTTGGGTTTAAATTAAAAGAGAGGGGAAAAGAGGGGGAGGCAGAGGAGACAGATGAGATTTTAGAGGAAAGTAAAGATGTGGTCGGTTGATTGTGTTTTGTGGTCAAAGATGAAGGTAAAAAAAGGTAGAAATGGTTGATTGTGTTGTGTGATCAGAGATGAAGGTGAAAGAAAATAGAAATGGGAGAGAGAGAAGGATAGTGATTTTGCCTGCGTTTGGGAAGTGGGTTGGTTTTTTGACTATTTTAATGTGGGATTAAAAAGCTTGATTTTGGAAGGATTTTTTGACTTTTTAGCTTGATTTTTTTTTGTGAGAGAGGAGTGTAATGATTATGGGTTAGATTTGATATTTTGTTTTTTGTAACTAAAATAACCTATTTTATTTTTTGTGACTATTTTAACCCCTAACCTACCAAGACCAACTTCCCAAACTATGCCAAAGATAGAGGTTAAACGGTATGTAATTAACATTTATTGATGGACACGTGGCAGCTTATGAAGGGACATGGGATCTGAACCTTTTTATCTTGTTATTGCATGAATTCTTCTAATTATTCAATGTGCAGCTTTATATAAATAAGTTAGATTAGAAATGTAGACGGCGACATTGAAAATTACTCGTTATTCATTTTTTATGGAAGACAAAAAAATTACTATTCTGAATGTGTTACATTTGTTTTTTTGGGTAAAAAGAAAGTAATGTGTTACATTGAAAGTTGACATAGTCATCCATTCATTCGTTTAAAAATTACTATTAAAAAAATCTTATATTGAAAAAATAAATTTAAAATATTTATCTTTTCAGAAAATAGATGGGCCAATTTTTAAAATGGTAAATTACACTGATCTTCTCTTATATTTGCAAAAAATATAACAAATTTTACAATTTCAATATAATCATACCCCTTTTAGTAAGTTTGAAGAGAATGAATTTAATGTAAATGATGTGAAAATACAAGAATAAACATATATATATATATATATATATATTTTGCAAAGATAAACACTAGGGGAATTGAATTAGTCATATGAATACAAAAAATTATATTATAATGTATTCACTGAATTAATATACTTTTTATATTAATTATAATCTCTTTAACTTTATTAAAATAAAAGTTAATATAATTATATCAAATTTATAAATTTATTATATATATATATATATATTTTTTCCAAACTTGAAAGAAAAATATTTTGTATCTTAAGAGGATTGAGCAGAATGGATGGTAGGATGTAAGAAAGTCCTAGGGTGTATTTCATTTGTGTTTTGAGATAAATTTAAAAAAAATAAAATAAAAATTGAGAGAGTTTAGAAATTTTTTTTGAAATAATACTTCGTAGCTCGAAAAAACTTGGTCTGAAATGGTTCGAATACCTAAAACGACGTCATTTTGGATACTCTTTTTTTTTTTTTTTCCCCTCTTTCCTTTTCCTCTCTGAAACAAACAGAAGAAAGAGAGAAGAGGCGAGAAAGAGAAGTTCGAGAAAAAATGGAGAGAATGAGGAGGAAAAGAAGAAAGAGATGGAGAGAATGAGGAGGAAGAGAATGAGAAGGAGAAAAGATGGAGAGAATGAGGAGAAAGAGAAAAAGAAAAACAGAGAGGGGGAATCTGTATACACACAGATCTGTGTCTGTGTATACACACAGAGGAGACGATGATGGCAGCGCCGATGGTAGCTCTCTCTCTCTCTCTCTCTCTCTCACATATATATACATAGATCTAGTAGTGCCGGTAAGTGGAAGGGGCGACACTAGTGGGTGGTTCTCTCTTTCTCTCTGTGCCGGTGAGTGGCTCTCGATTCCCCTTCCTTTTCTCTCTTTCCTCTCTCTTTCTTCTCTCCCCTTTAGGTTTCAGAGAGAAAAGAGAAAAAAAAAAATCCAAAACGACGTTGTTTTGGAATTCGAGCCAGTCAACCCAGCTTCCTTTCGAGCTACCTAGCAGTGCTGTTTTTTTGGTTTGTTTGGTTGTATATTTTAAAAATAGTTTTAGAGTTTGGGAGTTTGGGATGATTTGATATTTTGTTGTAGTTGAGTAGATATGTGTGAGAGAAAAAATGATTGAGAAAAAAAAAAGTGATTGATTGATGTGTAGGAGATCTAAAGTGATTTTAGAAATTTTTTTCAAAAAATTTGAACCAAACAAAATTTTAAAAAAATTTCTCAAATTATTTTGAGATACAAACCAAACAAGCCCGTAGCCTTTCATAAATGTTTGGCGAAATTATAAAAAACATTCTAGGATTTAAAAGACTTATAATTTTACTTAATTTTTGTCAGTTTCACTTAACGAAAATAAATAAATAATTTAAATTAAAAACTAATCAAAATATTAAAATTTAAATCGATAGAATTAAAAATTCAAGATTTATTTTATTACAAGACTCAAATCTTTAGATTTTTTTTTTTTATAATTATTCCTAAGATTGTATTTGATTCATAAATTTTGAGAGAGATTTAAAAAAAATGAAAATATAAGTAAAATATAAATATAATTATATTTTACCATATTGTATATATATATATATATATATATATATTTCTTTTCCTTTCTACATTTCTTACAAATCTATAAATTAAACATAGCCTAAATGTTTGTCGTCTCTCTCGTAGCGCCTCCTCCCCCCCAAAAAATTATTTATTATGTTTGGTTTTAATTTTTTGAATTTAATTTTTTTAAAATTAATTTTTTTATTTTTGTGTATTTTTTTGTTTTGTTTTTAGTGCATGTTTTTAAACTTTTAAGTAACTTTTTTTTTACTTTTTTTAAATGTACCTTACTTAAATGTATACAAAAGGTAAAATATTTGTAAAAAAATATTTTTAAAAATCAATAAATACACAAAAATACCAATAAATGTACTGAATTTTTATTTTGTTTTGTTTTTTTTTTCTTTATATTTTTGAATTTTAGTGAATTTTTTGAAGATTTTTTCACAAATATTATATTTATATTTTTTAAGTGTATTTAGGTTAGGTGTATCTAAAAATTAAAAAAATTGCTTAAAATGTTAAAAAAATTAGTAAAAACAAATAATGCGAAAAACAAAATGTTTCAATTTTCTAAAAAGTAAATTCAGAAAACTCAAATCAAACAAGTTAATTATATTTGAACAAAAAACTTAGGCTTATAGAATTTTTCCAAAAATGAGAACGCGTGGTTGAAATTGAATTGATAAAATGTTGAGTCTACTACATTATAAGTTAAGATTTATGAGAGCACCTACCTCCATTACCACCATCTATTTTTCCCAAATCTCACCCTTAAAACCTACCCAACCTCAAAAACCTTGAAAACCCTTTTGCGGCAATATTTCGGTGGTAACTGTGACAACCATTTGATTACCTACACTTCTTAAGCAATGACAATGGATGCAATTTTTTTCGACGACCACAACTCCATGAAACGAGAGGAATATAACAATAAAAACTCATAGGAGGTTCATAACTTTAATGATGTTCTTAGCTCAGAGAAGATTGGTATTGTAAGTGTAAGTTTTTTTTTAAAAAAAAATGGCAAAAATAATAAAAACTATTCGTCATTTTTTTAGGACTGAACTCCCAAACATATGATAGAAATTTGGAAACACAAATTCAACCATTATTCATTTGTTTGGGAACAAGTAATTGAATATTTCTTATTTATTTGAGAACAGATAACTGAAACTGGTAGAGATAATAGAATCTACAAAAATAAAATTTTGAATTAACAACAAAAAATTATATATCTATTTTCTCAGGTTATGAACAAGTATGTGGAGATGAAGTAGTAATCACCTTTGTGAGTCTTGTTAAGGATTTTGAGAGAGAAGTTTTTTGGAGTGTGAAAGTGTGCATTCAATTGAATTTGTGGAATATTTTTACAAGAATAATTTTGATATTATTTGGGAGGAGAAATTTTTTTTAAGGATTTTAGAATTTATAAGTAGAAATCCAAAGAAATAAAGAGTTTAAAATAATTAATGAGATACTAATAGTAGTACTCTAAAAAAATATATATAAAATATTTTTAAAATATGACCTTCACATTTAAAATTTTTAATTTTTATAATAAATTATTTATTTTATTAATAAATTATTAAATTAATTAATAATTTTTAATGATATTAAAGATATATTTTAATTAATAATTCAAGTAATTTTATTATTATATAAAAAAGTATTTAAAAATTTTATTTTTTCAATTAATTCTGTTAAATTAAAAATTTTAACTAAAGATTGTAATTTTTTAAAATTTGTATTTTAAACAAATTTTTATGTATTTGTAATTAGAAAATGTTTTAGAACTCTACTTTATGAGTTTTAATAGCTCTAATATGTATGTAAAATTCATCTAATGTGATGTTTTGTTCTTATATTTTTTATTTTTGTTCTTCATTTTTCACCCCACTAATGATTAATTAAAGTTTTAATTTAAAAAGAATGTATCAATATTATTTCTAATTTATCAAAACAAAATTATCATACCAGTGGACCCCCACAGTCCTCCCAACCGAGTCAACAAAACACACACACTTAGAGTGAGTCAAAGACAGATCCCATTAAAACTCAGCTGTCTCCTACAACTCTGACACCCACCTCTGCAACCTCCACGTGGGAGTCCTGAAAAAACTGTCTCCTTGTGTCTGTCACTGACAATAAAAACCACAGTTTTATTCACCACCTCTTCTTCCGCCACCCACCTGCAGAAAATTATTGTTTGCTGGCAAAGAGTGATGATTTAGAATATTAAATTTGAAACTTTAAAAACATCACTAGTAAGGTGGTAAAGTAAAGAAAAAAAAAATCAAATAAAATAAAAGTCAAACTATCACATCGATAATGGGGTTCACATGATACTACATCATTAATAATGTATTAATGATGATAAATTAGTGATACGAAGCATTTTTCTAGGGCAAACAATACCCGACCGACAACACACACTGGGACCTCACCCTTAAATCACACCTACCATCAATACATGTAGAAAAATTATTGGCCGGTTTGGGACATTACGATAGTGTTTGGTAACGTCTATAATTTTATATTTATACTTATAAAAAATTTATAAATTGATTTCCATTTAGTTTTAAAAAAATATAAATTATAAATGCATTTAGTTTAAATAAAATGTTTAAAAAAATTTAAAAATATATTTATTCAGACCTAAAATATTTATATTTATGACAATGAGATCATATACACTATAATTGAAAAAAAAAATTATTTGAAAAAAAAATTAATTGAGAAAAAAATACTTGAAAAAAAAATTATTAGAAAAAAAAACTAATTGAAAAAAAAAAATTTGAAAAAATTTTTATTTGAAAATAAAATTTATTGAAAAAAAATTAGTTGTCAAATTTTTAAATTTCTGTTTAAAACCCAAAGTAAATTCATTTTTTGAGTTTACGTTTTTTCCTCAATTTTATAAACTAAGACAACCATTTATAAACTAAAAAAATTATTAAACAAGTTTTTATGATAGTTTTTAAATTTTATAAATATAAATTGAAAACGAAATAGTTACCAAATAAGCCATGCATGACTACATTCCTAATCAATCACAAATTTTTATGTTCCTTTATATTTTGTAATCATTCAATATAAAATTATGAGTTTTACTCCATCCACTAATCATAGTGCATGTAGAACGTCACGTGACGATACTCTTGGACCAATCAATAACTTTTCATACATGTACCATATATGGAAATATTTTATGAATGTGTACCATATACACTTTTGATTATATTTTGTGTGCTTTCAGTTATAATTTATTGTCTGTTCAAAAAAACAAATTATGACTTATTATAATATTGTTTATGATTCAAGAGTTATTTAATTATATTTTATGTGATATTTAATTATAACTATTTTATTTATTTATTTATTTTTAGTTATGACTTTCGTAGAACTGAGTTATGACATTTGTGATAATCAAACTCACAAATATTATAACTTATATATAGTGAGAGTGTGTATCATAACATTACCCACTAGATATGTATGTACGTAAGTTGTGATACGCACACACAAGAGGAATCAATCCAATTGGAGAAGATTAACAGTTAAAACTTAATTGGGTAAATTACACTCACCTACTCTGAGGTTTCTGATAAATATAAGAACTTCTCCTATGATTTGAATAATTACACAAACTCCTATTTTAATTGACATTGTGAAGATTCTCCCATTTCGTCAAATTGGCACAAATGACGTTACTTGCATATAGTAAATGACTTTGTTACCTTTGCTTTTGAGCACGAAAAGGCGATAATACCCTTCATAGCCTAAATCCCTAATTTACTCCCTATTTTGATTCATGATCGAATTTGTGAGAGAGAGAGGGTGGAAATCTTTGAAGAAGATTCAATCATCATTGCCAGTGCGAAATGTGAAAGAGATTTGATTGATAAGAAGTTATTTTTAGGGCTTCCAAGTAACATTTCAAACCTTTTATACTTCGAATATGAGAATGTTGAGTCTAGGGTTTACGATTATGTTTTTCTTCTTCTTTTTATACGAAATTTCTGGCTGTATGTGTTTAACTGATGAAATGTATGTGAAAAGGGTTTCATTCGAAAATATACATTTAGGGCTTTTATGTTTTTTGCAAAATTTATCATTGAAAAACAGGGATTTGATAAATATTAGCGTAATAATAATGTAATTTAGGGCTTTTATTAGATTTAGGGGTTTTGTTGATTTTGTGTTAGAAATATTGATGTAGGGTATTTTTTTTTCTCTTCTTTTTCTAATGATTTTTGATATTAGGGTTTTTTTTTTCTTCTTCTTTTTCTTATGAAATTATGATTGACTGGTTTGATTTATTTGCTAAATTTGGGGGGTTTTGTTAATTTACTGTAAGAAATAGTTTTGTTCTTATTTTTCTTAGAAATACCAATTTAGGGATTTTTTTAATATTATTTTCCTTATGAAATTATGATTGTATCTCAAATTTTATTGAAATACTGATTTAGAGATTTTGTTTATTCTTTTTGTAATGCAATTATGATTATATAGGCTTTTATTTATGTTTGTTATGAATTTGGGGATTTATTATTATTTTTATTTCTCCTGCTCATGAGTTTTCTTAGATTTAACCAGAAATTAGTTAAAATTTGTTACATTTAGATGAGTGATTGTTGAATGGAGTTGTTTTTTTGTAATTGATTGTTACTCATTATGATCACAATATGGTTGCATTTCCTTATTTTGATTTAATCATCAACTATAAAGGCAAAGTAGGCAAAGTATATGATATGGACCCAAATATGTATTGCTACATTAATGCCTTCAAGGATGTGACTGAAACAGTCATCTCTCACATTGGTTGTAGTGGAGCAATAGCTATCACATTGCATTGTGATATGCCTAGTACTGAGCATAGGAGATTAATAGAAAATGATCTTGATATGTTAGATATGTTTTATGTGCAAGGTAGGAATAAAACAATCAACTTATATGTAGATATTTCATATTCTATTGGAATGGCAGATGGTGGAGATAGAAATGATGTTAGAAATGAAAATGGTGGAGATGGAAATGATGGAGGTGATGGAATACATACTGTAGATGTAGATGAAGAGTACAATGAAGACAATATCTATGGGTTTAGTGATGAGGATAGGGATTAGAATGCAACTGTTGATGATGAACACGAATCAGATGGCATTGAGAGTTTGAGTGATGAGGATAATGAAGAGTCAAATGAAGATGATGATGATGTACTTAGTGATTACCAATCTGGTGATGATGAATGTAATGCCCTGATATTTTAATCCATTTTATAATTACCAATCCTTTATTAACCTCCAATTTCAAAGTATAAAGAGAGATTATAGAAAATTAATCAAAGGACAACCATTTTTTAAGTCCAATGTTTACCTTTTCGTAGATGTTACATTTCACTTTACAACACTAGCGATCATGATAATAATACATTATAGTTCAAGGAATAAAAAAGGTACAACAAAATTCCCAAAGAGGGCTTGCAACCTTCAAGACTAGGGCCTTGATTACATACATAAATAGAACTTCCATCCTAAACACATAAGCCCCATGGTTGTGATCATATAATACATTCTAATAAGCTTTCGTGCTCCATCAATATCTCCACAAATTCGTAGTTGAGTGGAGGCACATCATCATAAACCTGAAATGTTTGTTATGATAGGAATGAGCTAATGCCCAGTAGAAAATACATTTAACTAGGTATATAAACATTTGACATAATTATGTGTAACACAAAATACATTGCCCCAAGAATTTTATTTTAAACAAATCCACATGAGTATATATGTATATAAAAGATTATAAAAACTTTCCAAACAATCCCACATTTATTAACCAATTCATATTTTTCCATCCTCACACAGATGGCTAGTGGATGCCTTACACTTTCACATTTATTGTCCAATTTCATATTTTTTTCCGTCCTCACACGGATGGCTAGTGGGCACCTCAACTCTTTCACATTTGCCGTCCTCACACAACCAGGCAAGTGGCCACCTCAATTTTTATGCATTTGTATCAAACACATCACATAACATATCTATTCAACAAACCCCTAAATTTACATCATCACAAAGTGTCTCAACACATCCACACAACCTCAATTTATTTCCAATTATCTCTTAAACACCAAAATCCATATCTAGGGTTTTGTAAAATTTAGAGCTTTTCCTCATATTCTCTATCATTCCAAGAATCATGGAATCAAAGTTGGTTTTATTCAAGAATATTCAAACATTTCAAAAATTATTGAGGCAAAACCTCCATTTTTCATAAATACTCATTAAATCAAATCATCTATCTCATATACCATACACATATTATGAAATCTACCACATAATCAAATCAAAATATAGATATACAAAGTTGAAAATATTCCTATCGCAAAGGTGATGATGAAAACCTAACTTGATGCTTCAATAAAATCACAAATCAATTGGTAGAAATATTGATCAAAGCTTGTTCTTCAACTCTCTTGAAGGATCTAAGATAGATTCTTGGTAGAAATGAGAGAAATCAAGTGTTTTGGGGGCTAGGGTTTCAGAAATGGGTGTTAGAGAGAGAGAAAGAAAAAGAGAGAGGAGATAAAAAAGTGAAAGAAAAATGGATATAGATCGACTTTTAAGTTTACTGATTCGCGCAAACCACTTGAGTGGTCTTTCCACTGCTCAAGCAGTGAACTCAACCTCTTAGCATTTCAATCTGCAAAATAAGATACTAGATGCACCTCCTTCACCGCTCGAGCGATAAACTCATTGCTCAAGCGGTCACACAGATTGTCACACAGGCATAAACTCTAAGACACTCTCAGCAGATCAACCTTATTTCTATTTGTAACCATTTTAAGTAAATGACTTTCATTTAGCCTCTTACATCAATATGTCATTTACTTAAGTTTACATTGTAAATAAGGAAATACCCTCCATTTGGATTCAAAGAAAAACACAAAAAAATGAAAATCCAATTAAATAAAAAGTGGTTCCCCCCGTTTTAGTACAAAAATAATTTTTTGACTAAAATTTCTAACTTTGACGTTGAAGTAAAGAGGTTAATACTTCGTAACAAAATTCTATGAAATTGATTTGATCTATTTAAAGTATAAAGAATAATTATTGCCAAAAACGATTTTCAAAATTGTAAGTTTTGAAAAACCCAATTTTCACATTTAGAAAAATTCATGTCATTTCAAATTTCAACAACAAACCTTTTTAATACAATCTTTGTTATACGAAAGGGAATACGGATTAGGTTTCAACCCGAGTCGTTACAATGAAGTAAGATATTCTAGCAGTGATGATGAATTTGATGGTGAAGTTGACTAGATGGATGATGAAGAAATGGCATATCCAGGAAACCAATTTGATAGTACCTACAGTGGGAAAGAGCCATATTTCAACCAAGAAGGAGAAGTTGTATTAGAAAAGGAAATGGTTTTTCCAGATGTGCATAGGTTCAGAGAAACATTGAGGGACTATACAATTCAGACTGGTTTCAAGATAGTGAGGGACAAAAATAAGAAAATGAGAAAACCAGAGTGACAGCCCATTGTACTGCTAAGGGATACCCTTGGAGGATTCATGCATCTCCTCTTCCAGATGGGATCATTTACAAGATCAAAACCTTGGTATCTAATCACACATGTAGTAGAATGAACCAAAATAGTGAAACAATATCAACTTGGATTTCCAAGAAATTAGTTGACAATTTTAAGGATAATCCATACATGGAGTTAGATACTATGCAAGTGAAGCTTAACAAACTGTTAGGAATTGAAGCTTTAAGAATGCAACTGTATATGGCCAAAAGGAGGTGCAAGGAGGAGCTGGAGGGTAATCATGGCAACTAGTATGTGTTGCTACCAACACATGCTGAGGAAATTAAAAAAACAAACCTTGGTAACTTAGCTGTCATAAATTATAACCTATCTCCTACCCCAGTCTCAGAAGATAGAGAAGAATTAGACCCTATTTCTCAGTATCCATTGTTCCAAAAGATCTTCATATCATTTGAGGCAATGAAAAAAAGGTTTATCGATAGATGTAAGCCCTTTATAGGGGTAGATGGTTGTCACTTGAAGGGTCCTTATGGTGGAGTGTTAATTTCAACAGTTGCCTTAGATAGAAATAATGGTTTGTTTCCATTGGCATTAACAGTAATGAAGGGTGAATGTAAGAACAGTTGGACTTTCTTTTTGGAGAACTTGAGAACAATCATAGAATATGCATTGCGTTCTAGGCCATGGACCATTATGTTTGATCAACAAAAGGTCATTTACTTGCATATTTAACAACTAATTTACTTACATAATGCATTATTCTCTATTTTTGTACTTTTAATGCTTACTAATGTTTCATTGTTTGTGTGTACAGGGCCTTAACAAGATTGTAAGTGACATATACCAGAGGCTACTCATAGAAGATATTGCATACACTTTTTCAATAATTTCAGGGTCAAATTTCCTGGATTGATATTGAGGAAGCAATTCTGAAAGGCTACAAGGGCATACAATCAAGAGGAGTATCATCAAACTATGCAAGCCATTAAGGCGATATCAAATGATGCTTTCATGTGGTTACAAAAAGTTCTAGTTAAAGCAAGGTCTAAGCATGCATTTGATGGTAGGATATGGTGTGATCACATCACAAATAACATGATAGAGTCCTTCAACAATTGGTTAGGAAACATGAGATGTCAGCCAATTCTAACCATGTTGGAGAACATAAGGTACAAGTTGATAGGTAAATTTTTGATGAGATACCAAAAGGCTCTACAATGGAAGTCTAATGTCATTTTGAACATCAAGAAACGGCTGAAGGTCACACTGAAATGGTCAAGATATTGTAGAGTAGAGTATGTTGGAGGTCATGAGTATGAGGTCAAAGATAATGACGGGGTGAATCATATTGTCCATCTTGGCATAATGACTTGTGTATGTAGAGAGTGGGAAATATCTGGGCTCCCATGCAAACATGATGTGGCTGCAATTTGTCATAGTAGATTGACCTTAGAAGTGTAAGGTCTCGATGTCCCACATCGGGAATAGAAGGGGAGTTCCTAAGCTATAAAAGTGAAAACCTGAACCCTTATATAGCATCAAGGTTTTTTCCAGGGTGGTGAAATCCCTAGCAGAACTCCCCAGTTAAGCGTACTTAGGCTGAAGTAGTTTTGGGATGGGTGACCCAATAGGAAGAAAAAATCCGTGCAGGCGTAGCCTAAAGCGGACAATATCGATGACATGTGAAAGGTTGGGGTGATAGCCGACTCTCCGGAATACCGAGTGTGGGCCCCTAACGTCTCTTGGTGCATGTGGACAGGCTTGTGCGCTGGTAGGTTACTACACGGGGACGTGCAGCCCTAAGGGGGTGGATTTTAAGGTCCCGGTGTCCCACATTGGGAATAGAAGGGGAGCTCCTAGGCTATAAAAGTAAAAACCTGGACCCTTATAGCATCGAGGCCTTTTCCAGGATGGTGAAATCTCTAGCAGAACTCCCTAGTTAAGCGTTCTTAGGTTGGAGTAGTTTTGGGATAAGTGACCCACTGGGAAGAACAAATCCATGTGGGCGTAGCCCAAAGTAGACAATATCGATAATATGTGAAGGGTTAGGGTGTTTCAAGAAGATTTTGTCTACCCATACATCTTATCTTAGACCATACCATGTGGACACTTATTCATGGGGACCCTTTACAACCCCCACCTAAAAGATTGCCAGGAAGGCTAAGGAATGCTAGGAAGAGACTAGTCATGAGCCTCCTGCTTGAACAAGTCAAAGTAAGAGGTTTAGTACATTGAGATGTAAATGATGCATGATTTGGACACAATAAGAGAACCTGCCAAAGAGGTCCAGTAAGGGGTGGGGCTAGTGGCAATGACACAAGTGCTAGTAGGGACAGTGGCACAAGTGGTGGTAGGGGCAGTGGCACAAATATGGATAGGGGTAGAGGTTCTGTGAGAGGCACTTCAACTAAAATGAGCACTTTAACTAGAAAAGACATTTCAATTGGGAGGGGTATTTCAACTGGGAGCAGATATTCAACTAGAAGAGAACAATCAACTAGAGGAAACACTTCAACAAGTGGGAAAGGAAGTTCAATTGGAAGAGGCAAGGGTAGGGGCAAGGCTAAGGCCAAGCATGCACATGTAAATTTTTCTTGTGCTCTGTGAAGTTACAAATTTTTTTTCCCTTATTTTTTTACATTGCATAAATCCAACAATGTTTTTTTTTTTTTTTTTTTGTAGATGACTTAGCTAAGATGATGATGTTCTTGGTACAAGTTCTTATCATAAGTTTAAGGTATATAGCACATATTGCTGTAGTGCACAGTTCGTCTTAGATCATGTCCCACTTTTTGTATTTTTGTGGTGGACATGAAATAGTAATCATAGCAACAAATAGTCTCAGATGATGTACCCGCTTTTGTTTTTTGTAATGGGTATGAAGTATATTCACTTGGTGTTTACATTTATATTTTGAGAATTTAGTGGAATGATGTAATTGAACAGACATGATGCTCCATGGTGTTTACATAGTAGTTACATAGCCGCATCATATTGATATATTCATGATCACATAAGGTCCATTACAAAATATTGCAAATGCTTCAAACTCTTACTAATTCCCATTACATTTTCAGAGCAACCATTAAGAAAATTAGGCATAAGACAACATCCATGATCATTACATTCTTCATAAACCCCATGTTTGCTTCAAGTACTTGCATCATTGATTGCAGAGCCCCTATTTGGTTCATTAAATTCATTGTAGTAGTATGTTCTTTATAGGGTAAAGTGTGTCTGTTAACAGTAACTTGAGTGTCTTCCATCATCATTTCTCCTCTAACAGATGAGTTTACTGGTTTGCATCAGGCCCACAATGAGCATTTCCCATGTGGGCATAAATAATACAATTTGCCTCTATTTTTCTCTGATTCAGTGACTTTAATTGTTGCTTTGCTGTCACAATAGCGGATCTTACTCCTATACTTCATCACCC
Source organism: Camellia sinensis (assembly GCF_055761805.1). Classification (NCBI taxonomy): domain Eukaryota; kingdom Viridiplantae; phylum Streptophyta; class Magnoliopsida; order Ericales; family Theaceae; genus Camellia; species Camellia sinensis. The sequence goes on along the minus strand of NC_138969.1, from coordinate 43,959,746 downwards.
CTCCTCCATTACTTGATGATGACATATCCATGTGATCCTACATTTCATGAAATGTGAAAGTTATAAGGCATTTTCCAAACATATATTGCATTATTTGTAAGCAATTTTGGACTGTGGTTGTGCTTTATTTGTGGACTGTGGTTGGACTGTGGTTGTGCTTCATTTGTGTTAGACTTGGTTTTGATTTTATTTTATTTATGAGAATGGTTGGTTGTGCTTAATGTCAATTTTTTTTTATTTACTTATTTATTTTTTATTTTTAAATACTTAAAGTGAATGGTAACATTCATGTGTTGTGCTTGGTTGTGGAGCTCTAACTTGTGCTTCTTTCCTTTCATTTCTGTCTGCCTTTTGAGTTTTTCTCTTGTCTTGGAATTTTTGAGTTGTACACTGCGGAGCTTTGTGTTATGCTTGGTATATACACCTGAGATCAACAGCCTTGAGGGCATTATTGGTATTTTTGGCTTTATTGGTGATGACATCAACAGGTTCTGTTACCTGTGGTAACGGAAGTTCAAATATGGGGGAATCTTGACAATATCAATTAAAGTAGGAGAGGTTTGTATAATTATTCAAACCACAAAGGAGGTCCCTGTATTTGTTAGAAACCTTAGGGCAGGTGAGTGTAATTTACCCAACTTAATTTGATAAAAGAATATTATTTTAAAATTTGAACAACTTAAATTGTATAATAAATATTAATTTTCGTTATTATTTTGAATAAATTAACAATAAGTTATTTTATAACAAAAGGATTGCAATTGTTTTATCAATTCAAATTTTAAACTTCAATATTTTCATTATCTAATGGACAACTATATAAATTATTGGGTGAACTACTTTATCTTCTTTACAATCAATTTAATAGGTGTTTAGTTGTATAATTTACTATCTAAATTTTAAAAGTATATTTTTATTCATCAAATTTTGATTGGTATAATTGTCGCTAATTAAGTCATATGAATTTTTTTAACAAATTAAACAAACAAAATTAATAATTTAGAGATGAAATAAAAAAAATAAAGAGAAATTAATCCTATAATTATCTATGATTATAATAATTATTTTTTCAAAAAAATATTTTTGGGCAAGTGTAGCTGAGCAGAGCTGTACAAAAGAGTGTAGGGCTGACGTAAGCATCGACAGTGTCTACGGTTAGCATCACATGATAGGCTCCTATAACACGTCAAATCAGGCGGTGGCTATTTTTTCACTCCTTTCATGAGTACCAATTCCTCCGCTCCCCACCATCCAATCAAACATAGGCACAACACATAATCATGACCACAATCAAACGATAGAGATTGAAAGTCTGCGATTAGTGACTTTTTCATTAGTTTTTACTTTTCTCCTCTTTTTGGGAAAATAAAGAAAATCAATTTATTGATTTATTTTAATAATATTATCTTTCTATTTTTTTTGAGTACGTTTTTCAAAAAAAATCAATAAGTCATAAAAAAAAAAAAAAAACTCATTTCTCCAAATAAGCCTTAGTTTCTTATTTTTAATGAATTTATTTTTTTTTTAAAATAATTTCACAAGTTTTTGGATTATAAGGGTGTAAATTTGGCCCGAGCCGACCCACTGTCGGGTTGCAGGGCTCCCATCAAAATTTGGGTCGGTCTGCGGACCAAAAAATTAGGCCTAAGCCCAATGGGTATTCGGACCTGGGCCGGGCCTAACAATTTTTTTTTTCTATTTTTTTCCACAAAAACTAATGTTGGGCCTCAAGTTGGGTTTCGATGGGGGGTTTATGTTAAAAGAGATAAATCAAACTAACTTGGTCTTAATTCTGAAGGAACCCTTTCGCAGTTTAGTCTAATTAGCTTGTGTAACTTTAATCTCAAGATTATCACCAAAGTTTTGGCAAACCAGTTGAAAGGTGTGTTGGGTGGGATTATTTCCCCAAGCCAATCGGCCTTTGTGCCCGGGCAAATGATTCAAGACAACATTCTTGTGGCCCATGAAGTATTTCATTTCTTAAAATTACAAAAGAGGGGCAAACTGTAACAACCCCCATACTGTTTACTGATTAATGACCGATTGATTACCGATAATTACCGATTACTGTTAAACGGAACTGATAATGACTGATAACTGACTGATAATTGAACTGATTAAAAGTACTGAACTGACTGACTGAAATTGGAAACCGAATTGATTGAGTATATGTTAGTTAAATTGCATTCTATCTGTTTGACTGTATGATTATCTGTTCATGCTTATATGTTTAAACTGTAAATTGAAGGCCATATCGGCGGCCGAAATCGGAATTGATTAGTGTTTTATGATCCTCATAATTTATGTAATTTTATGGAATAATTATCTGAAAACTGATTAGGCATGATTAAAGTAAGCTAATTAAAGAGTTGGACTTAATTACCGTTTTGCCCTTGAGTGGGCCACTATCTCACACATCTTTAAGCCTTGTATACACTCATACACTTGAGCCAAAGACAACATTTCCTCAGCCATTTCCCTTCTCATTGCCGACCATAGAGAGAGAAAAACTAGAGGAGTGGAGTTCATCTCAATTTTGCTTGTAAATTGCTTGGTAATTGAAGAAATTGTTGAAGTGATTGCATATTTGAGCTCCCTTCTTGAACTACAAGACTAAAGGTAGCTTCATTGTCTTCTTGTTCATGTTTTGAGTTGATTCTTGCATGATTCATGTCATATTGAAGGAGTGTAGAGCCAAACATGGTTTAGATGTTGAATTGTGGCTTAATTGTTGCATGCATGTACATATATTGAGGTTTTGAGGTTGTAAGTCCAAGTTTCCTCACATGCATGTCCATCTTTTGGTCATACTCCATGAATTCATCATGTTCTTGAAGAAATGAGTCCATTTGAACAAGCTTTGAAGGTTGAATTTGGTTTGAATCCATGCATGTTTGCATGTTCTTCATATTCTTGAAAATGGGTTTGAATATGGTTTTAATTGACTCACCTTTGGGGCTTGAATTCATAAATTGAGCTTTGAAACTTGTTATACATTGAATTTAGTTATGTTTTCCAGAATTTGGGCCCAGGAGGTCGAGTTTGGAGTGGTAGAATGCTTGGTTTGAGCTTGGGAGGCAAATCTGGAAATTCTAGATTTGGCTTCCTCGCTCGAGCGAAGGGTTCCCCGCTCGAGCGAGCACCTTTGTCCAGGGCTCCGCTCGAGCGACCATCGAGCGACCATCGCGCGTAAAATCTCAGCATCCAGTATTTTTACTGTTTTGCAGACCGCTCGAGCGAAGGATTCCTCGCTTGAGCGAAGCCTTTGATTTTGGACTTACGCTCGAGCGGAGAAAGTCTCGCTCGAGCGAGGCTCCTAGTTTCAGCAAAGTTTGCAAAATGTTTTCTAAGTGTATTTTTGCATCCTCATCCCATCCTAGGCATTCTTAGGCCTAGTTTAAGACATCTTGATGAGGATATCGTTATAGAACACACCAAGGCAAATTAGGGATTAAGTTATGATATTTCCCAACTGTGTAGCTTAGTGTGTGTTCAACCTGTGAACTGTGTAGGGTTGGCAACTGGGGAGACACGCTCTAGCATACTGTAGCCCAGAACTCTGTGAGTAACAATTGTGTAAAGATATGTTCAACTGATATCTTTTGAATACTGAACTGAACTGTTTATTGAACTGGTATTACTGAATGAATGTATGTCCTTTATTTCTGAACTGTACTGTGGCATCCTTAGTACCTACTGCTTACTGTTACTGTTACTGTTACAGAGATCTCTGTCGGTTCCCTCGTGGAGCCACTACTGTTTACTGACTGATGGCCATCATTACTGTTCGGTCTTTTAAGACCTACTGTTACTGTTATGCTAATGGATGTACCACATATGACTGTTTACTGTACTGAACAACTGAAATACTGATTGAATTGAACTGTTTTCATTACTGTAAGGACATTAATTCTAAACCCCTTTACGCTTTATGTTATTCACTGGGCTTTAGCTCACTGTTTATATATATATGTAGGTGCTCAGCCACCAGATCGGAGCTAGGAGCGTGGGTTAGACTCCAGTTTTGTCAAGCCAGCCTTTGTGCCTCACTGCGAGGTTCCGAGCCTATCTGTTAAGGCTTAGGGGTCTTTTACAATTCTCCCTTCTGTACTGTTTTACTGTTCTGTATAGACTGAGTGTTACTGTACTGTTATCAAGGGATTAGGTCCCTGTACTGTGTGACTGTAAATTTTGTATAGACTGTACTGTTTGTACATGTATGAATGCATGAAAAATCTTTTTGGCATACAGACTGTCACAGCTCATTGGACATTGTTTAATTACTGTATTGGCTTCCGCCAGGCCCTGTACTCTGTTTTACTGTATTACTGTTCTGCAGGCCTTCAGTAATCTCGGATTACTGGCCGGTTACGGTACTAAACCCATAGGGCCGGGTTTGGGTCGTGACACAAACACTCGGATATGGCTATTAAACTCGATTTCAACAAAGCCTATGATAGGGTTCAATGGGATTTTTTTAAGCGGTTATGCAAAAGATGGGTTTTCATGAGAAATGGGTTAATTGGGTGATGTAGTGTGTTTCCACAGTTGCGTCTGCGATATTCGTGAATGGTGCTAAATGTACTACTTCTAGACCTTCAAGGGGTATTCGGCAAGGAGATCCTTTATCTCTGTACTTATTCATTTTGGTAGCTGAGGTGTTGTCTAAACTTCTTCAAAAGAGTTTGCGGGCAAAGGAGTTCTCTGGAATAAAGATTAGAAGAACCTGCCCAATGTTGTCACATTTATTGTTTGCAGATGATGTTCTTTTATTCCTCAAAGTAGATGTTGGTCAATGTCAGCAAGTTCTCAGAGTGCTAGATGTTTATGGAAGGGCCTCAGGCCAAAGAATTAATTTTGATAAATCGGGTATCCAATTCTCTTCTAACACTGGGGTGGTTCTTCAAAAGCAAATCTGCGATGTTATGCGTATTGCTTCGGTAAAAGCAGGATCTAGACATCTGGGGTTGCCATCTTTTTGGGGGAGGTCAAAGCTTGAGACTTACAATTTATTGTGGAGAGGGTGTTGGACAAGCTACAAGGATATAAACTTAAATTACTGTCTCATGCGGGTCGGAAAACTCTTCTTAAATCGATTGCCCAAGCTATACCCACATATGCAATGGCTTGCTTTCTATTTCCTCTCTATGCTGATTTTGGTGAAAATAAGAATCCAAGAGTAGAGATATCCATTACGCCTCATGGGAGAAGATGTCCACGTCAAAGCTTTAAGAAGGGATGGGGTTCCGGGATTTTTGAACTCTTAACAAAGCTTTGTTGGCCCGATTGGGATGGCGATTGTGCAAATACCCTAATTCCTTTTATTCTCAATTTCTCAAGGGTCTTTATTCTCCAAACACAAACTTTTGGAATGAAAAGAAAGGGGTTAGGGCGTCATGGACTTGGGCAAGTGTGTGGGTAATTTTCCGACAACACTGCCCCCTTAGTAACCAGCTGGAGAGCACTAGCAGAATAGATGGTACCTGACTGACCTGCAACAGAAATATAAGAATCCCGCGGTGGTTTCGACCACCCGGGGGCACTCCGACGATCAAGTCAGTATATCTCTCAAAGATAAATCAAGTACTAAACTCACAAACTTGAGTATCAAAAGCATACCTTAGACCCATGGGGGTGCCTCTCTTTTATAGCCAATACAATCCTAGTCCCAATAGGAGCCTGACCCTAATGGACTTAGGATTACTGCTAATCTAGGACTCCCAGTGGGATTAGGATAAACTCTCTAAGAGTCTTATCTTTACCCAAACTGAAGTCTTCTCCCAATCTAGGACTCTTATCCATATCCAAGTTGAGTTCCCTTTTCATTCTAGGACTCTTGTCTCTTATCCGCTTATCTCGGATTCCGATATCTTCGGAGGCAACCTCGGCTTAGCCGAGATGACCTCGGCACAACGACCAAGACACGTGGCACTTCGGCTGACACGTCGGTGTCACCTTGTCGTGTGTTGGTACTCAGAAAATATATCCCCACAACTGCCCTCTAGGTTCTATTACCTCGGCATTCTGAGGTGATGGAACCTACACTGTTCGTTCATCTGTGCCCCTCTGTCTGAGATCAAACTCGCCGACCTCAAAGTTCCCTGGACTTTACTATCCACTGGTGTCAAGAATCAAGTTTCATGCTTTCCAAGCTGCTTGAAATCGTACCTCCTAGCCGAGGTTCTGGTTCCATTAATTCGTAAACTCCAAGAGCTTTGCAACTGCGTATGAGCTACCATGCATACGCTCCTCAACCATTTTGTTCATGCGTTCATCCCTTACTGGTTTGTACGCGCTTATCAGGTTTGCGTCGTTTCTGCGTACGCTGCCTGATAGGTACGTCACCCAAGGTACAATTCCTTTGTCGCCTTTTTTTGAGTTTTCAACAAAGCTTTCTCTCTTTCCCTTTGTCTTTTCATTTTGCATTCTTTCATGTGCTTTCTGTGCTAAAACTTTTCTCTTTTCAAAAAATATCCCCAATCCTTTATCGATCTCTTTTCATGCTTTCTGCAACTGCTCCGTTCATACTCTCCGGTGGGTTTCCTGATTTCCAGTCACCTATTTGACTCCGGTGATCTTTATATTGGCGTTCATTTGGTAGGTTCATAAAAACTCTTCTGATTTACTTTGAATCTGTTTATTTGCCATCTGTGGCCTTCTGTTCTCGTCTGTCTTCAAGTTTTTGATTTCTTATTGCTAAAATGCCTGGAACTGTTCTTTGTCATATCCGCTTTCTGTTGCTAGCATCATGTCTGGTTCATTACTTTCTTGTTCTTCAAACACTTACTTAGTGCCTGTGTACTTGGCTTTATTCTTTGAACTTTGTCATCTTCTTGACTTTTGTTTTTTCTCTTCTTGTTTTTCTTGTTGTATTTCCAGATTTTTGCCTTCGTTTCTGTTTTCTGCATAGTCTTAGAACCACGTCCCTTCTTGAAATTGTTGCCGAGATAGTGGTAGAGAAGCTCTTCCAGCTGACTACCAATGTTTTTTTGCTTCTGAAAAATATCTGTTGTTGGCCGATGTTAACATCCCTTGCTCCTTGATTATCATTCCTTTTTCCACTGTATTTGATAGCCATGTCGGGTAATTGACTTATCGAATGGCCCTGGTCTCCAGAAGTCTGTCTACTTCTTCCTCTACTGCTTCGACGTGCATCAACGTTGGCCCTCTTGCTTATTGGATTACAGGTTTGGCCGACCTTAATGTTTGCTCTCAAGCAAGCTTCCAATTCTCTTTCTTCTTCTTCGGCTAAGCTTGAGAAGAAAGAAACGTTCTTCATCCCCCTCCTGGATGAGGATTTTCTTCAGTGCCTCTTCACTCTTCTCGACTGGCTCCTTACCGACATCATCTAGGACCTCTATGTCCTCGTTTTCAATCTCTACCTTCTCTGGTTCTCGAATGCTGCAAGTAGATTTCGTTGCTGCCATGGAGCAATTCTCCGCCTACAGTTGATCCCCTCTGACTTCTTCAATCCCATGTTCTGTTGGGAACCGTAGTAGTTGATGCAATGTTGAGGGAACTGCCCCCATTGCATGTAACCATGATCTTCTCAAGATTTGTAAGGAGATGGAGTGTCGATGATGGTGAATTCTGTTGTGATCTTTCTGGTGCCAGCCTGCACCTCCAAGCTTACTGCTCTCAGTGGTCATGTCGGCGTTTCATTGAACCCAATCATTGGGCCATTGGATTGCTTCATATCGTCTAGATGAAGGCCGAGCTCCTTGTAACATTGGACATGATGTCACAAGAGCTTCCTTGGTCAATCAAGATGCGTTTCACTTGGCACTCCCCAACCTGGAGGGATACTACCAAAGCATCATTATGCGGGTGCTGGACCATCTCAAGGTCGGCTTCGGTATAAGACACTACTGGTCCCAAGCATTCATATGCCCGATGTCTCTTGTCTCCAACTTGGTAGACATGTTGCAGGTGCTTTCACCTTCTGAGTCTCCCTCCTAATTTCGTTCTCGTTGACCCTCGAGTGAATTACATTAATTACCCGAGGTCTTCCTGTCTGAGGTTGTTGTGCTGGAGGAGGCGGAGCTCCTGGCGCCCGAGGCAGTTTTGCCTGTTCTTCCCTTGTTCTGGTCTCATCGACGAGGTCCCTTCAGATTTCCTTGCCCCATCAGATCTTCTAAGTGTGCTTTTAGTGTTCTGCAGACCTGAGTCATATGTCTGCCTTCAACATACACCTTTAACTGTGCAATCTCCTCAGGTGTAACACCTCGGTTGTACCCATTAATCAGTTTCTCTCGGTTTTGACCTAATACTTGAAAAATATTTATCATAATATTTCCACAAGTGTTATTTACAACTTGATATTTCACTTTTAGCAAGACTTCTATCTTCAAACTTCTTCCAAGTCTTGGCAATATGGTAACCTCGACAACTGTGTAGATACTTCTTTCAACATAACCTTGGTTTAACTTGTAAATTTTTGCTCAAAAAATTTCAACAAGTATTTACCCATAGTCTTCAATTTGTAAACTCATCTCGAATTTCAACAAGTGTTTGAGCATATTCTCGGTTTAACCTAACTTGTAAACTTTTCTCAAGTTTCAACATAATCTCGGCTTAACTTCGGTTAAGCATTATCTCAGTTTAACTTCGGTTAAACATCATCTTCGGCTTAACTTCGGTTAAACATTGTCTCGGTTTAACTTCAGTTAAACGTCATCTGGGTTTAACTTCGGTTAAGCATTATATCAGTTTAACTTCAGTTAAACATCATCTTTGGCTTAACTTCGGTTAAGCATCGTCTCGGTTTAACTTCGGTTAAACATCATCTGGGTTTAACTTCGATTAAGCATTATCTCAGTTTAACTTCAGTTAAACATCATCTTCGGCTTAACTTCGGTTAAGCATCATCTGGGTTTAACTTCGGTTAAACATCATCTGGGTTTAACTTCGGTTAAGCATTATCTCAGTTTTACTTCGGTTAAACATCATCTTCGGCTTAACTTCGGTTAAGCATCGTCTCGGTTTAACTTCGGTTAAACATCATCTGGGTTTAACTTCGGTTAAGCATTATCTTTGTTTAACTTCGGTTAATCATCATCTTCGGCTTAACTTCAGTTAAGTATCATCTCGGTTTAACTTCAGTTAAACATCATCTTCGGCTTAACTTCGGTTAAGCATTATCTCAGTTTAACTTCGGTTAAACATCATCTTCGGCTTAACTTCAGTTAAGCATCATCTCAGTTTAACTTCGATTAAACATCATCTGGGCTTAACTTTGGTTAAGTATCATCTTCGGCTTAACTTCGGTTAAGCATCATCTCAGCTTAACTTTGGTTAAGCATCATCTCGGTTTAACTTCAACTTGTAAATTGCTACAAATTTCAACAAGTGAAGGTAAACAATGATCTCGGCTTAACTTCAACTTGTAAATTGCTACAAATTTCAACAAACGTTAAGCATTACTTCGGTTTAACTTCAACTAGTAAATTGCTACAAATTTCAACAAGTGAAGGTAAACAATTATTTTGGCTTAACTTCAACTTGTAAATTACTACAAATTTCAACAAGCGTTAAGCATTACTTTGGTTTAACTTTAACTTGTAAATTGCTACAAATTTCAACAAGTGAAGGTAAACAATTATCTCGGCTTAACTTCAACTTGTAAATTGCTACAAATTTCAACAAGCGTTAAGCATTATTTCGGTTTAACTTCAACTTGTAAATTGCTACAAATTTCAACAAGTGAAGGTAAACAATTATCTTGACTTAACTTCAACTTGTAAATTGTTACAAATTTCAACAAACGTTAAGCATTACTTCGGTTTAACTTCAACATGTAAATTGCTACAAATTTCAACAAGCGTTAAACATCATATCGATTTAACCAACTTGTAAATTGCTACAAATTTCAACAAGTGGTAAATGCATTCTTCTTCTCTCTGCCCCCCCAATGTGAACTTAAAATCCACTTGGGTTCTCATCATACATGTAGCTTCGACATTGTCGCCGAGGTTTAATTCAAGCCGAGGTTGTCGGCCTTAGTTTCTCTATTGATCTTACTTGGCTCCAACCTGAGTTTGATTTTCGGCCTCGCATCGGCGAGCCGTTTCTCTTTTCTTGTTCCGACGCCTTTGTTCCCGGCATGTCCTCCTCGGCCCTAGTATACTTCTCAATTCTGGTCAACTTTAGTTTGATCTTGTGTGTTTCCTTTTTATCTTTTGGGATCTGAGATCTGCTCATTGTGCTCTTCTATTTTCGGACTCAGGTGCCGAGATCTTATCTTCTGGAATCTTGGATCTGCTCACTTAGGTTGAGCTCTTCTTTTCTCGGACCTACTCATCTAGGCCGAGATCATGTCTTCTGGGATCTGAAATCCGGGATTTGCTCACTCAGGTTGAGCTCTTCTATACTTGAATGTTATCTTCTTGGGAGCGCTCATGTCCCCTGTTTTTGCATCCCTTCTGGAAGGGTCTTCGTTCCTCCGCAGGTATCTATCATTCCATACCTAGAGGTCATCTTCGTTGTAGTATCCGCTTCGATCTATTGTCTTTGGTACGTTACCTTCCTGGCCGGCGTCTTTCACTCCGTGACTCTGGTCACGAGTTTCTGTGTTGCGGTCGTCCCCTTCAATGTCGAGATCGATAGGTCTCCCACTCCCAGTAGGAGCATTGTCTCTAATCTGATCCTTCTGTTCGTCATTGGCCATCTATTCTTCTTTCTTTCCCACAGACGGCGCCAAATTGTGTGGGTAATTTTCCGGCCACACTGCCCGCTTAGTAACCAGCTGGAGAGCACTGGCAGAATAGATAGCACCTGACTGACCTACAACAGAAATATAAGAATCCCGCGGTGGTTTCGACCACCGGGGGGCACTCCGACGATCAAGTCAGTATATCTCTCAAAGATAAATCAAGTACTAAACTCACAAGCTTGAGTATCAAAAGCATACCTTAGACCCATGGGGGTTCCTCTCTTTTATAGCCAATACAATCCTAGTCCCAATAGGAGCCTGACCCTAATGGACTTAGGATTACTGCTAATCTGGGACTCCCAGTGGGATTAAGATAAACTCTCTAAGAGTCTTATCTTTACCCAAACTGAAGTCTTCTCCCAATCTAGGACTCTTGTCTATATCTAAGTTGAGTTCCCTCTTCATTCTAGGACTCTTGTCCCTTATCTGCTTATCTCGGATTCCGATATCTTCGGAGGCAACCTTGGCTTAGCCGAGATGACCTCGGCACAATGACCAAGACACGTGGCACTTCGGCTGACACGTCGGTGTCACCTTGCCGTGTGTTGGTACTCAAAAAATATATCCTCACAGCAAGTATTCTGGAGGGTTGTGAGGTGCTTAATCGGGGTGTCCGTTATTAGGTCTGCAATGGAGAGTCCATCAAGTTCTGGGAAGACAAGTGGGTCGCTTCTTTAAAAAATTTCCAAGAGAAATCCCGTAAACCCAGCGGATGCAATCTGTCTATAGTTAGTGAAGCCATCAACTCTATCTCCAGATGTTGGAATAAAACTGTGTTGCATAGTTTGGTCTCTCATGCAGAGGTAGAAGAGATTTGTGAAATTCTCATTGCGACTGAAGACCAAAATGATCGACTTATTTGGCACCATGATCTGAAGGGTACTTTTCAGTCAAGTCAAGGTACAGAGTGGAAATTGAACATCAACAGCATCAAGCTGGGACTGGCAGTCCTCCTCCTTTCAGGTTCTAGAACATGTGTAGAAATTCATATGGACACTCATGATTCCCTCTAAACTTCGGCATTTCTAGTGGCGTGCTTATAACAATTTGTTGGCCTTTAAAGCTAACTTTTTCCGGCGTAGGTGTGCAATGGATGAGGTGTGTCCTATCTGCCAACAAGAAATAGAGACTGTGGAGCATTTAATATGTGGATGTAAATGGACGAGGGTCGTATGGTTTGGAAATAACTTAAATACCACTCTTAATACGGGGACCATTAGCTCAATTCAGAAGTGGACTTGCGTGGAGTTTCAAGCTTTTGAGAGTAACAAGGATCGAGTGGAATATTTTTATAAGATGTTATGGTTGGCATGGCATATATGGAAGAGCCGGAACAAGTTTTTCTTCAACCATCATCCCATTGACCCTTGTTCTACCATCTTCAAAGTTGGGAAGGATTTTGATGAATTTGCTAGAATAACTATGTTCAATCAACAAACATCTAGTAATCTGATTTTTTTGCGAAAGGCATCGAGGTCGTGGATTCCCCCTCCGCAAGGGATGGTTAAAGCCAATTGCGATGTGGCTATCAAACCTGGCGCCTTGAGAGCATCCTTAGCTATTTTATTTCGAGATTGTAAAGGCTCTGTTTTGAGAAGGGCAGTTCGAATGGAGGAAGTGGGGTCAGTCATGCAGGGTGAAGCGATGCTTGTTAGATAGGCATGTCTCACGGCCAAATCCCTTAATCACTCTTAGGTGGAGATTGCTGGTGATAACAAAGCTGTGATGTGCTTATTTGTGTCGGAAAATGAACCGCCTTGGTATTGTGCTTCCATCATCAAGGATATTAGAAGGTTGGCTAGGAAGTATAATCTCTCTTTCTTGTGGACTCCTCGTGGGGCCAGCAGTGCTGCCAATTGGACTGCTTAGGCTTTTCTCAATGGTGTTCTCCCCTCTAATTGGGTTTGTAATCCTTCCCGAAGGCTGCGTAAGGCTTTACCTTGGCTGTGTAATCTAATTTTCGATGTAAGGCTTTACCTTTGGCTGTGTAATCTAATTTTCGATGTAAAAAAAAAAAAAAAACTAACACACAGCCGTTTGGCAAGGGACTTTTTGGTTAAAAAATTTAGGAAGTCACAAAAAAATTTGTTTAGGATGTGCGTTGACTTTTTGACTATTTTAGTTTTAGATTAAAAAGTCTCGTTTGAGATAGATTTTTTGAATTTTTTGACTTTTGTTAGAGAAAAAATGAAATGATTATGGTTTGGATGTGACATTTTGTCATGTTAGGCTAGAAAAACCTATTTTATCTTCTTGTGGTTATTTTAGTAAAAAAAAATCTCATTTTAACTTATGCCAAACGAAGACAAATTCAATCCAATTAGAAAAATATCATATTATACATATCAATTAATCATTTTTTTTTACAATTATCTATTTCAATTAAAAAAAGATAAATTACGAATACACTCGTTGAGATTTTCTTAAAATACAAATTCTGCACTATTATTCTGGAAATTACAAATACTCTCTTCAAATTTCTAATTGCATAATAAAATGACCCTTTTTAATAGCAATGTTAAAAAAGGATAAATTACAAATATATCCCCTGAGATTTTTGCTTAAAATACAGATTGCTTATTGTGAATTGAAAAATTACAAATATTGCATTGTCAGAATTTTTTATTTAACAGAATTAACTAAAAAAAATAAGATTCTTAACTGCTCTCTTATATAATGATAAAACTATTTGAAATATTAATTGAAATAAATTTTTGATATCATTAAAAATTATTAACTGACTTGATAATTTATTAATAAAATAGACAATTTGTTATGAAATTAGAAATTTCAAGAGGTGAAAGGTAATTTGTAGAACCATGGGAAACAACCATATTTGGTTCTGGAAAATTGAATCCACTTTTCAGAAAATTGAGTTTTTTATTTTTTGTATTTTTAGTGTTTTTTTAATATTTTACAATTTTTTTTTAAGATACATCTAATTTAAATACATTTAAAAAGCAAAATATTTGTGAAAAAAACTTTAAAAATTCACCAAATATAAAAAAATATAAAAATTCAATATATTTTTGTTTTGTTTTTTTTTTATTTTTATATTCAATAAATTTTGTAAATATTTTTGTACAAATTTTTATTTTTTAAGTATATTAAAGATTAAGTGGATCTTTTTTAAAAAATATATATAAACATATAAATTGAAAATTCAGAAAATTATCTTTGAAAACTCAAAATCAAATCAGATGAAACCTAAAAGGGTATATTTGTAATTTACTCAAAAAAAATTAGAAAGAAAGGTAATAATTTGCCGTTGTTTATTTATGAGTTGTGAGTTAGCTTTTTAGTTTTTAATTTTTTGGTTATTGTAGCATGAGAGTAACCTCATTTGGGGTGAATTTTTTAGCTTTTTGATTTTTGTGAAATAAAAAATATAATGATTATATTTTAAATAACAACTTTTAGTCTAAATTAAAAAACCTTTTTTGGTCTTATTTGGAAACAAATTATTTTATTAATTTTTTATTTTTTATAAAAAAAATCAAAAGAATAATGTGCTAACTTATAATAACATTTTAACTTTGTAATTAAAATATATTATTTGATAAATGAAATCTTTATCTTTTTATGACTGAACCTCACCTAAATCCACATCCAAACGACCACTTAACTACGTTAGGATTCTCTAGAGTCTTTTCCTGGAGTGATCTCCTACATTGAAGGAGAGGAATTTGACACGTGTCCCACTCAACCTCTAAGGGTTGAGATTTAAACTCACCAAAACGACGTCGTTTTGGTGAGTAAATTGAACAAAAAAACAAAAAAAAAAAAAAATCTTGACATCAACATCTCTATCTTTTTCACTCAGTTCCTGGGGAGAATTAGAGAGAGAGAGAAAGAGAGAGAGAGAGAAGGGACCAAAGCTTTGATTTTGGGTGTTTCGATTTCTTTTAAATCGATTCAATCTCTTGATTTAGCTTATATACAAACAAACCATCCATATGCTTGAAAGAGATAGATTTGTTCAGTAAGACCTTGATGTTGATGTTGATGATGATGATGAAAACAATAGCCCCTCTCCATTCTCTTCCTCTTATCTTTGTTTGAAAAAATGATTTTTGGTGACTTTAATTTAATATTAAAGTGTGGTGACTTTAATTAAATATAAAAATGGGTCCCAACCTTTTATTGTGTTAGATCCAAGTGAGCTAAAAACCATTGGGTTTTGAATAAGAAATTGCCAAGAAATTGTCTCATGATGTTAGATTCATGAATAGGATTTTAAAGAGTATTTAAATTCCTTTTCTTGGCTAAAGGGTGTGAATCCTTTGGGCATCTAAACTTTCATATTTTTTGAAAGGGGCTATGGATGCTTGGTGTTTTAATGACCAGCCTTAAAGGCTGGAGGCTCTTCTTCTCTCCCCTTTACATGTATAAATTGAGACCCTCCTATCAAGTTTCAATATAGAAATTTGTTGCTTCCATTTTACGAGTCAGTTTGTTAGAAAGTTCCTATATTGAGAGAGTGCTGCCATTGTTCTTGTTCGCTAAGTTAGACAGAAAGTGCTTCTGCCGTAGCTGGTTTTGACCGTCGTATCCTGGGAGACAGACGCCGGGATTCCTCAAGCACTCGATCCGTGAAGCGGCGAAATTTGTTTTAAGGAAACTACTTCCGTGCAGGCTTCGGTTTCGTCTCTTTACCTTTTTATTGTTTTGTGTATTTCTATTGAAATTTAATTGTAATTATCAGCATATGTTCTTGGTATATAATTTGATTTCTTCATAAATCTATTTATTTAATTTTACAATTTGAACAACAAGCTTAAAATAGATTTTATATATATTTTCTATGAAATTGATCGAATAGATTTATATAGACTATTAGGTTAGCTTTGTATAATGTTATTAGGAATTGTTGCGGAATTGTTCACTATTTCAATGATTGTAAATTATGCTATGGTACTCTCTAATTGCTTAGTTTAGTTAGAATTCTCTATCATAATTTGCATGAATTTTAAGTTTATAAAATATAATTTATGGATGTTGTAATTTTGACATGCTAATTCTATTATAGTTTTAATTTGTTACATGCTTATTATTTTCTAGACTAGATTACATAATTTAATGTATTTTGGAGTTATAGAGTTTTTTTTTATGAATTGTGTACATGATTAATGTGAATTATTTAATTAGGTGCATTAATCTGAATTATCTAATTGGGTGCATTAATGTGAATTATTTAATTAGGTGTATTAATCTAAATTATCTAATTGGGTGCATTCATGTGAATTATTTAATTAGGTGCATTAATCTAAATTATCTAATTGGGAGCATTAATATTATTTAATTGGGTGCATTAACTTTGAATTTAACTTATTTATTTGGAGTTAATAGTTTAAATGTTTATTATGAATTAATTTCATTCATAACCCTTGAGTATAGAACTTTATTTTAAAGTTTTAATTTAATTGGCATTTTAATACATTGGTTACTTATATAATTAAAAGTTGGCTAGATGGTTTCATTTAATTTATTAAATTTTTTAGATTATTTGTTTGTATTTTATTGTGGTTTGCTACTAACTTTCTTTGTAGGGATACCAATGCGAAAAACAAATATAAAACCAAATGAATAGTATTTGGGATGTAAAAACAAAAATGTTTGGAATACTAACTTTTGTGTTGAATAGGAATACCTAAGCGTGGAAAGGCTTTTGGACTAAATAGAACCCTTATAGATTGGCTACTTTATTTAAATGTTTGAAGCATGTTTTTGCTTGAGATGTAGTTGGTTTGTTTACCAATTTATAGTAGCAAGTTTTATTTGCTTATATTGTTGTAGCAATCATTTTACATTGCTTGTAAAAATTTTAGACCTTGGTTTGTTTTAACTTAGTTCATCCCTAAAAAAATTTAATTCTTAAAATTGTTTATCACGGAGCAGGAGTCAACATGCTCTTAAAAGTTTTGTCAAAAGGTTAACTGGGTTTTAAGTAGGATCGATGTGACCCTTCCAGTCTTCCTGAGAACTTTCATGACCATGTTCGATTCTAGGTTTTGTGGTGAGACTAATTTTTGAATTAATTTTTCTTCTAAGGGATTTTCTAAGGGTTAAGTTTAATTTCTGGAAACACAAAAGTTATATTCTGGTGTAATTTTCAGAAAATGGCAACTATCACTGATGCTGCTACTACTGCTAATGTTGGTGGGGATTTGAACCCCGGGCAACTGGATTACCAACCTCTACTGCTGTGACCTCTGTGGTCAACCTTGGTGTTACTCCGGCTGTTCTGGTAGGACTGCTTAGTCACCATGAGCGCCTAGAAAAATTTGCTGGGGAAAATTTTAAGAGGTGGCAGCAAAAGATGTTGTTTTACTTGACCACGCTTAACCTTGCCAAGGTTTTGAGCGAGGATCCTCCAGCTGTGGCAGAGAATGAGCCTGACAGGCAGAAAGTCATGGCGCTTGACACATGGAAGTAGACAGACTATCTTTGCTGGAACTATGTGTTCAACAACTTGGCAGACTCACTCTATAGTGTGTTTTGTTCCAAGAGCTCAGCAAAAGAATTATGGAAATCTCTGGACAAAAAGTACAGGACTGAGAATGCCGGGGCAAAGAAATTTGTGGTTGACCGGTTCCTTGATTTTAAAATGGTAGATTCTAAAACTGTGATAAGCCAAGTCCAGGAGTTCCAAGTGATCTTGCATGATATTCATGCTGAGGGGATGCCTTTGAACGAGTCATTCCAAGTTGCTGTAATCATTGAGAAACTTCCCAATGATTGGAAGAATTTCAAGAATTACTTGAAGCACAAGCGCAAGGAAATGTCAGTTGAAGAGCTGGTTGTCCGACTCCGGATTGAAGATGATAATAGAAAGAAAGGAGGGAGTACCTCCTCAGTAAAGGCCAATATCGTTGAGCATGGCAAATCTTCTGGGATAAGAAAGAAGCCCCCTGTGAACAAGAGCTCTAAGCTGGGGCCAAGGGGTGGTGTTGCAAAGAAGTCGGCTAACAAGCCGCAGGAACCAGGTTATCGGTTCTTTGGGAAGTGTTATAACTGTAGTAACGAGGGGCATCGGGCTAGTGACTGCCGCAAGCAGAAGAAGCCATACAAGACCAAACCTCTTGCTCATATGGCAGACTTACAAGAGCACTCCCATGAGGAGGATGATATGCACTTGTCTGCCGTTGTCTCTGAGGTGAATCTGGTGGGTTCAAACCCAAGAGAATGGTGGATTGGTACTGAGGCTACACGCCACATTTGCTCCGAGCAGAAGCTGTTTACAACTTTCGAACCGGTTACAAACGGTGAAAAGTTGTTTATGGGAAACTCTGCTACCTCGATTGTTGAGGGGAAAGGAAAGGTGGTCCTGAAGTTAACGTCAGGAAATGAGCTGACCTTGAACGAAGTCCTGTATGTTCCGGACATTCGTAAGAATCTTGTCTCAGGGTCTCTTCTCAGTAAACATGTTTTTCGCATGGTTTTTGAGTCCGACAAGGTCGTTCTTACCAAAAGCGGAATGTATGTGGGTAAGGGTTATATGTTGGAGGGTATGTTTAAACTCAATGTTATGACTGTTATCCCAAAGATGAATAAAGGTGCATCTTCTTCTGTTTACATGCTTGAGTCTTCCAATTTATGGTATGGTAAACTAGGACATGTGAACTTTGAATCTTTACGTAGATTAATCAAGTTAGATCACATACCATCTTTTAAGATTAATCCGAAACACAAGTGTGAAACTTGTGTTGAAGCAAAGTTGACAAGATCTTTGTTTCATTCTATTGAAAGAAGTTCAGAACTGTTGGATTTAGTGCATAGTGATGTGTGTGACTTAAAATTTATACAATCACATGGTGGCAATAAGTACTTCATCACTTTTGTTGATGATTGCACTAAGTATTGTTATGTCTTTTTGCTCAAAAGCAAAGATGAGGCGATTGACAAGTTTGTTCTTTATAAGAATGAAGTTGAGAATCAAGTAGGCCGCAAGATTAAGGCTTTAAGAAGTGATCGTGGTGGTGAGTATGAATCTCCATTTATTGAGATTTGCGCTCAATCTGGGATTATCCACCAAACCACGGCGCCTTATTCTCCTCAGTCTAATTGGATTGCTGAGCGGAAGAATAGGACGCTAAAGGAAATGATGAATGCAATGTTGATAAGTTCTAGATTGCCACAGAACTTGTAGGGGGAAGCAATTCTCTCTGTAAATTACATTCTGAATAAAGTACCCTGGAAGAAGGTGGACAAGACGCCGTATGAGTTATGGAAAGGTGTTAAGCCTTCGTATAAATTCTTACGAATGTGGGGGTGTCTTGCAAAAGTGGCGATTCCTATACCCAAACAGGTTAGGATAGGCCCGAAATCCGTGGATTGTATATTCATTGGTTATGCACATAATAGTAGTGCATATCGGTTTTTTGTACATAAGTCTGAAATTCCAAACATACACAGGAATACCATCATGGAGTCAAGGAATGCATGTTTCTTTGAAGACATTTTTCCTTGACGAACCCATGAAGGGGTTCCAAGGTCTTTGGAGTAATTTGATGAGCTTGGTAGTGAGGATGATCATGTTGATGATTCAGGTGATGATCAAATTGAGGTTTTAGATGAGCCCAGAAGGAGTAAAAGGGTTAGGATATCCAAATCTTTTGGTCCAGACTTCTTGACTTATATGGTTGAGAACGAACCTCAAACTTTCTACGAAGCTGTGACTTCTTCTGAGAGTTCTTTATGGAAAGAAGCAATGAAAAGTGAGATTGACTCCATCTTACAGAACCACACCTGGGAGTTGGTAGATTTACCTCCAGGTTGCAAGCCTTTAGGCTGCAAATGGATTTTTAAACGAAAGATGAAGGCTGATGGGTCAATTGACAAGTATAAGGCGAGGCTCGTTATCAAAGGGTACAGGCAATGAGAAGGCCTGGATTATTTTGATACGTACTCACTTGTAACTAGGATGACATCCATTCGTATGGTGATTGCGATAGCAGCTTTGCGCAATCTTGAGATACACCAGATGGATGTAAAGACAGCTTTCGTAAATGGAGATTTGAATGAAGAAATCTACATGGAGCAACCTAAAGGGTTTTCAGCTCCAGAACAAAGCAAGAAAGTCTGTAAACTTGTCAAATCTTTGTATGGTTTGAAACAAGCGCCTAAACAATGGCATGAGAAATTTGACAATGTAATGTTGTCAAATGGGTTTAGAATCAACGAATGTGACAAGTGTATTTATGTCAAAGACACTGACAGAGGTTATGTCATTTTGTGTCTATATGTTGATGATATGCTCATTATAGGTAGTAACGATGAAATGATCATAACTACCAAGAAGTTGTTAAACTCTAAGTTTGACATAAAGGATATGGGCATTGCAGATGTTATTCTGGGAATTAAGATTACCAGAATCTCTGGCGGAATTACATTTTCTCCGTTTCATTATATTGATAAGATACTTGAGAAGTTTAGTGGATCAGATACGAGTGTGTCATCGACACCTGTAGACATAAGTCTACATTTTACCAAGAATAATAATGAAAGTGTCTCACAGTTAGAATATTCTCGGGTAATTGGAAGTTTAATGTATCTGATGAGTTGTACTAGGCCGGATATAGCTTACTCGGTTAGCAGGCTTAGTGGATACACAAGTAATCCCGATACTTCTCATTAGAAGGGCATTGTACGGGTGTTAAGGTATTTACGCTACACTCGGGATTATGGACTGTATTATACTCGATATCCAGCAGTGCTTGAAGGATATAGTGACGCGAATTGGATATCAGATATAAATGACTCAAAGTCCTCTAGTGGATATGTGTTCACTCTTGGTGGGGCAGCCGTGTCTTGGAAATCTTCCAAGCAAACGTGTATATCTAGATCAACGATGGAATCAGAGTTTATGACTTTGGATAAAGCAATGGAAGAAGCAGAATGGCTTCGCCATTTCATTGAAGATATTCCACGTTGGTCTAAACCTGTGCCAGCTATTTGTATTTATTGTGATTGTCAATCTGCAATTGGTAGGGCACAGAGTAATATGTATAATGGAAAGTCTAGACATATCCGTCGTAGACATAATTCCATACGACAACTACTCTCGAATGGAGTTATCTCTTTAGACTATGTAAAGTCTAAGGACAACATTGCGGATCCGCTAACCAAAAGGTTAAGTCGAGTGTTAGTCGAAACGTCGTCAAAAGGAATGGGGTTGAGGCCTTTGGAAGTTACCAGAATGGAAACCCAACCTAGTTGATTGGAGATCCCAAGATCTGGGTTCAATGGGACAACCTAATTGCGTGTAACGGTGGTATGTCACTGAGGAGGTTAAACCTCTAGCCATTCCTTCTATCAGTGATACCTGCAAATGTAGAGGTTAAGCTGAGCTTTTAATGACTCTAGTATATTAAGCTGTTGAGCTGAATATTGCAGGATACTCAAGTAGAGTCACTTATGTGAGTGTGAAGTGGGGCCGCTTCTAGAAGAATTGGGCAGGCCAAGATTCTTTGAAACCACTCGCTGAACCAGGCTAGTGTCCAAGGCCACACAGGGCACACCAGTGAGAACAGAATGGTGGTAGGAGTAATTCCCGTGTGAGGTCTATTGTCTCAGTTTACATAAACGGCAGAGCAGTTCAAGATGTCTTATTCACTGATCAGCTAGTAAACTCAATAGGTTTTCATTGGGAGAGGTTCAAAGCCAAAAGTTACCTTCTCTGATGTTGGGGTTAGTTCGTTGTACTCTCTCTTCGAGTCATTATTTTTGAACGATGTCCGTTTGTTGAGTCTTTCGGTCAATTTTTATTCATGTGGGGGATTGTTGGAAAAAATAATTTTTGGCGACTTTAATTTAATATTAAAGTGTGGTGACTTTAATTAAATATAAAAGTGGGTCCCAACCTTTTATTGTGTTAGATCTAAGTGAGCCAAAAATCATTGGGTTTTGAATAAGAAATTGCCAAGAAATTACCTCATGATGTTAGATTCATGAATAGGATTTTAAAGAGTATTTAAATCATTTTTCTTGACTAAAGGGTGTGAATCCTTTGGGCATCTAAACTTTCATATTTTTGGAAAGGGGTTATGGATGCTTGGTGTTTTAATGACCAGCCATAAAGGCTGAAGGCTCTTCTTCTCTCCCCTTTACATGTATAAATTGAGACCTTCCTATCAAGTTTTAATATAGAAATTTTTTGCTTCCATTTTACAAATTAGTTTGTCAGAAAGTTCCTACATTGAGAGAGTGCTGCCACTGTTCTTGTTCGCTAAACTAGACAGAAAGTGCTTCTGCCGTAGCTGGTTTTGACCGTCGTATCCTGGGAGACAGACGCTGGGATTCCTCAAGCACTCGACCCGTGAGGCGGCGAAATCTGTTTTAAGGAAACTGCTTCTGTGCAGGCTTCGATTTCGTCTCTTTACCCTTTTATTGTTTTGTGTATTTCTGTTAAAATTTAATTGTAATTACCAGCATATGTTCTTGGTATATAATTTGATTTCTTCATAAATCTATTTATTTAATTTCACAATTTGAACAACAATCTTTCATCTCTCTTTTTTATTTTCTCTCTACCAAAAAACAGAGGATGCCCCAAATTGGCATCAACGCCAACCGCAACTGTTGGACAATCACCATTTTATTCTTTCCCACCTAAAAAATATTAGTTCCCCCAAACCCCATTTCATCCATAACTGCCACCTCTTCGTATCACATTAACATCCGCTATCAACTCACCAAAACCTCTACCATGGATACTCAAGATTCTCACATCTTTGATATATTTATCTATAATCTGTGCAAAAATACATAAATGTTAGGGATTGAATGCAAATCACGAAACGAAATGTAACGATCTCATCATCATCATCATCATCATCAAGGTGTTTGAAATACCTTTCTATTGCTAAGCCACCAATATTGCTTCTTTTCTCCAGTCGCCAAAGATGGAGATGTTGTTGCCAAGCTCTGGTCCCTTCTCTCTCTCTAATTCTCCCCATGAACTGAGTGAAAAGTGAAACCCAGAATTTTGGGTTGCGTTTGGTAGAGTTTTGTAAATATAATTTGAGAGTCTGAGTTGTATTTTGAGTTTGTGAGTTTTAGAATTATGATTTGAGTGTAGAAAATTTGTTTGGTGAAGAGTTTTGAATTGAATGGGGAATTTTTGATGTGGCATATGATGTTTGATACAAAAACTTATAACTCATAATCAAACACACAACTCAAAATTCTATTAAAACACATAAAAAAATTAAAAATTCAAAAAATATTTTTTTTTGAATATATAAAAATTAACATATGTCAATTGCAAGAAAAAAAAAATGCACTGTTCCGGTCAACCGGTAGGACGACTGGTTAGGCGAAATTTGAAAAAAAAAATTCCGAAAACCGCGCCTCAGATAGAGTGTTTTGTGCAGAGTTTTGAAAATGTGATTTCAGAACTCTTACCAAACATCATACTTGAATCAAGGTGTAGAAGCATGATTACAAAACATAACCTTAAATTTTGAATTTTTTTTTTTTAATTTATTCACTGAAACGACATTGTTTTGAAGAGTTTAAATATTAATTCTTCGTTTGGTGAATAAGACACGTGTCGAACTCCTCTGCTTACTGTAGGAGATCACTCTAGAGGAACCTAACGCCACTTAACTGGAGTCGTGCCGTCCAGCCGACGATTACGGAAGGCTCGAGTAGGTCCCTCTCTCTCTCTCTCTCACCCTTTTAAGGCTCCTGCTCCACCCCCCCTCTTTCTACAAATCTCCCATTTTCTCTCTCCGAAACCTTTTCATTCATGGCGTCTCCAAAAGAGGGACACTACAGAGGAGTTAGAAAGAGGCCGTGGGGTCGCTACGCAGCAGAGATTCGAGACCCATGGAAGAAAACCCGAGTCTGGTTAGGCACTTTCGACACCCCTGTCGAGGCCGCTCTAGCCTACGACGACGCAGCTCGCTCTCTCCGTGGTGGCAAGGCCAAGACCAACTTTCCTGGCCCCCTTCTCGACCTCAACGTGCCCTCCGATCACCTCTGGATCTCGCCGTCCGTTGGCCGCCACGTCATCGGAGAGTTCCTACTTACTGGTGTTCTCAAGGGAGGCGCCACGACGAGTGGCGACGCGGCGGTGAATGACGGCGCCGGTGTGGCGGCGCCGGAGAGTGGGTATTTTGGGGTGGGGAGACGTGGGTTGGGTGTTGATTTGAATGAGCCTCCACCGTTGTGGCTTTGATGAACGACGACGTTTGTGAAATCGTAGTAGTCACTCTCTGTATTTTTTTTTAAAAATCATTTCTTGTTTTTTGTTTGTTCGTTTGTATGTGTTTTTGAGAGGCAAAGAGAGAGGGTCTGGTTAATGAAAACTAATCATGGTTTGTACATATTATGCTTCTTATGCTTTGTAGTATGAAACTACCTTGGATACATACAACTCTGTGTGTCTCTCCACATGATGTTGGGTTCTTAGTTTTCCGACCGTTAATTTACAGTTTGCCCCTTAAAGTTTCACTCATTTAAGGCCTCGACTGTGAACAGGTTAATTTAGTAATTTTTTTGACTATTTAGTTAAAATATGAGCTAAAAAAAATAGTATGTTTGGGATAATTTTTTGACTTTTTACAAAAAGATGTGCAAAAAATAAAGAGAAAATAGAATCTTTGACTTTTTGATATGGGTTGTTAGCTTTTTGGCTAATTTTTTTTGACTTTTTGATTAAAAAAGATGGTTCCCAAACAAGGCCTAAGTTTGATTTTTTTCATTTTAACTTTTTATATTTACAATCTTTCTTATTTGCAATCTTTTTCACTTTGGTCTTTTAAATTGGATTTTTTTCATTTTGACCCTTTATGTTTGCATTCCTTCTCACTTTACTCCTAGACTAATTTCTATCCAAAAAAGTAACATAATTTATCTCATTACTAACCCATTAACTTCATATGTTATGTAACATTTTGGCTCTCTAAATTTGATTTTTTCCATTTTGACCCTTTATGTTTATAATCTCTTTCACTTTGGCCTTTTACAATCCTTTTCACTTTACTCCTAGACTAATTTATATTCAAAAAAATAACAGAATTTGTCACATCATTAACACATTAACTCCATATGTTATGTAAAAAATTTATTAAAGATACAAAAAATTAAAAATTAAAAATTCAAATTTAATTTTTTTTTAGTCTTTAATAAAAAAAATTTAAATTTATTTATAAATATTATTATATTATAGATGCAGCTAGAAAAATAAAAATAAATTTAACTAAAAGAAAAAAAAAAGTTCACTAAAGATGAAAAAAAATGATAATAAAATTTTCATTTCATAATTGACAATACAGGTGTTTGAATCAGTATATTTTCATTTTTTTCGTCTTTAGTAAAAAAAAATTTTCCTTTTTTTAGTTAAATTTGTTTTTATTTGTTTAGCTATATCTAATCTAGATACATCTATAATGTAATAATGTTTATGAATAAATTTTAAAAAAAAATCACTAAAGACTAAAAAAAATTCTAGTTTTTTTGTTTTCTATTTTTTATTTGTTTGCATTTTTAATGAATTTTTTACATCACACATAGAGTTGATATATTAGTGATGTGGCAGATTCTGTTAATTTTTTTGATGAAAGTTAGTCCAAGAATAAAGTGGAAATGATTGCAAATATAAAGGGACAAAGTGGGATGGATTATAAATATGAAAGGCCAAAGTAGAAAAAATTAAATTTAAAGGGTCAAAGTGGGAAGGATTGCAAACATGAAAAGTCAAAGTGAGAAAAATTAAACTTAAAGGGTGAAAGTGGAAAATGAGTGAAACTTTAGAGGGGGCAAAGTGTAATTCACCCTTAATTTATTTAAGTAAAATGTTTGAGAGCTCTAAAATAAGAGTTCTAAATAAGTTTCAGGAGTGGATATCACCTATTGATGTGATGTTTTAATTTTTTTTCCTTTCTTATCACATCATTAGAGCTTAATTAAAATTTTAAAATTAGAAGATGTATCATTACTCATTTATTTAATTTTAGTAACTTATAATAATTTTTCAACTTTTTAATTAAAATTAAAAGTTGTCAAACAAATTAAGTTATCACATCATTCTTTTTATTTTTTTAACACATCATTTAATAAAAAAAATTAAAAAATTATTAAAACAATTTATTCTTAAACAAGCCCTTATTATCTTACGTGATTTTGATCTCCACGCGCCCTGTAAAACTGGTAATTTGGTAAAACAAAACGTTGCACAATACTCTTTTATCTTTATGGATGGGATTACTGGCTGTCCAACATATTTTTGAGAATTCAGATTTGATTATTTAAAATTATTATTTTATAATTCAAATTTACAAAAATATATTTATTCAATTCAATTGAGAGGTTTGAAATTTTTATTTGATTTATAGATTTATTTGATTTATTTATTAGGGGAGGAGCAGACTTGGAATTTAAAGGTGTAATAATGTTTGAGACCACTAAAAGTGATGCTCTAAAAGCACCACTAGTGATGTGGTAATGAATGGGCCCACTGCTTGTGTCTTATTTTTTATTTTTTATTTTAAATACTTACCAACTTATTAATAGTATTTTAGAGCACCACGTTTAATGAGATGTACGATTACCCTATAAAGGCGTGGGTCATATGCCGGCATTTGGGGTCGCTTTCTCTGTCTTTCTCGGAATCTTTCGGTTTGCTTTTTCACAGTATTTAAATGTATGTATATGCGAATGTGCATGCATTTTCAAATGTTGTATACATGATGATGGAGCCATATCACCCTGTGGGTTTGGCATCTTAAGTTGGGATTAAAATAATCATAAAATAATAAAATAAATTAATAAGATAAAATATTATATATAAATCATAACCATTTTAATTTCTCTCTCCTAAAAATTAAAAAAATAAAAAATTTATCTGAAATAAAACTTTTTAATTTAAATTAAAATAATCAAAAAGTTAACCCACTCCCTCCTAGGAGGTCGCATTTGATTACCAATTGCGGTAATAAAGATAAGCACGAAGAAAAAAAATGTGAAGTATCCCTAAATCATAAAATATGATATTATAAATTGTTTAATTTTTTTTTATTTATTTATAAATTTGAAGGTCTCATTACAGTGAAAATTATACAAAAGGATAGTCATTTACATGTTTAGATTTTATTTTTTAATAATAAAAGTAGATTTTTCAAAATATAAAATTACACATTTAGGTAATTTGTACTATAGAAGTTTTGGATTTTCTCTCATATCGGAACAAATCTCACATTACGAACAAAAACGTAAAACACTCTAATAACATAACAATCCAATGTAACACATTAAAAAACTCTTTCATATATTTTTTTTAAACATAACAATGTAACACTAAAAAAAAACCTTTTAGTGTACTTTTTCCAAACGTAACACTCCAATGTAATACACACAAAAACACTAAAAAAAATCCTTAGCTTCCGTTTGGGAAATGGGTTGACTTTTTGACTTTTTGACTTTTTTGGCTATTTGAGCCTGGGGCTCAAAAGCCTGGTTTGGGAAGAACTTTTTGAATTTTTTGACTTTTTGACTTTTTGGTGAGGTGTCATCCTGTTAAATTACCAAACTGCCCTTTTTGGCTTATGTTTTTTTTTTATTTTTTTATTTTGGGTTTGGATTTCCCATATTTTGCTTAATTAATTTATTTATTTCTTTATTTTAATTTTGGGTTTGGATGTGGCGTTTTTTGCTTAATTTTTTTTTAATTTTTTTTTATTTTGGGTTTCGGGTTGGCATATTTTGCTTTTTTTAATTTTTTTTTTTGTTGGGTTTGGATTTGGCATAGTTTTCGTAATTTTTTTTAATTTTTTATTTTGAAAGTGGATTTGACGTTTTTTTCTTTCATTGTTTTTAAAGTTTTAATTTTTTTTATTTTGGGTTTAGATTTGGCGTATTTTGCTAAAAAAAAATTTTAGCATTTTAAATTTATGTTTTTGTCTTTTTTTTTTTTTTACATGAATTAGTTCTTGTTCTTTATTTTTATTGGTATAGAAGAACTTTTGTTGTTATTTATGTGTTTCATTTATTTGTAAATTACGTGGCGAATGGTGATTTATGTTTTTATTTTTTTTTAAATGTTTTTGAATGGGGAGTATTTTTTTCGTTTTTTTTTTAAATTTACGATTTTGTCATTTTCTTATTCACTCACATTAACTTTTTTTTTTTTAATTTTTAAAAAATGGATTTTCTTTTACGATCTTGTGAATTTTGGTTTTTCAAAGTTAGGCACGTCACCAAGTGGAAGGGGGTATATCCCTGTGTAAACACATACATATTGTACATGATAATATATTTCAATACAGTCTGTTCCATGTGTGTCATTAGTAATGTTACAACCCTACGGAAATTAGATCCACTATTATATATTTCTTAACACTCTGTTATTACGCATGTAACATAATTTGTCGCATATGTGAAGGCGCACCAATGCCATATGTGGGTCCTCATCCCCAACCATTAAACCATCCTTGTCATGTTCAACTTCTGGTATGGCATTTACTATTGTCATGGCCTCTTCCTCGTCACAGATTGGGTGAACAGTTGTTGGGTTACCTGTGTTGCGCCGTATATAATTATGTAATGCCATTGACGCACCTACTAACTGAACTTGCACATTTGCAAAGTCATACCGAGGCATGTCTCGAATAAACCTCCATCGATTTTTCCAGGCACCGAAAGTGCGTTCCACCACACTGCGTAAGGACGAGTGCACTTTGTTAAATAATTCCCTTGGCGTGTTTGCCGTCCTGTTCCGTGCAATACGTCGAAATTCTTGTTGGTGGTAATGCTGCCCTTTGAATGGTGCTAAGTAACCTGTTCGATTTGGATAACCAGAATCGACAAGATGATATTTCCCTGTAGACATGACAACAATGTATGACACCAAAAATTTATATCTGTGCCCACTAAATCCACAACCATCGGCATGTGTTACCTTCGTCAGGATGTGGGAATGGGACATTGTCATTTGTTAGTATCTCGTTGAATATGCGACTATCATGCATACTTCCTTCACATTCGCACGAAATGAATATGAAACACATGTCGAAATCGACTGCGGCCATGATATTTTGCGTGTGACAATATTTCCTACCGAAATATGTTGCTGCATCTGGCCCGGTAACCCATGCACTTACATGTGTTCCGTCTATTGCGCCAATGCAGTCCTGCAAACAACCCAATTATTTTGTTGCTTATTAGGGTATACAATGTTTTGTTTTTTCCATACGTCACGTCCAGTTAATAATAAAAACAAAATAACTAACACTCTTTATGTATATGTGAATAATGTATTTCGGTAGTACCTTGAACGGTAGGTATTTCTGTCTAGACCGCACGTATGGATGTATACGATACTGATTGTATGTGGGCCGGCAATGAACAACAGTGAACTCCTTCATAGAAGTTAATACGTTATGCACGTGCCGAGACACAGTCTCCCCTGAATGTTGGAACCATTCTTGGATTTCCCGATTTTGCTTCCCTTTCAACACATGGATAAACATTGTAACGCTTTCTTCAATAGCTCAACCATGTGGACGTTGCGGGACTTGTAACCCAAAATCATTTATTAATGTCTGACATAGGGCGACAAAAACTTCCTTCGGCATGGACACGTTTTCCTCAAATCGGCCCATATGGCCCGCATATAGTTCGGATATCCATGCATTCCTGGTCAGTATAGAAGTGCGACATGGCATTTTAGCCATGTGTTTTTGGTACCACTCTGTCGCATACTGGCATGCTTGTAGAAATGTACAGTTGTGTTCTTATTGCACCTGGACCGCCATTTGATTAAGCATTTCCGTTATTCCGTCATTGTTACTTCCATCCCAGGGATTCATTACGTCTTCGTTGATGCGAAACCTACAAGAGTCGCACTGTTTCAATCAATTTGCTTCCCCTTCATCGAGTCAATAAATTTGAAAATGTGCAATTACAAAATTTGAAATGTTGATAGTAATTTAAGGACTGCTAAACTTGTAGATTTTTCACACATAATGATATGAAAAATGGAAAAATTGTAAACCTGCTAAACTTGAATTTACAGGGGGACCATAGTGGTGACAACCACAAAAGTTGACGTCAAATATGAAACTAACAGCGAACTTTGCAAAATATAAACATACACAAAGCTAGCAAGCAAATCCGTTGTTGCCTTTCTCGAAAATATTCATACATTTAATTTGAACAGAAGCATCCCATTCATTTCTCAAAAAGCGTGCACAACCATGCTTCCATTGTGTCAACCCATGCACTGAACTACAAGTTTTGGAAACCATAGGTAGCAAGAAAAAACAAAAACAAAGAAAAAAAAAAAACATGCACACACAACCATCCTGTTTTAATACAGTGCCAACAAATTAATAAGTAAAAGTTTTTAGAATACAAGAGAAGGAAAGGCATTTTCAACACTCGTAACCCCGATACATCACATCCGGCGAGCCCCGAACAGATTTGCGAAAGGCGCCGACGCAGTACACTGAAGCTGCTTCTGGGTAAGCCACCCTATGATAGAGTCGTCATCAGGCTGGCACATCATCACCTCCCGCAAATCGGCGTTATCCATAAGTGTCGAGGCGAAGTGGAATAACGGCGTACCAACCAGTGATGTAACACCTGTCAGGCGATGCATGCACTCCGAAATAGTAAACAGCGATTCGTTGCCTGTGAGGTGCCTCACCGTAACCTGCTGATTCTTCGTTCGCACCACATCTGTCAGAGTGTTCATGCTTTCCGCAATAACTGACGCTCCACTTGTTGCCTTCTTGGCCTTTAAAACACTGCTTGATGGCGTCTTTCTCTTTTTCCTCTTTTCAATCGGAACATGCTCCAGTGAAGAATCTGAATCCACGTCCTGCACTCCTGCGGGTATCGGAATAGTAAATGGCTGGGCTCCCAAACTGTGCACTGAATCAGATAAGTCATCAGTAGCTTCAGGAAGTTTCTCGCCCGGGGTCCAATGGTGCTTACCAGTAGCTGATGCCCCCATGAAGACGGTCTCCATCAACTCACGATGTTCTAAGGTTTTTTTCCTAAACTTGGCACACTTCTTGTTTATCTGTTAAAATAGAGATATATGAAAGATAATGACGTTACATTTCATATAATTAATTAAAATTTAACTACAAAAGCAAAAAATGTACTGGTAAATGACACATATGAAACATAAGAGTACATGTACTTACCGATTCCATCTTGTCCCACCACTCCTCAGGTGCCTGAAACATACCGGTGTCACAGTCAAACCCTATCCCTGACACTCCTTTGCTTGAATCCATCAACTTTGTCCACGCTTGCCAGTCTTTTTTCAAACGCATGTACTTATTCTTTAACTGTTTGAGTCCATGTTTTCTTTCTATTTTTCTCCCAAATTTTCGTGCCAAGGACTTGTACCCTGCTTGGTTGAGGACTAGGAATGGGCAATTGCCTTTAGTTATCTCATTTGCAATCAACTGTAGGAAAACTCGGATTGAGGCACTGTCCTATGTGGCCTTGTGGCTTAAATGATTATGTGTATCTTCAAGACTGCTTGACTTGTCAGTGACAATGCCTTTGCTTTTGGATTGGGTACGCGGAGAAGTACGTATGGAAGCCATTACTAATGTACGGTTACAAAAGATTACCATCACACATACGGTTATTATATACAAAGACGTAAGCCATTACACATTAATAACAAAGAAATAGAGAGATAGGATGCTAAATTACCCAGCATATAACCATTGCACATTAATTTTATACTACCACAGGTTCCATGGAGGTTAGTAGTGCACATAGTTATCATAGTCATTAATACGTCTACCGTTTTGAAGTGGAGGAAGCCCGTGGCAGCTTAAAGTCATACTATTGTACATACTTACCAATAAACAACCAACATAGTAACATGTTTGTACATACTGAAACATCGTAACGTTGCTTACATACGGAACAACAAAACGACAACGACAATGCATAGCACATACACGATGGTCTTAAGGACACGCAAGGATTGTTGAATGTCTATGACATCAGCCCGCAATTGCATGACAAATTCATCCCTAGGTGACGCATAGTCTTGGTTATCTCGCCTGGGTTCATCGCACCAACCAATCCAACTGACACAGGGCTGATGAGTGCAAATTATGGAACTATTAGTTTCATGGGTTGTTAAAGAAGGACAGTTATGACCTAAAAGAATGGGTCACTCACCAAAGGGCGGGGACATGCAAAGTAGGCACGCCCTGGATTTTTGGTGGACCTGGAAATCTTAACAATACAGGGGCCATGTCCACAGGCACACATTCGTGGCCATGTATTGGAAGTTGCAGTAGAGGTAAACGAAGCCATGTTACGCCATGACAACAATCGGCGTTTTTTATTAATTTACATGAATCAACAACAAAACGTACAAAGAGAAACGGTATTTAATTTTTGATTCCGATCATGGACATTGAATTATGATAAGGGTATTGTGTATCTTCAATCAGTAGTATATTGGTAGGAGTAGTTACCGACCCATATGCACTTGCACAGAGTTATGTTGTAACCATGGCATTTTATTATAATTATGCGCATTATTATTACTATACTAGTAAAATATGTTTTATTATTGTCAGTTGTTTGACTCAAGTGTTTGACAATACTGAAAAAATATATATAACATGCAAGATTGAACTTAATTTTAAACACATTGGAGATGAAAGTATAACATAATTGACATGCACATGAAAAATGGACATACTTGTTTGGTAATAAAATTCCGTAACATAAACTCGTGGTTTCATGACAAGTCAATAGGTATTTCACAGAATCAGACATGCATTCGTAGTGGTCATTCACAATACGAACAGTAACTGGGTAGAGGCTAGCTGTGGAATTTATGTATACATGAATTTGATAAATAAGAATTCATTCAGGTACTGAATTCGTAACATTCGAAATGCATTGACAATAATCAGAGTGTTTCGTCAGAGTGTTTTAGCAGAATCAGATATGCATTAACCATAACACGGCCTTCTTCACAGAGTTATGTTGAGGATTGATTTGGAAAATGGGTAAGGAGTTAGCTCTGGAGCAATGTGTAAATATTTCATTCACCTAATGAATTCCTAACATTCTGAATTTTTAGCTGAAATTTTCCATACATTTAATGATCATTGCAAAACCAAAAATCAGAGAGGAAGAACTTTCATGTTTAACGGATCTCAACCACCTATGAACGTATACCGGCCCTCATTACTCACAGAAATATAAATTCATATATAAGAACAGATATATGTATATATATATCTGTACCCAAAATATGTGAACCCAAGCAAAACAAAATGCACTTCAACAGGTCGGTAATGAACCCAAATTGTAATGAACCCAGCTTGAACTCAAAAAATTTGAAAATTTTTTAAAACAGAGAGTCCCCAAATCTCCATACAAATTTTTTCAAATCGTAACCTTGTATGCAGAGAAAAGGATTGTAGACATGAACCCTAAGCAGAGGCAACACACACTCACACAGATCTACGAAATCAGAAGGGTTTGGAAGAGTTACCAGTTAATCGGTGGTGTATCACAAAGGGTTCATTCTTGTTCTCTGCCGCCAGATGCGTACTCCGGTGCCGATCGCCTCTGCGAAGTCGTATTTTGATGTCGTCGCCGCTGGTTGGAAGAGATCGCCTCGTTCGCTTCTTTTGTGCCCTAAGACGGTTCTGTTGTGTGTGTGTGGTGAGGCGTTTTTTCGAAATGAGTCAGAAGGAGATGTGAGGGTAATTTGGTCAATTTACCCGTAGAAGGGTTCCTCTCAAACCCTAGCAAGCATTTTTGGCATCATGTGGCTAAATAAGGCTCTTTTGTCGTATGTGGCTCATATAGCCTGAAGAGGCCTTCCCAAACACACGCTTAGTATATTTTTTTCAAACGTGACACTTACAGTTTGAAATTATATATTTATTCAAAACTTATTAAGGAATTTTTATACTCCTTTTGGAATGGTTTGAAGAATTAGTGTTATATTGGAATTAGTGTTATATTAGAGTATTACGTTTGAGAAAAATACACTAAATTTTTTTTTTGTGTCTTATATTAGAGTGTGACACTAAAGAGTCCTTTTGTGTGTTATATTATAATGTTATACTAAGGAGTTTTTTTGGAGTGTTACGTTAGGGAAAAGTACACTAAGAAATTTTTTTGTGTGTTACATTAAAGTGTTAAATTAATTTTTTTTTAAAAGTGTTACGTTTGAGTGTTATATTAGAGTATTACAGTTTAAAATTATACATTTACCCAAAATTTAGTAAATAGTTTCTGTACTTTTTTTGAAATATTTGAAAAATCGCACATCCTTTTAGAATATTTAAAGAATCTCATATTTCAAGCCATTTTTGTACTCTTTTTGAAATGTTTTTCAAATAAAAAAAAATTCATATAAAAATTCATCCCAAATTTGATTACCATACACTGTGTTACCTTACATTTCTAGCATAAAAGGAAAAAAGAAAATAATAGAAATAAGCGTATAATCGTAAATCTACTTTTTCAAATAATACATTAAATTTATTTTTCCAAAATCAATGAACCTAATTGATCTATAATTTTTTTTTACGATTAAATGGATCACAATTCTTCAAGACAAGATTTATAGGTAAATTTTCCAACAAACAACAACACAAATTAGACTTACCCTCTTTGGTTTAGTTTTTTGAAATTTGTATTCTTTTTGTTTTTAATAATTTTTTAATATTTTAATTATTCTGTAACATTTTAGATATACCTAATGTAAATGCACTTAAAAAAGTAAGAAATTTGTGATTTTTTTTCAAATTCACTACATATGGGAAAAAAAATACAAAAGTACATTTTTTTATTTAGTAATTTTCTTGTAGATTTTTTTGACAATTATGTTACTTTTTAAATGCATCAAGATTAAGTAAATCTAAAATATTAAAAAAATTAATTAAAATATAAAAAAAAAAAGTTCACTGAAGATATATATATACAAAAAAGGAGAAAATTATAGATCCGTTTAATTGTGAAAAAAATAATTACAAATTAATGGTAAACTTTATCGATTATAATATTTAAAAACATAAGGATTTCAATGTATTTGTAATTAATTTTTTGAAATTATACTAAATTATAAATTTTCTTTAAAAAATACAAAAAATAAATTTTTTTTTTCCCCAAAAAACTAAACCAAATAGAGTGACTCATATTTTGTGATTTACTTTTAGTACAAATTTCTCCTGATATGTGAAAAAATTACACTATATGTCTTGTTTGATTATGTATTTTTACTGAAAAATCATTCCATACTACAAATAAATTTGGACCATCAGTTCATATGGGTATCACGTCTTTAGTGAATTTTTTTTTAAAAAAAATTGAATTAAAATTTTAAAAAAAATTTCTACACTATTTACTGAAAAAATTTGGTGATAAAAATTTAAAAAATATTAAAAAAAAAGAAGAAAGATGATAAATTACCAAACCCCCCCCCCCAAAAAAAAAATAATAAAAAAATTGAGTCCTTATAACAAAATATATTCTAAATTTTTAATTTTAATGCTAAATTTTTTTTTTGTTTTCAATTTAAATCATTATGAAAAAATGAGTGTTAGCCATTAAACTCAATAAAAAATGTATTTTAAATATTTTATGATACATTGAGTTTAGTGACTAAATACTCTTTTTCTAAGTTTACTTAACAAAAATTTGCAAAAATTAAATTAAAAATAAATAAATAAATATTATTTAAATTGACTACATAAAAAAGAAAAAAAAATATTTTGTTAGAAAGCTAAAATTTAATTTTTTTTTTTTTGTAATTGTCCAAAAGAAAAAAAAAAAAATCTTTATTTGCATGCCAAACAAATTTATCCTCCGTCCGGGAAGTTGATGGATGAGTTATTAGATGAGTCCGGCATCTCAGATCAACAACAATGTGCCAGACTAATGAAAATAATATAGGCTTATTTTAAAAAGTAGGTTAAAAATTAATTTTTTAAATTTCTTAAATTTTTTTAAAATATATATATATAAAAAAAAGAAGTGATATGATTTTAAAAAGTTAAGAAATAAAAAAATTAACTTTTAATCTAATTACCAAAATAAACCATAATATATAAAATAAAATAAAAAAATTATAACGTAGGGAGAGATTATAAAAAAGTTGGGTTGCCTCCGGTCCAGAGTGGATTGGAGGGTCCAGTTTGGCTTATTGGGCCTATTTTTGGATCTCTTTTTGATAATTCGAACCCTTCACATTTTAAGGTTTGTTAAGTACATTATCCCTGTAAAAAATTACGTCGATCGGATAACAGATACTATGCATTTGGATCACATTTTATGAACCGTTAATTTTCTGACTGTCTATTTTTTTGCCGACAAAAGTGATCCAAATACATAGTATCTGTTATCTATAATCTAATCGACGTGATTTTTTACAAAAATAATGTACTAAACAAATTCTAAAATGTGAACGATTTTGATTATTGAAAAAGGGTCCAAAAGTGGGTCTAATAGGCCAAACTAGAGTGGACTGTCTTAGATTTGGACGGAAAACAGTCTCAACCCTTATAAAAATTCTACTGATAATTACTATTTTTTAAATTTTTTTTAATTAGTTTAACATATAATAACATTAAAATGATGATATGGTGTACCAAACTTAGGGTTATTTTGGGAAGTGGCAGCCACTTCTCAACTTTTAATCAACTTCCTTCTTTCACAAAAAAATAAAAAAAAATTAAAAAGTAGCTTTTAATCTCCTTCTCAAAACGTCTCTTAAAAATTGTTTAAAAAGTGTTACATAAGTATATTTTTGGGCAAATTACAAACACCCCCTCGAGGTATAGTGAAAATACAAATTCCCCCTGAGATTTGAGAAATTACAAATTGCCCCCTGGAGGTCAAATTTGCATAACAAATTAGGGGGGAATCTGTATGAAAATAAAAACCTCAGGGGGTAATTTGTTATGAAAATATAAACCTCAGGGGGCGAGATGTAATTTCTCAAACCTCAGGGGGAATATATATTTTCACCAAACCTCGAAGGGGTGTTTGTAATTTGCCCTATATTTTTTAATAAAAATAATATTATAAGCTAAAAAATAAAAAAAATGTGCTAATACAACACGGGTCAAACAAGGTCTTACAGAATAATTTTTCCCGTTGTTGATGGGGGAAAGGTCAAGTAAATGCATTGCCAAGTCAAGTTCCCCCTTGATAGGGTACCCTGAAAAAGGTATCAAACATTTTAACAGCTGTCCACACCTGCAACGACTACCAACGTCAGCGGCCAGAGAAAAAAAAGATACACAGATCTGTCTTCCCGGGTCCCACCTCAGTGATGTCCTCACTCGTTAGAGCCGGCCGTCTTTTCTACAGTGTTTCAATTTTTTGGATTTAATTTTTGTAGGAATTAAATTTTTTATTTTTTTTATTTTTAATGAATATTTTTAAAATTTTAAATAATTTTTTTGTATTTTTTTAGATATATCTTACTTCGATATATCTATAAAAAATATTTTAAAAAAAATATTTTAAAAAATTAATAAATATACAAGAACATGAAAAATATGTTAATTTCTTGTATTGTTTTTTATATTTTTGGATTTAGTGAATTTTTTTAAAAAAATTGACAAATATTATACTTTTTAAGTGTATTTATGTTAAGTGTATATAAAAATTACTTAAAATTTTAAAAAATTCAGTGAAAGTAAAAAATAAAAATTAAAAAAAAAATTCAATTTTTTGAAAAGTGAATCCTAAAAATCTAAACTAAACAAATTGAATGTTATATTTGTTGCAACATCAATCAAAAATAATTTCACTCACTGATGTTGGTTTTAAAATTAATTTTTTAAGTTTTTATAGTGATTTAAAATTAGTTTCATTCATTTTTTTAATATATAAAAAATAAAAAGAATAATATGATACCCTACAGTGATTTTTTGACTTTTTTTTATATTAACTAACTACTCCTCAAACAAGCCTAAATTTAAATTAAGAAAAAAATATTAGCTACAAGTATCAAGTAATGATTAATGGGTTGTTTGAAATTATTTAAATAAGTATACTTTTTAATTTTTTATGAAAAGATGTACAAAGTGAGAGAAATGTGATATGTTTTAAAATCAGAGGTGATGTAAACCAAATAATATGAAAAGATAAAAAGATATGCCAAAGTAGGGGATGCCAAACAACCTCTAAAATTGAAGGTGCAAAAGCCATCTAACTAAAAAATTGAAGGTGCCAAAAATTGAGGTGGATCTCAAAATAACTAAATAAAGTGATTTTTATCATTTTCATTCTAATTAAGTATATTTATTACATAAATGTGATTCAATCTATTATTGGAATTGGTTGTACTATTGCATAATGAAAACAAAAAATAAAATATAATTATCTTTATATTTGGCTTTAGTGATCATACTAAGGATGAGCATGGTTTAGTTTAATTCAATCTAAGAAAAAATCAAGAATAAATTATTATTTATAATTCTATAAATTTGTAAACAATTTTAGAATCAAATTTATAAATTTGTGGGTTGATTTTTTGATTTTTTGGCTTTAGCCTAAGGCTAAAAAGTTTCGTTTAGGATAAAATTTTTGAATTTTAATTTTTTGTGAGAGAAAAAATGAAATAATTATGATTTAGATGTAACATTTGTTTTATTAATTTTTTAATTTATTTTATCTTTTTGTGACTATTTTATCCCAAAAAATTTATTCGAACATAGTCAAAATGCGATTTGATTTGAAATCATGATTTTTAAAAATTTATTATCGTCCACAATATAATCACAAACTATTATTCACTACTTGTCAAAAACATCCAACTATAAGTCATCATTTTTTAACAATAATTATTTACTTGATCATTTATGACTAATTTTATCACTAGATAAGAATTAGGAGCGATGCTATAGATCACTAATTTGTTATCAATAATTCCACCACTAGTAAGGTAGCAATTGAAAAAAACACAAAAAATAAAAAATAAGACACAAACACACTGTGACAGTGAATGAGACCCACTGCTACATTATTAGAGCCACCACTAATTAGTGGTCTAAAGCATTTCTGTTATATTTGTGGATGTAGATGATTAAAAGAACAACTCGCTCGACTTGTACGACTTGATTGAGTGTCTATGGTGGGTCTGGTTCGATTCCACATCCGAACAATAAGTATGAAATCATAGGTTGAATCATGAAGTACGGTTTATTTATTTTAAAAAATGGAACAAAATTGTTTGAGAAAATCAAACAAATGCTATGATTTGAGTCAGATTAATTTTTTTTTTTTTCCCCACATCCCTAACCCTAGGATACACCAACAAACATCAGTATTAGCCTTCATTTAGAAAGAGTTAATTTAGTCTGGATTTGTTTGGAAAGTGAGTTAACTTTTAAATTTTTTTGATTATTTAAGCTTGGGACTAAAAAGTCTCATTTAAGAAGAGTTTTTTTTGATCTTTTTGACTTTTTGTGAGAGAAATAATGTAATGATTATGGATTAGATGTGATGTTGTCTTATTGAGCTAAAAAGCCTATTTTGTCTTTTTGTAACTAAAATAACCCCAAACCCACCCAACTCATTCTTCTCAAATGAAGCCTCTATTTTTTGGCTTTTTTACTAATTTAGCTTAGCTAAATTAGTTCCATTTGAAAAGAACTTTTGGTTTTTTTTTTTTTGGTTTGGATGCGATTGTTGTGAAAGAAAAAGTAAAATGATTATGATTTTGATATAATATTTTATCTTATTGCTTTAATTAGTATATTTTTATCTTTTTGTGTGATTCGTCATCAAAATAAAATTTTAACTTTTTAATAGTGCTCTATATTCTTTTTTACTCTATTTAAATAGAGAAAATTAGTGAAAAGTCCAATCCAAACAGGATATAAGGTATTAGATCCACGATAAAATTTTATTTAGTAATAAGGATATGCCGAAAAAGTCACCGGCGACAACAAATGGTGGTGATGAGGTAGAGAAATGAGTAATATTCAACATGTAGCGTGTTAAAAGAGTAACGCGTGTCACATTTCAACAGATAGGAAAATAGATTTGGTGAATTTCAATAGATAGAAAAAATTAGATGATTTCAAAAGATAGAGTAATGTCAAAAGATAGACAAATATGTTGATTTCAACTAATAGTTGTCATTATGAACAAATTGTATCATTTTGACCCAAAGAGATTAGAGTTTTGGCCTAATTACCAAAAAGATTAAGAAATAAATTTGGAGAACTTACCGGTAAGTCCCATATACAAAGTTCAAAACCCATCTAATTCCAAAACAAAACACTTACACTAATTAGTCCTATATATTTTTAATTGTTACTAAAAAATTCTTTTAAAAAAAAATTAATTTATAGACACTGCTACATCCCATCACCATCAGACTTCCGTCAGATGGTCAATAGAGACTTGTCGGAATGTTCAATATCACTGAAAAGTCGCTGGAGTATCATTGGAGTCTTCTGAATATCACTGGAAATCGCCAAAATGTTTAGAATGTTCGCTGGATATTAAGAATATCGTCAGAGATTTACCAAAATGTCTAGAATATTGCTAAAAAAAATTACATAGAGAAATTAGAGTAAAAAAATATAAATGTGGTAATCATTAATAAACTGAGGAGAAAAAAATGTCATAACAACAAACAACAGTAATGAAAAAACAACATATGTTATTTTTTAATTTTTGTAGGGTTTAAGCAAATAATCTCCAATATTAATCAAACTAAAAAGCAAGTTTTGAAATTGTAAAATGTTACAGTTTCAAAGCAAAAATCTATAAAACATTTGTCCTTATTAATCAAACTGAAAAGCATGTTATGAAACTGTAAAATTTTACAATTCTAAAGAATATTATAAAATTGTAAAATTTTACAATTTTAAAACATGATTCAGTTTAGTACCAAAAAAATTAAAATTGTAAAATTTTACAATTTTCATCGCCTGTAACTAAAACTCGAAAACAATTTGTTTAGAATTTGAAAATTTTCTCGATTAAAACAAGAAAAGAGAAGTATGTAGTAGAGAAAATGTAGAAAAATTGAGAGATCAAAGGATAGAGACGGATAT
The DNA here is from genome assembly GCF_055761805.1 of Camellia sinensis. NCBI lineage: Eukaryota > Viridiplantae > Streptophyta > Magnoliopsida > Ericales > Theaceae > Camellia > Camellia sinensis. The sequence goes on along the minus strand of NC_138969.1, from coordinate 43,919,000 downwards.
AAAGAGAGGATTATACTTCGATAATTATTTTTTGTTTAGTCTGATGTAGATATGAGTAGATCTACATCAGATTTGAGTAGATCTACTCATCTTCTTCACTGAAAACTCACTTCCTTCATCGTCGATAAGGGTAAAACAAGGAGTCGGTGGTTGGTGGTTGCCGATGAACCCCCATTGATTGTGGTCGTCGATTGTCCGTGACTATATGTTAGAAAAAGAAAAGGAAGAAGCAAGATGTGGTCGCCAGTCACTGAAAATCTGGAAGATAAAGAGAGAAAAACAAAGGTAGAAGAAAAGAAAAACGCTACAAGACTTTTGGGTATAAATAAAAGGTTGTGAAACTAAATAGGCCATACATCTTTTAAAGAGAATTTGCTGATAATTTGCGCAATAAAGAAATTTATGGCCTAAGTGCCTATTTAAATATTCTTTAACTATTATTTTTTACTTTACATTCATGTGGTTTATTCCATTTTGATTTATCCCTTTAACATTTAAAAATAAATACATTATCTTTGTGATTTGTGTACTAAAATGCATTATCTGCTAAAAATTTATTTTAAAAGATTAAAGCATAAGTAATTTTTATGGGTAAATTACAAATATATCTCCTGAGATTTGATTAAAATATAAATCGTCCCTGTGGTTTTGGAAATTACATTCCACCCCTAAGGTTTCTAATTTCATAACAAATCGTCCCTTTTATTAATAAATCATCAAGTCAATTAACAGTTTTTAATGATGTTAAAAATATGTTTCAATTAATAATTTAGGTAATTTTATTATTGTAGAGGAAAGCAATTATGAATTTTATTTTTTTTAATTAATTCTGTTAAATAAAAAATTCTAACAATGGGGTATTTGTAATTTTCTAAATCATAAGGGGTAATTTATATTTTAAACAAAAAACTCAAGAGATTTATTTATAATTTGTCATAATTTTATTGTATAAATTACAAGTATTTTTATATTTCTTTTAGACTTGTAAATCAAAAGGCATAATAACGCAGCGGATAAAATATCAGAATCATACCTTGTAGCGAAGAACCTCGTGGGTATATCACGTGCTTCCAAACTCTGAACAACGAACCCAGCAGTGGAGTGATACTACAAAATGAGTATCACCCACACAAGTCACAGTGCAAAATGACTTGATCGTTGTTTTATGGGAGAGAGTCAGAGAGAGAGTATGAGAAAAATGGTTATGGGTAAAAACCACATAACGTATATCTGATATACGTATCTCATAGATTAACCATATAATCTGATATATAACCACATATATATCAATCTATCCATTTATCCATATCTATTGATATGATAGATATAGATATCCTGAATGGTTATCCAAATAAGTTTTGAATTTAAATTCAAACTTATATGGATAAGGTTCAAAAGGTTCAGGTTCAAAGGGTCATGCCACATGGGCGCCCAATTTCTAACATCTCCCACTCACACATGAGTTGGCATGATACTACCACATCTCTTATCTCAATCTCCCCAAAAAAGAACAATCTCATACTAGCTAATGCACCGTGCGACTGCTGAAAACACCTGCATGTGGGAGCTCTATATTAGAAACTCAAAATGAGCCAGCATAGAGACATCAACCCAAAAAGAACAGAAATAGTGTCTCATATACCCCAGACCCATCTAATTACACCGGTCCAAAAAATATCTCTAATCCCTCAAAAGAGCATGTTTGACCCTCTCAATTCTTGCAATATATTCACACTCAATCTACTTCTCATACAGAGCGATGTGAGTTGCCGGCAGTGAATATACAACAGTGGTGTAATACTAGATGATCTTCCCTTTGCCCTCATGCCATTTAGTTTAGGATTGACCGCTTTCTCAGTGATGTCCCTTAAGGCCGAATCATACATGACAGCAGGCAACATACCAAAGTAGCAGAACATCAACCCCTTACCTTATGACATAGCCAAAAGTCACAAAAGGGTACATAAATGAAAGTCATATCAATAATGACACGTAAGACTCACACGGTGAGGAAATAGGGATCCATTCTCTCACCTCATTACTCAGTCGCCAAGCACATATAGTATGAATACATGTTATGGTGGAGTAACTCTTCCAAAAGAGTGACGTCATCTTCGATACACCGTACAGATATAAGTCTAGTCGCTTTCTAGCGCTAACCCGAATTCTCTATTTGCTCGCCTTCTAGGTGCCAAATGAGATCTCGCATCTGGCTAATCATAACAGGCACAACATGGAAAGTGGGTACTAATATCCATGTTTGATCCTTAACACGACCTCATCTTAGTTGTAACCAAGGCGACATATATAGTGGATTATTTAAGCCTCTCTTGGCTCCATATAAAAATATCACTAGTCTCATCCTTGCTCGCTCCCAAGCGCCAAGGGCGATTACTCGTGTGAGTGAGTCAATCTTGCCTGCTGACATCATCATCTGCTAATTATTATGACACAAACCATAATAGTGTCAACATCCCATCATCTCAAAATAAGTGATCGATTTAAAAAAAAAAAAAGACCACAACTTGCGCAATTATAGATTCCAAACATAAGCCTTATCAGCACCTCTTGCGATAAGTATATACAACGGAATCCACCATGTGCGCCTCACATGAAGTAATTTAAGATCACTATCTCTTGCGCAATAATCTCTTTAAAGATATTTTGGTGACCAATTTGTGTTCATTCTTAATGCGCCTAACTAGCACAGATGCGCCCAACTAGCGCATTGAATCTTACAAGGAGCAAATTAATATACTACTAGTAAAGCATTTTATCCACAGTCTAATGAGCAAGGTCAATGTCTAAACAACTCAGTTGACCATTTACCAAAGATAACACTTGTCATGCCGAATACGCCCACATAGCGTACTTTAGGCTCCCATAACAAAGAAAAGATCAAGGAATATAGGTCATCTGTTTCTCCCAAAGATAATCCGAGGATTCACTCAATAGTTAAGGCTCTGGCTTTTACCGATAGGTAAGTTAATGGGTTTGCAATTTTGCATCAAGAATCGTTCTAGGATATTCCTTATGTAAGTCATTGAAGACAAAACATGAATTCTCCCAAAGCAATCCCTAAAGATCGTACATCCGAGCATATAAATTACATCACCCATGTCCATCATATCTAAAATAGAGGACTGCCCACCCTAGGTGGCGACAACCTTATAAATTCCTGGCTCATAATGACTAAGTAAGGAAAAACTTCTTTTGGACCATTGATCATGCCTCAGTGGTCTTCATCGATCATCGTTGGCCTATCATGGCTTGACGAAATTTAAGAACCACTATTTGGATAATTATTTTAGGCTGTAAAAGATTTATTGGAACTAGCAACCTTTTTGCGCTCCTAACTTTTCACCATAAAAGCAGAAGGTAAATCCCTATGGATCTACTTATCCAATTCTCTAATGAGAAAGTTGGGTCACAATGTCCACAAATCAATGTTCCGAACTTATGTCAATCATAGCCTAAGTCAAAATAACCTCACTCCCCAGGAGGAAGTCTTCTCATGATCTACACTTTCCTCAATAGTGCGACTTTTCGGTATCTAGCGAGCCTTATGCCTCAACAATGACTATCCAAATTACGCATAACTTTATAACAGTTTTGCGTCATAATGGAAAGTCAACCAAATTATAAAAAAGGTTAATCCTCAAAGACTTTGTCTTAAACTGCGCAACATTGATCTACTTTCTAAAAATAAGGGACTAAAGCCTTAGGCATTATCCTGGGCTCTTTATCATCTTGCGGAGCAATCATGAATGTTTCCTTCTCAATCACCCAGTAATGACGTGGAAAATTTTCACATTCGCTACCACGCAACTAAGAATGTAGGGGTATTCTTCTCTAATGGAGTAATCCATTAGTAGGCACATCGCTTCCACTGTCCCTAGGATATTGGAAATTTCTCTCCATTCTCAACTAGGCTACATAGAGCGCTATGCTTAGAATTCTCTATCTTATAGAGTTCCAAAAACTCTATTCACGTCACCTTTACTAATAAAACTTTATGTGACTTAGTTACACTACCACAAAGCTGCTTACCTATATGCACATGACCCGGAGGGTTTGCATGACCGCATACAATAATGCGCCACACGACCCTTTGTATTTACAAGACAGCATACAATAATGCGCTATAGAACCCTAGGTCTTAACGTCGCAATCTTATGAGAAGTAAAATAAAGATAAGCTGCTTAACGGTTACAGATCGCCCATAGATGGCTCTCCGCTAACCCATTACTCAAATGGAGTGTAAAATCTGATATGAAGGGCACTTAGTTAGGGATATAGGCAACAAACTAGTGCAATTCCCAATTGGGAAACATTTTGCGCCATTATCCACCTAACATTAACAATATTTAATTCCTTATCTCCACTACACCATTGTGTTGTTGAGTACTAGGAATAATCAATTTTCTAAGCATCTATCTCTCTTCACAGAGTTTTCTAAAATAACTCAAATAGATACTCGCCACCTTGGTCAAAACTAAAGGCACGAAAGCTATTATCTCATTGATCTCAACCTCATATGTGCTATGTCAAAAATCATCTCAAAACTTTTGACTTATGGGAGATCAAATAGTCTTGACTCAGATGCATATCGTAATCTATAAATGTGTCGAGATTGAGGCTTAGCTATCATACCCTTACACATATCTAGTCACAAATATCATAGTGGACTAAATGCGCCAAAACAAATGACCTTCTACGGCTTTCTTACTTACTTGTGCGCACCCATTGCGAACAAAGTTACACATTCACATGAGAGCAGGATGTCATAAGCGAGTGGGCCCGAGAAGGCCAACTCAAACCATCGTGTCATCATCTCATTAATGTGATTAAGTATAATAAGCCACTGGTTCATGACCAATGTCATAAACTAATTCCAATCATCTTAATGTGTGAGTTCTCAAAGACAAGTTTTAAAGGTTTAGGTTCAACTAGGTAATGACTCACGACTAATTCATATTCACTAGATCATAAAAGGATGTCATGGAGATATCAAGTGCGCCTAAGTCACAAATTTAACTAGTAAGTGCTAATCCCCTGCACCTTCAAGTCAATTTTATTGTCCATACACTTTACTGCATCTAGTTGAAAGATGACGATACTCCTCTTGCCATATCTATTTCTCGCTTCATAGTTACTTGCAATTAATTCTACTATCCACAAGAAGAAGAGAATAAGCTATCAACTATGACAGCTCCTGAAGTAACTTAAGCGCGAATTAGGCTAAAGAGTCTAATTCGACACAATACTCTCACGAGCCATGCGTCAAATTCTTAGAGTCATAACAACCTTGTCAGCCTTGACCTTTTCATTATTATGTTGCAACGTTTGCGCTTAGTAGTAAACGTCATTCAAAAACGTTAGCCTAGCTAAGGAATCATACAAAGAAGCCCCTCCTCATGTCTCACACTCAAGTGTGGAAACAGTAAGTGTCCAGTCTTAGACAAGTTGGCAATGCTAATAGATTTTGCAGCCACTAAGCGCTAATCTTTTCATTTAGTGTTAATAAATTTTGCAGCTTCTAAGTGCTAATCTTTTCACATAATGTTAATAGATTTTGTAGCTTCTAAGCGCTAATCTTTTCACTTAGTGTTAATTCAACGCACACTATTATAGTGCATGAAAGTTTGCTCCATCCACTCCCAATAATTGGGTAGAGAGCAAAACACTGCTCATACTGGCTACTCGTCTTACACTTAATGACTAATTTATTTAAGCTCGCATTTCTTGGATGACGTGACTCTTGAATGTTACTTCATCTAATGATGTAACATTATTTACAAGTCAAATTACAAAGTCAATCCGCGCAGCTCAATAGTCAAGATCATATACAGATCCATTGAGGACTTACTAATTTCATAACTCCAAAACTCGCCAACCAAAACTACGTAGCGTGCCGCTAACCATAGCGCACACATTAGTTTTTATTATGCCAAACAAGGCAACAAAACCACGACGACTTTGAGTCATGTTTCCTTACTTTGGCTCAATTAAGACTTGACCTAAAGTCTCCAAGACTTTTGCTCATCTAAAGAATGGGATTACATTGTTCACATTTGAACATCTTTACTAAGTCTAGGTCAACCAATTAACTTCCATAAGCTAAGTCAATTTAGAGAGAAATTCGCATTGGGATAAATTTGATTAGCATAATATAATTTTACCACAAAAATCTAAATTAAATAGTGACAATATTACACAAGTCGCAAGATCAAAAATCCTCTATGCTCGTAATCATCTCTTGCGCCATAGGTGACAATTATCTAAAATTTAATTTAATTTATGCGCAAAATATTAGTTTTCGGGAGTTAATCTTCAAAAATTTCTCTCAACCGAATAACCTCCCACTGACTATGGCATGTCTAAAAGCATGATAAAAAAATTCTAATTCCATACAATAGCATCATAATGTAGATTCACAATCAATACATGCTATGTTACATATAATAACAGAATTAAAATAAAAAACAATTAATCATGCTATTCTAATCACAACATATTACAAACCCTAAAAAAAAATAATATGGTGTATTTAATATTCAAATTATGCCATAATAGAAACTGTATCACTTCTGAAATTTTCTGGAATTTTTCTGAAATTTTCTGGAATCCTAATTAACTAATAAACACACATTAAATTAGAAATAAAAAATTTCAGAATCTGATAAACTAAAAAAATTATTCCAGTAAATAGTAAAACATTTCAGAAGTCTACAATAAAAAATTCAATCCCAGAAAATAATTTATGCAATACCAGAAGCATTTTAAAGCATAAATAATGAATTATAATCACAGGAAAAATACTTTTTATTTTCATAAAATTTTCAAAATTTTACGAAAGATAGAAAATATAATTTTGAGTCTAACGGTACTAACCACGTTTAAAACAAAGCTATAACGAATTAATTATGACCATTTAACGTAATTCTGAATTTAAAAAAAAAAACAAACAGACCCTTACATCAGCAGACAAGCCAGCGGAGGAAAAAACGGCGCGGCTCATAACGCGGCTTGGCTGGCGGCTCGGCGCGCGGCTCAGCACGCGGCGCGCGCGTGGAAAGCGCGGAACAGCGCGCGCGTGGAGGCGCGTGAGAGCACGTGGCAGCACGTGGAGTGCGTGGATGCCTCCCACGGCGGCAGGTGGCGCGTGAGGCCCACGCTCTGCCTTCCAGGGTGTTTTCTGGTTCGATTTTTGTACTGCTGGACTCCATTTTTCACAATAAAAACATTTATGGCATTAAAAATAACATTTAATGAACATAAAAATGAAGTGTATCACATTCTCAATCAATGAGAGTTGAAGTGCAAAAAATCGGGCACTTCATCTTCCTCCTCCATTAATTTTCATGCATATAATGTGTATATATTTATATAAAAAAATACACATATTTTAATACATAAAAAATAAGCACGAAAAAACCCATATAGGCTCTGATACCAATGTAAATCAAAAGGCATAATAACGCAGCGGATAAAATATCAGAATCATACCTTGTAGCGAAGAACCTCGTGGGTAAATCACGTGCTTCCAAACTCTGAATAACGAACCCAGCAGTGGAGTGATAATACAAAATGAGTATCACCCACACAAGTCACAGTGCAAAATGACTTGATCGTTGTTTTATGGGAGAGAGTTAGAAAGAGAGTAGAGTCAGAGAGAGAGAGTATGGGAAAAATGGTTATGGGTAAAAACCGGGAATGGGGTATCTGCTGTGCATAGCGCACAGCAGGATTTGCTGTGCTCTTAAACGACACCGCATTGGTGCATTTTCTTGTAACCATTCACAGCTATTGTCCTTCTAATGGGCAAGCTTTAATGTTTTTAATTTTTTTTTTCTTTTGTTTGTTTTAGATCAAAATGATAGAATCAATTTGACTTTGTAAAGGGATTTTGTAATTTCATTTTATGATGTGTGATTGTTGGTTCAAATTAAATAGAGATTGATAAACTTTGTGATATCTCATTTCTTTAATAACAACTAAGCTCTACTGATAAATAAAATAAAAATTTAAGTCAAAATCAAAATTAATTTGGGATGGCAATAAAAACAATTCTCAAAATAAATTGACATTTTGACCTTTTTTTTTTTTTGTCACACATTATATATACTATATGAAGAATCGATAGAACTGAAACAACCGCTTAAGACTGATTGAAAATTTAGTTTTTGGTTTGTTTTGATTTAAATTTTTTTTATATCAGTATAAAACGAACCAATTGAAATATTTTATTTAAATATTAATCTTTTTTAATTCAATGAGTATTACACGATAAGTGATCAATAATATAAGTTTTCTTTAATAAAAGTTAGAGAGACTTGCGTATAAGTTTTAATAGGTAAACTTATTATCTAATAGATTCTATGATAATTAATAACATTTTTTTATCAAACACTATTAAAAAATGTCACTATTGTTAATTTTTAGTGACAGTTTGAAAATTTTGTCATAAAAAATGTCACTAATTATAAGTTTTAGCGACAGTTTTAAAAAATCGTCACCCAAAAAATCACTGATTTTCAATTTTACATAATTTTATCTTTAGTAGATAGAAATAATTTTTTTAAATTTAAAAAAATTAATATTTATTTTTGTCAAATTAGTTTATATTTTATCAAATTGACGATTTTGCTCTTAAAATTAAGTAATGATATCTTCAATTATTTTTGTTTGGAACAAATTCAAAATTCAGGATCAAATGTGTCACAATTGAAAAGCCTGAGACAAAAATGACACAAGTCCCAAATTATAAGAACCATTAATGTAATTCATCCTAATATAAATGATATCAAACTCCACTTAATATGATTTACAATCTTACATTGCAAAATGATACTATTTGATTATATCATTTTGATATTAAGAAAGTAATTTTTGTAAGTCAAGTATATGTCCTATTTAGGACCATGCGCAATATCGTTAAAATCGTATCCAATCGTACTAAATCACACCAAGCCATGCATTTTTTCAACTCTGGCGGGTGTGTTGGGCAGTTCTAGGAGTGACGAGTCAGCGTGGATGGCAGTTTGAAAATGTCAACCTGCCTAATAAACCGACCCAACCCTATTAACTAAAATAAGTGGTGTTTTGAAAAGTTGATAAAAAGATAACTTTTGATTTTTTGACTTTTTTGATGATTTTTTTGACAAAAAATTGAATTGTTTTAAGTAAAAAATCTTACTTTTTTTGCTAAAAGAATTAAAAAATTAAAAAACTAAAAAATCGACTTTTTACCGATCTTTCCAAGATGCCCCTAAGCAAGAGAAAAAATGAAATAAAAAATTCGAACAGCATAATCAATGGTTGCCCCTTGGGTGGACAGTGACGTTGCAACCCTTACAACAAAACGCAACATTACGGTGCCGTATAGGAGCACAGCAAATCCTGCTGTGCGCTGTGCACAGCATCTACCCCTCTTCCATAAAAACCACATAACGTATATCTGATATACGTATCTCATAGATTAACCATATAATCTGATATATAACCACATATATATCAATCTATCCATCTATCCATATCTATTGATATGATACATATAGATATCCTGAATGGTTATCCAAACAAGTTTTGAATTCAAATTCAAACTTATATGGATAAGGTTCAAAATGTTCAGATACAAAGGGTTATGCCACATGGGCGCTCAATTTCTAACCAGACTCAAAAGGCACCTTACCACTTGTGTTTTATTTTATGTGTAGTTCACACCTGGGCACTTTAATCTTCCTTTTTTTTTTTTGGTTTTTATCTTATAAACATGTATTTTACACTCATTATTAATTTGAACGAAATCATTGATGATATATTTAAAATCAGATTGTAAAATATTATGTACTGCACTTAAAAGTAAACTATAAGGATAACATAAAGTTTGCTTTTTAATTCTTATGTTCTTTCTTTATTACTAAAATAAATTAATGTGTAGATTTTCTGAAATTATTTTTAAAATTTTAAAAAGTATTTTTATTTTTTCTGAAAACAGAATTTTGAAATCAACCAAAACAAAACCTAAAATTTTATATCTTTAAGGAGTGTGACAACAATTGTAACAATTCTTGATAGGTATAGAGTTGTGCAAAATACTATTCAATTTGTTAAAATCGTTCATTTTGCATTGATTTCCTGCTAATCGCGAATTAAATTTTAAAATTTATAATTCACTTTCAAAACTGATCTGCTCCGCTATAGTTAAAAAATATGTTTTTTTAACCCCTAATGAAATATTAAAATAAAGTTGAGTGTGAGAGAGATTTAAGATGTGAAATTTGTTGTAACTTAGTAATTATATACATAGAAAATATTATAGAAAATTAGTTTGTGTTATATATATGAAAAATATTACGTAAATTAATGTTGTATGTTATGTATACTTGATAATTGTTTAAGATTATTCTTTAATCAACTAGTAAATTGAAACAGTCCCAAACTATCTGATCGTAATTTAATTATCTGTCAATTTTCCATTCGCGATTTAATTTAGGATAAATTACACTTACACTCCCTGAGGTTTGAGTTTAATACATATCATTTCCTAACGTTTGGAAAAATACACCGACCCCTTATCATTGTAATTATTTAAACGGAATTAACGTTGGTATCAAAAAGATATTAAACTCATACACTCGCTTTTCTTACTTTGTTTTACTTCTTCTAATTTTGTTTTTTTTCTTTCATTTGCTTTTTTTTTCTTCAATATAATTTACTCTATTTTTTTATTAAGAGTTATTACCTTTTATATAAACAAAGGGTTTGTGAAATAAGACTATTGATCACAGGGATTGGAATGTAATTTCTATAACGTCATGAAATATAATCAGACGAAACCTTAGGGGGTGTCAGTGTAATTTACTTTTTAATTTATAATTTTAATTTCAAATCGTCTGAACCGCACTATACGTGCACATCTTAGATAGGTATAAAAAGGGGAGGAATTACATACAAGTGAAAGATTAAAAAAAATTATAAATAGATAAAAATAAAAGTATATTTATAGTGAGATGAAAATAAAAAATAATGAAAGTATAAATGTTACTTACACATTATGGGTTCTTTTGAAAAGAGCTAAAAACGTCAGCTTTTAACTTTTTATCAATTTTGAATTATATCATTTTTTACATTTTTTACTTATAAAAAAATAAAAAAAATAAAAAAAATTTAAAAATTTAAAAATTAATTTTTTATCAACTTTTCAAAACCCTCATATGTACTGATAATTTACACACCCATATGTTAGTAATTTTTCTTCCTTTTTTTACCGGTATGTAATTCTCCTAAAAAGAGTGGACCACTGGCAGATCAAGCCAAGATTGTGCATATTTGGCTGATCAATAGATATCCCGAGACGTGGGGCCTACATGAGTTTTTTACTACGTGGCTGATTCTGAGTCTTGATTTTGTTTATTGGTTTCACGTGCGACTAATGTCAGCAGCAGAGGGGTCGTACGGCGGTCTTACGTTCTCGTGTATGTGAGAAAAGAAGATAGCGACGATTGCGTGACCTTGTCGGCGCCGGCCGCATCGTGGTGTTTGGCAGTCGTGCTATTGGGCGTGCAGTTAGGAACCGATTCAGAATTATAATTTTGAGAAGGTCAAAGTAGTTTAAGTTCTAACAAATAAAATTTGAAGTTCAACATTAATTTTTATTAATATAGGAAAAATTAATAATGTTACGATAAAATATTGAACTATATATTTCTTGTCAACATAATTGAGTATCAAAAGATAATTATACAATTAAGAATATTTTTTTGTCCAGATTCACTTACAAAAAGTAGTAACTATTTCTACATGTATTTATATATTAAAATTAGGCATCTTCAATTGAACTCGACGCTCTTTCATAATATTAAAAGCATGGATGATAGAATCTACATCAAACCCTCGAGCAATGTCTTTTTCAATGTATGTAATCAAGTAACTAGCCAGAAAACCATCTTCTACCCTATTGCGCAATTTAAACTTAATGAGTTTCATAGCTGAAAATACACGTTCTAATGTAGCAATTGAAGCAGGTAAAGTCAACACAAGGCGGATCAATCTATCAATAAGAAGATAACTTGTCGACTTTTTTATTTTTGCCAACATTTGACACAACTCAGAAATGGTTGACAGCTTCTGAAACTCGAGAAGTATGGAAATATCAAGCTTATAGTTTTCCAATTGATATTTCAAATGCAATTTTTCTTGCTCGGAGAAATCCATGGGATAAAATTTATTTGCAAGTTTGAAAATATCCTCAATTTTGAATGATCTATAACCATCCCTAGGATCCAAAACTGAGCTAAGAACAAGCAATTTCATTACATCTTCCTTCAACCTATTGTTTAATTCTTGTAACTGAGAATCAACTGTAACCATAAAAATATCAACTTGAAAATGATGTTCCATGGTGAGTTGATCTCTTTCAGAATGAGACCGACCTCAGCCTCGTTTATAAGGACAACTCATATCAGGAATCTGTATACCATGATCATTAGAAAATAATTTAATTTTCTCCAACAATGGAACCCATCAATCTTCTCTAAATTTTTTAATAAGTATTTTCGTTGTAGACACCAAATGCATTGCATTTAATATATCTTGAGATTTACTTGCAAAGCTTGGCAAAGATCATCAGTAATCTCCATGATATCCCTCACAAGATGTAAGATGAAGACAAACTCAAAAGATGTAATGGAATCACAAACTCCATCTGCCTCAGCTCGTTGATTCGATTTACTTCTATCATTAATTATGTTTCTTAGGACTGCACAAGTAGCACTGAACATGTTTATCAAACTACAAATTGGGAGGCTACTCTATATAATTTTGAAATTATCTAAAAAAAATTTGGGGGTGCGAACTCCTATAATTTTAAATTATTTTAGAATTTCTAGTATAATATATGATATTTTTCAAATTTTTGGGGGTGCCTCCGCCCCCCTCTAGATCCATCCTTGCGTGCAGCGGCTGATTATTGGAATACGGTCACGTGATATTTTATAATAATTTTGTTAAGTAATTCGAATAAGTTAGGGTTCGAATGACGTGAGGTGTTAGATGTTGTTTTTTTTTTTTTTTCTTTCTTTCTTTTCCCTCACACTAAAACTGGTTTGAGAGAAAGAAAGAGAAATAGAGAGGCGAAAGAAAGGGCTGTAGATCTAACAAAAATGGGTGTGAATAATTTCTAGACTTGATCATTATTACCTCATCAAGCAGGAAATCAATGGCAGCTTCATCTTCAACGATGTCCTTTAAGGTAGTTCTCAAGAATCGAATGTCCAACTAAATTTGTTGGAATCCACTCCGATTAAAGGTTTGGAGGCGGAAAAACTCTTACAAACTCTTCTCAAAATTACTTTCCTTTTTATTTTTTATGATGTATCATAAATACAAACTTTTGTTTTCTTTCTTTATTTTTCTTCCTGAAACGACAACCAAACTAAACAATAACACAGAACAAAGCATAAGGAAGAGATTGAATGGCCAATATTTAAATTTACGTCAATTAATAAGTCAATTAAGATCTACTAATAAGAACAATATTATATCAACAAGAATCAAAGATTAAACCCTTAAATAAAGAATATTTACAAAAAAACACTCTCAAATCAAAACACACACAACTTTTCACTTTACTTTTCTTTCCTTTTCTTTTTGTTTTTTGTTGGGCCTATTGAATCCATTGATATATATATATATATATACATATAAGAAACAAAATAAAATCGAGAAAAAAGCATAGCAGATGGGCCTTGGTTGCAAATTTGGGAAAGAGAAAGTTTTTTTAAGAGAGAGAGAGGGGAAAAAGAAGAGAGATGGGTTGCTGTCATTCAAGAGTGGAGAGAGAAGAGATGGTTAAAATTCAGAGAATGAGAAAGTTTTGATGAGGTATTTGTAGAAGATAGGATTTGAGATGGAAGTTGATGTTGTGAAGAAGAAGAAAAAAAAAGAGGAGAAAAAGAAATAGAGGAAGAAGGGAAAGGGGGAAGAGAGAGAGATGTAGTCTGTAGAGTTCCACCCTCATCTATGTTGCAAAAGAGAGAGAGAGAGAGAGAGAGAGAGAGAGAGAAAGAGAGAGAGAGAGAGAGAGTTGAAAAGTCAAAGTCGGGCCAGTCGAGCCTTGTCTATTTCGAGCTATGGAGCATTTCTGATTTCATAATAGCATGATTAATGAAGAAGAAATTATTGATTATTTGAGTTAAGTGATTGAAGAATATAAGAGAATATAATAAATGGTGATTAGTGAGAGAATATGACTATCTGTTACTCTGAAATTATTGTATAATTTTTCGTGTATAGCTTTCTTACAGTGCCAGCTAAGGATGGACAAACATCGAGTTAGGCCAGATTTAAGATGGGTCGACACTGTATAATAAAAGTAGATGTGTCATTCCAAGCTTGACTGACTTGATATCGGGGCCTAACTCACTAAAGCCAATCATTCTAAATCAATTCTAACTTTATTCTAAACCCAATACATATGAATTATTAAATTTTTTTATGAGACATTTATGAGTGAGTCCTAATGATAGAATTTATTTTACCCAAGTCCTACTTATTTTTTCAACTATCAATATCTAAAAATGTCCTCACCTTATTTGATAGAGCACTCAATCACAACATTACTGTTATCACCTACCATTGATAGCAATTACCTTTGGTCATTGGCGATAACCTTCGACCTCGAACGGTGATTTCCAGCAACCATCTCCAACTTCCAGTAACTACCTCCGGCCACCGTTTCTAACTACCGGCAATCACCTCCAATCTCTAGCGAAATTTTTTCAACTATTTTCTAACAAAAACAATGTTCATCTCCACCACCACCTACTTAGATCTGGTAACAACAAGAGAGAGAGAGAGAGAGAGAGAGAGAGAGGGGAGGAAGAGAAGGATAATGGAGAGAGATGAGGAGAAAAAAAATAAAGCATGCGTTTGGTTGTGTTTTGTAAATGTGATTTGAGAGTATGAGTTGTATTTTGAGTTTGTAGGTTGTAGAATTATGATTTGAGTGTAGAAAATTTGTTTGGTTATGGTTTTTAAATAGAATGTTGAATTGTGTTTTGAAGATGTATTTTGAATTAAGTTTTGAAAGTTTGATGTGACATGTGAAAGGTGAAAATTTGTTTGGTGATGTGTTTTGAAAATAGTTTTCAAAACTTAATTCAACCAATAATTTATCGTCAAACACACAACTCATATATCGATGTCCATATTTTTTTATCAACAATAATAACCAAACTATTTTTAAAATACTGAAATTAAAAATCTATTTTTTTTGTCAATTAATTTTTATTTTGTAATTTTTTTGAATAATTGTTTTTTCGAAATAATTTTTTCATTTTAAAATAAACCTATGTCAATTATTTTTTGTCAATTAATTTTTCTATCAATTCATTTGTAAAATACGTTTTTAATTTTTTTCTAACATTTTGTTAAAGTCAACAACTTTTGAAAATACATATTAAAAAAGAAGGAATAAATACACTAAATTTAATATTTTAAAATACAAATCATAACGTAAATCTTACAAAACATTATCAATTTTTTTTTCCATTTATTACATGTTATGAATTTCGTCCATATGTGGCAACAGAAATGCAATGCATTATTGTACTCGTTGAGCTCATATAATTGTGGGATTGACATACAAAATGACTATTATGCCCCTCTTGACTTAAATGGAAAGTGATTACATAGAACAAGATATAAAGGGTAAGATAATAATTTCACTTACTTATTACCTACCCTCTATTGTTTCATAGTTGTGTGTTCAACACTGAGGTAAAGAAAAAGGAGAGGCTGCAGCTGTGTACTCAGTACACGGATGTGATATATATATATATATATATATAAAAAGTAATAATATTAAAATCAAATAATATTTAACAAATAAAAAGTAAATAAAAAAAATTCCAAACTGAACCTTTTGAACCCCACCCTTTCTATTAAATTTGAATCTTATTCCGTTTACCACACCAACTTCACCATCTCAGAAACACCTTCTCCAGTTACATCAGAAAACAAAAATTAGAGAAATAGAAACATATCCACCATCTCATTAGGTCCTCCTTCTCCATTTCCATAATTTACAGGTTAATTTTGATGCCAGTTCATCTTCATATTAGCTTCAGACATTAGCTTCAGAGGGAGTGAGGGAGGGAAGAGGAGGACAACCGGCCGGTCATCCCACGGGACATCCGGCCAGTCATCCCGGCCCAGTCACCATTCCACCTTCGTATCTGTTCACTTTGTTTCATATCTGTTCCATTTTCATATGTTATATTTTCTGATTTCTGTTCTAATTTTGTCACGCTATCATTTATTTTTCTGATTATCAGTTTCTAAGTTATAATAAACTGAATGAAAAAAACCTAATATAAATGAGAAATATCATTCTCTATGATTTTTTTTTTTTAAAAAAAAAAATCTGTTTCTATGGTATCTGCCTAATTAAATTTTGTCACCAAATTTTTTTATATATTTTTTTTACATAAAAATAAGTTTGTATGCACAAAAATGTACTAATGGTTGATATATTTTTCATACATATTTTTTACCTCTCATATGTTTTAATATACAATTTTCTTTCACTTTTGCAGTCATCATGCCAAGAACAAAACGAACCAGGCCCGAACTTGGTGAATCCTCAAACCCTGTATCACCACCACAGCAACAACATGATGGCTATCCAACTAATGATTTTGCAACATATCATTATGAACAAGCCTATGAACATTTCATTACTCGACCAATTATTACGGGGAGAAACGTAAAACTACCTTCTAAATATGATTCACTCTTACTTGGCAAATTAGATACAATGGGATGGTTACCATTAAATAATTTGCCAAATAAGATATATCCCCGTCTTCTACGATTATTTTATGTTTACTTGACACTGGGTGACCAACAAAATGAACCGTTTAGTCTTACCTCTTATGTTAAGTGGAAAAGAATCACACTCCCTCTCTGCCATTTTGCACAAATTATTGGAGTCGAAACAGGAGATTTACAATGTTATTTTCAAAATGAGGCCGTATTAGAAAAAATTGTTGATGATGTCACTCAAATTTATACCACAATTTATGACAACCGATTTAGCGGCACTAATTTACAAGTCAGCCATTCAAAACCTCACCTTCGTATTTTCCATCGATGGATAGTTGAAAATATCACTCCCAAAAAAGGACATTATAATAGTGTTTCATGTTTTCAAGTTTACTTGTTATATTGTTTTGAAATTGGACAAAAATTAGATTTATGCTTTATATTACTAAAAGAAATGATGCTTGCAAAATTGGATACTCTGAGTGATCGGTCACTACCTTTTGGAGCTTTGTTAACCATAATTTTCAAAGCCCATGATGTGAACCTTGAAGGTGGAGGATGGATCAGAATCACTTCACCAATTTCTGAGTATACACTGACCCGAGCTGGTGGTGCTGACACCTTGATGGGCTCTATTAATCTTGAAAATCAACCAATACCTGATGAGGAATAACCCAATGACAATGCCATGCCACCAAATGAACAACTCCATTACTGGACTGATTATTTAGCCTTGGAACAAGAACGGTACAATCAGCGCCTACAATGGGAACAACAAATGGCTAATCAGCTCAATACATCGGTTACTCGGTTCGATGAAATTGCCACCGCTCAGAACTCACTAATTCATCAATTTGGTGAGTTTCATGTAGACTCAGAGAGACGCGCTGAACTGACAAGGAACCGCATTGATCTGATTGACCATCGAGTCACTCAGCTGTACCATCAGCATTTCCCTCCACCTCCAACACCACCTGACAAGGATGCTTAA
Organism: Camellia sinensis; assembly: GCF_055761805.1. Classification (NCBI taxonomy): domain Eukaryota; kingdom Viridiplantae; phylum Streptophyta; class Magnoliopsida; order Ericales; family Theaceae; genus Camellia; species Camellia sinensis. The sequence continues at coordinate 43,901,179 of NC_138969.1, read as the reverse complement.
CTTGTTTAAAAATTAAGTAAAATGGTTCACAGATATGGTGGTTATATTTTTTTCTCTTTTTTTGTTTTGGCTATTTATTTGGTGAGTTTTGTTGTGATTGTTTTACTTTTGTTATTTTGTTATAAACTTTTCTATTCACGTAATGAATAACAACGACGGGTTTTTTTTGGAATCATTTAATTACATAGTTATAATGTTATAACAATCTGTGCCAAAAGATTATGCATTGAAAAAATTATTTGTACAAAAATTAATAAATAGTAATTCATAAATGTCTACGAAATCCTTCATTTGAATAAAATTCCAAAAATTACACAATTATTAAATAATTTTTCTGCATCAATTATAATATAAAATTAAATTAATGTTTTGAAATTAAATAAAACAAGTTACAATTTAATAATATTTAATAATAAACATTCTTTATTTTAATGAAAAGGAAAAAAAAAGTTAATATAAACTTCTGTACAGAAAATTAAAAAGAATACCCCAGCGTTTACAAGAATAACAGCGTGAAAATGTTTGAAGGAGAACACAGGAAAACGAATAGATGATTTTATTTCGAGAAAAAAAATACGTAGCAGATTAATTGAATTTAAATAGCAGAAATATAACCACAAAAAAAAAACATTCAGATAGCAGAAATATAACCACAAATAAAAAAAAAAAATCAATTAACATTGTGTTTATATAGGAGGAAACAAATCAGTAACATATAACCACAAATAAAAAAAAAAATCAGTTAACATTGTGTTTAAATAGGAGGAAACAAATCAGTAAAAGAAAAATTAAGAAAAAAAAAATCAGTAAAAAAGCCCGCTAGGTTCAAATAGACCGATAGGTTTTAACGAAGAAATGGAAAACCGGAAGAGGTGGGAGGACCGGGTGGTTGACCGGCCGGTCGACCGGTCGGATGACCCGGGGGACGACCGGCCGGGTGTCCCAAGCACTGCCGTTTCAAACAGTTCAAACCATTAACTGATTGATGAAAGGTTCAAACAGTTCAAACCATTAACGAAGAAATGGAAAATCGGAAGACAAGGTGGGAGGGCCGGGTGGTTAACCGGCCGGATGACCCGGGGGACGACCGACCGGGTGTCCCAGGCACTGCAGCTTCAGGTTCAAAGGTTCAAACAGTTCATAATTTAAAAGAACAACCGATCTGAAATGGAAAATACGCCTGATGTAGGTCGAAAGGTACCACATTGAGGCCACTTAGGTTACATTTTTTGTCTTTTAATTTTATTTATTTGGTGGAGATGATGTGTTTCGTGCACTTGTACAGATTTGATAGGAAATATGAAAATTCAATCAAAAGGGGGCGCGAAATCAGATTCTCCAAGCGAGACGTGAAAAATCCGAGTCCACCAGACCACCGCACGTGCGGCCCACCACCGCACGAGGGGCCCAAACCACCGCACGAGCGACCCACCTAGGGACACGTACACGGACTTTTTGGTCTATTTTGCTCCGAATAAAAGACAGAAAATGAGTCACAATTAGGGTTCGAAAATTGAATACAGAAAAGTGGGAGGCTAGGGTTCCAAAGAGGGAGACACTACCAAAGCTTGGAAAACACTTCCATGGAGGCTTCTTCTTCATCTTCTTCCTCTTTCCACTCCTCCATGAGTGGCTAGTCATCTTTTCTAGGGTTTTGATGAAACCCTAGCGATGTAATGGAATTTTTCACGAGCTTTCATTGTAACTTGGTTTGAATGAATGTATGGATGTTTTAGAAGTTTATAAATAATTGTTTCGTTCTTCTCTTCAAACATTTTACTCTTTGTGATTGTTTAATGTTTTCCATACATTAGTATTCTGTGTTTGTATTCAAAGTACGAGACGAGTCATACTATGAGAGACGGGTCATTTTGCTAACATAGTTTAGAACAAACGACTCGTACTACTCGGGATGATTCGTGCTTGTACATTGAATGCAACAACCCTCTTGATCAATATTTCAAGCTTGTAGTTTTGAAATATTGGATAATTCAAACCGAATTGTGATTGATGGTTGATATTATGTCTCATTCATGTGGTTAGTGGTGAATTCTCTACCCTAGGATTTTTTCCAAAAATTAATATCTCAAACCCTAGATTTTAATTGTTAATATAATTCTTCAATTTTATTTAATTGTTGTTTAGGAATAGAATCAATCTTATCTTTTTAATCAAAATTAATTTAGAAATTTTGCGATTGAATTAATTTAATTTCACAATAGTCCTTGTGGATCGATACCTGGACTTGCCATTATTCTGATTGAATTTGGTATAGTTTAGTATTTAATTTTGGTGTGTCCAACGACCCATCAAAATTTTGGCGCCGTTGCCGGGGACTTCTGGCGAAGTTAGTTAATTTAAAGTTACATTCTTACTTTAATTTTTTAGTTTAGGATTTTATGCTTTTGGTGTTGCTACGTGTGCAGAGCGTTTGAAATTGGAGCTATCATTGAAGTGCAAGCGAAGCGCAGCCGAGCTTAAATAAAAACGGCAGCACTAAAGTAAGTAAACAGAAGCAAACACTCACAAGAAAAGCACCAAAGTGCTAAAACGAAAGTCAAAACTCAAACAGAGGTTGGAAACAACGTCTACACGTCAAGCATCCGCAAGACGAGTAAAGCGTTTTCGTTAAACCGCTGTGAGTATTTCTTCCTTTGGTATTTTGCTTTCATACTTAGTGCACAGAGTCAGAACTTGTTGTGTGTGTTTGGGTAGTGTATGCACGGGCGTCGTTCTTGTCGCCTTGAATTGTGGAGTTTGGACCTTGAACTAGAAAGGACCCTTAGGAGACTTAGGACCTCTGCCCGTATTCCTAGGCTTGAATATTCATGCATTGAGCCATTAGAGATGGCAGATCCTAATGTCTCGAATGTACCCAACCGGACACTTAAGGATTATTTTACACCCACTGCATATACATCACCATCATGCATCCAATTACCCAATACCACTGCTGCTCATTATGAGATTAAGTCCAGCACCATACAAATGCTCTCATTATTCCATGGACTAACTCATGATGATCCTTATAAGCATTTGAATGAATTTCTGGAAATTTGCTCGACAGTGAGGATCCAAAATTTCACAAATGACGTCTTAATGTTGCGATTGTTTCCATTCTCGTTAAAGGATAAAGCCAAACACTGGCTAAATTCTTTACCTGCTAATTCAATCACAACTTGGGACCAATTACAGCAACGATTTTTGGAGAAGTACTTTCCTATAGGTAAAACCAACCAACTTAGGCGAGCCATCACAAACTTTGCTCAAATAGATGGCGAGCAATTCCATGAGACGTGTGAAAGACTTAGAGACCTTCTCCAACAGTGTCCTCACCACCAAGTTCCTAATTGGCAACTTGTTCAAACATTCTATTATGGCTTAACTGAGCCGCATCGCCTAATGGTGGATTCGTCATGTGGTGGGACATTTGTGGCTAAAAATAATGCCGAGGCATGGCAATTGTTTGAGAACTTAAGTGATAATTCCCTTCACCATGCCTCCGCAGCCGGCAAGTCCGGCAAGTTCAGCAACCCGTAGTTGGAGCCCCAAAAAGAGGGGGCATTTATGAGGTCGGGCAAAACCTAGAGTTAGCCCAAAAAGTAGAGGCACTGCCCGCAAGATGGACCAATTATTAGCTACGGGACATGCCCCTACCCAGCAAGATCAGCCTCAATTTCACGAGGCATGTGTTATTTGTTCGAGCCCTGCTCATGACTTAAGTGAGTGCCCTTCGGCATCACAATTTTCGGAGTTAGTCCAACAGCATGTGAATGCGACTCAAGGATTCTCCAACCCAGGTAATGATCCATACTCCAACACATGCAATCCGGGATAGAGAAATCACCCTAATTTCTCATGGAGACCCCCTTCACAAGGCACTTCTTACAATCCTCCACCAAGGCAGAATTTCAATAATTTTGCCAACCAATTATCCTACCGACCACCGCAACCTTATCGACCCCCACAACCATACCGGCAACCACAACCCCTGCCTGTTCCTCAAGGCAACTTTGCCTTTGAGACTCAGGTGTTGGAAGTTCTCTCAGAACTTAAGGGGTTAGCACCGATAGTTCACTCCCACACTCACTCTATTGCCAAGATAGAGACCCAATTGGGTCAAATGGCTATTAACATGAATTGGAGAGAGGAGGGAAAATTACCAAGTCAAACTGTGGCCAACCCTAAGGGACAATATGGGGCAGAGAGTTCGGGTGGGAATGGTAAGCAACATGAGCAAGTGTAGGCGGTGGTTGCTTTAAGAAGTGGTAGGACGTTAGAGCCTTAGTTAGTTGCGTCTGATACAACTAGAGTTAGGAAGGGTGACCACGGTGGTTCACCTAGTGAGAGCAAGGGTGAGGGGGAAACACTTAAGAGGGATGACTTAGTCCCTAGTATTTCACTTGAGCCCAAGGCACCATATGTGCCTAAGGCACCCTTTCCCTAATGCCTTGATACACCGTCCCCTTTTAATAAGAAAGCGGCATCTATGGAGGCAATGATGGAGGTCTTTAAACAGGTAAAAATCAACCTCTTCTTGTTGGAGGCGATTAAGCAAGTACCATCATATGCCAAATTTCTGAAGCACCTATGTACGCAAAAGCGTAAATCTAGGACACATGTGTCCCAAAAGGTCCTATTCACGGAGCAGGTAAGCTCCATCTTATTGAATGACACACCTCCTAAGCTTAAGGACCCGGGTGCCCCAACCATTGCATGCATTATTGGGGACCATTTCATTGATAGGGCCTTATTAGATTTAGGAGCTAGTGTAAATTTGTTGCCGTACTCTGTGTACGAGGAATTTGGGCTTGGCGAGTTGAAGCCCACTACTGTTACTCTTCAGTTGGCTGACCGGTCCCTCAAAGTGCCACGAGGCATGATTGAGGATGTGCTAGTTAAGGTTGATAGGTTCTACTTCCCTGTTGACTTTTTGGTTTTAGATATGGAACCGATAGCCAGTTCGAGGAAACAAATCCCGGTGATTTTGGGTCGACCTTTCTTGGCTACGGCCAATGCATGCATTAATTGTCGGACCGGGGTTATGGAAGTTTCATTTGGTAACATGCAAGTGAAACTTAATGTTTTCCAAGCATCACAACAACCTCATGAGAGAGAGGAGTGCTTATTAGTGGATGTTGTGGATAAGATTGTTGAGGAGGCTTTGCCCTCCATTCTTATAGAGGACCCTTTAGAGTCTTGTCTAGCTCATTTTGGGTTTGAAAATTTTGATATAGATGGGTCAGTTGAGGAGGTGAATTTCTTGCTTAATTCTTCTTCTACACCGGATTTTCCTCCATGGAAAGCCCGGTTTGAGTCACTTCCTCCTCTGTCGAGAGAGCCTGCCGCACCATCTTTGGTCACACCACCTACACTTAAGTTGAAGCCACTTCCGGCCACACTCAAGTATGCATTTTTAGGGCCCCAGGAGACTTCACCAGTTATCATTGCATCTGACTTGACTGCGGAGCAGGAGAGTCAGTTAATAAGTGTTCTCGTGGCACATCGGAGTGCTATAGGGTGGTCAGTGGCTGATTTGAAAGGGATAGATCCCTCCGTGTGCATGCATTATATACACCTAGAAGAGGACACCAAACCTTCTCGCGAAATGCAACGAAGACTGAATCCTAACATGAAAGAGGTGGTGAAGAGGGAGGTTTTGAAATTGTTGGATGCGGGTATCATATACCCTACCTCAGATAGCAAGTAGGTGAGTCCCACACAAGTGGTGCCCAAGAAATCGGGCATCACTGTTGTTGAGAACGAGGGAGGAGAGTTAGTCCCCACACGAACCACTACTGGGTGGCAAGTGTGCATTGATTATAGGAGACTAAAGGATCATTTTCCCTTACCTTTCATTGACCAAATCCTAGAGCGATTAGCGGGGCAGGGTTTCTATTATTTTCTTGATGACTATTCGGAGTATAATCAAGTCCCGGTGTACCCCGCTGACCAGGAAAAGACTACATTCACATGCCCTTTTGGTACTTTTGCTTATAGACGCATGCCCTTCGGGCTATGTAATGCACGGGCGACCTTTCAACGGTGTATGATGGCCATTTTCTCCGACATGGTGGAGAAATTCTTAGAGGTTTTTATGGATGACTTTTCGGTGTTTGGACCGTCTTTTGAGGAATGCCTTAGGAACTTGACTAGAGTGTTAGAACGATGTACTGAGGCAAACCTAATCTTGAGTTGGGAAAAGATCCATTTTATGGTTCGTGAGGGTATAGTGTTGGGACACATTGTGTCCCCTCGAGGTATAGAGGTTGACAAGGCTAAGGCTGACCTCATTGCAGGCCTTCCTCCACCCAATTCTGTGCATCAAATTAGGTCTTTCTTAGGGCATGCAGGTTTTTACCGTAGGTTCATCAAAGACTTTAGTAAGATATCACGTCCTTTGTGTAGTCTACTGGTTAAGGACGCGCCTTTTATCTTTGATGAGGCATGCTTAAAGGCATTTGAAACACTAAGAATGGCCTTGACCACCGCCCTAATCATGAAATCACCAGATTGGTCGCTTCCCTTTGAAATCATGTGTGATGCCTCTGATTATGCTGTCGGGGCTGTGTTGGGCCAAAGGGTCAATAAGGCACCATTTGCTATATACTATGCTAGTCGCACTCTCTCGAATGCACAATTGAATTACACTACCACCGAGAAAGGGTTGCTAGCTATGGTCTTCGCCTTAGACAAGTTCCGGTCATATCTCCTAGGTTCCAAGGTCATAGTCTTCACTCATCACGCCGCTTTGCGGTATTTATTATCAAAGAAAGAGACCAAACCTAGATTGATTAGATGGATTTTGTTGCTTCAAGAATTTGACTTAGAGATCCGTGATAAGAAAGGATCCGAGAATGTGGTGGCGGATCATCTCTCCCGAATCCTTGTTGAGTATAATAGTGACCCTCCTATTTTGCATGATTCGTTTCCGGACGAACAACTCTTTGAGCTGTCACAAGCGAGCCCCCCGTGGTTTGCACATATTGTGAATTACTTGGCCATTGGGCAAATTCCACAGAATTGGTCTAAGCAAGACAAAGACCGATTCTTTTCGCAGGTCAGATATTACTTTTGGGAGGATCCGGAGTTGTTTAAATATTGCTCCGACCAAGTGATCCGACGGTGTATGCCGGAGAATGAGGTGCATAGCATTCTTACATTTTGTCATTCTTCTGCATGTGGCGGTCATTTTAGTGGGCATAAAACGGCCGCCAAGATTTTACAAAGTGGGTTTTATTGGCCCACAATTTTTAAAGATGCCCATCAATTTTGTAGAACTTGTTTGCGCTGTCAGCAAATGGGTTCGATGTCTCGGTGTGACATGATGCCAATGTCCCCTATTCTTGTGGTAGAAATATTTGATGTTTGGGGGATTGATTTTATGGGCCCTTTCCCGTCGTCATTCGGGTTTGAGTACATTCTTTTGGCAGTAGATTATGTATCTAAATGGGTGGAGGCAATAGCTACCCGAACAAACGATAATAGAGTGGTAATCAAATTTTTGCATGAAAACATCTTTAGTTGTTTTGCGTTTCCTAGAGCCATAATAAGTGATCAGGGTACACATTTTTGTAACCGGTTCTTTGAGTCGGTAGTTAAGAAATACTCTATCATTCATAAAGTTGGCACTCCATACCACCCTCAAACTAGTGGCCAAGTGGAAGTCTCAAATAGGGAGGTAAAGCACATAATTGAGAAAACTGTGAGACCGGATAGGAAAGATTGGTCACAACGGTTAATTGATGCATTATGGGCTTACCGTACTGCTTATAAGACACCCATTGGGATGTCACCATATAGAGCGGTGTTCGGCAAAGCTTGTCATCTCCCAGTTGAACTTGAGCATCGAGCATTGTGGGCCATAAAGAAGTTTAACTTCGATATGGCCGCGGCTGGGCTTAACCGGAAATTGTAACTCAATGAGTTGGAGGAAATCCGGAATGATGCATATGAGAGTTTGAGAGTTTTTAAAGCTCGGACTAAAGAATTCCATGACAAGCACATCAATAGGAAATCCTTTGAACCCGACCAAAAAGTGTGGCTTTTTAATTCAAAATTGAGACTCTTTCCGGGTAAGTTAAGATCAAGATGGGATGGCCCCTTTGTAGTTGTTGAAGCATTTATTCATGGCGCCGTTGAGGTGCGAGATCCAAAGACTGGCCACACTTTCAAAGTGAATGGCCAAAGATTGAAACCATATATAGAGGGGATTGGGAATGGAGATATGATTGAGTCCATTACTTTGATGGACCCATTTTACTACGATTGATAGATTAATTTATTGTTCTCTTTTCTTTCCCTTCTTTGCTATTTTGTTTTTCTTTGTTCTCGTCATGCTATATTTGCGTCTAGGAGACTTTAAATCCTCTAAAGGTGTAATTCCTTTGGTGTTTGCGGTGCCCGAATGGCATCTAACGGTCTGGTATAGCCACCTAACCGTGTTTGTAGTGAGTTCCTAGGAGACCAACTGAGACGGTGGAAACTAGAGTTCGAATGGCAAAGCCTAGAACACAAAGGTTTGGGGTTTCCGAGACTAGAGTCTGGTTTAAATACCCAGGGGTGTGGAGATTGCTTCAAAACTACCTCGGCTTGAACTCTGTATAGCAGCCCCATAGGTTGAGGTAGCTTTAGGCGCCTCGATTCTGGATACCGAATCAACCTAGTCTGTCACCCTGTTGGAGAATAGGGAAAGTTACAAACACAGTTAGGGAGAAAAGTAGTACCCGTGGTTTTCGCGTGAAGATTATACCTTTAGTGGGCATTCCGTTATCTTCTTATGTGCTATATTTATTTCGGATGTCAATTGAAGGTAGAAATGGTTAAGTAAACTTTGGGTTGTACTAGCCCGAAGGCTATAAACTACGCTGGGTTTTATTACCTGGGGGATTCTGAAGTGGCAACTTTATGCCATAACTTTGGTGCCTTGTGTTAGGTGTTGAGAGTTAATTTTCCATTTTCTTGAAGCATGTACGCTTGCAAGTGCTTCTTGTTTTTGTTAAACTATGCTGTTGCAATATAGCAGAAAAAGGTCATTGCATGCGTGTGGGTGGAAAGGACCCTCCGTAGCCTGCGTAAGGCATTGATGTGTGTTTTTATTTTTAGTTTGTGGCACATCTCTTATTAACTAATTTCTGAGATGCTTAGCTCTTTGTGGTCTCAGTCATATTTAAGAGCAATTTTAGATGATTAGAACTTTGTGGTTTTTTGTCAAAAAGCATGCTTCTTAGTTTAATTTCTTTGTGTTTAAATAAAAAAAAATGAAAAAAAGGGGTGTTATACTTGTTCATTTAAAAAAAAAAAAAAACACAAACAAACAAACAAACAAACGGAGCCCAGACTGCTCGAGCGGTTGGGCTCGCCGCACGAGCGGCCCAGCTCAATTTGCATACTGCTTAGCGCCGCTGGAGCAGCCCAAAATCACTGCACGAGCGGCCCACTCGGTGCACGAGCGGCCCACTCGGTGCACGAGCGGCCAGGTCCAAGCCAAAAAAAAAAAAAATTATCAGCCCAGACCGCTCGAGCGGTTGAGCTCATCGCACGAGCGGCCTAACTCGAGATGGCTACTGTCTAACGCCGCATGAGCGGCCCAAATTCGCTGTTTAATGTTTCCAGCAATGACCAAATTCGCTGTTTAATTGTTTCGTTCTTCTCTTCAAGCATTTTACTCTCTGTGATTGTTTAATGTTTTCTATACATTAGTATTCTTTGTGTTTGTATTCAAAGTACGAGACGAGTCATACTATGAGAGATGGGTCGTTTTGCTAACATAGTTTAGAGCAAACGACTCGTACTACTCGGGATGATTCGTGTCTGTACATTGAATGCAACAACCCTCTTGATCAATATTTCAAACTTGTAGTTTTGAAATATTGGATAATTCAAACCGAATTGCGATTGATGGTTGATGTTAAGTCTCATTCATGTGGTTAGTGGTGAATTCTCTACCCTAGGATTTTTCCCGAAAATTAATATCTTAAACCCTAGATTTTAATTGTTAAAATAATTCTTCAATTTTATTTAATTGTTGTTTAGGTATAGAATCAATCTTATCTTTTTAATCAAAATTAATTTAGGAATTTTGCGATTGAATTAATTTAATTTCACAATAGTACTTGTGGATCGATACCTGGACTTGCCATTATTCTGATTGAATTTGGTATAGTTTAGTATTTAATTTTGGTGTGTCCAACGACCCATCAACGCCTCTACAAATTCTCATAAACAATTTAGGAACTGATTTCAACTTCTCCGAAATCATTTATACATAACAGATGAAGATTGATTTACTGACTATTCTTAAAGAACAAAAAATTTGAAACAGTTCAGGATGAAGAATGAAATCATTTATTGACTCGTCTGAAACAATAACAGATAAAATCATTTTCAGATAACAGATGAAGGATGAATTTGAAGTACGGATGCTTGATACAGAGAAGCCACCCGTGATGAATCTGAAGGACTGATGTAGATGAGCTTCACGTGAAAGTTGCAGAGACTATGAAAAAGGCAGAAACGTTGAAAGGGAGATACAAGCTGCCAAACAAATTTTCAAAATGTAATTTGAATTAACACGCGGAATCAATTTTTGAACGTCGTATCCAAATGTCATGTGCGAGCTCACGTGTTGAAAATTGATTTGAATTAACAACCAAACAGAGCCAAAAACTTTACTAAAAAAAGTTCACATCAGTTTTTACTAGATCAATACAACATCAACAAAAAAAATCAAAGACACATTTAGTGATAAATTTATCACTGATAATTTTTACTGAACATTTTAGTAATAAATTAATCACAGAGTGATTTACAAAAAAAATTACATATGTCAAATCTAACCCATTCAGTCACTTACACTCATTTACTCACAACATTCATCCTCTTATGCACACATATAGAACATGATAGACTGATAAATTCAACATCGATAAATATATTTACAATTGGTCTGTTTTGGCAAATAAAGAGATAGAGAGACAGAGAGGAAAGATGAAGGACGAGATCTGAAAAAACATTGTGATTTTGGAGTCAATTTTTCCACTAAAACAACTAGATTGGTGTAAATCTAGAACTAAATCGGTGGATCAGCGATAATAGAATGGAGATTGGAAACGTATAGTGCAGATCGATGATGGAGGAGTGTAAATTAGTGATGGTTGGTAAAAACGATGGTGGTGGATTGACGATGGTGGAGTGTAGATTGGCAGTGATAGCCAATGAATGGCGACAATGGACGGTGACAATGGTAGTGGGCTGGTGGTGGTCGGCGACGGTGGCAATGGTGGCGGTGGCTGGAAATAATGATGGTGAGGCTTTTGGAGAAAGAGAGCAAAAAACAAAATAGAAGAGGAGATGAATGAATTTTATAGATAAAAATTTAATGAGAATAACATAAGTAATATAAGACTTATAGGTATTTAAGTTTCCTTTATGGAATTAGCTGGTAATTAACAATTTTTTTTTTTTTTTTGGTGCCTTGAAGGGCTATTAAATTATTTAAACCCTTTTAATAATTATTTGAATTTAAAATATTAATAAAACTCAATTATAAAATAAATATAATTTGTTAAAAAGTTCTTTGTAGTTTAAACTATAGAAAGAAGTGTGTATATATATGTATTTTTCTTTATCTTTTGTTATTTGTTTAATTTATTTTGTAACTAAATAATATAAAATTTAGGCTAAAACTATTTATTCCAAGTCTAGCTTGCAAATTAAATGGGCTAAATTTTTTTATTCAAGTTGGTCTATGAACTAAATATTTTTTCTAAATCTTAAATATATTAGACTAAACTAGCGTAGACGGATTCAACGGGCCATCACACTGATGGCCACTCCTACCCCCACCATCAATCCTTTCCTTTGTCCCCAACCCCAAACCATCAATCATTTTATATGTTTTAATGATGCCATTAACACTCCCCCTCCATGTCTACTCCCGTTCTTTTGGCTTATACGTATAATTAATACATTTTATATTATAATTTTATCACTAAATAAAATTACAATAAATTATAAATATGAATTATCTGAGATTTGCTTAAAATACGAATTATCTCAAGTTGTTTTGGAAATAGAATCCTACCTTTTTAAGTTTCTAGTTGTATAACAAATTATTTATTTTATTAAAAAATTATCAAGTCAATTAACAGTTTTTAATAATATTATAAATATATTTCAATTAACAATTCATGTAATTTTATTATTATATAGGAGAGTAGTTAAAAATTTTATTATTTCTGTTATTTCTATTAAACGAACAATTCTAATAAATAGTTTCTTGTTATGAAAGATTTGAAAGATGAAACTCATATTTTGAGAAGAGCATTCGTTGTTCACGACAAAATTGAATGGATCGACAAAGATTCATCACACAATTTGGCCAAACAAAACAAATTAAATGAGCTCCTTCTAATGGTTGTGATGTTCCTCTATTTTGGAAGAGATGGAATGCTTTGTTCATTTATAAAGAAATTACCAAGATCAACCTTTGTCTTTACGCGCATCAATCTTTCAAAATTACTCTTGAAATATTTAGCCCAAAAATGCTTGAATTCTCACCATTTTGATTAGTGCCAATGTCAAGATCTCTACAGTTGAGGAAAGCCTCGCGTGGTGACTGTATGACATATGGTGCCATGAAATCATAAAGCTTTCGCAATGACTCTACCACGCTATTATCTTGATTGTAGTACCAATATTAGATTAGAAATTTGTATTAGAAATCTAATTCATTTTTCCTCAATATGGGTTCCACTACATTATCAATCCCATACCCATTTTGATCATCTTCTTCCAAAATTGCCTTTGAAATTGGTGTTATCACGTAGTCCGATTTCACCTTAAAGAGAAATGCTTGATGTGTCATCCAGTAAAGTGGGGTATCCAAGGAAGTTCCCTTGGGTTGATCATTCTAGTAAAGAGTGGTTTCAATCCAACTCGAGTCGATATAGTCCTTTTGTTGCAAACCCAATTCGGGAAACTACTGATTCATTATTGAAAGAAGTGTATGTGATTGCCCTAGGTATTGACCAAATAATTGAAATTTAATGCTCGCATTCTTCTCCACACTCATTTGAAGTCTTATGAAAATGTCTTCTGGTAGTGTGTCTGCTACTTTTTGCCACCAACAGACAATGTCTGTTATACTTCTTGTTGCACACCTTGTTTTATGAGCTTTTTCACCATAAAAAAAGGTAACAACTTCAAGAACTGACACCAACTTAATTTTCCAAGAAAGAATGACCCCAAAGCTAGCTCCACCACCTCTAATAGCCCAGAAATGATCTTCTCCCAAGGATTATCTATTGAGGATTTTTCCATTAACATTATTAACTACTTGTGCATCAATAATGTTATCCACAGATAAGCCACCCTTTCTCATCAAGTTTCCATACTCAGCCCTAATGAAATGCCCACCAACTCCAACAAAAGGACATATTCCGCCTGGAAAAGCATGAGTCTTGCTTTTTTGGGAAATGCAGAGATAAAGTTCACTGAGACTAGCCTCTGCCTGTACCTACGCAGTTTCTGTTGCAATGTTTACATTGATGGATCGAAGATTGGACATGTGAACAAATGGTTCATTTGATATGTAAGAAAGGCCTTCATAGTCATGACCTCCACTTTGGATTCTAAGATGATAGTTATGATTCTTGGTACAAATGACAGTTGCTTGGCCATGGGATTCATGCGTGGCTGCTACGATGGCCATCGGATATCAGGTTTTAGTTGTATTTAGTCTCTAAGATCTAAAATATGCATAGAAAATATCCAAGAAAGAAGAGCTTTCATGAGTGTAAATGGCTTCCGAGATTGGTTTTATCGATAGACCAGCCTGTTTTTTGAGGCATTGGACAAATGGTTCCGTAGCTAGGTTTGAAGTTGCCAATGGAATTGAGAACAAAAAGGTTGAAACTAGCACTAAGAGCATTGCGATGCTTGAAAGCTTCATTTTCTATAACTTGTTTTCCTATCAAATTTCTCAATGTTTTGAGCTTTTCTTAATTTCATATCGTATTTATATTTTTATTGAAATAATGAAAGAAGCTTAATTTGTAGTATAGTATAATAATTTTTGGCATTTTATTGTTTAGAGTCAACAAAATCTTTCAAAATACAGTAGTACAATATGAACCTTTTCTATCCATACACAAAATTTATTGAGTACATTTTTAATCTTGCAAGAAACATCTGCACAATGACAACTTTTTTGATGAATATATTAAGTTTACTATAGCCCTATTTGGTAGAGTTTATTTCCAACTTATTTCAACTTTTAGCTTAATTTAAGCTATTTTGATATACTTGGTTCAGCTTCACAATACAGCTTATAGTTTTTTGTAAATCAAAAATCAACTTATTCTTTGAGTGGGGGAGGAAAAACTTAATTTATAAGTCAAAAATCAGTTTACGTTTACAGCTATAAACTATAAGTTATTAAGTTATAAGTTATAATCACTTTCTCACAGCCCTACCAAACGAGACCTATATTATTTTAGAAATATTATTTTTCAATTTACTATAAATATTCGAGGACAACATCTTTCCAAAAGATACAATAGTATTTTCTTTTAAAATCATTGATTGAGTGAAAATACAATCCTCCCACTCCCACTCCCACCAAGCAAAGAATAGGGACTTTTCAATAACTTTACCTCTCAAAATATCTAAATGTTTTTTCAATTTTGTTCTTCTCTCCGAGTTCACACACATGTACTATTATATAACAAAAACATTGTGAAGCCTTTGTTGATTAAAACCTCAATTTTCTCAAATTGTTGAATTTTATAATGTAAAATAAATATGCGTTGTCACATTATTGATTCTCATCCCCCCCCCCCAAAAAAAAAAAAATTATTTTTTTAACTTTATATGGAAATATTTTTCAAATTTTATCCATTAATTAGAGAATCTTTGAAACTTTCATCTATATGAAAACTTTCTATTTCTTACATTGATTCTGAAAATCACAATATATTTTTCTCAAATTTATCATTCATTAGTTAATTATTTTACTGCTGTTGTAAACCACATTACACAAATTTATATTTACATCACTTTACTTTTTTGATAATTATTCTGATTACTTTTTTCAGCTCACTAATTTTTTTTTCAATTTTCTTATTAACCATTGTTGACATTATCATTCAACACCTATATATCAATTTTCTAAAAATACTTCTCAGAAAATAAAATGTGTGAGCCAGATGCATTATGATTGTGACCATAGATTACACAAATTTTGAATCTAATTCACACACTTTATTTTGGATAATTTTTTGAATTACTTTCAAGATCCATAACTATATATCCATGCAAGTTTTGCTACTCAATTTGGCTTCCAAGTCCCTAAGATATATACAAAATATGTACATATAATCTACATATGTAACCAAACTGTTCAAAGGTTACATAAAAGCATAATTAGCTCTTACAGTTTCTGGCCTTTTATAGATTACTTACTTCACAAACAGAAAGTTACTAAGCATTCTCTGCATCACTTGAACTCGGCCGAGCATCCAGGTTGACTTCATCGGTGAACTCCTCTGCTATCCTCCATCTGTTGAAACACATAGCGTGTAACGTATGATACAATATATTGGAATGAGAATCTTTAAAATCAATCTGTACCTCTCAAGAACAAATTTCCCTTCCTTGTATTTATGGGTATTGTCAGATGCTGCCACCTACGCAAATTCAAGAACACCAGCATATTAACAGTAAACACGACAGAGTGTACCAATAGGAGATGAATTCTGTGAAATCTTTTCATAATCTGAAATACAAAAAAAAGTTCTTCACGTCTCTTTAATCTCTTTGAGAACATGATTATCTCATTGCACACAAATTTTTCTCCAACTTTTAGTAAAAAAGAATTCATTAAGACAAATTCCGTGCAATTTTTGAAGAAAACGTTTCGTTTATGTAATTATCTGTATCACCCAATACCACAAAAATGGTTTGCAAATATCCCAATTTTCTTGGCTCACTTACACAGTATAAAGAAATGAAATCTATGATCCTGCACAACCACACACAACATTCAAAAGACAAACTATAACTGTTCCATCCAAGCTTTACTTCAAGTAGCTCACTACAATTCGAAGTTCCTCTTTTTTCTTTTTTGAGCTTGATTCAAAAGACAGATTTGCTAAAAGTGTTGGAGTAAATGGATTGAGGGAGCTTACATATTTCCAGCCAAGAATTTGTCCACAACAGCAGCAAAATATGTCACAAACAGTATGCTTTCCAGTAAGCATCACCCTTTCCTCCATAGGTCCAACTGATATATTTACACTGAATAAAAATGCCAAAGCCGTAAAAGTGAAGACTGATAAATAAAAATCTTCATCGCCATTACTTTAGTTCATGAAAGAGATGCATTGTAATATATACTTACTAAGAGTTTTAAAATAATGTGACATCGATGACAAGCACAAATCAAATGTAAAGGTATAATTATTGAAATTCTGTTTGTGAGAGATTGACAGACCAGACATGCCCAAGTCAAAAATGCATACCGATGCCACTGTTACTGTTTGTACCAAAAATGTCATGCCTGGATTGGGACACGCAGCTGGATTTCAGAGAGAGAATAACAGAAGTGGAAAACTTTAGCAAGACTGGTGTTTGAAAGAGGAGTGTAGGCTGAGGGTACGTGAACATGTGGTTGTCCTCGCATGCCCGTGCATCACACTATCAGGTAGTGTTTGGTTCACTGGAATGGAATGTAATGGAATGATCATTCCATCAAAATGTCTATTTCCCATGCTTGGTTGACTTTAATAAATAAAATAAAATAAAATAAAAATTGCAAATGGAATCATCATTCACCTTGTAAGGAATGACCATTTCATTTTAGTGAACCAAATAAAGCATCAAGAGTTTTTTCTATACATATAATTTTATTTAGGGAAACGGTCACATATTGTTCAAAAGCAGAGGAAAAAGGTTGAAAAAACATCAATTCATTTCGTGAGAAGCATTACACATGCTCTAGGAGAACTGCAAGAGCCTTGTGCACTAGGTTTTAAGGATTTTGTGAAAGTGGTTTTGATGCTGCAAATTCCTACTATTTGAGGGTGAAGCCAAGGAAAACTAAACATATCTCTAGCCTTGGTGAGCAATGTAAGAAAGTGTACTGCCGTTTTTGAGGATCACAATGAAGAGGCTAATATACTCAATGGAGGTGTGCAAGGCATAGATTCGGTTTGGATAAAAGAAACTACTGATCAAGACTTTACTTTGCAAGCCTATAGATATCTAATAGATTATTTGAGTTACCTTTATCCCACTTTACAATTTTCATAGTGTCCCTCCACTATTAACCAGCATTACATTACATCAGAAGCATATTCAATTAGTCACAAAAAATAAGAGCACTAAGCATCGTTGGGGCCCACTAGAACTATGACTTGCTCCTTTTCAACTAAAGTAGCTAGATAAATTCATTGTCTTAACAAATAAAATATAATATAATAAAATAAACACAAAAACAAATAATCACCAAAACAAAACTCTAGAGCTATTTATGCAAGAGAATACAGATATTAATGATAAAAAGTGAAATACAAATTACTAGCAATGAAAGTAAGATTTTTGTCATTTCGGTCAAAAGAGTGATAATCTCTTAGCAAGGTTGGAAAAATCAAGATTGAAAGGATAGATCAGCCATTCAGTTGTAATATACATTAAATTAATAACTGAAAAGCAAAATAGCATGCATACATTGTTTGTCAGAAGGCTGAGATAACAAACAGGGGTGATCAAAGTATTTATGCAAAACAATATGTTGTGAGAGGAAGTTACTGGTGCTAAGAGGAGGAAACAGTCCTAAGAAAACCAATTCTAAAAATGAGAAGAAATGGATGTTTCTGTTATGACTACTTATTGGGCTCTTGGTTTGTTAACCTGTCATTGATGCAAAGACCTCTTCTATAAGGCTTCAACTCATATCTTCAACCAACAAAAAAAATATTAAGGGAGCATTTTAACTTGGATTTTGGATCCTAATAGACAACAGAGAATTGCTAAATTTATTTATTGAAATATCATTGGTATGACTAGTTATTCAAATCAAGTCACAGTACAAATAAATTCAAATATGACAATAAAAATGAGAAATAGATTTCATGACTGCCTAATAAAAAGTAAGAACACTTTTCACTTTAATTTGGCCTAAGATATCATTCAGTGAAAAACACACCTTCCCCCTCGTCCAAGAGAAAATATACCAAAAAAGGAGAAAAGAACAAAACACAAATGCACACAAAATGAAGACATAACCATTTCCATAAATTCCTAAAATGAAATCAAACATAAAAAGAAACAAAGAATATTAAATTGTTAATAACTTACGCATTGTTGAAAAGGTATGCCCTCCCATGACCGCAATTGAATGACTGGTCATAATACATAGCTACGATTAGTACCAAAGATGTTGCAAGTACTCAAACTAAGCAAACACACTGGATTGCAAAAAAGGGGCAGATAATTATGTTGTTACAAAAGAACAGTATTAAGATACATGCATATAATATTTTGAAAAGTAAAACTTATGTGTTTTTCACTTTGTCAAAGAGAGTGGCATATAGATTTCATACTGATAGACAACATAATGACTCTACCTATGAAGCACGGATACTAGTACAAATACATTACGGGTATGTCAATATGGAAAAACTTTAAAAAATGTAGGATACGAGTACTTTAGGGGTACGTCCATAAAAATTAAACAAACAAAAAAAAAATTATAACTTTTAGTAGTGTATACAAAATGATTAGAAATCAATTGCAAAAAGTAGCTAAACCAAGGTTCAAAAGTAGAGTTTAATGCCAATCAATAGAGAAAGATTACCAACAGAGAGACAAAAGCTTAATTGATAGAGAAAATATGATTGCTTAATTTGTAAAGATTAAAGACAACCATAAGTATTCTCTCAAATATGTAATATTTGCAAAAATACTATTTATTTTTTGAGTTTTTAACAATGGATACAATCTATTTTTTTAGTACCCCTATATTTAAAAATATATATTTATATTTATGACTTGATATACTCACAAAAGTACCTGATGTGTACCCATGCCATGCTCAAGGCATACCCATGTCATTACATTCAATTTTTTTATTAAAAAAAAAAGTATCTGATGTGTATTTCACGTACTCAATACACATGCACCCACATCAGTTTGTGAGAATACCCGTACTGGATCCGTACCCAAAACTCATACGAGATAATTTTTGTACCAATGCTTCATGGGACTCCACTTTCCCAACTGTTCCAATTCTCCACTCTCCCTCTCCCTCTCCTACTACATCATTATGCATATTTTGCTCATGCATACTGTATGCAATGGTTTATTTATATTTTCCTTAACGTTGTGCTTGATTGGGGAATTTGAGGAGTGATTGGAAAGGAAAAGAGAAAAAATAGGTGAAATGTGAATAAAATATACCTATATTTCACCTAATTTCACACGCCTTTTCCCTTTTCCTTTTCAAATCGCTCTTTAAATCCCCAAACCAAACACAGCTTAAAGGTTTCCTTAGAAGGAAAGAAATCAAATACGATGAACTAAAATTTAAACAGAGTTGGAGTTTTGGAATGATGAAATGTAACAAAATGAAACATAATAATACTTTCAGAAATGTGTTTTTACATGGTCAAATTCTTTGTTTTTTAAAATTATATTATTTTATTTGACGCCTAATCATTAAAAGAAAATTGCACTAGGAATATCTTAAATTCTAATATTGTAATCTACAAAAGTCACTCCTCTTGAGCATGTCGCATATCCCGTTCCTGTTTCCCATTCCACATACTGGTTTCTTGTCACTAGGATTTGCGAGTAAGATATGTTAGTAAAACAAACATTCTCCCTCCTCTTTTCATTCTTTCTTGAAGGTTTCTCAACTTCCAATGCCCCCATTCTTATTAAAAAAAAAAAAAAAATCAAAATCCAAATTCATGCATGAGGCAAAAATCTTGTAGTATCGAATCAAATTCATGAGTAGAATATTAAAAGTTCAATACCATCAAACGTTTGACATCCACAAACAAAACCAAATATACACAACCCATTTGACATAAATATACAGAATAGCTTTGATTCTATTCTTTTGAGTCAATATCTAAATCTTAAACCAATTGATTGTGGGTCTCTAATTAATTTCATCAATAACCCCCAAAATTTGACTGAAAAACAATACATGCAAACACACACACATATATATATATATATATAGATAAGTAGAAGCATAGAAAGAAAGAGAGAAAAGGGAAGGGAAAGAGGAGAGGTGAGTCTGACCCGAGAGAGGACATCGTCAGCAAAGGCAAGGGGTGTATGGCAGTATCTGCATCTGTAAGAGCGGCCTTCCAGCTCCACCAGAAACACTCTCCCCATATCCTCCTCTATCCTCTGCTCTCATCTACCCAACCCAACTCTCTCTCTCTCTCTCTCTCTCTCTGCATAAACTCCACTTGTCTGTAAAAACCCATCGAGTCAATTGACGGTTTTTTTTTTTTTTTTGGTTATGCATTTTTTATTTTAAATCATAATGTTTTTATTTTAACAAATTGATTGTGGGTCTACTCTTTTCATTTCCGTAAGGAAGGAAATTTAAAGTGAAAAATGCTTTAAACCTTAAGATTTTTTTGTGTAATTAATTATTTTTTAAGATTAAAATTATCAAAAATAAAAAATAGTTAATTACAAAATAAACTCTAAAGTTTCATGTTTTTTATTTTAAATCCACTGTTTTTTCCTTTAAACCCTCTCCGTTATTTTATTAAGACGAAAATAGATGGAAGAAACACATTAAAACATAAATGGAACTCTAAAATTTAATTTGTTAAAATTAAAACACCACAGTTTAAAATGAAAAACTTGTGATACCTTAAAAAAAAAAAAATTTGTAATTAACCATTGTTTTTGTTTATAAAATTTTAAAAATGAAAAAACAAAAATATAAGATACAAGGTGTTGTCCGGGTCCTAATAGTCTATTATGGGTCTTGATTCCATAATTTAAATTTAAATAGTTCATTTCTTAAATTCTTTATTTATATGATTTACATATAAAATTAGATTGGTTTGATAATTGTAATTTATTCAAAGTTCACAAAAATTGATGATGACTATTTTTAAAAATAAATTATTCATTTTTTTTGTGACAAAAGTAATAAATTGAATAGATGCTTCGTTTGGGAAGTGGGTTGATTTTTTGAATTTTTGATTTTTTTGACTATTTTAGTCTGAGCTAAAAAGGCTTGATTTGGGAAGGGTTTTTTGGCTTTTTTTTATGAGAGAAGAGTATAATGATTATGAGTTGAATGTGATGTTTTGTTTTTTGTGACTAAAATAGCCTATTTTGTCTTTTGTGGTTAAAATAACTAAAAAAAACCTGGAAACCAACTTGCCAAACGGAGGCTAAGATTATCAAATTGATAGAATTTTTTTTTAGATATATACACAAGATCCTACAAAATTAATAAATTTAAAATATCGAAATAGGACCATAATAATACTGAAACAATACTTTTTAATCCACATCATGGATGGGATGAAAGTCCAATCCAAATAAATTCATCTAGTAAATGTTATATTTGTAAAATATGGAAACAGTTTCAAAATTGAAAGAGTTAAATCCAAATAAATTCATCAAGTAAATGTTATATTTGTAAAATATGGCAACAGTTTCAAAATTGAAAGAGTTATCACATTTTTAGTCTCTTCTAATATTTAAATTGGGTCAAATTTGTCATCAATATATAAGAATGTTTCAATTTGATTCTCAAGCTTTTAATTGTATTAATTTGGTTCTCAACGGATAAAAAAAGGAAAAATACTTCCCAGAATAAGAAGCTCAGAAAATACACAGAATTTAAAATCAATGGTGATGAATTACTTGAAATATGGGCCCACAAAAACAACTTTACATGTGAACCATTGATAAAAAAATTTTGGTTTATTTTTTGATCAGTTTTCTGGGATTGTAGACTTTTTGATAAAAAAAAAATAAATAAATAAAATTTGAAGACTAGATTTACACAATTTAAAAAGGAATAATTTGAAACACACTAATACATTGGGAATTATATTGACACAAAAATATATAATTTGGGAACAAAAAATTGTAATTAACCCAATTTCAAACTTGAGTTGAAACATTTAGTTTTGTTGAATTTTCAAAACTTATTTTCTGAATTTTATTTTTGAAAAATTACAAATTTAAAAAGATATTTTTAAAAAATTTTAAATTATTTATTTTAAGAAAAAAATTAAATGAAAATAATGTGTAATTTTTTGTCAAATTAATTTTATAAAAAATTAAAAATAATTTTCAAAAACTTAATCAAACAAAAATTAAAATTGACCCGAGGACCACCCGAAATAATTTTTTATTTATTTTATGAAATAAGTAAATATGTTATCATGATTTAAATGCACAAACATAAAAACTATTGCATAGAGATCGTTTGGAATGTAAGTTGGCTTTTTAGCTTTCTAAATATTTTAGTTGAGACTAAAAAATCCCGTTTAGGATAGATTTTTTAACATTTTTTATTTTTATGAGAGAAAAAAATGAAATGATTATAATTTAAATATGATATTTTTTAGCTTGAGACTAAAAAATTTATGGAGTACTTACGTGTAGATCATAATAAGTGAACTTATTGTCTAATAGGTCTTATGAAAAAAATTTGTCATAAAAAAAGTTACTTTTTGTAAGTTTTAGCGAAAATTTAAAAAAATATGATAAAAAAAAATCACTAATTGTTAATTTTTAATGACATATATAAAAAATTGTCACAAAAAAATTATTTTTAGAGACAATTTTATCAAGACTTATTTTCAATAAGACTTAATGAGAATTTAGTCCAACTATTACGATCTATTGATAATTTACTCAAAATTTATTTCATTTTTTTGTAATTATTTAAACCCCAATCCACCCGAGCCCATCTTCTCAAACGTGATCATAATCAATTTGTCAAGTTGCGAATTCGCTTATATTTAAAAAAATTGGCTTATATTTAAAAATTCCTCTCAAATGATGCGTTGAATTATTTAAAATTAATAATAGTTTGTTGAGAGTGATACTATATGCACTAATTAATAAATCAAGATTAATTATAACTTTATTATTAACCCGATTTATAATACAAATTACAAATATTAAAAATATCTTAAATTATATCACATCATCAATTAATATATTAATTAATACATTAATTGATACATATACCAATACTCTTTTGTTGATTAATTTTTATGGGGTTCCCAATATCAAGGTCGCCTTTGGCCCAATGCCACTACTTTGGTTCTCTAGCAATTGATTGAAAACAAAGCTCTCAAAATGTTTTTAGCTATTATATTAGTCTATAAAAATATTCGCTTATATTTAAAAAGTCCCCTCAAATGATGTGTTGAATTATTTAACATTAATATACGAATGTTTTATCTGAATTTTTTTAAAAAAAAATTAATTGATATTGTGAGTTATTTGAAATTAATAGATGGCTGTTTTCCAAATATATGAATTGTGTATAGAATATGATTAATTATGTTAATTAAGCAAAGTTGTTTATGGGAAAAGAAACCTTTCAAATTTAAACTTGATTAAATCTGTTACAACCCAAACCCACCCACATGGGTTGAGTATCGTAACCGGCCAGTAATCTGTGATTACCAAACGTCTTCCTGTACAATCAAAAAAAATAATAGGGGCTAGCATAAGCAATATTCAAAAATACCAATAGTCCAATGAGTTGTGCATTTATATGAACAAATATTTACATGTAAAAACATTAATTTATCCACATTTAGTATATAACTTATAACTTAACATCTTATACATAACATATACACATAACAAAGTGTACTTCATGATCAAAAGCTTGACAACGGCCTTCTAGGCCTAGTCTCAACTCTGAGGCACTCAAAACCACGCGATAGGCTTCAAAACGGTGACTCGGCTGAAGACTCATTCTGGATTTGTCCTCCATAACGCTCATCTATACATATATATATATATATATATAAATAGTGAGCTAAAGCCCACTGAATAACATTAAAGTGAAGAGGTAAACGAATTTCACATCATAATGTATACAAAAAATCGTACCATACATATCAATCAATCATATCAGTCTCACATCAGAACATAATAATAGTACATCTAACAGAACATATCACATATCGTCTTTCGACTAGAGTAATCGGTTCTGGATACCGATTAAACACATATCACTACAATGATGTGGCTAACGAGATCTCTTAAACAGTCATATGTCATGGACCCCGTATTTATATGTCGTCTCCCATGACTTGGGACTATCTGTGGATGCCATAATAGATCAAAATAGGACATTCGTTCATGTATCAAAATAATATTTCAGAAACTATAGCTTATCAGATAACAGTTTAAACATATACCATACAAACATATCTTTGCAGAAATGTTACTCACAGTGGACTTCTAGTAACGATTGTGCGGTCTCCGACTCGTAACCTATAATTACAATGCACATAACGCAATACATGTCTAACTTAAAATAAAATCATGACTTCAAATTTAAGCTTAATTCCATGGAAAAAGATCAAACACTTGAATTTCAAGGCAAAAACATAATCCATGCACCTTAGAATTCCAATCTTTGAAATTCATGGAGTTTAATATTCCAATTTCAAGAACAATGCAAGAAAAACAATTTTATGAACATATTTTCATGAATCAATGCCATGCATGTGGAGAGATAAGCTCAAAGTCTACAATTTTTTCCTTAATTACTCAAGAACAACTCTAAACATGCAAGATTTTTTCTTGATTAAATTTAAATCCTCAAAATCCATGACATTTTCCTTCAATCTTAAAAACCCATGTATGAATTGCAAAGTATATAAATAAATCCTTATGAAATCATCCATGCATGACAAGTTTAAAAACTAATTTATCTTATTCTTTCAATTTGAGACATATTCATGTTAAACTCTAATTCTCATAACCAAAACTTTTATCTCATGTATGAAGTCATCTCAATTCAACCTATATTTTAGAAGATGAGGAGTAGATTTACCTTAATTTCAAGAATTTGGAATGCAAATACACTTTAATTTGATGATTAATGAGCTATCTTCTAGTTCTCCCTAAGTTCTTCTTCAATTCTCCTTCTTTGAGTTCAACCCAAGAACTCTCTCTTTTCTTCCCTCTCTTTACGTGTGGGTTATGTAATAGCTCCACCAAACCAAGTACTATCTCTCTCATTTGTTGTTTATTAAGGAGATAAAAAGATGAGTAGAAATTTCATATAATTACCATTTAATATTAAACTTAATTCATCCAAAATTAATAAATTATTCCTAATTACATTAACTTAATCATCATCACAATAAAATCTCAATTACACTAAATTAAATTATACTAATGTGTATTAAGTTCTAATTCCTATTCAATTATTTAATTCCAACCTATTAAAATTAGAGAATCAAACGGAATCAATTTTTAATTAAACTTCTCAAATAACTTTAAAAATTCCAAGTGACATATCCTTGTACTCAATTTTGATTTCTGAATCCATTTATGTCATCAATTTCAGTTTCAAGACCGAGCTCACAACGGATAGTTTCTCAATAACAGATATTTACAACGAATAAAATTAGATAATTCACAATTAATCACTTAACACATGTCATAATTAAAATTAATACATTATTAATCACTTATAATTACGATTAACATTTTAGGATCATCACAAAATCTTACTTTTGGTAAATTATGCCACAAGAAAGATTGAATAGACTAGTAATTTTATCTATTGAAAATAATTTAGTTGATAAGTTAGATTTTGTAAGTTTGATTAGCAATTTTGTAGCAAAAAAATATGAGAAGGGTAATGTTTAAGTGATATTTTGTTACAATTTATTCAATTTTTTATTTGGTACTTAAGTTTGGATTATTTTGATCTTTTTTTTTATTTTTTTATTTTGTTTATAAACTTTGTTATATATTTAAGTACAATTTTAGGATAAACTACCAATAGGTCCTAATAGTTAAACTTAATTCACATCAAGTCCTATTGAAAATAAGTCTCGATAAAATTGTCGCTAAAAATAATTTTTGTGACAATTTTTTACATACGTCGCTAAAAATTGACAATTAGTGACTTTTTTGTTATGATTTTTATAAATTGTTGCTAAAACTTATAATTAGTGACGTCTTTTTATGACAAATTTTTTTCATAGAACCTATTAAATAATAAATCCACTTATTAAGACCTACATATAAGTACACCTAAATTTTATATCAAATACTGAAAAAATGGGTCTGTAAACTTTTGATTGCAATGTTCTGTTTTTTTTCCTTTTTACAAATATATGAAATGCGAGAGCTCGTTTTGGCCTAAAAAATTCAGTGCCGGCCCTGTCCTATATCCAAAATTTCATATTCCATGCGATATCTTTGACATTTGCTTCTAAACTGAAAAATAAAAATAAAAAAAATATTAATTTCAAACTATTTAAATAAAGCATTTGCCCCACTCTCCTACAAACTTCCCTAGACTCTCACTATTTTTATTTCTAAAGTTTCGATCAAATGCATGCACATGGAATGCAACCTCTCTCCCATTTTGATAGAGCTCTTTTTTTAAAGTTAAAATTTGATAATCAAAAAGTAAAAAGTAAAAGCATTCATTCCTCAAATTCTAAATAATAAGTTTTTTTCGCCTTATTTAACTTATTTCCACCTAAGTTATAAACAGAAAAGTTATACAAACAGTTTAGTACATACCTTCAAATTAAAATAAGTTATAATTACTTCTTAAAATCTATATCAAACAGATATGGGACCTAACCACATCAATCATTTTTCAAAAAATAATAATAAACTATTTTAATATTAGTTTTGTCCATTTTGGTTATTAGTTTGGAGAGATTCAGTGGAAAATTCTTTTGGATAGACTTGTGTGGGGATATATTTCTGAGTACCAACACGTGGCAAGGAGACGCCGATGTGTCAGCCGAAGTGTCGCGTGTCCTGGTTATTATGCCGAGGTTATCTCAACGTTGCCGAGGTTATCTCCGAAGATATCGGGATCCGAAATAAACGGATAGGGGACAAGAGTCCTAGAATGAAGAGGAAACTTAGTCAAGATGAGGATAAAGCTCTTAGGGAGTTTATCTTTATCTCTTGAAGAGTCCAAAGTAAGTACTGAATTGGAGTCCATAGAAGTCAGGCTTCTAGTGGGACTAGGATTAAGTAAACTATAAAAGAGAGGCACCATCGTGGGTCTAAGGTACGCAATTTATGCTTTGAACAATGAGTTTAGCACTTGATTATCTTTGAGAGATATACTGACTTGATCGTCAGAGTGCCCCCGGGTGGAGGAGCCACCGCCGGAGCCTTCTCTTTTTGTTACAGGTTAACTGAAGCCATCTATTCTGCCAGTGCTCTCTAGCTGATTACTAAACGGGCAGTGTGATCAGAAAATCACTCACACAATTTAGCGCCGCCTGTGGGAAATTAGAAGAATAGATGGCCAGTAACAGACAGAAAGAAAAGATTGGGGACGACACTCCTGCTGGGAGTGGCAGACCTGTCGACCTTGATATTAAAGGAGACAACAACAATGCAGAAACTCGTGACCAAGGCCACGGAGAGAAAGACGTCAGCCAGGAGGGCGACACTTCGAAGAAGACAGACCAAAACAAGTACTATAACGAAGATAACCTCTAGGTATGGAGGGATAGGTGCCTGAGGAGGGATGAAGAAGTAAAAGAATTGGCAAACAAGTTGGCAAACCTGCAGTCGGTCGTCAACTTCATGATGCAAAACAATGTCATGCAGCCACCATACCCGCTGCACGACACGCCGATTCCAGCAACTAATACCTAGAAGGGAGTAAGGAAAACAATCCCCAAAGCCCCTCAGCACACCAGGAGCAGAAGGCACTCTCACCGACCTTCCAGGGAAGTCGGACGAGAGGAGCCGAGACGAGAGAAGTCCCGAAGGACGTATCACACAAAGGACCCAAAGCCCAAAGAACATCGGCATGTTCAAGGGCAGGCGCTCTGCTTTGACACAACCCATGGAGAAAGATCAAAATGGGCCCACCACGAAGTCGAAAGTAGTGTGCCGAAAAGATTGAAGTCCAAAGATAGCCGAGCTACAGGGAGGAGTAAAGAAGACTTGAGAGATTACCTCAAGAGGAAGCAACAGAATGCTGAAGTCAAGGTAACTTCCCCGGTTAAGCAGAAGACACCATTCTTGGTGGAACTGGACAAATTTGAAGCACCAAAGAGATTCAGTATGCCAAGGTTCCAAATATATGGTAGTAAGTCAAATCCCAACTTTCACGTTGGACTATACCTGAATTCAATGGCATTATATAGTGGGAACGAGCCGTTGCTCTGCAAAGTATTCCCCTCATCCTTCGGGGAGATTGCATCAGATTGGTTCCATAAACTACCGAAGGGAAGCGTAAAGACTTGGGAAGGCCTAGCCGAGATGTTTGTGGCCAGGTTTGTGATGAACAAACTACAGCCCTTGAGGGTCGACGCACTGATGGCTTTAAAAATCACCAAGGATGAAGGCCTTAGGGCCTACGCAAAAAGGTACTGCGAGGTGTTCAATCGAATACCCGAATGCAACCAAGAGGTGGCGGTCGTGTCTTTCAAGAACGGCCTGAAAGATGACTGCCCACTACGGAAGTTTTTGGCAAAGACATTGCCAAAAAGCATGGAAGAACTCATGGCGAGAATCGAGAAGTACGCCAGAGCCGAAAAGGATACGTCGGGAAACAAAGAGACAAAGTAGGAGAAAGGAAACGGCTCGCCGAAGCGAAGCTGAGGTAACAATGGATCGATCAAACAAGAAACGGAATTGAGGTCTAAACAAGTAGTCACGACTGTGTTCCGAATCTCGGTCCACAAAGTCCTAGATCAAATACGAAACCAACCCTATTTCAGAGCACGGACAAGAACACCAGGGGAATTTATTGGAAGAAACGTCGGTAGGCGTTGTGCTTACCACAATGAAGAAGGGCACCCAACTCAGGGTTGCAGAGCCCTAAAAGCACACTTAGAAGACTTGGTGAGGCAAGGCCATCTGAGGGACCTTGTCGATGAGGCCAGAACAAGGGAAGAATAGGCAAGATTGTCTCAAGCACCAGCAGCTCCGCCTCTCCCAGCACAGCAACCACTGGCAGGAGGACTACGGGTGGTTAATGTAATTCACTCAAAGGTGAACGAAAACGACATACGAAGGGAGACCCAGAAGGCAAAACACCTACAGAACATAAACTAGGTCGGACATAAAAGACCTCAGCCTGAAGAATGCCAGGGACCGACGATAGCCTTTACTGAAGCCGACCTAGAGATGGTCCAGCATCCACATAATGATGCCTTGGTAGCATCCCTCTAGGTTGGGGAGTGCCAAGTGAAACGCATCCTGATTGATCAAGGCAGCTCTTGCGACATCATGTATGTTAGATGTTACAAGGAGCTGGGCTTTCATCCTGATGACTTTGAGCAGTCCAATGGCCCGATGGTCGGCTTCAATGGAACGCCGACGTGGCCACTGGGCGCAACAAGCTTGGAGGTGCAGGCTGGCACCAGAAAAATCAAGACAGAATTCACCATCATCGACACACCCTCCCCTTACAACATCATCTTGGGAAGGCCATGGTTGCATGCAATGGGGGCAGTTCCCTCAACATTGCATCAACTATTTCGATTCCCAACAGAGCATGGGATAGAGGAAGTTAGAGGTAATCAGCTACAGGCGAAGAATTGCTCCATGGCAGCAATGAAATCTACCTGCAGCGTGCGAAAGCCAGAGAAGGCAGAAATTGAAGATGAGAACGAGAAAGTCCTAGAAGACGTCGGCAAAGAACTAGCCGAGAAGAGCGAAGAGGCACTAAAGAAAATCCTCATCCAGGATGGGGATGAAGAACGCTTTTTTCTTCTCGGCTCGAGCTTAGCCGAAGAAGAGGAAAAAGAGTTGGAAACTTTTTTGAGAGCAAATATTGAGGTGTTCGCTTGGACACCTTATGAAATGCCTGGCATTGACCCTGAGGTCACTTGCTACAAACTGAATGTTGACAGGTCGGCCAAACCTGTAATTCAGCGAGCCAGAAGACCGACGTTGATACACGTCGAAGCAGTAGAAAAAGAAGTAGACAGACTTCTGGAGGCTAGGGCCATTAGAGAAGTACACTACCCAACATGGCTATCCAATACAGTGGTGGTAAAGAAGAAGAACGGTAAATGGAGGGTCTGCGTAGACTTTACTAGCCTCAACAAAGCCTGTCCCAAAGACAACTTTTCCCTGCCCAAAATTGACCAGCTAGTAGATGCCACTTCAGGGCATGGAAGAATGAGTTTTCTAGACGCTTACAAGGGTACCACCAGATTTCCATGTACCCCCCAGACGAAGAAAAAACCGCATTCATCACCCCAAAAGGCCTGTACTGTTACAGAGTAATGCCTTTCGGGTTGAAAAACGCAGGAGCAACTTACCAAAGGCTGGTAACCAAAATGTTCAAACACCTGATTGGCCGAACAGTAGAAGTCTACATCGACGACATGGTCGTTAAGACCAAAGAGCCTGAGGGTCATCTCGCCGATCTAAAAGCAGTCTTTGAAATCCTTAAAACATATCGGCTCCGACTCAATGCATCGAAGTGTGCATTTGGAGTTGGATCTGGTAAATTTTTAGGATACCTGGTAACTAGAAGGGGCATTGAGGCCAGCCCAGATCAGATCAAGGCCATCCTAGAATTGAAGAGCCCGACGTCAGCAAAACAAGTGCAGATGCTAATTGAAAATGCCGCAGCCCTAAACAGATTCATCAGCAGAAGCTCAGACAAATGTAAACCTTTCTTCAACCTGGTGAAGAAAGCCACGGACTTCCTATGGACTGAGGAATGTAAGGCCGCTTTGGTCGACCTAAAGAGGTATCTGACCATGGCTCCAGTCCTCTCAACACCTGAACCTGGAGAAGAACTGTTTTTGTATTTGGCAGTTTCAGAACACGCAATAAGTGCAGTGCTAATCCGTGAGGAAAAGGGGGAGCAAAAGGTTGTTTATTACGTAAGCAAAACCTTGACCGATGCAGAAACAAGGTACCTACCACCAGAGAAATTGATGCTGGCCTTAATAATGGCTTCAAAGAAGCCGAACCATTACTTTCAAGCGCATAAGATTATAGTGTTAACAGAGCACCCACTGAAGTCCTTGTTACAATAAGGAGACTTAACTGGAAGAATAGCAAGATGGGCAGTGACCTTGGGCCAGTACGACCTGGAGTTCAGGCCGAGAACAGCAATTAAGGGCGAAGTTTTGGCCAATTTCGTGGCCGAATTCACGTTGGAGTCCATCGAACATCGGGCTCCATTGAGCCAAGATGAACGACGTCCAAGCAAACAAGGAGAAGCCCAGCCAAAGGCAAAAGAACAAGGAAAGAAAAAACTCAGACCCTGCAGCATTTACATCAGCGACTCCTTTCACCTGTTTGTCGATGGGAGCTCAAACCGGCAAGAAACGGGGGCAGGAGTAGTGTTAATATCTCCTGATGGGGAGATATTAAAATAGTCCATTCGATTAGGGTTCAAGGCCTCAAACAATGAGGCAGAATACGAAGCATTGATTGCAGGACTAAAGCTGGCAGTGGCAGTAGAAGCAGATGAGGTAATAATTTTTTGCGATTCACAACTTATAGTGAATTAGACAACATGAGAGTTCGCAACCCGAGATGAGAAGATGTCGGCATACGCAAAGGAAGTCATCAGGCTGGTAGTCTTGTTTCGCAACTGCCGACTTCTTCAAGTTAGCCGAGATGATAACAGCCACACCGACGCATTGGCCAACTTGGCAAGTTCAATACAAACTGGAAAAACAAGGACAATAATAATTGACTACTTGTCAGTCCCGAGCATAGAACCACCGATCATAGGACAAGAAGCAATGTGTGTGGACTTGGGACTAAGCTGGATGGATGCAATTATTGCATTCCTAAAAGAGGGAAAGTTGCCAGAAGACCATAAGGAAGCACACAAGGTCAGATTGAAGTCGGCAAGATTCAATTTGACAGCGGACGGACATCTCGACAGAAGATCCTTCACTGGACCCCTTTTAAGGTGCGTACACCCTTTACAGGTTGAAGATTTTCTATATGAAATTCATGAAGGGATTTGTGGAAGCCACGCTGGGGGCAGATCACTAGCTCACAGGGCCATTACCCAGGGGTATTGGTGGCCCTACATGCAAAAAGATGCAGAAGCCTACGTGAAGAAGTGTGAACAATGCCAAAGGTTCGCACCTTTGATACACCAGCCAGCTGCTGACCTAAACCTTGTATCCAGTCCATGGCCATTCGCCCAATGGGGCATGGATCTCATTGGACAGTTGCCCCAAGCAACTGGGCAAAAGAAGTACTTGCTGGTAGCAACAGATTACTTCACAAAGTGGATAGAAACAGAACCTCTTGCCAAAATCCGAGATGTGGATGTCAAGAACTTCATATGGAGAAACATTATCACCAGATTTGGCATTCCAAGAGCAATAGTTGCCGACAACGGAATGCAGTTTGACAGCAAACTCATCAAGAACTTTTGTGCGAAATTCAAGATAAAAATTAATTTTCAACACCAAGTTTTCCCCAAAGCAATGGGCAAGCAGAAGCATCCAACAAAGTAATTTTGGATGGGATAAAGAAGAGGCTGCAGGCAGCAAAAGGAAAGTGGGTAGACGAGTTGCCCAATGTACTCTTGGCATATCGGACTACACCGAGAAGATCAACAGGGAAAACTCCCTTTGCCATGGCCTACGGCACAGAAGCAGTCATCCCACTGGAGATCGGCATCCCAGGGATCAGAACCCAGGGAGTAGAGAATGGGACTAATGACATACTTCTAGCCCGAGATCTGGATCTCTTAGAAGAAAGAAGGGAGAAAGCTGCAATTCAGCTCGCAGCATACCAGCAGCAGCTTGCTAGAGCTTATAATAAGAAGGTCAATCCAAGGGATTTTCAGGTCAGCGACCTAGTCCTAAGAAAAGTTGTTGGCAACAAGAAGGATCCCAGAGAGGGCAAGCTTGGCTCAAACTAGGAAGGACCCTACAAAATTACTTCGGTATTGGGCAATGGAGTATACCGGCTTGAAGATAATGAGGGCAACGCATTGCCACGACCCTGGAACACTTGTAATTTGAAATTTTTCTATCATTAGATATTCCTTGTTATTTTTTGCCGACATCATCAATAAAATCTTAGCAAAATTTTCCAAGACTTGTGAATTGATAAAAGATGCATAATGTTGTTTCTAAATAATGAGAACCCAAGTGGAACTTAGGTTCACATTGGGGGCAGAGAGAAGACACAAATGCTTAACGCTTGTTAAAATTTGTAGCAATTTACAAGTTAAAGTTAAGCCGAGATTATTGTTTATCTTCACTTGTTGAAATTTGTAGCAATTTACAAGTTGAAGTTAAACCGAAGTAATACTTAACGCTTGTTGAAATTTGTAGCAATTTACAAGTTGAAGTTAAGCCGAGATTATTGTTTATCTTCACTTGTTGAAATTTGTAGCAATTTACAAGTTGAAGTTAAATCGAAGTAATGCTTAACGCTTGTTGAAATTCGTAGCAATTTACAAGTTGAAGTTAAGCCGAGATTATTGTTTATCTTCACTTGTTGAAATTTGTAGAAATTTACAAGTTGAAATTAAGCCGAGATTATTGTTTATCTTCACTTGTTTCACTTGTTGAAATTTGTAGCAATTTACAAGTTAAAGTTAAACCGAAATTATTGTTTATTTTCACTTGTTGAAATTTGTAGCAATTTACAAGTTGAAGTTAAGCCAAGATTATTGTTTATCTTCACTTATTGAAATTTGTAGCAATTTACAAGTTAAAGTTAAACCGAAATTGTTGTTTATCTTCACTTGTTGAAATTTATGAACAATTTACAAGTTGAAGTTAAGCCGAAATCATTGTTTATCTTCACTTGTTGAAATTTGTGGACAATTTATAAGTTAAGTTAAACCAGTATGATGTTCAACACTTGATAAAAGTTTGCAAGAGGTTTGTCTATCCGAGGCATGTCACCCCGAGAAGATTGTATAAAGAAGGAAAAGTGTGTGAAAGACATGCAGAATATTCTAAGTATAGAATCATGTAGAAGCAATGAAGAGAAGACAAGAGTACAAGTACTTAGAAAAGAAAAGTTGCATTAGCATTCATCAAGACAAGGGCACATCGGCCGTACAAAGGCTTACATTGTTCTAAAAAAATAAAAAATAAAGAAGAAACAAGTAAGCAAAAGAAAAACATAAAGCTAAGACTCCTTTCCACCAGATGGTTGAATTTGAAGATCAAATATTTATTGAGAAGATACCTCGGCCGCCTTTTCCTCCGCAATCTCGGCATCAATTTGGGCAAGGGTCTCATCAATACTCTTATCAGCATGAAATGAATCCAATGATACATTTGGAGGAATCACATCCTTGGGAACCTCTTCAACCTCCTCGTCTTGAGTTAAGTCTAGGACTCGCTCATCTTGAGGAGGGGACTTGGACGCAGTAGCCTCTTTTGCTTTTCTCACCAAGGCATCATCCTCTTCCACATCTTCAGATTCTGAATCTTAATCAGACTGAGCTGGAGAAGGAGGTGGAGGGAATGGAAGAGGAATATCATCGGCATTCCTCAGAGGAGAATCATTAGGGACATTGAGTTTTTTCAGAAGAGACATCCAACCAAGGGTGAAACCCTTGTTGCATGCCTGTTTCACTTGAAGTTCATAGGCCTCAGTGACGTCGGCCATGCCTTGGGCATATGCCTTCTCGTCGGTATCTTTTATTTCAGCTTCCTTGGTGGCTAGTGCCTCCTGAAGCTCCTTTTCGGCTTGAACCATTCTCTCACCGGCTTCTCTCTTCTGAGACTTAGCCACTTTCCTGATTGGTCTGAGCCTTTTCCTCCGCAACCTCAACCTTCTCTTCAGCATTGGTCTGAGCCTTGATTACAACCTCGGCTTGGTCCTCTAATTTTTTCATCTTTAATTGAAGACCTTTGTTGGTCTTTTGGAGGGAAGAGAACTCCTTCTTCATCTCAACCAGCTTCTGCTGATTTTCGAAAGACTGAACAGAAAAAGAGTGGGCATGCTGGATGCCCTGAAGAAAACACGGGGTAAAAGTTATTGCAAAAATTTCTAAGTATGAAAAAGAAAAGAAAAAAGTACCAGATAAAAGACACTTACTTGAACGGAGTGTTGAAGCATCAACGCATAATTTTCATATTCGTTCAACTCGGCGTTTCGCTCTAAGTCGCCTGGTAGCAGCAGAGCAATGCTAAGCGCAACGCCGTCATTAATATCCTCGGCACTATCGTTCGTCATGACTGGCTTATCCTCCAAAGTATTTTGGGTGCCTAGGGGGCAGCGGGCTTCTTAGACCCCGAGGTTGTAGCGGAGGATGACTTCGGCTTTTTAGATTTTGGGGATTCTGATGGTTGGGTTTCAGAGCGCCTCTTCCCAGCAGAAGGTTGAGACTTGTCACTCTTAGCCAACTTGGAGATTGGCAGAGCATCCTCAGACTCAACTTGAGTAACTTTAGCTTTTGGCTGAGCTTTTTTTACTCTTTTCGACTTCGATGGGAGAAGGGTTTGTGCTGGTTGATCGTCTACGGATGAAGGAATGCTGGCCAGAAGGTCTTTTGCAACTGGTTTTTGGCGGCCCATCTCGGCAGTAAGGACGAATCGTCGCCGACGTTTTCGTTCTGATAATGGGACCAGGTATGGAGCCGAAGTTAATGGCTGATCAGCTGGATCGGATGTTAATCCTTGATCTATTTGTGATGTGGATACAGTCAATAGAGTTGTAGTAGAGGGTGGAGAAAGGCTTTTCTTCTTCCTTTTGGGCACGTCGGGCAAAGTTGACTTATATGATGGAATAAAATTGAGAAGTACAGGCAATTTCCTTTTATGGACTGGCAAGTCCAGAAGTTTCTTCAAATCCTTGCTGGGAACAAAGGATTAGGGAAAATTTTTCGGTGGCTTACGAACAGCTGCAAGAAGAACAGACGTCAGAAACAGATAAAGTATCTAAGACTTTGAAAGAAAACAGGCAAAGCTGAATACTGGGCTCTTACCCTTGCCCTCTAAAACTGATCGAGGAAGAGGGTAGAGATGGATGTCCTCGTCTGGAGCAAACTCCCAATTTCCTGAGGTAATAAGATAGTCATCTCCAGCCCCTTTGTTGGAGTCTGGGAGGTCGGCTACGATTTTGAATTCGGTAGACCTCGGCTTAAGGTAATAAATGTAACCTTTTTCTTTCAAATTAAGGGCACACATGGTATAGCAATACTGGATATCGGCTAGGGTGATCTTAGCATTTTCCTGTTTAGCTAAGGCTATGATGCCATTGATCACTCGGTAGGAATTGATTGCCAGTTGCATGGGGTTCAACTTATAATAGTGAAGAATCTCACGAAAAAGGATGCTGAGTGGGAGCCGGAGTCCGCACTCAGTGAAAGCTATAATGGGAAAGGGCATCGAATCATCTGTGGGCATGATGGAGTCGTTATCTCCAGCCAGCCTCAGATGGACATCGGCAGGGATAGAGAATTCTTGCCTAAAATACTCAAGTTTGGTCGGGGTATCTACCTTATGTCTCCACATACCCATGATATCGGCCTGAATTAGAGAGGTTGGATTTCAGAGAAAAAATTTCTTGAGAGGGTTAATGAGACCTCGGCAAAAATCTAGGTAAAATACTAGTTTCAGTTTTTTCCTAAAATGTGGGTTCCACAAACAAATCCCAAACCCAAAGCTATGGAGATGAAAATCAAAGGCACAGATCTGGAAAAGACACAAAAAACAGAAAACAAATGCGAAGTTTCAGAATCAAGAACATAGATGGACTATCAAGAACATGAAGAATACAAAGGGTTGAAGGCCAAGAACAGTGGCAAGACGTGCAAGAAAACTATGAATAGTACATGTATTTAAGGCATAAGCAAAAAGCGAAATCAACACATTCAGATGTATGATTCACAAATTAAGTGTTTGAGCAAGGCAGTGATAAACAAGAAATTCCAGAAAAACTCAAGAAACTGGAATAAGAAGAAATAGATTGCTTACCAGAAAATATGAAGCCGATGTGAAGATTGCCGAAGTCAGACGACAATTATAGATGTAACAAGAACGACGAAAGCTTCACAGGAAGGGAGAACAGAAGGCAGTTGCAGAGCTTGAGGACTGAAACAATGGCGTATTCAGGAGCTAGAGAGAGAAAATGCGAAGAGAAATTGAATACAAAAGTGAAAAATGAAGAAAGGGGGAAAAGTTTTTGTCAAAAATGAAAACGACGGCAAAAAGTAATCAATACGCCTAGAAGAACGTATGCGTCAGACGGAACACGTGAGAGAGAGACGGCTTGCAGCGCGTCATGAACATGGTCCAATAAGGTGGAGACGCATGAATGAAACGGTTGAGTAAATGATACGTGACAGCTCACACACGTGAAAGAATTCACTGGAATTCTTGTTCTCTGAAGAAAACATGTCGGCCTGAAATGAATGATCTCGGCTGAGGAGTTCTTGAGTCGATATATAGGAGGAAGTACCGATATAGGTTCCATCACCTCAGAATGCCAAGGTAATAGAACCTAGGGGGCAGTTGTGGGGATATATTTCTGAGTACCAACACGTGGCAAGGAGACGCCGATATGTCAGCCGAGGTGCCACGTGTCCTGGTCATTATGCCGAGGTTATCTTGGCGTTGCCGAGGTTATCTCCGAAGATATCGGGATCCGAGATAAACGGATAGGGGACAAGAGTCCCAGAATGAAGAGGAAACTTAGTCAAGATGAGGATAAAGCTCTTAGGGAGTTTATCTTTATCTCTTGAAGAGTCCAAAGTAAGTACTGAATTGGAGTCCATAGAAGTCAGGCTTCTAGTGGGACTAGGATTAAGTAAACTATAAAAAAGAGGCACCCCCGTGGGTCTAAGGTACGCAATTTATGCTTTGAACAGTGAGTTTAGCACTTGATTATCTTTGAGAGATATACTGACTTGATCGTCGGAGTGCCCCCGGGTGGAGGAGCCACCGCCGGAGCCTTCTCTTTCTATTACAGGTTAACTGAATCCATCTATTTTGCCAGTGCTCTCTAGCTGATTACTAAACGGGCAGTGTGATCAGAAAATCACTCACACAACTTGTATTCCATTTGGTCCACAACATTTTTTCCCATCTTAATTGCAGTTGTGTTTTTATTTATTATAGTCATTGTTCTTATCTCTGTCACACGAATTTTATGTTTTTCAAAATTCTTTTGACAAATTAAATCCATTACATTAATCCCAACTTTCACAATTACTTCTTTCATGGATAATATAGAATTAGAGTTCTAATTTGGGAACTACAAATCAATACAAAATGAATCCTACATGGTGCAAATTTTTTTATTTATTATTTTGTGTGTGTATGTTTTCCTATAGGAAAAAAATTTACCCTAACCTTTTAGTTAATATTTTTGGTCAAATTACTGACGTGTAACTCCCCCTTCTAATTTTACTTGGGAAATTCTATTTCCACACACTACTTCTTCTCTTTTCACATCTTTTCTCAATACACACACTAAATAAATTTAAATTATCAACTTTCACTCAATGCACATCCTATCATATCAAAAATACCCTTACCATCATCATCCTCCAAACCCTAACCCTAACAAGCCACCATTGTTGTTGCCGATGGGGGGCGGTACCTCTTCCCCTCCCTTTCACTTCCAGTCGCTACCCCAACCCCTCACTCCACTCGCTGGCGCCACTTCCACGACCTCCATCGCCGAAATCGATCTCGGTCTTTATTGATGTTCTTCTTTGTATTTGTATTGTTTGATTTTTATCAATAAAGATTTTTTTTGGCTGTTTTAAAAAAAAAAAGGTGCAAAACACGGAGGGGATTTGTCGACTAAAGTTTTT
This sequence comes from Camellia sinensis, assembly GCF_055761805.1. Lineage (NCBI taxonomy): Eukaryota > Viridiplantae > Streptophyta > Magnoliopsida > Ericales > Theaceae > Camellia > Camellia sinensis. The sequence goes on along the minus strand of NC_138969.1, from coordinate 43,862,199 downwards.
CCATTTCATTCTATTTTTTTATTTTATTTATTTTATCATTTTTACTTTATTTTTTCTTCGCATGTTAATTGTAATTGAACAAAATATCCTTTTACAACAAATGTTTGAGTCATCACACACAAATTAAGATCATCATAAAAAAAGAAAGATTTTGAAGAAATGTCCAGTACAAAACATGCAATTAATTAATTTACTAAATTTAAGGTCGTGCTCATGAATATATGCTCGCATTGGTCCAAGACAGACAACTTCTTCATCACTGAGAACACTAGATTTGCTCTGCTGCCACTCTTTAACATTGATTTCCATATAAGAAACATCACTTTCAGGAAAGAAAAAAAAATGAGTGAAATGTAAATGGGATTTGTATTTTTAATATTTTTTATGTACATGAATTCTGGATATGTAACATTACTGGTGGATCAATGAAGAGAGGGAGGCTAAAGATAAGAAACACCTTTCTGGTTGAGGATGGATAAAGAAAGCACCAACATGATAATGATGATAATGACAAATGATTTGGGTTTGGCGGCGGGGAGAGACAAAGGTGAAGAAAGATCACGGTGGCGGGCAATGAAGGTGGAGGGAGATCGCAGTGGTGCACCAATCTTTTTCTCAGGCAAAGGGAGGTCGCAGTGGTGGAGAAGAGGTGACGGAAAGAGTGGAGGAGGGAAGAGGTGGCCGCCATGGATGGTGATGGTGGAAACTGATGGTTTGAAAGAGATAGAGTTAGAGTTTTGGGAAAGGGATATTTTGGTAATTTAATTTTAAAACAAAAATGTAATACAAAAAAATCATTAAGTGCGTGAAAAGAGAAGAAGTAGTATGTGGAAATAGAATTAACCATTTTACTTATTAGGATTTAGGCTTTGTAAAATTATGAGAACAAATTGCATTGAGTTATGGATATCATAAAATTTAGGTTCTAATTTTTCTTATTAGGGTTTAGGCTTTGTAAATTTATGAGAAATAATGTGTATTGAGTTGTAGATATCATAAAATTATGGTTCTAATTTCACTTATTAAGGTTTAAGTTTTATGAAAAATTGCATTGAGTTAAAAAAAATCCGAATAACATAGGATAAAAATCTCTTTTAATAGAAATTGATTTATTTTAGTTTTCATATTTTAATTATAGCAATTAAATTATTAAATTTTAATGCATTTTATTGTAATCGCTCCCATACTCACTATTAAAATTTAGAAGAAAAGTACTCACAACTACGTGGCTCCGTTTGGTTTCCTTTTTGAAAAGAGTTTTGAGTGGTATTTTGAAAAATAAATTGTTGAATAGAGTTTATTTTTTTATTTTTGTAGTTGAATGGTGTGAGAAAAAATTTGACTGATGATATGTATAATGTGAGAGAATGAGTGAGGAGAGAGGAGAGAGGAGAGAGAAAAAATGATTGATTGATTTATTAATAATAAAAAAATTTTTAAAAAAAAGATAAGGGGATAGGAGAGAAAAAAAGTTAAAAAGAGTTTTGAAAATTGATAAATCAAACATTTTTTTATTTTTTATTTTTTGATCCAAATGCTAATTTAAAAACTAAAACAAACGGTACCATAAATTCTATTCTCTAACTTCTACTCATATATATATATATATATATATATATCTTTCATGTTTTAAATTTTTTTCAAATTTGTGGAAGGTGGAAATTTTCTCCACAAGGAAAGCGAGATAAAGTATCCCTTATTTTACTCTGCAAAGAGAAACCAAATCGTCAACGATCACTTCCGACGAAGAATGGTCGGGAGGACCTTTCGAAGATCAAATCAGAATGTTGATCGACCATATATGTTATGTTTTTCAAAGAAGGTTTCTTAGTTACCTTTTGTCTGTCTTTTTGCTTTACTTGCTCCCTCATTTTATAGTGTTACTGTCTTAAGTTTCATCCGTTGGATTAACATCTAATATGAGGGTTCTGCTTGCTCCTGAGTTTTGATCGAGCAAGTGGCTAGGTTGTCTTTATCCTTTGCCGTTGGATCATCTTCCTACGGGCAGCCTAGATTGCATCAGATATTACTGACCAATTTACCAAATGCTTCGTCCATCCGATTAAGATGATCGGACAGTTGTATTGTTTAGGTAGGCCTGGCCTACGTCGCTATCTCTGCTACTTGTTGTCTCCACCGTTGAATGCAGATGGATCTAAGGGCCTTCCCATATTCTGTTGATCTCCTTTTAGAATAAGATCTTATTTATGCTTGGTCACATGCCATTGTTCCCTTAACTGCCTTTTTGATGGGCCTCTCAGTTATCTGGGCTTTTCTCTTTCCGTTGGACCGCCCTGCTAAGCTGTGCTTAGATTTGGGCTAATAGTTTATCCCTCCACAAAGTTTTATGGGTGAAGCACCAATAAATCACAAAATGTGATCTTGTGAACTATTTAGTCCTTCTTTTTTTCTTATGAACCTTAAGGTTCCATTAAAGTAAAAATTACACAAAAGGATAGTCAATTACATGTTTAGGTTTGGATTTTCTAAGAATAAAAGTGGATTTCTCTAAATGTAAAATTACATATTTGAGCAATTCACATTATAGATGTTTTGGATTTTTCCTCCTAGAACAAATCCCACATTACGAAAAAAATGTAATACTCTAATGTAACACTAATGTAACATCCAATGTAAAATACTAAAAAACTCTTTGGTGCACTTTTTCCAAACGTAACAACGTAACACTCTAAAAAAGCTTATTAGTGTACTTTTTCCAAATGTAACACTCTAATATAACACAAAAAAAAAACTCCTTAGTGTATTTTTTTTCCCCCAAACGTAACACTCCAATCAATATAATACACAAAAAAAAAAAAAAAAAAAAACTGCTTATTATACTTTTTTCAAATGTAACACTCCAATGTAACATACACAAAAATACTAAAAAAATTCTTAATATAATTTTTCTAAACGTAACACTCACAATTTGAAATTATGTATTTGCTTCAAACTTACTAAGGAATTTTTGCACTCCTTTTTGAATGGTTTGAAGAATTTCATATCTTTTTTTTGGAGTGTTACATTGAAGTGTTACATTTGAAAAAAGTACACCAAGGAGTTTTTTTGTGTGCTACATTAGAATGTTATACTACGAAAACAATTTAGAGTATTATATTGGAGTGTTACGTTTGGATGAAGTACACTAATATTTTTTAAAAAAAATTCTTTTTTAGTGTTACATTAGAGTGACAATGTTACACTTTGAAATTATACATTTGCCTAAAATTTATTAAAGTGATTTTTGTACTCCTTTTGAAATGTTTGAAGAATCTCACATCCTTTTGGAATGTTTGAAGAATCTCATATTTCAAGTCATTTTTGTACTCCTTTTGAAACGTTTTCCAAATAAAAAATATTTCCATATAAGAATTTATCCCAAATTTGATTCTCATAGATTGTATACATTACATTTTTAGCACAAAAGGACCCAAAAAAAAAATGAGGAGGAGGAAACATAAAAGGGTATAACTGTAAATTTAATTTCTAAATAATATATTAAATCTACCTTTCTAAAATCAATGAGGCCAATTGGTCTATAAAAAAATTCTTGGGACTAAATGAATTATCATTCTTCAAAATGAGATTTATAGGTAAATTTTCCAAATTTTAAATACATAGATGATGGGCAGACCACATTAAAATACCAATTAAAATCTAAGAAGCTAATTACTTTAATTAAAGAAAGAGTCTTTTTAATTACTACCCTAATACTATTGGTAAACAAAACTTAAAATGGCACATTTCGTTTCTCTATGACGCATATTCTCGTAAGAAAAAAAATGTCTAATTATTTCAAGTTTATTAACTTATTACCAAAATCCTTGAATATAAGTAACAAAAATAAATTTATATAAAATTTAGAGAATTAAAAGGCTCCAACTATTATACACAATCTTCTATTATTAGAAAATTTGTGAATTTTTGTATTGTTAGTTATGAATTATTATGATATAGTTATAAAAGTGTAAGAGAGGGTTCAAGAACGTCATTGGAAAATTCGAAGATCTTCGAAGATCCTTGAAGAACAACTTCGAATTCTCTAGAAGATGATAAGAGGCTTAGATTCTTCAATAATCTCAACTCAAGAACACAAGAGTAAAGGAGATGATGGAGATAAGAGATTGGGTGAAGAAAAAGGCAAAGTAGCTAGAGAGAGAATAATGGCAAGGCTCTCCCATGAATCTCTCACTTTCACTCTTAAGGTTGATAATGGAGAAGGAAAATTAGTTCTTTCCCAAGAGTTTTCTCTCCAAAATTCATCCCTTGTAAAGCTATGGGTGGGTGCTATTTATAGGCACCTCATGATGTAGGATGGAGCCATGTGCAAGGCACATGGGGAATATTCTCTCTAACCACCTTGTCCGAGGAGGTGACTTCTCCGAGAATGAGGAAAACCCCGAAGAGGAGATCAACCTCTCAGCGAACCCTTCTTCTTAGCCACACCTAACCAATGATCCCCAATCATCCCAAAGGGTCAGGGGTAATCCCAGAGGACGTCCTTCCGCATAAGGGTCAGGGGTAGTTCAAGAGAACGCCCTGCCGCAAATATTGCCGAGTCTCAAGGACCCCCTAGATCGTGCCACCTCGACTTGGGTATAGGCTAGTTTAACCGAAGAGTGAATTTATCTCCACTCACCGTCCTCGGGATCGGGTCCTTTGTTCGAACTCCATTACGCCCATGGTTCTGGTGCATAGATCCCGGAAAGCTCTGAGCCCGCAAGTGTTCTGTGACTCATTAACGGAGCGACTTCTAGATTGCGTCTGAATTCGTTCGAAGCCAAGTACTTCGGATCTCTAGGTTCGTGGATCTGAACCCTTTCGAGTCCGAGTGCCTCGGATCTCTAGGCTTGCTCAATACCCTTTCGAGTCCGGGCCCAAGTAAGTCTCCAAATTCGTGGATCCGAACACTTTCGAGGCTTAGAGTGATTCGGCCCGTTTGATGGCGATAAATTCGGGCCCACTAATCTTGGACTTGTGATAAATTCGGGTCCACCATCCTTGGACTATTGGGCCTAATTAATTTAGTGGGCTCAAATTAGCTCCTCTTACATTTGCCCCTTGCGTGTATGAGAAATTGTAGATTTCTCGGACATGCATAATTTCACTTTATCAGCCATGCTTCACATTACGTCTTCAAGAATGTTTGGTCTTTACAGAGTCCATGGATAAAGTTGAGGGCTCACCGTAATTTACAGATAAAATCGACAAGTAATATTAAAAAAAAATAAATAAATAACTTTTTTTTTCTCATTTTTTTTAAGTTTTTTTTTTTTTTAATGAAAGAAAATCAAAACTTGAATTATTTAATGCTCCACCAAACCAACCTGGACATGTAATTAATATGGCACCAACTAAGTTCTTTAAAGAAAATAATAATAATAATAATAATTCTTTTCTTTCTTGAAACCAAAAAGATCAAAAGCCTAACCATTTTTTTTTAATTCTGCAGGTGTCCAAATCAAAGACCTCTATTTATATATATATATATATTTGAAATATTTGAGTCAAATTTCACTTTGCATTTTCTTCAACAACTTTCAAATTCGCAAATTCTCAAAACAAAAATATTTTATGTCCCCTTTTCCCTCACCTCCTTTGACCCTTTCTCTCTCTTATTGGTTACATTTTCTTTTTCTTTTTTCTTTTTTTCCTGCTTCTCCAATCACCACCCGTCACGTGTCTGTGAGAATTGTGGGATGGTGATTAGAGGGGGTCTCTATTATGACTCTTCTCAAAATATTTAAAGGCCTACTATCTATATGTAGAGCCTTAGCCTTAGCATATTTGAGGACCATCAGATTTTTTTTATTTTATTTTCTAAGGATAAGGACAAAAAACCCTACTCCTTTTTGGCCAAAACCCATTTCGGCAAGCAGAGTCATTTCGGCTCTCTCTCTCTACACAGAGAGACCAACCCAGGTCTCTTCTTCTTCAAGGAGCCTCTGCCGATTAACACCATCTTCATCAGCAGTGCAGCAAATCAACGACGCAGAGCATTGACTCGCTCACAGCCATCACGCACTTAGCACGCCATCCGTCACCATAGCTTCGGATACTATTAGCGTCGCAGCTCAGTCACCAGTTCACGTCAACGCCAGCCCAGCTCACTGTTGGTTGGCCTGTCCTTCACGCTTGATGCCTTGCGTCGAGACCAAACCAGCCTACCATCGGCCTCTCTTTGCTGAAACTCTTCCTCCGGCCTCGACAGTCCAATGCCAACCATACACGTCGCCCGTTCAACGCGTCGTGTGTGGTCTTGCCTAACGCTGTTCAGCTCGTCGTTGGTGTGCCCTCCTGGCTTAGCAACATTTTTTTCAAAGCTCCGAACACATAGATCTCGGCCTTGCTTTACACTCACTGTTCCAGCAGTGATTAATCAACGCCAACAACATGGCTGAGTCAGCACGGTGTCAGTCTGCCCAGCCGCTCCGCCACCTGCTTGCTCCATTCTCAATTTCTTCTTTGCTCATTGTTGCTTTGAATCTGATCTTGCTACTTCTACCAAAGCCCTCTTCTCCTTCTTCTTATACCATATTATATATATATACACATATATTTATGCTTTGAGCTTTGATTTGCGAAATACATATTTGGAATTTTTGCAATCTTGCCTATCTCTACTAATTCATTGTTGCTATTGGTAGTACTCACAGCACTGTTTTGTTGATTTGGGAATGATGAAGCGTTGTTTGCATATTATAACCTTTGAATTTGATATCCGAGGGGATGAATTTGTTGAATACTGTATACTCGGCAAATGAACTCTCAATTCTTGAATTTCTTGAACATTTGCTTAGGAGAATAAAAAATGTCATTGTAAAAGAAATAGAGCCGTATATCATTGTTTGTTGTTGATCCAATGGATGCTCAGGAAATAAATAGTTGATGCTGGACTTTTGTTCGAACATTGTTGCTTTACGTTGGCTTTAGAGGAATCGACCCGAATAGACAAAACCTTCGATTGTTGCATTTTCAAGAACTTGCTCAGAGTAATAAAATTGTTGTAGCTTAAATAGATCATTATTATTTGTTAATGTTACCCCATTCCGATAATGCCTGAATCAGGATATGAAATTGATATTGCCCATCTCATTTGTCGGTTTTACTATTTCAGGCAAGTAAATTTTTGTGCGAAATCCACGACCCCGAGGCCTTCAGAATCTTCACTAATGAGAGCAAGGGTTATCCTTAGAAAGTCTGAACGAGACCAAAACTGTCCCTTACGAGTCCGAAAGTAGCATACACCCTACTTTGGCAAGAAAGATCCCTCTGGACGGCAACTGAGTCTACCAAGCTTGCACCAATAGAAGTAAAGATTGTCTCTCAGAAGTTCGAGCAAAAGCAAGGCTGTCCCTTAGAAGTTTGAGAGGAAACAAGGCTCTCCCTCAGAAGTCTGAGCAGAAACAAGGCTCTCCCTTAGAAGTTCGAGCGGAAACAAGGCTCTCCCTCAGAAGTCCTAGCAGAAACAAGGCTGTCCCTCGAAAGTCCGAGTGGATGCGCACTTCTACTTCGGCAGCTAATAGAAGCAAAGGCTATCCCTCGGGAGTTCGAGTAAGAGTCCACTCTACTTTGAAAAGAAAGATCCTTGGAGCTCGTATTGATGAAATCAAGGGCTGTTCTTCGGACTCGCACTAATGAGAGCAAGAGTTGTCCCTCAGAAGGCTCTCCCTCAGAAGTCCGAGCAGAAACAAGGTTGTCTCTCGGAAGTCCAAGTGGATACGCATTTCTACTTCAGCAGCTAATGGAGGCAATGGCTATCCCTTGGGAGTTCGAGTAAGAGTCCACTCTACTTTGAAAAGAAAGATCCCCAGAGCTTGTATAGATGAAATCAAGGGCTGTTCTTCGGACCCGCACTAATAAGAGCAAGAGTTGTCCCTCGGCAGTTCAAATGGAAGCAAGGTTGTCCCTCAAGAGTTTGAATAGTAGCACACACCTTACTTTGGCAAGAAGATCCTTGAGGCTCGCACTGATAGAAGCGAGGTCTGTCCTTCGAGAGTCTGAGTGGGAGCACACACTCTACTTCAACAAGACAGATCCTCGAAGCTCGCACTGGCAAAACTAAGGGCTATTCTTCGGAAGTCCGAGTGGGAGCACACACTCTACTTCAGCAATAAAGACCCTCAAAGCTTGCATTGATAGAAGTAATGGCTACTCTTCGAAGGTCCAGGTGGGAGCATACACTATTTCAACAACTAATGAAGGCTGTCTCTCAGATGTCCGAGTGGGAGTACACTTTACTTCGTCTCTTGGAAGTCCGAGTGAGAGTACACTTCTACTGCGTCAAGAAAGGTCCCTTCAGGTTAGTAACCGTGTCTACTATTCCTCTTTTCTTCCTTGAGGGGCAACAAAAATTGAAAACTGTTTCAAGCAACATAACATAATGAAGATATATAATGTAGAGAAAATAACTTCTAATGGAGATACATAATATGGAGGAAATAATTTTTTTCATAACATAAGAAAGAAAGATAGAAAATTCTTGGACAATGCAGTAAATACAAATTGTAAATGTTATAGATAGACTTATTATACGGAATGTTGACATTTGCCCCTAGAGTTGCAAGATCATTTGGAAAGCTTTCACCAGCTGCTCGGGCTGTGGCCATCATACACCATCATAGCCACATCTTCTAAGATATCCTGGGGCCCCTGTTCTTTGAACTCTAGCTCATCTGCTTCGACTTTCTTTCTAAAGATCTTCTTAAGCATCCGACACTTTTCTATAAGATGTCCTAATGATCGGTGGAAAACACAATAATTAGGGCCCTCGCGATCCTTCTTCGGCAAAAGCTTTTCGATACGAGGCAACTTCAATTCCCCATCTGCCAGCCATTCTTTAACTAAGGCCTTCACTTCCTCAATACTACATGGAAAAGGAGTGTCATCTTCACAGTATTTTCTCTTCTGACCTCTGAATTCCTCCCCCTGCGACTTTCGTGTAGAAGACACGGAAGTCGCAGTGACAGAAGGTCTTCGAGATGACTTAAAGCTGGTTTTATAACTAGTCTCCAACCCGATCTCCTGAGATTGAGGTATGTTGATGTTCCGAGATGCTTCAATTAGTGCCGAGAAGGTGGGTAGCTTGTGATTAACTAGAAGCATCTTGTATCTGTTCAATGCCCCTTCAACATAGATTTGGACCAAGTAGCTTTCCTCCACAGCCTCATGACAATCTACGGCTTTGTCTTGAATCCTCTTCACATATTCGAGAATGTCTTCACCTTCCCGCTGCTTTTCCTTACATAGGGTAAGTACGGTTACCTTCTCAGCCGCTTGAAAGAATTTGGTGTGGAATTTGTTGACCATCTCCTCCCAACTCTGAACAGAGTTTGGGGTCAAGTTAACGTACCAACTATATGCTCGGTCGGTGAGGGACTTGGAGAATTCTCTCAGCCGGAGGACGTGGTTTGAACCATGAATACCTAGAGTCTCGATGAACTGCACAACATGTTCTCTAGCATTTCCTTGTTTGCCATCAAATTTGATGAACTTCGGCACCGTGTACCCATCCGGGTATGGATAACTCAACATCTCGATAGGGTATGGTGGCTTGACATCTGGATCAGGCAAAGAGGGTAAAGTTTTCTTGCTCTGTTCTAGCTCGAACATGGCTTGCACATCTGCAAGGGTGAGAAATTGTTGAGGGAGAGAACTTGATGGTGGTATTTCCAGAACTTGGCTTGTAGACCCGAGGACTGAACTTGGAGCAACTTGGCCATTTGGGTGTTAAGAATTCACCATCGATGTAGGAATGTGGTGATGTTGACCATTGGCATCTATGAATATAACATTCGGTGATGGAGCATTGAATTGAGTTCCATACACTCCATTACACGCTATGGAAATGCTAGGTTGGGCTTGGAAAGCCGTTGTCGGAGCCAAAGGAGACCCACTCAATACATGAGTAGAATTTACAACCGGTGGAACAAAATTAGGCATGGATGGAACACCATTTTGTAGAGGAATTTCTGTAGGCCTTCCTTGAACTTCCACAGCCGATGGAACACCATTTATCGCGAGGGAAACTTCTCCAACCACCGCTAGACTATGGCTCGATCCTCCAGGTGCGTGATTTTGCACTTCATGGGTCACAGGTTGGTCATGACTTGTTTCTCCTAGCACTTGATTTTGCACACCATTTTGTACAACTTCAGGGAGAATTTGGTGTAGATCTTGATGGTTTTGACCATTTCCAACATTACCATGAAATTGTTGATGCTTGTCAGTGCCGACTTGACCTCCATTTGTTGCTGGTGGTACGAAATTCAAACCCATCACCAACATGGTGTGGGTGAGATTTTGAAGGGTCGTGAGAATCTCTTGTTGAGTGTGTTGGAGTTCTTGAATGGCTTCAAGGATGAGAGGTGAGTCTTGAACTTGAGTCCTTTCATCACCACCATTGGAAGAGCCTTGTTGATGAGTCTCATTATCTGCCATTTTTGCCGGTGTTGTATGAGTTCCAGATCTCGTTGAAAACATTAACCAATCCGCCTCCCCAGCGGAGTCGCCAAAATGTATGAGAGGGTTCAAGAACGTCATTGGAAAATTTGAAGATCTTCGAAGATCCTTGAAGAACAACTTCGAATTCTCTAGAAGATGATGAGAGACTTAGATTCTTCAATAGTCTCAACTCAAGAACACAAGAGTAAAGGAGATGATGGAGATAAGAGATTGGGTGAAGAAGAAGGCAAAGTAGCTAGAGAGAGAATAATGGCAAGGCTCTCCCATGGATCTCGCACTTTCACTCTCAAGGTTGATAATGGAGAAGGAAAATTAGTTCTTTCCCAAGAGTTTTCTCTCCAAAATCCATCCATTGTAAAGCTATGGGTGTGTGCTATTTATAGGCACCTCATGATGTAGGATGGAGCCATGTGCAAGGCACATGGGGAATATTCTCTCTAACCACCTTGTCCGAGGAGATCAACCTCTCGGCGAACCCTTCTTCTTAGCCACACCAAACCAATGATCTCCAATCATCCCAAAGGGTCAGAGGTAGTCCCAGAGGACGTCCTGCCGCATAAGGGTCAGGGGTAGTTCAAGAGAATGCCCTGCTGCAAATATTGCCGAGTCTCAGGGACCCCCTAGATCGTGCCACCTCGACCCGGGTATAGGCTAGTTTAACCGAAGAGTGAATTTATCTCCACTCACCGTCCTCGGGATCGGGTCCTTTGTTCGAACTCCATTATGCCCATGGTTCTGGTGCGTAGATCCCGGAAAGCTCTGAGCCCGCAAGTGTTCTGGGACTCATTAACGGAGCGACTTCTAGATTGCGTCTGAATCCGTTCGAAGCCAAGTGCTTCGAATATCTAGGTTCGTGGATTCGAACCCTTTCGAGTCCGAGTGCCTTGGATCTCTAGGCTTGCTCAATACCCTTTCGAGTCCGGGCCCAAGTAAGTTTCCAAATTCGTGGATCCGAATCCTTTCGAGGCTTAGAGTGATTCGGCCTGTTTGATGGCGATAAATTCGGGCCCACTAATCTTGGACTTGCGATAAATTCGGGCCCACCATCCTTGGACTATTGGGCCTAATTAATTTAGTGGGCTCAAATTAGCTCCTCTTACAAAAATGAAGTACTATAAGAAAATTGTCAACTTTATAGTTATGTTATAATCATGAGTTATTTATATGAAGATCTATAAATTATTGAAAATTATTATTTTGACTTCATAAACTATAAAAATATGTAAATAAATTTCTTAAATTATTAAGAAATATCATTTTGTGGTTGTGTTATAAATCATCCTGATGTTGAAATTATAAAAAGCATATTTTCTCTTATAAAAAGACATACCATAAAAACCTTTTAGTAATAGTTATGTTATTAGGTCCAACCCTTTGGGGAATTAGAGGGCACTGGTTGGTTTGCTTGCAACTTAGCACGTGGGAGCAAGGCTATGTAAGAAAACCAAAAAATTTGCAAATTGAATCGGTGTAGATCAATGGTAGGTATGGTTTAGTTTTTTAATTCGTAATTCAATTCTGACTTGAAAATTTGGAGAATTGGTTTCTGCAAATTGGTTCTAAATTTAGGTCAATGGTTCCGGACCGTATAACTTAAACTGAAACTATATAACTTAAACTTAAAACATATAGCTTAAAATTTGGGGAACTTGTCTCCACGAATTGGTTCTAAGTTTAAACTGAAACGGACTATATAACTTAAGCCATATATATTTATTTATTAGATATTATATTTGTTTAAGTTAATGGTGAAATTTATTTGCTAGATATTATATTTATTTAAGTTAATAGTAGAATAAAGTGCATTTTATATTTTGAAAGTTTATATTTCGAAAAATTATGATAGATTAATATTGAACAATGTTTGCTTAACAGTAATACTAGGAACACAGAAACCAAACACAGAATGGGACACAACCCTTCCATTCTATATTTGATTTTTCTGCACATAAACTTACTCGTTTGCTTAATGTTATGTTATTGCTTAACTGATAAATATTATAAGAATAATTTGTTTGATAGACATATTATTATTTTTGAAATTTATGATAAGTTAATTTTTTTAAAAATGTTATAAGATTTTTCTTATGAACAAATTACGTAAAATTGTGTTTTTAAATCAAACCAAACCATATTTAAATAGTTTGATTCATATTATTTTCACGATTTTAATGGTTTGATTTGATTTTAATTTTTATGAAAATGTCAACGATAGATTAGTTCTAATTTTGTTTCAAATGAATTTAAATCGGACCATATTTACCCCTAGGGAGAGGCAATCATCATTACTAGAAAAGTGGCTTTTGTGACTAATTTTTTGCGACTGATTATTTGACCATCACAAAAAATAATATTTACAACAATAGTCTTGATAATTTTTTCTTTATTTATTTTGCCCTTTTCTTATACCTATGCCCTAACCCTTTTCACACTCCCTACAATTCACAAATAGAGAAAAATATGATTTTGCTCAAATCTCATTTCGCTCGCTTGGTCGTGATGAAGAATTTGATTTTGCTTGATTGTGAAATTTGATTTCGCTCACTCAAACGTCTGAAGAAATTGGTTGTGATCGATTCTCAAGATCTATGGGATTGCTTATGATCAATTTTGCTCTATAGATCACCAACGGTATGAACTCTCTCTCTCTCTCTCTCTCTCTCTCTCTCACACACACACACACACAATGAGTCTCTTCGAATCATTCATTCAATCTAACTCTTTTTTTCGTCATTGTAATTCGATCACTGTATCATTCTCACTGTAATTCGATCATTTATTCTCACTGTAATTCATTTAATCATTCATTCCCACTGGAGTTTGAGACCCAATTGGTTTTGGTTAAAGAATTTTAATTTAGTTTGGTTTGGATATAATATATTTTATATATATTATATCTAATTTGTGGAGACCCAATTCAGTTTGGATACAATTAGGATTTTGATAAAAAAAACCCAAGATTCAATAATATATATATATATATATTGTTTTAGTCCTTGAAAAGTCAGAGGACGTAGCAGCAGCGAATTGGTTTTGTAGAAGACAGTGCTTCGGGTGTAATTTTTTTGCTGCTTTGGATTTCAGCAATCTTTGGGTGGATTGATTTGGTTATTATTTTGAATCTTCTTCAACTCTGGTTCTGAAGATTTTGGTTCATCCATTTGGTGAGGTCTTTCCTCTTGTTTATTTGTGATTATTTGAAATTCACCTAAGGGTGGTTTTGTGAGATCATTCGTGTCTCATTTGTAATCGTTTGAAAACTCTTTGGTTGATAATGGAATCGGATTTCGATCCCGTGGACGTACCTCACATTGAGGGAACCACGTAAAAATTCTTGTGTTGCTTTTGATTTAATTTTTTCGCATTAGTTTTTATTCTCATTGATTGATTTACTTGTGAGAATCACATATTTTTCCTAACAACTGGTATTAGAGCTTACGGTTTATTTGGGCATATTTATTTGTATAAATCAATTGAGGGGAATGTAAGTCACATGTCTAGCTTAAATGGAAGTAATTGGGTAACTTGGAAAACTAAAATGGAGGACCTATTATTTTGTAAAGACTTGTATGAACCCATGAAGGGTGATAGTGGCAAACCTGGGGGTATGAAAGATGATGAATGGAAAAGGCTTAATCGAAAAGTCATTGGTGTTATCCATCAATGGATTGATGACAGTGTGTTTCATCATGTTGCTACTAAAACTTCGGTACATGATTTATGAAAAAAATTAGAGAGTCTTTATGATAGAAAATCAACCACAAATAAAGTCTTTCTGTTTCGTAAGTTGGTTAATTTAAAATATAAAGAGGGTAGCCCCATTCCAGAACATTTGAATGAAATAAAGAGTATTGTTAACCAACTTGCTTCTATGAAAATTATTTTTGATGATGGGTTACAAGCTTTGATGCTACGTAGTTCTTTGTCCAAAAGTTGGGAGACCTTGGTTGTGATCGTTAGTAATTCAGCGCCCAATGGAGTTGTCACAATGGGGCAAGTCACTAGTAGCCTGTTGAATGAAGAAACTAGAAGAAAATTAACGGGTTCCTCTCATTCGGAAGCATTCATTGTGAGAGGTCGAAGCAAAACAAGGGGGAGAAGTAAGACTCCTCATGGTCGTGATCAAAGCCGTGACAAATCAAAAGATGGTTCTTTTTCAAAGAAAGACATTGAGTGTTATTATCGCCATGAGAAAGGGAACATGAAGCGGGAATGCCGAAAGCTCAAGAACAAGGAGAAAATGAGTGACAAAAGTGTGGATAAGAAGTAAGAAGACACAACAACAGTTACTACCAATGATTTTATGGTCGTTTGTGAAGATGATTGTATCAATTTTGTAGGCCAAGAGAGCAATTAGGTGATTGATTTTGGTGCTTCTTTTCATGTGACTTCTCGAGTTGATTTCTTCACCACCTACACCAAAGGAGATTATGGTTCTATTCGAATGGGTAATGAAGGTTTGTCCAAGATTATTGGCATGGGTGATGTTTGCTTGGAAACAAATTTAGGCTGTAAGTTGTTGCTTAAAGATGTGAGGCATGTTCCCGACATTCGCCTCAATTTGATCTCTACTGGGAAGCTAGATGATGAAGGCCTTAACAAAAAATTTGGTGATGGAATATGCAAGCTCACAAAGGGTTCTTTGGTGGTGGCTAAGTACAAGAAGACTCGTACACTTTATTCAATGCAAGAAAAATTTGTAAAGGTGTTGTCAATGCACTTAAAGATGATACTTCTACCAAATTATGGCACAAGCGGCTTGGCTACATGAGTGAAAAAGGGCTACAAATATTGTTCAAGAAAGAGCTTCTACCCTGTTTGAAAGGTACACATCTTAAAACTTGTGTTCATTGTTTGGCGGGTAAGCAACATAGAGTTTCTTTTCAGAAAAATGTTGCTTCTAAAAAAGAAAATGTTTTGGAGTTGATTCATTCGGATGTTTGTGGTCCTTAAAAAGTTAAGACACATAGTGGTGCACTTTATTTCGTTACTTTCATTGATGATTATTCAAGAAAAGTTTGGGCTTTTTTACTAAAAACTAAAGATCAAGTTCTAGAAGTATTTAAGCATTTTCAGGCCATGGTTAAAAGAAAAACAGGGCAGAAATTGAAGTGTATCCGATCAGACAATGGTGGTGAATACATTGGGTCATTTGATGAGTATTGTCGCAGCCAAGGTATTCGGCACCAAAAGACAGTTAAGAAGACTCCTCAACAAAATGGCGTTGCCGAGAGGATGAACCGCACAATTGTGGAAAGAACAAGGTGTTTGCTTTCACAAGCTAAATTGCCAAGATCCTTTTAGGGTGAGGCAATGAAGACAGCGGTTGACGTGATCAACTTGTCTCCTTCCTATCCTTTGAATGGTGATGTTCCAGAAAGAGTTTGGACCAGTAAAGATGTGTCTTATGAGCACTTGAGAGTGTTTGGTTGTCGAGCTTTTGTTCACATTCCAAAGGATGAGAGGTCCAAGCTTGATAGTAAGTCAAGACAATGTATTTTTCTTGGCTATGGGCATGATGAATTCGGGTATAGATTGTGGGATCCGGTCGATAAGAAAGTTATTCGAAGCCGTGATGTTGTGTTCCTTGAAGACCAAACAATTGAAGATTTTGGCAAAGGTGATCAACCGGAGCCAAAAAGAAATGATCTCATTGACATGGATCCATCTCCTTCATCTTCAGTTAATGATGAAAATTGAGGAGATGTACAGCCACCCATTGAAGATGTAGAGGATGATGCTAATTCTAATGAAGTTGAGCCAGAAATTGAGGAAGAGCATCCAACTCAAGAACCGCCACCACAACTTGAGTTGAGAAAATCCACAAGGGACCGACAACCTTCAAGAAAGTATCCTCCCAATGAGTTTGCGTTGATTTCTGATCAAGGGGAGCCCGAGAGCTACCAAGACGCAATTGAGCATGCAAGGAAAGGTGATTGGAAAAAGGCCATGGAAGAGGAGATGAATTCCTTACTTGAAAATCACACCTATGATTTAGTGAAGTTGCCTAAGAGGAGGAAAATTTTGAAAAATAAGTGGGTTTTCAAATTGAAGAATGATGGCAAAAATCTGAGGTATAAGGCACGTCTTGTTGTGAAAGGCTTTGCGCAAAAGAAAGGTATTGACTTTAATGAGATTTTCTCGCTAGTTGTGATGATGTCTTCTATTCGGGTTGTACTTGGCATGGCTGCAAGTATGAACCTTGAAGTTGAGCAACTTGATGTGAAGACTGCATTTCTTCAGAGTGATCTTGAAGAAGAAATTTATATGGAGCAACCAGAAGTTTTTGTAGAGAAAGGGAAAGAGAAATTTGTTTGCAAATTGAAGAAAAGTTTGTATGGTCTCAAGCAAGCTCCATGGCAATGCTACAAAAAATTTGACTCTTTCATGATGAATAATGGTTTTTCTAAAACCACTTCGAACCATTGTGTGTTTGTGAAAAAAATTTCGAATGGTAAATTTATTATTCTTTTTGCTTTATGTTGATGACATGTTAATTGTAGGTCAAGATTCTACCATGATAAACAGGTTGAAATTGGAGTTGAGCAAGTCTTTTGCTATGAAAGATTTGGGACCGGCAAAGCAAATACTTGGTATGAAAATTGTTCGTGATCGCAAAGAGGGGCTGATTTGGTTGTCTCAAGAAAGCTAAATTGAGAAGGTTCTTGAGAGATTCAATATGGATAAAGCAAAGCTGGTTGGTTGTCCACTTGCGGGTCACTTCAAGCTTAGTTCGAATCAATGTCCTACAAGTGAGAAAGACAAAGAAGAGATGCGGAAAATTCCTTATGTTTCAACAGTTGGTTCTTTGATGTACACCATGGTTTGTACAAGGCCGGATATTGCTCATGCAATTGGTGTGGTGAGTCGTTTTCTCTCTAATCCTGGTAAAGAACATTGGGCAGCTGTAAAAGGGATTCTAAGGTATCTTCGAGGGACTTCGAAGGTGTGTTTGTGTTTTGGAGATGGTAAGCCGATGCTTGATGGGTTCACAAATTCTAACATGGCCGGTGATATTGATTCTAGGAAATCTACTTCGGGGTATTTGATGACTTTTGCAGGGGGAGTTGTGGCATGGCAATCTAAATTACAAAAATGTGTTGCTCTCTCAACTACCGAAACTGAATTTATTGCTATTACGGAAGCTTGCAAAGAGGAGTTATGGTTGAAGAAATTTTTGCAAGAGTTGGGTTTGAAGCAAGAAAAGTATGTGCTTTATTGTGATAGTCAAAGTGCTATTCATTTGAGTAAAAATTCTACTTTTCATTCAAGATCGAAACACATTGATGTGAGATACCATTGGATTCGTGATGTGTTAGATTCGAAATTGTTGCAACTCGAAAAGATTCACACAGACGATAATATTTCAGGTATGTTGACAAAAACTTTGTCGATGGATAAACATTTAAAGTGTCGAACTTTGGCGGGTATGGTTGATGTCTCCACCTAAGTCAATAGGGGGAGAATTGTTGGGCTATATCTCCTTATTGGAGTTTGAGACCCAATTAGTTTTGGTTAAAGAATTTTAATTTGGTTTGGTTTGGATATAATATATTTTATATATATTATATCTAATTTGTGGAGACCCAATTCAGTTTGGATACAATTAGGGTTTTGATAAAACAAACCCAAGATTCAATAATATATATATATTGTTTTAGTCCTTGAAAAGTCAGAGGACGTAGCGGCAGCAAATTGGTTTTGTGGAAGACAATGCTTCGCGTGTAATTTTTTTGCTGCTTTGGATTTCGGCAATCTTTGTGTGGATTGATTTGGTTATTATTTTGGGTCTTCTTCAAATCTGGTTCTGAAGATTTTGGTTCATCCATTTGGTGAGGTCTTTCCTCTTGTTTATTTGTGATTATTTGAAATTTACTTAAGGGTGATTTTGTGAGATCATTTGTGTCTCGTTTGTAATCGTTTGGAAACTCTTTGGTTGATAGTGGAATCGGATTTCGATCCTGTGGACGTACCTCACATTGAGGGAACCACGTAAAAATTCTTGTGTTGCTTTTGATTTAATTTTTCCGCATTAATTTTTATTCCCATTGATTGATTTACTTGTGGGAATCACATATTTTCCCTAACAATTCAATCATTCATTCCCACTGTAATTCGATCACTTTTTCGTCAATCTAACTCTCTCTCTCTCTCTCTCTCTCTCTCTCTCTCTCTTTCTAGTCACAACCATAAATCACCTTTCGACGAAGCTTTGGTTTGAATCAATTCTTCCTCTTTTGCTATAGGTACAAGCTGAACCATTCAATTCTTAATTGTTGTCGCTTAACCTTCCAATTATCACCTCTCTCTCTATAGATATATATATATATATATAGCATTGCTCTGAACTTGCTTGATTTCAGTTCTGAATTCAAATTATTATTATTATTTTCGATCATGTTAGATCGTGGTGTGTTTTGAGTAAAATATCAAAGGTTTAAAATATCAAAGATGTGAACTAAGTAATGTTATGAACTAAGTAATGATGTGTATGAGGCAATTTATGATGCATAAATAAAATTTTCCA
Source organism: Camellia sinensis (assembly GCF_055761805.1). Lineage (NCBI taxonomy): Eukaryota > Viridiplantae > Streptophyta > Magnoliopsida > Ericales > Theaceae > Camellia > Camellia sinensis. The sequence continues at coordinate 43,843,208 of NC_138969.1, read as the reverse complement.
CAAAGTAGTGCATTTTAGTGCACAGATAGTGAAAAACTTGAAGAGATGTGATGCTGATTTCTGAATCCTGAGTCAGAGTTTGCATTGGCTCACATAAGAGCCCCCAAGGCTACTATATATATATATAATGGCAGTGATGGGACTACTATTGGGAAATTTCAGCACAAATGGTTTGCCCTGTTAAGAGTCATCATTGACTTTTCTAGAATCATCTAGGCTATTAAGTGCATATGCTGAATAATCTAGAAGACTCCGGAAAGATCTAGAAGACTCTAGAAAGATCTAAAGAAATCCGAACAATTCTAGAATATCGTAGAAGATTCCGGAACGTTAGAGAAGCTTGTAGAAATCTAGAGAAATCTATAAAGTTTCGAAAGGTTCTAGAATATTTAGAAAGTATAGAAAGTTCTATTATATACTAGAATAGTTTAGAGAGTTTTAGAATATTAGAAAGTATGAGTACATGCTAGAATATTCTAGAGGGTTAATCATAGCCCGTGGATCAAAATGATCCTAGCCATCCATTGAGGAGGTGGATGACTATATAAAGGGAAGTGACCTCATTTGGAAGGTACAAGACACAACAATCAAGAGTGGAGTCAAGTGCTTGAGTGTGAGTGATTCCAAAAGTGAGGTGTCCTTGAGAGTCTTCTTGTATACTTGAGTGTATCTTTGTATCTAAATAAAGATTCACTTTTGTATAGCCGTTGTGTTCTAACTCAACATGCCCTACTACTTCTTTATTTTATCAGTCTAGAAGTTCAATGTTCTTCCATCCCCTAAACTGGTTAGTTTCTTTGGTTTTTGTTTGTGTTTTGCTTCTCAACACCTTCATCAAACTTTTTATTTTTAGTTTTATTTTATCTAGTTTGATTTCAAATTTGAATAAAAAGTTTGATTTTGCATGAATTATTTCAACTCTTTCATCAAAATCTTTTTAAAAATTTCCCTCTTATTCCAAATTATGCTTCATCTTTTTTAATTCTCATCAAATTCTAACTGAATGACTTGTTTGATGAGTTCTCATTTTGATGAGAAAATTGTCACTCTCCTAATTTGATGAATGGATTAGAGATGTATTTTTAGCACTTTTGGTCAAATTTAAATTTGATAAAAATAATAAATAAATAATAAAAGTGTTAAGGATTGGAGATGGTTCAGTAAACTTGTATCCTTTATATTTGTATGGAATTTTATTTAGCTTATACTTTTCTATTTATTTTTATTCCTTCGATAAATTATTTGTCTCTCCTATTTGATGTATATGTATGGCTATCTTAGTTCGTCTCATATTATAACCATACATGTGTACACGAGTTTGATGTTGGGGATGTCCTTGAGAAATGTTACAAGGAACATAACAAATACATAAGCAGAATAAAGGATATTGGACAATACATGTGTACAAGGAACATAACATCATGTGCACAAGGAACATAACAAATACATAAGCAGAATAAATTTAAAAGTTAGGTACTTATATTTATTTTTGCTATTACTACTATGTGGCAGTAGGGACTTATATTTATTTTTGTTAGTACTACATGTGTACAAATACATAATCTAGAAGATAGGGACTTATATTTATTTTTGTTATTACTACTATGTAGCAGTAGGGAATGATTCAATGTCAAATGAGTAATGTTAGAGTGACCGTATTTGGATGAAACATTACATTGAACTCACCACATCAAATGAAAGGGTTTTTTAAAATGTAATCACCAGAGCATTACTCATGTCAAATATGCACATGGGTCCTAGGCTTATACTTATTTTGGGGATGTTCTAAACTTCTACTCCTGTAGGATTTGATTTTGGTCACCATTGGAAAAACTTTTATTCATGTTGAGTTTTAGTTCCTCATCTTAGTTCATATGATTTTGAAAATGCCAGGTCAGCCACGGAGGCACCTACTTCAAAGTGGTTGGAGTCTTTGTATGCTCTAAAAGGCTTGTTGTCGGGGATGCTTATATATTTTTAAGGTGTGCAAATCATCTTTACATTTTTCACATTCCAAGTTAGCAACTCGTTACTAACTTATGGAATGATTTTAACATGGGACTTTTAGAGGTGAGAATGGGGAACTTCGCGTTGGAGTAAGACGAGCTATGAGATAGCAGGCTAATAATCCATCATCTGTCATATCCAGCCACAACATGCATATTGGTGTCCTTGCAACGGCGTGGCATGCATACTTGACAGGAACATTTTTCACAGTCTATTACAAGCCGAGGTTTGTGTCTTATACTATATATTCACTTCGACGATGAAATTGCACTAAAGAAAACTTGTTGGATGGTTCAGAATTTAAGGTTTGGCTAAGTGCAAGTTATGATAGTTCCTTAAGATCTTTTCCATCATCTCATTCACTCATCCATCTCTTTTTCTCTTTCTTGGATTGACTTGCAATTATGTAACTGTGAGGATTGTGAGAAGTGTTTGGGTTTTGTTAACTATTGTTTAGTATTAAGCGTATGTGTTGGTTTAGAATTAGCTTTTAATTACTAAATACTTGAATTGAATAGCTTTCTATAGTGTTGAAATTTGATCTGCCACACTAGGTTCATGCCTTCATTATGTGGGAGACTACTACATTAATTTGCTTCTCTAAATCACCTATGTATTGTCAAAATAGGGGAATGAGATAACAAGTATGAAATTACTTGCGTTTCTTGTATTTTTTGTTAACTAATTCTTTATTACAGGACAAGCCCTGTTGAGTTTATTATTCCGTTTGATCAATACATGGAATCTGTAACACCCCGTATTTTGAGGTATTAATATTTAATGAGTGGTATTGGTGGTTTATTATTTTAATTTAGTGGTGAGATTTTTAGATAAGAATTTAATTTTAAATTATTTATTTGTATTTATCTCATCTCTTTTATATCTATCATATTGTTATTTAATAAATCAATTTATTATTCCCCATCACGTGAGAAGAAAAAAAAAATACAAACAATCAAACCGTGGGCAAACAACCCACAGTTCCTGACTTGCCACACCAAACACACCATCCATCATTCCATCTTTTCATTTACTTTTAATTTTTTAATTCTCTTTCTCTCCTTTATTCCTCTATAAACCAGCAGAGTGAGGGCAACCCTCACAATCCTTTCTTCATTCGACTCTCCTCCTCTCATAGATTGTGTAGAGTAGAAATATTAAGTTTAGATATGAGAGTGTTTAGAGTGAAAATGAGTATTTTATAAAATAAATTAATTAATTAAGAGTTGTAGATTTTATTAAATTATACATACTTTATGCCTTAGAAGTTTAATCAAAGTTATTTTTGGAGATCCATGGAGCAATTTTAGATTTATGGTGACGAAGTCAATTATTTTGAGGTAAATTAGGGTTGTATACAATATGCTCTATTTAAATTTCTTTGCAAAGAGTTCTCTATTTTTAATTATCTTCAATTTGTAATCCACTTGATTATTGTGGTTATTAATAGATTTTGTAAAATCATCTCATAGTCGAATCGTTGATATTCTGATCATTTGGTAAAGTTTCCTACAAATATTTCTGTGTTAAAATGGCGATTTGTTTGACTGAATGACATGGAAATACTCCGTACATGGATCGAGTGAATCTTATTAATTGTTTACACCAATATGCTCGGATAAGCGTGGAGCATGAGTGAGGTGGGTGAATAAATGAATCTATTCACTGGTCATGTACTAAGTAGGACCGGGTATTTGGTCTAGATAAATTATAGTTAATTTGTTGTGCAATTTGATAAATTGCTTGATTATCGTATCGTTGATTTAATGTTATAAATAGCTGGATTCTTGTTAATTTATTCATTATCCGAGCCTTGTATTCCTGTCGTATTGTATACTTCCCGAATTAATTTATTTTTTAGGTGCGGAGCAGATTTTAGTGGAGCTCAAAATTGAGATTAAAAAGATTTATTAATATAGAGATTTGGGACCCACCACTGTAATTATTAAATTTGGAGATAGTTGTAATATTGTTTATTTTGGAGGTAATTAGAATATTTTGGAGAATACGGTACAATTTGGAGACAATTTTGTAGTTATTATTTTTGGGGGCAAAACGTGTATATTTTTTTTAGGCTATTTTAGTGTATTTAAAGACCCGGGAGTGGGGCGTTTCAAAATGGTATCAGAGCTTAAGTTGAGAAACCCTTGAGACCTTGGGAAACCCTAAGCTTGCTTGTTAAATAACTTATTAGTGGTTATAGTGAGCATTTTTAGTTACTAAGTAAAATTTTGATTTTCGTAGATGGCAAATGAAAATCAAAATGGATGGTTAGAGGAAGAACCTGAGATCTTAGATGAGCCTATTGACTGGAAAGAGGATCCAGAGGAGGATCCAGAGGAGGACCCAGAGGAGGACCCAGAGGAAAAGCCAGAAGAGAACTTGGAATTAGAGGAAGAACTTGAGATGTTAGATGAGCCTAGTGACTGGGAAGAGGATCTAGAAGAGGATCTAGAGGAGGACCTAGAAGAAGAGCCAGAAGAGAACTTGGAAGAAGAGTTCGAAGTAGGAGTTGAGGGTGACTCCGATCCTGAGTCTGACTCTGATCAGGAAATGGTGGAGTCTGATCCTGAATCCTCGATAGAGGACGGCCTTGAGGCATATAATGGTGCCACATATCCTGCCCTATGGAAAGGCAATATTTGTGAGGGTTATCCCTACTAGGATGTGCTATTGAAGGAGCTCACCTAGAAAAGATATATTTATCGAGCTAGTCCAGATAAGAGAATATCTGGACAATAATTTCTATTGAGTATGGAACCTACCTCCGCAATACGTCGCAAACAAGGGCGATGCGTTTCTACTACAAGATATCCGAACTACCCATCCTCTTTTCGATCACGTTGTCCGAACCCTAGACCCATTGGTGAATTTTTATAGAGCTGCCACGTATCACGAGATTCCTACCTGCGTGATTAGGCGAATGGTGGGTCAGAATGGGGTGCGGATGGTCCTTGTTCGCTGGGAGTGTTATGGGTTACCCGATGAGGCATGGGAGTTTGAGGAAACAGTGCGTCAACGTTGTGCCTATTTGCTTAGTTAGGAAATGACAAGTGTAAAAGTTAGGACAACAACAAATTTTGTAGCACTTAATTGTAATAGTCCTAGCTTCTAACTTAGGGTTTTTGATTAAAAAAAAATGAAGTAGGCAAGGGTAGAATGAATTTTTTTTTTTTTTTTGTGTTTTCCTTTTTCTTTTATGAATGTACTGATCTTTTATTATCATTAATGAAATCCTAGTATTTAAAAGTTTGTGTGTTGAACTATTTTGCTGGCATTTTATTTTTAAGCAAATAATAATAATAATAATAATAAAATTAAATAAATAAAGGGTGTAACAATAATATTCTTCGTACAGAAGATGGCAAGAAGAACAAAAGCAAATGGATCCAATGACAACAACAACAACAACAACAGTGACGTTATGAATTTCGTTCGGGAAATTACTAATGAACTAAGAAACCAACCCAGGCATGAAAACAACAAAGCAGAATTAATAGCGAAATTTCAAAAACTCAGGCCCCAAAAATTTTCCGGAGAACCCAATCCCTACGTGTCTGAGGCATGGATAAGGCAAGTGAAGAAAATATTACTAGAGATTCAGAATGAGCAGGACCAAGTGTCCCTTGCTTCATTTCTCTTTGATGGGGAGGCCGATTTCTGGTGGACAATGATTAAGGAAAGCCGTCAGGTGGCAGACCTGTCTTGGAGACAATTCGAGGAATTGTTTATGGAAAAGTACTTCCCAAACTCAGTAAGGCAGGAGATGATCCAAGAATTTCTCCAACTGAAACAAAGAGGCATGACTGTGACACAGTATGCCAATCGATTTGAGGCCCTTTCTCGCCATGCCACAACTATAGTGGCAAATGAAACATATAAGGTAAGGCGCTTCGAGTGGGGACTCGACTCGGGGATCCGAGACAAGCTGGTTACAGTGCAGCTACCTACTTATGCACAGGTAGTAGATAGGGATCTTACCTTAGAAAGAGAAAAGATGGACACTGCAAGGACTCAAGGTCAGCAGTCTAGAGCCAACCAGCCAAGAAGTGGAGGACCCTCAAGGAACAACAGGACCCCTACTGCCTCGGCACCTTATGCTAGGGGGCCACAACAACAGCAAGGGTACAATCCTGAACAGCGTAATAGGGAAGAGGCTAGAAGGTGTTATGAATGTGGTTAAGAAGGGCATTTTAGGAACAATTGCCCTCAGAGGTCAGGCTACTACATCAATCAATGGGAGGCCACTCAACGAAACAAATGTGTACCAACTCAGGGAACGTGAGCTGCGCAAAATTCCCAATCTGGCAGAGATCAGCCGCCAGCTAATCGAAATGTGGGGCAATCAAGGACTCAACAACCAAGAAATGCGAATGCAAAGAAACCTTGGGTGCCAAACCAGGGTGCCACCGGAAGAGTCTTTGCACTCCAAGAAGGAGAAGATGATGGAAATCCTTCAGTGATTCGAGGTATACTCATCCTTATGAACTCTTGTGTACAAGTCTTGTTTGATTCTGGAGCATCACACTCTTTTATATCTGCTTCATGTGTTGCAACTTTGGGATTAAAGCCTGAACAATTAGAAACACCTATGAGTGTAGCTTCACCGCTAGGAGGTCAAACTCGAGTAGATCTCGTATGCAAATCATGTGAACTAGGAGTCTCTAGCTTACGTTTAACTTGCGACCTACGAGTCATGGAAATGTCAGATTTTGACATTATCCTAGGAATGGACTGGTTATCAGCCCATAGAGCCACCATTGATTACTATCGAAAGACGTTGACTGCTTAGTCTCAGGATGGAACGCGATTCCAATTTAAGGGGGATAAACAAGATTCCCTATCACTAACATTTGGAAAGTCAAAGTGGTATGATCACCTACCTCGGTGGCTAGCCAGATTAGTTCTGGAAGACAAAGATCGTATGGGACTAGGGCTACCTCGTGTGGTGTGCGAGTATACTGATGTGTTTCCAGAGGAGTTACCAGGACTACCCCCAAAACGGGAAGTGGACTTTACCATTGAACTACAACCTGGTACATCACCGATCTCGATAGCACCACATCATATGGCACCAGCTGAATTGAGAGAGCTAAAGACACAGTTGCAAGAATTGTTGGACAAGGAATTTATAAGGCCAAGCACGTCCCTGTGGGGAGCACCAGCCTTATTTGCTAAAAAGAAAGATAGGACACTTAGGTTGTGCATTGATTACCGACAACTCAATAGAGTCACCATTAAGAATCGGTATCCACTACCTAGAATTGATGACCTTTTCGATCAGCTTAGAGGGGCAAAGTATTTCTCAAAGATAGATCTCAAGTCTGGGTATCACCAATTGCGTGTTCGGGAAGAAGATATTCTTAAGACTGCGTTTCGAACCCGTTACGGCCACTATGAATTCATAGTGATGCCATTCGGCCTAACCAACGCACTGGGCGTGTTCATGAGCTTAATGAACAAATTATTCACGCCTTACTTAGATCAATTTGTGGTAGTTTTCATAGATGATATTTTGGTGTACTCCAAGTTTGAAGGAGACCATAAACAACATTTGAGAATAGTACTTCAAACTTTGAGAAAGAACCAATTGTATGCTAAGGCTAGTAAATGTGAGTTCTGGATGGGGGAAGTAAAGTTTTTGGGTCACATGGTATCTGAAAAGGGAATATCAGTAGACCCAACTAAAGTAGAAACAGTGACAGAATGGAAGCAACCTGAGAACACATTTGAGATTCGTAGTTTCTTAAGATTGGCCGGTTACTATCGAAGATTCATTCAAGACTTTTCACAATTGGCCAAACTAATGACACATTTGACTCAAAAGGGGGTAAAGTTTGAATGGAACGAGTCTTGTGAAAATTCATTCCAAGAACTCAAGAAACGATTGACGAGTGCCCCTATTCTCATAGTACCGGAACGTGACGTTGGGTACAACGTGTATTGTAATGCTTCCAAAGAAGGTCTGGGGTGCGTATTGATACAGAATGGCAAGGTGGTGGCATATGGATCAAGGCAATTAAAGAACCATGAAAAGAATTATCCCACCCATGACTTGGAGTTAGCAGCTATAGTTCACGCACTCAAAATTTGGAGACATTACCTGTATGGTGAAAAGTTTGAGATATTCACCAATCACAAAAGCTTGAAGTATCTGTTCACCCAAAGGGATTTAAAAATGCGTCAGAGACGTTGGATGGAGTATCTCGAGGATTATCAATTTACCCTTTCCTATCATCCCGGCAAGGCTAACGTGGTGGCAGATGCCCTAAGTCGCAAGAATAGAGGGATTGTTGCTAGTTTAGCACTTAGAGAATGGAATATGGTTGGAGCGCTCAATGAATTTGGGGTACAATTGGGGGTTCAAGATGAAGAGACTTACCTTGGTGCTCAAGTCGCTACGCCTAAAATTTCGAGCGAGATATTGGAATCACAAAAGTACGATCAGGAGGTAGCATTCATCAAGGCACAAATGGAATCTAGTGAAGCCATGCCTGGTTAGGAAATTCACACTAATGGGAGTTTGAAATATCAAGGTTGAATGTTCGTGCCAAGTGACAAAAAGGGAAAAGGTACTCAAGGAATTCCACCATTCAGTGTTCGCAGTACATCTGGGAGGTACTAAGATGTACCAAGACTTAAAACGCCAATGTTGGTGGGGCGGAATGAAAAGGGATGTAGCAAAGTTTGTGTCTCAGTGCCTGACATGTCAACAAGTAACGGCTGAACATCAAAGGCCGGCAGGAACACTTCAACCCTTACCAATTCCGGAGTGGAAATGGGAACACATAACCATGGATTTTGTGACGGGTTTGCCTCGATCACCACAGGGACATGACGGCGTGTGGGTGGTGGTAAACCGATTAACTAAGACAGCCCGGTTCTTACCTGCCAGGTTATCAGATACGTTGGATTCACTCAGTAGATTGTTCATCAAAGAAGTGATCAGATTACACGGAGTACTGGTCAGCATCGTGTCTGATTGTGATCCTCGATTCACTTCTCAGTTTTGGCAGAGCTTGCAGAAGACAATGGGAACAAACCTATGCTTGAGCACAACATTTCACCCACAAACCGATGGGCAGTCTGAAAGGACGATACAAACCTTGGAGGATATGCTTCGAGCTTGCATTATGGATTTTAAGGGAAGTTGAGAGAAACACCTACCTCTCGTTGAGTTCGCTTACAACAATAGTTTCCAAGCCAGTATTGGAATGGCACCGTATGAAGCACTTTATGGGCGACCTTGTCGGTCACCAGTCTGTTGGACTAAAGTAGGGGAAGTAACCTTGTTAGAACCAGACTTGGTTCAGGAGACCACTGAGAAGATAAAACTGATCAAACAACGGCTAACCACAGCCCAAAGTCGACAAAAGAGCTATGCGGATCAAAGGAGACGACCCTTAACATTTGAAGTAGGAGATCATGTTTTTCTCAAAGTTCGACCTCGTCGAGGTGCTACACGATTTGGGAAGAAAGGGAAACTTGCACCTCGGTATGTGGGACCCTTCGAAATCTTGAGCAAAGTAGGAGAAGTGGCGTACCGTTTGGCTTTACCACCTCAACTGGCTGGAGTACATAATGTTTTTCACATCTCTATGCTACGGAAATACGAGCCACACCCTTCTCACATCATCAATTGGGAGGAAATTAATCTTGATAAAGATGTGACATTTGAAGAGAAGCCTGTCAAGATTTTAGATCGTCGCGAGAAGAAATTACGAGGTAAAACCATACCATTGGTTCGAGTTCTTTGGAGACATCATGAGATGGAAGAGTCAACGTGGGAACGAGAAGATATGATACGTGCCAATTACCCTCAGCTTTTTGAGTCTAAAGGTACGAATTAATTTCAAGGACGAAATTTTTTTTTAAGAGGGTAGATTGTGAAAACCCCACATTTAATTATTCTTAAAAGAAAATTAATTAATTAATTAATTTTATCTACAGTCTATCTGAATTGTATATTAGTGTAAAAGTTAGTTTTGAATTGACCTAATTCAATCACTAACAAAGACATTATTAAGAATAATAATTTTGTGGGTGTTCAATATTTGTTGTTTATAAATTATTTTAATTAGGATTCAATATGATAATTATTCTTACTAAATACCTTAGTTAAAAATCTTAGTGTATCAATTTTCAGAAACCCACACAAATACAAAAAAAAAAAAAAAAGGAATCAAACCTTTGCAGAAATTCGGTGGAGGCTTTCTACATGTTGGTTTGCATGCTTGTTTAGGGAAGAAGAGCTGATTATGCTCTTAGAATTGAGGGAAAGAGAACTTAGAATGAAGAGAAAGAAAGAGAGAGAGAGAGAGAGAGAGAGAGAGAGAGAGAGAGATGTGCTCAACAAGCATTGTATATAGGTGTGCATGCAAGCATTCGGTTAAAAAAAAAAAAAAAAAAAAAAAAAAGAGAAATCCCTGAAGCAACCAAGCTTAGTAATAGGAGAGGAAGAAGAGTAGGAGATTAATAAAGCCAAATTCTCAACCATTTTGTCACCCTATTACTAAGTAAGAAAACCCTCTCAATCCTCTCATTTTGTTTGATATTTGAAATTTTCAGATTATATACATATGATAAATTGTCTAAACTTGTAGATAGGATTTTATTTATAATTGTATAAAAATTTTATGATGGTATATTAAATATTGGTAGTCTGAAAATCATGATAATATTGTGGAATTTGGACTTGCATGTGTAGTTTATGCCATTATAAAGATTATTGAAGATGTTATTTGCCCCTTTAAATCTGTCAGAAAGTTGTACGAATTTTTAGACAATTTTATACTCAAATTTTGAAGATTATTTCTCTACAAAGTTGTTGATAATGATGTCTAGTTCATTCACAAAATTTTTTAACAATTATTGAGTTTTTTATGAATTTATAAATATTTTTAACCAAATCTGGAGCTATAGGCAGATTTTATTATGTGTTTGAAAAATCATTAAAATTTTTATATTAAACCAAATCTGATAATTTCTAAGCAAAAAATGAAATTTAAGAGTCTAGTTTCATAATAAATTTTTAGATCATGGAATTGATTTATAAATTTAAGTATGGAATTAATTTAAGAAAATGTGATAAATCTGTGTCATAAACACTCTTGAAATTTTTAAGAATTATTTATAATTTATTTTTGAAAAATGCTTTCTGAAAAATGACAAAAACATGTTTATTGAATATTCTGTAGATTTATATGAATTTTAGAGTTGTATAAGTAATTTATTTATAATTGTATTTGCAAGATATACATTCTGAAAATTTTGACAGATTAAGGAGGAATAAAAAATTATCTCTTCAATTGTTTATTTATAAATTATTTTTGGGAAATTCTTTCTGAAAAATGACCTAAACATATTTATTGAATATTCTGTACATTTTCACGAATTTTAGAACTGTATAAATAATTTATTTATAATTTTTATTGCCTAAGGTATAACCTGAAAATTTCTGGATAGATTTAAGACCATCACTTCAATTATTTATTTGGATAAAAATCAGTTATTGTGTTGGTCTAATTCATCAAATATTATAAATTAGTAATTCATGTATGAGTGTATTGTGGTTTATTTAATATTGTGCTAGTTTAATCTTATAGATTAAAAGTCCATGCATGTGTGTAATTATGATTTATTTCTTCCTTTTTTTTGGTATCTACATTATTATTTCATACCATAATTTAAATAAATTGTTTATTTAAATTTTGTACAATTATTTATTATTGTGGCATAGGTAATATTTTATGTTGGGATTCTAATGAGTTGGTATAACATTATTGGTAATTAAATTTTGAATTTTTGTGAATATCTCAACAAGTAAAGAAACCCGAAATTTAACCAATGATACATTAAAATGTAAAAGTGATGGGATGAGCCCGGTTTAGAATCTTGTGCAAGTGAGTTGCGAACCCTAACATGGCACGGGAAGGTATTTCGGCTCTTATCGGTGTAGGCGATATAAGGTTGGCGGTGCGGGTGTCACAACATAGACCATTCCCTTGGGGCAGACCGTGATGTCACGACTCGGGTACGTAACTCTGGTACGTGGGCATCATTGGTAGTTACAGTAAGTAACATTCAAATATTTGACCAATGGGGAGTCAGAATTGCCCGTGGCCATTGCTTAGTAGTTGAATGGAAATAGTGCTCCGCGGGGAGTTACTAAATTTATCTGATAAACTAAATTTATGAAAATTTAAAAAAAAAATGTGGACATATTCCTTATGATGAAATACTGTTTCCGTTTGTTATATTTTTATTTGATTTATTATTATTTATTGTTATTATTTCAACTGATAACATTTATTTTATGTTTACTAAATGTTACTGGTTATTCTGTTATTACACATTATTTATGAATTGTGAGTATTATTATCGGGGTGGGCATTTTCGGGTTATAGTATCTTATCAAGCTCGTCGCTCACTAGCATTCTCGTTGCCCTGGCGTTTTATGCCAAGTACCGAAGAAGCCGAAGGAGACACCGAGGCCTTGCAGGGCAGCACTCAGCCTTGGTTAGTTTGAAGAGTGCCTAAGTTCCATGAACCATTTCCTAAAAATTCTAGTTTTTCTCTAGTTTTCTTTTTATATTTGTGTCATTTCGGTTATGTACTAAGACTAAGTTGTGATGTAAGAACTTTAAATTCTGGGTTGTTAATTAATGGATGCTAGTAATCTTGGTGGCAATATTGATTTTAAGTTTCTAAATCTTATTATGATGTCCTTAAATTTGGGGCGTCACAGAATCTGTCAAGAGCAACAAATACGTTTTTGCTGACTTATGTTTAGTGAGATGTAGAGAACTATCAAGGTTGAAATCTGTGTGTGACACTATCAGAGCACAAGCATCTAATGTCGGTGTCGGATTTGCAGATTATGGAGGGAGGAAGGAAAATGACAACCAAATAATCTTTGTCAATGATGCACAAAGTGACAGTTCATCTGAAATGTAAGTTGTATCATGTCAAATGAACTTGTGATGTGCTATTATTGTGAATGTCAGTATTTTTTTGAGTTTGGATTGTGAATGAGATTGTGCGATGTGCGGAACTGAGACTTGTATTGGTGGTAGGCAAGTTATATGAATTATGTATCATGTAAATTATGGGAAGCTACAATGTATCATCTGCCTGCATGACAAGGAACTCAGACTTGTATTGGTGGTAGGCAAGCTATATGAATTATGTATCATACAAATTATGGGAAGCTACAATGTATCATCTACCTGCATGACAAGGAAGTAGGGTATTGTAATTATCTTGTTTTATAGTTAAAAGTGACTCTTCCAGTATGTCTTTATTCTCCTCTCATAGAAACTAAGAAATGTTACAGAAACATGGCAATACTAAACATATAAAAAATATATACTTGGGCCCTTTTATGCCTGTAAATTACTTGAACATAAATCATCCATAAGAGCAACAGATAATATTTGTCCTAGCAAGAACCTAAAACAGTAGTTCAGTCAAAGTTTTTGTTCTGAGTTACTTTGGATGAGATTAAAGTTCTAGTTGATGGCAGAGCAAGGAACTTTTTTTTTTGGTTTTTTCCACGCTTGATTTTCAAGGATCCTTAACAGTTAGGATCATGTTTTTCACTTGTATTTTTCTTGTTGAATACTTATGTCATGCAAATTATTGCACTATAAATAGCCAATTGACTGTAGTGAGCATCCTTGATTGAGTGTAAACTGGTCTATATATCTTTTATGATTTGGCAGTGGGAAGCCTCCTAATCGAATTCCATACCTTCTCTCTCTGGCCTCTGTGCTATTTGGATGTCCTTTTGTATATTCATTGATTGCCTTTGTGAAAGCAGGACCTTCAGCAATTTTAGCAGCAATTGCGAAGTTAGGCTTCACTGCTGCATTCTCATTGATATTTCTTTCTGAAATTGGTGACAAAGTAACTATAACAGAAAGAAAAGTAAATGTTTATTCTCTTTTTATATTTTTATTTTTATTTTTTTTAAATATAAGCCAATTTCAAAGCCAAGTTCCCTTTAGAGCTGTGTCCATACCTCTTTATGGAAATGCAAACCAGACGAAGTCTATTACGAGGTAAATCATTCTGCCAATTTTATTTTCTTTTTGGTGCTTACTTTTCCATTAATTCTCATTCTCTCTCTCTCTCTCTCACTCTCACTCTCACTCTCACTCTCACACGCATGCACCCATAGACAATATTCAAATCTAACATACAATGAAACAAAGAGATGTTTGCATCATGTTGTCATGGGCACTCTCAAATAAATCTAGTGGGATTACTTTTTCACAGCACCTCTTTGTTTTTAATGCACAATCTTGGCTAGCTAATCCTTTGCTTTATGAAAAAGCATAATTGCACAAAAGATTTTCACACAATCAGACACATTGGTGAGACAAGAGATGAGCCTCACATGTGAAGCCTACTTTTTGTCTATTTATTTGTGCAAATTACAAATTGGCATCTATATTTTTATAATTTACTCCAAGCAAAAGAATTTAGAGAATGAACCTTCTTTTTTTTTTTTCTCTTGACAATTTCTTTTGAAATAGTTTTATTTTTATTATTTCAAATTAAACTGCATTAAATTTTCAAGTCACGTGTATATGTTTTTACAGGTTTTGTTGAGGGAGTAGTTGATATGATCGAGCGGGTGATGTTTGGGAGTCAAACTGAGATTATGTTGCTCCTCTTTTTTTTTTCTTTTTTTTTTTGAGGACTTGAATCTTTTAGTACAATATATTTTATGGATGATTGATGGGTATTTGTTTTGCATGTATGAAAGTTTATATTTTTTTTGTACACTTATATGTGAATGGGTTAGTATTTCTATTATGAGTTTAAATTAATTTGTTATTTTTGTTATTTTTTATTAAAAAAAATTGTTAGGTGCTTGCAATTGATTTTTTTTTTTGTTGTTGCAAACGTATATATGATTTTATTATAAAAATAATGATTTGTGATGGTAAAAAAAATAGTGCTAAAATATTTTTGATTTTTTTTTTTTTGGCGACGGCAAAATAACTGTTGCAAAAAGTAGGTTAGGCAATCGTAAATAGTTTGCAACTGTTATTTTGTGGTCACAAAATGTATTTGTCACCTCCATATTCGTGACCCTCATTTGCTGTCGCATGGGCCATTATAAAAAGTCTTTTGCGACTATTTTTTTATTATTTGCGACAGCTTGTAACAGTCGCAAAAAATATTTTTTTTAGTAGTGAATCCATTGGTCTACCTGTGGGCACAGCCTATAAACTTGACAGAAAATATCAAAATATAATAGTATTGCTATTTAAGATTTAAAAAAAAAAAATTAGATCTAATTTTTAAATTTAGTGACATGAAAATCAATTAGGATATTAAAAATAACATTTTTTTTCATATCTTCTTTAATTATCAATGGATTATATTACTTATACATCATTAGATCAATAAAATGAATTTAAAAAATAAATTTATATATGGTTTTTCAAAATAAAAATATGTGAAAAATAAAAAATAAAAAAACTTAAATATAGGGCTGAATCTTGGTCAGTTGAGTTTGCAATTGACCCATTGACGTGTTAGACGCAACCTGTCAGCCCAGCTAACGAGCCCATAAGTAAGCCTTGAACTTCAATTTTTGGGACTTACATGCAGTTCTCTAGGAGTGGGCATGATCAGGATTTGATGCATGGTTTGGATTAGATCGGATTGAGATAAAATTAGAATCAATCTGTTATTTACGATTCTTAAAAAATTAAAACAAATTCAATCCGTTTAAATCATGGAACAAATCCGAAATAATCCATTTAAATACGGATTGGATCGGTTTAGGACTATGGATTCACATAATTAAATAACAAAAATATATATATAACATTTTAATTTTATAAAAATATAAACATAGCGTTATATTAGTTTCACAATAACAACATATTTTTCTATAATAACGACATACTGTTCTAAAATTTAAACAACCATAAGAAAACTGGTTTCACTATAAGTATTTAAACCATTACAAATTAAAACTAAAAACCAACAAACAAAAATAATAAAAGAAGATATTATATGGTTTTAGATTTGAGTTTACATTTTATATAGAATTAAGAGAAGATACTATGGGGGAGGATGTATAATAAAAATATAGACTATTTGTATACGGTCCGGATCGGTTCTAATCCGGAACCGTGGGGTTCAATCCGGAACCAATCCGTAGACTACTGATTTTTAATTTTTCAATCCGGAACCGAACCAAGGATTCAAAAAACCAATCCAAACCTATCAGATTGGACTTGACTGGATCGGATTACGGATTTCACGGATTACTTGCTCAGCCCTACAGTTATCAGTAGATAAGTTTACGATTTAGACCTCCACAAAATATTACTTCCATAACCTCCACTCACTTATGATTGATAAGAAAGAGAAGGAAAAAAAAAAATACAAACACATTATTAGTCCACATCACTGGGGGTAGTGGGGGTCTCCCAAAAGGGAGTCCCAAACATTTTCCATAAGTTTATTGTCTAATGGCTACTTTAACATTTAAAAATATATATAATAAAATACTAATTATTAATTTTTAATAATAATTTAAAAAAATTCTCATAAAAAATATTATTGATTGTCAATTTTTAACGACATATTTAGAAAATTATCACCAAAAATATCACTAATTGTTAATTTTTAATAACATATTTAAAAAATCGTCACATATTTGTTTTTTTATTAATGATTCTGTTAAGACTAACTTTCAGTGACGAATTAATAAAATTTATTGAGAATTAAATTCAGATTAATGCTTGAGACCCCAAAATAGGTTACCCTCATGACCCCTAATTGATTACTCAACAATGCTAGAGGGCCACAATTTTTGTGGCCACAATGGCTCAAAACTGTCAAAACGACGTCGTTTTGGCATGTTTTGCACCCCAAAACGACGTCGTTTTGATAGTTTTGAGCCATTATGGCCACAAAAATTGTGGCCCTCAAACATTTTCCTTGATTACTGACCACTCATTATGTATTTTTTTCCTCTCTCTCACACAGGTGCCCTCCCTCTCTCTCTCTCTTTCTCACAGATGCGTGGGTCATGGGGGTCTGTAGTACTTTTATTAAATTCAACTATTAACGCCCGTTGATAATTTACTGCTCAATGGTTTGTGTCAATTTAGGATAATTCTATTTTCACATATTAATCCCCTCAGTATACACCGTTAATGTATACCTTCTCAATATACATATTATAAAAATATATATTTTCAATACACATCTTTATATTTTAATATTACTCTCATTTTCAATTTTAAAACCCTAAGGCTATGTTTGGTTTCAATATTTGAATCAATTTAAAAAAAAAATGGAGAAAAATACAAATTAATTTACTAAAAATAAATACCAAAAAAATATTTTTAATTTTTTTAACTTTTTTACCCCTAAAAAGATAAAACGTATTGAAAGAAGAAGTTTTTATTTATTTTTTTTTTAAAACATATTCTGCAACTAGGCCAAATAGAGCTTTATATATTTATTTATTTGTTTTTCTCATTCACCCACTCCTTTTTTTATTGTCATTGCTACTACTTTCAACCCTCTATCACCACCACCATCATCACCACTTCTAGTTCATCCTCATCCACCCTAGACCTCCACAGTCAAATCTTAAGTGATTCTTGGTGAGAGACTTGTGAGAGTATATGATTCATGATGAAAAGTGATCGCAGAGAGAGAGAGAGAGAGAAATAAAAAATAAAAAATAAACGATGAAAGGGAATGGCCGATAAGAGGTGGTGTTAGTGATAGCAAATTATTGTACTATTTTAGATTTAAGATTTGAATAAAAGAAGATGAAGCTATTCTGATATTTTGATTTTAAGACAAAATTATATTAATAAAAAGGGTAAATTACACTTACATTCCTTAAGGCTTGAATTTAATACATATCGACCCTAACGTTTGAGAAATTACACAAACCCTCCTATCATTGTAATTTTTGAGACAAAATGAAAATATTGAACTCATGCGCTCTCTCTTTTCTTGTTTTACTTTAATTTCTCTATGTTTTCTTTTCGTTTCATTTGCTTTATTTTTTTAAAATGTAATTTTCTCTATTTTTCTAATAGGAGTTGTTACCTTTTATATAAGTAGGGGATTTGTGAAATAAGACTATTAACCACAAGAGTAGCAATGTAATTTCCAGAACGTTAGGAATGGAATGTAATTAGACTAAACCTCAGAAAATGTTGATATAATTTACCCTAATAAAATTTTTCATTAATCATCTATATATTATATAAAGAAAATGAGATTTTTAGTAAGGAGCCTTGTGAGAGTTTCAATATCTCATACTAATTTTCTTAATTTTAAACAATTAAAAAAATCTCCATCAGCTAGCTTTTATTTGATAATCTCATATCGAAAAAAGAAGAAAAAAATGAGTTATTTTACTCATATAAGGAGAATCTTTTACTCTCATCCCATTTAGTGAGAAGCCTCGTGAGAGTTTCAATATCTTGTACTAATTTTCTTGATTTTCTTAATTTTAAACAATTAAAAAAATCTCCATTGATTAACTTTTATTTGATAATCCCATATCAGAAAAAGAAAAAAAAATGAGTTATTTTACTTATATGAAGTGAATCTTATACTCTCATCACATTTAAGATAATCCCACATTGGGAAAACAAGAAGAAAAAAATGAGTTGTTTTACTCATATAAATGGAATCTTATACTTTCATCCCATTAAGTGAGAAGTCTCGAGAGAATTTCAATATCTCATACAAATTGTTTTGATTTTCTTAATTTTAAACAATTAAGAAAATCTCCATTGGCTAACTTTTATTTGACAATCTCAAATCGGAAAAAGAAAAAAAAAAAGAGTTATTTTACTCATATGAAGTAAATCTTATACTCCAATCTTATTTAATATTGTAGTGTTGTGCATGTTTCAATTCAATATAGTTTAAATTTTAAAAATTTTAACTAATTAATTATGCCCTAACTGATTAAGCTAAATCATTTTTGATTTGATTTATTTGTTAATTTAACCGCGATTTTAGCAGTTTTATCAAAATAAATTGATTAGATTTGTTTGATTCGAAATAAATTAAAGATTTATCTGATTAAAAATTGAAAGATTGAGATTGCTTGATTAGAAAAAAAATTTCCGTCCAAATAATTGTTAACTTTTATTTTATAATCCTACATCGCAAAAAGAAAAAAAAAATTGAGTTGTTTCACTTATAAAAAGTGAATCTTAATAGTATAGTATTGTGTATACTTTAATTCAAGACAATTTAAATTTTAAAATTAAAATAACATTTAAAAGTTTTAATTAATTAATTTTTGTATAAATTAATTGGTCATTTGACCTAATCGATTAGGCTGAATCATTTTGGATTTGACAGATTCGCTGGTTTAATCGTGATTTCTCATATTAATTTTATTAATTTTAAACAATTAAAAAAATTTCTATTAGCTAACTTCCATTTAACCATATAAATATAAAACTCTAATTAGTTTATGATTTATTTTATAATCCCACATCGGGAAAAAAAATAAAAAGCAAAGTTTGTTTCACTATCTATCTATATATTATAAGGAAAATGATTGGTGGCCCTAAAAAAATTGCCCCTAATACCCCTAATTTCCATTTTGGGAAACTGTTTTTTTTTTTCTTTCTTTTTTCCTTTTTTTTTTTTTTTTTTTTTACTTGAAATGGAATTTCGGGGCATTCGAGCCCCGAAATCTCGGGCCCTCAAGCAGCGCCGATATTATAAAAGGAAAATGAAGTTTTTAGGAAAAAGTTGTTTAGGAGTTCCAAACTCTCATTCTAAAATTATTGCTTTTTCTTAATTTTAAACAATTAAGAAAATTTTCATTGGTTAACTTCTATTTAACTTTTATTTTACAATTCCACATAGACATTTTGATTTTAAAAATAATTTTGTACGAGATTTTGAAACTATCATCATATTTAATTTTAAAATAATTACAATCTCACATCAAGAAAAGAAAGAAAAATTAAGTTGTTTTACTTCTATAAAATGTTATAATCTCACATCGGAAAAAGAAAAAAAAAAATGAGTTGTTTCACTTATATAAGGTGAATCTTATAAATGGGATTTTGAGGAAAAAGCCTTCTAGAAACTCATTCCAAAATTATTAAATTTTTTTAATTTTAAACAATTAAGAAAATTTCTCTTGGCTAGCTTCTATTTACCTTTTATTTTACAATTCCAAATCGAAAAAAAATGAAAAAGTAGATTGTTTCATTTACATAAAGTGAATCTTATGCTCTAATTTATATAAATTATTGAATTTTCTTAATTTTAAACAATTAAGAAAATCCCCATTGGCTAACTTTCATTTAACTTTTATTTTACAATCTCATATCGGGAAAAGAAGAAAAAATTCAATTGTTTCATTTATAAAAAGTGAATCTTATACTTCCATTTATATAAGTAAAAGAAGATTTTTAGTGATAAGTCTTATAATCAATACCAATTTTTTTTGTTTTCTTAATTTTAACCAATTAAGAAAATCTTCATTGGTTAGCTTCTGTTTAATTTTTATTTTACAATCTCACATCGACGTTTTGATTTTAAAAATAATTTTGTATTAGATTTTGAAACTATTATAATATTTAACTTTAAAATAATTACAATCTTACATCGAGAAAAGAAAGAAAGAAAAAGTGTGTTATTTTACTTATATAAAATGAATCTTATACTTTTATTTAATATCGTAGTACTGTGCATATTTTAGTTTGATTGATTCACTGGTTTAATCATTTTTAATTTGACTGATTCATTAGTATAACCGCGGTTTTAGCTGTTTTATCAAAATATATTTTACTTAGATTTGTTTGATTTGAAATAAATTAAGATTGACCTTACTAAAAATTGAACGACTGAGATTGCTTGATTAAAAATGAACCTCTTATCCAAACAACAGTTAACTTTTATTTTACAATCACACATTAAGAAAATGAAGAAAAAATGAGTTGTTTCACTATATAAACCTTATACTCTCATTTAATATTGTAGTGTTTTTTATGTTTCAGTTTAAGACAGTTTAAATTTTAAAAGTTTTAATTAATTAATTTTTGGTTGGTCCTTTGACCCAACCGATAAGGTGAACTGCTTTTTATTTGACTGATTTGCTGGTTTAACTGCGATTTTAGAAATTTTATCAAAATATATTAGTTAAATTTGTTTGATTCGAAATAAATTAAAGATTGACCTAATTAAAGATTAAATGGCTAAGATTGCTTGATTCAAAATAAACTTCCCGCCAAAATAATTGTTAATTTTTAAACAATGAAGAAAATCTCTATTGGATTGCTTTCATTTAACTTTTATTTTATAATCTCATATCGAGAAAAGAAGGAAAAAAGTGAATTATTTCACTTACATAAAGTGCATCTTATGCTCCCATTTATATAAACAAAATGAGATTTTTAGTGAGAAATATTATGATCAATATTGCATATTAATTTTTTAATTTTCTTAATTTTAAACAATCAAGAAAATCCTAATTAGCTAACTTCCATTTAATTTTTATTTTACAATCTCACATAAAGGTCTTAATTTTAAAAATAATTTTGTATAGGATTTAGAAACTCTCATAATATCTCTCATTGAAAGTATTCTTTCATAAAATATATAGATATATCGATAATCTCAATGTCACTCTTACTGCTCCTTAATACAAAAATTATAAGATAATTATGATAATTTTAAATTTGTATTTAAAGTAATAAATTTTGAGATAGATTTTTTTATTTTAAGTTTATATTGTGTCGATTTTAAATTTAAATTAATAGATTGTTTTCCATATTTAGTGACAGTTTAAATTTTAATAAAATAAATTTTAAAAGTTTTAATTAATTAATTTTTGTGTAAACTGGTTGGCCTTTTGACCTAGTTAATCAAGCTAAACTGGTTTTGGTTTGAAAAATTTATTGGTTTAACTGTAATTTTAGTAATTTTACATGTTTTATAATTCTTTCTTACTCATTAAGTTTTAAAATTTTCGTTAATTATTTCCCTTTCAAAAACAAGTATGGTAATTTTTAAAATTCATATATTTGTATTCCAAAATAATGAAGCATTATAATTATGTCATTTTTTTTTATAACAAAGCACAATTTTAATTATTAGTTATCAATACAATAATTTTAATCTATCTATACTATATATTATAGTAAAGGAATATTTAAAAGAAAATCCTTAAACTTATATACAAAATTTCATTTACGAGAGATAAAATATAAAAAAAATAAATATAAAATTTTGTAATAAATAATATATTATTTTATCCTGCGCATAGTATGAATGATATACTAATATAAATTTTAAAAAAAATTAATGTGGAAAAATAAAATTACATGTAAATATCTAACTCGTAAAACAGAAACGTTAATCATAAGCAGGTTTGGGCACAATCTTATCGGAAAATATTTCTATATTTTTTAATACTTATGTTTTTTAATAAATAATAGTTTCAATGATTATTTTTAATATATATATATATATATTTATTTGTTTTTTTATTCATAACCATACTATTGATAACGCGGCGGCGAAAGCGGCTCTTGGAGCGTGTGGAACCCACACCCCACTCAAAACCGCCTGCACAAACGCAGCCGAGCCGCCGGCGTAACTGTCTGTCAAAGTCCGACACGTCACGTCACATCGCATCACGGCCCCACAGCCGCCGTACCCCCTCCATCTTTTTTAAAAGGGCAAATTACATATACACCCCTCCAGGTTTGACAAAATTACAGATACC
Source organism: Camellia sinensis (assembly GCF_055761805.1). Lineage (NCBI taxonomy): Eukaryota > Viridiplantae > Streptophyta > Magnoliopsida > Ericales > Theaceae > Camellia > Camellia sinensis. The sequence goes on along the minus strand of NC_138969.1, from coordinate 43,820,437 downwards.
CCCTGAGGTTTGAGAAATTACGAATTCCCCCCTGAATGCTATATTTGCATAAGAAATTAGGGGGTAATTTGTTATAAAATATAAACCTCAGGGGGTAAATTGTTATGAAAATACAAACCTCAAGGGACGGGATGTAATTTCCGAAACCTCAGGGGGATATCTGTAATTTAACCAAACCTGGAGGGGTGTATATGTAATTTGCCCTTTTTAAAATTCTAATAAAAAATTGGATGTCAGTCAATTATTATGGCATGACCCCATCGCAACTGCATGTCCACACTCCACCACCACATCCATACATATACATACACACAGATATGTACATACATCACATGACATGACTATATTGTGAATGTTGGACAGGTTCTATATGCCTTATTATATTATAACTTAAAAGGTAAATGATTATATTATAACTTAAAAGGTAAATGACTTGTAACTCATTTAAAACCTTGTTTGATACCAAGTTTTTTTTAATAATTTTTTAATTTTTTGATTAAAATATAATATAAAAAAATTAATATGTTTGTGATAAATTTTTAATTTTTTATGAAAAAATGTATAAAATGTAAAGAGAAAAATAATTTTTTGATTTGTTAACTTTTTTATTTTTTTAATGACTTTTTAACTTTTAAACTAAAAATATTACTTCCCGAACGAGACTTAAATATAAATTATACATACATCTTTTGAGATTTGAATTTAATATATATTATTCTTTAGATATTTGAGAAATTATATTAATTATTCTGTTATTATAATTATTTAAACAGAATAAAAATATTAAACTCATGCACCGTCTCTTTTTTAACTTTATTTTACTTTCTCTATTTTTTTTTCTTTTCCGTTGTTTTATTATTTTTTTTTCTTTCAATGAAATTTCTTCTATTTTTCTAATAAAAGTTATTGCATTTTATATAAGTAATGAGATTTGTGAAATGAAATTATTAATCACAGGAGTGAGAATGTAATTTCCAAAACGTCAGGGAATGAGATGTAATTGGATCAAACATCAGTGGGTGTTATTGTAATTTATCCCTCATTTAAATAAGTTGTCTAATTATGGTGTTTATTTGGAAAGTTAGCTATTTTAGTTGACATTTTGATAATTTTAATTTGGTTTAAAAAATTGTATTTAAGAAGTTAGGTATTTTTTTATAGTTAATTTGATGAATATGAGAGAAAAAATGAAATAATTATAATTTAAATATGATATTTTATTTTATTAATTATTTTAATCTATTTTATCTTTATTGATTATTTTAGTCCCTAACCTACTTCTCGAACACTCCCATAAGAAAAAAAAAAATACTAACATAAATTCCTCATTTTTTTTAAATAATTATAAATAATACACCAAATCGCCACTGAGGGAGAAAGTTCATTTTATTTTATTTTATTAAAGCAATGAAAGCTACTAGCACCCAATAGCATTCAATTATTATTTATTTATTTATTTCTTTTTATATTATTTAAGGAGAGCAATGATTAATATTTTTCCAGTGGAGGGATTGTCACTCAATTTAAAGATATGCTGGTTCACATTCAAACAAAGAGGCGCTAAGAGATATTAGAGTTGGACTTGCATGGAAATTAGTTGGAAATTTTCTTGTAGTACCATTTTGTGTCCATATCAACATGAATGTTTGATCAATTATTTAACAATATTAAACAGAATATAAAAGTAATTTCAGTTTCAAAAAGAATTATATCTTGTACAGTATTATAATAAAATATTACATACTCACTATATACTTATAATAAGGTGATAAAGAGATTATAAAAATTGAATTCATGGTAAATAAAAATTTTGATATATAACTTATTATGTCATTTTGTAAGTAAATTAGGAGAGCCTTTTTAGGGATCTCAATTTTTATTTTAATAAAAACATTTAAAATTTGAATTTAGGAAAAATAACCCATCAGTGGTGTTAAGAAAAAAAAAATTAGAAAAAGGTAAATACTATTAAATATTAATAATTAAAATTATAAATAATTTCATTAATGTGTAATAATTTTTTAAAATTACCAGATGATAATTTCTCGTCGAATATATAGGCTAAGTATAAATTAGTTATGGCTTGGCCCAACTCATACTAGTTATGTTCTAAGGAGATTTTTTTTTTTTCATTACACTAAGGGTTGGTTGGGGTAGTTTGAACCATTTATAGTTTTTATTATTATTTTGAGAGTCTACACTATTATTTAGTTACTTTAATATATTTCTCAAACAATAAAATTAGAAATACATGTTGATCTAAAATGTTTGATTATTAGGATTCACTAGTCTAGATAGAGTAACATAAAATTGAAAAAAAAAAAGAAACAAATCAATAAATTATGTTTTGCGGTCTAGATTAAACATCAGTCTTATCAAATTTTAATGTAAACATTTTTGATGATATGTCTGCCCCAAGTAACAAAGTTTACCCTTCACATTAAAATATGAATAATAATTTTATTTTAAAAAATTAAAAAGAAAATTTTAAAAATAAGATAATTCTATTAAATAAAAGCATATGTGTAAATAAATTTTTTTATGAATTTACCATGGTATTATTTCCCACAATTCTTTTAATAGAATATTAATAAATTTAAAACTTTTGAATTGTTTACCACATATATTATTTTATAGTATGAAATAACAGAAAATGATGAATTTTTTTTATAATCTCTTATATTTTTAGTAAGATTTTTAATAATAGTGTTAGAGCATCTCCATCAAAATAGTCAAATTTTTAGTTAAATTTTAACAAAAAGTCTATTTTTTTTATTAAAAAAAAAATTAGTTAACCATCTTTTCAAACACATTTTCCAACAAACTCTCTATTTTTTGTTTCATTTGCTGAATCCTCTTTCCTTAGCTACATGAATCTAGTGGTTTGATATTCAATTAAAGCAGCTAGTTAAGAATTGATCTTGATGGAGTATGTTTCTATGATTTTATACTATAAAATAACCAAGAGAAAGCTCTAATAAGTTTGATAATGATGATTTTAGTATCCATTGAATTATTCCCAACTATTACATCAAATATATTAAAAATAATAATTTATAATTTGTTAAGTTATAATTTTGATTTTTTTTTTTGTTGGAGTTAGCTAAAACACAATGGACCGGAGAAGAGGGGTTGCAATAAGAGGAGTTTAGTTCAAAGGCCAAGCTCACTTCAGGACTCCTTCACAACAAGAAAGAAGGTTAAATTATTAGTCTGCAAAAATGCCAAAGGTAAAAAAATTAAATGTTTTTAAAAACTTTTTTTAATAACCTTCTAACATAAGAAAGTTAGGTAATTTTAACTTTTTGATACCGGAAATAAATAAGAATTAACGTTTTTTAAGCTAAATGAGGTAAATAAAAAAACCGATAAATTGAATTTTTAACTCTGTACAAATGAAATTCTAACAGCATCTGACCGTCACTCATTTAGCTATTGTCAACAGCATCTGATTCGAACCCAGGGGTGGGTGGTAACTTGGCAAGGGCCTGGGGTTTAAGCCCCTAGGTCCTGAGTTCGAATCCCCTCTGGGCCAATCTCCAGGGCGTAGCACAGCTGGTTAGGAGGTTGACCTCAAGGATGCCTTATCAGCTACTTGGTGTGGGTTTAATTCTCCCCCACTGTGCGAGTCCTGACTTACCGAAGCTTGCCTTGTGAGGTCGGGACAAGCTTCCAGGTTATAGTCTCTGGCTCGGAACGAACAACAGGACACCCTGGTGATCTCCTCGGGGCGCTGCCTTGGACCTGCGGGAGAGTAAGAGGATTTCCCTGTAACAAAAAAAAAAAAAAAAAAAAAAAAAAAAAAAAAAAAACATATTTATTACCCAAATTTGATAAGAAGACACACTTGTTTTAGATAGGGAACGTGAGAAAAAAAATATCTTAAAAATTTGGTAATTATTCAGTAATTTCGGAGTATGGACACGTGATTATTTTATAGTATTATGATGGGTGGAGAAAGTGAGTAGATGGGATATTGTATTGGGTGATTGAGATTGGGAAACATGAGGAGACATATTGAATAATGATTGATTAGGGAGTACAAACACGTGTATTCCAGGAATATTGAATAATTTTGCCTTGAAAATGTATAAAATGGTTAAAAAGTGGTAACAATTGTTTTGAAATTTATAAGTATATTTTTGGATAAATTACACTTACATCATTTGAAAAGAAAAAAAAATTACACTACAACAAAAATGACTTTTTACGGCACCACATCAACGGCATACAATAAATGCACGTCGTAATTTCTCACTTTTACGACTTACTTTTTTTGCACGTCGTAAATTCTTTTCCAATCACGACGTGTTTATTGCGTAGGCCGTAAATGGTAATAACGATAATTTTTTTACGGCTTGCAATGCACGCCGTAAATAATAAAACTTTATACAACGTGCATATAGCGTGCCGTTAATACATCAATTATACACGACACACATACGCCAGGCGTGAAAAGTATTGCACTTTTCACAGCACACAAAACGTCCATCGTTAAAAGTTTTATACTTTTTACGACTCACATAATGCCTGCCGTTAAAAGTATTATCTTTTTATGACACACCATGCATGTCATGTATTGTATGTTAAAAAAATTGGACGCCAAGGTGAAATTTTCTACCGCCAAATTCAACCAAAAAAAAAAAGAAAAAAAAGAATTATACATCAACTGTTTGGCTTCTGACCGATTCTAATCATCAACCGTTTGAAGGGTTTCAATCTCTATTCCGCGGTGAGGGAGTAGAATCAGACGACACCGATTGTGATAGCAGCGGTGGAGCTGGTGGTACGGTCGTTGGACAACGGCGGCGGCGTTAGAGCTGGTTGCGACAGCAATTACGAGCCCGGCGAGGTTCATCCCTGATCGATTCTCCGATAACCTGGTCTGTCTTTGCTTCTACATCTTATATATATATATATATATATATGCTATTGTTATCATATTTCCCTAATTTATCTCTGCTTCTGAATTGTTTCCGTATCTGTGTTGTTTTGCCTCTAAATTTTTTTGTAAACCCTTATCTCTGCTTATCTTATATATACATATATGCTATTGTTACCATTCCCTAACTTATCTTGCTTCTGAATCTCGGGTAACATGAAACCAAGATTGGAAATACCAGTTTTATCTGAAATTAGTTTTTAATTATGTCAGGTGACTATACTTGCAACACCTCCATGATAAGCTATTTTATCTGGCTTTTCTTTGACTAATATTTTGAGATTGTGTATATCTAAATGTTCACATATTTTAGTTATGCCAACCATTTTGGAACATGAATTGTACAATGGTAATAGGTCATTTGTTTTAACATTGCTTTTTGCTTTCAAGACTTTCTGGATCATCCCCCTAACACTCCTGAAAGTCGCATGATGTCCTAGGCCCCTGCATTTTTTAGACGGGTCTCACGTGTGTGGAATAACTTGTTCATCTGTAGGTGCACTGTAGGCATATCTATATTCCAATGGTTGTGTTGCATAAGTTCCATGAGACTTGGACCCAACCATGGAATTTGTTAAGATATCTTAGGTTCAATCATCAATCTTGTATTCATGTATGTCAATCAAGACCTCTATTTTAGCTTATCACCTACTATTGATACAAATTACAAGGTGCATCTTCTTGTAAAATATGAGTGGTTCAAGGTGAGTGTTGTACCCACATTGGTGGTTCAGGCTTGTCAATCGTGAAGATCAACTTCTTTTCCGACGCTAGTTTGGTTTTTGAATTTTTTTTGATTCTATGTGTTGGTATTGTATTCCATGTGGGCTGGTTGCACAGTGTATGTGTTAAAGGTTGGGCTGATGGGGTGAATTGATTATTTAATTGGGCTATCATTTTTAATGGGTCACCGTGATTGTTATGTGTTGAAGAAGAACTACTGGGCTGCTTTGGTGGATTAAGGGGCCTTTTGAATTCTAGTGGGATTTCTCAAATTTTTGGCTAGATGTGGTTTGGGTCAATGATGTGAACCCGAGCTTGGTTTGGGTTAATTATATGCAGGGGTTGGTAAAATTTGGGCCGTGAGCTATGAATGGAGTTATGTTGGGCTTTGGGCTGAAATTGGTTTTAATTTTTTTAGTCATGTTTGGTCACTTGTTTAGTGGGTGAGAAACTCGCTTATGTGGACAAGTGCAGTTTTCTTGGATGTACCCATTTGAAAGATGAGTCTATATCATATTTTAAATATAAGTATTGTTTTTTCTCTACCATAAATAAACTTCTAAAAAATTTGTTAAGATGAATTTTATTGTTGTTTAGATACATGAAGATACTCAAAGGTTATGTTAAAAATCGCACAAGACTTAAGGGATGCATAGCAGAATGCTATCTAGCTGAAGAGTGTGTGCAATTTTGTAATGGGTATATAAAGAAAGCAGCTGAAATTGGAGCTCGACATATTCGCAATATAGAGTTTGAAAGTGAAACGATACTAGAAGGACGCCCAATTACTTCGGGAAAATCAATAGAGATACCAAATGATGTGTTGCAAATTGCTCATCGATGTGTACTAATAAACAGTGCAGAAGTCCAATCTTATCTAGAGTAAGTATGATGAGTTAAATATTCCTTTCTAATTGACTATTCAAAAAATGTTGGGTTTTTACCATTTTGCTTTCTTATTAGGATGCATGCAGAGGAGCTTAAGCGTTTAGATAGGCATTTATTGAGGGATGCTGCACTACTACATTCTAGACAGATGGATACTTTTTGTCAATGGTTGAAAGAGAAGATCAATTCTTGTGGTAGTGAGTTGTCGAATACATTGAAATGGTTCGCAACTGGCCCAAGAAATGATGCCATGTCATACTTGGGTTATGTCATTAATGGCCATCGCTTTCATACAACCAATGTTGAGAGGGCTACACAATATAGTGGTGTTTCCATCGAAGCAGAAACTCTTTGTCGAGCTAGTAAGAGAGATACTACACAAGTTGTGAGAAAAATCTTTTTTTATGGGATTATTAAAGAGATTATTTTGTTGGACTATTATAAATTCCAAGTCCCCTTATTTAAATGTGATTGGGCAGCTACTGGAAATGGTGTCAAAGTTGAAGATGGATTTACTTTGGTTAACTTACAACATGGCAGACATCAATTTGAGAAAGATCCGTTCATTCTAGCCTCACAAGCAAAACAAGTGTTTTATTTGAGAGATAATGATACATCTAGTTGGGAAGTTGTACTTAAAGCACCCCGAAGAGGTTTTCATGATTTTGAAATGTATGATGATGATGCTTACATGCCGTGTGAACATGTCGATATAGGTAGGCTTGAAATGACTAATAGTGATGAAGACGAGTGCTATGTAAGGATTGATTGTGAGGGTGTGGAAGTGTTGCATGATTAATGAGTTACTCTTCACGTTTTGTTGACCTAGTAATGAAGTAAAATAACATTATAAGTACTTGTGTTCTATTGTTATTGATGTTTAAGAATCACTGTTTCACTATGTGATATTTGTGGTATGTATGAAATTAATTAGTAGTTTTTTTCCCCTTTTACAAAACACTTTCACATACTTGTATCTCATATAAAAAAATATTACTCGATTTGGTTTTGTTCTATCATTGTTGCAGGTGGAATTCTTTTCTAAGGATTTAGTAATTGAAGTTGCCAACCAACAATGTGTGTAGAGGTAACTTTTAAACAAGTGTTTTTTTCTAATTTATTTATTTTGGGTACACATTTTTAACCAATTATTGGTTGCCTTGTCTTTTCTTTTTTTTTCATGTGTTATAAAGAGTTCTAAAAAGGCAGAAAAAAGGCATAGGAAAGAGCAAGAAGCTATAGATGTTGCCACAAAAGATAATAGAAGTGATGGACCCATTAGAATTTCAGATGTAGGTTCCAATACTCGACAAATTGAATCACCAAATGCAGATGGAGTAGGTGACTTTGGTCAAGAACCAAAGAAGAAAACTAGGGGGCCGTCAAACTTAAAGATGCATGACAAAGGCAAACAAAAGTATGAAAAGATCGACTTCAATGAAAGGAACCAACCGATAGGACAAGAATCATTGCACTTATCAACCTTTGAAGGGATCTTAGCTCGGGAGATGGTGCCAATTAATATAGATTATTGGGTTGAAGTTCCAGATGAGATTAAGGATAAGTTATGTATGTTTATTTAGTTAATTTTTATACAACAATTCATTATTTTTCCCCCTCTTCTAATACTAAATGTTTGCTTATATGAAAATGCAGCTTAGATATAATATACATGATATCCACAAGACACGTGAAATGCAAAAGTTTGCAAAATTGTGGCGCAATTACAAGTCTGAACTATCAAGAAAAGTAAAAACTCTCGCTGCAGTAGGTAAAGGTCATTTAGCACGTAATATTGCCCTCACCAAACCTAATAAGATTGGAATGGTTGAATGGAAGGCATTCGTGAAAAATCGACTTTCAAAAAGCTTTATTGTAAGTTTTTCTTCATAACGATTTTATGTAGAAGCTCATTTCTTTTCATAACAATTAAGATAAATATTATAAATTATTTAAAAATGTGGACATTTCAAATGTTTACATTCAGGAAAAGAGTGAAAAATTCAAAGAGATGAGAGCAAAGCAGAAGGTGTTACACTCGATGAGTAGAAAAGGCTATGCATGACTAGAGGAAGACAAGGTAAGTTTGGCAATATAGACAACATTTATTTCGAAAGCATTTTGATTTTGTTGCTTCTAATTTTGTACTATGTTTTATTTGTTTTTTTTTCCCAAAAAAATAAAAAGCAAGACTCAGATTCCATACCTAGAGTGGATGTTTGGATCAAAGGACATACAAGACAGAAGGGAAAACCTGTCAATGAAGTGCTTCAGGAAGCAGTGGTATGAATTAGTTTAATATATTATTAAAGCTTGTGATTTCATTCAATTCAATTGAAAGATTGCTAGCTGTTGCTTTACATTTGCTCCTCACGTTAAAATTAAAGAAAATCAAAGAACTTTTTGTCAATATATTTGCAATCTGATGCAATTGCTCTGTTGTTCTGAGTTGTGGCCATGGCTGTTGTTAAGTTGAATTTGGATGCTTATAGTATCAATTTGGAATGGCCTAATTATAATTAAATGCTGACATACCTAACTACTAATTTTTGTAACATAGCTTGCTAATTCTTTTTACTGCTAACTTTGGTACAAGTTTTATGTATATTATATAGTTCATATCTGTTTGTAAAAGTGTTGCACATGATTAACAATAATCTAATACACAATGAAAGGATCAGCTTTAGAATCTTTTACGCAGAAAATTGATTGACATTATTTTCGTGACTTATTCACATTACTGTTATTTTTTCTCAATCCCAGTCTCCAATATAGTTAGATGTTGACCTAGATTCAATTAATCAGTTATTTGGATAATCTTCACTCATTAATAGATCTCATTTTATGTGTTAAAACTGTGTCAATGACCTAAGGATATAAGAACATATTGCTTAACAAAAACATTACCAGAGTGTCCATGTTTTATTCAACAATTTGTATAAATATCAAATGGCTTCAAATGCATCTCAAGCTTTCATTTTTGTCATGCCTGAATGCTTTGCTTCAGTGCAAACACATACACACATGTATGCATACACAGTAGCAACAGCATACGCACGTGTGCGCACAGAGAGAGAGAGAGAGAGACCTTCCAACGTCTTTTGTGAATAAGCTGGTTGTTGATGTCCTCCAACCTAACAATTATTTGTGCAAATGTTGGTCTGTTGAAAGGATTCTCACTCCAGCATTCTTCTATTAACCTGTTGACAATTGTTAAGACCAACATTTTCAAAATTGACAAATTGTACCAAATATAAGATATGTAGGCAAACAAGATCAAATATGAATTAGCTATATTTTCAAAACGTTGGTGGAGAGTTTAGGAATTTTAATTATAGAAAGACCATTTCAAGCACTTTAAGCTTCAATGCTTACAATATCAATTTGGATCACATTTATGCATCAATTTAAATCACATCTAGGAGTACTCCATGACCTTTCTATGAAAAATGTTTAGGAATGTCACGACCCAAACCCGCCCCTATGGGTTTAGCACCGTAACTGGCCAGTAATCCGAGATTACCGAAGGCCTGCTTAACAGTAAGATAGTAATACAGAGTACAGGGGCATGGCGGAAGCCAAAACAGTAAATAAACAGTGTCCAATGAGCTGTGACGGTCTGTATGCAAAAAGATTTTTCATACGTATATACATGAACAATACAGAACAGTATGTACAACATTTACAGTCGATCAAGACAGGGACCTAATCCCAGTTAAACAGTACAGTACAGTGCTATCAGTCTATATAGTTATTACAAAACAGATACAGAGATAGACGGGGGAAAATTAAAACACCCCTAAGCCATAGCTTGGCAGGCTCGGAACCTCGCAGTGAGGCACAGTGGTTGGCTTGACAAAAAAGGAGTCTAACCCACGCTCCTAGCTCCGATCTGGTGCCTGTACACCTACATATGTATATATAAACAGTGAGCTAAAGCCCAGTGAATAACATAATGCATAAAGAGGTTAAGAATGAATGTTCTTACAGTATTGAAAATAATCATTTCAATCAGTATATCAGTTATTCAGTCATTACAGTCATATGTAGTACATCCTTAGCATAGCAGTTCAGTAAATAGTAGGTCTTAAGAGACCGAACAGTCAATGATGGCCATCAGTAATGGTTCCAAAGATGGAAATCGGCAGAGGTCTCTATAATAGTAGCAGTAACAGTAACAGTAGTTGCTAAGGATGCCACAATACAGTTCACAATTAGGACATCATTCATTCAGCAACAGTATCATTTCAGAAAATAGTACAGTTCAATTGTTCAGAAGGTAATCATATTTGAACATATCTTTACACAGTTGTTACTCATAGAGTTCTAGGCTACAGTTAAGCTAAAGCGCGTCCTCAGATGCCAAACCTACACAGTTTACAGGATGAACACACACTAAGTTCACATTCGGGAAACAAAGACTTAGTCCCTACTTTGCCTCGGTGTGGTTCTACATCTATATCCTCATTAAGATGCCTTAAACTAGGCCTAAGAATGCCTAGGATGAAATGAGGATGCAAAGATGCACTTTAAAAGCATTTTCAGAAAACAGGGGTCACGCTCGAGCATAGGTTACTCCGCTCGAGCGGACATGCAGACAAAGGTTTTCGCTCGAGCGTAGACTTACCCGCTCGAGCGTTCTGCAAAACAGTCAAAAGTGCTAGATAGGTGAAATTCACGCTCGATTGGGCGCTCGACACCCGCTCGAGCGTAATACACAAGGTCCTGCTCGAGCGTAAATTACCCCGCTCGAGCTGACTTAAAAGCAAAACAAAATACTGGGAGCACAATTTCCACGCTCGAGCATCAGTCACCCCGCTCGAGTGTGAGTTCAAAATCTGAAATTCCCAGATTTGAACCTCAAGCTCAAATTCAACCTTAGATGCATCAAAACCATACTATTTGGGCCAATTTTCTAGAAAACATTCCAAAACTCAAAGTTTAACATGATTCAAAGCTCAAATGTAAAATCAAAGCCCCAAAGGAAGATCAATTGAGCCCAAATTGAAACTAAATTTCATGAATATGAAGAACATGCAAACATGCATGAATTTAACCAATTCAAAGCTTCCAACACTTGCTCTAATGAGCCAATTCTTACAAAATCAAGATGAAATCATGGTCTACTCTCAAAACATGGCCATGCATGTGAGGAATTATGAACTACAACCTCATAACTTCAATATATGTATACATGCATGCAACAATTAAGCTTCAACACAACAATTTGAGCCATAAATTGGCTCTAGTCTTCAACTTTGCTCTAAACCATGCAAGAATCAATTTAAACACAAGAATGAGAAGATGAATTTCTATCCTAAGTCTTGTATTCAAGTATAGAAACTCAATTGCACAAATCCTTAACAATTTCTTCAAGTTCTCTAGCCAATTCTCCAAGTTGAACTCAATTCCTCACACTCCCTCACTCTAGTCGGCTATGGGACTCAAAATGGTTGAAGAAGTATGTTTGAAGAAGGCTCAAATGTGTTTAGATAGTGGGCCACTAATGTGGCATTTTGGTGAATTAAGTCAATTGGTGCAATTTATCAACGTTTAATCTAATTTAAGCATACCAAATCACATTTCGGATAAATACACCATAAAATCACATAAATTCTAATGATCATAAATCATCAATCAATTTCAGATTCGGCCGTCGATAAGGCCTTCAATTTGCAGTTTAAAGCATAAAACATGAACAGATAATTAAACAGTCAAACAGATAGAGTTGCAATTTAACTAATATTCTCAATCAATTCGGCTTCAGTTTTCAGTTAGTTAGTCAATTAACATATTTAGCCTCAGTTTAACAGTAATCAATGGCTTATCAGTAAACAGTGGTGAGGGTTATTACAAGGAATGCAATCCTCACTGCATGTAATACCACACTGTTACACAATATATTCCATGGCTAAATTGTGTTGCTGGAAACTATTGCCTTAAATATTTTTCTACTAATTTGTTCCAGACATGTTCGTAGGTTGGCAAGACATTTTTAGGACAGAGATGGATTGGGTATAATGCCTAAGAGAGTGTTAACCCCTTTTTAGCATCAGTGTTTTTCCATTCTCCCTTAGCTTGGGAAATTAACAAAAAAATTAATCAAAACTATTCCATTGCAATGCCATGATTTAAAAGCTATCAAATATTTATCTTATTTATCCAGCCAAGTAAACCACCCTTGTTTATCTCAAGGCCTGTTTTGGACTAGGAAACTGCACTACAGTCATCAGTTGCTCTAATAATTTCAACAGAAAACTGAACAATCCAAACACACAAAACTGCCAATAGTTCAACCCAGAAAAGCAGAGTAGCATCAGCAGCTCCACTTGTTGTTCTCAAGAAATAGCTAATTCTCACCTCTTGAACTACCTTAAAAGCTTCATAGTAAGAAGTGCTTATTCAAGTGAAAAGGATTTGAGAAGATGAGTCGCATCTATGTTGATTGGATTGACGATATGCCCCTCGAGCATAGCTCACTGGACAAGGTGGGGAGCTAAATTTGAGTTTGATGTCATCTGATGTTCCATTGCACTATTTTGTACAGGTTGGAACAGCTTGACTTGGGTTTAGAGTCTTTGAAAAAACTGATTTAGCCACCTTTCTGAAAATTTCAAAGTAGTTATAGTACAAAAAAAATCCTTTTAGAGGCTTTGATCTAAGATTGAGCATGACCTAGGTCCCTTATATAGAATGTAAGTTCTTTATATTGTTACTACATACCAGCCACAATGGAAATTATGAACCATATACTATCTCAATGGTAAATCACAAGTTATAGTAAATCATGTATTCTCAAAAGATTTGCTTCATGCTTGTTTAGTCTGTGATAATTGCAATTGCAGGGTTACAAACTTCCATTTCTTTTCAATTTCCCAAGTACTAAATGTGTTTTTGCAAACATCACATTTGTTCCCAACTATAAATTTTCTAATGAACTGGTTTAAGTGTGAGGATCTACTAACATCATATGCAAATACTAATAGAGTGGTTTTGCCTTAGATGTTAGTATAATAATAATAATAATAATAATAATAATAATAATAATAATAATAATTATTATTATTATTATTATTATTATTATTATTATTATTATTATTATATAAAATTCTGTGTGGTGCTCTAGTCAACAAGCCTTCAAAGGACAGCTGAGGAAACCAAAACTGTGAATGGTGCTGAAAATGCAGCCTTCATGTCAAGAACCAGTGGCCTGGTGATAACATTTGGCATATATGTTGACACCCATTTGTGTAATGGTTATATGGTGTGAATCAATAAATCTTGTATGCTTTTAAGTTTTGCAAAGGTCACTTGGATGTTGCTCATGTTTGTTTATGCTTCTTTTGTTTGTATTTGACATGATCACAAACCATTAAAAAAAACTAGAAAGACAACACTCTATGAATGCTGCTGGAGCAGATTCAGGCTCCATGAAAGGTGTATGACTTGATTTTAGGGTGTATTGTGTTTGTATACTTGCATCTTTTGGGATATGATTTATGGAATGTTGTATTTATGTGTTTCTTTAGAATGAAGTTACATAATATATAGAGAAGATTTGTTTCTTTACTTGGGTTGCTGATATGCTGTTTTGTTTGGACTGTTGTTCCGTCTTTGTTTGGGCTGCTGTTGCTGATATACTATGCTGATGAACAGATGTTTGGATTAGGTAGTCTTAGGAAATTTGGATAAATGATTAAGAAAATTAGTTGATTATTCTATGCTGTGCTGATGAACAGATGCTGATATGCTATGCTGTGCTGTTTAGTTAAATTGATAACAATGATTAGGAAATTTGGATAGAAATTGAAAGAAAGATAGTTCATTGGAAATAAAATGGAATATTTTAAATTACATGTCAACTTCTTAACCATTTTGTGAAGAATGAGTTGATTATTCTGTTTGTTGATTATTCTATATGAACCAATGTTTGTATTACCTTTGTTGTTACATTGTCTGACTTGGGTTCCTTATCATAAATGTTATATATTGCAAAATAAGGTTCAAGAGCTTCATAAGCCTTCTACAAAAGAAGGGCCAACGTCTATCAAAGATGATGCAATTGTTCATGCTTTTGGTCCAGAACAGCGTGGTAGGGTAAGAGGGCTTGGATTTGGAGCATTGCCATCAAAAGTTGATGCACAAGCATACCAAAATCAAAATATAAAAAAACTAAATCAAAAATTGTTGCTCTTAGAACAAGAACTCCGGGAGATGAGAGCTGAAATGTTAAAAGGAAAAAGGCAAAATGAGTTAAAAAAAATTGAAGAATGTGACAATATATGTTATATATATTGAATTTTCATGAAAGTTTTAAAAAAAAAATTAATTAAAACTTGTAGGAACCAAGTGAATATGCAACAGGCAAGAAAAATTCTCATGGAGAAACTTAGGTAGCTTTTTCTCATTCTTTTTTTTTTCTTCTAATTTTATGAAAAGAACTACACAGTCCATAGACTTTTAATTTAAATTTATTATCATAATGGGTCTCATGTACATTTATTAAAATCATAATTGCTTGTCACATGTGCTTCTCATCTTAAACTTAAGGATGTAAATTGTAAAGTGGTCTGTCAAATAAGGAACTGTTGCTTGAGTTATGAACTTATGATACCATTTTGGTTTGATTTAGACCATAATCTAGTAGTTGAATTTGGTTTATAAGGCATACATAACATTATTCTTTATTTTTAAGCATTGTAAATACATAAGCCATTTCTTTATTGTAAGTATAATTCTTAGTTTACGTATGGCTTGATGACCAAAGACGAAACAATCATCATCTTGATGTAATCAGAGTTATGTTCAAACATTACATGTTTCAAATGTTGTTCTCATATTAGCTTCTTACTTGTTGGCAAATTTCTTGGAATTGTCTACTCCACGTTTTCAAGTATCACAAAGTTTGTAAAAAAGAAAAATTTGATTAATACTTGTAGGAGCCAAGCAAAGGGGCAAATGGACACTCACATGGAGAAACCCAGGTAAACTTGCACATTTCTCATGCTTGCGCTTTTGCTTGCTTGCTTTTCTACTCAAGCTTGTCATTTTGTATATGGATTACATTAAGATTTTAAATTTATGTAAACAAATGCTTTTTTCCATTGTATTACAATTTTTTTAGGGTGAGGAAAATGATAGAGGTGAACATAGGGTGCAAGGAGATGGTGAACGTAGGATGCACTCACAACAAAATATTTGGGTAAATTTTGTATAGCATTATTAATTTACTCATTTACATTTTTCTTGTGCTTGTGCTTTTGTTTGCTTACTTGCTTTTCTACTCAAGAGCTTTTGTCAAATTTTCATATACATTGCACATCGTCTACTAAATTTAAGTAAACAAATATAATTTGATATTATATTACAATTTTTTGAAGGTGACGAAAATAGTGAAGGCGATGAAGATATTTGGGTAAATTTTATATGGCATTAATAGTAACTTTAATTTTGTCTTCAATTCATTAGCTTATTTTATGTATTGCTTTCATGGTAGTTGTATGATGCAAATGAAACTAGAAATGGTGGATCCTTGGACAATGCCAAATGCAAATTGTTAAATTGGAATGGAACAAAGGTGGTGGTTGCGGAAGGCACAATTGCATCAACAGATTCTAAAACATTGGTACATCACTTGCCTCTTGGCCCTGGGTGTTGAAAAGTAAGGGTTAACCATGTCATAGTGTCACGACCCAAACCCGGCCCTATGGGTTTAGCACCGTAACCGGCCAGTAATCCGAGATTACCGAAGGCCTGCTTAACAGAAATACAGTAAAACAGAGTACAGGGCCTGGCGGAAGCCAATACAGTAATTAAACAATGTCCAATGAGCTGTGACAGTCTGTATGCCAAAAAGATTTTTCATGCATTCATACATACACAAACAGTACAGTCTATACAGAATTTACAATCACACAGTACAGGGACCTAATCCCTTGATAACAGTACGGTAAACATTCAGTCTATACAGTAATCCAAACAGTATGGAGACAGACGGGGGAAACAAACAAAACACCCCAACGCCATAGCATGGCAACTCGGAACCTCGCAGTGAGGCACAAAGGCTGGCTTGACAAAACTGGAGTCTAACCCACGCTCCTAGCTCCGATCTGGTGGCTGAGCACCTACATATATATATAAACAGTGAGCTAAAGCCCAGTGAATAACATAAAGCGTAAAGGGGTTTAGAATGAATGTCCTTACAGTAATGAAAACAGTTCACTTCAATCAGTATTTCAGTTGTTCAGTACAGTAAACAGTCATATGTGGTACATCCATTAGCATAACAGTAACAGTAGGTCTTAAAAGACCGAACAGTAATGATGGCCATCAGTCAGTAAACAGTAGTGGTTCCACGAGGGAACCGACAGAGATCTCTGTAACAGTAACAGTAACAGTAGACAGTAGGTACTAAGGATGCCACAGTACAGTTCAGAAATAAAGGACATACATTCATTCAGTAATACCAGTTCAGTAAACAGTTCAGTTCAATATTCAAAAGATATCAGTTGAACATATCTTTACACAATTGTTACTCACAGAGTTCTGGGCTACAGTATGCTAGATCGTGTCTCCCCAGTTGCCAACCCTACACAGTTCACAGATTGAACACACACTAAGCTACACAGTTGGGAAATATCATAATTTAATCCCTAATTTGCCTTGGTGTGTTCTACAACGATATCCTCATCTAAATGTCTTAAACTAGGCCTAAGAATGCCTAGGATGGGATGAGGATGCAAAAATACACTTAGAAAACATTTCGCGAACTTTGCTGAAAATAGGAGCCTCGCTCGAGCGAGACTTTCTCCGCTCGAGCGTAAGTCCAAAATCAAAGGCTTCGCTCGAGCGAGGAATCCTTCGCTCGAGCGGTCTGCAAAACAGTAAAAATACTGGATGCTGAGATTTTACGCGCGATGGTCGCTCGATGGTCGCTCGAGCGGAGCCCTGAACAAAGGTGCTCGCTCGAGCGGGGAACCCTTCGCTCGAGCGAGGAAGCCAAATCTGGAATTTCCAGATTTGTCTCCCAAGCTCAAACCAAGCATTCTACCACTCCAAACTCGACCTCTTGGGCCCAAATTCTGGAAAACATAACTAAATTCAATGTATAACAAGTTTCAAAGCTCAATTTATGAATTCAAGCCCCAAAGGTGAGTCAATTAAAACCACATTCAAACCCATTTTCAAAAATATGAAAAACATGCAAACATGCATGGATTCAAACCAAATTCAATCTTCAAAGCTTGTTCAAATGGACTCATTTCTTCAAGAACATGATGAATTCATGGAGTATGACCAAAAGATGGACATGCATGTAACCTTTTGCCATGAAAACAACTCAAACATCTACATTACAAACATGCATGCATGAAATGAGTTCCAAATCAACAACAATGAACCAATTCTAGACTTGAATCACTAGAGGCTCAAGAATCTTACATGAATGAGCTTAAACACAACAAAGAGGGGTTGAATTCCTTACCTAGAGCTTTAGTTACAAGGTGAGGAAGCTAAATTTGCAACCTATGTTCCAATTCCTTCAATTTCCAAGCAATTCACAAGATAGAACTCAATTCCTCTCCCTTTCCCTCTCTTGGTCGGTTAAGCTCAAGAAATGAGCTGATGAAATGCTCTGATTAAAGTGTATACAAGGCTCAAGTGTGTGTATTTGAGTGGACCACTAAGGGTGGCAATTCGGTAATTAAGTCCAACTCTTTAATTAGCTTATTTTAATCTAATTTAATCATGCCTAATCAGTTTTCAGGTAAATATACCATAAAATCACATTAATTATGAGGGTCACGGAACATCAATCGGTTTCTAATTCGGCCGCCGATAAGGCCTTCAATTAGCAGTTTAAACATATGAACATGAACAGATAATCCTACTGTCAACAGATAAAATGCAATTTAACTAACATGTACTCAATCAATTCGGTTTCCAATTTCAGTCAGTCAGTTCAGTACTTTTAATCAGTTCAATTATCAGTCAGTTATCAGTCATTATCCGTTTCGTTTAGCAGTAATCGGTGATTATCGGTAATCAAGCAGTCATTAATCAGTAAATAGTATGGGGGTTGTTACAGTCTCCCCTCCTTATAAAGAGTTTAGTCCTCTAAACTCGAGTTACCTTCATTCTGGAAGAAAACAGGATTCAGTGGAAACAGTTCAGGATATCTTTTGGCCATGTCATCTTCCCTTTCCCAAGTGGCATACACGCCACCGTGGTTCTGCCAGTCAACTTTTACTAGCGGGATCTCTTTGTTCCTCAGTTTCTTGATCCGTCGGTTTACAATCTGTATAGGCCGTTCCTCGTAAGTGTAGTCATCACTCAACACTATCCGAGTAGGCTCAATTACATGGAAGGGATCCCGGAGGTAGTCTCTCAACATGGAAATGTGGAAGACGTTATGCATATGCTCCATTTCAAGAGGAAGCGCAACTTGATACGCCACCGGATTGATTTTCTCAATGATCTCATATGGTCCGACGTATCTCGGTGCTAACTTGCCTTTGACTCCAAAACGAGTCTGGCCTTTCATTGGTGTCACTTTCACAAAAACGTGATCACCTACTTCATACTCTTTGTCCCGTCTTCTGACATCTGCATAACTTTTCTGTCTACTCTGTGCAGTTTTCAGTCTTTGCTGTATCAGTTTCACTTTTTCAGTTGTTTCATACACAATCTCGGGCCCAAGCAAAGGCCCATCTCCAACTTCTGCCCAGCAAATTGGAGATCTACATTTTCTGCCATACAATGCCTCAAAAGGCGCCATACCAATACTCGAATGGTAGCTGTTGTTGTAAGCGAATTCAGCTAAGGGCAAGTGACTTTCCCAGTTTCCCTGAAAATCAAGGACACACATTCTCAATAAATCCTCCAGAGTTTGGATGGTCCTTTCTGATTGGCCATCTGTCTGAGGATGATAGGCACTACTCAGTCTCAGTTCAGTACCCAGTGCAGTTTGTAGGCTTTGCCAAAACCTCGATGTAAACTTCGAATCCCTGTCAGAAACAATAGACACAGGCACTCCATGCAGTCTTACAATCTCATCAATATAGATAACAGCCAATTTGTCCGCATTATAGATTGTCTTGACAGGTAAGAAGTGAGCAGATTTGGTTAATCTATCAACAATAACCCAAATTGAATCCATACCTTTTCTGGAGCGAGGTAATCCCACAATAAAATCCATCGTGATATGCTCCCATTTCCACTCTGGTATGGGTAGGGGTTGCAATAGTCCGGCAGGTCGTTGATGTTCAGCTTTGACCTGTTGGCAATGAAGACATTTGGATACAAAATCAGCAATTTCTTTCTTCATTCCCGGCCACCAGAAATTCTGTTTCAGATCTTGGTACATTTTCGTATTCCCCGGATGGATAGACAATTTTGAATTGTAGCCTTCTTGCAGAACTCTTCTTTTTAGTTCGGTATCATTTGGTACACACAGTCTTTCTTGAAATTTCAGTACATTATTCTCAAATTTGAATCCCGGTCTCGGTTTAGATTATCTTTCTTCGATGATCTTTTTCAAGAAGTCATCCAGTTGCTGTTTCTCTTTAATCTCCTCAATCAGCGCCGGTTGAGCAGAAATAGCAGCTAAGATTCCACCTTGTTCTCGTAAAACAATTTCGATTTCAGATTTTTCAAGGTCACAAAGCAACTCTTTCTGTCCTGTAAGCAAACATGCTAAGTTTCCAATCGATTTCCGGCTCAATGCATCGGCAACGGTATTGGCTTTTCCCGGATGGTACAGTATCTGTAGGTCATAATCTTTAATCAGTTCTAGCCATCTCCGCTGTCTCATGTTCAGTTCTTTCTGTGTGAAGAAATATTTCAAACTCTTGTGGTCGGTATATACTTCACATGTTACCCCATACAGGTAGTGACGCCAGATTTTCAGTGCAAATACTACTGCAGCAAGTTCCAGATCATGGGTCGGGTAGTTCTTTTCATGTGGTCTCAGTTGTCGGGAAGCATAAGCAATAACCCTCCCATTCTGCATTAAAACACACCCCAAACCCTTATGAGAAGCATCACTAAATACAGTATAACCATCAGTACCTGAAGGTAAAGTCAAAACTGGTGCAGTCACAAGTCGAGTTTTCGATTCTTGGAAAGCCGATTCTCTTTGGTCAGTCCAGTCAAATGATGTCCCCTTCTGAGTTAACTGTGTCAGTGGTAGGGCAATTTTGGAGAAATCTTTGACAAATCTTCTGTAATATCCAGCCAATCCCAAAAAGCTTCGGACTTCAGTCACATTGGTCGGTCTAGGCCAGTTCACTACAGCTTCAATTTTCTGCGGATCAACAGAAATTCCATTTTTGCTAACAACATGCCCCAAAAACATAACATGGTCAAGCCAAAATTCACATTTAGACAGTTTAGCATACAGTTTCTGTTCTCTTAAGGTTTGTAGGGCAAGTCTCAGATGATGTTCATGCTGTCCTATACTTTTGGAGTAAATCAATATGTCATCGATAAATACAACAATAAAGTCATCAAGGTATGGTTTGAAAATTCTGTTCATGAGGTCCATAAAAGCAGCAGGGGCATTCGTGACTCCGAATGGCATAACTAAAAATTCATAATGTCCATACCTCGTTCTAAAAGCAGTTTTATCAATGTCTTCCGGTTTAACCTTCAGTTGATGATATCCCGATCGGAGATCAATTTTAGAAAACACTTGGGCACCCTGTAACTGATCAAATAAATCATCAATACGCTGTAATGGGTATTTATTCTTTACAGTTACCTTATTCAGCTCACGGTAGTCAATGCATAGTCTCAGTGAGCCATCTTTCTTCTTGACAAACAAAACAGGAGCACCCCATGGCGAAGTGCTAGGTCTGATGAACTTTTTGTCTAACAGTTCTTGCAGTTGCACCTTCAGTTCTTTCAGTTCAGTTGGAGCCATTCGGTATGGAGCTTTAGAAACTGGTTGTGTTCCGGGAATCACATCAACGGTAAATTCAATCTCCCTGTCAGTCAAATCTCCTGGAAGATTATCTGGAAAAACATCTGGAAATTCTCTGACTATAGGAATACAATTCACATCAGTTTTAACACTATCATCAGTAGACACAGTCAGTACAGAACACAGATATCCTTTACACCCCTTTCTAATTAATTTAACAGCTTTCACTGACGAAATCAAATACGGAGGAGGTACTACTCCACTCCCATTAAACACAAATTCAGGCAAACCAGGTGGACGGAAAACAACTTGCTTGGTCACACAGTCAATAGTGGCATGATATTTTTGTAACCAATCCATCCCCAATATTACGTCAAAATGATCAATGTTCAATGGCAGTAAATCAATAAATAGATGCATATCCCCAACAATAATTTCACATGCGGGGTACATATAAGCACATGTCATGGATCCCCCTACGGGTGATGATACGGCTAGCAGATAGTTCATGGGTTCTAAGGGTCTATTCAATTTCCGTGAAAAAGCATGCGATACATAAGAATGTGTAGACCCCGAATCAATCAATACATATGCATTTTGCGTACAGATAGAGAGGATACCTGACACAACGGTCTCAGTATTTTGCACGTCTCCCGGTACTAGGGCAAACACTCGGCCCTGCCTCATGGGCTCTTTCCCGGTAGCTCTAGGGTTAGGCTTTGGTGCTACAGTTGATGCTGCTGCGCTTGGTGCAGCTTTACTACTGGCTTGTGGAGCAGAGGGGCAGTCTTTAACCATGTGGCCCACCTTGCCACACCTGTAACAAGCTCCAGATATTCTGTAGCAGACCCCCTTGTGCTTCTTGCCACACTCAGGACAGGGTGGTATGAAACCACTCCCTTGGCTGGGGCTAGTTGTCAACCCCGTATTCTGTTTCTTGTTGGCTGGGTTGTGCTTGCCTTTCTTGAATTTGAAACCCTGCCTTTTTCCATGCCATTCAGTTGTTGGTGTTTCAGATTGTTTCACTGCTGCAATGTTCGACTCGGCCATCAATGCCCGGTCGAGAACACCCACAAAAGTCGGTAATTTCAAAACATTTATCCGGTCAAGTATTGCCACATTAAGGCCACCTTCAAATTTTCTGGCCTTCTTATATTCAGTATCCACCATGTGCGGCGCATAACGGGCAAGTTCAGTAAATTTTGTTTCGTACTCTGCAACGGACATTGTGCCCTGCTTCAGCTGTTCAAATTCAGTCACTTTTCTATCCCTGACACACTGAGGGAAGTACTTTTCAAAGAAGGACTCCTTGAACTGAGCCCAAGTCATAACAGTATTTGTATCACGGATTAACATCCACCACCTTCTGGCCTCTTCTTGTAGGGTGAAGGTAGCTAACAATACTTTGTTCGCTTCTGAGCACGGAAACACTTCGAATAATTTTTCTGTTTCCAGAACCCAAGCTTCAGCTTTTAACGGTTCAAGGCCTCCCTGAAAGGATGGCGGTTTCATTTTGCTGAACTTATGGGTGAGAGCAATAATATCCCCATCATTCACATTCACATTAGGCTCCGGCTGTACCGGAGGAGGAGGAGGTGGGGGCTGTTGGTTCTGTTGCTCAAGTCTAGCAGTTATCAGTTCCATCATTCTTTCCATTCTTTCCATTCTTGCCTCAGTAGATGAGGACTCAGGTTCATTTGCATTGTCCATTTCACTATAAGCAGTTATAACAGTTTTAAACATAAGCAGTCATTTGTTTAACAGTTTACCACATCAGTATGTATTCAGTCATAACATAACCACACACTTATCATGCTCATGAGATGCCCTAATCACTTTTCTAGGACACCCTATAGCTCATTTGGACACGTGTGTGCGGTATAACTCGTGGTAAGTATCGCTCTGATACCACTCTGTCATGACCCAAACCCGGCCCTATGGGTTTAGCACCGTAACCGGCCAGTAATCCGAGATTACCGAAGGCCTGCTTAACAGAAATACAGTAAAACAGAGTACAGGGCCTGGCGGAAGCCAATACAGTAATTAAACAATGTCCAATGAGCTGTGACAGTCTGTATGCCAAAAAGATTTTTCATGCATTCATATATACACAAACAGTACAGTCTATACAGAATTTACAATCACACAGTACAGGGACCTAATCCCTTGATAACAGTACGGTAAACATTCAGTCTATACAGTAATCCAAACAGTATGGAGACAGACGGGGGAAATAAACAAAACACCCCAACGCCATAGCATGGCAACTCGGAACCTCGCAGTGAGGCACAAAGGCTGGCTTGACAAAACTGGAGTCTAACCCACGCTCCTAGCTCCGATCTGGTGGCTGAGCACCTACATATATATATAAACAGTGAGCTAAAGCCCAGTGAATAACATAAAGCGTAAAGGGGTTTAGAATGAATGTCCTTACAGTAATGAAAACAGTTCACTTCAATCAGTATTTCAGTTGTTCAGTACAGTAAACAGTCATATGTGGTACATCCATTAGCATAACAGTAACAGTAGGTCTTAAAAGACCGAACAGTAATGATGGCCATCAGTCAGTAAACAGTAGTGGTTCCACGAGGGAACCGACAGAGATCTCTGTAACAGTAACAGTAACAGTAGACAGTAGGTACTAAGGATGCCACAGTACAGTTCAGAAATAAAGGACATACATTCATTCAGTAATACCAGTTCAGTAAACAGTTCAGTTCAATATTCAAAAGATATCAGTTGAACATATCTTTACACAATTGTTACTCATAGAGTTCTGGGCTACAGTATGCTAGATCGTGTCTCCCCAGTTGCCAACCCTACACAGTTCACAGATTGAACACACACTAAGCTACACAGTTGGGAAATATCATAATTTAATCCCTAATTTGCCTTGGTGTGTTCTACAACGATATCCTCATCTAAATGTCTTAAACTAGGCCTAAGAATGCCTAGGATGGGATGAGGATGCAAAAATACACTTAGAAAACATTTCGCGAACTTTGCTGAAAATAGGAGCCTCGCTCGAGCGAGACTTTCTCCGCTCGAGCGTAAGTCCAAAATCAAAGGCTTCGCTCGAGCGAGGAATCCTTCGCTCGAGCGGTCTGCAAAACAGTAAAAATACTGGATGCTGAGATTTTACGCGCGATGGTCGCTCGATGGTCGCTCGAGCGGAGCCCTGAACAAAGGTGCTCGCTCGAGCGGGGAACCCTTCGCTCGAGCGAGGAAGCCAAATCTGGAATTTCCAGATTTGCCTCCCAAGCTCAAACCAAGCATTCTACCACTCCAAACTCGACCTCTTGGGCCCAAATTCTGGAAAACATAACTAAATTCAATGTATAACAAGTTTCAAAGCTCAATTTATGAATTCAAGCCCCAAAGGTGAGTCAATTAAAACCACATTCAAACCCATTTTCAAAAATATGAAAAACATGCAAACATGCATGGATTCAAACCAAATTCAATCTTCAAAGCTTGTTCAAATGGACTCATTTCTTCAAGAACATGATGAATTCATGGAGTATGACCAAAAGATGGACATGCATGTAACCTTTTGCCATGAAAACAACTCAAACATCTACATTACAAACATGCATGCATGAAATGAGTTCCAAATCAACAACAATGAACCAATTCTAGACTTGAATCACTAGAGGCTCAAGAATCTTACATGAATGAGCTTAAACACAACAAAGAGGGGTT
This sequence comes from Camellia sinensis, assembly GCF_055761805.1. Classification (NCBI taxonomy): domain Eukaryota; kingdom Viridiplantae; phylum Streptophyta; class Magnoliopsida; order Ericales; family Theaceae; genus Camellia; species Camellia sinensis. The sequence goes on along the minus strand of NC_138969.1, from coordinate 43,795,262 downwards.
GAATTCCTTACCTAGAGCTTTAGTTACAAGGTGAGGAAGCTAAATTTGCAACCTATGTTCCAATTCCTTCAATTTCCAAGCAATTCACAAGATAGAACTCAATTCCTCTCCCTTTCCCTCTCTTGGTCGGTTAAGCTCAAGAAATGAGCTGATGAAATGCTCTGATTAAAGTGTATACAAGGCTCAAGTGTGTGTATTTGAGTGGACCACTAAGGGTGGCAATTCGGTAATTAAGTCCAACTCTTTAATTAGCTTATTTTAATCTAATTTAATCATGCCTAATCAGTTTTCAGGTAAATATACCATAAAATCACATTAATTATGAGGGTCACGGAACATCAATCGGTTTCTAATTCGGCCGCCGATAAGGCCTTCAATTAGCAGTTTAAACATATGAACATGAACAGATAATCCTACAGTCAACAGATAAAATGCAATTTAACTAACATGTACTCAATCAATTCGGTTTTCAATTTCAGTCAGTCAGTTCAGTACTTTTAATCAGTTCAATTATCAGTCAGTTATCAGTCATTATCCGTTTCGTTTAGCAGTAATCGGTGATTATCGGTAATCAAGCAGTCATTAATCAGTAAACAGTATGGGGGTTGTTACACATAGTCAATGCGCCATTGTTTCGCCCTAATCGTGAGATGTTTGTTCTTGAAGATGCTATTGGAAGCACCGTTGCTTGGCCAACCCATTTCATTAACTTTGACTTTGAGTAGAACTAACATCTATGAACAGTTTTTGAGGACTTTGATGAATAGATTTTTATAATTTTTGAATAGTTTTAGGTAATGTTTACAAACTTATATATGTACAGTTTTGGATGGTTTATAACTTTTTGGATAATTTAGAACTTAAGGATAGTCCTTTTGGATGTTTGGAATGTATATATTGACAATTTTTGAATGTTTATAATTTATAGATATAATTTATTTTTCATAGTTGAAATAATATTTTGTGAAGCTTGTTTGTAATATTAGATTGTACAAAACATGTCAAATATAGAATCTGTTGAATTAAAAAAAAAATACACATTCTACGGCAAGCAAATTAGGTTATTATATGAAATATTCTACAGCATTCCATGTACGTCGTGGTATGTTCTACTTATCTACGACAGGCTAAGCAAGTCGTTGTATTATATATTTTACGGCGCGCATTCCAATTAACGGCATGCAAACATAGTCGTAGAAAAAGTAACAACGACGCACAAAATTTGCCGTTAAATAGTTTTTAACGGCGTAATATACAATGTTGTAGAAAAAATAACAACGACGCACAAAATCTGTCGTTAAATAGTTTTTAACGTCGTATAAAGCATGTCGTTGAAAGTAAATGACTTTCCATGACTAGTCATAGTATGCGCCTACACGTCGTAAAAGGATTTTTACGGCATGCATTGTGCGCCGTAAAAACCCTTTTTTCTTGTAGTGTTAGTCTCATACTTTTGACATAAAAACACTAATTTTTTTCGAGATTTTAATTTACATAATAATTAAATTATTTTTTATCAATAATTCATTAGTTGTACAAAAGAAACGACATTGTCATCACTTCTCAACTAAAATATTTATTCATTTTATTATTTATTACCCATTCACCATTTACATGAGTTTTGGTCATTTTTATCATAATGAAAGAAAATCACAATAATTATGTCAAAAATATTAAGCTAATTATATTTTTTTAACTTTTAAATAAATATAATTTACCCTCTCCTTTAAACAATATTGTTTTGTCATTATTACAGTGTGTGGCACATAATTTTTTGTTAAATTATAAATATATTTTATGATATTTACTTAAAATACGAATTGTCTCTTATGATCTGAAAAATTACAAATACTTCATGTTAGAATTTTTTATTTAACAGAATTAACTAAAAAAATATAAAATTCCTAATTGCTTTCCTATATAATAATAAAATTATATGAATTATTAATTGAAGTATAATTGTGACTTTAATAAAATTGTTAATTGACTTGATAATTTATTAAAAAAATAAAAAAATTCAAAGAACAAAATATAAATTTTAACAAGAAAATGTTAGAGACATTACTCTTAAAAATCATCTCTAATGATGTGCCTGGCAAGTGTCGAATTTTGATTTGTTAAACATTATATTATGTGAGATCTATCCTCAATGTCATATCATTAGAAATGATTTAGGAATGATAAATTAAGAAATATAACATTTTATTTTTAAAATTATAAGAGACACGTTGAATTTTCAAGTAAATTTTAAATGACGTATTTGCAATTTAGCAATAATTTTTTTGTTTCAAATAATAGTGATTTTTTTTATAATAAAAATAACGATAATATATTAGTATAATTAGATTATAACTAAAAGATTGTCGTTGCTCTATTAGTTCGAACTTCTATTCTCTTCCTCACCACAGCTTAAGGTATGACTACTAGACCATTAGGCCAAATCCTTAGGCGATATTTGTTTGGCGAATTAGGTTGAATAAGATTGTTAGTGATGAATGATTAGTGTTTTTAAAAAGTAGGTTAAAAGCTAATTTTTTGGATTGTTTTTTTTAAAATGTGTAAAAAGGTAGAAAATCAAGTGTATTTGGTTTGGATTTTCTGGATTAAGTTTTTTGAAAACTAATTTTTTTTTATTTTCGTGTTTTTTTGTTTTTAGTGAATGTTTTTTAAATTTTAAACATTTTTTTTTACTTTTTTAGATGCACCTTACTTAGATGTATCTAAAAAGTAAAAATTTATAAAAAAATATTTTAAAAAATTAATAAATACATAAAAATACAAAAAATGTACTGAATTCTTGTATTTTTTTATATTTTTGGTATTTAGTGAATTTTTTTAAAAAAAAATTATAATTTTTTTACTTATTAGGTGTATTTATGTTAGGTGTGTCTAAAAAGTAAAAAAATTGCTTAAAATATTAAAAATATTCAGTAAAAATAAAAAAACACGAAAAATAAGAAAGCAAAATTTTCTGAAAAGTGTTTTTTGAAAAGTGAAAACAAGCAAGGTGAACTTGTTAAAATATTATTAGTGAGGGGAGTAAAAGTGTGTTTATTTTAATAATAGTGTAAAAAATGATTAGTGATAGGATTGTTAAACTAGTTTTATATAAAAGAAATTTAAAAAATATTTTAATATTAAAAAAATCTAAAGCAAATTGTATTAAAACAAAGAGGTACACATGGAAATACTAATAATAATAATAATAATAATAATAATAATAATAAAGTCTTATCCGCTATTGTTTTTCCAATCTCACTATTTACCTAGCCAAGTTAGTCCTCCTATTGAAGGGGATTACTAATCCCTTTGGACTATCTATCCGGCTTCCCATTTCAAACACGTTGTGAGTTAGAGGCTATTTTAGTCATAAAAAGATAAAATAAGTTAAAAAGTAAATAAAATAAAATATCGCATTTAAATCATAATTATTTTATTTTATTTTCTTATAAAAGTCAGAAAAATAAAAAAATAAGTCATTCCAAACGAAATTTTTTAATCCAAACTAAAAAAACTAAAAAATTAAAAAATAACCCACTTCACAAAGGAAGGCTTAAGGGCTAATAAGGTTTTGTTTGGCAACATATCATTTTAGTAATTTTTTGATTTTTCAATTAAAATATGAGGTAAAAAATTATTATATTTGGGATGATTTTTTATTTTTTTATGAAAAGATGTACAAAAGTAGAGAAAAAAAATTATGATTTTTTGATAAAAATTATTGAGTGTATGTTGGTTTCGATTTTCTTAATTCAGTTTTATGAAAACTGAGTTTTTTTTTTCCGCTTTTTGTAGTTTTTAGTTAATATTTTTAAAATTTTAAGTAATTTTTTTAATTTTTTAGATGCACCTTACTTAGATGTTTCTAAATAATAAAATGTTTTTGAAAAAAATATTTTAAAAAATTAACAAATACACAAAAATACAAAAAATATACTAAATTTTCATTTTTTTTTATATTTTTTGGTATTTAGTGTATTTTTTAAATATTTTTTTCACAAATATTATACTTTTTAAGTGTATTTATATTAGGTGTGTCTAAAAATTAAAAAAAAATGTTTAAAATATTAAAAAAATTAATTGAAAATATTAAAATACGAAACATAAAAAAATAAAATTTTCTAAAAATTATTTTTCAAAAACTGAAACCAAACAAATTGTTTATCTTTTTAGTTTTTTAGTGACTTTCTAACTTTTAAATTAAAAAATGATATTTCCAAATGAGAACTAATATTTCCAAATGAGAACTAAATAGTAAGCCTACGTGGTGTCTTGAGAAGTTGGTAAAAATTTAATTTTTTAAACTTTTTAAACTTATTTTATCTTTTTTTAAATAAAAAATATAAATAATAATGTGACTTAAAATAAATAAAAAATTAAAAATTAACTTTTTATTTTGTTCTCAAAACACCCCCTATGATTAAAAAAAAAAATTTTGAGTTGTGGGGGCATTATTAAAAGAAAAATACTTTGGAGCACTAATTAGTGCTCCCACTAATTAGGTGACAGTGGGTCCCGTCATTAATGATGTGATATTTTGGTCTTGGAGTTGTATTTTTTTTTTTTAACTTTTTTAATGCATTAGTGCTATTAGTAGTGATATTTTTAGTGGGATTAATCATTGTTGTTATTAAAATGGAAAGCCAAATCTTCTCCATGGATTTGGTCGAATTGTGGGGCCGCCCCAAAAAGCGACAGCCGCGCATCCAACTTCTGCCGCCCGCGTATACGTGGTCTCCCCGCTTCCCTGTCCTGTCTCCCTCCTCGCTTTCCCCACTTTTTCCGACTAATTTCAAAACCATCCAAAATTAATATAATATATATAAAAAAAGGGCGGAAGATATTTGGACGGCCTCATCTAACACGTGTAACGCGTTCGCTGTCGAGGCGTGTCGTCCCAAGTCAACACGGCGTTATCTTTTCGAGGGTTGTTTGGCGTGACCTTTTGATTAAAAAAATAAATAAGATAAAATATTATATTTAAAACATAATTATTTTATTTTTTTACAAAAAATTAAAAAAATTAAACCAAACAAATTTTTAATCTCAAATTAAAATAATTAAAAACTAACTAAAAAAATCAATTGGTACAACTTAGGCCTCGTTTGGGAACAAATTATTTTAGTAATTTTTTAATTTTTTGGCTAAGATATGAGGTAAAAAAAATTAATATGTTTGGAATGATTTTTTAATTTTTTACGAAAAAATATATAAAAAGTAAAAAGAAAAGAGAATATTTGAGTATGTTTGGTTTGGATTTCTAGAGTGATTTTAGAAAAAAATTTCTAAAAAAATTGTTTGGTTTATAAATTTTTCAAGACAATTTTCAAAATCACTTTATCTCCCTTATCTATCAATCAATTACCTTTCTCTCATACACATCTACTCAATTATGCCTCCGTTTGGGAAGTGGGTTGGCTTTTTGGCTTTTTGACTTTTTTGGCTATTTTAGCCTGGGCTAAAAAGCTTGGTTTGGGAAGGACTTTTTGACTTTTTGGCTTTTTTGACTTTTTTTGTGAGAGAATAATGTAATGATTATAGGTTGGATGTGATGTTTTGTTTGTTATGGCTAAAATAGCCTATTTTGTTTTTTGTGGCTAAAATAGCCAAAAAAGCCTGAAAAAGCCCTTGCCAAACACAGGCTATAACAAAATATCAAATAATTTTAAACTCCCAAACTCTAAAACTACTTTCAAAATACACAACCAAACAAATCAAAAAAAATTCTAAACTTTCTCCCCAAAACAATTTTTAAAAATTACCCTCCCAAAACTAAACCAAACATACCCTTTGACTTTTTAATATAAGTCATAGATTTTTTTTATTTTTCTAATTACTTGAACTTTTTGACTAAAACAATCGTATTTCAAACGATACTTTTAATCTTTGCTATGCGAAATTAAAACTGTTCTTCAATCTCAAAATTTATTAGAGCTCGTTTGGAAAGTAGATTGGCTTTTTGACTTTTTTAATTATTTTAACCTAGGGTTAAAAAGTCTGGTTTGAGAAGGGCTTTTAACTTTTTCGATTTTTTTAATTTTTTTATGAAAGAAAGAGTGTAATGATTTTTGTCTTATTAAGGTAAAAAACTTATTTTATTTTTTATAACTATTTTAACCCCAAAAACCTCAAAACTAACTTCCCAAACGGAAGCTTAAGCCTCGTTTGGCATGTTAACATTTTAACTAAAAAGTCAAAAATTTACTAAAAAAAATTTAAAAGCCTATAACCAATATCAAAAAATCGAATTCTGTTCTCCCTACTTTTTACATATTTTTTATAAAAAATCAAAAAAATATTTTAAATATATTAAATTTTTTATCTTATATTTTAATTAAAAAATAAAAAAATTACTAAAATAATATGTTGCGACGGCGGTTAAGAAACAACCCCACATAGCGCTTCACCTAAATTATGATTAGTGAGAGAAAAGGGACTTATAATTTTACACCAAGGATCTTCTAGAGTGAAATTTTCTTAAAGTTTCCTAGAGTGTTACATTGTGTGGTTGAGATTTACTGACAAGTCACATCAATTTTTCTGATGTGACTTGTCAGTAAATCTCAACCACACAATGTAGCACTCTAAGAAACTTTAGAGAAAAATCACTCTAGAGGATCCTTGCTCATAATTTTATATTTGACAATAAAAAAATATAAAAATTTATAATTAACTTAAAATATGTCCATATAATAGGCAGACCAACTGATAATTTTTCGTTCCATCTCTCTCCCGCGCGTGTGTTGTCTTGCCTCCACCTTGATTGAAACCGCTTCTGTATTTTGCCGCGGTATTCGTATACCAACTTCTGAATTCGGATGGCTGCTGCGCCTCCAGCCGCCACTTCTGTGCCGTTGATGACCGATTTATTTTTAATAATTTAAATTATTTATTTTTTAAAATATAAATTAAAATGATTTATTAATTGAATTATATTTGTACATAATTTTATATTTTAAATTATATTTATTATTTATTTTTTTAGATATAAATATAATTTATTAAAAAGTTTATTGATATCCGATCAGTTTAATTATTTGCAAATATATTTAACTCAATATATCTTAAAAAATAAATAATTCAAATTATTAAAATAAACTCTAAAATAAAATCTATTGTGCGAAATATCCCAATTCCACCAACTTCACAATGTTTGTAGGTTTCGTTCGAAATTTTCAGTTTATAGTCAAAAAATCGCAAAGTTGTTATAAATGATTATATCGCTCTTTTTATTTTTTTTGAGTAGTTTCATAAAAAAAAAAAAATTAAAATAACCAATTAAAAGAATCAATTCTTAAAATAGGATCACAATGTTTATACAAAAATGAAAAAATAAAGGGTTGAGTTCACACTATATAACAAAAATATATGTATTATTTTAAATTTGATTTGAAATTGAGTCTAATTTAATTTTTCGAATTCAAACGTAAAAGAAATTTCAAATTTCAAATTTGCCAACTTAATTCAATAAATAATTTAGTAAATATGGATTATTATTTTATTTTATCTTGAAAGATTATTAAATTATTTAAATTTGAAACACTAATAAATTTTAATTCTGAAATAAATATGATCTTTTAATGAATATTTTATAATAAGACCTAGAAAGAAATATATACATACATATATATACTTTTTTTTCAAAAAAAATATTTTATAATTAAATAATATAAAACTGAAAATAATATTTATAAATTGGTTAACCCAGTTGAGTTGAGATAAAATTCTTGATCTGAAATTTAGATCGAAATATTTATATTTATATTTTAATTCGGCGTAGTCCTATATAAATTTCTTTTTTTTTTTTAAACCTTAAAAATATGTTTTGAATAGAACGGGATGGACGGCACACCCACCAATGGCCACCCCTATGTTTATTCCCCCAAACCCAATTTTCAGTCACATGAATTTATTTTTTACAATTACTTTTAGGTGAATTATAAGAGTCAAAAAGGTTGGTAATGGAGTTGTATTTTACAAAAATAAAAATAAAATAATAATAATAATAATTTATTGGTCCGGTCATTTTCCATTTTAAAGATGATTGTTTACCAAACAGTCTCAACAACAAAATGTGTCCATCATCAAATATGGGTTGTTTCTATTTAATTCGTTATCAATCCCTTTCATGCCTAAAATTTCGGCTAAAATGACTTGATTCAACCTAATCATCAATATATAATACTTATTTTTTCATTTTGTCATTTACATCAACACACAACTTTCTTCCTTGGTTACCAGCCTTATACTGGGAACTCAAAAAATAAAAGGGAGTAAAATAACATCCACACAAAAATTACAATTTAATGTAGGTGTGAAAAGTTGTAAAATAATTATAAATACGTGGAAATCTTTATAAAATTATGAACTTATCTTTTTCCATCTCTTATAATTCCTTTGTTCCCTGGCCTTTCTATTCTCAGTGGCTACTATCAATTCCTTACCTTTACTTCAATTATCCTAACCTCTCCATAAAACCCACGCCTCTATTCCAATTGATTTCTGTTGGCCTATTTTAATATCTTTTATTTATTTATTAATATATTTTATTTATGAATGAAATTTTATTATTTTGATAACATTTTATCTTGTTTATGAATGGAGAATAATTAGAATTCATAAACCTAGTGGTGAGTTAGTTTTTAGAGTTACTTTATTTTCTCTAGTTTAATGATCATTTTTATTTTTAGTATAACTTGTAAGGTCCTAATGGCTTATAAATAGTTTCTCATTTACCCTTTTCTATACCAACACACACCAACTACTTTCTATACAAGAGAGATTACTAGCAAAGAATAATATTTTTCTTGGTGGAGTTTTGGGTTCACCATCTTATACAGAGTTGGCTTGAATTATACGACAAGTGGTCGGGCTGTTGTATCCTGAAAGGAACAAGTCAAGTTTTGTGACTGCTGCATCGGTATTTAGATTCTTCCTACTACAGTGAGCTTGATCTTCTTAAAAAAATACAAGATATTCGTGTCTCATCCTAATCTATTTATATTTCATTTTTGTTATATTATTTATTAATAAAATATAATTTTTTTTTGATATTTTTACTAACAATTTCTGCTGTCGCTGCAACCACAGTATCCTTTCCTCTCCCTACCTTCTGTTGCCCTCTGCCCTAGTAGTCCCAATAGCAACCATATTGCAATCTCGTGCCCCCAATAACCAAGTTGATCTCTGTGTCTCTATTTTAAAGTTTTTGATTTTAAAATTTTGAGATCAGATCTAGATCTTAATGGGTTTGAGTGGGTGAGGTTTAGGAAGGGTTGTAAATGAATGAAATTGTCTACGAGTGCGAAAAGACTCAACTCCGCTTGATTCATTTATTATTTATTTAAGTAATAAGATAAATATATTATCTTTAGATTAATAATGAAAAAAATATAAATAAATAATAAAAGAAATATATTATTTATATATTTAAATATTAAATCAAAAAAAAATTCATTATCTGAGATTTATGTCTTACTTAAGTTGGATTAATTTTCGAACTAAATAACGAGCCCTACAAAATTTAACTTAGCTAGACTCATTTGTAACTTTAGATCTAGATAAAGCAACAAAAAAGGTAAATGGAGAAGCTGAGGTGGAAGGATGGGAAAATGGCTACAATGGTGGAAAAGGGTGAGAAGGAGCTGTAATGTAACGATGGCAAAATTGGGTGTCACCGACTCGGGTGGTAATTGTTAAGGGAAAATGAGAACGACATGAAACTAAATTTGCAATTTTATTATTATTATTTTGGTCATTTTTCATTGATTGTAAATAAACTTGAAACAATGGGCTACAAAAATTGTAGCATTCGTTCCGTTCACGTTGAAACACCTATAACGTGGCGGCTTTTCCAGCCTCGTCGGATTTCGAACCCCTCACGTTTGTCTGTACCCACACACGGACACCTCGTGCATAACCTTACCCTAAAATCTCTCCCCTCTAAACCAAACATACTTCAGATTCCGATTAATCGCCGACCACAGATCAAGTAATACAAACACAAAATACAAATATGATATATATATATATATAGAGAGAGAGAGTTTGAGTCTCAGGAAATCATTGGATGTTTCATTGCAGAAAGGTATTTGATTCAACTACAAATTACATCAACGGCTACATTTTTATCTGTCGAAAAAAAAAAAAAGAAAACGTAGTAGATTAGATAAGTATTGACATCGGACGGTGATCGTCGATCCGTAAAGCTCCGTCGACGTCGTCAAGCGGTTTCCGGCGGTGGCGGAAAGTTGAGATCGAAACCGATAGCTATATGTGGCTTTACACAATCACTCTGAACCCTAACGCCGTGAGAGGCGCGAAAATCAGCCTTCGCCGCCGCCACCGTCACGTGATCGTACCTCCGCCGTTGATTTTGCACATCACGACTACAGGAGCTCAAAATCGAGTCAAAATAGAAGATGCGATTCACCGGTGGCAAAACTCCGCCGTGAGAGAGGCTGAGATCCAGCGACGGAGACGAAGAATCGAGCATCAGACTCGAAGAATCGACGGTACTACTCTGACTCGGACTCTGATTACTAATGTTCTTGACATTCTCGTGCGGAGGAGGAGGAGTAGGAGGAGGAGAAAAATTAGTCTTGGCCTTGGGGCCGCGAAACTCTCTGGCGGCGGCGTCGTAGGCCATCGCCGCCTCCTCCGCCGTATCGAATGTTCCTAACCAGACGCGGCTCTTCCTGGCTGGATCTCTGATCTCGGCGGCGTACCTTCCCCATGGCCTCTTCCGTACACCCCGAAAATGCATCTCCTTTCCGTTCAACTTGACTTTTGCTCCGTCGTCCGCCGCCCTCTCCTTGGGCGCCATCCACTAAGCTTTTTGGGGTGTGATGTCTCTTGAAACAAGAATAGGAAGCGAGGTTGATTATTATATAGAGAGAGTGGGAAAGGTTGGGGGGCACAGTCAACAAGGGATTTGACTGTGATCAGGTAGCAGCCGCCGCCCTATGGGAGCTACACGAATTACGTGGCATGTTGGTTGATCAGCGGCACCATTAATTGATGAGATGAGAGGATTAGGAAAATTTTAAATTATTATTTTTTTTATTAATATACATCAATTAATTAATTTTTTTTTAAAATTAATTAATTTTTTTTCTCTTTCTCCTCTCTTTCTTTCACATCAGGTTCCGTTTGACAAGAGTTAAACGGGATTTTTTTGACTATTTTAGTTATAAAAGACAAAATAAACTATTTTAGCCACAAAAAATAAAATATCACATCCAACCCATAATCATTACATTCTTCTCTCATAAAAAAAGTCAAAAAAATCAAAAAGTCAAAAAATCCTTCCTAAACCAAACTTTTTAGCACAGGCTAAAATAGCCAAAAAAATTAAAAAGCTAAAAAGCCAACCCACTTTCCAAACGGAGGCTCATACACATTAATTAATTATTTTTTCTCTTACTCTCATTTATTCAATTACTAAAATAAAAAAAATAGGCGATGCACCAATAAATCCCAAATCTTTATCTTATGATCCATTTGGTCCTATGTTTTATCTTATGATCCAATTAGTCTCAAGCTAATGTTAATGACAAAATAATCAGTGTTACACTATGTTTTATGCTTTTTAGTAAGGGTAAATGAGGAAAACCCTAGCATGGTATTGACTGAAATTATAGAATGAAACATTAGATTCATTTACCATCATGAACATCAAATTTCAATAATCTAATGTTTACCGTCATGAACATCAACATCATAATATCATGAACAAACATCATGAAAAATTAGATTTCAAACATCAAAAATTAGATATCAAAAATCAGATTTCAAACATCAAAAATTACAATAATGTGAAAAATTACAATGTTTGAAATCAGATTTCAAACACCATGAAAAATTACACTAATGTTTCAGACATTAGATTTCAAACATCTAGTGTTTATCAGATTTCAATAATGTTTGAAATTGTAGAATTAAACACCAGGTTCATTTACCATCATGAACATCAGATTTCAATAATCTAATATTTACTATCATGAACATTAACGTCAGAACATCATGAACAAAACATCATCGAATCTGGGTTTTGAATCCCACCGGCGATACAATAAAAATTACAATGTTTGAAATCAGATTTCAAATATCAGATTTCAAAAATCATGAAAAATTACAATAATGTTTCAAACATTAGATTTATAACACAGATCATGAGAGGTCGACAAAGCCGAATCGAAACAGATTCGATCTCTGCGACATGTGGATCAAATGAACCTTCGATTCGATTACTTCACCGTATTTGATTTGATTCGATTACTTCACCAACAATGGCGGCTCCGCCATCATCAGCAACACCATCATGATCTTGAGGAAACCCTTACAATGTAAGAGAAAGCTTCATCAGGATCGATGTTTCGATTATCATCCGGGTAAGGAGGATAAGCCTCCCCTTCTTCAAGATCAGTCTTGTCCATCTCCACCCAGCCCTAAAACAAAACTCCATCAAACAAAGATTCGTCTTCGCGTAGGGCTTCGATCAGATCTTCTGCGGTCACGTTCCCTCAATCCATTTCCAATCGGTGTGAAACCCTGAAAGCAAAACCAATACGAAGAAGACGAAGATAAAATGAACAGAGAGATCGACGAGAGAGAATTGAAACAGTTTGTGAATTTTGATTGTTTGCAAGAATGGTGAAGTATATACGATTGATGAGAGAGGAAGAGAGATGAGGAGTTTCTGATGAAGATCGAAAACATTAAGACGGAAAGAAACGTATTTTTATTTTATAAAAATTTAAAAAAGAGGAAAAAAATTAGGTTAATGTTTGGACGAAGAAAAATAAATAATCTTAATGTTGTTTTGATGATGATGTTTGATGTTGTTTGATGATGATGTTGTAAGGTTTGATGTTGTTTTGATAATGATGTTTGATGTTGTTTTGATGATGATGTTGTGATGTAAAAAAAGGATTAAATGGTGCATAAGAAAACTTTTAGGACTAAATGGTTCAACTTTTCAGAAAATAAGATTTATGGGTAAATTTTCCTAAAAAGGAATCATTCAAAACTCTAAAATTATTTTCAAAATATATAACTAAATATATTTTTATATTTTGTAAACTTTTTCTAAAAAATTATTTTTAAAAACTATTTTACAAATACAAAATATGGCCCTTATGTTTTTAGGCATCTTTTGTCAATAGATTATTTTAATTAAAAGGAAAATTATAAATAATAATTATATTGTTTAGTTGCTTTTATTTTTTGGAAAATTATTATTTTTTATTTTTAGTGAATTTTTTTAATATTTTATGTACATTTTTATTTTAATTTTTGTAGATACACCTAATCTATATACACTTAAGAAATATAATATTTGTCAAAAAAATTTAAAAATTTTTACCATGTATAAAAAATATATATATGAAAATTCAATACATTTTTGTATTTTGTTATAAAAAATTGTACAAATTTAATACTTTTTAAGTATATGTTTTTAAGGAGTATATGAATATTAAGTGGACCTAAAAATTAAAAAAAATATTTTGATTAAAATATTATTAAAAAATCACTAAACTACAAAAATACCAATTGAAAACTCAAAACTTTATTTTTGGAAACTCCAAACTAAACAGGGTGAATTGTTCCATGTGATTCAGGAAATTACATATCTTGAAGTTTTTAATTTATAACAAATGATCTCATTTATTAATAAATTATCAAATCAATTAATAATTTTTAATGATGTCAGAAATATATTTAAATTAATAATTTAAATAGTTTTACTATTGTATAGGAGAGCAGTTAAAAAATTTATTATTATTTAATTCTGATAAATAAATTTTTTTGACAATAAAATATTTGTAATTTTCAAAACTACAAATGACAATCTTTTTTATTAATAAATTATCAAGTCAAATATTTTGTTATGGTCCTATATATATATATATATATATATACTAGTTTAAAAAGGTCCATTCAAGGCACTAACTATTATTACAGTATGTTTAAGTTTTATATTTTGATAATTTTTAAAAAATTTGAACATTGCTATATGAAATTAAATAGAATAAATTATTAGATATATGATAGAATTATGTAATATGATATGTATTATTTTTTGATTTGTTATACACTTAGGGCGTGTTTGATTGGGGGGATTGGAGGGGGGACTATCCACTATTTGGATTACAATCCAAATAGTGTTCCTTATCCGCCGTTTGATTTTTTTTTAGTCCGCCGGACATGGAGTCCGACCGGACTCCATGTCCCCCATATGGGGGACTATTGTGTCCTAGGGGGGGTGGGATAGAATGTGGGGGACTATTCACTGTTGGGATTAGATACAAAAATAATCATTTTGACCCTCTACTATTTAATTATGTATTATATTTAATAAAATTCAATAAAATTTAAATGTCTCAATTTAAAAATAAAATAATTTTATTTAACTTTTTATTGATGTTTTATTTATTTAAATTTTTAAAATAATTTTTTATAGATATTTTATTGATGTTTTATTTTAAAATTTTGTTTATAATTTATTTAATTTCATTATTTAAATTTTAATATGTGTTTTATTTAAAATTTATTTAAAATTTTAATTAAAAAAATAATATAAGTTTTTTATACAGGTTATACAGTATTTTATTAAATCAAATTTAGTGGTTATTTATTTATTTAATTGTGTAAAAAAATAAATTTATTTAATTGTGTAAATAAACAAACACAGTAAAGTTTTGCATGTAAAAAAAATAATGATTTGTTATACTGTAATGATTTAAAACAAATTTTATTGATATTTTATTTATTTATTTATTTATTTTTAAAAAAATGAATTTATTTAATTAAAAATAATTAAAGATATTAAAGATATGTTTAATATTGCTATTACTTAGTAAAAAATTGAAAAAGGGTAAAATAGTCTTTTGTTCATTTATCCTATCCAGTCCGTCCAACTAAACGTTGGATTAACTAAAAATAGTCATTTCCAGACATCTAATCCCATGAAAAAACAAACACAGGATACATATCCAATCCGACCAAATAGTCCGGGGGATTCACAGTCCCAGGACTCAAGTCCGATGGATTCTAATCCCCCATTTTCCAGTCCGTCCAATCAAACGGACTGGAAAATGGGGGATTAGAATCCATCGGACTTGAGTCCTGGGACTGTGAATCCCCCGGACTATTTGGTCGGATTGGATATGTATCCTGTGTTTGTTTTTTCATGGGATTAGATGTCTGGAAATGACTATTTTTAGTTAATCCAACGTTTGGTTGGACGGACTGGATAGGATAAATGAACAAAAGACTATTTTATCCTTTTTCAATTGTTTACTAAGTAATAGCAATATTAAACATATTTTTAATATTTTAATTATTTTTAGCTAGATTAAATAAAAATTTATTTTATTTTATTTTTTACACAATTAAATAAATTTATTTATTTTAAATAAATAAATAAATAAAATATCAATAAAAATTTATATTATTTTTTTAATTAAAATTTTAAATAAATTTGTTTTTAAAAATAATAATAATTAAACAATGAAATTAAATAAAATATAAACAAAATTTAAAAATAAAACATCAATAAAAAATTATTTAAAAATAAATAAATAAAACATCAATAAAAAGTTAAATAAAATTATTTTATTTTTAAATTGAGACATTTAAATTTTATTGAATTTTATTAAATATAATACATAATTAAATAGTAGGGGGTCAAAATGGTCATTTCACTACCTAATCCTAACAATAAATAATCCCTCCAAAATTATCCCACACCCCCCCTAGGATAATATAATCCCCCATATGGGGGGATAAAGAGTCCGGCCGGACTCCATGTCCGGCGGACTAAAAAAAAAACAAACATTAGATTGGATTTACTGTGCGGATTACAATCCGTACAGTAAATAATCTCCCCCCTTATCCCCCCAATCAAACACACCCTTAATGACGTAGACTCCAATTCTATTATCATATTATTTTGGGTGAATTTATGAGTTTTTAACATTTCTTCTGAATTTAAAAAAAAATTATGGTGTGTACATTTTCTCAATAGATAAATATAAAACAAATACTAAGATAATTCTCTCATCTAAAAAAAAAACTATTAAGATAATTTATTGAACTAATAAATAAGCAAAATGAAATATAAATCTATATATTATATAAGTAAAAGGGGATTTTTAACTTATAAGATCTCTGAGAGTTCCAAATTCTCAATCTAAATTTCATAATTTTTTGATTTTTAAAAATTAAAAAAATCTTCTATTGACTAGTTCTTATTCAAGCAAAAAAAATATAAAAAATAAAATTAAAATCCTTTTATTTATGACTTCAAATGAAGGGTATGTCAAATCTATAAAAAAATAAAATGAAATGAAAATTGTATTAGTCCATTTCAAAATTTAAATTTGAGTCACTAAATATGAAAAATAATCTATTAATTTAAATTTAAAATTGGCACAATATAAATTTAAAATAATAATGCTCTATCCCATGATTTATAAGTTTTAAATACAAATTTAAAATTATTATAATTAGCTCATAATTTTTATATTAAGGACCACTAAGAGTAATGTTGAAATTATTTATATATTTTACAAAAAAAAAAAAAGGAAAATGCTAGAGGTCCCAAATTTTCTACCAAATAAATGACCAAATGTCTCACATGGGTGTGGGGCCCACAAAATTGCGGACCCCACACCCATGTGAGACATTTGGTCATTTGTTTGGTAGAAAATTTGGTGTCCCTAGCATTACTAAAAAAAAAATGCTTTTAAGAAGAGATGTTATGAGAGTTTCAAACCTCATACAAAATCTATATACTATTATAATTGCAAAACATTGTTATCTTATTAAAGCTAAAAGTTGAAATTCTTTTATTTATTTATTTATTGATTTTGTTTAATTTTTGTTAATATGTGTCACAATATGATTGGTTGATATATTAATTTATATTCTTAAAATAATTTTTTAATTTAGATTATTCCCTAAATTATGTTACCAGAATAAGATCAATATTCATTCCTTAATTTGTGCATCTTTAATTAAATTATAAAATAAAATTTTAAATTTAAATTCTTTTTTAAATTATGTTACTACAATTAGAATGAGATCAGTATTCACATATGTCATAATAATGTGTCATAATATTATTAGTTTAAACATAATATGTTATTAAATATGCGTATTCAAATTATTAATCGTTATTAAAAATTTATATTTTCATTTTTTGTCATTTTTTGTTTTAAATTTTACAAAAAATATATATATCTTTCTAAACTAGAAGGATTTAAACAATAATTTTTTTTAATATAAATATTTTTTTAACAAATAACAAAAACATTAAGAAAATGAATGACTTTTTAACAAATTGTCAAACCTAATGGCTTTTATTAATTTTTTTAATCTCAATTGTTAATTAAACAAATTAAAATAAAAAAATAAATTTATTTGGCTTAAATTGTTAAGAAATGACTTTTGCTAAAATCAAATAAAAATACACATTTGTTTTTTTATTAAAAGTGATAGTTTGTTAAATTTATTTTTTTTATATAATAATAAAAGAAAAAGGGAGTTACACGTGTTAATTTATTATTTCACCAATGTTACACATCCATACTTTCACCCACAAATGATGTGGTGGCAAGAGAGTTGGGCCCGTGGCAAGGAAGTTGGGCCCCGTGAACAATGAAGTGTCATTGAGTGTATACCAATCAAGAGTTAATATATATGATACCATATCATTGTAGATATAATTGTGGGTATTTTTTTGTGAGTCTCACACATTTTTGTTATTGTTTTTTAACACTTACGAAACATGGTAGATCCTGTTAATTTTGTTTTTAATCTCAATTGTCAATTAAACAAACTAAAATAAAAAAATAAAAAATTCGGCTCAAATTGCTAAAAAGTGACTTTTGCTAAAATAAATAGAAATAAATGTTATTTTTCTAATAAAAGTGATGGTTTGTGAAATATCTTTTTTTATTTAAAAAAATGAGGGTTATAGGTGATAATTTATTGGTCATCTAGAATTATTTTCAGATCAAATGAGAATACCATTCTAAATTTTCGTATTACTTTATTTTTTAATATTTAGATACTTTTATTTTGTAAGAAATTTAATTTTATTATATTTAAACATTTTATTGCAATTTTTAAATTAAAAATAATTTTTGAAAAATCAGATTTAAATTATTTTATGCCATTACAAAATGTAATTTTTTTTAATATCAACTTATTCGATGATCCCTTTCTAAAATGTGTATTTGTTTTTGTGGTGAAGTGGTTTGGAAATATTCCAGAATCTAGTCAGACGTCCTTAATCCTTTGATTGCTACCTGAAAAAGGGATGAACACTCCGGTCGGGGGTGCCAGAATTAGGGGTTGTTTGAAGTGTCCTAAATAAGTGTACTTTTTGTCTTTTTAGACTAAAAAGTTGAGGGAAAAAATATGGATGTTTGGATTAACTTTTTGACTTTTTATGAAAAAATGTGTAATAAAAAATTATAAAAATTGGTTTGTAGAGGAAAATTAGGATTGGAAGTTGTGCAGCCGTAATTGTTGACTTTTGGTGAATAGTGTTAACTTTTTAATTTTTTGAGTAATTTTTTGACTTTTTGACTTTTTTTAAGTATCCCAAACTTGGCCTTAGTATTCCGACGGACAAGTTAGTATTCTCTCTAATTTTCTTATCTTTTAAGTTATTTCGTATATTCTCATATACCCTGTTTTGGTTGACGTTCCTCCCTTTTTATATTATGTCTAGGCCCAAGGGTCAGGCCCACTCTTAATCTCGCACATGGTTACTTATTCCAGTTGTGTGTTGATTCCTATTCGGCTCCTTATACAGCCAATTCGTACATCCAGCTTCATGCGCCCCTGGTCAGGGCCAAATCGTCTTTGGCCTGGTCGATCAAATGTCTTAGCCTTCCTAATTGATTTTATTCGGCCACCACAATTGCCCATCGAACATATGACTAACACTAATTAGTCGGCATGTTTGGTTTCACGTATGGAAAGTAAAAAATACAGCGTTCGCACTCCTTTCAATACCAAAGCATCAGCATGAACACAATTTAGAAATCATTATAACTTCCGCTCTTTCGTACACGTTGTTCATTTAATGCGATATAGAACTGCGCTGTCCCTTAGAATAATTTTTGAATATGCAAGGCTTTTTGGTTGTCTCACAGTATCACTCCATCACGACCTCTACGATTTCACCTGCTCCCCATTATTCTTCTCTCTCTAACTTGTAAGTTCTTCTCTTACTTTGCAAATTGGCCAAAGAGGCGATCGCGAGGCTAGAGGTCGACTTGGAAGAATCGAAAAAGGCAAAAGAAATCGCCGACTTAGAGATTTCCAAGGTGTTTGATGCCAGAGAGAACGCCGCCATGGAAAAGTATGTGGAGGAGTTACCTAAGTTTGAAAATAGGGGCCTCAAACATGGCTAGCTTGAAGCCTTGGTGGCCACTAACGTTATATTGGAGCAGCCGATTCCATATAAGCAGCTGGATGTTGAGTCGTTAGAATCAGACCTCTAAGAATAAATAGTCCTAGTGTAATTTTGCTTTATGTTAGGTATCTTTTGTAAGTAGTTTTTGTAGGTTTTTGTTCATTTTGTTTGTAAGTTTTTGCTCATTTCATTTAGAAGTCATTCGTAGGGCAGTTTTCATGTGTAAAGTAACTGTTTGTCTTTTGTATTCAGTTTATTAATGAAAATTGCCCTTTTTGTCTCTATTCTAAATTTGCTAATTTAAATTAATGGCTAAGTAGGACAATGTAGCATAATTCCGCATTAAATTTATCCTTGCAACATTTGGCTATAACGTAATCTGCCGAATCAAATATACAGCTCAATGCTAAGCTCGTTTGGCCAAGTAGGATAGTGTAATGTGATTCGGCTATAACATAATATGCCAAATCAAGTATACGGCTCAATGCTAAGCTCGTCTGTCCAAGTGGGGCAATGTGACGTGATTCAGTTATAACATAATATGCCGAATATTCATATATTTGCCCTTGCTCCATTTGGATGTACTTTTAGAGCCGAATAACACATACGATTTGCAACGTTTGACTAACATAATCTGCCGAATAAAATATACAGTTCAATGCTAAGCTCATTTGGCCAAGTGGGGCAGTGTAACGTGATTCAGCAATAACATAATATGTCGAATATTCATATATTTGCCCTTGCCTCATTTGGATGTCGTTCTAAACCCGACTACAGACGCGAGGTTAGCTGCGGGGCGCATCGAAAATGTTGCATCCACAATTAATGAACAATGTATCTAGTATTTAAGAGGTCCTGAGCGTCATGGAGCGGATCTAGCACAAACAATGAAAGAGGTAGTCGATAATTTGAAAGCGAGCAAAAACTTGAGTGTCGACCGTGGTCGTGAGTGGGGCCATAAAGTTCTTTCTTCAACAGTAAAGGAGAATGAAGGAGCTTGGCGGAGCTGGACGCTGAGATGCATCGCGTTGCTAAGGGTGAAGCTTAGAGAACAAGAAATATGACAGCAAAGGGGAGAGAGACGTCGGTCGCCCAGACGTCGGGGCAGGTCCCCTAGAAGAGGTGAAATAGTAGGGACCTTAAAGACCGCGAGTAGGCATCCGGCTTTGCGATGGGAGTTGAGCAGACCGCCGCGCCCGCTAATCTTTTCGGTCTTTATTGGGAACAAGCCAATGACCAAAACGGACTCAATAGTCCATGATCCTAATGTGGCGGTGGAATTCACGCGGCAAATATTTCTGCCAAAGGTGCAGCAGTCGCTCGTCGGTCAGGGCGATTACGAGATTTTTAGAAAAGGTATACATGGGTCGATCTGTGGACTTTACAACGTGTATGAAGTCGACATGCGCCTGCATGCTGTGAAAAAAAAGCTTAAACAAAAGGAGGGATGCATTTGGGATTTGGAGCGCCACGCGTAGACGGTCGAGAATGAGCTGAAAAAGGCCAAGACGGCTGAGATGCAGTCGGTATGTGCCGTAAACCTAGTTGTCACAGACAGAGTCAACCAGCGCTTGCTAGATCATGCTATGGCAGATAGGGAAACGACAAACATGTTCATTAAAGAGGCTATAAGAACTCGGGCCTATGAAGAAGGCTTTTTTGACGATCGAAAAATCGGCATTGAAAAGACTAAAGAAAAATTGGCAGAAGATGTTTGTCAATGCGGGAACCGCGACTTCAAGCACAGTTGGACTAGGGTTTTACGAGCCATGAGCGTTGATTCAACGTCACCGCTATTTCAGAATTACAAGTTTCCCTTTGAAGCTTACTACGTTGAAAAAACTGACGACGAAGATAATGCCGAGTCAGAGAAGACTTAGATATCAAGAAACATGTTATTATACTTTTGAATTTGTCAAAAGCCATATATTTGAACCTCTTTGATGAAATAAATAAATATTTGTTACGTTGCTTTGTTTAATATTTGTATAAACCTATATGATAATTGCATATTTGTTGGCCCATGCCGGTGTATTGATAAATACAAAGGGCGTTTTGAATTCAGAGGATTACTTGGCCGTTCATGATCATGTATGAAGGGCGCTCCGACTTCGTAGGCTTTATTCGGTCCAAACGCGAGCTTGCACTAAGGGCGCTTCGAATTCGGAGTCTTTGAGTTGGCCAATCGTGACATCCATGAAGGGTGCTCCGAATTCAGAGGCTTATTCAGCCCAAACGTGATATCCATGAAGGGTGCTCCGAATTCGGAGTCTTTGTGTTGGCCAATCGTGACATCCATGAAGGGCGCTCCAAATTCGAAGGCTTATTCAGCCCTAACGTGAAAATGCACGAAGGGCGTTCTAAATTCGAAGTCTTTGTGTTGGCCAATCGTGACATCCATGAAAGGTGCTCTGAATTCGGAGTTTTTGTGTTGGCCAATCGTGACATCCACGAAGGACACTCCAAATTCGGAGGCTTATTCGGCCCAAACGTGATATCCACGAAGGGCGCTCCGAATTTGGAGTCTTTGTGTTGGCCAATCGTGGCATCTATGATGGGCACCCCGAATTTAGAGGCTTATTCGGCCCAAACATGATATCCACGAAGGGCGCTCCAAATTCAGAGTCTTTGTGTTAGCCAATCGTGACATCCACAATGAGTGCTCCGAAGTCGAAGGCTTATTCACTGTTCAATCATTATTAACGAGACGGATATAAAAAGGGGCATTGCATTGTGAAATTCGTAGATGTGTACATGTTAGCATAACAACAAAAATTAAAAACAGACTAGCACGCCGTACAAGTTGGCTTAATGATAAAATTTACGCAAATGTGTGGAATTCCAAGGGCACAACAAACTTCTGCAGGCCATGTTTGAAAGCCGATACGCCTCTGTTCCAGCAATTGAATCAATCTGGTAAGGATCGTCCCAGTTGGGGCCTAATTTACTGTTTGCCGAATTCTTAGTAGTAGGAAACACTTTCTTGAGGATCAATTCTCCAGGGGTATAACGACGCAACTGCACGCGCTAGTTATATGACTTGGTGAGCTGCTGCTCATATTGCACCATGCACACAAGAACACGATCTCGGCATTCTTTAATCAAAGTCAGATCTAGGGCCAACATCATGTCATTACGACCCATTTCAAAAATCTTGGATTTCAGTGTGGGCAGGCCGATTTCAAGAGGGATGATTGTCTGTGTCCTAAAGCACAAAACGAACGGCATTTCTCTAGTAGATCGCCTCGGAGTAGTACGATGAGCCCACAATACACTTGGCAATTCTTCAACTCACCTGCCTTTGGCTTTTTCCAATCGTTTCTTGATGCCGTCCAAGATCACTTTATTGGAGGCCTTAGCCTGACTGTTGCTTTGTGGGTATGCCGGCGAGGAAAAGTAAGGCCGGATACCATGTGTTACATAATTCTTGATAAACGTCGTAATCAAATTGGGTGCCGTTGTCGGAGACAAGTGCTCTAGGTATGCCGAATCGTGTTATGATGTTTTTCCATATAAAATGTTTAACATTGACATCTCGAATATGTGTTAATGCCTCTGCTTCGACCCACTTTGTAAAATAATTTGTTACGACAATCAGGAATCGCTTGTTCCTTGGAGCCCGCGGTAATGGTTCGACGATATCAAGTCCCCATTAAGTAAACGACTAAAGACTAGTAATGGAGTTTAATTCTTCGACTGGCTGATGAATTAAAGGGGAAAACTTTCGACATTGTTCACACTTCTTTATGTAGTTATCGGCATCTGTTCACATGGTTGGCCAATAATACCCTTGCGTCACGGCTTGGTGGGCCAATGAACGCCCTTTAGAATGGGCACCGCAGCTAACTTCATGTATTTCGGCTAAGAGTTCCTTAACTTTATCTGGGTGGACACATTCCAGGTACGGTCTAGAGAGAGATTTTTTGTAAAGCTTTCCCTGTGGATCCAGAGAGTATCGCAGGGCTTTATTTCACAGCTAATGAGCTTCTTTCTTGTCCATTTGGGGCTGTTTTAAGGAAAAAAATGCAGCGATAGGGTCCATCCAACTTGGTCCTGGTCCAATGATGTTAATCTGAGCTGGTTCCGAAGAGGTGATGCTCGGCTTTGGAATGAACCCTACCTCGATTGTTCGTTTGATTTTTGAGTTAATGGCGAAGGCTAGGCAAACAAGGGCATCCGCATGCGTATTTTGATCCCGGGTTATTTAATTGAACTAGTGGTGGTCGAATCTTGTGAGCAAAGAATTTGCCATTTTCATGTAGGTGACCATGCGGTCATTTTTAGCTGCATACTCTCCTTTCAACTGGTTGATGACTAATTTCGAGTTATAGAAAACAAGTAACCGCCGTGCACCAAGGTAAAGTGCGTTATGAAGGCCGATTAGCAATGCTTCGTATTCGGCCCCATTATTTGATGCATCAAAGCCCAGTTTAACCGCTTGCTCGATTATTACCCCTTCAGGGGTTATGATTACTAAGCCTGCCTAGCTACCACGTTGATTGGATAATCCGTCACAATACATTTGCCAAATGTCTCCAACATATATTCGCCAGTCGAGTTTAGGTTACACTTGATCGGACTTGAAATCGGCATGGCATCCCGTGAACTCAGCAACAAAGTCGGCAAGCACTTGCCCCTTGATGGTAGTTCTAGGCAAAAACTGAATATCATATTGGCCGAGTTCCAAAGCCCATTTCGAGACTCGGCTTGATGCTTCTGCGCTACGATGAGCAGACCGGAGAGGATAGTCCGTTAATACCGCTATGGTGTGAGCCTGAAAATAGTGCATCAACTTTCTTACAGCCACTACGAGAGCAAGGATGAGCTTTTCTAATGGTAGATATCATGTTTCGGCGTTTACCATTGTCTTGCTTATATAGTAAATTGGTCGCTGCTCCCCGAGTTCTTCCTTTAGTAGCACGGCGCTGACTGCCTGATCGGATACCGCCAGTTACAAGATGAGCGGATCGTCTGCCGATGGGGTTGCCAAGAGTGGTACTGATCGGAGATAAGTTTTCAAGTCATCTAGCGCGGCCTGGCACTCGGCAGTCCATTCAAAGGCTTTGACTTGCCAAAGTATGTGAAAGAATTGTCAGCAACGATCTGAGGAATGGCTGATAAACCTATTAAAGGCGGCGACCATCCCTATCAACTTCTGAACTTCTTTGACTGACCGAGGGAAGCTGAGTTCTAGAATTGCTGTGATTTGCCTCGGGTTGGCCTCTATTCTGCGATGGTTGACAATATAGCCGAGAAATTTGCCAGATCCGATGTCGAATGCACATTTTGAGGCGTTCAGTTTCATCTTGTACTTTCAAAGAATGCTGAAGGTCTCTGCTAAATCGGATAGATGGGCGTGCTTTTCCTTAGATTTCACCACCATGTCATTGATATATACCTCTATAGTGCGGCCGAGATGTTCCTTGAACATAGTGGTAACCAGTCTTTAGTAAGTTGCCCCCGCATTCTTCAGTCCGAAGGGCATGACCTTGTAGCAACAGGTTCCCCTTGGGGTGAGGAATGCGGTCTTTTGTTGATCCTCCGAGTGCATGGCAATTTGGTGATAACCCCTATAGGTATCTAAGAAGCTCATACGCTGATGATGTGCCGTTGCGTCCACAAGTTGGTCGATTCTAGGAAGAAGAAAACAATCCTTTGGACATGCCTTGTTCAAGTCTGTGAAATCAACACAAACACGCCAAGATCCATTTTTCTTCTTTACAACGATGGTATTGGATAGCCATGTGAGATAAGTGACTTCAAGAATTGCCCAAGCATCAAGCAATCTGTTAACTTCATCAACAACGGCCGATGCATGCTCCGCGGTTGACCACTGACTTTTCTAAATGATTGGTTTCACTTTTGGGTCGACGTTTAAATGATGCTAGGCCACGACTGGATCCACCCCCGACATCTCGTATAGTGTCCACGCAAACACATCAAGGTTGCCAAATAAGAAGGATACCAGCTTGCGTTTATCAGTTTCGTTCAGGAAAGTGCCGATCATGAAGAATTTGTCTACACTCCTATTGATTTCGATCAGATCAAGATCCTCAGTTGCCTTTTCACTGGGGATTTTCCCAATGTCCTTAAGGCTCTCTTTCTCTGGCATTTCAATCAAGTTCACTTCCAGTTCCTTTGGCCTCTTTGCAACAGCGATAAGATAGCATACCTGTGCCGATTTCTGAGAACCTCAAATTTGCTCAATGCCATACTCAGTTGGGAAGTGGAATAGTTGATGGTAGGTGCTTGGCACAGCCTGCATAGTATGTAACCAAGTCTTCTCCATGATAAGATTGTATGGTGACAGGAGCTTGACGACCAGAAATTCCACGTCTATTGATCTGGTACCCGCTCGTACTAATAGTATGATCTTACCCAAGAGATACTCGGGGTTGGCATTGAAGCCGAATAATGGGTAATCGGTTGGTAACAGATCTGAATCAATGAAACCGAGTTTAACAAATGTCTTGTAATACATTATTTTTGAGGTACTTCCTTGATCGATGAGAACTCGGTCAACTGTGAATCTGTTCACGCACAGCTCGACGACGAGGGGATCAGCGTGAGGGAGAGTTACTCTATCTAGGTTGGTGTCATCGAAGTTAATCCTGCCAGTTTTGTGGGGCCGTTTGGCTGGTGTAATTGGCTTGGGTAGGGTAGGTTGCAACTGATTTGTATGTGCCTCGACCGACGACGGTAAGCTGTATATCATGTGAATTATACCAAGTGGAAGTGAATCCGGCCGCAGGGCTACCGTGTTCGATGGATTGTTCTTTTGGACATGTTGTGCCAGCCGACCGTCTTATACCAACTCCTCCAGGTGGTCCTTCAGTGCATAACAACTGTTGGTATCGTGACCATGGTCCTTGTGATATTCACATTGCTTATCCTTTCTCCTTGTATCAGGAGGTCCCATCATCTTGGAAGGCCATTTAAAGAATAGGAGATGTTGGACTTTGGGAAGGATCTTACTAATCGGCTCCGCTAATTCTGTATACTTCTTATCTGAGCGTCTTGTGCGCTTGCTATCCACTTGATATTGTTCGTTTGAACGGTGCAAACATTGGCCGCTTGAATGGCACGAATCACATCGGTTGTCTCATTTAGATCGAGCCCGAGGTTCGGGGCTTTTTGATGCCACGGTTGTAGACACCCCATTTTTTACCGTCCTTAAGACTTGGACGTCATCGTTTGAACACTCGATGGTTACCCTTGTTTGTGTTCGTCTCAAGTTCTCGGA
The DNA here is from genome assembly GCF_055761805.1 of Camellia sinensis. Lineage (NCBI taxonomy): Eukaryota > Viridiplantae > Streptophyta > Magnoliopsida > Ericales > Theaceae > Camellia > Camellia sinensis. The sequence continues at coordinate 43,768,584 of NC_138969.1, read as the reverse complement.
GGTTTCGGCTACGCGCCTTACCTCAAGACCTCTCGACTTGTTTGTTTTGTGTTTGGTTTTGCATCAAACACTTGTTGTTTTGCTTCTGAGGGTGGGAAATAGTTTGTAGGCCCTCCCCACACCTCACCGGCCATGGCTTGAGGCCACCGGCCTTGTTTCCTTGCCACCGGCCATTGGTGATGGCCGGTCGGCACTATTGATGGTCGGTCAGCATTGTGTTTGGTCGGCCGGCCACTGATCTTGGTCAACCGGCCACTTTTTCTGGTCGAGACCTTTTCTTGATGGGGGTTTGAACCTTTTGAACCCTTGGTTTTAGCTTCTTAAGAAAGCTTGAACCTTTCGAACCCTTGGTTTTAGTTTCTTGAGGAAGCTTGAACCTTTTGAACCCTTGGCTTTAGCTTCTTGAGAAAGCTTGAACCTTTTGAACCCTTGGTTTTAGCTTCTTGGAGAAGCTTGAACCTTTTGAACCTTTGCTCCAAGCTTCTCCAAAAAGCTTGAACCCTTCTAAGCTTCCAAGAGAAGCTTGCACCTTTTCCCCAAGCTTTTCCAAGAAGCTTGAACCTTTTGCACCTTTGTTTTAGCTTCTCCAAGAAGCTTGAACCCTTGTCTAGCTTCTCCAAGAAGCTTAAACCTTTTGTTCTAAGCTTCTTGAAGAAGCTTGGCCCCTTTACTTTAGCTTCCCTTAGAAGCTTGCCCCCTTTGACCCTTTTGCCTTAGCTTCTCCAAGAAACTTAGGCCTTTTGCCTTGCTCTATAAATAAAGGGCCTCTCCTCCCATTTCAAGGGTTAGAAAAATCTGATATATAGGATATATATATCACTCCCTCTCTATATCTCCATCTCTCTCTACATTTGTGTGCGTTAGAGGGTTCAAAAGGGTCTAGTTCTTGTACATTTACACTACAACTCTTGGCCTAACACCTCCATCATCAACCTAAGGAGCTTGGAGGCCATTTTCAGAGGCTAAGGGACTGTTTTTTGGACCAAGAGGCTGCTGTCCCTTTTTGGCTACAAAGGTTTCTACAGGAAGCTTTGGCCGGCCGACCATCCTTAGTGCCGACCGACCAAATATGGATGGCTGAGAGATCAATCAATGGTCGATGATCATTACCAATAGCCGGTGATGATTCCCCTTGGCCGGTGGTACTCTATAGTGTTCATGGAGCATACCTTGGGAGTTGTGAAATTTTCAGAGAAGCAGAGCAGGGTAAACAGAGGCAACTTGTGCATAGCGATGGATTTCCGAGCAAACCCGAGCACGCGTGCGTTGGACCCTCTTCCGAGGCCTTTTACTGCTTTCTTAGCTTAGTTAATTTGCTTAATTAATTAGCTGGTCTGTAAATTATTTAATTAGCTTGTAGGTTAATTAAATTGTATTATTCTTTTGGTCCCTCCGAGCGAGGACGAATTTGTAATAAGCATGTGTGTGTGTGATGCATGTCTTCCAATCCCCACTTCTTTCTCCCTTTTACTTACCTGCTTTTGATGGTTAGTATTAAGACATGTTTCAATTAGCATACAGTATGATAGCATGCTTGCATCCATTCATTCGTTTTGCATGCACCGGGCTCGGTGCATCATACTAACTGCATTGTATTTCAATTCCAAGTTGAATACGTGTTAGTTGTAGCATCATCATATGCCATCCATAGATTAGCCGAGCCTATTCTAGATTGCATTCTGTATGCGTTGCATTAGCCACTTAACATGAACTTGGATCATGCATTGATTGCTAACATGTTCTTGTCTTGGCTCGGAGTACATTGTAAGTATTTTTATGCTTTAGCATCTCGCATGAGTGTGAATGTTAACATGACAGCATGCTTACCATGTGACTAAATGCTTATGTGATATAACTGCCTGGATGCCTGTGGGTGAAGGTTGGATTGTTTGAGTTGGAACAACTCGCTGAAATCCGTGTTTTAGCTTACTTGCGAGTAGCAAACCTCAAACCATTTTCAAAACGAACGGATATGCAATGCTTTGTTCCAAATTAGACAATCTAGTCTATACTTGTTTTGCTGTGCGCATCACATAGTAATTCTAGGCCAATTAACTGGAATAAGAATGCGTGTGTTTTAAAAAATGAGATATCATAGTTAGTAGAGGCCAATCTTCGGATCGGGCGAGCGGGGGTGCTCATAGCTGACCTTCCCAATCGTACCCAAGTTCCCGAGCCGAGACAACTTTGGTGATGACGGATATGTGGCCTTTGGCACCAAGTCAGGATTTCCTAAATTTTTTAAAATAAAATATTTAGGTGGCGACTCTGTATCTGGCAAAGCAGTCCATGTTTGGCACTTCTTTACAAAAAAAATCTATTTTTTCTCAAAACGATTTGCCGAATTTGGACTCTTTGGTTCAGATTAAGAACCATGACAAATTCGAGAGTCCGAACTGTAGTGAGCTCAAAGCGAACAGAACGAGACTCATCCTCCCGAGGCGTTCGGGGACGTCTACAACGGTGCTTATCAGTTGAACCAGACCAGATGGTGTCGATTTAACAACTTTCTGTTCGGCCTTGACCTGCAGGGCCTCGTCTTCCACCTTACAATATTCTTCAACTTTCTTCATTAACGCCTAGACTATCTTGGGTGGCCGTTTGGTCAACAAACTACAGAGAGGACTATCAGGGTGTAATCCCATCTTAAAGGCGGTAACGGCCATGGAATCATTATAGGCATCATCCACCAAGTTAAAACATTCCCAATAGTGCGCCAAATATTCACGAAGGGTCTCTTCTGGTTTAATTTGCATTGCCCGGAAAGAGTCAGCTTGCTTTGGCTGAATTTCATTGGTGATGAATCTTGCCTTGAAGGATTTTTAGAGTTGATGAAAGCTCCTTATTGACGTTGGCTCTAGTTTATAGTACCATCTGACGGCCAATGGTCCCAGGCTACTTGGAAACATTCGACACATGAGGGGTTCATCATCAACATGTAACATCATCGCTTGTTTGTAATGACAAATGTGGTCGGTGAGATCTGATTTTCCATCATATAAGGTGAATGTTGGTGCCTTGAAATTTTTAGGCAACATAGCCCTTACAATGCGTTGGACAAAAGGGTCGTGCCTGTCCTTTTTATCCGAATCATCACTTCTTTTCCCTTGCTTGTGCCGTACATATGGGCTTCATTCGGATGAGCTAGATGCATCGAATCGCCCCTTCTTTCTGGGTTCTTAAGATAGTGACTCTGAGTCGCTGCCATTATCATGTTTCCGAAATTGACGTCGTCGATCATCTATTTTCTTTTCTGGGGATCGACCCCGGTCATGGCGTAAGGCTTGTTGGAATTTGGCTAACTCTAGGGTCAATTCCTTACGCAAATGCTCGTTCTCAGCCATAATATCTTCTAGACGCTGTTCGTTTCGTTTTGTTTGATCCATGTTCGTCTACACAATCTCCTGCATAGACGTTGAGGGTGAAGTTTAAGGTACTGGGTCGAAGTTCAAGGCCCGTCGCGCGATGATATTCTCCGATCTAAGCATGTTTCTTTGAGTAATGTCATCTCTTGGTGTAACATCGTCAGCAACTGTCGAAGGATCATCTGTCATGCCTACCATGGACGTACTTGAGTATTCCCACAGACTGCGCCAATTGTGGTGAAGTGGTTTGGCAATACTCCAAAATCCAGTCAGACGTCCGTGATCCTCTGATTGCTACCTAAAAAATAGATGAACACCCTGGTTGGGGATGTCGGAATTAGCACTCCGACGGACAAGTTAGCATTATCTCTAGTTTTTTTTCTCTTTTAAGTTATTTCGTATATTCTCACATACCTTCCTTTGGCTGACATTCCCCTCTTTTTATATTATGTTTGGGCCCAAGGGTCGGACCCACTCTGAATCTCACACATGGTTACTTACTCGGCCTTCCAGTTGTGTGTTGATTCTTATTTGGCTCCTTGTACGGCCAATTCATACATCCGGTTTCATGAGTCCCTGGTCAGTGCTGAATCGTCTTTAGCCCAGTCGATCAAATGTCATGGCCTTCCTAATTGATTTTATTCGGCCACCATAGTTTTTGTTTGTTAATATTAAATTTTTAATTAATCTTATTTATTATTAAAAAAATAAATTAGCAAATAATTTTATATATTTATGATTGCTCAAGTTTTTTGGTGTCTCTACCCAAGTCCATTCAAATTTATTCGATTTTTTAAATTTTACATAGGTTCTCACCGAATTAAAAAGTATGTTGTCCAAACTTCAAAAGTTCATAGGCTTGACTCAAGTTGTTTAGGTTCAACTCACTTAAATTTACAACTTTAGCTAGGAGATTGAAAATCTAACTATTTATATTATTTTATACATATATATGTATATATATATATATATATATATTTTAGGGTAAATTACACTGACACCCCCTGAGGTTTATGTTTATTACAGTTTCCCCCTCACATTCGGCCACCATAGTTCTTGTGATCCATTTAGTCCTTTTGGATGTGTAATGACTCATTTCCTTCTACATTGGAGTGTCACATTTGGAAAAAGTATATTAAAGAGTTTTTTAGTGTCACATTATACCATCCACGTTAGAGTATCACATTTGGAAAAAAATATATTAAAGAGTTTTTAATTTTTTTTTAGTGTGTCACGTCATACCCGCCTCGTTAGAGTGTCACATGTCATGTTTGAAAAAAGTACACTAAAGAGTTTTTAATTTTTTTAAAGTGTCACATCACACTCGCCACGTTATCACGTTTGGGAACAGTACACTAAGGAGTTTTTATTTTTTATTTTTTTAAAGTGTCACATTATACCCGCCACATAGTCACGTTTGGAAAAAACATACTAAGAAGTTTTTTATTTTTTTGGAGTAAAAGTTTTGGAGTGTCACATCATACAGGTCACGTTGTCACATTTAGAAAAAATATACTAAGATTTTTTTAATTTTTTTGGAGTGTCACATCGTTAGAGTGTTACATTAATACTTACCACATTGGAGTATCACATCATACCTGTTACATTAATAAATATGGTATAACTGTCTACCAAAACAATACCAAAATAAAAAATAGGACCACACAGAAAGAAATTCTCCACTAATAGGACTTAACAGATCAATATAAAAAACTTGGAACTAATTAAAATACTTGTTTATGAGATGAGATTTATTGATAATTATCCTTCTTTTTTTCCCCTCAGTATTGTGTTAAATGAAAATTTATAACAAATGATAGTTGTAATTTCTAAGTATTATAGGACCAATTCTTATTTTAAACAAACATTATGGGTATATTTGTAATTTGTTAAAAAATAAAAGATTTATATTTTATAATTAACCAAGAATGTTTGCATAATTATGAAAAAAACCTGTTTCATGATTGACCAAGAATATTCGCATAATTACGGAAAAACTTATTGTATAATTGACCAAGAATATTTGTGTAATTACAAAAAAACCTTTATTCAACATATGAGCCACCATTAGTAAATTATTCAAAATGAAAGGACAAAATCGAAAAAAAAACTAATTTCAAGCAGCTAAACGGTTCTTATATGTATTGACTAGTTTGAGAAGGCCCGTTATTACAATATATTTTAGTTTTATATTTTGATAATTTTAAAAAAATTAAAATACGATTATTCTATGAAATTAAATAGAATAAATCATTAGATATATAATAAAATTATGTGACATGATATGTATTATTTTTTAATTTGTTATAAACTTAATAATGTAAACTCCAATTCTATTAGTATATCATTTTGGTTAGATTTATAAGTCTTTAACATTTTTTCAGAATTTATAATAAAAAAAATTATGATGTGTGACTTTTTTCAACAAATAAATATAAAATAAATATTAAAATAATTCACTCAACTAATAAAAAAAAGTAAAAGCCTTATGCTTTGTAAGGCATTCTCTCACCATCAAGAATAAAACGAAAAAGCAACAAGAAGCCTTATGATTAGTTACGTACGTTACTACAATTTTTATTTTATTTTTTTCAAATTTAAGAATGACTTATTAAAATCTTATTTCTTCTTCTGTAAGAACCTCAGTCGTTCTCTTTCTTTTCTCTTTTGAGGGAGAGGGTGTTATTTTTAACATTCCTCTCCCCTCTATTTATGCTCTTGTGGGATTTTAATTTTCAAAAAACACTTTTTAAAATAAATTATTTTTTATTTTTTGTATTTTTTTTTGTTTTTAATGAATTTTAAGTAATTTTTTTAAAATTTTTTTAGACACATCTAACATAAATATACTTAAAAAGTATAATATTTGTAACTAAATACCAAAAATATTAAAAAAAAAAACGAAAATTCAATACATTTTTCATATTTTTTGTGTATTTATTAATTTTTTAAAATATTTTTTCACAAATGTTTTACTGCTTAGATATATCTAAGTAAAGTGCATCTAAAAAAGAAAAAAAAAATTTGCTTAAAGTTTAAAAAATATTCATTAAAAACAAAAAAAATACGAAAATAAAAAAACTCAATTTTTAGAAAACTGAATTCAAAAAACTAAAACTAAAACACTGATTTTTTTTTTCTTTGTTATTAGCTTGCTAGTGAGGAAGCTTTCAAATCTAGTCTCAGATCTGATTCATGACCGAGATTTAATACTATTAAGCGTGTTGTTATAAACTAGACGACCACTTTAGATTCATAATATTTTGTTTTGTTTTTTGTGCAGCAATAATATCTTTCTATGTAAAGATTTCCTCCTTTCATGGAGGTTTTTTCCTTGCTACATGGAGGTTTATTTTTCTTCTTATGTGGAGACTTATATTCTCCTTGCGTTGATTCTGTTTATTGAATGTGCAATATATTAAAGCCTTGTATTTTTTCATAAAAATTTTTTTACGTTTTTATTTTCTAATATTTGATTTTGTTTTTATTTTTTTGTTTGGTAACATTTTCATTTTTATATTTGTTCTCATTGTGAAACATTTAGCCTGTGTTTGGCATGTGGGTTTGCAGGCTTTTTTGGCTATTTTAGCCACAAAAAATAAAATAGGCTATTTTAGCCATAACAAACAAAACATCACATCCAACCCATAATCATTACATTCTTCTCTCACAAAAAAACTCAAAAAAGCCAAAAAGCCAAAAAGTCCTTCCCAAACCAAACTTTTAAGCCCAGGCTAAAATAGCCAAAAAAGCCAAAAAGCCAACCCACTTCCCAAACGGAAGCTTAATATGTTTACTACAATAAATAAGAGTTTTAGAAATTAAACTTTTTGTTCTCACAAATGAATTTCATTGTAAAAAATATTTGGGAGCCAATTCATGTTGTTACGAGAATAGTCACTAAAAAGTCATTCTAAAAAGTTTTAAAAAATTAAAAAATGTTGCTAATAAATATATTTTTTTTTAAATAATAATTTGGTCATAAGAGGTTTATTTTTTAGACAATTTGTGTCCCTAAATAATAGTAATTCATTACCAAAAGTACAATAATGATATTTTTGTTAACAAAAATGTTTTATCTGATAGTGATTTTATCATTAAATTTTTTGTCTCTAAGCCTGTTTGTCTTGGGTGGTAGATGAGGGAATGGTATTAACTATTAAGATAGATATGGGACCAATATTTGTTTACTGGCATAGGAGGGGGAGATTGGATTGCTATGGCTATGGGTCCCATCCACAATGTGTTTGATGATGATTTGGGAGAGGGGATTGATGGTCCGAGGGGTTTAGTAATCCCCCTCAATAGAGGGATTAGCTTGGTTGGATTTTAAGTAGAATTAGAAAAATAATGAACGGAATGAATCTATTTTATATAAAAAATTTATTTTTTTAATTTTATTTTTATTTTACCAAGTGCACCTATTTGTTTTAGTTTTTTTTAATATAGAAATATTTTATTTATTTATTCTATATGAAAATAATTTAACAATTCCATCACTAACTATCTTCCACACTATCATCAAAACAAACACACTTTTACTTAATCTCCTTACTAACAATTCTCATATTAACAATCTCTTCAGTAATCATCTTCTCACTAACAATCTCATCCAACCTAATCCGCCAAACAAATGTAACCTAATAGTATTTATTTGCAAAATAGAGAAGGGGATTCATAGTCCCTTAGAGCATCCACAATGGAATGGCTAAAATTGTTTGTTAAAGTGTGTTATATGACAAAAAGTGATAAATGTGGGACCAAAAAATGTGCGTAGAGGTGTGTTAAGAGTTTATTAATTTTAGAGATTGAGTAATGGTGGTGCAATGGATGTGTTAACGTATATTAATAATATATATATATATATATATAAATGGGCACCACAACGGATTGGGTCGTTCGTCGAGACATCTGTTTGGAAGTCTGGCCGGACAACTGACCGGTCAACTATTGTTTTTTTTTACAAAAACTTGTTGGGCATTGTTTTTTTAAATGTTTAATGTGTTTTTTATTGCATTTTTGTTTTTTTTTAAATATTATTTTATGGGCTGTTATTGAAAAATAATATTATATTTTTTGGGTTTGGAACAAACCCAACACCCTCTCTCTCTCTCGCTGGTTAAAATGGTAGCCGCAGTTACCACACAACGCTAATAGCTGACACTAACACACAAGTTAGTAGCTCCATTATAACACAAAATAGTGTTTTTAGCTAGCCAAAATTTGGCTACTGACACTAGCACACCCACTAATACATCTATTGTGGATGCTCTTAGGACTATGATATGACTTGAAAGAGGGAATCATCAAAGGCCTCAAAGGGTTGGATTTCAAAACTAATGAAGAGATTAGCTTGCAAAAAGACTATTTTGCTCATATTGTGGGTGTATTTGTGCGCACGTGTGCGTTTTGTTTTGTTTTTTGTTTTTCTTTTGTGGTATTATGTCATTATATATACATATATTAAAATAATATAGTTCAATTTTTTTATATATAAAATATAATTTTTTAATATTAAAATATATCAAAACCACCTAAAGATATTTATGGTATTTCATATAATTAATCCTCTCACTAAAATATATCACAAACAAACATAATTTTTCTTAATCTCCTCACTGACAATTCTCACACTAATAGTCCCCTCACTAACAGTCTCACACTAACAATTCTACTCAACCTAACTCTAAAAACAAACAAATCCTAAAACCTTAATTTATTGCACTGATTGTTTTTGTTTTCAAAGAAAATAAAATTAGTTTTAAATTTTTTATGATCGAACTGAAGATGTTTTCACTTATTTTCGAAACAAGTTTTCACTTCCTCCCTCTCCCACCACCTCATAGTGCTACCAGCCACCACCAACCATTGATTGTTGTCCCTCCGACGAGCTTCCGCCACCTTCTAATAGGCTTCAGCATTGAAGGATCACTGCACGTGACCTCCTACCACCAACTCTGACGGCCAATTCCTGCTATCTCCATCGCTAGCCACCCTCCCTCACTTTCAACAATTCATTAAACATGTTTCTTCATTTTTGCTGTTAAAATTTATTTACACCATAAAAGTTTCCTGTTAACCAACCCAACACCCCCCCCCCCCCCCAAAAAAAAAAAAAAAAAAAAAAAAAAAAAACTAAACTGACATTGCTATCAAACAATGCCCAAAAAATCACAATTCAAGTTAACATCACGAGACAACAACAGTATGAATTGTACGACCCAAGCAAGAAGTATCTCTATTTTCAAATCATAACAATTATTTAGGTACTCTTTGATAACACTTACGTTTTCAATTTTCTGTTTATATTTATAAAAATTTAAAAAACTCAAATAAAAACTTGTTTGGTAGAATTTTTGATTTATAAATTAGTGGTCCCAGTTTATAAATTTGGCCAAAAAATAAAAACACAAAAAATGTGTTTCTATTTTGAGTTTTCATTTTTTTTTTTTTTTTTTACCACCCAACACTAGCCACCACCCGCCACCATTTTCCACCACCGTCTTCCGCCACCACCACCCACCACCCGTCACCATTTTCCACCACCACCCACCCCTCACCACCACCTGCCACCACCACTCACCACCCGCCACCACCACCCACTTGCCACCCACTCCCCACCACTACCCACCCCTTGCCACTACTACCACCACCACCACCACCACCCACCACCCACCTGCCATCCACCACCCACTACCCGCCACTACCATCCACCGTCCGCCGCCACCACCCGCTACCTACTTGCCATCACCACTCACCTGCCACCACCATCCACCACCTGCCACCACCTGCCATTTGTCACCCACCCACCCGTCACCGCCATCACCACCACCATCACCCACCCGCTACCTACCTACCACCACTACTCACCACCACCCACTCGCTGCCACCTACTACCCGCCATAGTCACCCACCACCACCACCACCACCACCACTCGCCACCTACCGGCCACCACCCACCACCACCCGCCATCCGTGACCCACTTGCCACCACCACCCACCACCCGTCGCCGCCACCACCACCACTACCCACTCGCTACTACCTACCACCCGCCACCGTCACCCACCCAACCACCATCACCACCCACTACCCACCCGCCACCGTCACCTACCCAACCACCATCACCACCCACCACCCACTCGCCACCACCCACCACCACCTACCATCCGCCACCCACCCGCCACCACCACCACCACCACCATCCACTCACCACTATCGACCACTTGCCACTGTCACCCACCCACCCACTACCACCACCTGTCACCTACCCGCCACCACCCGCCATCCGCCACCCACCTGCCACCGCTACCACCACCACCCACTCGCTATCACCCGCCACCGTCACCTACCCACCAGCCACCGTCACCTACCACCAGCTACCCACCACCCGCCGTCACTACTTTCCACCACCGTCTTTCGCCGCCACTTGCCACCACTTGCCATTTTTCACTATTTTGTATATTTTTAAATTTTTTTAAATATTTTGTCAATTACCAAACGCGTTTGTGGTTTATGTTTTTCTAAAAATAAACAAAAAATAAACAAAAATCAGTTTATAAAATTTTTGTAAATATTAACTGAAAACGTAAACGTTACCAAACACACCAGTTATGCTGTGTTTTGTTTATAGATTTGAAGAGGAATTTGAAAGTAAAATAAAAAAATTATAAATAAAATGTGAATAAAATATAAATATATTTCACATACCTTTTATGGAACGGGAGTCATTCCTATGCTAAAGGCACAACAGTGATTGTTGTTCCTTAATTTGAAGTGTATTATGGACTTATTTTTATAATCCGAACCGTTCATTTTGTAAGATTTATTGAGTACTTCATGACTACAAAAAATCATATTAATCAGATATCAATAACTATATGATCTGTAATTAAAAAAATAAACAATAAATTTTTCTTTTGAGAAATAGTATAAAAAATATGTACTTCAATCATATATTTATTAATATCCGATTAATATGATTTTTGATAGGTATTAAGTACTCAACAAACCCTACAATATGAACGGTTCGGATCATAAAAATAAATTCATAATACACCTCAAATTGATTGTTGTGCCTTTAGCACAACAGTGATCCTAATTCCACCTTTTTTTTCTTTCCCTTTCAAATCCCCACACAAACCAATGAACCAAAAAAGGCCTCAAGAGCCACTAAAAATGTAGGATTCCGAATTTTCTCTTGTTCTTTGTGGCAACGAGGCAGAGTATGAGAATCCATTCCTTGTTTGCTGATATTTGACTTGAAAGTATGGCTTGGAATATAAACAACAATGCGATGTAAATTTTTCCATAAACAAGATCATCTTTTCTTGAAGAGGAGAGAGGACATTAAAAAAAGAAAAGAAAATAAATTTTTATGATTAAGCACTCACTAATCCTGCTTCAATAAAACATTTGATCGGGCTAGACGTTGGGTTGTTGTTGAACAATGCGAGACCATACCCAAATTGCCCCTAATCATGATCACTTAATTACTCAATTTTATAGCTATTCTATATCAACTTACTGCTGCTTCATTAGTCGTCTAACAGAGTTGAAACTAGCAGATCCTGGAGAAAAACAGCTCTTTCGGCAGCCCATCTCTTCCTTTTTTCCCGCTCTTCATAACTCAATGATGGATCAAAACTGCACAGTAAAGAGAGAGAGATGTTCAAATTAGGACTTAAAAAGAGCAATGTTTACATCAGCTTAGGTGAATCAAATATGAGAAAATAGGTATTTCAACAAGTAGAAAATTCAATCTCTCGAGAACTTATTGAGCAGTATGTGTCTCTAGGTGCATCACAGCAACGGTTCTACCTAACCTTGCTTGGAGAAGATACATTTAAGAAGCAGAATGTCTAACATGAAAGACACTAAAAAAACATCCAGAACAAGTGAAGATTTTGAGTAAGAACGATACATTTTCCTAAAAATAAAAATGCCCAAGGCTGGACTAGGGAGACTGCCAATAGCCTATAAACAAAGCCACATGTTTCCTAAAACTTGTAAAAGTCACGCGCAAATTATCTTTGGAACATTAGCTGAGAGGATTGGCCTATTAATCTGTAATTTGATGATTCCAATTTCTCCTAAAAAATTATCGAAACCCTATATTTAGCTTAAAATTTAAATAACAAACCATATTTGGATAGCAATGAAGGTGGTCAAGAATCACAATCTACCGGTTTCATTTTTTTTGTTCACTTAAAACAAAAAATATGCTATGGTTTATTTTTGTGAAAGGCAATAACAAATAGCATGTTTGGTACATATGTTTTCAGAAAAAAAAAAAAAAAACATGTTAGGTGATTGTGGGGGAGTGGCCAGAAAGTGTTTTCTAGAGGGGAAGGGGAGAATAGGCAGCAGGGGTTGCCGGAGGGCAAGGGGGAGGGAATGAAAACTTGTTTTTTTCAATCATTTTCTGACAAAAAAATTTGAAAATTGTTCCATTTTTTGTCAATGAAAAAAATTACCAAACATATTTTTGTTTCTATTTTTGATTTTTTTAAAAACAAAAATGGAAATTAGAAAATAAAGATGTTACCAAGCAGGTCCTAAAATAATGGATATTAAACAAACGATGAGTAGATAGAGTGCTTAAAAATTGAAGGTTCTCTCTTATCATAGAAAATGATATAATCCACTACCTTGCTTTCCATATATGCGATGATGTCACACTCTTAACGGAACTGTCATCAGCACTGGATAACACGGATTTCGAAATATCTTCTGATTCAGATGAAGGGAAATTCAAAATAAGAGAGGAAAGGAATGGATCAGTAACTGCATTAGATGAATTTGCATTGCTCGATCGATATCCACTGCCTCCTAAAAGAACCTGCAGATGCGCCTCACGAAGATCCCTTCCCAAGAGAGAGAGTGCCTGACTGTTGGGAATCGCAACTCTACGCAATCTGCGACGTCTCTGCATGTAATATCCAGTTAAAGAAAACCTCAATTGGTACCGAACATGGTTCTAAGGTTAACCGTACAGCAATTATGAATGCTGTTTAATGCTAAGGAGACAATAAATACACAATAAAACATTTCAAAGGATATCTTGAATAAATGTCCATGTTGCAGAGTGATATGACTTAACATGTCGCTCACAACTTTTATGGAGCATATGGGACAAACCTGCAAGGAAACAGAGAAAGCAGTGTGAGTTTCTTGTGACCAGATATTGATTGAAAAACACTATCATCAATCACTCCTAGGGGTAAGAATTATAAATAAAATAAACCTCCAAGAACAATCAAGATGTTCACTTCTGTCTAGTTTCATTTTTATTTTTTTCAGAGGGATTGATGAACAATATACAGCATGGACCATCTCAATCAATATTTCACTTTCACACATCAGGAAGAAAAGCAGGACTATTTAAATTTGTCTACAAAATATATGAAGTTTTCTTTGGGGCTTTCAAGAGACCAAGTGCCTCAAATATTTTCATCCGCATGCCTGTGCTTACCAATTTTTTTAGAAGATGATATGATTGCAAGCATCAAAAGGATAAAAGTAAACTCGGGAAGCCAGAAGGGAAGAGCCAGGTTAAGTTGAGAATTGTTGCCGTTCAAAGATGTGGGAAGATAACGCATACCACTAATAAGAGATGGTAGCAGGTTTCACCATCAGTGTGTTCAAGGAGTATGAACTGAGAGAGGTTTTTCAGGCAATTAAATCTTTCTCATGAAGAAAGTGAAAGCTAAGAAATGTTACATGTCCCAGATCCTATAATTAAACACAAACCTCACAGGTACAATTTGCGAGTCCAAACTACGCACAGTGAATAGAGAGCTTCATTGGCAAAACGGCAAGCTGCAAAGACTCCCATGCTTAGATACTAGAACCATTATCTCAAGACTACTGCAGTTGTAACTTGAAAAAGTGTAGTAAAATTGATTGGTTATATCTGGTTGGAGATGTCCCACCACTACCAAAACCCAAATATTAGTTTTTCAAGTCCTCACCTCAATCACCTATCCAACCATTTCCCACTGTAGCAAGAAATGGTTTGGGCACATACATCAACTGACATGATCATAAATTAACAAAGAGAATTGATTCAATGTTTGTTGGGAGATCAGATTACCTTTTCTTAAGCCACTTCCGTGAACCATCATACTAGTATCAATTGTAACCATACAAAATTGTTTCCATAGTTCATGTATGATCCCTCTCTATAGTAATTAGTCTTCACAGAGCTGTGCAAATCTGAAAGTTAATCCCTCAAGCACGCTATAGACTAGTGATTTCGTGTGGTTATTTCTCACAATCACATCTAATAATCAAGATAGCAACAGCATAACAGATGGAATTGTCTGCATAATAACCTCCAACTGATAATTCTCCGACGCACCACAACATGACAAACTAATGCAGTAGGACCTCCCTAAAGTAACAAATACGGTTGGGTTCAGTCCCAAAGCTCTTATACCACTTGGTGGGCTTTTCAAAGCCTGCACGTGACGGAAGCACACTCACATGCACACACCAAAGAAAAAAATACAGATTTTACGTGATTCAGCACAAACCTACTTGCGTTAATGGACAAGAGAGGAGAAAAATAATTTACTATGTCAGTCAAAGAGTACAAAGACACTCATTCTTTGGTCGACTATACCCTCCCCTCCCATGATTTTGCTTGATGTCACCCTAGATCGGCCTAACAAACCAATCAAGTGACCTCTATTCCCCTTCATATTGAACCCCACTCGGGATCACTAAAGGTAATTGACTTGGAGGCTTGAGTTGAGGGATCGTCAAGGTTATCCTACTCCCCTCTAGATGACTCCACTTTGACCCACCTTACACTACAACAAAAAGTATATTTTATAGCATTTGTTTATAGCATTTTTTAAAAAATGTTATAAAATAAGAGGCATTAATAGCATTTAGTAATAAAATGGTGTAAAAAATTATCTGATCGTACCATTTTGTTTTTTATAACTTTTTTTTTTAATACTTTTGATAGCAATTAAAAGCCAATGATATATATTAACTAATTTGGAAGCCTATTGTAGATTTTATAGTGTAAAATAAACGCTAAAAAAACCTTCTAAAAAAATTTACTTTAAACGTGCCCGCCTTTTTTTTGGGTCAGTTTTCAGCCTCATGATTTCCCTCTCCTTGTTTCTTTGCCCTATGCTTCTTTCTTCCTCTGTCTTGTTCAAGGTTTCTGCTATAGGGTTTGTTAAGAGCAATTCCTCAATCAAGGTAATTATTGTTCAAAAAAGTCTAGGTAATTCTCTTCCCCTGCCTCTTTGTTCAGATTTGTAAAATGCTAACCTATTTTGTGTAATCGATTAGAATTTTGGATCAACATGGGTATGGTTTTTATATATCTAACACAAAAGGATACAAACAAACTAAATTGTGCAGATCTTATGAAATAGATACAGACGGATCACCTACTCTTGATAGGTTATTTTTTTGACACTTCGTATTTATTAATCATCGTCTTCTCTTCCTCTGCTATTATTTGGGCTTTGTGATTTCGATTTTGAAGTTTTCTTTTTGCTGAATATTTTAATGGATAAATTAGTACTGGATGGGATATTGATTGCTTGGGAGAAAAAAATCTTAAAAGTGTTTTTGGTCCCAACACGAACGATGGGAAAGTTGCCTTGCATATTTTCTTTAATATACAATCAATAGTCTTCATCTTGGAAAATTATTTGGCGGTCTTGCAACAATTTTATATGGTGCTTTAACTTAAGTTTTTGAAGAAATTGTCAATTAGTAGGAAGTGGGATAAATATTTACAGGGAATCTTTGTAGGGTGTTTTTATTTATTTATTTTTATTATACAGAAAGAGTTGCATCTTCATATATTTGTAAATATTTTTATTAATTAAAATAGTGAAATCCATCACTTCTGTGTTATTTTTTGAAGAAGACAAGAAAAATATTATGAGATGAATGATATGAAATATTGTTTCAAGATTACCAAATAACCTATTATTTTTATTTTTTGCCTTTTATTTTGTTGTGACATATGTCTTGTTTGTTGACTATCATGGTTTTTACACGTCTGGCCTATTTTCAATACCTATGTTGTAAATTGTGATATCTAGTTCTAGTGGGCAATTTCCATTCACCTTGGCGTCTTAGTCTTATTTTTTTAATCAGGAGCTAAATTAATTCTATATTCAGCCCACATCAATTAATTATATTAGCTGATTTTGTATATATTTATTGCAATCTATTTGTGTGGTTTTCTCAAGTGATGTACATGCAGGCAAACACGCAAATACATATAAGAAATGATGGCATGTCATCATGAAAAATGGCCCATAGGAGTAATTACATATGTAAGATTGAATGTTCTACTCATGTTATTTTTATTGGTTTACAATTGCAGGGGGCTGCTTGCAAGTTTTTTAATTTTGACTCCTTTTGTTGCTTTTTTTTTTTTTTTTCTCCAAGTACCTTGTTGTCATGGAAAGAAACATTTATCAGAACAAATTCTTGCAGTTAATCCAAGGTATATACGTGCTTCTAAAATTAGTTTGTCCTACTAATAATAACAATAGTTTTTTTTTTCCTTGTAATTTTTCATTTGTTTTATTACTATCATGTTGTATGATTTTGATTGCATTATATGGTGAGTCCACCGAAAAGTTTGATATGTCTTTACCTTGAATGTGATCTTGAAACTTATTTCTCTGAGTATATTGTTTAAATTTGTTTCTTGATTAAGAATTTTATTTTCATTTTGCAGTTGTTGCCTTTGGAAAGTAGAGGGACTAAACTCATCACAAAAGCAAGCTTGAAGGATGGGAAATTTGTAATTGAAGAAGTGTATATTTGAATAACTAGTTTATTTTTATTTGTACATGGCTATGTTTTGTCCATTAGCATCCTTTGGAAACTTAATTTTATTGTTTTATTAAGACAATGTATGACAAGTTTGTGTAATTATTTCAATCCTTTTAATGAAGTTTGTGTAATTACTTTCAACATTGATGCTGAATGAAAATATGAAATTTTATTTTATAAAAAAAGAATTACAATGATAGCAGGTAAAAAACTATTTCATGATGGTATCAACATCATGTATAACAACATTTGCAAATTGTTATGAAAGAGAATTTGTAGCATGATAAAATTACTATGGTTATAATTCAAGAGCATTATTAGAATGCTACGGTATTCTTTTGATAGCGTTCATGTACAGCACTCGATAAATGCTATTGAAAATTATAGACTTTTAATAACATGGGCTAATATAGCATTCCAACAAATGCTATTATTTACTTTTGATAGCATTTTTTGCATGTTATAAAAAGTGATATTTGTTGTAGTGTTAGAGGGAGGGGAGACTATGACTAAGGCATGTAACTCCTTATGCGTCATATCTACCTACCTTTGCAAAACCATGACACAACGACGAAGCCAAAGGACTAACATACCTATATACACCCATTGCAATCTTATGATATGACCTCCGAAGTGTGATAATGGTACAATGGATAGTTGGAAAACATTTGGATTGTCGAACTAGCAGTTAAGTCATTTGTCCTCCAACATGGAACAATAGTTCAACTCCCTCATATAAGGGGTTCTCCATAGATGCAAGACAATACAAGCTACAAGCTATGAAGCACGGACACCTCTTTGAGGGCCGTGTATCAGTGTCGGTCATGTATTGGACACGGACACGCAATAGACACCGAAACGCTACAGAAAGTGTCCCCCCCTCTTTTTTTTGTAGGTGGACACGTTCAGGACACCGCGGAGTGAAAAACATAATTTCCGAAACTTCAAGAGGGGGTCAATTTGTAAAAAATAAAAATTCAACCAATGAAATCAATTGCTAACCTAGATGTCGAACAGAGAGAAGAGGAGAGACCGAAAGATAGGCTCGTCGCTGGTCAGTCGTCGCTGGTCGATGCTCGCTGCTCTTGCTTTTATCAAAGGTATGTTGCTCGATTCTCTTCTTCTTTGTTCGATCTTTTTTGCTTTTTCTTCTTCTTCTTCTTCTCTCTCTCTCTCTCGCTCTCTCCAATGTTTTATAAACCGAACCGGTGAGTGAACCGGAAAAGAGATCGGGTGGACGGGGTCACTGGTTCAATCGTCAGGTTAAACCAGAATCGAACCGTGATGTCATAATTATTTTATAAATATTTTTATGATTTAAAAATAAATAAAATATTTTTATTAAAAATGTTTTTATAATTAAATATATACATTCATCAAACATATATGTTTATATATATATTTATATTAATATTATTTGTAAAAATATTAATTATACATGTGTTTGAAGGAAATTAATTTGAATACTATTAATATTATACATTTCCTTAATATTAATAACGAACCAAGGTGGTAGAGTGAAAATTCATGTTCTTTAGAGCTTGAGGTTTGGATTTAAGTCCCTTTAGCATCAACTTTTTCAATATTGAACCAAATATAGCAAACCGGTCCGGTTCGCTTCAACCTGGACCGAGTTGACCGGTTTAACCGCAGTTTTCACCGGTTTCGCTTAAAATGGTCATTTTTCAAGAGGGACCGGGTTAAAAGATATATCCGAACCAGATCATGGACCGGTCGACGGTTCAACTGATCGAACCAGCTGGTCTGGTCTGGTCCGGTTTTCAAAACATTGGCTCTCTCTCTCTCTCTTCTGTTTTGTCCTCTCTCCGACTTTTCTTTTTCTTTTTTTCTTTTTATGCTGATTCTAACCCCCCCTCTCTCTCTCTTCTTATTATTTTTTATTTTTGTTCTTCAATTTTTTTTTTTTTGGCTTCTCTCTATCTCTCTCTTATTTATTTATATTCTTTTGTTTACTTTTTTTGCTGATTAGTTTATAAGAAAAAATTTGTTTTATTAATTTTATTATAAGAATCAATTTTTTATAATTTTATAATATATAATAAATAAATTTAATTATATATATTGAACGTGCCCCCAACATGTCGTGTCTCTTATTTTTTGAAAATTTACGTATCCACGTGTTCGTGTCGTGTCACGTGTCCGTGTTCGTGCTTCATCGGCTACAAGCTACAAGCTAGCAGCCCTCCTCCAACAAGTTCATGTGCTCTCTCTCCCTCCACCTTGTTGATCTCTTGTGATCTCAGTGCCTACAATCTTCCCACAAAACTCGACTCCGGCCACCTCAGAGTCAAGGCCAACCTTCCACAAAATGATTTTTCTAAATTCAAGGGCAGGAAGGGAATACGAAATGCAACCCCAAACATCACAAACCCCCTCCCCACCAAAAAGGTAAGATTAAAATAAAAAAACTAAAAGTATATTTATCTTATATGTTCATTTATCTCAACATATATATTGTAGTGTGTGTAAGATCGTTCCCTATGACAAAAATCGTAGCCACCATCATCAGAACCTGAGCTTTTCCGGTCCTTAAGACAAATTACCATAAGCTGATTGCATTCATTAAATTTTATTTGCAAGACTCATGTGATGACTTATTTCCAAATACATGACCAACCAAACACCATGATGGTGACCTCTCAACATACCCAACAAACCAAAGTTTCCATTTTTATTTTAATAATAGATAAACTATACCCAGTATGCAATTAAGAGTGAAAAAACCAATACAATGATCGAACAACAGAAAGATTTAATTTGCAGACCCTCTGAAAATAGAAAAAAAAAAAAGAACCGTTTTTCAACAAAATTGCAAATGAAAACATAACCCAAAATAGAAAAACACATGATAAAGTAATACAAAATCAAATGATGAATTAATACAAGAACAGAGATATAGATAGATGTGTGTGCTTATATATATATATATATATATATCAATCTAAAGAGAAACTCACGGCGACTTTGGACTCGCAAGAGTGCTCATCTTCGAGATGAGAGCACAGAGACACAATATCATAGTCCTCGTAACAGTAAGGACATGGGAATTCGGGTCTGACCTCATCCTCAACCTCTAAATCGTCGATGTTCAACCGATCTGAAAAAACACAAAAAACATAGTAAACAACAAATTGTTTTTAAAAAGAAAAAAAAAAAAACCCAAATCAAAATCAAAATCTGAAAAATAAAACGAACCCAGTTGGGAGCTGTGATGATGGTGGTGCTGCAAATTGAATTGCCGCTTGGCAGCGGCGAGCCGAGAGGTCCAGAAATCAGAATCCATAGAGAGAGAGAGAGAGAGAGAGAGAGTAAATATTTAATAAAAATGGGTGTTTTTTTTTTTTTTTGGGTGGGTAATTTAGATGTTTGAGAGTTGTTTGACTTTGTCTCGATGTTGGAGGTTGATCTAAGGAAGATTCGGAGCTGACGATGCTATTAAGGATAGAGAGAGAGAGAGAGAGAGAGAGTGTGTGCGTGTGAAATGTGGTGTTGATTAGAGAAGTTATTGGTTGGTGGTATGGTAGCGGTACGTGTACTGTAATGATAAGATGCTATTTATAATTTTGTATTACGTAATTAAAGAATAGGATAGAGTATAAGGTCACTTTTGTATATCCTTTATTTTTTGGAATATATAGGGTATGTTTAGTTTGTGTTTGAGAGATGTATTTTAGAGATAAAAAGTACGAAAAGTTATTTGGTTTGGTTTTTTTCAAAAGATGTTTTGGAAAATTATTTTGAGAGAGAGTTTTGGAAAAAGTGATTGATTTGATGTGTGTGAGAGAGAGATTTGTCTGGAAAACTTGTTTGGTTTACAAGTTTTAAGAAATTTTTTTGAAAAAATTTGTTTGGTTTGATTACTTTTAAAAACTTATTTGTAGAGAAAATTTTCCAAAATTTTTTCAGAAATACAAACCAAACGAACCCATAATCTCACCAGATAAATATTTTTTTTAAAAAAATTATAGATATGGAATATATGAATTCTATCAAATATAATATTTAATCTCAATCTTCATATCCCCAATCAAACAGAGCCTAAGAGCCTTTAATTAGCTTTTGACATGATTATGTGATGTTTATAATCAAGTACTTATTTTTCGTTTATTTATGTAACTATAAATGACAAGAAATAATGTTGTTAGTTTAGATGAAAAAAAGTTATTGATCATGATATTATGACAAATTGAAATATTAAACTTATAAATTTATATTGAATAATTGAGAAATATAAAAAAAATATAATGAATTATAATTAGTGTAAAGCATAGCCACGTAGCGTCTTAGGGCTATCAATAATTTTTCCCCTGATGAGAGAGAGCCATTGTGGGATTACTATTTTCTTGTTTCAAAGGTTTTCATTGTTGGCAAATGTAGACAAGAATTCCAAAGAATGGTTTAATGTTAAAAAATATGTGAAAAAATATTTTTAAAATATATAAAAAAAAATTAAAATGTATTAATTTTAATAAAATTCTATTAAATTTAAATAAAAAGTGTGTTCTATTTTTTAATTCTTTTGTCTTTTATTTGTGCACTAAGAATACTTGTTGACAAGATCCTTTAATTCTTTGTGTGTTTTTTACCAATTTTTTTTTTTTTTTTTCCTTTCCTCCTACATTTGAAGACTAAGATGATTTGTCTGTCGTTAGCTAATTATTTGAACATTTTTTTGTGGTAAATTACATTTTATGTTTTTAATTTTTTTTCAATTTATTTTGCAAACTATCTTATATATAAAATTAAACAAAAAAATGTTACGTTAAATACAATATGATATAAAAATATATTATTATATTAAAATTTGAATTTATATCAAAAGTGAGAGTTATTATATAATGTGAAGAAAATTGGAATTTTTTTGGTATAATTTTGTACATAAGTTAGTTTTTAGAATAAATTGAAAAAAAAATTAAAATATGAAGAGTTAAAGTGAAAAAAAAAATTAAATGATAAAGTGAAAAAATGATTAAATATAAAAAGGGTAAAGTGTAGGTTTTTTTTTTTTTTTGGTAGCTTGATTAATTTTAGATCATAGAAAAATATGACGCTCCTTCCTTTGTATCTCTCTATTTTCAAGATCAAAAGTGACTACTTTTTGTTTATTTTGTTTTTTTTAATTATTAATTTAATGGTTTGAAATGAATTTTTTTAAATCATTGGGGAATTTCAAAAACGAAATTCAAAAGATTTTGAGTGTTTTTCAAAACATTTACCTTTGAAAGACTTGAACCAAATTTCAAAATTTATCTCATATTAAAAAAAATGATAAATTATATTTTATGCTCTTGAACTATCACAATATCACAACATCTAAAAAAACAAACTTCACAATATCACTCCACCTCTTTCAATTAAAAAAGAGTATTGCTATTTACCGTTATCTTTTTAGTTTAGTAGGGCTGAGTAATGAATTCGTGAAATCTGTAATCTGATCTAGTCCAGTCTAATTCGATAGGTTTGGATTGATTTTTTGAACCCGTGGTTCGATTGCGGATTGAGGAATTAAAAATCCGTAGTTCACGGATTGGTTCCGGATTGAACTCCACGGTTCTGGATTGGAACCGATCCGAACCACATACAAATAATCTATATTTTTATTATACATCATCCCCCATAATATCTTCTCTTATTCTATATAAAACCTAAACTCAAACCTAAACCCGTATAATATCTTCTTTTATTTGTTAGTTTTTAGTTTTAATTTGTAATGGTCTAAATACTTTTGGTGAAACTAGTTTTCTTGTGGTTGTTTAAATTCTAGAATAATATGCCGCTATTATAGAAAAATATGTTGCTATTGTGGAACTAATATAGCGTTATATTTATGTTTTTATGAAATTAAAGTGTTATATATATATATATATGAGAGGGCAATTTATGTGAAAATTGGGCCGAGCTGGGCAATGGGTCATTATGACCCACAACACGAAGGGCTGAGTAAAAAGGCCGTAAAGTTACTCCAACCCGAGAAAGGTATAAAGTTACTCCGGCCTGAGAGAAATGTAATTTTACTCCGGTCCGGAAGCGACTTGGAGTTAGGCCGGTTGAAAGACGCTTTGAAGTTAGACTGGTCTCAGAATTAGCCCGGTCATAGCGTATTGTGGTTAGAATGGTCAGAACCTTACTATTCGGTAGCTCGGTCTAATCACGTCATGGTTTGTACATGAGAGAACCGAGATAAGGTGTAGTGAAAGGAATAACCAAACTAAGGATAGTTCGGCCTACTATGCGGCTCAGTATAGCCATGATTACCTCGATCCTATTAGAGACCTACCATGGTAGAGCCATCTCACTTGGTTTAAGCAGTGAGGGGGGTACTGAAGGATAAGCATTATCTTTCAGAAGTATGAATCCTAGGAGGACTCTGCATGGAGAAGTAAAAATCCTACTAGGATTGTGTCACACGAAACCTATAAAAGCTCACAAACATCACCTTTGGAGAGGTAACACACAACTTTACTTTCTGAATACACAGAGCTTTTGTATATTGGTCAAGCTTACTGACTTAGGCATCGGAAAGGTTTCCGGCACACACCCGCCGACTAGCTCACGTTTGTGTTTTCAGGTGTTAAAGCGACGACGTACAGAGGAGCGCAGACTTGATCAACAGGATTATACGATAAGGTTTATTTCTTTCCTGTACAATTGGCGCCGTCTGTGGGAAAATCAGACAAGACAAAACCTCTTGATCAAGCTTTACCTCTTTAGGAACAATGGCGCACATTGAAGAATTACCACAGTCCGCCATCGACGGGCAAACACCAGATGGGGGTGCAAGGCGTGAAGGATTACCTTCTATCCCTCCCATGGCGGACTTGGAGTCCTAACGACATAACTCCAGAAGAGATACTAGGGGGAGGCGAACTCACAGCCCCCGTCACTCTCATTCACAAAGTCCTGACAAGCAAAGACGGAGGATTGATCCTCAAGTTTTGGAGGACCGCGTGAAGGAGCAAGACGAATTAATAAGGAAGATGGCGGCGGACATGGAAGCCTTAAAACACTAGATGAAAGGAAAATGAGTGGCGACAGGAGAGGGGCGCAAAAACAAGACGCCCCCTCGCCGCTCAGAAGACCATGGAAGGCATTCCACACCATCACAAGCAGAGAGTAGAAGCCTCAGGACAGGCGATACTCAGTCTAGAACCTCCAGAACTCGTTACTCCAGGTCTGAGAGAACGAGATCATTGAGGTCTTACACAGAGGGAAGTACCTACCGACCCTCGCACTCGCACCAAACATCATCCAAACAGACGGAGTTACCCAGATCATCCGATTTGCGGATCATGCTGGAAGAAAAGGCACGATGGAAAGAGGACACCAGGGCGCGTGACCCTCGTAGAGTTTCTGCCCTTCAACAATTGGCTCCTCGATCGCATGGAAGCGTCGAGGTTGGAATGCCATTACCACGCCTTGCCTACGAACCGACGGACAAAGCATTAGCGAAGCTGCAGACCTCGCCGTTCGTTCCGGCAATTGAAAACGCGCCCCTACCTACAGGCTTCCTTCAGCCCAAATTTACTACGTACGAGGGGAAAACGGACCCCTACATTCACCTAAGCCACTTCTGCCAGGTTATGGCGGTATATCGGCGAAACGAGACTCTAATGTGCATCCTCTTCCCGTCAAGCCTTGGTGATTTAGGCTTGACTTGGTTTGAAAAACTTCCAGAAGGCAGCATAGCCTCCTGGGCACAATTGGCAGAGGCGTTTGTCACAAGATTCAGAACAAACACCAAAACCCCGGTGGAGATTGACCAGTTACTCTCCATCGACATGGGTGAAAGAGAGACACTAAGGTCCTACAATAGTCGCTACTGGGAGACATTCAACCAAATTGGGGACTGCCCCACCAATCTCGCCATTGCACAGTACAAAAGAGGCCTTCCAGTCGGGAATAGACTAAGGGACTCGATCACCATGACGCCACCCCTCACCATGGAAGCCTTGATGGAAAAAGTGCATCAGCACATCAGGGTAGAAGAGGATGGCGCATGTGCCAAAACAAAATCTGGCACGACCATAGTACCAAAAAAGAAGGCCTCAGCAAAGGTCAACGCGGTAGATCGTCCGAATAGAAATAGACGTGGCAGACGAGACAACGGAGAGGACCAGGATAAAAGATGGTTGAGGGTCCACACGGCCATAACCACGGTATTTAAGAAACTGATCTACCGAATTCTAAGTGAAATAAGAGATAAGCCTTTCGTCAGATGGCCAGCCAAACTAGGGGAAGCTCAGAAGGACTATGACGAAAGATCACGGTGCACCTTCCACAAAGAAAAGGGGCATCGCACTGAAAATTGCACGCCTTTGAGACAGCACC
Source organism: Camellia sinensis (assembly GCF_055761805.1). Lineage (NCBI taxonomy): Eukaryota > Viridiplantae > Streptophyta > Magnoliopsida > Ericales > Theaceae > Camellia > Camellia sinensis. The sequence goes on along the minus strand of NC_138969.1, from coordinate 43,743,048 downwards.
TGGAGGAGTTGGTGGCAACAGGTCACCTGGATAAATACATTGAAGGAGGGGCCCAACCAGCCCCCCAAGACCATAACAACCCCGACGGAATGCCAATCGACGCCCCACCTCAAGGCGTTATCAATGTGATACATGGAGTCTTCGAACCTGAGTGTGTATGCGAGCTTAGGGGATCAATCAAAAAGGCTGAACACTTAAGAGAGGTGCTAAGTGCCCAACCTGCCATCAAGAAGGGGAAGACAGAGGCCACAAACGTCATGTCTTTTTCAGATAAAGACTTGGAACGGATATATTGCCCTCACAATGATGCCCTAGTCGTCACTCTCCGAGTCAAGGATTTTGACGTCAAGCGGATTCTGATTGACTAGGGTAGTTCATGTGAAATCATGTACTACAAAACATTTAAACAATTAAAGCTGCAAGACAAAGACTTGGCGCCTGCTATATCTCCGCTAATTGGATTCAACTCCATGCCAGAATGGCCCATCGGCAAAATAATTCTTCCAGTCAGAGCAGGAAGCGTGACGAAACAAGTGGAGTTCTGGGTATTGAAGGTTCCCTCCACTTACAACATCATCTTGGGTAGAACATGGCTGCATGCCATGTGATCGGTGGCGTCATCCTACCACCAAGTAATGCGGTTCCCCAACGATACCGGGGTAATTGAAGAAGTCTATGGAGATCAGATCATGTCAAAGCAATGCTTCGTCACGGTGAATGGTAGCCGCGCTGCCAAAGGATACGTTCATTTAGTGGAAGAACCTGAGAGCAATGAGCTATTCGTAGATGTTGGCAAAGCGGCTGATCAGAAAGCGGTGGAGGACTTGGTAGAGGTAAGAATAGATGAAAAGAACCCGGATAAGTTCTTTTTGCTCAGTTCGTCGTTGTCCAGCACTGAGAGATTAGAGGTGTTGAAATTTTTGACCTCTAACATCGAAGTGTTCGCCTGGACGCCATACGACATGCCAGGAATTGACCCCAACTTCATCTGTCACTAATTTAATGTCTACCCATCCGCCAGACCAATCATCCAACGCACACGCAGATCGCCACTCCACCATGCCGAGATAGTGGCGGAAGAAGTAGGTAACCTGCTGGAGGCAGGAGCAATTAGAGAAGTGCACTACCCAAGATGGATCTCCAACACAGTCGTAGTGCCAAAGAAGAATGGCAAGTGGCGTGTCTGCGTCGACTATAAAACAGTCAACAAGGCGTGCCTAAAAGACAGCTTTCCTCTACCACGGATAGATCAACTAGTAGACCTAACGGCGGGACACAACCGACTTAGCTTTCTGGATGCATACAGAGGCTACCACCAAATCGCCATGCATAAACCAGACCAGGAGGTCACATCCTTTACAACTTCAAGAGGACTATACTGTTACAAGGTCATGCCCTTTGGCCTAAAGAACGCAGGGGCAACATTCCAACGGATGGTCACCAAGATGTTTGAACCATTGTTAGGCAGAATAATGAAGGCTTACATCGACGACATGTTGGTCAAGAGCAACTCAAGGACCTAGGCGAGATGTTTGAGATCCTGAAGAAGCACAAGCTGCGCCTCAATGCATTCAAATGTGCATTCGGAGTAGGATCTAGCAAATTCCTGGGCTTCCTTGTGACCAACCGGGGTATAGAGGCAGACCCCTCCCAGATCAAAGCAATCCAGGATCTGGAGAGGCCTAACTCGGTGAAAGAAGTACAGCATCTCACCGGCATGGCGGCTGCACTCAACCGATTCATCAGCCGGTCGTCAGACAGACTACGACCATTTTTTCAAGCATTAAAAGTCAAGTTCGAGTGGGACGAAGAATGCGACCGAACTCTGGAAAGCTTGAAGGAATATATGTCTTCCCCACCACTACTTGTTACCCCAGTACTTGGAGAAGAACTTTTCTTATACCTGGCAGTCTCTCAGCACGCAATTAGCGCAGTGTTGGTTCGTGCAAAATGAATCCAACATCTGCCCATCTTTTATGTCAGCAAGACATTGCTGGGAGCCGAAACAAGGTACTTGCCACTGGAAAAATTAGCATTGGCCTTAATGATGGCCTCCAGGAAATTGGCACACTACTTTCACGCCCACACCATAGTCGTCCTCACAGCTTTCCCACTAAAAGCTTTGTTTGAGAGGGCAAACTTTTTTGGGCGAATCTTGAAGTGGGCAGTAGAGTTGGGACAATTCGACATCAAGTTCCAACCTAGAACCGCAGTAAAGGCCCAATCTTTGGCTGACTTCGTCGCAGAGTTTACTCCTGGAAGTCATCATATCTGCCTAGTCGACCTAACTGACACAACCAAACTAGGGATGGAAGTTGACGCCGGAATAGCGCAACCCCTAGCAGAAGGTGCTCAGTTAGACTCCAAGGCAGACCAAACTGAAGACAGCAAGGAAGAAGCAAACCAAGCTACACCAAACCAAGTCTCACCAACAAATAAAGACATGGTGCAATCAGATAGCGAGGGGCAGACAGCAAGCATGGACCTTGAAGAAAACACCAGCATCATTCTTGACCACACGACATCATCCGACCCCTCCACTTGCTGGAAGTTGTTCGTTGGTGACATGTGGAAGCTCTTTGTGGATGGAGCATCCAATCGGCATGGTGCAGGACTTGGCATAGTCCTCATCTCACCAGACGGCCTGGTTGTGGAGCAAGCAATCAACCTTGGCTTCCCAGCATCAAACAACGAAGCGGAGTATGAAGCACTTCTTGCAGGACTCAAATCAGCATACTACATGAAGGCCACCAAATTAGTGGTCTACAGCGACTCACAGCTGGTGGTAAACCAAATTTCTGGCAACTATGAAGCAAAGGATGATAGGATGGCCAAGTACCAAGAATTGGTCAGAACAGAGATCAAGAAATTTAAAGTAGTGAGGATAGAACAGATAGGCATGAAAGAGAATGGCAGAGCAGACGAACTAGCGGGCTTTGCTTCAATGGCAGATACATCCATCCCTCATCCATTGCTCATCGACTACTTACCAAGACCAAGCATCGAAGACCCCGAAGCAGAAGAAGTATGCTGCGCCGATCTAGGCCCCTCATGGATGGATCCCATCATACTATTCTTGAAAGATGGCGTCCTACCAGAAGAAAAGAAAGAAGCCAACAAAATTAGAGCAAAGTCACAGCGATTTTGGCTCTCCCCATCTTTGGCATTATACAAAAATTCGTTCTCAGGACCCTATCTAAAGTGTGTCCACCCCAGCAAAGTGGAAGCATTCTTATACGAGATACACGAAGGGGTGTGCGGAAGCCATCAAGGAGGAAGATCGCTAGCTTATAGGGCCATTTCGCAAGGATACTGGTGACCATACATACAGGCAGACTCAGAGAAATATGTGAAGAAGTGCGAGAAATGCCAAAAATTCGCACACCAAATACATCAACCAGTTAGAGAACTCCTACCATTGACTAGCTCATGGCCTTTCGCAATGTGGGGCTTGGACATAGTAGGACCACTCCCAACAGCACCCGGCAACATGAAGTTCTTTCTCGCAGCAACAGACTACTTCACAAAGTGGGTGGAAGCAGAAGCATTGGCATCAATTAAGGAAAGAGATGTGAAGAAGTTTGTCTGGCAAAATATCATTACTCGATTCGGCATACCTAAAGCCCTCATATCAGACAACGGCACCCAGTTTGATGGCAAAATCTTTAGAAGCTTTTGTGAAGAATACAAGATAGAGTTCTACAATTCTACATCAGCATATCCTCAAGCAAATGGCCAAGCAGAAGTATCAAACAAGGTTGTCTTGGATGGACTGAAGAAAATGTTAGAGAAGGCAAAAGGCAAGTGGGCGGAAGAACTTCCTCATGTTTTATGGGCTTACCGCACCACACCTCGACGATCAACAGGAGAAACACCATTCTCCTTAGCCTACGGAATGGAAGCAGTAATCCCACTGGAAGTTGGCCTCCCCACAATTCGAAGCGAAAATTTTGATCCCGACTTGAATGGAGAAGCCATAACATTGGAGCTCGACCTCGCCAAAGAAAGAAGAGAAAGAGCACTGGTCCACATTGCTTCATATTAACAAGAGTTATCCAGGAAATACAACAAAACAGTACATTCAAGGCAATTCAAGATCGGAGATTGGGTGCTGCGCAAAGTGATGGGAAACACCCTGGTGCTAGGAGATGACAAGCTAGGGCCTAATTGGGAAGGTCCTTACAAAGTGGTTGGGTTAGTAGGCAAAGGGGGATACCACTTAGAAAACAAGGACGGCAAAGCAATCCCCAGGCCATGGAACACCGCCAATCTCAAGTTATTTTATTTTTAGCTTTCCTCTTTCAAACATGTGTAATTTTTTTCTTTCTTTCCTCAATAAAACAAATCGATTCTTTTTAGCATAGTTGTTCTCTGTAAAAGGTAGTTTTAGCAAAGTTAGGTACATTGCAAACATTTTATTGTAGGTTGGCTAGAAAAACCAATCTAAAGGTTGGCTGGAAAAACTAACACCCCTCCTAAGCCCAGGATAAGGATCCAGGCTGCAGGACGTTTGGTCGGAATAACCAAACATGCTATTCTAAGTTGGCTGGAAAAACTAACTTAGAGGTTGGCTGGATTAAAGCAACACCCCTCCTAAGCCCAGGATAAGGATCCAGGCTGCAGGACGTTTGGTCAGAATAACCAAACATGCTATTCTAAGTTGGCTGGAAAAAACTAACTTAGAGGTTGGCTGGATTAAACCAACACCCTTCCTAAGCCCAGGATAAGGATCCAGGCTGCAGGACGTTTGGTCAGAATAACCAAACATTCTATTCTAAGTTGGCTGGAAAAACTAACTTAGAGGTTAGCTGGATTAAACCAACTCTTAGTACTCTTTAGCCGAAGTAAGGAAATCGGCTAAAGAGTGGTTGGCTGGATTAAACCAACTCTTAGTACTCTTTAGCCGAAGTAAGGACATCGGCTAAAGATTGGTTGGCTGGATTAAACCAACTCTTAGGAATCTTTAGCCGAAGTAAGGAAATCGGCTAAAGAGTGGTTGGCTGGATTAAACCAACTTTTAGTACTCTTTAGCCGAAGTAAGGACATCGGCTAAAGGGTGGTTGGCTAGTAAGCTCAGTCAGATTGCTCAGCTAAAACCAGAATAAAGTATCTCGGCCACACTACTATTAGAAAGCAAGCTCAAACAGGAATTTAAACCGAGATAACAGTTGGAAGTGAAAAGATCATGGAAAAGTCATTACAAGTACAAACATGCAGATCAACCGAAGTAAGAGTTCAAAACAAGATGATTTTCATTAATCAAGTTCAGAGCAATTACAAGGGAAGGGCTCCCAGCCCGGTTACAAGTCGAAGTAAAAATAAATAAATAAATAAAAAATAAATTAATTAAAAAGGTCTTCAAGATCGGCTTCAATATCAACTTGAACACCGGTTGCGGATGAAAGATCAGTCTCAGTAGCAACTGGCAGCACGGTGTCAGTCGGCGGCTCAACAGTTAGGTCTTCAAACGTTGGCTCCAACCGAGCTGGTTGACCGTTGCCTTGCTCGTTGACTACCAAAGTGTCAGTTGGCTCATTCTCTTCATCATCGTCGTCAGACGCTTCAAGGAATTGTTTCTGTAAATCGGCTGCATACTCCGCCAGTGAGGCCGGAATAAAGTACTGAGGAGCATTGTGGACCTCGGTGTCAGGACCACAACCGAGCTGCTCCACGGCACCCCTCTAGCCGCACTTGAAGAACAAGTCATTCGCAGCTTCACACTGCTGGATGTATGCAGCTTCCCCTTCCTTGAAGCCCTTCACCTCGACATCTTCAGCTTTCTTCTTCAAAAGATTTATTTCGGCATCTTTAACACCCTCAAGTTTTGCGAGCTCCCGCAAATACTTGTCCTTCATCTCAGTTAAGGCTCTCTGTCTGTCAGCATCGACCGAAGCAACTAGGCCGGTTAGACGAGTCACTTCGGCCTCCAGCTCGGCCGTCCTCACTTGTTCTTGTTTAAGCTCAGCGGTTTTGGCCTCGGCCTCTGCCATGGCTTTCCTTGATGTTCTCCTAAGCTCCAACACCCGCTTGTGTGCAATATGGTTCTTCTGAATGGCCTGCAATAGAATAGAAACTCTCCTTTTTAGCCGAGCTGAAAGTAGGAAGAATTAGAAATGTACAAAAGCAAAAGAGAGTGCTACCTACCAGGATCATGGATTTAGTTGAAGACCGGATGGCCTTCAGCTCGGTGTTTAGCTGATTGTGGTGCTCCATGTCCTTTGGAAGGCACACACTTTTGGCAAGGTTGAAGGCCAGTATGTGATCCTTCTCAGCAACCACCGAGTCAGTTTCCTCAATATCTCGGTTCTGAAAAGTGAGCTTCGGTGCCCACTTGGAGGTAGCTTGGTCAGATGGCTCTGGTTGCGGACTCGATGGGTGGCTCGGTGGTAGGGTGGTTTGGTCTTCATCAACTAACCGTTGTTCGATCGGGATAGTCCGGGCGCGTTTAGTTCGGTGTGATGAAGAAGGCTGCTGAGAAGGAAGGGCCACCACGGTCTCTTAAGTTTGGTTTGGTGGTGGTACCTCAGCCCTGTTCGTCTCGGTCAAGAGGGCCCTGACTCTGTTTCTCTTGGCCATTTCTTCTTCAGCGGTCAGTGGGATTAGTCTAATTTTTGGCAAGGTTGGGTCCGGTTCTGGGGCCTCCTCTAGCAAAAAGTCAGTCACTCTCGCTTTTCGGCGGCCGCTGTATCTATAGGTCGGTTCGAACTTTAGCAGCTTGGCCCAACTACGTTCTGGATACCGTAGTGCGGCACGTAAGGTAGCTAGATTTGGGTAACTGTATAGAGACTGGAGGTGGGCAGAATCTACGAAAGAAGACAACTGTTAGTTCGGCTGAAAAATTGAAAACCGAAACATAGTAAAGCACGCAAGAAAACCGAAGTAATTATACCAGGTGTTCCTTTTTTCCAATTAATGCTTCGGCCAGGAATCTGGGCTTGGTGATCCTCAAAGTTCCCAGACACCCAGAAAAAATCGTCGTCATTCAAGTCTTTATCCGATGTGTTTTTTATTATTTTCTCACGTCGACGGCGTATTCTAAGATAGTACACCCAGCCGTCTTCTTTCGAACCTATGGAATACTGGTGGAAGATTTTGGCTAGACCGAGGTTGATGCCTGCTTGGCGGTTTAGTTCGGCTATACCCATTATTATACGGTAGGAGTTGGTGGAAAGCTGGGTTGGGCATAGTCTGGTTTGCCTAAGGAATTCACAAATAAGGGGTTGGACTGGAAATCTTAGCCCGGTTTCTATTATTGAAAGAAGGGTAAAGGGTACAAAGCCCTGGTTTCCCCAAGGTATGACATCTTTTTCGGCTAAGATTAGGTGGACGTCGTCGGGTATATTGTAATCTTTTCGGAATTCGGCTAGACCGCCCGGAGTATTTACTAAAAATCTATACTTCCCCATTTATTTTATAAGTTAAGAATAAGTTAGATCGGTGGCAAAATTGTGCTCAGTAGCTTGGTATGGTGCGCAATGGAGTGCCTGGGCAACCTAAGTCTGCAAAGTGGAAAACAAAGGGGTTAAGCACAGATCATTGGACCGTGCTACAAAATAAAAGCAAAAATAGGAGTCCTACTTCGGCTATGTGGATGCTACAGGTTCTGTCTCGGTTTCAACAAGATGCTTAGTAGCTCGGATTGAGCAGGGGGTTCGATATCTCGGTCTTGGCAAGCGATTCGTTATCTTAGTTAAATAAAAGGCTCAGTTAGACCGGTTGAGCCTCTAAGGGCAGCTTTCTGAGTTCGGTCTAAAACTTAGAAAGTTGGCTTAGCCCCAAAAGTCCTAGCTTGGTCGAATGATAAGGTTTCAGTATGCTACGTTCGGACTTAGTTCGACTCGTTTACCTTGGCTAAGGTCTATCAAAAAGTGGTTGACTTATTGAAACTACTGGTACCAACATAGAGTGCTAGTTCGGTTAAAGTCTGATAGAAGGACATTGACTACAAATTGCTTTCTAGTTCGGTTATATGGTAATTATGGATCAAACACTGTTTTATAGATTACTTTACGAAGTTCATGAGGTTCTTATGAAGTTTTTCCTAAAAAACGCATGATAGAGCAAGAACAAGTGTTTTGCAAAAACACCCAAAACAAAGTACGAAAACAAGGAAAGCAAGATAAAGATGCAGTGCTTACCAGATAAAGAGGCAAGAACTGGAGATGAGAGCAGCAGCAGTGGAGAACACGAGCTCAGAGGTTGAAGAAGCAATGGAGGTTCAGAGAGAGAAGTTGAAGAATGAATGGCGTAAAGTGATTCTCTAGCCAAGGGTTATTTTGTGGAAAGAGAAGGGGAAAAAGGCGGGAACTGTTCAAATTGTGCGAAGTACGAGGGCGGCGTGACAGCTACGATAGGCCAGTAAGGGCGTGCCACGTGTCCTAGGAAGGAGAAACAATTCAGTTGCTGTGATTGAAGAGACGTTTTGACCGGACGGCTAGAGCCCGGTGTGAGTTTAGCTCGGTTGGATAGGCTAAAGGGTTTTAGCTCGGCTGGAAAAACTAAAGGATTTTAGCTCGGCTGGAAAGGCTTAAAAACCTTAGCTCGGCTGATAAAACAGGTAATCCCTATCATGCTACGCAGATGGAATTAAGGGACAATTGAGAGGGCAATTTATGTGAAAATTGGGCCGAGCTGGGCAATGGGTCATTATGACCCACAATACGAAGGGCTGAGTAAAAAGGCCGTAAAGTTACTCCAGCCCGAGAAAGGTATAAAGTTACTCCGGCCCGAGAGAAATGTAATTTTACTCCGGTCCAGAAGCGACTTGGAGTTAGGCCGGTTGAAAGACGCTTTGAAATTAGACCGGTCTCAGAATTAGCCCGGTCATGGCATGTTGTGGTTAGAATGGTCAGAACCTTACTATTCGGTAGCTCGGTCTAATCACACCATGGTTTGTACATGAGAGAACCAAGATAAGGTGTAGTGAAAAGAAGAACCGAACTAAGGATAGTTCGGCCTACTCTGCGGCTCAATATAGCCATGATTACCTCGGTCCTATTAGAGACCTACCATGATAGAGCCATCTCACTTGGTTTAAGCACTGAGGGGGGTGTTGAAGGATAAGCATTATCTTTCAGAAGTATGAATCCTAGGAGGACTCTACATGGAGAAGTAAAAATCCTACTAGGATTGTGCCACACGAAACCTATAAAAGCTCACAAATATCACCTTTGGAGAGGTAACACACAACTTTGCTTTCTGAATACACAGAACTTTTGTCTATTGGTCAAGCTTATTGACTTAGGCATCGGAGAGGTTTCCGGCACACACCCGCCGGCTAGCTCACGTTTGTGTTTTCAGGTGTTAAAGTGACGACGTACAGAGGAGCGCAGACTTGATCAACAGGATTATACGAGAAGGTTTATTTCTTTCCCGTACAATATATATATTTGTTATTTAATTATGTGAATTCGTGGTCCTAAACCGATCCAATTTGTGTTTAAATGGATTGGTTCGGATTGGTTCCAATTTTTCAAGAACCATAAATAACGGATTGGTCCTGGTTTTACCTCAATCCGGTTTAATTCGGACCATGCTCAGCCCTATAGTTTAGCCCCTCACTTCTTTGAACCTCCACCAACTAAATAAGCTCCCTCTATTTGCTCTTTGAATCCCCACCTTAATTCCAACTAAATCTCTTTTCTTTGGGACCCCAACTTTTCTTCTGTCAACTTTCCAATTGCCAACAGTCCTCACCGTCAGCAGTCCCACTTGCCTTGTCCCTCTACTTCACTGGCAATCTTTGGGTTGCATCGGAGAGAGAAGCCATGGTTGTTCACAGAGAAGGTCAACTGATGAGAAACATCGAGTACTTGCTTTGTGGACCGAGACTTGCGGTGGTCATCATGATCGGAGTTGCTATCAGATGCATCTTCGCTTTCTTGTACCCTCATGGCTTGTTCAATTCCAGTCCGATTCACACCAATCGAATTGATAAATCTGATCTTCAGGTTCAAATCCTTTCGCATTCAGATATTTGATTTCAATTCAATTGGAATTCTCTGCTTTGTTCATTAATCAAATTGTTGAAAAATGATACTCCATATTTGATCGGGATTTGGTGAATATAGGCTAACCTTGAATGCATTGGTCCTGCCAGCGGCAGGTAGAGGTGGTAGCTAGAGTTGAGAGGGGTTAAGGTTAGGATTTGGGAAAATAGGGTTAGAAGATTAGGGATGAGGATAAAAGTGAAATTTTATATTTGGTCAAAATTGGAATTTAAAAAATTGGAGGAGGTGAGGGTTCTAAGAAAAAAGGTAGAGGTACAGAGCAATATCCTTAAAAATACTACACTTTATCACTTTGAACTATTAATTTATATTAATGACGCATACACATTACCAGGCATCCAGGTGGCTAACTAACATATCCAAACAGTTGGCCATACAATCAACAATTAGTAGCTACTTGGTGGTTATGTTTGAACGGATTAGGGGTGCAATCACAGCTATGGAGTGAGTTGGCGCGTAATCTAACAGTACAAATTAAGCCCAAACCAGTGTGCATTGCACCATTTTCAAATTTGTTTTTGAAAATTCCCCAACAATTTAAAACTTTCATTTGAAACCAATAAATTTAATAAAAATAGTTAATTTTGATCTTAAAAATAAAGAGAGAGAAAAAAAAAAGAAAAAGAAACAAGCATTGTAAGGGCCCCAAAATGCATGTCATGATGGTCGTTATGTAATTATGAATTAATATGATTTAATTTGGAAATATTTGTCTGAATTGGGAAAAAATCTATTAGGGCTACGACTTCGAAACTGAAATTGACGATCTTAATGGGTTCAGAAACCGAAATTGAGCATATGGATAGACTAATAAGAATATTTGGAACCATTTAAGGAGTTTAATTGAAAATTGATTCCGTCTGATTGACTAAGTAGCGTTTGGGCAATCCTTATTAGTTTAGTTACATATATATATATATATATGTGATATATGGAGCTCAGACTAAACTCTGAGAGCAAGAGGGATAGAAAACTCTAGAGAGTTTTAGAGGAAATGAAAAAAAGATAAAAAAGGAATAAGAGAAAGGGGAAACTCGAGATTTGGCTTGGATTTGTCTAAATTGAGCAAGAACAAGTGTTATTGGTAAAAATCTAACTCTTAAATCTTGAAGATCATGTGATATAGAGTTGGATTTATGGATTATATAGAAGTTTTGCATGTATTTTGCTAAGAAGATGTTTAATCTTTGAATACACAGCATCAACTCATAAAGTAATGTGTAGCAACTTGTTTTTCATGCATAGCTCTTAAGTTTTGACAAGAATTTTCATGAAAGTTGAGCTTGGAACCCTCAAATGCATATTGTCAAGCTTTTGTTTCTTTTTAAGTACAAATTGAGTTTTGTTTTGCATATATGATTGTATGTGAAGTTAGACATACTAAATGTGACATGTTGTTAAAGGGTTTTGGGCCTTAATTTGTATAAATTGAAGTTGGATTTGAAAAGGCAGGGTTTCAAGGCAAAAGCAGATTTTCGGACTAGTTTTACACCCAGGCTGCTCGAGCGGCCTAGGCCACCGCTCGAGTGGCCGGACCACTTTTGCCCAAAATAGCATTTTGAAATCACTGCTCGTGCGGCCAAGGCCATCGCACGTGCAGCCAATAGGGCCAGCACAGTCTGTTTTTCTGTCTATTTTCTTGACTTCCAGACCTCCATTTACATGGTTTTCTCACGTGTTTCATATGCATTTGCATAGCATGAGTAACATGTGCAAGTCGAATAGGTAATGATAAAACATGTGCTGTGTTATGTGCTTTGTCATTGTAGGTCGCGAGTCAGGATCGACCAACCGCTATAGGGAGCCCACTGTGAGTAATATTACTATAAAGATATATCGTTACACACTATACATGAAATGTTATACAAAATGCTATATGATATAATATGTTTCTGAAATGTGATTTGGATTCCGTGAACAAATATTTAGTTTGCAAATCTAGTATGGCATCCAAGGATAGTCCTAAGTCATGGGGGACGACACGTTAGTGCGGGTCCATGACATACATGTGATTACGAGATCTTGTTAGCCACTTCATTGTGGTGATATGTATTTAATTGGTATCTGGAATCGATTACTCTAGTTAGAAGACGTCATGTAATGTTCCTTGGGATGTACCAGTATATGTTCTGATATGATAAATGTGTATGATCGGTTTTTCTGTCTATTATATGATGTGGAATTCGTTCACTAACCTCTTTACTTTAATGTTATTCACTGGGCTTTAGCTCGCTGTTTTTCTATATATGTATAAGTGAGCGTTCTGGAGGACAAGTCTAGAAGGAGTCTTTAGCCAACCCACCGTTTCGAAGCCTACCAAGTTGTTTTGAGTGCCTTTAAGTTGGGGCTAGGCCTGGAGGGCCGTTGTCAAGCTTTTGGTCATGATGTACACTTTCGACACGTGCATATGTTTTGTATAAGATATTATGTTATAAGTTATGTATCGTTAGGTGGGTAAATTAACGTTTATATTGTATATGTTTGTTCATATATATGCACAGCTCATTGGACCATTGGTATTTTTGTATATTGTTTCTGCTAGCCCCGATTATTTTGGTTTGTATAGGAAGGCCTTTGGTAATCACAAATTACTGGCTGGTCACTTCACCGACCCTTACGAGGCGGAGTTCGGGTCGTGACAAACATTGTATAGATTTTATCAACTAAAATTATTCAAATAATTAGTTAACGGGTTGTAACAACTATAACAATGGACAAATTATTATTAGTCCTTAAATTTAAACCACAAAACAAATGCAGAAACTTGAAACAAATTTGGAAACTTATTCTACATTGAAAAGAGAGAAAAGTTGCCATATGAATATTCTTTGTCATATGGAATTGTAGAGAAGGATGTTACTGTACATGTACATACAACATAATCCTCATACGTACATGCCACACGTGGTGTGAATAATGGGTTGTAAGGCACTTTGATGGTGTATACATCGTAGCGAGACACATTGAGTTACTATTTTTCTTTTCCACATCAACAAGAGCGTGACACATATGCCTTGCATGGCATCCAAGTGGCAAACAAGCAAATCCAACTACCGAACAGACAATCAATTGATAATAATTACATAGCGATTATGTTTGAATAATCAGGTTACGAGTACAACCATTGATCAAGTATGCAAATGTTTAGATGGTTCACATTAAATCTGAACTACTTTGTATTGAAGTCACACCTACACAAATCAGTGCACGCTTTTGAATTTTATTTTAAAATCCCTTAAACTCTTGCCTTTTCCACTACTATTACTTCACATGATCATTGTCACGGCCCAAACCCGCTTCTATAGGTTTAGCATCGTAACCAGCCAATAATTCTTGGATTACTGGCCTCTGAACAAATCACCAAAATATAAGGGGCTGTAGAAACAAGTATGCAAAATACGATGTCCATAAAGCTGTGTAGACATACATGTGACAAAAAATTTAAAACTTATATATATATATATATATAATGTCAGACTTCCATATGTCATGCATCACCATATAGATAATGTCATAAGGAACTTAGCCTTATGTACAGATAGACAAAAACAAAACAAGAACATTTTTTACATGGGTCACAAACTGGACTTCTACCAATGGGAACCTCTCTAGGAGACATAAGGGCTGGCTGACAAAACACAAGCTCTAGGTTATCAACTTTGAGCCTGGTCACGCTTCTGGTCACCTACATACATAAATAATAGAGTAAATGGAAGCCCAGTGAATAATAACACAATAAAGGGTTTAACTGAATGATGTTCCATATCAGATTCAGAAAATAGACTTCATATCAGAAACAGATTCTTTTCATATTCTTGTTCAAATCATAGACAGAAATCAGAGTTCATGCTTGATCTTACATGGTACATCCATTAGTTCTAACAAATCGAATACAAAACATTTAGAGTCGTACTTGCCAGTTCCATAGAGGAACCTCCGGTACCGAGAGCAGATAACATGCTTAAGCCACTGTATTATTACCCTTAGGCAAAGGCCATGAGACCGCGGTATTGTTACCTCCAGGCAAGGGTCTTGTGCTCATAAATCGTAGTATTGTTACCCCCGGGCAAGGGCTATATGCTAAGGATGCCACGAATACCTTTTAGAACCTTGGACAATCATTTATTGTACAAAATATAACATTTTATAAAACAGATCTTAATTCATCATACAGAAAACAAATTAAGTTGAACATAACTTTACTAAGTTATTACTCACAGATGGCTCCAGAGGCAGACTGATAGAGCAGACAAATCAAAGGGCTTATGGCGCGTGACCTACACAAACATAACAGATACGTACTTGAAACACACACCTGGATAGTACTTAACGTATTTTGTTTTATTCTTAGTGTGTTTCTAAGTCTTTATCCCCATATTGTGTCTTAATCATGGCCTAGGAATGCCTAGGATGTGATAATGATGCAAAAATGCACTTTGAAACACTTAACAAAATTTGTTGAAAACAGGGCCTTCGGTCGCTCGAGTAGTTTGTAAACTTTGCAAAAGTATTTGTTGTGTGAATTCTCCGCTCGACGGTTGCTTGAGTGTGAGACTGAGGTCCTCGCTCGAGCATTCTGCAAAAATGATAAACTTCGAGGAGCATGCATTTTACGCTCGAGCCAACTTTTGGTTGCTCGAGTGAAAGTGCAAAACACAAAATGTGGTCGCTCGAGCGAAGGTTCTGTTGCTTGAGTGGGGAGGCAGAATTTGAACTTTCCAGATTGCTCTTCTAAGCTCAAAACTCATATTCAATGCTGCAAATCATGCTCTCTTGGGCCAAAAACTCAAGGAAACTTGTGTAAACTCGGAAAACATCATGAATTCAAAACCATTTTGCAAAATCAAGGCCCAAGAGTAAGTTAATTATGCAAATTCAAACTTGAAATGTAGAAAACATAACATGCATGTAATTTCTTGACTTCAAAACATGATCAAATAAGGTGCTTAACTCAAACACATGATGCATTCTTAGAACAAGCCCAAAATAGGAACAAGCAAGAGGGAAATTTCTTGAAAACAAGCTCAAATTATGATGGAATGAGCATGCATGCATGATATGCTTCCCAATTCTACTTTCTTAGCTTCAATTATGGATTAATTTTTATACTCTCCTGAATGTTCATGAAAATTAACTTGAGCTCATAAAATATGAATTGAATTCTTACCTAAAATCCACAATTATTTGAATCCTAGTGAGTTCTTGAGTAATTCCACCAATTTTCCTTAAATCCTCTAGCAATCTCTTTTCTCTCTAGTTTATCTCACTTTCTCTTCCTCTCCTCTCTCCTCACATTTTCTACTCAAGGAATGATGAAGTGAGAGTGCAAAAAAATGTATTCTAGAGGTTATATGAGCCTTTTATAGGCTTCATAGGCTCTTAATTAATTGGAGTGAAAGATAACTATGTGGGATCATTTTATTCTAATTTATTTATTCCGAATCGAATTTTAATGAAACCTACCATAAAATTTTAAAAATCCCAAATAACACATAAATCAATTCAATTTCGTGATTGGATGCTGGTGCCTTCAATTTGCAAAACAAAAAAGAAACATAAACAAATATTTCTACGATAAACAGATAAAAACACAAATAATGCAACACATGTAATTACCTTGAAATTTCTTTTTAATTACGTATTAGGCATACTTAATAATGGATTATCGGCTAATCATAGGTAGGGGTTGTTACAGTCATCCCAATGTCTCTCTTGCCACCCAATCTTCTAATATCCCCACCCTATAACCCGTATCCTTCGAAACCCTAGTTATTATAACCACCCTATACCATTTCTAACCTTTTTCATTGTCATCCCACACCCTTGACACCTAAGCACCTCTTTGCCTAGTGTAAAAATTATTCCACAATTTAAGTGAAAATCGTATATGATGCAACGAAAATTGTACTTGATACAAGTGACAACCAACTTAATGTCTCTCGTCTCTCCAATTGTCACTTCAACCCTCTTACTCTCTTGGCATCTTCCATCACCATACCCACTCATTTCGAATCTTGTATGTACCCCTTCAAAAACTCTAAACCTGACACGTCGTTTCCTAATTCCTTATTAGTATCCTCTTTGGTGACAGATAAAGTAAAAGGTTTAAAAAAAGGAATAGAAGAGAGATGATGAATGGTGATTAGGGTTTTGAATATGAATAAGAGATAATAAGGGGTCGTTTGGTTTTTGAGTTGGGCTAAAAAATCACAAAAGGACAAAAAAAAGTCCAAAAATCACAAAAGGACAAAAATCACAAAAAGACAAAAAAATAAAAATAAAATAAAAAATTGCCATTCCAAAGCCAAAAAGGCCAAAAAAGAATACCAAACAACCAAAAAATTCACAAGTTAAAAAAGTTAAAACAACTAACTAAAAAAGTCATTGCCAAACGAACACTAAGAGAGAATAAGACAATTTTAGAAGATTTAATGCTTTTTGATATTTTTATGTGTGCTAATTTTTTAGAAAGTTTCGCTTACTTGATATTATTTCTGAGTTTGGATCCTCAGCCGCCTTTACCTGTGGCGGTCCCTGCGGCACCTCCAAAACGACGTCGTTTTGAGGGAAAATTTCAAAAACAAAAGAAAACAAAAGCACAAAATCAGAGAGAAGAGGGGAAGAAGATGGCCATCTGTGTCTACCATGACTTTTAAATGGATTCTGTTTTTTATATGTCAAAAAGTATGAAATTATGAATTTACAAGTATCCTTATATATATCAGCAGCACCACCGACATCTGGGGGAGTTACGTCTGCAATTGCCTTGACGGATGATGCACTAAAGCACTTGAATAAGATGAGATCTGAGCGGAATGAAGATTTATGCTTAAGAATTGGTGTTAAACAGGGTGGATGTTTTGGCATGTCTTACACAATGGAGTTTGAGAATAGAGGAAACCAGAGACTAGATGATTCCATTATTGAATACAATGGTTTTGTTATTGGTAAGCCTTTATCTTCCTGTTTGCTTTCTTGTTGAGGTTTAAGTATGAATCGATAATGGGCATTTGGATTTATATTTCTTTCTTGATGACAAATCTTCATTTTCTTTCACCATTTATATTCAAATTTCAGAACAATCCAAAATGGCCATGGTCATCATCCAAAATGGCTATTTTTCCCAAGAACACAAAGAATAATTTCATAATCATCATCAACAACAATAACTAAAAAAAAAAAATTGCAGACCTAGAAAAAAAGAAAAGAAAAAAACGGAGAGAGAGAGAAAGAAGCAAAAAAGAAAAGAAAAAAACGGAGAGAGAGAGAAAGGAGCAAAACACAAAGAATACAAAAAATAAACCATCTGTGAGAATCAAAGAGAAAGATCAACAACAATAACTAAAAAAAAAAAAAAAAATTGCAGACCCAGGAAAAAAGAAAAAAAAAACGGAGAGAGACAGAAAGAAGCAAAAACACAAAGAATACAAAAAAATAAACCATCTGTGAGAATCAGAGAGAAAGATCAACAACAATAACTTAAAAAAAAAAAATGCAGACCCAGAAAAAAAGGAAAAAAAAGTGGAGAGAGAGAGAAAGAGGCAAAAACACAAAGAATACAAAAAAATAAACCCAAGAACTAATGTAAATGAGATCTACAAACCCAATCAACATAAATGAGCTTCACTAAAACTGATATAAACCCAAGAAATCTGTGCTTTCTTCGTTCTTCTCCTTCTCCTCTTTCTTCCTCCGCTTTTTTCTTTTCCTCTTTCTCTCTGATTTTGTGCTTTCGTTTTCTTTTTTTTTTGAAATTTTCCGCCAAAACGACGTCGTTTTGGGGGTGTCGCAGGGACCGCCGCAGGTAAAGGTGGCTGAGGATCTAGACTCATTATTTCCCCTATCTCGTGTTACCAATAATGGTGCAAGTGTGTATTCAAGCAAGAATTGAGACCCATAACACATAGTTTAGTTCTCACTTCCCTATCTGACTTGTACTCAAATAATGTCTTATTTTTTAATCTAATTTTATTCAGACGCTTTCTAAGGGGTTGTTTGGGATGTTCTAAATAAGTGTACTTTTTGATTTTTCTTACTAAAAAGTTAAGGAAAAAAAAGATGGTTGTTTGGGTTAACTTTTTGACTTTTTACTAAAAAATGTGTATTAAAAAATTGTATAAATTAGTGTGTAGGAAAAGTTAGGGAGAGTAGGCAGTACGGCTCATACCGTTTGGACAGGGTGATTTTATATAAGAAATGATTGCCTCATTTTCGGGCATTGCATTAGACAGTGTTGTTCGGCCCGTGAAGGCCCACCACGGGTCCTGTTTTACTAATCAGAACCGTTCAATGTGTAAAACTCGTCGAGTACTATATGCTTGTAAAAAATCACGTTGATTAAATATCGATAACTATCTGATCAAATTAGTTTTTTTTTTCAACTGTTAATTATAACACCATCTTTTTTTATACAAAACTGATTTGATCATGTAGTTAGCGATATTTGATCAATGTGATTTTTTACAGACATATAATACTCGATGAGTTCTACACATTGTATGGTTCAGATTATCAAAACGGGACCCATGATGGACCCCCACGGGCCAAACAACACCGTGTTATTTGTACACCCCACCTGTGCAATTTTTCTTAAAAAATCAGCAAAAGTCTATGGGACGTCAGACTGAGTTATAATAATTTTTGTATAAAATTAATTTTTTTATTTTTTTGTAAATAATAATAATTTTTTATCATTTTAAATTATTTGAATTATGTCAAACCAAGCGTAAGTGCGTGCATATGAACGAAACACCTATTTTAATTGATTTAAACTAGTGAGGCCTATCATGCCAGGTGAAATCATTACAGTAGGAAAATATTTACATATTTAAACTTGTCATATTTTATGCATTGCTTAGCCACTAAGGGTGCGTTTGTTTGGACGGACTGGATAAGGAGGGATTGTAATCCATCGGACTATTAGTCCTGGGATACATTGTTCCTGGACTATTTGGTCGGACTAGATTTGTATCATATGTTTGTTTAGTCATGGGATTAGAGGTCTGGATTGGACTATTCTATTGAATCCCATGTTTGTTTGGGATATTATGGAGAAGGATAAATGTTCAAAAGACTATTTTGCTCTTTTGAATTCTTTACTAAATAATAAGAATATTAAATCTAAATTATAAATTTTATTTAATTTGTTTACTATAACTTTTAAAATATTAAATAAATAGAATATTAATAAATATTACATAAATTTATTTTAATTTGTAATTGAGATGTTTAATTTTTTTTTTTACTTTATTAAGTATAATTAATACCATGAATGCACCAAATATTAAATTTTTTTGACTTCATGCGTAATTCTAGTAGATCAAGACAAGGTAGCAATTGTGATAACAACATGACAAAGTTCTTGACTTCATGCGTCACAGATTTTGTTGACTTCATGCCTAATTCTACCTTGTCATTCTAATTTTTTCAAGTGTTCAACTAAACATTTAGCTAGATTTTTAGTGTAGCTAGATTTTTGTATAAAAAGAATATATATCACAATCCTTGATATAAAAAATCACAATTTTATTATCATAAAAAATCAAATGATAACCTCAAAGCAAAAAAATCTGAAAACACAATTTGTGAACACCCTTACATAAAAAAATCAACCTATATATTGCTTTGTTATGTTATTATCAGAATTTTTTTGCTTTGCCATAACCAGAAATCTGGAAACACAATACAAAGCCAACCATAGAAAGGCAATATATACAATTTTACTTTCATACAGAGTAAAATTTTACTTTTAGTTTCAGAATGTAAAATTTTATTTTTATGCAGAGTAAAATTTTACTTTCATACAGAGTAAAATTTTACTTTTAGTTTCAGAATGTAAAATTTTACTTTTATACAGAGTAAAATTTTACTTTCATACAGAATAAAATTTTACTTTTAGTTTCAGAATGTAAAATTTTACTTTTATACAGAGTAAAATTTTACTTTCATACAGAGTAAAGTTTTACTTTCAAATGCACACCCATGTAAATCTCCAAATCTTATCAAATTTCAAACACATTCAGTGGTTCCTACATGGAGATATAAACTGTGTTTACATTCTCTTTTTATAGAGCTCATACTCATTCCAAATGCCTATACTAATGTTAGCCAACACGTATTCATGCTGTCAACAATACACCTCACATTGAGCTTCCTAAGGAAGTCTTAAGTTTACAGATCTGGAAAAAAAAAAATCTGGAATAACTAAAAGATCGAAAAATCTGGAAAAAATTTGAAAAAAATCTGCTGAAAATAAATAGCATGAAGTTGCTGAAAATTAATAGAATGAAGCTCAGCAAAAAATAAATAGAATGAGTTTCAAACCTGAATGAAGATCGGATGCAAAGGTTCAACAGATCGAAGATTCAAGATGAAATGAAGCTCTTGCTCCTACATCTGCTGCAGTGAAAGCAAAATGGGAAAAGCTAAAAGAAAGATGAGAGGGTCAAAGATGTAATAAAGCTAGCCAATCCCATGGGATACATTATCCCATAGATTCTGTTCCAGTCCCCCAGGGATACAATAAGCCAGTGAATTCCGGATTAATAGTCCGGAGGGATTATTAATCCGGACCAAAAAATCCATACCAAACAACGGACTATTAATCCCTCTGGATTAATAGTCCAATCCCATGAGTTATCCTTCAAAACAAACGAGCGGTAAGGGTTTGCTTGGCATATGAAAAAAGATAAAAAATTATTAAAAAATCAAAAAATTATTATTATTTATAAAAAAAATATAAAAAATAAATTTATAAAAAAAATATAAGTCAAAAAGTGTATTGAAGTGATGTGTTGTTTGCAGTGTTGCTGATATACATTAGGCAGTCGAATGCACTTCTCATGATACACAGAATAATGCTGTTCGGCCTGCAGAGGCCCATTACGGGTCCCATTTTAATAATCTGAACTATTCAATAATGTGTTATCAGTTTTTTTGATTTTTTAGTTATTTTAATCATAAAAAGACAGAATAGGCTTTTTAACTCAATAAGATAAAATATTACATCCAATTCATAATCATTTTATTTTTTCTCTTATAAAATTCAAAAAATCTATTCCAAACGAAACTTTTTAACTTGAGAATAAAATAGTCAAAAAAAAAATAAAAAATCAACTAACATTCCAAACCAATCCCAAAAAAATGTGCGAACAAGTTCATTCTTCTCATTTCCTTCATGGTATTAATGATTGAAAGGCTTGTATGTATAATATTACAATATATCATACATACAATTTTTATTACAGGATTAAATGTGCGAACAAGTTCATTCTTCTCATTTCCTTCATGGTATTAATGATTGAAAGGCTTGTATGTATACTATGACAATATATCATACATACAATTTTTATTACAGGATTAAATTTCATGGTAAATAATGTTTTTAACAGCTCGTATGAGAATATATTATTTTAATAATTTTTTAATTAAAATATTATGTAAAAAAAATTAGGATGTTGGGAATAATTTTTTACAAAAAAATGTGTAAAAAAAAAAAAAAATCCTTAACTTTTTAATATAAATTATTAATTTTTTAATTATTTTAATAAGTTTTTGATTTTTTAACTAACATCACCACTTGCCAAATGAGAATTAAATCAAATAATTATTCAATAATTTTATTTAAACACTTTTTTTTTTCCTTTTTTCTTTCTTTCTCAGCGAGTACTAATGCATCGTCGTAGGTGTAGTGTCGTTCCTTTTTAAATTCCAAGAAATCCCCAAAATTTGTCTCAGTGAACTAGGGTTAGGGTTTTAGTTTTGAGAGAAAAGCATCCCTCTTTCTCTCTCTCTCTCTCTCTCTCTCTCTCTCTCTTTCTTCAGTTCCATTTCCATGGCGTCGACGGCACCAACACCACCACAGCAGCAGCAACAAGCAAGCGGCGGCGGCGGTTCGGTTGCGAAGCCAGGAATGAGGAAGCCGGTGTTCGTGAGGGTGGATCAGCTGAAACCAGGAACCAACGGTCACACTCTCATCGTGAAGGTAGTCACTGCTAACACCGTCTTGCAGAAGAAAGGCCGCAACTCTCAGCTCCTCAGCCGCGGCTCCGCCGGCCAAACTCGTATCTCTGAGTGCCTCGTTGGTGACGATACCGGCTCCATTCTCTTCACTGCCCGTAACGATCAAGGTCCTCTCTCTCTCTCTCTCTCTCTGTATTCTGTTTGTTTGATCACCGAGCAGACACTGAGAATTCATAAAAATTTGTTTTTTTTTTTTTTGTATGAAAATTAATCGGTTATTTTTTATGGTAAACTACCAATAGGTTTGTATTGAAAATAAAACTTAATAAAATTGTCGCTAAAAATAATTTTTTGTGATGATTTTTTACCTGTCCTTAAAAATTGACAAGGACAATTAGTGACTTTTTGTTTAACGTTTTTTTTTTTTTTGTGTAAATTATCGCTAAAACTTACAATTAGTTTTCTGTTGTCAATTTTTCAAACTGTCTCTGAAAGTAGAAAATTAGTGACTTTTTTTGTAACGATTTTTTAAACTGTTGTTAAAACTTGTAATTAGTGACATTTTTTTGTAACATTTTTCAAACGGTGTTGAAAGTTAACAATTAGTGTCTTTTGTGATAGAAAAATGCCATTAATTCTCACACGACCTATAGAATAATAAGGCCATCTATGAGGACCTATACCTAGTCCCCTATTTTTGACCCCAAAAAATGTAGATGAAGAGAAGAAAATGTAAGAATTTATAAAAAATTGAAATGTGAAATAAAAAAAGTGAGGCATTTGCAAGGGAATTTGGGAATGAAAAAGCAAGGAAGCTTCAGTGTTGTAGGCTTTATATAATATACTTGAATGAAAGACAGTTGTAACCATCATTTGATATATATAGAGGCTGAATGTAAATGGAAAGAAAATAGCTGAAAAAGAAAATTTTGAAATTGCATTTATATATGTAAGGGTAATTTGGGCATACAAAGTGCGTGACGTAGCTTTGTTAATTGAGTTGTGTCTTTATTAGATATTAGAATACTAGATATGGTGGTGCATATGATCGTTTTCTTTCATAGAAATAAGATTGTGAAGTGTATCATTGAATTCAAGATCTAAAAATTAAAACATTTTATGAATCTAAAATGACCAAAAATTGAGAGATTTGAAAAATAGAAGGAAAAAAAGAAGAAGGAAAAACCTGAATTTAGGGCATAATTATCCACATTATTGCTGTTGGGGTATTTTTGGAAAAACCCAAAAATTGGGACATCAATAGCGACTCAAGAGTTTGGCTTTATATAATACTATAGATAGTATAGCTAGTATATATATATATATATATGTATGTATTTGAATTGGGTAATTACAAAAGAAGGAAGAAGGGTAGTTTAGTAATTAAAAAAGAATATGACATTCATACCGACTCAAGTGTTTGTATTATATAATAGAACTAGCGTATGCTCGTGCCTGAAGGCATGGTATAAATAATATAAAGATTATAATATAATTATAATCCCAACACTATTTAAATTTATTTTTTAATTAGATAAAATTATAAATTTATTATAAAATTTTGGAGTTCTCACAAAACTACTCACGAAAACTCGCTTTTGCTTACATAATATATAGCTAGATAGATAGATGTGCCTAGCATACATACAATTTCTACGAGCATACATACAATACTACTTTTACTTATATAATTATATGAAAATTGTATGTATGTCTGCAATGCCCTAGTATATTACGGGCATACATACATTGTATGAAAATATGTGAAAAATATATTGAACAAAAATGAGAAAAAAAATAGAGAGAAAAATAAAAACGGGAGAAAATAAAAAAATAAAAAGAAAAGAGAGAGGAAGGCGGGATTATGGGAGGGGTGTGAGAAAAGAAAAAAGTAAGAGAGAAAGAGAAACAGGAAAGTATACATTTGTAGAACATTTTTTGGAAAATATATCTCAGCTATTGTTGTATAATTTGAATAGATCTGAGCCGTCCAAATGTTCTAGTAGGACAAATATGTGTAGGACAAATTCAAAAATCATCTTGCTTTATTATATAGATGTTGAAGATTTATATGAAGTCTAAATTTACGAAGTCTATCAGGTATTCAATATATTTAAAAATAATAATTAATTGTTCAAATTCATTTAATTTGTGGACTAAAAAATTCATTAATATAATCTCCACTACACATGGTAAAATCTGGCTTCTAATTCTGAGATCGCAGACTTTTCTATATAATATGAATAAAAATAAGTGAACAAAAAGGAGAAAATAAAAAAAAAAAAAATAGAGAGAAAAAAAAAATAGGAGAAAATAAAAAAATAAAAAGAAAAGGGTGAGGAAGGCGGGATCATGGGATCATAGAAGGATGGATGAGAAAAGGAAAAAGTAAGAGAGAAGCGGGAAAATAGAAAATGTACATGTAAGATATTTTTTGAAAAATATATCTCAGCCGTTGTTTTATAATTTGAATAGATCTGAGCCGTCCAAATGTCCTAGTAGGACAAATGTGTGTAGGACAAATTCAAAAATCATCCTGCTTTATTTTATAGATAGGTGGATAAATGGTGTTTTATTGACCAACAACATAGCGTAATCGTGGTTATGTCTTTGATCCATAGTTTACATCCACATTTCGATATTGATTGATTTTTAGGTACAAATTGAAGTTATCAAGAAAAAGTGATTTTGAATAATGTTGTGTTCAGTTTTGTTTTGGAGGTTCAATGTGTCCGGTAATGTAAATTGTGGTGGCGACATAACCCTTTGATGAAGTTGAAAATTTACTATACTAATATTTAGTTACCAAAATGAGCACTACGTGTTTAAATGCAATTTGCATATACGGTGCTCAATCGATCATCACATTTGATTTGCTTTTGCGTGTAATTATGACTTATCAATGTTTTTGCAGCATTGACAACAATGTTAACAGCCCTTTTGTTCTTGAAATAACTAAACCAAACCAAAACAAACTAAAACTCTTCTCTCAATCAAGTAGAGTCGGTTACATGAAATATTTTTTGCCTTTCTATTCTGTCGAGGGCTACATGAATGCTTTAATCGAGTAAAACCATTTCTGTTATTTCCTCATTTCTACTAGCAATTGATATGGATTTTGTAAATCATAGGCTTGTGCTAATCATAGATTTCGTAAATCATTTTGTCATTTCGTAAACTCGTGTCCAATCAAGTAGGCTTTCCTCAACTGTAAATCATGATTTTGTAAACCATTTCCGTGCTTTGCTATCGATGCTCTTGACCATGCTAGAACCAACATTACAATAGTTTCATCAGTGCACGACCTACAACTCTCTCTCTCTCTCTCTCGCTCTCGATAAATTCACTAAGTGCTTCTGTCGTCACCCTCTTCAATTACCCCACCTTTTTTTTTTTCCCCCTCTCTCTTTAATCTTCTATCTACACCCTTAATTTTAACTCCCCATCAGCCCAATTGGTCTGCATTTTCTCATAGTTGAACCTCAAATTTGGGAGCAGTTAACTTTTTGATCAAATCAACCGCTCTTTGCCTTCAAAGAGACGTATGTATATTGCAATATATATACAATGGTTATAGGAGTCTCAGTAATTGTGTAGAATTCAGAGGTGGGAGGTGGGTTTGGGCAGTGGGCCTAAGTTGTAAGTTGGTTGTGATGATTGGTGGTCATGCTGCAATAGTGGTTTAAAGGGATTGGAAGCAGATTTGGTCCACAGTCGCTAAGGTTCTCGATTTGACAATGTCCGTTTATCTGGTTTGTGTGCTTCTGCAGATGATGAGGTGGTGGTGAAGGGAAGTTTTGGTAATTGTTATCTATGGGGTGAGTTAAGAGTGCGTTGACTCAATAACCTAATGGTTGGGATTGATTGAGGATAAGACATATGAATTGTCACGTCCATTAACCAATGTCCCTGACAGGGGGAAGTGTTATTTTGTAAATTGAGGGGGTGTTTTGGTAATTGTTGGAAACTTGAGGATGTCAATATAATTTTCCCCTGCACAAAGATGGTAGGCAAATATGCATAGTGTGCTGCAGTGTGTGAGTGGCAATGTGAGATTCTTGTTGTTCAACCCTTTGATATGTTTTATTCTTTGTGATTGAGCTTGTCATCATTAATTCAATTCGTGATAATTGTGTTGAAAACATTTGTAAGTTCCGTTATGTTTAACTACTTAGATTTGATGCCCCATGAACTAAAATTGGCTCCCAAATTCTTTTTGGAGCTTCTGTTATGAGTAGTATTCTGTGGTTATAAATTTTTGTTTTACATTATTCTCCCAAAAATTTCCTTTGGAAGTTCTGTTATCTGTAGCATTCTGTGGTTGGTTGTGAACAACTTTTGCATCGTTCGTAGCATTTTGAACCACATCTTATGTCAAATTTGCATATTGATCTTTGGTTTTCTTAGTTTGCTACGAGCCTTCTACACCAGAATTATCCAATGATTCTTGTTTTTTTGGTTGCATGTGATATATATATATTTGTCACAAGTGCGTGAGTAGTGTGGAAATATTGTCTGACACATAAGTTCTCTATTGATTGGGATGTTTGCATAGTTTCCGGCATTTCTCTTACATGTTTGCTGAATATCTAGTTTCCTTTTCAAGAAAAATTGGAAAAGCCTCCATTGGAAGTCATTTGCTTTTTACTATTTTGTTGTATGGTGATGATGGGCTCTTCCTCCCCTTGACATTGGCTTTGTCTTCTTTGCAGTCGACCTGATGAAACCAGGCGCCACCGTCATTCTTCGCAATGCAAAGATTGACATGTTTAAAGGATCTATGAGGCTAGCTGTTGACAAATGGGGCCGCATTGAGGTTACTGAGCCAGCAAAGTTTGTGGTTAAAGAGGATAATAACCTGTCTCTAGTTGAGTATGAATTGGTCAATGTTGTTGAAGAATGATTCTTGGAAGTTGGTGTTTTTGGTATCTAAGTATTTTATGAAGTTTGGCCATTGTTTTTACAGTCTTCCATCACCATGGGATGCAACTTAGGTACATTTTTCTTTTTTCTGACAGATGGTTTTGGTATACAGATATCTGTAGAATCATAGTTGCTCTGCCTTTTGTGTGACGATCTTAGCATGTAGTAGGAACCAATGTCGGTTTCTGTAGTTGGTGTGCAAAAAGGATTGTGCATTTTGCTAAAAAAAACCTGTCTTTATGTGCTATGAATCGTTAAAATATATGTTAAAGCTTTTGGGTCTAAATGTTTGCAAATGATGGTATGTGCTATCTTTTATTTTGGCCTTATTTTTTTCTTTTTTTTTTTTTTCAATATGCAATTTGCCTTAAAATTTGAGTAGAGTGGATGATGGCTCTTTTTGTTTCACTGGTATCCAAATTCAAAATTTCACTAGTATCCAAATTCAAATGTACTGAAATTTTCTTTGGTGGCAACCAAAGTGACCGGGATGACCATTGACCATTTTATAGCCAATTTATTGAGCTGGTGGTGCTTTTGAGTTTGGGTCTTGTTAACATGTAAGAAACTAATAAATGATGTTTAATTTCCTCCACTTGTATAAAAAATATAAATGTAGAAGAGAAATTAATTATGATGTTTTTGAAGAGTTATTTATTTATTTATTTTCATATGGACACAAGTATCCCTATTTTTACAAGATAAAATTTCTTTAACTATTATTGCATATGATAAATTTTTTTTTAAAAAAATATCCTATATATTTTTTTTTACACGGTCCTAACATGGTGAGAATTCCACCAACATTTATGAAGATAGTCTTGAAAAATTTTTAGTTTTAAAATATTTTTGTGCATTCCAATAATGGAATGTTCACTGCATTAAACAAAGTAATGCACAAGGACACAAAGCCATCTGTGCGTGTTCCTTCACAAACAACACTGAAAGCCAGGAAAAACAATCAAGAGCGACAATTTTAACCAAACTTGGACTATTAACTAGAACCAAAACCTCCCTTGCACTATCTACCCTTGTTCGGGTTACAAACTCATCCAACCAACCTAACCCTGCTTAAAGCATGCATGGCAGCACAACCAGAACCAATTTTAGGGAGTGGGAAAGAAATATTGCAAAGCTAAACAAGAGTTCCATGAAGCAAAACTACGAATACTTGATTTTTAGAGAAGAGAGAGAGAGAGAGAGAGAGAGAGAGAGAGAGAGAGAGAGAGAGAGAAATATTATCCTTCTACATTATGGCACTACTTTCAGTTGATCAGAGCTTAAACCTTTGGATTTCAAATGAATCAAGCAGAATAACGCCTGGAGCAGAGCCTTGCAATGCCCATTGATATCCATGAAAACTACGATCAAATGCAGCATCCCAACAAACTAACATTCATCCATCTACAATACAAGAACAAAAGAATATATACTTATGGAGGCTTTTAGAAATGAACAACTAAATAACACACAGCCACAATTAGAAGTCAGAAAGCGGTGTGATAAAAATAAGAAATAAATTCCATTGTACGATGCTATATGTGTCATTAACATTTAAAAATAAATAAACTTCTACTGCAAAGTAATCAATAACGGAAGCAAGATGAAATTAGAATCCCCAACCCAAAGTCAGGCAACTAGTGATTTGATTGACCAACAAAGAAAAACTCATTTAGCCTAATTTTAATGAGACCTAACAATCTTGTATCATGTCCCCAACCCAAACTCAATGAGACGTAACAGATCTTATGTAGATGACTTGATCTACCTTACTTATCAATTCTTGGTGTACCCTACCTTTCTATTAGAACCTCATCTTAGAATGACAAAATGCTAATCCTATGACATAAGCGTTCCACGTCAACCTTAGTTACAACAGCGTAATTTTCTACAGTAGACTAATCCTATAATCTTAGGATGGACAAATACGGCCATTTTATTATTTTCTTTTCCTTCAAGCGATTGGGTGGGCATTTAACCATTCTCTTTTCCTTTTCAGGCAATTGCGTCAAAGGACATTTGACTTTATCACCCAGCATTCTATACAAAATAGTGTAATTAGCCCATAAAACACAGCCACAGATTTAAATTTCACATCCAGGAGGAAGAACTACAGAGTTTCACATTCTCAATACTGTAATACCACGATTGTAACTAAGTATAGCCTCTTCTTACAGAAAATTATATTACGAAGCACACCAAATTGCAGAAAGTAGAAGCAAGATGGTTACAACTGTCAGACCCTATCATACATCCCAGTTCCACCATCAGTCAGAACATCTTAAGAGGTAACGGTGAATTTCAGTAAATGACACAAGCAGGATACAATTGACTTAAGGCTAGATTTGATGTCTCCAATTATATGGCATTCACAAGTTAAGAGCTCAAAGTTTGGAGTTCCCACACAAACCATAGCCTACATTGTAAATTGGTTATCAGGGTTATGCTTGGGTTTTAGTTTCTCTCTGGTTGCCAAAGAGATCATCGTTATTTGTTCCATAATTGGATATATTAGTATTATATAATTTTCCTGCTGCCTCCACTTTAGTTCATGGTGTTACATTAGTTATCCACCAGAGTTCCATTTAAATAAACATCATTATGGGCATAATGCCATTACATTGTCCAAACAACCTACGCAATAAATGGCCATAAACAAAATTCATTCTCTATTGCTGCAAGAAAGACAATAAATCATAACAAAACTAGAAATAAGTGAAACCAGAACAATCAAAATACATATGCGCTTTAATAAAGGGTAGGCATATTTAGAGAGTAGCAGCTATTTGATGAGGGAAGATCATGATTATCATATTTGATGGAAAATATATATATATATATATATATTAATAATAACTTCCATTATCTTACTATCTGAAAGAAGAAGATCAAGTCAATTATGGCACAAAACAAGACATTGAATGTTCATACGAGGGTACTTGTTTTACAGTTTATATATGTGCCACAGAGATATAGGATTTTCATTGCAACGATTATGCCTTTTGGAAAAGGATAGCACTTTGAACTATGATGATTAGCAGAACATCAGACAGTTTTAATTGCAATAACTGTTAAACAGTAATATAATCATAGAAATGACATAAGTAATACCACATAATGAAGTCCACATCATGAAGTTTTGAACATCAAACTCATCAAGCTGAATCGATCTCAGCATTTGCTAATTTACCTAAGTTAAAAAGTTCAAAAAACAAATATGGCAAAGGAATATTGCTTTTCTGAAGCTCATTACTCATAATCAGGCATTCTCTTAGAGCGCATGCACACAAAACTTTGCCCGAACCCTCCAACATCCATCATACATCATCTTTGCAATCTGATTAAGTACATCGTATCAGTATGATCCTTGTATGGTTATATTAACATGAATGTCAACAGAAAAAGAAAAAGGAAATTCTTGTTCATCTAGTCATTGTCCGTCAAGCGAACTAATTTTCATATCGTATGCCTTTCTAATGAATGTAAACCCATCAAGATTTAATAACCGCAGGATTCACACAGATATGCAAGTTATATGTTAGTAACGCAGGCAGAAATACTAACATCCATGCATCACACCCCGCTCCATAGTGGTGCAAACAAAAAAACAAAAAAAGTATCAACTGGGATTTTGATAATTTCCCAATTTTAAATTATTAATTGTATATAGAATACATGGTGCAATATTTCGAGTTACTTCTGTGATGATCACCCACTCAGAGAAATAGTATTCAAATTAAATCAAACAATAGAGAACCATTTAACAGAAACTGCCATGTATCTCATTTCTAGACAAGAATAAAAGAGATACATGTAGGGGTGGGCGTCAATGTCATGTTGGTTTGTATTCATGTCATGTCTTTTCGGTAACCCAACCCATTTATTATTTCATGTTATCATGTCATGCCAAGTCCGTGTCCGGTTCTGGTTCGTCTTGTGTTAATGTGTCATGTCAAAAAATTTCACCATTGGTTAAAAATATCAACTATATAAAAGAATTAAATTTTTCTCCTCAAGTTAAATTTAATGAAACTAATCTCTATTGAATAAAATTATTTATAAAAATATTTGAATTTAACTCAATTTTATTTTCCTAATTTAAAAAATCTATATCCTATTATTATATTTTTTTTACTAGATTAATTCAAATAGTATACAAAAAATACATTATCTTCAATTGCCCTTAAAATCCTATTTTACATACTTTTTAATAAATTAGATGGAATTACTTAAGAGATTTGAGTAGAAATAATATTAAAAGGTGCACCTAATTCTTTATTAAACGGGTTATCCATGTCAACTTCACGTTGTGTAGGTTTGACACTAAACTAACTTATTTAATATTCATGTTATCGAGTCGTGTCATATACGTGTTCAAGTCGGAAAATAGTCAACCCTAACCCGCTAACTTTGCATATGGTTCGAGTTGTGTTATTGTGTCGTGTCAAAAATTCCCACGCTTAGATACATGATTCAAAATAACAAGGCATAGAAACAATTTGAAGGTAAGTGAATACAAAGGTTCAACATTTGCAAGGTGGTCAATGATAGGCAGATTGAAAAGTCATGGTAACTAGTTTTTCTTATTCATGTATATATATATCTGCAATCACATACAAGTACCTATGCATTGAAAGAGAAAATATCATGTTCATTGGCACATGCTATCGCAATGATAAAAGATTAAACCCTTCGGAAATAAGTACACATTAGTTCCCGTTAAGCCTTATGCCTAGAACTATTATGGTTAGGATCACTCACATAAATCTAGAAAAAGCTATTTTTCTATGCCACACCATAGTGGAAAACTATGTTACAATGAGTTACTTGATAGTATGAACTCCATAAATTTTAAATATATATATATATATATATATATTGGGGGAAGGGAATTACACAAGTATGATGCTTAGCAAGTATCTTTGACAAAAGTAATGTGAAGGCCTTCATGCTTTCTAGATCTCAAAGAAAAGGAACAGGGTAATTAAAATGCTATACCCTCTTAGCAACACTCTTATGAGTTACACATGCATCATGCATCTTTGCACTTGCACACAAGGAAACAATTAAACAAAGAGAACATGATACATAATTTACAAATATATAAAGAAGAAGAAAAGAAGACGTCCATCTAGAAATTACAATGGATAAAAAGTCTGCTCCAAGTGGCGTATATATATATATATATATATATTTTAAAAAACTAATCCCAAATCAAGCAGCTAATGCATGTCATAACCAGCATATCTTCTCATAGTCTCCATCAATTGTTTGAACATGCAAAGAAAAGAAGAATGAAGAGCAAGACGACACCATAATTTGAGTAGACAGAGGGGATTAAAAAAAACCAGCAGGTAATAAATTATTGTTTTAACAAGTATGAGGTTCAAAGCCCAATGAATGATATAAAGGGAATGAGCCTAATGGGTCTTTCATGGTAAATGGTTTGAGTCCAAACGCTATGTTGAATGTGCAACCCACCCTGCACTTCATAGGTATCTATGCAAGTG
Organism: Camellia sinensis; assembly: GCF_055761805.1. Lineage (NCBI taxonomy): Eukaryota > Viridiplantae > Streptophyta > Magnoliopsida > Ericales > Theaceae > Camellia > Camellia sinensis. The sequence continues at coordinate 43,710,644 of NC_138969.1, read as the reverse complement.
AGGCGTTGATCGGTCCTAGAAGCAGTGGTGTGAGGAGTTAACGACCAGATGTGTTGCAACCTAGGGATCACCAGGTAATGCTATGTTGGTTTGCTTGGATGACTGATCCTGCCATAATGTGACCTATAGCACCGGTAACCAAAGTCGAGCATACATATGACAATCTCTGTGCTTGAATAGCCAGGACGAAAGAAGCAGAAGTAGATGATAATGAGAGCGGGCGCTGCCACATCTGGACGTGCAAGCAGCATGGATGAGCGAAAGGTTCTATTCCATGCCATGAAGTGGGGAGTATTCTGAGTCTACTGTAAGAAAACTAAATGGACTTCGAGGTTCCCCCCCAAGAACTGAATGGTGTAGTTTCTGGCCGTTACAAGTAACACAACACCTCCAGGCTCCAACTAATACACAAGCATTTTAAAATCCAAACAATTAATATCATCTAGCACTAATATTAGGGAACACTAACAGATGTTACCAATAGAACTTTATTTATTTATTTTTAAAATAATGCAAGTACTACATGAAATAACATTGGGGGATTGTTTGATAAGTATACCATAAAATTTTACTGTCCATCATCAACATCATGAAATTATTTAAGAGTCTTGTTCCTCATCTGTTCTACAAACACAGTTTTCTCACTTAATCTAAGGCAGTGAACATTCACCAATACTCTCTCCATATTTGGTTGCATCAACTTCATCTAGTCTTGTCTTGCCCTACAAGTAGAAAAAGAATGCATAAGAATATGCATCCTTTATATATATATATATAGAGAGAGAGAGAGAGAGAGAGAGACACGGAGGGAGATGGGACACCTAGGAAAGAATACACATAGTGGGACTGGAGAAAATAAAAATTACGGGATATTAGCTTCAGAACCAACATTTCAGACCAGGGAATATGACAACCCCCACCCCTAAAAATAATCAAACAAATAGAGAGAACGAAAAAAAATAACGGCCAAAAAATGACATAAGCTACTAGCCTTAATTTCTTACTGACAGTCTGTATTTTTTTTGATCAGCTTACTGACAGTCTGCATGATTAAACAAGTTGGAGAACATTAAGAAAAAAATGCCAATTTTTTTGAAGAGTTGAAATACTTAAATTGGTAGTAAGATTCACTTTGTGTCTAATAGCATAGAAAGATTCACCACCAACCTATCCCATCCAAGGTGGGTTTTCCTCGACTCCATGCTATTTCCTTGAATAACCAACCTTATGAAGTGTGTATTTTTTTAACCAGTAAGAAGCTAGGACCATTCATGTTTTGTGCCTTAAAATGCTTAAATTAAACAAGCTAAATGGAGGAACTGAAGCGCAATGACACACTAGACAAGGAGTCATATGTTCAAGTTGAAAGCACTCTAAAGATAATAAAAAGTTGGGATGGAATCTAAGGTGAGGCATAAGAAAACTACACAAGGCCCAAGATTTGACAAGAGATGAGTTTTGTTGTATTCAGTTAATTACAATAACACGTCCATTCTAGAAATTTCATGTCAATACCAAATATATATTATGTCCTCATAAATTAGTCTTCAAATTTCTACATGTATTAGGCTATCCAAATATGAAAGTAAATGAAGCTATGATAGGATTAAACAAAATCTTTGTACTTGGGTATACATGCCTCTTAAACTTCTTCAAATGTGTTCTCTGGAGAATCTCAATTTCATAAAACTGCTATAAACTGCTCAATTTCATAGAACCTTTCCACCTAATCTACCAATCTATCAGATACCAATTAATTCATAAAAATAAAATTAAAAAAAAAAGAAAAGAAAAAAAGCAAGATCACCGTAGTTCGTATACAAACCAAACCCAATCAGATAAAAATTCTAATAATTAAAATAAATCACGAAAACTTCATCGGCAAAATCATTGAATATTGTGCAATGCAATCAAAGCTAATACACCTAAACACATACATACATACATAAACAAGGTGAAAAAAATACCTTCAGGAGTCCAACCGTAGCAGCGAGGAGTGGCGGAGAGCATTGAAGTGAGCAATGCAGAGGCAGTGGCGGTGTGAAACGGAAGCAACGAATCGACGCAGACGAACCTCATCTCTACAGGAGACCTATTCAATAAATACAACATTTGATCGATTCAATTCAACAATTAATTTTTTTTTTTCAATTATCATATATATATATAGATAGACAGACAGACAGATAGACAGATATAGTATATGCAAGATTTGAAATTGATAAATAGAGAAACCTGAAAATGCGAGAAGAGAGTGGTTTCTGCGTCGGGATGCGAATGGGGGACCTCGCCGCCTTGGGCTTAGCTCCGCCGGCAAGTCTCGCCACCGCGTTTCTGGTGGCGGAGGTGGAGCGGAAGACGGACCTGGCGGCGGCGGACATTGGTGGTTGTGGGTCTTTGAGAGCTGGGGGGGCGGGGTTTTGGAAGAGTTTGGGGACTTTGGGTGGGTATAATAAATTGAGACCCACCCACAAACCCACCCACAAGATCTCCACAAGGTTCTCGTAAATTTGGATTATTTAGACGTGGACTCTGCGGGTCTATTTGGTAGCACTTATACTTTCAGTTTATATTTATAAAGATTTTATAAATTGATTTTTGTTTAATTTTTGTTTATTTTAAAAAAAATATAAACTACAAACGCGTTTGGTAATTGATAAAATGTTTAAAAAAATTTAAAAATATAAAAAGAATGAGAAATGGCAAGTGATGGTAAGTGGCGGCGGAAGACGGTGGTAGAAAGTGGTGATGGTGGGTGATGGGTAGTGGGTGGTGGTGAGTGGGTGGGTGGGTGACGGTGGTGGGTGGTGGGTGGTAGCGAGTGGGTGGTGGTGGTGGAGGTAGCGGGTGGGTGGTGGTGGTGGCAGGTGGGTGGCGGGTGGTGGCGGGTGGGTGGTGGTGGCAGGTAGGTGGCGGGTGGTGGTGGTAGTGGTGGGTGGGTGGGTGACGGTGGCGAGTGGTAGCGGGTGGTGGCGGCAGGTGGATGGCGGATGGCGGGTGAGTGGGTGACGGTGGCAGGTGGTGGGTGATAGCGAGTGGGTGGTGGTGGTGTGGCGGTGGCAGGTGGTGGGTGGTGGTGGTAGGTGAGTGGCGGATGACAGGTTGTGGTGGGTGGTGGCGAGTGGTAGTGGTGGGTGGTAGCGAGTGGGTGGTGGTGGCGGGTGGGTGGCAGGTGGGTGGTGGGTAGTGGTGGTGGTGGTGGGTGGTGGCGGGTGGTGGTGGCGGGTGGGTAGCAGGTCGGTGGTGGTGGTGGGTGGTGCGTGGTAGTAGCGGGTAGATGACGGGTGGTGGTGGCGGGCGGTGGATGGTAGTGGCGGGTGGATGGCAGGTGGGTGGTGGGTAGTGGTGGCGGCCGGTGGATGGTAGTGGTGGGTGGATGACAGGTGGGTGGTGGGTGGTGGTGGTGGTGGTGGTGGTGACATCGACGATGGGTAAGTGGTGGTGGCGAGTGTGTGGCGGGTGGTGGTGGCGGGTGGTGGTGGCAGGTGGTGGTGGTGGCGGCGAAAGACGGTGGTGGAAAATGATGGCTGGTGGTGGCTAGTGTTGGGTGGTAAAAAAAAAAAAATTCAAAACTCAAAACGGAAACACATTTTTTGAGTTTACATTTTTTGACCAAATTTATAAACTGAGACCACTGATTTATAAATCAAAAATTTACCAAACAAGTTTTTATTTGAGTTTTTAAATTTTTTGTAAATATAAACAGAAAACTAAAAACGTAAGTGTTACCAAACGGCACCTACACATATATAAATGGTCAGGATCACTTTGAATGTATAGGGTTCATCCTTAAATGGGGTCTTAAATATTTTTCAAAATAAATACTGATTTTTAATACTATTTTAATTCAATTTCCCAACAGACTCTGACAGAAATCCAACCTCCACCATCTCACTGATGTGGCAACTATTCCTGGGCATGTGAGTAAGAATTGTAGTGGAAGAAGGTGTGATACACGTACTTGTGAAAAAGAAAAAGAAAAAGAAAAAGAAAAAAACCAAAAATATAGCGGAAACCCAAATCCAAAATCCCATCTATCCCTCTTCTCTCATCCGTCTTCCCTTGTCGCCGCCATAGCTCTCCTCCGTTGATGGCCATAGCTTTTCGATAACTCTATCCATAGCTCTTCTCCGTCTCTGTCTCTCGGTCTCCTCAATCTTCGGTTACTTCTCTTTCTCACGCGTGCTCTCAATCGTAGTTTCTCAGATAAACTTTTTCCCCCAAACTCTCTATTCATATCAGTTAGGGATTTATCAGTATAATCCATTACAAGTAAATCAAAATCTAGGCAATGACACTTGTATATATGATGATTTGGGCTTTTTGATGCTTTTGAAATTAATTTTAAAAAGATTTTGATGCTTTTGAATAAATTTTTGATGTGTTTGGGCATTGTGTTATAGCTTGTATATATGATGTGCTTTGTTTTTTGACTTTATAGAATATGCCATGAAAAATCAAAGTCCTATCTCTTGGATTGAATTTGGATGAATCTAAGAGTCCTATCTCTTGAGTTTTGCAGTTAAAATTCTACTTGGTTTGTTGGGCTACATATTATTATTTTTTTATTTGTTTCCAGTTTGCATTTACTTGTTTCTAGTTTGACACATTGTACATTGGTTTATAGTTTTTGAGTTTTCTGTTTAAAATTCTACTTGGTTTCCAATTAAAATTCTATTTGACATATTATTTGTTTTCCAATTAATAGTTGCTCATCATGGTTTTATTCCATCCTCCAACATTTTGAAATCAAGTAGTATATAATAATCATTCTGAAATCATTCTATTTTAATTTCAATATTGAAAGTGGAAGAATGGAGGTTGATTCAAATGGTAGTGACAATCCTTCAGTAAATTAAGGTGAAGAAGTTGAAGAACCTAATAAGGGTATATGTTTTAGCTTAAGGAAAGAACTGTACATTTTATGGCAAATATGCTAAGCATGTTGGATTTTCTATAGCTTATAGAGCATAACATTTTGGAGATGATGGGTAAGTAAAATACTTTGCAATTGAATGTTCTTGAGTGTGGGAGAGAAAAAAGAAAAAAGAAGTCAACCCTCTAAAGCAATCTTTGTCCACAAAAATTGGTTGTAAAGCAAGGGTACGACCTAGTTTACAAAAGGATGTGAGATATATGTTAACTACAGTTAACCTTGAGCATAATCATGATTTGATTCCCACCGGCTCACGTTATTTTGCAATGAATGAGAAAATTCTTACTCCTGTGAAGAAAAGATTAGACATTAATGATCAAGCAGGGATTAGGGTGTCTAGGAACTATCATTCAATGGTTGTTAAAGCGGGGGATACAAGTCATTGGCATTTGATGAGCAAGATGCAATGAATTACATTGAGAGAGCTAGAATATTGAGGCTTCAATACCGAATCACTTCAAAGTTATTTTATGAGGATGCAAGCACATAGTGAGAGATTCTTTTATATGATTGATGTTGATGGGGAGTTTCACATTAGAAACTTGTTTTGGGCTGATGCAAGGAGTCGGGCAACTTATGAAACATTTGGAGATGTTGTTTCATTTGACACAACTTATCTCACAAACAAAATGGCATGCCATTTGCTTTATTTGTAGGAGTTAATCACCATGAACAGTCCATTTTGCTTGGTTGTGAATTGTTATCTAGTGAAGACACTAACACATTTGTTTGGCTATTCAAGTCGTGGTTAAGTTGCATGCTAGATCATCTCTAAAAACTATCATAACTGATCAGTGCAGAGCTATGCAAAATGCTATAGAAATTTTCTTTCCACAGGCTTGACATCGATGATGCTTATGGCATATAATGAATAAAATTTCGGAGAAGTTGAAAGGATATTCTCAATATGAACCCATAAAGTTGGCTATGCAAATACAGTTTATGACTGTTTGACAATAGATGAATTTGAGAATAAATGGGAAGAGATGCTTGCAAAATTCAATCTTCATGATAATGACTGGTTGGGGGTGCTATATGATAAGCAACATCGATGTGTTCTTGTCTATGTTAAAGATATTTTTTGGGTTGGCATGTCAGTTACACAACGAAGTGAAATCATAAATGCATTTTTTGATGGATATGTCAACCCAAAAATTTCATTAAAGCAATTTGTTGAACAATATGACAATACCTTGAGAAGTAAGGTAGAGAAAGAGAAGAAAGTAGACTTCAAGTCTTGACACAAAGTGTTTAATTGCCTAACTGTATATGGTTTTGAGAAACAATTTCAGCAAACCTATACCAATGCAAAATTCAAAGAAGTTCGAAGAGAGTTGGAGAGATTAGTTTAATGTCAAGCCTTGATTGTCAAAGAGGAGGGATCAATTTGTACATATAATGTCCAAGAAGCAATGGTAGTTTCTGAGAAGATGAAGCATGTGGACTTTGTTGCCTATTTTAATTCAATTGAATGTGAAGTTAAATATATGTGTCAATCGTTTGAGTTTAGAGGCATTATGTGTGCTCACTCACTCGCTGTGCTTGTAAGAATGTGCATAAACGAGGTTCCAAATAAATACATTCTGTCACGATGGAGAAAAGATTTGGATAGAGAGTACATATGCATCAAAACAACATACGTTGGCTTTGGGGATGATTTCAATGCAAGTTGCTATGAGAGGATGAACAAGAAATTGATTGGCATTGTACAAGTTACTGACAACTCTGAAGGCAAAATTAAAATTATAGACCTTGGCTTGGATGCAATCAAGGATAGAGTCATGAAAGATGAATCGGGTGATAAGAGTAATTTACCAATTTCTACTAATCATATACCATCTTCCCCAATTGCTTGTTCGATTGCCACCGATTCTACAAAAGGAGCTAGTACTAGAAAAGTGATTAGTCCTTTGGTTGCTCGACGAAGAGGCCGTCTATAGCTATCAAACGAAATATTGCCAAAGTAGATCAAACAGTGAATCAGTTCAAGGCAATAACAAAAAAAAAAAAAAAAAAAAAAATACAAAAGCAAAGGTAAATTGTCTATTCAGCTTCTTTTTTTTTTTTAACAAACACTATTCAACTATATTAAAGTAATTCATAAATTTCAATCATTGATCATTCTTGATTATTATAGGTTGCTAAGGTGCTTCGATTTGAAGCTCAAGCTAGTGCATATATACCGTATTATCCTTATATGGTTGGCATGCAAAATAGTTTGTATGTGCCAGTACATGTTCATAAGATGACTTTATATCAATTACTTGTTTTCATTTAGAAATAATTTTTTTTAACATGTACTTTTAATTGAAGTATCACAGGTGGTAAATACTATTGGAGGCACATCTCTTACCCCATTGGACTTTATATGAGGCACACCAGGAAGTTTGATGAGTGCTCCAACTCAAACTTTTGATCTGGATCTCTAACCCCATTGGGTTCTAACGCATGCACATCGGGAGTGATGGACATTATGGACCTAATGTCCTAGTTAATTGAACTTTTACAGTTTGTGTTTGAGATTGGAACTTATTATGAAGAAACTTTTACGTTATGTCCTAGATTGGAACTTTTACTAATTATGTAATGAAGTTATGTTATTATTGGTTTTTTATATATATTATTATTCTATGGTGATTGTGGAAATTAAATCTTGACTATTAAGAGTTTCAAAACTTGTAACAGTAATGATTGGTTTATTAGAAAATGGCATCTTCAGACCACGTCTTGAGATGGTGGCATTACTAGCTGTTTTGAGCTGCTAGTTGCCTTGTGGCTCTTTCTCTTATATTTGAGTTGTGGTTGACTGAAGTGAGATCCCAGGTGTTCCTAAGGTGGCTGATCTGCTTGCTGTCCAGATTTTGCATAGAATGGATTGAAATGTTGGGTACATGGGTTGCTTGCTGCTGTTGCTGCTAGGTACCAATTGATACTCATGGAGACGTTTGTTTTACTTCTTATTTCTTTGTTTTGGATACTGCTGAGAGGTGCCGGTGTTGTTTGGCAGCTGGTGGTTGCTGTTTGGTGGTTGAAGCTAAGTTGTTGCTAGAACAATGTTGTTGTCCCTGGTGGCTGTTGCCTGCTGTTGTTATAAGTTTGTGGCAATTTCTAGGTTGCAACTGGGTTTGCTAGTTGTTTATTTTATTTTATTTTTTGATTTCTCCTCTGTGGATTGGTTAGGGATTGCTTCTCTACAGTTTTGTTGTAGTTATGTTCAATGATTGGGTTCTGTTTGTTTGGTTGTTGTTTGTTGGTGATGTAAGGCCTAGTCTGGTTAGAAGCCCAAAGAACGCAGGATCAACTATTGTAGACAACAGTTTAGAGGAACTAATATTCTTATTAACAAAGTATGCAAAAGTTTATGTCATTAATGCACTTAAAAAGGGACTCCACAGCAATTTCCATGTATGTTATAGACAAGTATGAGTCCTATTCATGGGAGTCTTGAGATAAATATTTTGTTTGAACAGCAGTTACAATGTGTATGCAAATATTAAACAAATTCTACAAGTTTAAACAAGTCATGTTTCATTCCAGTCACAACAAAACATGTACAATAATTGGGTTTCAATACACAACAAAACATGGGTTGCTCTCAAACATCACAGTACCATACAAGAGTATTCAATCAATTTTTACTTCTACTTCTAACTTACATGTATATATTATTACATTTTCATAAGTGATAAGGCACCAATTATAAGCAACACGAACAACACATATTCCATTTTTTGCATTTTTGTGCTTTGAATTCGAAGTTAATCCCTCATAGATCTTTGTTGTTCGATCATAGATCGAAATTGTTCACCGATAGTTGGTATTTCTCCTTCTACTTGTCTTGGAATTTCATCATCTTTACATTGTGAATTCGTAGGCAAGCATCATCCAATAAAATCACCACAATCATTATAAGAGTAAAATAATTTGTTTTTGTTTTGATTGGTCTCAAAAATCCGAATAGTGGCCTTTTTATTACATCTAAGGCAATTTTTGTTGAAGTATGTCAACCAATCTGAGCTAATGCCATTCACACTTGAAGTTGACATCTACAAAAATATAAACCCAAAAAGTGTAATGATTATATTTTCATAAAGTCCAATGTGAGTTTTTAAAATTATTATATAATACAAATCCTCATTAAACTGTGAATGCACCTATATTCAAGTTAGATTAACGGATGGTAATAGGACTACTATGTTTTGGGCTCACCTGGCCTTTTATTCATATAATTCACACACATAACACATTTATTAAGACCAAGAATCAAAAGAATCCTAAATCCATCACATAAAATATACATGTGCATACAATACATAAGATATATATATATATATATAATGTGTCTATACATAAATACATGAAGAGAGAGCATAAAAACAGAGACAACCAAAGCAGGCAAAGCAGAGTTATATATAGTACAGAGGCAAATTTTGTTTGTTTGTTTGTTTGTATGAAACAGAATAGAACAATATAATGAGAACCCATATGGATTCTTAATTCAATGTAAATGTTCAAGAAGCTTAAGATGCAATATTAAGAACCAAACTCATAAAAGACTGACATTTTATGAAAAAATTTCAATTTTCTCAATTTTCTGTAGTCTCGGTAATTCACAACCAGCAGCATATCTCCTAGGGGTGAGCAGCGGATATATCGATCCGCCAAAACCGACCAAACCGATCCGCCGCATTTTGGATGGATGCGTGATGATGAACGGACAGTTGCAGATTGATTTTCTCCAATTTGCCAATCTGGCAGGCGGATGACGGATTTGAGATTCCTTTGGCCGCAACCGAACCGCCGAGCACCTCTAGTAATTTATAAGACTTTGTGTTTTCAGTTTGTTTAAATATTTCTGTTTATGTTTTCAATTAAAAAAGAGTTTAAATATTCTGTTGAAATTTTTTTTTCAACTTGAGTATCTTTTTTGAATTGAAAAAAATAAACGTATTATTTATCTATGTTTTTTGGTTTTTAAATCTATCTCCAAAAATAATAAATAGAAAATATGATATATGCTGGTTGGTTTTTGTTTTCAAAAACAAATATAGATGTAACAATACAGAGATATACAATCTCTACTACTGCTATGTTCATGGTTTTGGTGGTTTGAATTGCTTTTATATTTTAAGAATTACATATTGTAATACTTTATGTAGATGATGCATGCAGTGATTGCAGTATTTAGATGAGACATGCAGTGATTGTGATATTCTAAAGTTTCAAACTTTCTTGCTTTGGATGAGGCATGCAGTGATTGTAATATTTTTTTTAAGTCATTGACTGTAATATATATATATTTTTTTAGGAAGTACACAAGTTGAATTATGTTGAAAATTTATAAAATTTTAAACTGTCAAACCGATTCACATCTATTCGCCAAACCACCAATCCGCTCAATCTACATCCACCGGATTGGCGGACGGATGTGGATTGATTTTCTCTAATCTACCAATCTGGCGGACAGATGACGGATTGGAGGTTTCGTGGCCGCAATCGATCCGTGCCCACCCCTAATATCTCCTTGTACAATACAGGTCCAACACAAGGCCAAAAAAAAAAAAAAACCTATAAGTTATAAAAAATAATTATAGTCGGGATCAATGATCAAAATGTGGGAGAAAAAGAGATTTGCAGAAACACTTGGGTTAGGTTTGGAAGATTTGGTTGATGAATTTTGTTAATCATATTATTTAATTTTGATGATGTCTAAAATATTATTTGTATTATTTACTTTTGATGATGTCTAAAATATTATTTGTAACAATTTGGATTTTTTTTAATGTACATATTTATTTGACACAAAATATTATCTTTTTAAAATATATATATTTGTTAAATATTAGTTAAATAAAAATATTTTTGAAAACTTTACTATTCACTTTTTGAAAATTTAGGCTGATCACTATTTATTTTTTGATTGATTAATTATATTATTTTGACAAAAATGATTGATTGGTTGTATTATCTTGACAAATATGATATTAATGAGTTGTCTTCTTTTGACAAAAGTGATATATCCAAATGTAGTGGTATGATATATTTAGTTTAAAATCTCTATATCATATACAATATTTTAAAGAGGACATATATTTTCAGATCCATCATAAATATTATTAAAGAGATTTTTTCTATGTATGCAAATATTTGATTAGAACTTTATATATATAACATTATATATACAATGCATATAATGGCATACATCACGGAAGCAATCATATATATTAGTGTGTGGAAACATTAATTATGAGCATGTGAAAAATCATACATGATATAATATACAAAGAAATGGTTGCAAAATTGCAGCATATTGAATTTTAATTCACATGTTGAAGTTTAAATTTAAATGTTAAAGTTATATCTTTATAATGTGGAATTTGCAGGATTTTTTTTTTCCATATATATATATATTTATACTATATTTATTAATCAAAACCCACATGTTTGTGAGTTTTGTTCAAATTCGGCCACTATGTTTAACGAAAAGAAAAGATGCCTCATGATGAAAAGTTGAAACAAAGGATGCCTCATAATGAAAAGTTGAAACAAATAGATGTCATCCATGACGTCAGCAAAGAGCGTCCAACGGGTATATTTTTGTGTATAAATAGAAGTGTTGTGTGTGGAGAAAAATCAAGAGCTTGAAGAGAAAATTTTCTGTGAGCTCCAAATTGTATTCTGCTCTTTCACTTTCAGATCTAAGTCTAGCTTTTGTTCTTACACTTTTATATCTACTCTTTGTGAGAGAATTATTGTAAAAGTGGGTTCAAGTATCACTTATTCTTATTTCTTATTTTTGTGAGAAATTCTGTAAGGGTAAGGCATTTATTGTTGAGTGAGGCTCAATAGATAAGAGTAAGTCTTGTGCCAAATCCACAAGCTTGGTGGTGTATTTATTCAATTGATAGTAAAGAAATTCTCAAGGAGGTTCCTTGGGGAGTGGACGTAGGCCTGGCGTGCCGAACCACTATAAATCGCAGTGTTTGATTTTCTCTCTCTATCTCTTCTACTTTTATATTGATAATTATTATTCTATTTTTTTATTTATTAAAATTCTAAATATTGTGTTATTTTTAATATTGTGAAATTTTTAATAACCCAATTCACCCCCTCTCTTGGGTTGCCTATCTGGGATAACAATTGGTATCAGAGCCTAAACTCTAGTTTGTGTGACCTAACCGTTTTAGAGTAGATCATGGCAACCCCTAGTTATGCTTTACTCGAGGGACAAGCACCCAATAGGCCACCACTATTTAGCGGTACAAATTTTAGTTATTGGAAAACTAGGATGACCATACATGTTCAATCTAATGATTATGAATGCTGGAAAATTATTTGCAATGATCCAAAAATTCCTACCAAAATCATAGATGGACTTAGGGTACCAAAACCTGAAGATGAGTGGGATGAATCAGATACTAGAATGGCCCAAATTAATGTCAAAGCCACAAACATGTTGTACTGTGCCTTAGATGCCAATGAGTTCAACAGAATTTTCACATGTAAAATCGCAAAAGAAATTTGGGACAAGCTTATAGTGACTCATGAGGGAACCGAACAAGTTAAAGAATCTAGAGTTAGTTTGCTAGTCCATAATTATGAATTCTTTAAAATGAAGCCTGATGAGACTATTCCTCAAATGTTTACTCGCTTTACTGATATTATTAATGGTTTAACTTCTCTTGGAAAAACATATACTAATACTGAAATTGTAAGAAAAGTGCTTAGGTCATTGCCAAAAAGTTGGGAGACAAAAGTCATTGCCATTACCGAGGCCAAGGATTTATCAAAGTTAAGTCTAGATGAGTTAATGGGATCTCTCTTAACTCATGAGCTCATAATGCAAGAAGGAAAGGAAGAGGAGGACAACAACAAGAAAAAAGGAATAACCTTCAAATCCACCTTGAAATATCAAGAGGATAAGGAAGATGATTCAGATGAGGATGAGGAAATGGCATTCATCATTAGAAAGTTCCAAAGGTTTGTGAGAAAGAAACAAGGCGTACGAAATTTTTTCAAAAAAGACTTCAACAACAGGGATTTTCAAAGAGGAGAAAATTACAAAAAATCTGAAGTAACTTGCTACGAATGCAACAAGCCTGGACATTACAAATCAGAATGTCCAGAACTTAAGAAAAAATTCAAGAAGGATAAGAAGAAAGCTATGATTGCAGCATGGGGAGAAGATAGTGATGAAAGCGACACAGAAACCGAAGTTTGCAAAAATGAGGTTGCTAACCTATGCTTAATGGCACTTGGAAATGAAAATGAGGTAAATGACGGATCCTTTACATTTGATGAATTACAATTAGCTTTTGATGAATACATGCTGAATTTAAGAAACTTTGTTTGAAAAGTAATTGTCAAAAGAAAGCAATTTCAAGTTTATTAAAAGAAAATGAATCATTGACTTCCAAGATAAATGTTCTAGAAAATGAAGCCATGAAAATGAAAAATGAAAAAGGAAAATGAGATTTTAACTCGAAAAGAGTCTTCAATTTCTGAAAAATATTTAGTTGTATTGCAAAAAGAAAATGAGTCTTTAAAAAAGGAGCAAATTATTTTGAAAGAAAATATTGAAGACTTGAAAAATACTCTTTCAAAATTCACTCAAGGTAGAGAAACTTTAGATAAAATTCTTAAAAATCAAAATCGTACTTTTGGTAGGGCCGGAATTGGATATAAACTTTTTTCCAAAGTAAAAACTGTCAAAAATGGCTTTGTGTATGCATCTTCTAATCACTCTCATCTCACATGTCATTTTTGTGGTACAAAAGGTCATATTTCACCTTCATGTCCCGTTAAAAGAAATTCTTTTGCTAAAATAAAAAAGATGTGGGTCCCTAAGGACAGTTCAAGTGTATCAAATTCTAACTTTTATGGACCCAAGAAAAAATGGGTACCAATAGAAAAATCAAATTTTTGTAGATATGTTTCAAGACAAAATCCAGTAACGATAGATGGTAACTCGACAGTGCATGTTCGAGGCACATGACTAGAAATAAAGCTATGTTCGCCACACTTCAACCAAAGGATGGCGGATATGTGACTTTTGGCGACAATAGCAAGGGAAAATCATTGGTGTAGGAAGTATTGGTAAAAATCTCTTTCCTATTATTGAAAATGTTTTATTTGTTGAAAGTTTAAAACATAACTTGCTTAGTATTAGTCAATTATGTGATAAAGGTTATAGAGTTATTTTTGAGAAAACTCATTGCACTATTGAAAATTCCCTAGAAAACAAAACTTTATTTGTAGGTTATAGACATGAGAATGTATATGTGTTTGATTTACATGATTTATCTTCTCATTTTAACATTAAATGTTTATCTCCTATAAATGATAATGGTTGGCTTTGGCATAGAAGATTAGGACATGCTCATTTTGATTTAATTTTCAAACTTTCAAAAAATGAGTTAGTCATAGGTTTACCAAAAATTATTTTTGAAAAAGATAAACTTTGTGATGCATGTCAATTTGGAAAACAAACTAAAATTTCTTTTAAATCAAAAAATATCGTTTCAACTACTAGACCGCTTCAACTCTTGCATATTGATCTATTCGGACCATCTAGAACATTAAGTTTAGGAGGAAAATCTTATGCCCTTGTTTATGTTGATGATGATACTAAATATACATGGGTATTATTTTTAGCACACAAAAATGAAGCTTTTTATAATTTCTCAAAACTTTGTAAAAGAATTCAAAATGAGAAAAATCTTAATATTTGTAGTATTAGAAGTGACCATGGTAGAGAATTTGAAAATGATGATTTTATTAAGTTTTGTGATGACTTAGGAATAGATCATAATTTTTCAGCCCCTAGGACTCCTCAACAAAACGGTGTGGTTGAAAGAAAAAATAGAACTCTTGAAGAAATGGCTCGTATTATACTTTGTGAAAATAATTTGCCTAAATATTTTTGGGCGGAAGCTGTAAACACTGCATGCTATGTTATAAATCGTGCCATGATTAGACTTATTCTTAAGAAAACTCCTTACGAACTTTGGAAAGGTAGAAACCCTAATATTAGTCACTTGCGTGCTTTTGGTTGTAAATGCTTTGTATTAAATAACAATAAAGATAACTTAGGAAAATTTGATACTAAATCGGATGAAGCTATATTTCTTGGTTATTCTATGTCTAGTAAAGCTTATAGAGTATTCAATAAAAGAACTCTACTTGTTGAAGAATCTGTGCATGTTGTTTTTGATGAATCTAACGATATTATTTTCAAGAATCTTGTAAGTAATGATATTGTAGAAAATCAACCAAGCATGGAGAGCATTTGCAAAAAGGAAAATGAAGAAAATCCATTACGCGAACATGACGAAGAAATGACAATAGAGAAACTTCAAGAAATATATGCTCTTCTAGAAAAAGACTCAAATCTACCAAAAGAATGGAAGTATGCTCATGGCCACCCCAAAGACCTCATCATAGGTGATGATGTGGAAGGTATAAAAACTTGTTCATCTGTTAGAAATATTTGTGGTAACTTAGCATTTGTTTCACAAATTGAACCAAAATCATTTTTAGAAGCTGAAAATGATGAAAACTGAATTTTAGCAATGCAAGAAGAATTAAATCAATTTGAAAGAAATGAAGTTTGGTTTTTGACCCCCGACCTAAGGATCATCTCGTTATTGGTACAAAATGGGTTTTTCGAAATAAAATAGACGAATCTGGAGTTGTTACTAGAAATAAAGCTAGATTAGTAGCTCAAGGCTATAATCAAGAAGAGGAAATTGATTTTGATGAAACTTTTGCACCAGTTGCTAGACTTGAAGTTATTAGAATGTTACTTGATTTTGCGTGTTTTAAAGATTTTAAATTATATCAAATGGATGTTAAAAGTGCTTTTTTGAATGTGTATATTTTAGAGGAAGTCTATGTTGAACAACTTCCTGGTTTTGAAAATCATAAATACCCGGATCATGTTTTCAAACTTTCAAAAGCTTTATACGGCTTGAAACAAGCTCCTAGAGCATGGTATGAAAGATTGAGCAATTTTCTACTTGATAAAGGTTTTTGTAGAGGAAAAATTGATACAACACTTTTTATAGAAATCAAAAAAGAAGATATGCTAATTGTTCAAATTTATGTTGATAATATCATTTTTGGTGCTACTAATGAAAATTTGTGCAAAGAGTTTGCTAAAGATATGCAGGGTGAGTTTGAAATGAGTATGATGGGGGAATTAAATTTCTTGGTCTACAAATTAAACAAACTAATGATGGAATTCATTTAAATCAAACGAAATATATCAAAGATCTAGTCAAAAGGTTTGAAATGGAATCTTCAAAGCCTGCAGCAACTCCAATGAGCACATCGATAAAAGTCGACAAAGATGAGCAAGGTAAACCTGTAGATGAAAAGAAATATCGAGGTATAATTGGTTCTTTACTCTATCTTGCTGCAAGTAGGCCCGACATAATGTTTAGTGTTTGTATGTGCGCACGTTTTCAATCTGCACTGAAAGAGTTACACATCACCGCAGTCAAACGCATTTTTAGATATTTTGTTGGCACTCCAAATTTGGGATTATAGTATCCTAAGGGAACTATCTTTGAACTTTTTGGTTACTCAGATGCCGACTTTGCGGGATGTAGACTTGACCGAAAAAGCACTAGTGGCACTTGTCATTTTCTTGGACACTCACTCACTTCTTGGTTTTGCAAAAAACAAAACTCAGTGGCTCTGTCAACTGCTGAAGCAGAATACATTGCCGCCGCTGGGTGTTGTGCACAATTGCTTTGGATGAAACAACAACTTCAAGATTTTGGACTTCACTATGATCATATTCCTATAAAATGTGACAACACAAGTGCCATTAATCTTTCAAAAAATCCTATTCAGTACTCACGCACTAAACACATTGAGATAAGGCATCATTTTCTAAGAGATCATGTACTCAAAGGTGACATTGAACTCAAATTTGTGCTTACAAATTGTCAATTAGCTGACATATTTACCAAGCCTCTAAATGAAGAACAATTTTGTTATATTAGAACAGAACTTGATATAATGAATACTCTAATATAATGTTTATATTAAAAAATGTTTTTTTTTAAATAATTAAATAAAATAAATATTGTAATAATAATTATTATTATAGAAAATAATAACAATAATAATAATATACATATATTTATATATATAATTTTTTTCTCTCTCTCTCTCGTTCCGTCTCTATCTCTCACTCACTCTCTCCCTTACTCTCTCATTTTCTCTTTCTCTTGGTCTCTCGCTTTCCCTTTCTTCCTCACATCCTCAGCTGACTCCATCTCCATTTTCACCATCGTCTACAACCATCGTCACCATCCACAAAATCATTCATCACATTCATCTCTACCATCATCCACCCAAATCCCTCACCAATCCACCGAACTCCATTACTTCTCCACCCGAAATCTGCATCACCATCTTTACCGATTCATCAAGTTCCATCACCGATCCATCAAGATCCGTGACTGATCCATCAAGATCCATTGACGATCTACACAAATTCGTCACCGATCTACCCAATCTTCTCCATTTCTTCAGATTATCAAGGTCATCACCGATCAACATGTTGAAATTCTTGTTGCACTGTGTTATATTTTTTTACTTGTTGTATGTGCTCCAAATTCTCTTGGATTTAATAATGGTTGCTTCTACTTTGTTTGAAGAAATTGTTTTTATTTTTATATTCTCCTTTTATGCTAGTGCACTTGGTGTAATTGTTTATGGTCGGATCTTAATGGCCCTTGGTATTATAGATTGGTAATTTGTTTCTTCAAATTTATGTAATTTTTTGTGTATTAATTCAGGGGGAGACTCATATATTTTGAGATTAACAATCATTATAATATATATATATATATATATATATATATATATATATATATAAAAGGGGGCATGTGTATATTCTGTGCATAATTTTAGGGGGAGCATCAATACATTTTTTTTCTTATCTGCCATACTCCTTATCTGCACCAGCAAACAATTTTTTTTTGTGTAACGACAAAATTAAAATAATAATAATAATAATAATAAATAAATAAATAAATAAATAAAATAACATAAATAAATAAATAAAGGAAGAAATGCTTGCAATTTTATTTCAGAAAAAGAAAATATTACTTGATTACATGTAAATTTTCAGAAGGCTTCACAGATTTTTTCTTTTTCACTTCTCTCAACAATTTTTCATGAGCCTCTTTTACATGCCTCTCTCTATTTTCGATTTCTATGAGTCTTGGTATTATCATCGTTGCATAATAATGCACTGCATTTTCCAATTGTGCATTTTTCCTTTTTAACTCTTTCTTCTCTTTACACATATTAACTACTTGTTGTTTTAACAAGCACACCTCATCTCTCCATTGCTGATTTTCTTGTACTCTTGCTTGTAATCGTCGCGCCATATTGGAAATTGCAGTCATGGCCTGTGTACTAAGAGCCATGGTGTTATTAATAGTATCGAAATCATTTCGATTACCAATAACACTAGAACCCTCATTTACAGGCATAGCATGTGCCTACGTCACTGGTACTCTCTCATTTGCCTGCATTACAGGCACCTCATGCAGATCCGACTCATTGATAGACAAGGTAAGGAATGACATGATTACACAAGAAGCTGAAACAAATTTTTCTCTCCCACACTTGATGATTTCGTATCTTTGCCTATGATCTGTATCACTTTTTATATACTCCATCGATCCATTACTCGATGCATATCTGCTCAAATCATTTGTTTGTCAATATTTTCTGCGCTCGAGATGCTCCAAAATCTCCACAATGATTCCGACAAGACAGAAGGCCAATTATTTTATTTTTGGCCGCTTAGATTATTTTATCAAATGTGTTTATTTCATCTCTTCATATTTTATTTTGATGATGTTAAAGGGGGAGATGATAAAAAAAAAATATGATTTTTGCTTTGCAGGGTTTTGTCAATTTTATTGTGTCAAATCCATACAAATATTGCCATCATCAAAAAGGGGGAGATTGTTAATCATATTATTTAATTTTGATGATGTCTAAAATATTATTTGTATTATTTACTTTTGATGATGTCTAAAATATTATTTGTAACAATTTGAATTTTTTTTAATGTACATATTTATTTGACACAAAATATTATCTTTTTAAAAAATATATATTTGTTAAATATTAGTTAAATAAAAATATTTTTGAAAACTTTACTATTCACTTTTTGAAAATTTAGGCTGATCACTATTCATTTTTTGACAAAATTAAAAATTGATTAATTATATTATTTTGACAAAAATAATTGATTGGTCGTATTATCTTGACAAATATGATATTAATGAGTTGTCTTCTTTTGACAAAAGTGATATATCCAAATGTAGTGGTAGGATATATTTAGTTTAAAATCTCTATATCATATACAATATTTTAAAAAGGGTATATATTTTCAGATCCATCATAAATATTATTAAAGAGATTTTTTCTATGTATGCAAATATTTGATTAGAACTTTATATATATAACATTATATATACAATGCATATAATAGCATACATCACGGAAGCAATCATATATATTAGTGTGTGGAAACATTAATTATGAGCATGTGAAAAATCATACACAAAGAAATGGTTGCAAAATTGCAGCATATTGAATTTTAATTCACATGTTGAAGTTTGAATTTAAATGTTAAAGTTATATCTTTATAATGTGGACTTTGTAGGATTTTTTTTTTCATATATATATATATATATATATTTATACTATATATATTAATCAAAACCCACATGTTTGTGAGTTTTGTTTAAATTCGGCCACTATGTTTGACAAAAAGAAAAGATGCCTCATGATGAAAAGTTGAAACAAATAGATGTCATCCATGACGTCAGCAAGGAGCGTCCAACGGGTATATTGTTGTGTATAAATAGAAGTGTTGTGTGTGGAGAAAAATCAAGAGCTTGAAGAGAAAATTTTCTGTGAGCTCCAAATTGTATTCTGCTCTTTCACTTTCAGATCTAAGTCTAACTTTTGTTCTTATACTTTCATATCTATTCTTTGTGAGAGAATTATTGTAAAAGTGGGTTCAAGTACCACTTATTCTTATTCCTTATTTTTGTGAGAAATTTTGTAAGGGTAAGGCATTTATTGTTGAGTGAGGCTCAATAGATAAGAATAAGTCCTGTGCCAAATCCACAAGCTTTGTGGTGTATTTATTCAATTGATAGTAAAGAAATTCTCAAGGAGGTTCCTTGGAGAGTGAACGTAGGTTTGGCGTGCCGAACCACTATAAATCGCAGTGTTTGATTTTCTTTCTCTATCTCTCCTATTTTTATATTGATAATTATTATTCTGTTTTTTTTTTATTTATTAAAATTCTGAATATTGTGTTATTTTTAATATTGTGAAATTTTTAATAATCCAATTCACCCCCTCTTGGGTTGCCTATCTAGGATAACAAATTTCATTGAGCAGGTAGTAGGTAAGGTAAAGATTACTCAATTCCCAAATCAAAAGGCCAAAATCCAAACATTTAAATTGTTCATCAGATTGTGAAATTCCCTAAATCCAAACATTGAAATTAATTATCAAATTGTCAAAAGCCCTAAATCTAAACATTCAACACAAGTGTTTATCCCAAGCCCTAATACATATACAAGATACATATATACTCAATACACACACACACACACACACACATATACGCAGATAGAGATATAAGTCGAAGTCGGAGTTACCTCTTTGTCATTCTTCATCGGGTCTTTATCGGAGAGAGTCGGGAGATGGGCGCCGGAGTCAAGGGAAGGAGGGAGACGGGTGTCGAAGACAAGGAAAGGAGCTTGTCAGGCTCTTTCTTGTTGGAGTCAAGGTAAAGAGGTAGAGGGAGCCATAGATATGAGAGATCTGTATTGTAGGGAGATTTTGATCTGTATTGCAGTGGGAGAATTTGAATTCTGAATGAGGGGAAAGAAAGAAAAGGTGCGTGGGCTGTGATACACGTGAAAGATCACATGAGTCATCCACATCAGTTGAGGGTCGTGGGGGTTAGCATTTTTGGGGGTTGGAAGCATTTTTTATTTGAATTTAAGTATTAAAAAGAAGTATATATATATACTTTTTTTATTTTTTATATTTTTTTTTAGTTTATTTTACTATTAAAATAATATAAAATTTTTATTAATATTTTATAAATGGGTAGGCTGAGCCGAGTTAGGCTGGATTAGAACTATTTATCCAAAATCCAGCCCGACCTTACGAACAAAATAATTTTTTCAAAATCTAAAAATGTCAGGCTAAGCTGGGTGGATCAACAAGCCAATAGTCCCTTCTAATTCTATCTCAAGAAAGAAACCTCCCTAGGACTATGCGGGGCTTATATTTTATTTAAAAAA
This sequence comes from Camellia sinensis, assembly GCF_055761805.1. NCBI lineage: Eukaryota > Viridiplantae > Streptophyta > Magnoliopsida > Ericales > Theaceae > Camellia > Camellia sinensis. The sequence continues at coordinate 43,689,341 of NC_138969.1, read as the reverse complement.
ATTATATATATAATATTAATATAGTAAAATTATTTAGTTATAATTATTTATTTATTATAAATAATTTGTAACAAAAAAGAACGTTTAAACTATTAAAATAGAATTCGTAGAAAAAGGAGAATTAGAAGGAAGTCAAGTTCATTTTTGAAATTTGGATACCAAATTTAATCCCCATAGTATATTTTGGCTGTGGCTAGAATTTAAATCACAATTTAGAAATATTAAATTTAAGTTCATTATGTTGAAATGTGCATTTAAAAAAATATTAAAAATTATGATGTGATTAAGTGTATGTAAATTTATTCCTTTTATTTATTATTTATTTTAGATTTAGACATTATTTGACATCCCTTATATTAGTATACTTTTTTACCTTTTTATCTTTTTTGAGTTACATCATCTCTTTATTTTTTTATACATCTTTTTGTAAAAGATTCAAAATTATACTTATTTAGATCATTCCAAATACGTTCTTAGTAGTTAGGTGCTTTTAGAGATGGCAATGCGAATCCGAACCCGTCAATCCATCCATACCTGTCCATAATTTTTGAGTTTAAACTCCCTTATTTACTTAATGGGTTATAAGCAGGTAATAGTATTAAGCCCACCTCATTACATGGGTGAATGCAAAAAAATACTAACAAAACATGCCATGCTCAAGTTTCGTACTCAATCGACTTTCTTAGACAAGCAACCACCGACCATTTAATGATCAATTACTCATCAACAAATTGTACATATATGTATTTTTTATGAGTCTTATTCATCACAACTCTAAGAGTTATTAATAGGAATCACGTAAAGTCAATATTTATTGTCTCAATACACATTTTATATATCTCAAAATACTTCTATATATTTTAATTCAATTTTTACATATTTCAATATATTTTATTCACATTTCTCAATCTTAAGGAGAAGATTGTTGTTAGCAATTTATTTATTTATTTATAATAATAGTACAACAATAGAAAAAGTATTGAACTGAATTAAAATATTATGCACTATCAATATATATATATATATATTATGACATTGATACTAATATTTTAGTATATTTAATATTTGTTATAAATATTAAACACAAATGTTTTCACCTTTTATATCTCTCTCTCTCTCTCAAACTTGAATTTTTGAAGAAAAAAATTAAAGAAAATTTGAATCTATTAAAAAATGAATTCATTAAAGTACATGAATTGGGTTGTCCAACCCGTACCCAAATTAACCCAACCCACAGTTTAGTAAATGGAAGGGTTTTAATTAAGTTATTTAACACCAAACCCGTTTAGACCCGTTCGTTGGCCACCTTTAGGTAGTATGTATGCGATGTTCCTCTATTTTGGAAGAGGCGGAATGCTTTGCTCATTTCTGAAGAAATTATCAGGATCAACTTTTGTCTTCACACGCACCAATCTTTCAAAATTGCCCTTGAAATATTTAGCTCTAAAAATGCTTGAATTCGCACCATTTTGATTAGTGCCAATGTCAAGATCTCTATAGTTGAGGAAAGCCTCGCGTGGCGATTGTGAGACATGTGGTGCCAAGAAATCATAGAGTTTTCGCAATGACTCTACCTTACTGTCATCTTGAGTGCAGTACCAGTACTGGATTAGAAATTTGTATCCTGATCTATGAGGAAATGGGGTTTCGGATTCAGAAATCTGATTCATTCTTCCTCCGTATGGGTTCCACTGCATTATCATTCCCATACCCATTTTGATCATCTGCTTCCACAATTCTTCCAAAACTGCCTTTGGAATAGGTGTTATCACATAGTCCGATTTCACCTTAAAGGGGAATGATTCATTTAACATCCTATAGAGTAGGCTATCCAAGGAAATTCCCTTTGGTTTATTATCCCAGTAAAGAGTGGTTTCAATCCAACTTGACTTGATACAATCCTTTTGTTGCAAACCCAATTCGGGAAATTGCTGATTCATTGTTGAAAGAAGTGTATGTGATTGCCCTAGGTATTGACCAAAGAATTGAAATTGAATGCTCTCATTCTTCTCAACACTCATTTCAAGTCTTATGAAAATGTCTTCTGGTAGTGTGTCTGCAACTTGTTGCCACCGATAGACAAGGTCTGTTATACTTCTTGTTGCACCTTGCTTTATGAGCTTTTTCACCAGAAAAAAAGTAACAATTTCAGGAACTGACACCAATTTAATTTTCCAAGAAAGAATGACTCCAAAGCTAGCTCCACCACCTCTAATAGCCCAGAAATGATCTTCTCCCATGGATTTTCTATTGAGGATTTTTCCATTAACATCAACTAGTTGTGCATCAATAATGTTATCCACAGATAAGCCATACTTTCTCATCAAGTTTCCATACCCAGCCCCGATGAAATGCCCACCAACTCCAACAGAAGGGCAGACACCGCCTGGAAAAGCATGAGTCTTACTTTTTTGGGAAATGTTGAGATATAGTTCACCGAGACTAGCCCCTGACTGTACCCATGCAGTTTCTGTTGCGACATCAATGTTGATGGATCGAAAATCGGACATGTCAAGGAGAACAAATGGTTCATTTGATATGTAAGAAAGGCCTTCATAGTCATGACCTCCACTTCGGATTCTAAGATGATAGTTATGATTCTTGGTACAAATGACAGCTGCTTGGACATGGGATTCATGAATGGCTGCTACGATGGCCACCGGATATCGGGTTTTGGTTGTATTTAGTCTCTTATTTCTAAAATATGCATAGAAAATATTCGAGAATTTAGAGTTTTCAGGGATGTAAATGGCTTCCGAGATTGGTTTTATAGACTTACCAACTTGTTTTTTGAGGCATTGAACAAATGCGTCCGTAGCCAAGTCTGAAGTTGCATATGGAATTGAGAACAAAAGGGTTGAAACTAGCACTAATAACATTGCAATGCTTGAAAGCTTCATTTTCTATAACTTATTTTCCTATCTAAATTCTCAATTTTTTAAGCTTTTGTTAATTTCATAGTGTATTTATACTCTTATAGAGACAACATAATAAGCTTAATTTGTAATATAATATTATATTTTTGGCATTTTATTGTTCAAAGTCAACAAAATCTTTCCAGAGACAACTGTACAATAAGAAACTTTTTCATCCATTGAAAAAGTTTAAAATCTTACATAAAACAACTGTGCAATGCCAACCTTTTTTTATGAATGTACAAAATTTATTAGATTATTGTACAAACATAAGGTTTCAATTTCCCATAAAAAAATCAAGGACAACCTCATTCTAATACACCACAAAACCTTTTTCATTTTATGATTGAGTGAAAATGTATTTGTTTTGCACCTCTCTCTCTCTCTCTCTCTCCATAGCTTGGCAAATATTCATTTTTTTATGAATATACAAAATTTATTAGATTATTTAACAAACATAAGCTTTCAATTTCCCTTAAAAAATCACGGACAACCTCATTCTAATACACCACAAAACCTTTTTCATTTTAAAATCATTGATTGACTGAAAGTGTATTTATCTTGCTCTTCTCTCTTTTATTTTTATTTTTATATATATGCTTGGCGAACATCAATATTCAATTTTGTTGTGTGTTGGGTCCTGGAAAAAGTCAACTACACCAAAATAGCTAAAGGTTTTCCAAAAGAAAACAACATTAAAGCATATCAACGGAAATCTTCTCGGCATCCTAGAAGCCATGATCATGATGATACCTTTCCATCACCACGAAAACAGAGGAAGTGGATTTTACGTTAAATAGTTGATTACCAAAACATAATAAAAAAAACAGGCTAATGTTGTTAACAAGAAGTCAAATCAAGTTTTAAGAAATTTAAGTTGTGCTCAAGTCAAGCTTAAAAAATTGTGTCTTAAGCTCAACTAGTATTTGAGAAGCTTGAACTTAACTCAAGTCTCAACTCTATTATATATATGAGATGAGCTCGACTTTGAAAAATATTTGATAAATCGAACTTAATTTAACATATTAAGAGGAAAAAAAGAAGAAGAAGAAAGATTATGAGCAAAACATGAATAATGATCATATTTTTGATAAGTTTCGTCAATCAAATATTAATTTATATTATCCTTACGTTCATGAAGAATCTATTCAAAGAGAGCTTTGGTCTACTTGAGCTTGGTTTGATTACTAAACAAGACTCAAAACCTGACTTGAACACATTCATTTAACAAACAAATGAGTTAAGCTTAAACAAATTTTAAACTAGTTGAGCTGAAACTGTTCATAAAAAATTCGGTTCGTTTACAGCTCTAACTTAACCAGAGGTTTGCTTTAACTCTATATTGTCATCTAGACTTCCTTTAGTCTCCTTGTTTAGATGCAAAAGAGGTTTATATGTTCTTATTTTTGTCACAGGCTGGAATAGCAAAGGCAAAAAGGTGTGTTTATTTATATCTATTGTTATGCAACCCGTGCACTATATAGTTGTTTATTCATAGCTAAACTTTAGTTCAGCTGGCTTCTGTTCAGACATTGCTTTCATTCCTCATAAAATAAAATGGAAATGAAAATGAAAATTAAAAATTGAAGTATTGAGTTGATTCTATTGGATAGAATAGTACATCGAGTCATGTTTCTCTCACAGTCTAAGATTGTGTTTGAATTATGAATTTGGATAGAAATTTGAAATAGAAAATGAAAATGTGAATAAAATATAACTATGTTTTATTCACATTTCACTTAAATATTTTTTTTTTCTTCAAATACCTATCCAAATTCATGATCCAACACAACCTAAGGCTAGTTTAATATTTTTCTCATATTTGTAACTTGTAATATACGCCTGGTGCAATGGTAGAAGCACTTAACCTTTGGTCAAGCCACGCTGATCAACTCGAGATTGAGTCCCAGTAACTCCTTCCTCCATCTCTCCTCCTTTCCAAAAAAAAAATGAGAGACGTATACCTATATTTAATAGGTAGATTTATTATTCAATAGGTCTTACGATAATTAATTACATTTTTTATCAAACATTATTAAAAAAAGTCACAAATTGTTAATTTTCAACGACAGTTTGAAAATTATCACAAAAAATGTCGCTAATTATAAGTTTTAGCGATAGTTTAAAATAATTGTCATAAAAAGTCATTAATTGTTAACTTTCAGTGACAGTTTGAAAATTATCACATTGTAAGTTTTAGTGATAGTTTATAAAAATCGTGACAAAAAAATCACTAATTGTTAATTTTTAGCGACATGCAAAAAATCGTCACAAAAAATTATTTTTAATGACGATTTTACTAGGACTTATTTTTATAATAAGACTTTATGGGAATTAAATTCAACTATTAGGATCCATTGGTAATTTACCAAAAAAAAAAAAAAACCAAAAAAACAAAAGAAAAAACTTGTTTTGATGAAACCCCCAAGTCTGGTGTTTTTGTTTGAGTACTCTTTGATTCCTTTTTTTTTTTTTTCCTTCTACATTTCCGTATCTGCCAGATCCGGTGTTAAGGTTTCACAATTCCTAACATATTCAACAATTGAAGATGATGAGTTAGAGAAGTAGATTAACAACTTACCTTTTGACTTGTCATTTTGGATCAATTTTTTTAATGTAAAAATCCATAAAAACTAACAACAATTGAAACATTCATTTAAAACACAAGTATGCAACAGAACTGATACATGATACAACAGTCAATTCTTTTGGTAAAAAATGAACAAACATGTAATTTTCCGAGTTGTTGAGTTCACCGCCTTGAGTTGCTTCTACTTCGGCTCATCTTCACCAAGATGGTAACCAATAGCGGAACACAAATTCCCTGACACATTTCTTCTCCATGTTCCCTGGGGACATCCAAGCACGATCTTCTCTCTGATAGACTCTCGTGTTGTTCAAACCGGCTTGCATTTGGGAAGTACACGGATCCTCTTTCCCTTGACCTAATTCCAATTAGCCGGCCCAGTGACACGCTATGGTCTTGGAAGAAAGATGCTGTAGACTGGTCGATCTCACACAGAACAAACTATTACTAGTGAGTGTCAAGGTGTCTAAGCCTGCAGCCAGGGCCACATTTCAAAGCAAATTCAAGGATGAAATGGATTTTAAATTTTCACCGCCATTGTAATGTTTTCTCCATGGTTTATTGCCAATAATTTATAGACTAGAGGTCGTGGCACGCACTTTGCGCGTGAGTGAAATACATCAAAATGTAACTGAAGTAGTTACAGCATAAATGGGTGAATTTACAATAGAACTTCCACTTCTATATTATCTATATAGAACTTCCACTAATTGCAATAATGTCCATCAACACATTACAATTAAACCCCTAAAAGTAGAGAATTACAAGTGAGGCCCTTTCTTACCATTAATCACAAATTTCCTTCCACCAAACTATATTCCACATGAGCTATTAGGTATGGACAAATTTATCACTATCAAAAGCCCTAACTCATGTAACCGAATTCTAAATTTTTCCTTCTTCTAATTGGACCCTAAAAGCATTTTCCAAAAATAGTATTTTTACAATTATATATGTATAAAATATTTTTATGAAAAAGTAACCGGCCGGTTTTCTTTTGGGTCCAACATTAATAGGAAAAATTGCTTGAATATACTTTCTCACTTTGAGAATGGTGGATTCCATGTTAAGCACCTATATAAATCAATTACTACTCACATAACCCAACATGTCCGTGTATAGCCTTTGGTTCGGCGTCACCGATTGACAATGTCAAAGTTAAATGAATAGTTAATTAATTTATACAAGCCTCTCAAGTCAAAGGAAAATAAGTGTATTGTAATAGAACTACCTTTTAAACTGACAGTGATCATTCCATAGGTGTTCTTAAAACCGATCCTGTTCAGTGTATGTACTTATTGCATAACACCCACCTATTTGCTTAAGGTCACTACCTCAATGATGGAGTTAATCATTCTATCATATAGCAGCAAAACAGGTGCAGGCCATAGTAGTGCGACGCCCAATCAACACCCATAGCCTAGAACATTAATTGGGTCTACAAGGCACCGAAAAATCATAACTCCCAAGTTTTGGTTCATTAACCATTAGCATGTTTTTCTACAATGTTACCCAAGGGACCTTATGTTCACATCATATGTAACATTAAATATAACATTACCCATAATAATAATATACAAAGTGCAAAATAAAATGCCAAGCAATTTATTTAATCAGTCGATAAAGTCAACAAATTGGTTTTTGAGGGCACAAATGCTAACATTCTCCCACTTGCACTCAAAACCAATTACACATGTATTTAATACCCATTATCTCTAAGTGCTTTTCAAAAACCTTCTGAGTTAAGGCTTTTGTGAAAGGATCTGCAACATTTTCAGCTGATGCAATCTTTGCTATTGACATATCTCCTCTATGAATGATATCACGTATCAGGTGAAATCTACGCTCAATGTGCTTTATCCTCCGATGAGCCCTAGGCTCAATAGCATGTGCAATAGCGCCGAAATTGTCACAATGAACAATTATAGGAGATTCAATTGTTGGGACAACACCTAGTTCTTGAATGAACTTGCGAATCCAAACAGCTTCCTTTGCAGCTTCACTTGCAGCTACATACTCTGCTTCAGTTGTAGAATCTGCAGTAGTATCTTGCTTGCAACTTCTCCAACTTATTGCTCCTTTTCCAAGAGTGAAAACAAAACCAGAAGTTGATTTTCTATCATCGATATCAGATTGAAAATCTGAATCGGTGTAACCTTCAACAACCAAATTTTCACTACCAAACACTAGAAAATAGTGTTTAGTCCTTTTCAAATATTTCAAAATGTGTTTCACTGCTGTCCAATGCTCTGGACCTGGATTGGATTGGTATCTACTCACAACGCTTACTGCGTAACAAATGTCAGGCCTAGTACAAAGCATTGCATACATGAGGCTTCCCACTGCCGAAGCATAAGGAATATTTCTCATTTTCTCTCTCTCCTCTTGTGTTTTTGGTGCCATTCCCTTAGAGAGATGAATTCCATGCCTAAAGGGTAGGAACCCTTTCTTGGAATCTTGCATGCTAAATCTTGCTAGGACTTTGTCAATATAATTGACTTGTGAGAGTCCAAGTAATTTTTTCTTTCGGTCTCTAAACAATTTGATCCTGAGTATATAACTAGCTTCACCAAGGTCTTTCATTGCGAAGTGATTAGATAACCATACTTTGACTGATGACATTACTCCTACATCATTCCCAATGAGTAGTATGTCATCAACATAGAGAACCAAAAATACTTTGGCACTCCCACTGACCTTCTTGTAAACACAAGGTTCATCCATATTTTGCGAGAAACCAAACGATTTGATTGCCTCGTCAAAACGAATATTCCAACTCTGAGATGCTTGCTTGAGACCATAAATGGACCTCATTAATTTGCACACTTTATTTTCTGCACCATGAGATATAAAACCTTCTGGTTGGTGCATATAAATTTCTTCTTGAATATAACCATTCAAAAATGCGGTTTTAACATCCATTTGCCAAATTTCAAAATCATAGTGTGCAGCAATTGACAAAAGAATCCTTATGGACTTTAGCATGGCTATTGGCGAAAAAGTTTCTTCATAATCGATACCAGCCTTTTGGTTATACCCTTTCGCCACTAGTCTTGTTTTGTAGGTCTCTACCTTTCCATTGGGTCCTAATTTTCTTTTATATACCCATTTGCAACCTATGGGTTTAATACCCTCAGGTTATTTACTAAGGTCCAAACCTTATTAGAATACATTGAGTCCATTTCAGATTCCATGGCTTTTTGCCAATGCCTAGCATCTTTGTCATTAATTGCCTCTTCGTATGTAAATGGATCATCATCAGACAATTCTGATTCCATCTGATAAATCTCATTTAACAGTGATAACTTAACTGGAGGTCTAATGATCCTTTTACCACGCCGAGGTTCTTGTGCAACAATTGGTTCAGTGGGCTTACTTATTTGTCTTTCACTTTGACTACTTGCCCTATCCATTGAAATGTCAGTTACTTCTTCAAGAACAATTCTTGTTCTATTTTCATTGAAAATATAATCCTCTTCTAAAAAAATAGCATTTCTGCTAACAATAATTTTTTGTTCTTTAGGATTATAAAAATAGTAACCAAATGCCGTCTTAGGATATCCAAGGAAAATGCATCTATCAGTTCTCAATTCCAATTTATCAACATTTTGCTTTTTTACATGTGCTGGACAGCCCCATATCCTAATATGCTTTAGACTAGGCTTTTTTCCAGTCCATAATTCATATGGAGTTTTAGGAATTGATTTAGTAGGAAATCTATTCAACAAATAAATAGCAATTTCTAATGCAAATCCCCCAAAGGAAATTGGTAGTTCTGACATGCTCATCATTGAACGAACCATATCTAATAAGGTTCTATTTCTTCTTTCTACCACCCCATTATTTTGTGGTGTGCCCGTGGGGATTAATTGAGATATGATGCCATTCTCTTTTAAATAATTTCGAAAATCATCTAAAAGGTATTCTCCCCCACGATCTGATCGGAGAGCTTTGATGCTTTTTCCAAGTTGCTTTTCTACTTCATTACGAAATTCCTTGAACTTTTCAAAGGATTCAGACTTATGTTTTATTAGGTACAAATAACCATACATAGAATAATCATCGGTGAATGTAATGAAATAGTAAAAACCACCTCTTGCCATGTGATTTATTGGACCACAAACGTCTGTGTGTATTAGTCCCAAAACTTCTGTGGCTCTAATTCCTTTTCCCAAAAACGGAATTTTAGACATTTTTCCTTGCAAGCAGGGCTCACAAATTGGATAGGGCTCAATTTTCAAAAAATCTAAAGGCCCATCCTTGACCAATCTATTTAGACGCTCTAAATTGATATGACCAAGTTTCAAGTGCCATATATAAGTTTGATTAACATCCCTTTTTCTTTTAAGGGGTAACATACCAGTGGATGTATCATTCTCAACACAATTAATAGAATTATCAATAGGACTAATAAAGTAAAGACCAACTATTATAATGCCAGAAACCACAAATTTATTATTGTGCTTAATAACAACTTTTGAAGAAAAGGAAAAACAATATCCCAACGAAATTAACTTTGAAACAGAAATTAAATTTCTACGGATGTCTGGCACAAATAGACAATCTTCTAAAACTAGAGTTCTATTAAATGATAATTCCAAATAAAAAATTCCTATGGAAACTGCAGCAACTGTTGCACTTGTTCCTAACTTTATTAGCATCTCCCCTTCATTAAGCTTTCTGGGCTTTGGGTGGGTAAAATAAATATGATTTTTTTATAAATATTTTAATTCAAGTCTTAAAAAGAAGTATATATATAAATATATATATTTTTTGTTTTTTATATTTTTTTCTAGTTTATTTTATTATTAAAATAATATGAAATTATTATTAATATTTTATAAATGGATAGGCCTAGTCGAGTTAGGCTGGATTAAAACTATTTATTTGAAACCCAACCTAGTCTTACAAACAAAATAATTTTTTCAAAATTTTAAAATATTAGGCTAAGTTAGATGGATTAACCAGTAAATAGTCCCTCTTAATTCTGTGCCAAGAAAGAAACTTCTCTAGGACCATGGCAGGCTTATATTTTATTTTTAAAAAATTATATATATATAATAAAATTATTCAGTTATAATTTTTTATTTATTATAAATAATTTATAATAAAAAAGAACGTTTAAATTATTAAAATAAAAGTGGTAATAGAAAAAGGAGAATTAGAAAGAAGGCAAGTTCATTTTTGAAATTTGGATACCAAATTTAATCGCCATAGTAAATAGGGGGTTTGTTTGAGATGTGGGTTAACTCTTTAGTTTTTTGGCTATTTTAATCTGAGGCTAAAAAGTCTCGTATGAGATAGGTTTTTTGATTTTTTTGACTTTTGTAAAAGAAAAAATAAAATGATTATGATTTAGATGTGATATTTTGTCTTATTAACCATTTAGTTTATTTTATTTTTTGTGACTAAAATAGCCTTTTTACCCCAAAAATTTGGCTTGCCAAACGAGTGTATATATTCTGTTTTGGCTGCGGCTAGAATTTAAATCACAATTTAGAAATATTAAATTTAAGTTCATTATGTTGAAATGTGCATTTAAAAAAAAATTAAAATTATGATGTGATTAAGTGTATGTAAATTTATTCCTTTTTATTTATTATTTATTTTAGATTTAGGAATTATTTGGCATCCCTTATATTAGTACTAGGGATAACCCGTGCCTGAAGGCACTGCGAGCAATTTTTTTTTGATACCACATATGCTACGAAATTCAATTATAATAAATCAATTCAAAATAATAATATCACTCTAATTTAAAACTTCACATAGAAAGAGGAACAAAATATATAAAGAAAACTGAAATAAATAATAATAAATTTCAAATCTTTTATGGGTGGTGCCTTCAAGAGTTCCCACCTCATTCTCTAGCATATTTTCAAAATTAGCCCTGTTTAAGGAATAGTTCAAATTAGTCTACTAAAACATCAAATATCAATAGAAATAATTCAAATCCTCCCAACTTCTTCACAGTTTCAACTAACTATTTATAAATAAATGAAATAAAAATAACCCAAGTTATTTTGAAGACTAACCTTATTGTTAATACCAAAATATCAGGGATGACACAACAAACCGAAACTACTTTCACAACCAGTTGTGTTGGAATGTCAGAGGTCCTGAAAAGATAAATGAATTCAGAAACAAACCATGAAAATAGTGCATCAAAAATACACTGGTCTTTCTTAATGAAGAAACATAAAATTCATAACCATGATCAAATTAAGAGGCAACAATATTATTAACATTCTCCTCCTTCAACCCACTAATAAATTATTCTTTTTCAATGTGACTCTAACATCTTACACAATAGACACTAAAATTATACAAAAATTCATGTCAAGGATATGTGACTTCCACCAAAATATGTAAAGATACTATAAATTAAATTGTTGCACTTAAGTTTAGTGAATTTTCAAGGGCACTTGATAGTCCACACTCAATAACCATCCATAAGGTCCAATCTTTTACATTGATAATAGACTTTACAAAAATATTAGAAATCCATTGAAGTATATATCAATATGAAGCTTTACAAAATTGGTTAACGTCAAGCTTTACAAAATGTATGCCATATAATGTCTTCCAACTTGGACGCCTCAACAAAAAGTACTTGGGCGCCTCTACAAAAACTTGGACGCCTATAGAAAAAGTACTTGGACGCATCTAAAGTGCTTGGGCGCCTTCAAACTTGTTCTCCATCACATTTTGAAATGTCCATGTATCAACTTCTGTGTACTTTTTCCAGTGAGGAGCATGCAAAACAATCTAATATTTAAAAAACATTAACATTAGCATATTGAAACAATACGAAAAATAGATATTGAAACAATATGAACTAAGAATACCTTGTTACTATTCCATCAGAGTAATGTAGTCTTATTTATCCTCTTGAGCTCCATAGCTTTTTCAACCCAATCCTACAAAAGTTTGACTTGATTATAATTTAAACAAAATTTTAATTAAAATACACTTTCAATTTGTTTCCTTCTTTTATCATTTGTATTCTTTTTTAAACTTTAATTACTTCCCTATTCTATTTGGAAAATTTTATATATCTTTGTAAAAGATCCTTTATAATTTTTTCTAGTGTATTGTTTTTTAAGGATGCATAATTTAGTTTGGAAATTAGAAATATTACGGATTAAAAGCACCATGCCCATCTTCACAAACTTTACAGTAAAAAAAAAAAAAAAATTACACAAATTATGCATGCTTCAACATATCATATTCCCCCATGATTTTCTTTACACATGCCTCCAAAACAAACTTGAAAAGAATCATACCACTTGTGTATTTTTTTAGTCCCTTTATTGAGTAGTTTTCCTTTCTTTTTCCTTTAAGCTTCTCATTTTCCTTTGCCCTTACCATTGCCTTTGAGAAAAAATATGAGAAACAAATAAATTTGATTAGTGGGCTTACCCCACAAACACAAAGGACATTGAAGTCACGTTCATTATAGAGCACAGCACTGACATTTCTATTTTGAAGAAACTGAATCTGTGTATATATAGAAATGCATTTGAAAGGTAAAAGAAAAATTATATTAAGGAATGTAGATTAAATAAAAAATGAGTATAGAGATTTAATATTACTGTTTCCTCTAACATATCATCCACCTGTAAAGAATAATACAAAAACATTTAATTATGAGAAAAATTATAAATAATAAGCAAGAAATTAAGCCTCGATTCATAAACTATAAACTAAACATACTTAACCAAAACTATAAATGTTGTCCATGATTTGAATTAAAATAAAATCTAAGGTTGTTGAAGAGGTTGAAACACCACAGACCTGCAGTGAAGAAATAACTCATTTAATAGTGCTATAAATAGATTGGATTTAAATAACAATGGGTTGTACAATGACTATTTGATTACTTAATTGTGCCATACGTTAAGTACAATCAAATAAAATGAAACCCAATTCTAATTTTTAACAATAAAATAAAAACAAAAGATTACAAAACATTACTTTTCATGTTAAAAATGAAACCCAATTCACACATTTATCAAAATCACCTAAATCATTTATCAGAACACTAATCATTTTTGAAACACTTAATTCTCATTTACGCTATCCAAGCCTATTGAAAGTTTCTTTAGCAAAGTTGAGAGCTCCATCCACTAAACAGCAAGTTTTAGACGGTAGAAGATAACTCGTTTATATAAAACACATTATCAGGAACTTAAATCTCATTATGTTTGAGACCCATTATCATACACATTAAACACATTATATTTGAAACACATTATCATAAACTGAAATCCCATTATATCTCATAAACTTCAATCTCATCCGATTTAGACTGTAAATCCATATAAATATAACAAATTGCTGATATAAATCTATATCAATAGATACTTAACATATCGATGGCTCCTACATTATTGTTAGGAATCAAACATATCGATGGCTTAAGCTTTCTTAAATTTTATTGAATTAAAAGAGGTTTAAATGGGGCTACAAACTAATAACCTACCAATCATTTTCTATGAATCAAATATCTCATTCAATAAATTAATAAAAAATCACATAGATATGCAGACGCCAAACTAATAACCTACCAATCATGTTCCGCCACCAAATTTTACTAAAATTAAACAATTTATCAAAATGAATTGTGTTTCCAATGGAAACTACCAATAAAACACATCAATCACTTAGTACTTTGCTTCCAAGAATCTATTTATTAAAATTAACATATAACAAAAGATTTGCACATCTACACTGTTTTAAAATAATAATTTGACTCCAAACATTAAATAAAAATAATGAATCAATCTAATATGAGGACATTTTCAGGTATTGGTGACACAATCTAACTCCAAACAACATGAAAAGAAAACATTAATGAATCTTACCATTGTTCTTACAAATTAATAAATCCTAAAATTTTTAAATATGCCACATTACCCCAACCTAGCAAAGGGTGTAAATGAGTAGAAATATATGTAGTAGTAAAGTCAACCAATATATACTTCTGCACATAAAGTGGACAAATAGATAGAAAAGCAAACAAAAAATATATATAGAGAAAATGTTTAAGTAAGAACACAAATCAAATTCTTACCACAATGTTTCGATATGAAAGGTCTTAAGGAAGTCCACAATGCTTCAGACACAATGTTTCAATTACAAATTGTAAACATCAATAAAGCAATTAAATTGGACAACCTGTTATCAATATTATTGAGTAACAAACCTGCTGGAATTAAAGATTATTGAAACAAAAGATATTCACAAATTAGAGTAAAGATTATTGAAACAAAAGATGTTGAAATAGATGAGGTTTGAAGAGAGAGCAAGAGAGAAGTGGCATTACCTTGATGGTGGTCCGTTGAAGAGAGAGCGAGAGAGAAACGGGAAGAGATGATGTTGCAAAGCCGCTGAAATGGATTTCAAATGGGATGAGCTGCAACTTTGAACAGTGCAGTTTCGTTATTAAATTGAATTATAAACTAAATCAAACGTCTTGTCAAAGCTATCTAAGCCAAAATCATCACCATCGAAAATGATATAGACAAATGTCCCTTCAAAATTAAAAAACAGAGCTTTAAATAATCAAACTCCTCCAAAAATGCTAATAAGATGTGGGTGTTTCGCAAAAGAAACCAAAACTCAACATTTGAAACCAAAACTCCACTGCCATAATCACATTGTTGAAATAAAAGCTCCAAACATGTCATGATCAATTTAAAAAAGGCAACACCCAACTCACAACAAAAATAAATAGAAAGATCTGATTCTAAGGTTTGAAAAATGTGTTTTAGGAGAACAAATAAATAGAGGTATTTTAGGAGAACAAAAAAAACTATGTGATCATCGAATACCCACTTCACTAAATGATGATGAGATATTCATTCTATTTAAATACCCACTGCTTTGACATCCGCCAAAACCACTCACAGTAAAGCTACTGAGACTTCCACAGTACACTTTGGACAAAAAAAGATAAAGAAAACCAATAAAATAAAGCAAAACTTATGGAAAAAAGTGACCAAACTTATGGAAGAAAAGTGACCCGATGATTGAAGCAAATCATAAAAAATAAAAATAAAAAGTTCTAGCAGTACTATTTTTTATCAGGAGCTACATTATTGGCCACTGCTCCAAAGTTCCTTCCACTCCCAATTTTTCCACTACTTACCAATCCTATTTTGCTTCATTGCTCATATTCTCTTTTATGCAAATAGAAAGGGGGAATTTTTTTTTAATAAAAAATCAAGTGGCTAAAATAAAAATGAAATGAAGATAAAAATACAACAATGAATATATAAAACATGAGAGCAAAATAAAGAAAACATTTACTATATGAGCAATGAATAATTCTTCATGAGATGCAAAGCATGTTCACCTTAATTTATCGGTAACTTGATTACCAACAAAAATAGAAAAGAAACAAAAGAAATGTTAAACTTACATTCAGAACTATAGGTTTAATGTTGAATGCCCTATCAAAAGACTCTGTTTTCCAAGCTGAAAACTTACTATATCACAAATAATTTTTAAGAGTTAATTAAAACAAACGTTGAAAAATTCTTTGATACACATGGTAGTTTTGGTTATAAAATAAACATTGAAAAATGTGTACCATGCACCATAATTCTAACGATTTGTGGCATTTAGTTATAAGATTTTGTGATGATCAAAATTATGATGAACTTGGTTATTAGACATTTTGTAGTGTTTCTGGTTATAACCCATGGTGGTTTAGGTTACGAAATTTTGTGATGTTTAATTATAAATTTAAGTGGCCTTAGTTATGAGGATTTATGATATTTTTTTTTAAGATTATGAACTACTGTGATTAAAACTTTGGATGCATATCGTTAAAAAGCTTTTGGGGAGTATATAAATTTAATATGACTTATTGGGTCATTCTATCAAACACTTCCAATACATGACTTATTGGGTCATTTTATCAAACATGTGTAATGATCGTAATTGATTCGAGTCCAGCAAACTCACACCAAAAAATAAAAAAATAAAACAAAAAAACATGATTGGTTTATTTTGTGAATATCTTTTGTTTCAATAATCTTTAATTCCAGCAGGTTTGTTACTCAATAATATTGACAACAGGTTGTCCAATTTAATTGCTTTATTAATGTTTACAGTTTGTGATTGAAACATTGTGTCTGAAGCATTGTGGACTTCCTTAAAACCTTTCATATCAAAACATTGTGGTAAAAATTTGATTTGTGTTCTTACTTAAACATTTTCTATTGGGTCATTCTATCAAATACTTGCAATACATGACTTATTGGGTCATTCTATAAGATGAAAAAGATGAACAAAAAATAAGATGAAAAAAAAATGACAACAAATTAAGGGTTTAAAAACTATCTAACCTAGATTAGAAATTAAAAAAAAAAAAAAACAAAGCTGTCTAGATTAATATGGTAAAAAAGAAATTAAAAAAAAAAGAATGGAAAAATAGGCAACCCAAAACAAACCTTCCCTACCACAACAAAAAACTGTCTAGATTAATCCCCAAAAAACTGTTTAGATTAATCCCCAAAAATGTCCAATTTGTTGATCATTCTATCAAACACACGTGTAATGATCATAATTGATTTGAGTCCAATAACATACCAAAAAATAAAAAAACAAAACAAAAAAACATGATTGGTTTATTTCCTGAACATGTGTTTAGGAAATAGGTTCTAGTTGTGTGCCTATATAAAGAAAACTTATTGGGTCATTCTATCAAACACTTGCAATACATGACTTATCGGGTCATTCTATAAGATGAAAAAGATGAACAAAAATAAGATGAAAAAAAAATATGACAACAAATTAAGGGTTTAAAAACTGTCTCTGAAGTTCAATCAATATATATCCATAATCATATATAAAATCAGAGAGAGAGAGAGAGAGACTATATTAAATTACATTACATTACTAAGAAATGATGCAATGAAGAAAATCACCTGCAATTGTGCCCTCCTTTCATCTTTGCGCTGGGCCACGGCAACATATAAAGGTTTATGTCCAATCATCTTGCCATTCATCGCATTCAACTGAAGAACATGGATAACAATCAACACAATGAATTAGACAAACTCTGTGGTTGAATGATAGGAAAGAGAGATCTGAAGTTCAAAAAGAGAAGGCAGTCTTACAGCTCTTGTAGCTTCCACGGAGGTTGAGAAGGCCACAAAACCAGAACCCTTACTCACCCCTTGTGGATCAAGCATGATCTGATTCACAAATCACAAATTAAATAAATAATAAATAAAATAGGGAAAAAAAAAATAAAGAGAATAATACACCAAACAAACCAACATGAATTTCACTTGAACCAAATATACCTTGCACGATGTTATGGTTCAAAACTCGGAGAATAAGATATGACAACAAATGCATTTATATACATACATTCGGTCCCATCTCTGAATCTCTGAATCTCCTATCTCTGAGTCATATATATAGTTGATCCATTCGGTCGGAAGAGAGAAGATGACGATTATGAAGAGAGAAGGGAGGAAGAGAGAAGATGAAGAGACTAATAAGGGTTTTGGGTTTGGTTGCCTGCAAGGGATGATGGGGAGAGAGAGAGAGAGAGAGAGAGAGAGAGAGAAGGTGGGTCAGATTTCAAAATTTGAAATCAGAAACAAAGAGATGAGATTGTGTGTCTGAGAGACAGGGGCTGTGGGTTGAAAATGATCTTGGACCAAATAGAGAGTGAGACACTGTAAGCCTTTGGATTGAATTCAATCCAATGGTTCATATTTTGACAAAGAGACAAAAGTCCCATCAAGAAAAAAAAACAGAGTTGTTTTGTTATATAGATATTTTTTTATTTTTTTATCTTTTCTGAGTTATATCATCTCTCTATTTTTTTATATATTTTTTCATAAAAAATTAAAAATTATACTTATTTAAATAATTTCAAACACTCTCTTAGTAGTTAGGTGCTTTTAGAGATGGCGATGCTAATCCAAACCCGTCAATCCATCTATACCTGCCCACAATTTTTGAGTTTAAACTCCCTTATTTACTAAACGAGTCATAATTAGGTAATAGTATTAAACCCACCTCATAATATGGATGAATGCAAAAAAATACTAACAAAACATGCGATACTCAAGTTTCAAGCTCAATCGACTTTCCTAAACAAGCAACCACCAACCATTCAACAATTAATTATGCATCAACAAATTGTATATATATGTATTTTTTATGACTCTTATTATTGACAACTCTAAGAATTATTAATAAGAATCACGTAAAATCAATATTTATTATCTCAATATATATTTTATATATCTCAAAATATTTTTATATATTTTAATTTAATTATTACATATTTTAATATATTTTATTCACATTTTTCAATTCTAGCTAACAGCGAGGTTGTTGTTAGCAATTTATTTATTTATTTATAATAATAGTACAACAATAGAAAAAGCATTGAACGGAATTAAAATATTATGCACTATCAAAAAACATATATATTATGACATTGACACTAATATTTTAGTATATTTAATATTTGTAATTAATATTAAACACAAATGTTTTCACCTTTTAAATCTCTCTCTCTTTCGAACTTGAATTTTTGAAGAAAAAAAAAATGAATCTATTAAAAAATGAGTTCATTAAAGTAAATGAATTGGGTTGTCCAACTCGTACCCGAATTAAACCAACCCACAGTTTAGTAAATGGAAGGGTTTGAATTAAGTTATTTTAACACCAAATCCATTTTGACCCGCTCGTTTGCCACCGTTAGGTAGTATGTATGCGATGTTCCTCTATTTTGGAAGAGGCGAAATGCTTTGTTCATTTCGGAAGAAATTATCAGGGTCAACTTTTGTCTTCACACGCACCAATCTTTCAAAATTGCCCTTGAAATATTTAGCCCCAAAAATGCTTGAATTCGCACCATTTTGATTAGTGCCAATGTCAAGATCTCTATAGTTCAGGAAAGCCTCGCGTGGCGATTTTGAGACATATGGTGCCATGAAATCATAGAGTTTTCGCAATAACTCTACCTTACTGTTATCTTGAGTGTAGTACCAGTACTGGATTAGAAATTTGTATCCTGATCTATGGGGAAATGGAGTTTCAAATTCAGAAATCTGATTCATTCTTCCTCCATATGGGTTCCACTGCATTATCATTCCCATACCCATTTTGATCATCTTCCTCCACAATTCTTCCAAAACTGCTTTTGGAATAGGTGTTATCACATAGTCCGATTTCACCTTAAAGGGGAATGATTGATTTGGCATCCTATAGAGTAGGCTACCCAAGGAAGTTCCCTTTGGTTTACTATCCCAGTAAAGAGTGGTTTCAATCCAACTTGACTTGATACAATCCTTTTGTTGCAAACCCAATTCGGGAAATTGTTGATTCATTATTGAAAGAAGTGTATGTGATTGCCCTAGGTATTGACCAAAGAATTGAAATTGAATGCTCTCATTCTTCTCAACACTCATTTCAAGTCTTATGAAAATGTCTTCTGGTAGTGTGTCTGCAACTTGTTGCCACCGATAGACGAGGTCTGTTATACTTGTTGTTGCACCTTGTTTTATGAGCTTTTTCACTAGGAAAAAAGTAACAACTTCAGGAATTGATACCAATTTAATTTTCCAAGAAAGAATGACTCCAAAGCTAGCTCCACCACCTCTAATAGCCCAGAAATGATCTTCTCCCATGGATTTTCTATTGAGGATTTTTCCATTAACATCAACTAGTTGTGCATCAATAATGTTATCCACAGATAAGCCATGCTTTCTCATCAAGTTTCCATACCCAGCCCCGATGAAATGCCCACCAACTCCAACAGAAGGGCAGACACCGCCTGGAAAAGCATGAGTCTTACTTTTCTGGGAAATGTTGAGATATAGTTCACCGAGACTAGCCCCTGACTGTACCCATGCAGTTTCTGTTGCGACGTCAATGTTGATGGATCGAAAATCGTACATGTCAAGGAGAACAAATGGTTCATTTGATACGTAAGAAAGGCCTTCATAGTCATGACCTCCACTTCGGATTCTAAGATGATAGTTATGATTCTTGGTACAAATGACAGCTGCTTGGACATGGGATTCATGCATGGCTACTACGATGGCCACCGGATATCGGGTTTTGGATGTATTTAGTCTCTTATTTCTAAAATATGCATAGAAAATATTCGAGAATTTAGAGTTTTCAGGGATGTAAATGGCTTCCGAGATTGGTTTTATAGACTCACCAACTTGTTTTTTGAGGCATTGGACAAATGTGTCCGTAGCCAAGTCTGAAGTTGCAAATGGAATTGAGAACAAAAGGGTTGAAACTAGCACTAATAACATTGCAATGCTTGAAAGCTTCATTTTCTATAACTTATTTTCCTATTGAAATTCTCAATTTTTTAAGCTTTTGTTAATTTCATAGCGTATTTATGCTTTTATAAAGACAATCGAATAAGCTTAATATGTAATATAATATTATATTTTTGGCATTTTATTGTTCAAAGTCAACAAAATTTTTCAAGAAACATATAATAGGAAACTTTTTCATCCATTGAAAAAGTTTAAAATCTTACATGAAACAACTGTACAATGCCAACCTTTTTTATGAAGGTACAAAATTTATTAGATTATTGTACAAACATAAGGTTTCAATTTTTCATTTAACGTCATTGATTGACTGAAAATGTATTTGTTGTGTTCCTTGAAAAAGTCAACTGCACCAAAATAGCTTAAGTTTTTCCAAAAGAAAACAACATTAAAGCATATCAACGGAAATCTTCTCGGCATCCTGGAAGCCATGATCATGATGATACCTTTCGTTCACCAAGAAAACAGAGAAAGTGGATTTTACGTTAAATAGTTAATCATCAAAACATAATTAAAAAAAAAAAAAAACAGGTTAAGGTTGCTAATAAGTTGTACTAAAGTCAAGTTTAAAAAATTGTGCCTAAGCTCAACTAGTATTTGAGAAACTTGAGTCTCAAGTCTATTATATATATGAGATTAGCTTGAGTTTGACAAAAATTTGATAAATTCGAACTTAAATTATCATATTAAGAGGAAAAGAAGAAGAAGGAGAAAGATTATGAGCAAAATATGAATAATGATCATATTATTGATAAGTTTCATCAATCAAATAGTAATTTATATTATCCTTATCTTCATGAAGAATCTATTCAAAGAGAGCTTCGGTCTACTTGAGCTTGGTTTGATTAGTAAACAAGACTAAAAATTTGGCTCCAACACATTCATTTAACAAACAAATGAGTCAAGCTTAAACAAATTTAAACTAATTGAGCTAAAACTGTTCATAAAAAATTCGGTTCGTTTACAACTCTAACTTAACCAGAGGTTTGCTTTAACTCTATATTGTCATCTAGACTTCCTTTATTCTCCTTGTTTAGATGCAAAAGAGGTTTATATGTTCTTATTTTTGTCACAGGTTGGAATAGCAAAGGCAAAAAGGTGTGTTTATTTATATCTATTGTTATGTAACCCGTGCACTGTATAGTTGTTTATTTATAGCTAAACTTTAGTTCAGCTGGTTTCTGTTCAGACATTGCTTTCATTCCTCATAAAACAAAATAGAAATGAAAATGAAAATTAAAAATTGAAGTATAGAGTTGTTTCTATTCGATAGAATAGTACATCGAGTCATGTGTCTCTCACAGTAAAGATTGTGTTTGGATTATGAATTTGAATAGAAATTTAAAAGAGAAAATGAAAATGTGAGTAAAATGTAATTATATTTTATTTATTTTTCACTCACATTTCCCTTTTTCTTTTTAAATTTTTATTCAAATTCATAATCCAACACAGCCTAAGGCTAGTTTAGTATTTTTCTCATATTTGTAAGTTCTAATATACGAGTGGCGCAGTGATAGAAACACTTAACCTTTGGTCAAGCCATGCTGATCAACTCGAGATTGAGTCCTAGGAACCCCTTCCTCCATCTCTCCTCCTCTCCAAAATAAAATTAAAAAAAAAAGAAAAAAGATTTATGTGTAGGTCGTAAACTCATTGTTCAATAGGTCTTATAATAATTAATGACATTTTCATCAAACACTAATAAAAAAATCACTACTTGTTAATTTTCAGCAATAGTCTGAAAATTTTGTCACAAAAAATATTACTAATTATAAGTTTTACCGACAGTTTAAAAAATTATTACAAAAAAGTCACTAATTCTTAACGTTCAGTGACAGTTTGAAAATTGTCATAGAAAAATATTACTAATTGTATGTTGTAGCGACAATTTATAAAAATCGTGACAAAAAAAAAATCACTAACTGTCAGTTTTTAGTAACATGCAAAAAATCATCACAAAAAATTATTTTTAGTGAATATTTTACTAGGACTTATTTTTAATAGAACTTTATGGGAATTAAGTCAAACTATTAGAACTTATTGATAGTTTATCGAGAAAAAAAAAAAGCAAAAAAACAAAATAACAAAAACAAAAACAAAAGAAAAAAATTGTAACCCTAGGTATTAGGTCACTCTATTGCATCTTGTAACTCGTTCTTCTACATATATAGTGAAACAATCACAAGTAAGTGAAACAATCACAACTATTATTGTGGACGTAGTCTAATGTTTTGATGGTGTTCTTGTTTGAGTACTCTGACTCCTTTTTTTTTTCTTCTACAACTCCGTACCCGCCAGATCCGGTGCTAAGGTTTCACAATTCCTAACATATTCAACAATTGAAGATGATGGGTTAGAGAAGTAGGTTAACAACTTACCTTTTGACTTGTCATCTTGGGTCAATTTTTTTAATGTAAAAATCCATACAAACTAACAACAATTGAATCATTCATTTAAAACACAAGCATGCAACAGAACTTATACAAGATACAACAGTCAATTCTTTTGGTAAAATATGAACAAACATGTAATTTTCCGAGTTGTTGAGTTCACCGCCTTGAGTTGCTTCTACTTCGGCTCATCTTCACCAAGATGGTAACCAATAGCGGAACACAAACTCCCTGACACATTTCTTCTCCGTGTTCCCCGGGGACATCCAGGCACGATCTTCTCTCTGATAGACTCTCGCGTTGTTCAAACCGGCTTGCATTTGGGAAGTACACGGATCCTCTTTCCCTTGACCTAATTCCAATTAGCCGGCCCAGTGACACGCTATGGTCTTGGAAGAAAGATGCTGTAGACTGGTCGATCTCACACAGAACAAACTATTACTAGTGAGTGTCAAGGTGTCTAAGCCTGCAGCCAGGGCCCCATTTCAAAGCAAATTCAAGGATGAAATGGATTTTAAATTTTCACTGCCATTGTAATGTTTTCTCCATGGTTTATTGCCAATAATTTATAGACTAGAGGTCGTGGCACACACTTTGCGCGTGAGTGAAATACATCAAAATGTAACTGAAGTAGTTACAGCATGAATGGGTGAATTTACAATTTTACTGACAGTCAGAAAAAATAAAAGTTTTTCAAACAGTAAAAAAGGGTTTTTGTTGGATGATTTGGAATTGAAAAGAGCATTACACAGCTTTAATTGGGTGTTCACACCAAATTCATCACCTGTTCAGTAAAATCTGTCATTTGAAATAAAAAAAAATTGAATGTCTATGGCAGGAATAAAATCAAAATTTAAAATAAAAAATCTAGACAGTTGTATAGGAGTAATCTGGGATAAGAGAATGTGTGACAAAATTTCAAAACATGTTCTGAGTTGTGTACTTAGATTACAATGAAAAAGGTCTGTGTAAATTGAGCAAAATTTGAACCCTTTAATCCGCACATGTCTAACTCTGTAGCATCTCTCAAACAATGAATTAAAATTGGGTCTGGAATAGTCATTTAAGCAGGAGACTTAGCTTAGTCTGAACTTGGCAGAAAAAATAACAAGTGAATGTCATTCTTTCTTGAAGTAGCTATAGATCCACACATGATGTATGTGAAGGAGAAAATGAAAGAGATGTAAAGAAACAAATGGGGTAAGGAAGAAGAAGAATTACTACCTCTGTATCAAGGTTAGAGGATGAAAATGAGGAGCAACTGGACGAAGGTGCGTGTAAAGGATGTGGTTCTGTTTCAGCAGGATGTAAGCTCTCTGTCACTCGAAGTCTCATGTTCAAGTTTCCCAGTCCAAGTGGCCATCCATTAGGCATTTCACGGTCCTGATGAAAAATTATTAGCACGTAGCATCAAAATCGGATCAACCCCTAAAAATAAAAGAGTCAAACATTACAATCTTTTGATTAAATAGACACTGAACAAAATAGACACCGAACAAAAGCAAGCTCTCCACGATTCTCGTGAGGATTTTCTTTCTTGTTCTTTTTCTTTCGTCCTCTTTTAAGTTATGATCTTTCCATGAGATTCCTAGAGGTGGGGTGTTTCTTCACTTTGGATAGGATAGTTTTGGTAAAAATTTGGACATCTATATTTTAAAGATTTGCCTGCATTAACAAATTAAATGTACAATAGAGCTATTTTTTTTTTTTTTTCCCGTTTCTTTTCTTTTCATCAAGGCTTTTTATCAAACATGTTTAATTCTAGCACCATCAAAATTCTTTCCAAAAACTTCCCATGAGGATTCAAAGTGAAGTTTGCAACTTATCAAATTAGCTCACTCTCTCTCTCTCTCTCTCACTTAGAAGCTATGATCTCACAATTAAAAAAAAATCTAAAATTAAGACATCTTCATTCTTCTTTCAATGGGTTTCCATTTAAAATGAATCCAAATAAAAACCATGAACCACCAAAGAACACATTTTTAGAAACTTATCAAATTTGAAACTTCTGTGACTCTCCCTCTAAATATGAATTTTCCTTAACATAGATCCCATTAAAATTGAATTCAAGGAATACCCACAAACCATCAAGCAACAAAATCTTAAAACCAACACAAATTATTGGAAACTAAAAACAATTAATCAAATGATCATGAGTTGGTCCTTAAAGGCAAGCATAACCAGAGACATATCGCTTAAGATTCTAAACCAAATGAAACAACATGAGTTGGAGACAATTAATCAAATTGCATTTAATAGAAAAACCCAAATGAACAAGGATGAGTTATATTATATTACCTCTAAAACCATGGTGTGTGAGGTGGGACTCTTCAGAGAAAGAAATGGATGATAATGATAATGATGATCACTGAATGAATTTCCAAAAGTGGGAATCAATTGAGATTTGCAAAGACAAATTGAAGAATGGGAAGACTCCAAATTCTTAAAACAAAATGAAATGGCTGAGGGTTCCCACCAATGAGTTCAGTCTTTAAAATCACCATGGTCTCTACCTTGTACTTTTCTGTTTTTCTAAACAACTTATGATTACAAATGTTGAAGTAGTTTAACAGTCAACTCATCCGCCGAAACCAACTACTTTTTTTTTTTTTTGAGGGAAAAAAGTTTGAGAAATTCCACTTTAGTGTAGATTTTCTTTTAAAAAAATTATACATAAATGTTAAACTTTATACACATTAATAATTAAAGTTATAAATTTTTTCATAAATCTGTAATAATTTTCAAAAATCTACATTGATTCGTAATTTTCCCAAAAAAATTGCTAAAATGTCTATTGGATGATCTGATGGGTAACGAAAAAATCTAGGTCGACCATCAATGACTTTCTTAATTTTATTTTATTTTTTAAATATCGAAATTAGGGTGGCTAGAAATTTTATTATTCAATTTTATTAACTAATTCTCAAATTCAACTTGTTTGCAATAATCAAATTATTATTATTATTTTATTTTTTATTTTTTATTTTTATTTTTTATGATCAAGTATCCTGCTCAGCTTACGCATCAACTAGTCAAATTTTAACTTGACTATCATGTTCGGCTTGTCAAGGCTCACTATGAGTCATGTTTTGATAATTCAAAACATTTATTTTATAGGACGTTTCGTGTGCATCAGCCATCAAAAAAATTAGGTGAATCTAATAATTGTAATATTTTTATTTTATCACATTTGTCTAAAAAAAATAAATAGTCTATTTTCAACGGTACATTTGTCATCTATTTTTTCATAATCAAGCGTAATAAAATGGAAATATTACTATTGTTGGATTGATCTATTTTTTTTTTTTTTTCCATGAATGATATATACTGAGGGCCCTATAAAATGGATAGTTTGGATTATTGAAACAGAACTAGTAATAAGTTCCACAAACCCGAACATGAATTCAATCAGTTTGTATTTTAGGCCATTGTTTGTAGATTATTCACTAAAAAAGTAGATTGATTTAACTATTGGAACAATCTTTTGTGCAAAATAAATAAGTTGAAATCAAATCAAACAAATAAAATAAATTACTCACAGAATTTATTTACCGAACCAAATAAATATTTAAAAGATCAAGTCGAGTGTGTGACACTCTGTCCTTAAGACAGATTCGCCCTGCTACGGTGTTTACGGATAAATGGCGTCTATCTCCCAGGATACAATGATCTTCACAAATTATAGTAGCACTCCAAACAATTTATACGGCAAACCAAACCTGTCTTCTAGACTCTTAAATATTTCTCTAAAAAACTAGAATGAAGAATAATGCAAAGAGAGAGCAAAATTGGAAAGACAAATGAAATTTTTTAGATGTGAAAATCTGCTGGAAATGATATCTATTTATAGGCAAGAAGATGACCACTTAGATCTATCCGAATAGGTGCAGTTTTGAACCGAACATGTATGAAAATTGAATGAACAGATATAGTTCAAATTTGAACAGATCTGCAGCAGTTTTGAACGGCAGTTTTAAAACTGTAAAAACAGTTTGAATCTGTTATAGAATTCGGACTCGAAAGAGGCACAATTTTTGGACAAAAAATTTGAATTAAATACATTTTGAAATTTAAATAATTTCTTGCAAGAATTTTAAAAAATTCAAATAAATTTTGTCCAAAAAATTAATGTTAGAACCGACCCGACCCACAACCCACACCCGGTACGGCCGGACAGACAGCGGCGGCGCGCGTGTGGTGGTTTGAGCCAAGGTTCAATTTGTCTATAACTCCTCCCTTCTACAAACTTAGGGTGTCCCTTGGGGCCCAACCCAAGTGTTGCCACCTAGAACTTATATACACACATAAGTTCTCTTAAGTTTCCAATGTGGGACAAGCCTTACAAGTTAGGAAGCACGGATACTGATATGGGATACGGGTACGATACGATACGGATACGGTGATACGGCAAAATTTGAAAAAGTAGGATACGGATACGGATACGGCGGGGATACATTCATAAAAAAATATTATTTTTACAATTTTTAGTAATGTAGCGTACATAAAAATAAAATTTCAACAATTTTTAGTAATGTAGCATACATAAAAATAAAACTTCAAAAAATTCATCAATTCAATTAATTAAATTTCAACAATTTCAACAATATAGCATCACCCATAACAACCATAATGCAATTCAAATTAAGGGGGAAAAAATTTACAAAGTTCATTTATTTATCAATAAGTTTATTTATTTATTTATCCAGACAGAGTTTATAATTTTATAAGTTTACAAAGTTCATTAATAAGTTTATTTATTAATAAGTTTTTTACCTTATTTGATTTATTTTGTTTTATAAGGTAATACGGAATGGTTCATACAAAGTTTTTTTTTTTTTTTAATATCTTATTTGATTTATTTTATTTTATTTACAGAGTATACATACAAAAATAATAATAATAAACAAAATAAATATGTGACTGCAACATAGAGCGACGGACGATATAGATAAAAGGGAGAGAAAGAGAGAGATTGACTGAGAGGGGGGAGATAGATCGAGATCTGTTCGTCTCCACCCAGACCAGACAGATCGAGTGAGAGTGAGAGTGAGAGCGAGAGGGAGAGAGGGAGAGAGTGAGATCGAGCGAGAGGGAGATAGAGAGGGAGCGAAAGGGAGAGAGAGATGGACGAACCTGATCGACGGCCGTGGAGCTGCTGTTCGAGACGAGAGACGACGATGACGACGAACTCCTCCTTCGCGGCTGGGTGCTGTTCAACCTAGGTAAGTTTGGTTGATTAATTTTTTTTTTTGTTTTATTTTACCTTATTTTCATATTTGATACTTTGACCCCATTTTAAGTTTTTGAAATTATTTTTTTGCCCCGCCGTATCCCGAAAGTATCCCAACCGTATCCTTGCGTATCCCAGACGTATCCGAAATTCAAAATTTTTTTTAAAAAAAATCGGATACTTTTTTCCCGTATCTGATACGTATCTCACCGTATCGGGCGCGTATCCGTATCCGATACGCGTATAGAGGCCATTTCGGAGTATCCGTGCTTCATAGCTTACAAGGAAACCCACATTTTATTTTTTATTTGTCCATTCCACGAACCCGAAAACAGCGTCAACTGCAAATTCACTCATAAATGGTTTTGATGAACTGTTTTCACCGTGTAACTTGCCACGTGGCAAGGAACACGTCACCTCTTTGGACTCACCTTAAAAGATGTGTGGGCCCCATTCAAATTTGGGCTCAAAGTTAGCCCAAAATAAACCTATAAAACCATATTTTTCCAACAATCCCTCACATGAATAAAATTTGACGGAGAGAAAATGCAACATGATCTAATTACAGAGAGTACAAAAATTGGAATTATTCTGAAAATGATAGGTAACTTTAGGCTTTGAACTTTCCTTCGTGAGACACTATTGGATTTACTAGCTAACCAGTGAACATGATGTCTTGAACTGTTTAGCCATTTGTGTAAGAAAAGACAATAGAACTCACACAGTATATTACCAGACACAGTTTAGTTCTCACTATTGTGTTCATTTTGGCTCTGAACAACCTGGTCTTTCATGAGTGCTCTAGAGAATTGTACCCCTCCACAAATCTCATAGAACCCGCCCAGTTCACACTCATATATGTGATTCTTTTTCGAGTCTCTTAAATACTCCTTTTGAAAGATACCCCTCTAGGTTTTTTTTAGATATAAGTGATCATTAAAAGCATAACTTACCCTAAGTCCCCTGCATACAACACATGTTGCAGATATCACTCTCATCATAGGAATGGATAGGAGATAGACTCCTTTAGTAATTTCTGGCGAGCCACACATAACTTAATTGTCCCTTTGAACTTAGTTCTTGAGATCTCCAGTCATTTAAGTAGGGTTACCATTATGATGACTCTGATGTAATAGGCTTTAATCATATTCCCCTCGATGAACTTTTCCTCATTTGCTCTCTGGTCAAACTTTTTGTTTAACAGCCACTATTTTTCGTTTGACCTTCTCAATTAGATAACATTGAGTAGTTAACGGATCCATTATATTATCCTTCGACAATATTCATAACTGAAAGCAAATGTCCTACGATGTTAAGTCTTTAATTACTTCGAGACTTACCGTTACTCTATGTTACTCCCATTTTAAAATGTAAATAAAAACATAGAGTTGTTCCTTAGGAGTTAATAAAATCATTTTTTTTTTCTACTCCAACTTTGTCCTATAGAAAGAATTGAGATTCTTTGTAGACCTGTTATCGGAACCGTTACTTTGGTAAAAACCTTCAAGCACCCCCACATTTGAAGCATTCTAAGGAAACTTAATTTCTGTTGTTGATATATAATTACACAAAAATATTAATACACCCCCACAATTCTGAGGTAAACCAGAATATATTAATTGGCATGCTTGAACTAAATAACAAGGTGTAAATTGCTTTGTGAATATGATCTCAATACTAATTTGTCAAAAATATAATTAGACTTCATAACTTTCTTTTGCAGTACAAAGGAAAAATGGCTAATACCGGTTGTGGCCACGACACTTTCAAATAATATTTCTTTAGCCATGCATTATTTCTCTTTGGTTTACTGCAACCCTTAATTCCAATTTCAACATAGAATAAAAATATCACTATGTAATGACATTTACATCTTATTTGTCTTATCTAGTATTGGTGACTACGTCGACAATTACCAAAGTGTCTTTCACCCATGAAATATTTTAACTCATATAATATTTCATTATAGAGTTATCAGTCACTACACCAATACTTGTTTGAGCATTGGTTTCTATAGCCATCAATTCTAAATTATAAAACAAAATTAGAATTAGAATTTTATACTACACAAAAAATTAAACTATAAACACATAATTTAATTCTGTAAAAAATAAAAGAAAAAAGAATTGTAAAAATTAATTTGAAAATAAAAAATTTATTTAAACAAATTAATTCCACATTCAAAAATTAAAATACTGAAAACAAAATTTTAATTAATGAAAACTCAGAAATTATTTTTGAAAACCAAAATTAATTTCTGACCGACTTCACAAATAAACATTCTGAATTGTGTCAAAGAAAATAAACAGTATATTACTATTATTTTTCAAATAATATATTACTACTATTTGTTTCTCCAACCAGAATATTATTTTGTAAAACTACAGAAAATAATTTCTGTAAGAAGAAGAAAGAGAAAAGGAAACAAATGAAAAATTCAGTATAAATAGAATAAGTCAAATCTGTCTTAAGATTGTTGGAACAATCTTCTATGTAAAATAAATAAGTTGAAACCAAATCAAACAAATAAAATAAATTACTTACATAATTTATTTACCGAATCGAATAAATATTTAAAAAATCAAATCGAATGTGTGACACTCTATCCTTAAGACAGATTCGCCGCGCTACGGTGTTTATGGATAAATGACGTCTATCTCTCAGGATATAATGATCTTCACAAATTGTAGTAGCACTCCAAACAATTTGTACGGCGAATCAAACTTGTGTTCTATACTCTCAAATATTTCTCTAAAAAACTAAAATGAAGAATAATGCAAAGAGAGCAAAAACGGGAAGACAAATGAAATTTTTTGGATGTGAAAATCTTCTGGAAATGATCTCCATTTATAGGTAAGAAGGTGACCCTTCAGATCTGTCCAAATAGGTGCAGTTTTGAACCGAACAGGTATGAAAATTAAATGAACAGATACAATTCAAATTTGAACCTGTAATTGTTGGGCAGTTTTAAAACTGTAAAAACAGTTTGAATCTGTTGGAAATTTTAATCTGTTGTAAAATTTAGACTTGGAAGAGGCACAATTTTTGGACAAAAAAAATTGAATTAAATTTTGAATTAAATATATTTTGAAATTCAAATAATTTCCTACAAGAATTTGAAAAAATTTTGTCCAAAAAATTAATGTTAGAACCGACTTAACCCATAACCCACACCATGCACGGCGGCGGCGCGTGTGGTGATTTGAGCCAATATTCAATTTGTTCATAACTCTTCCCTTCTACAAAGTTAGGGTGCCCCTTGGGGCCCAACCAAAGTGTTGCCACCTAGAACTTATATATATACAGAAGTTCTCTTAAGTTTCCAATGTGGGAGAAGCCTTATAAGGAAACTCACATTTTATTCTTTATTTGTCCATTTCACGAACTCGAAAACGACGTCAACTTCCTATTCACTCATAAATGGTTTTGACGAACCGTTTTCATCGTGTGACTTGTCACGCAGTAAGGAACACGTCACCTCTTTGAACTCACCTTCAAAGACGTGTGGCCCCCATCCAAATTTGGGCTCAAAGTTAGCTCAAAATAAGTTTATAAAACCATATTTTTTCAACACTAACAATTATAGACTCATGATTTTATTATATTTATTTTTAAATAAATAAACAATCTATTTTTCAAAATTATGCTCAAAAAAAGAGTAATGATACATAAATAAAAGATGTAAATAGAATTTGTATATAAAATAATTAGCTTGTATTGTGACTTATCATTTTAAAACATGATGACTATTTAACTGACATTTTTAATTACAAAAAATACAATCACCATATTGGTAGTAAATTTTGTATAAAACTTATCCATGAATAATATTTTCCCTAAAAAAAATTATTCTCTATCAATAATATTTTTTCAAAAAAATACTCTTGAACGTTTTATCTATATTGTTGCATGAAAATTACACTTGAATTAATATAAATATGTCATTTTTTAAAAATGTCCACAAAAGCAGTTACATAAAAATATAAAAATAAAAGTAATTATACTGTAATTTTATTTTATTTTTAAAATAAAAATCCCTCCACCACCTCGATTATAAATTTGATAAAATATATAGTTTTTTCAAGTGCACACATTAATGTGTCTTACCTTTATAGCTTGCAAGTTACTAACCGAATGACGTCAGCATTAAATAGAAATTGAATCGGCTGATGTTGGGTTTGGTGGGTCAACAACTAAGGGAATTATTTGAAATTAACGTCTGGTTCATCAATTATATATTTTAATTAAAAAATTATTATAAATTATTATATTATTATTTTTATTTATTTTTATAAAAAATTAAAAAGTTACTAACATGTTTCTAAACGAGGTCTAAGCATAATTAAGGATTATTCTTTAAATCATGTTTGATTGTGTAATTAAATTGAGTCAGATTATGAATTTGATATAATTGAGTAATTAAATTTGATATGGTAGTTGAAAATAGATAGCTAAATTGTATGAGTGTGGTAATATTATTTTATTATAATTAAATTTATAAAATTATACGAAAATTGTAATTATATAAAATGTGATTTTATTATTTTTATAAAGCAGAGAATAAAATAATCTTTAGCTATCTAATATCATGAGATTGGATTGTAAATTAAATCGATTTGATAGTTATATCTTTTTTTTTATCACATTTATCTTTAAAAAAATAGATATCAAGTATGTTTTTTAAATAGATTATTATTTTTTTAGAAATAAATGCAATAAAATGAAAATGCTATGATTATATGGGATAGCCAAAAAAAAATTTCATGGATGATATTCACAGACGATCCTATAAAATGAACAGTTCAAATAATCAAAACATGATCTGTTGTGAGACTCACAATCCTCTAACTTTTTCAAATTCCTATTTCGATCATGCTACGTAGCTCGAATGCCGCGGCTCGAATCGCGGCTCGACACCAAAACGACGTCGTTTTGGTGTCGATTTTGTATTTTTTTTTTTTTTTTTTTTCCTGGTTTTGCAGAAGAAGAAGAAGAAGAAGAAGAAGAAGAAGAAGGGAGGAGGAAGGGGAGGAGGAGGAGGAGGAGGAGGAGGGAGGGGAGGGGAGGGGGCCATAAAAACCCGGTTTGAGGAGGAGGGGAGGCTGGGCTGCGACGGAGGCGGGGCTGCGACGGAGGAGGAAGCAGCAGCAGCGGCCGGAGCTGCGACGATGGCGGGGCGAGGCTGCGACGACGGCGGGGCGGGGGGGCTGCGACGACGCCGACCTTCCTCTCCCTCCCTTCTCTTTCTCCTCTCCCTCTCTTTCTCTCCCTCTCCCTCTCGAGCCATTTCGAGCCTGGTAGCTTCGAGCTACCAGGCATTTCCGTTCCTATTTAAACCAGAGAAAAAACCAAATTCTTAATTTAATTTTATGTCATTTTATCTGAATTAAAATATTATTTAATCAAATACACATTACCAATCTATAAACAAACATGATAATAAAGGTTGATAATTGATTGGTGAAAAATTTGTGAACTTAGAACATCTTTGAATGGTTATTGCTATAATACCATTGTTATTGCTATAATTTGACAATGAATAGTGTTATTTTGCCAAATTATAGTAATGGTGTTTTAATAATCACTTGCTATTTTGACAATTCTCAGCTAACTTTCCCTCCAAGTTTGTAGGCGTTGTTTGAATATAGATTTTTTTGTGATTTTATTTTTGTTTATTTTTTGTCTTTTATGACCTTTTTTTAACTGTTTGTAAAAAAAATTATATATTTATATTATTTCCAACAAGATAAATATAAAAAAAAAAAAAAAAATTGAAAAATTAGAAGAAAAAAAATATAATTCAATTTGAAAAATTAAATTTGAAAAATTACTTAGTTTTCTACTGTTTCGATTCTTTTTTTTCAATTGAATTTGGAGTCACAAATATATTCATATTTGCTGATGTGGCATGTTTGGCAATTGCTATTTTACTTGCCAAATTTGAGAACAGATATGGCATACGCCATCTTTGACAAGTAAAATAGCAAGTTATTGGAGACTCATTTTTTTATCACTATTACTATATTATAGCTTTGACAAATGTTTTGAGAGCTCCATTGGAGATGCACTTATGATTATGTAATATATGATGTGCCCTAAAGTGGTTGAATGATAATGGTAAGGTGGTGGTTTATTATTATCACCGTGCATTGAACGTAACTTTGATACTTCTTTAATTATTATCAATATCCAGCTAGTAAATAAATAATGTTGGTGCTCACATCATTTTTTAGCTAATTGTTTAGCCAAACTATATTAGTCTAGAGCATTAAAAATTATCCAGTGATTTTAAAGTGAGATCATTGCACGTGTATATGCCTTCGATAACAAGATTTATGAAAAGAGATGAATTAAATCGACATTGTCTCACACTTAGTTTAGAGTATTTTTATCAAATCAGTAAAACTTTTAACTAAAATGTGTTGGAAATTGTTATAAAATTCTAAATAAAATCAGAATTTTTTTCTTAAGTTTGGTCTATTTTTTAGGTGGGCCTTCTGCGTCAATTTTCACGGGTCAAAATGGTAACGCGTTCTATGCCGCGTTGTGATTCACGTGGTATATTTGGTTGCTCAAAACCATTACCGAGTGAATGGGAAATTGAAGTCAAAGTATGCTCCATGAAAATAGAGTTTTGGTGAAAATTTCTTAAGGTTGTAAAATGGCTTGTTCCACATTGATTTGGTGGAAAGTTTTGAATGGGTTTATAAGGCTTGGGTTTGGTACTTGGGATGTGCCCCAAGGGGTACCCAAGTGTTTTAGAGGGAGAGGTTATGGGCAAAATGGGCTAGACCCATTGGACCCAAAAATCACCACACGCGCGCGCACTGCCTCCGCCCTGGCTTGGGTGCGTGGTGTGAGGTTGGGTTGGGCTTGTTCATCCCAATACTAATCTTTTTGGGCAAAAAATATTTGAATTTAATTTTATTTTGTATAAAATAAAATCCAGAATTCAAATTAAACTAAAAATAAACTGGTTTGGTTTTACTATACATCCAAACAGGGCCCTTCCCGTTTTTGTATCTGTTTAAATTATGAACCCAACAGATTCAAATATGTTTGAATTCAAAACCAACAGGTTTCATACCTGTTCAATTCAAAACCAGCAGCCACCTTTACATTTATAAATAGACTAGCCTCCCATTTGGATTTTGCTCCAATTTTCGTACTCCATTCTCTGCTATAAATCTCTGCATTTTGCTGCATTTAATTTCTAAAAGAAAGAGTGTAAACATTTAGTGTGTTCGTAAGGCAAACAATTTGTAGTGCTGCTATCGTTTGTAGTAGATCATTTCATCCTTGGAGATAGACGTCCAAATTCTGAAAGCACCGTGGAGAGGACGAATCTGTCTTAAGGACACAGTGTCAAACA
Source organism: Camellia sinensis (assembly GCF_055761805.1). Lineage (NCBI taxonomy): Eukaryota > Viridiplantae > Streptophyta > Magnoliopsida > Ericales > Theaceae > Camellia > Camellia sinensis. The sequence goes on along the minus strand of NC_138969.1, from coordinate 43,653,512 downwards.
CTGGACTTGATCAGATTATAATTCGAACAAATTAAATCAAGTAAGTTATTTAATTTATTTTCGGTGTTTTATTATTTATTTAAATCAGATTTTAATTTTGTTTTTGTAACAAAATAAAATCTGTTTTTATTTATTTATTTTTATTTCAAATTTGATTTTTGTAATCAAACAAATTCTCTCATTTCCTTAATTTCTTGTATATTCTGTTTATTGTTAAGTACACAAACTGAATTAATTAATTACAGTGAAGATTGTCCAACAATCTTCAGACAGATTTTTTATTTTTGGTATCTTCATTGTATTTAATTTTCTGTGATTTCATAAAACATATTCTGGTTGGAAAAACAAATAGTGGTTTATGCTATTTGACAGATAGTAGTAATATACTGTCTCTTTTTTTTGACAACTAGTAGTAATATGCTGGTGTCATTAACAATTGCAGATTATTAATTTGTGTTACAGAAAATTATTGTGATATTTTATTTTTCTAGTTTTAGTAACAAGGAAAATAAAATTATTTTGTGTTATAATTTATTTTCTGGTTTTAGTAACTAGAAAATTAAATTGTGTTTTAATTTTTTCTGATTTTTGTAAATCAAAGATTATGGCTACTGCAACTGAAACTGCATCTGGTAGTAGTACTCCTATTGTTACACCAACACCGGTCCAGAACCATGTTCATGTACCAATCAATTATGGAGAAAAATCGGAAAAATTTAACGGTACCGAGTTTAAGAGATGGCAGCAGAAGATGCTGTTCTATCTTACAACTCTTAATTTGGCCCGGTTTCTCCATGAAGAGGCTCCAACACTTAAAGAGGGTGAAAGTGATCAGCAAGTTGTTGCCGCTGTAGATGCTTGGAAACATTCAGATTTCCTGTGCAGAAATTATATCCTTAATGGCCTTGACAACATGCTGTATAATGTATACAGTCCTTTGAAGTCAACAAAAGAATTGTGGGATTCTTTGGAGAAGAAATACAAGACAGAAGATGCCGGCACGAAGAAATTTGTCGTCGGTAAATTTCTGGACTTTGTTATGGTAGACTCCCAAACGGTAATTTCTCAAGTTCAAAGTTTTCAAATAATTTTGCATAATATTCATTCAGAAGGTATATCTCTTAGCGAGTCATTCCAAGTCGCTGCTTTAATGGAAAAGTTACCACCGGCTTGGAAAGATTTCAAAAATTATTTAAAACATAAACGCAAAGAGATGACTATGGATGAATTGATTGTAAGATTAAGAATTGAGGAAGATAATTGAAAGGCTGAAAAGAGGAATGAAAAAAATCCCATTGAGTCCAAGGCTAATGTGGTTGAACAAGTTCATAAACCACATAACAAAAAAAGGAAGTTTACTGGAGATGGTCCTAAACAAGGCGATAGCAACAAGAAGTTCAAAGGAAAATGCTATAACTGTGGCAAGACTGGACATCGAGCTTCTGATTGCTGCCGCCCTAAGAAGGATCATGGAAGTACAAGTAAGAAGACCACTAATCAAGCCAATGTAACTGAATTAGATTATATCTCTGACGGAGTGAATGACATCAACCTCTCTACTGTGGTGTCTGAGGCTAACTTGGTTGGAAATCCCAAAGAGTAGTGGGCTGACACTGGAGCAACTCGTCACATATGTACGGACAAGAAGATATTCGCTACCTACAATGAGGCTGCAAATGGTGAACAACTTTTTATGGGAAATTCTTCTACTTCTACTGTGGCTGGACAAGGGAAAGTGATCTTGAAGATGACATTAGGGAAAGAACTGACCCTCAACAATGTACCGCATGTACTTGACATCCGGAAGAATTTAGTTTCTGGGTCTTTGTTAAGTAAAAATGGTTTTAGGCTTGTATTTGAGTCTGATAAATTTGTATTAATAAAGTGTGGTATGTATGTTGGTAAGGGATACATGAGTGATGGTCTCTTTAAGTTGAATGTAATGACAGTTGTACCGAAAGTTGCTATGAATAAGAATAACACATCTTTTGCTTATATTCTTGAGTCGAATTTATGGCATGATAGATTAGGACATGTAAATTATGATGCTTTACGTAGATTAATTGGTTTGGATTATATACCAAAGTTTGAAATTAATCCTAATCATAAATGTGAAGTTTGTGTAGAAGTGAAACTAAGGTTCCATTTAAATCGGTTGAAAGAAAAACCGAACCTCTAGAATTAATTCATACTGATATATGTGATTTAAAATTTATTCAAACTAGAGGAGGCAAAGAGTATTTCATAACTTTTATCGATGATTGCACAAGATATTATTATGTTTATTTACTTAGAAGTAAAGATGAAGCCTTAGAAATGTTTAAACTCTACAAAACAGAAGTTGAAAATCAACTTGGTAAAACCATTAAAATGGTTAGAAGTAACAGGGGTAGTGAATATGATGCACCATTAAATGAATTTTGTGCACAACATGACATTATTCACCAAACTACAACACTTTATTCTCCACAGCAAAATGGAATTGCTGAAAGGAAGAATAGAACCCTAAAAGAAATGATGAATGCAATGTTACTAAGTTCAGGCTTACCACAGAACTTATAGGGGAAAACAATATTGTCTGCTAATTATGTTCTTAATAAAAAACTCCACAAGAAAACCAAAAGCATTCCTTATGAATTGTGGAAAGGTCGACCACCTTCCTACAAATATTTAAAAGTGTGGGGACGTTTAGCAAAAGTTGAAGTTTCTGTTCCTAAAAAGACTAAGATGGACCAAAAACAGTAGGCTGTGTGTTTATTGGTTATGCTCAGAATAGAAGTGCATATCGGTTTCTGATAGGGCTGGGCACAGAACCCACCCACCCGCACAAACTGCCCGACCCTACCCTACCCGCAGCCTTTTGGGCGGTTTCGATATAGGTAGGTGGGCAGGTGCGGGTCAAGAATTCTGCCAAAAATCGGGTTCGGGTCGGGTTGCGGTTCTGACCCTACCCGAACCGCAACCCGCGACCCGCGTATTATTATAAATTTTTTTTTTATATTTATATATATATATATAATATATTACAAAAAAACCTTTATTTTATTTATTATACTATTGCAGCCTGAACCAACCCAGCCCGTCTATTTCTCTCCTCTCTCCCCCTTTTGTATTTTCCCTTCTTAGCTAGCAGCAGCCGCTAACCCTAGCAGCACAGCAGCAGCAGCGGTGGCGAGGCGAGACGCCGGCGATCGGCAGCAGCAAAGCAACCGGCGATCGGCAGCAGCAAATCAACCGGCGATCGGCAGCAACACAGCCCTATACGGTTCGCTCTCTCTCTCTCTCTCTCTTTTTCATTCGATTTTTGAAATTAGATGTGGATCTGCAGAAACTTGGGTATGCCAGATTTTTGAAATTTGTGGATCTGCAGAAACTTAGATATGGATCTGCAGAAACTTAGATGTGGATCTGCTTTCATTAGATTTTTGAAACTTAGATGTGGATCTGAAACTTGTATTTTATGTTTTTGCAAACAAAAATAAAATAATATGAAAAAGAGATGTGGATGACAATTTTAAAGATGCATCTTCTGAGGCTGTTCCTGGAATCCTTCATGTCCTGAAACAAAAATAAAACCTCACTTCCCTGATCTTTTTTTTTTTTCCATTACCTTTTTTGTTTTCTAATATCATAACTAAGCCCAATTTAAAAAAAGCCCAAACCGCAAACCGAACCGCACCCGCCCGCACAACCAACTGACCCATCCGCACAACCCGCGAACCGCATCGCGGGCGGTTGCGGGTCTGTTTTCTCCAACCCGCATGTGTGCGGGTCGGGTCGGTTTTGACCCGCACCCGGCCAAAACCAACCCGCGATCAGCCCTAGTTTCTGACTTATAAATCAGAAATACCTGATATAAATGTGAACACTATTATAGAGTCAAAGAATGCTGTGTTTTTTGAACATGTCTTTCTTTACAAGAAAGGAAAGGAATTAAGTTCACAGAAAAGAACTTATGATTGTACACAAAGTCAAGAGACTAATGACAATCAAACACAAGACACTAGTAATAGTCTCGACCAACAGGATTTAACTGATGATGAACCAAGACGAAGTAAGAGAGCGAGAACATCAAAATCCTTTGGTCCAGATTTTCTGACATACCTGTTAGAAAATGAACCTCAGAGTTTTAAGGCAGCAATGACAGGTTCTGAAGCACCTTTGTAGAAAGAGGCTGTTAATAATGAAATTGAATCCATTATGCAAAATCATACTTGGGAATTGGTGGATCTCCATCAGGTTCTAAACCTCTTGGATATAAATGGATATTCAAGAGAAAAATGAAAGCAGATGGTTCAATTGACAAGTATAAAGCAAGACTTGTAGTTAAATGTTACAGACAAAAGGAAGGTCTGGACTATTTTGACACATATTCCCCTGTGACAAGAATAACATCTATTCGCATGCTTATTTCTATAGCAGCGTTGTTTAAATTAGAAATACATCAAATGGATGTTAAGACAGCTTTCTTAAACGGTGATTTAAATGAAGAGATCTATATGGAGCAACCCGAAGGGTTTGTAGTATCATGGCAAGAAAAGAAAGTTTGTCGACTTGTAAAATCCCTTTATGGATTAAAACAAGCACCTAACAATGGCATGAAAAATTTGATCATGCAATGCTTACTAATGGGTTTAAGATAAACGAATGTGACAAATGCGTCTATGTTAAAAACACTGACCAAGGATATGTCATAGTTTGTCTTTATGTGGATGACATACTTATCATTGGAAACAGTCAAAATATGATCAAATCAACTAAGCAAATGCTTAACAAAAAATTTGATATGAAAGATATAGGAGTCGCATATGTTATATTAGGAATGAAAATTACTAAAACATCTGACGGATATGCATTATTTCAATCACATTATATTGAGAAAATTCTTGATAAATTTATCAAGGATGATATGAATTTAGCTAGAACACCTGTAGACGTTAATCTTTATTTATCAACAAATAAAGGTAATGCAGTGTCTCAGTTAAAATACTCCCAAATTATTGGAAGCCTAATGTACCTAATGAATTGTACTCGTCCTGATATAGCTTATGCTATCAGTAAATTGAGTAGGTACACTAGTAACCCCGGAGAAGACATTGAAAAGCGATCATTCGGATTCTTAGATATCTGAGATTCACCCGTGATCGTGGTTTGAACTCTACTCGATATCCAGCAGTACTGGAAGGTTATTGTGATGCAAATTGGATATCGGATACTAAAAATTCAAAATCCACAAGTGGATATGTCTTTACTCTAGAAGGCGCTGCTATTTCTTGGAAATCCACGAAACAAACATGCATCGCACGATCCACAATGGAATCCGAGTTCATTGCTTTAGACAAAGCAAGGGAAGAAGCCGAATGGCTTTGTCACTTCTTAAAAGACATTCTAATGTGGCCAAAACCTGTACCAGCTATTTGCATTCATTGTGACAGTCAATCTGCAATAGGCAGGGCACAAAATCATATGTATAACGGTAAGTCACGACATATTTGTCGTCGACATAATACCGTTAGGCAGTTGTTGTCAAATGGAATAATCTCTATAGATTATATAAAATCTAAAGAGAATATTACGGATCCGTTAACAAAAAGGTTTGACAAAAGAGCTAGTGTATAGTTCATCGAAGGGGATGAGATTAAAGCCTATTACATAACAGTCATCATAATGGTAACCCTACTTATATGACTGGAGATCCCAAGAACTAAGTTCAAAGGGACAACTAAGTTATGTATGGCTCGCCAGAAATCACCAAGGGATTAAAAATTCCCTACCCATTCCTATGGTGAGAGTGATATCTGCAACATATGTTGTATGCAGGGGCATAAGGATAAGCTTTGCTTTTAATGATTACTTATATCTTGATTGAGGCATAAATCAAGACGAGTATAAGGAGATACTCACAATAAGAATTACCTATATAAGTGTTGAACTGGGGTCGGTTCTATGAGAATGAAGAGGCTAAATTCTCTAGAAACACTTATGAAAACCAGGCGCGTTCAAGGCCAAAATGAATACAACAGTGAGAACCACAATGTGTTAGAAGATATTTTGTGTGAAATCTATTGTCTTGGCTTACACAAACGGTTGAACAATTCAAGGCATCACGTCCATTGGTTAGCCAGTAAGTCCGATAGGTTATCACTAGGGAAGGTTCAAGATCGAAAACTACCTATCCTGATGTAAGATATTTTCGACTTATACTCTTTCGATAAAGTCTGCATATTGTTGCATTTCCGTTGTCATCAAATTCCATTCATGTGGGGGATTGTTGGAAATGGTTATAAAATTCTAGATAAAACCAGATTTTTTTTCCTAAGTTTGGTCTATTTTTTAGGTGGGCCCCGTGCGTCGATTTTCACGGGTCAAAGTGGTAACGCGTTCTATGCCGCGTTGTGATTCACGTGATATATTTGGTTGCTCAAAACCATTACCGAGTGAATGAAAAATTGAAGCCAAAGTGTACTCCATGGAAATAGAGTTTTGGTGGAAATTCCTTAAGGATGTAAAATGGCTTGTCCCACATTGATTTGTAGGGAAGTTTTGAATAGATTTATAAGGCTTGGGTTTGGTACTTGGGGTGTGCCCCAAAGGGTACCCAAGTGTTTTAGAGGGAGAGGTTATGGGCAAAATGGGCTAGACCCATTAGACCCAAAAGTCATCACACGCGCGCCGCCGCCGTCCGGGCGGGCGGGCGGGCTGGGCCTAGGTACGGGTGCGTGGTGTGAGGTGTGAGGTTGGGTTGGGCTTGTTCGGCCCAATACTAATCTTTTTGGGCCAAAAACATTTGAATTTAATTTTATTTTGTATAAAATAAAAGCCAAAATTCAAATTAAACCGGAAATAAACTGGTTTGGTTTTACTGGACATCCAAATAGGGCCCTTCCCGAAATAAACTAGTCTGGTTTTTAACATACATCCAAACAGGGCCCTTCCCGTTTTTGTATCTGTTTAAATTATGAACCCAACAGATTCAAATCTGTTTGAATTCAAAACCAACAGGTTTCACACCTGTTCAATTCAAAACCAACAGCCACCTTTACATCTATAAATAGACTAGCCTCCCATTTGGATTTTACTCCAATTTTCGTACTCCATCCTCTGCTATAAATCTCTGCATTTTGCTGCATTTAATTTCTAAAAGAAAGAGTGTAAACATTTAGTGTGTTCGTAAGGCAAACAATTTGTAGTGTTGCTATTGTTTATAGTAGATCATTTCATCTTGGGAGATAGACGTCCAAATTCTGAAAATACCGTGGAGAGGACGAATCTGTCTTAAAGACACAGTGTCAAACACTGAACTTGATCAGATTATAATTCGAACAAATTAAATCAAGTAAGTTATTTAATTTATTTTCGGTGTTTTATTATTTATTTAAATCAGATTTTAATTTTGTTTTGTAACAAAATAAAATCTATTTTTATTTATTTATTTTTATTTCAAGTTTGATTTTTGTAATCAAACAAATTCTCTCATTTCCTTTATTTCTTTTATATTCTGTTTGTTGTTAAGTACACAAACTGAATTAATTAATTACAGTGAAGATTGTCCAACAAAATGTACTCTCTTTTTTTATTATTATTTTAATTTAGGATAAGTTACACTATTAATCACTGTAATTTGATTAAAATTTTATTTTAGTTTCTATTATTTTAATTTGAACAATTTAATCTATATAATTTAAGTCTAATTTTAATTTGTCATTTCATTTAGATTGGACATTAAAATTAATAATTTTGTGACAAATGTCAATTTTCTAAAATGAATATGGATATATATTTCATTTTATAGAACAATCCTTAATTATCCTTGGTTTGAGAACATGAATCATGTTCTATAAGAATTAGACATTGCTTCGTTAATCATGTTTACGGGTCATTTTCAGAAGACATTGCTTCATTAATCTCACAAAATATTTGCATTTCATTTATTATTTTTTAAAGATATGTGTGTTTTCGAAGTATACCAAATTTGATATTTTTTCATTAGATAAATATTTACATTGGTCTTAGAATGTTTTTCTAGCTCAAATTCATGAGCTTGCACATTTCCAAAAAGCAAGGGATTGTTAATGGATCCTAGTAAGAGATTGACAACGGATTGGTCCGTACCAACGGATTGCTAAGCGATTGATTACCACCAAGATGATGTTGTTTGAGAATGTTCATCTGATGTTGTTTCTAGTGGTTCTTAATCTATTGGTTTGTTCTTAAAATTAAAATAAAAAATAAAAAATAAAAAAAAAGTTAGTTTACCACCAAGAGGGATCAATTGTCACTGTGCAGCGGAACATGGTTTTTATTCGAGATTGGAGCAATTGAGGAATTTAGGAAGAAATTTAAAAAGGAAAAGAAAAAAAGTGTTTAAAATTATGTAAAATATAGATATATTTTATTCACATTTCATCTATCTTTTCTCTTTTCCTTTCCAAATTTCACTTTTCACCTACATTTTCTCTTTCATTTTTTAAATCTCTTCCCAAATCCGCCAACCAAACATAATGTTAAGGATTAATCACCCAACTGATTTGTTTTAGGTTTCTAATTGTCATTCTCTTGTACATAGGATTAAAGGCTTACTTTTTTTCTAAAAAAAATCACATGAGTGTATCTTTTCTATTTATATATAAAATTTTCAACAATGATAAAGACTCTTTTTGGAGGACCCTCACAACCCTCAAAGTGATCCACACCATTCGTGATATGGGTCACACATATACATGAGTGGGCCCCACACACCATGAGTGGTGTGGATCATTTTGAAGGTTGTGGAAGTCCTCCAAACAGCTGTCTCACTCATTTTCCTAAAATTTTACAAAAAATTAATTTTAATTATAATTATAATGACCAATTTTATATGAACTCTATCTGAGATTGATATTTTAATTTAATTATTATGATATTTGAAAATTTTTTTTATCTAAATAAAACATAATGTACTTAATTATGTGCATCGCAATGATCAAATTAATTTTTTTTTATATTTTATATTTTTTTGGTCTATCTTATTGATGTCTTAACATTAATTTATATTTAATTTTTTATTTAACATGAAATTATTTATTACAAACAATTTATATTTTAATTTAAATTTTATATACATATATACAATATGTATGATAATTCAAAAAGAATATTAAAGAAAATGGACATTTTTGTCTTCAATCCACTGGATGGAACTGTTAGGCCCGTGAAGTCTATCACGGGTCTTGTTTCGTTAATCCGAACTATTCAATGTGTAAAGCTCGTTAGATACTTTATTCTTGTAAAAAATCACGTTGATTGGATATAGATAGCTACTTGATCTGATTAGATTTTTGTCAACAATTTATATTGAAAATTATATTACCATTGACAGAAATGTGATCCGATCAAGTGGCTATCGATATCTGATCAATGCGATTTTTTACAAAAATAAAGTACTCGACGAGCTCTACACATTAAATAGTTTGGATTATCAAAACATAACCCGTGGTAGATCTCCACTGACCCAATAGCACACTCCATTGAACTGGAGATAAGCTTGGCCCTAAAGAAAAAATCAATACTCTACATAATTAATTTATATATTTTCTTCTTAATCCAATCACAACATATTTATATTTAATCTTTTAAATAAATTTTTTATAGTTCTATTTCTACATATTTTTATTTTCCAAATAAATATGAAAATTAAATTAAATAATTAGAATTACTTTTAGTTTTATATTACTAATTCCCTTTATAATTTAACTATTATCATATAAAATTATTATATGATAATTACACTTTTATAGCACAATAAAATTAAAATTATTAAAATAAATAAATAATTTAACTAAATTTATTATATATATTCGAGTAACATTTTTATAGTTGTTTTGAGCCTTAAAATGCTTAAATTAAACAAGCTAAATGGAGGAACTGAAGCGCTATGACACACTAGACAAGGAGTCATATGTTCAAGTTGAAGGCACTCTAAAGACAATAAAAAGTTGGGATGGAATCTAGTTGAGGCATACGAAAACCACACAAGGCCCAAGATTTGACAAGAATCGATGAGCTTTGTTGTATTCAGTTAATTACAATAACACGTGATCAGAAAATGTATTCGTCCTTTCTAGAAATTTTATGTAAGTACCAAACATATATTGTGGTGTTTTAGAAAGTTAGTAAAAAATTAATTTTTTTGATTTTTTTTGTATAAAAAAATAAAAAAAATAATGTAACTCAAAAAAATTAAAAAGTCAAATTATGTTAGTGTGGGATATATTTTTTGGATACCAACACGTGGCATGGTGACGCTAACGTGTCAGCCGAAGTGTCACGTGTCGTGGTAGTTACGCCGAGGTGATCTCGGAGTTGCCGAGGTTATCTCCAAAGATATCGGAATCCGAGACAAGCGGATAAGAGACAAGAGTCCTAGGACAAAGAGGAGACTTAGCTAAGATAAGGATAAAGCTCTTAGGGAGTTTATCTTTATCTCTTAAAGAGTCCAAAGTAAGTATTAAATTGGAGTCCATAGAAGTCAGGCTTCTAGTAGGACTTGGATTGAGTAAACTATAAAAGAAAGGCACCCCATGGGTCTAAGGTACGCAGTTTTATACTCAAGCTTGTGAGTTGAACACTTGATTATCTTTGAGAGATATACTGACTTGATCGTCGGAGTGCTCCCGGGTGGAAGAACCACCGCCGGAGCCTTTTTCTTTCTGTTATAGGTTTACTAAAGTCATCTATTCTGTCAGTGCTCTCCAGCTGATTACTAGGCGGGCAGTGTGGTAAGAAAATTACCCACACAATTTGGCGCCGTCTGTGGGAATCTTAGAAGAATAGATGGCGAGTGACGGACAGAGGGAAAACATTGGGGGCGAAACTCCTGCTGGGAGTGGTAGACCAATCGACATTGACGTTGAAGGAGACAACCACAGTACAGAAAATCATGACCAGGGCCACGGAGAAAAAGACAATGGCCAGGAGGGCGACGCTTCAAAAAGGACAAACCAAAGCAAGTACTACAACGAAGATAACCTTCAGGTTTGGAGGGATAGGTGCCTACGAAGGGATGAGGAAGTAAAAGACTTGGCAAACAAGCTGGCAGACCTACAGTCAGTGGTCAACTTCATGATGCAAAACAATGTTATGCAGCCACCATACCCGGTGCAAGATACGTTGATGCCAGCGATTAATACCCAGAAGGGAGGAAGAAAAGCAATCCTCGAAGCCCCTCAGCACACCAGGAGTGGAAGCCACTCTCACCGACCTTCCAGGGAAGTCGGACGAGAGGAACCAAGGCAAGAAGAGTCCCGAAGGACACACCGCATGAAGGATCCAGGGCCCAAAGAACATCGGCATATTCAAGGGCAAGCACTCTGCTTTGACACAACCCATGGAGAAAAATCGAAACGGGCCCACCACGAGGCCGAAAGTAGTGTGCCAAAAAGACTGAAGTCCAGAGATAGCCGAGCTCCAGGTAGGAGTAAGGAAGACTTAAGGGACTACTTCAAAAGGAGGCAGCAGAATGTTGAAGCCGAGGTCACTTCCAAAGTTAAGCCGAGAACACCATTCTCGGTAGAACTGGCCAAATTTGAAGCACCAAAAAGATTCAGTATGCCGAGGTTCCAAATTTATAATGGTAGGTCAGACCCCAACTTTTATGTTGGACTATACCTGAACTCAATGGCATTATACAGTGGGAACGAGCCATTGCTCTGCAAAGTATTTCCCTCATCCTTTAGGGAAATTGCATCTGATTGGTTCCATAAACTACCAAAGGGAAGCGTAAAGACATGGGAAGGCCTGGCCGAGATGTTTGTGGCCAGGTTTGTGACGAACAAACTACAGCCCTTGAGGGTTGATGCCTTGATGGCTTTAAAGATCACCAAGGAAGAAGGCTTTAGGGCATACGCGAAGAGGTACTACGAGGTGTTCAATCGAATATCCGAATGTAACCAAGAAGTAGCGGTCGTATCTTTCAAGAACGGCCTGAAAGATGACTGCCCATTACGGAAGTCTTTGGCAAAAACACTGCCAAAAAACATGGAAGAACTCATGGCGAGAATCGAGAAGTACGCCAGAGCCGAGGAAGATACATTGGGAAACAAAGAGATAAAGCAGGAGAAAGGAAACGGCTCGCCGAAGCGAGGCCGAGGTAACAACGGGCCGACCAAGCAAGAAACAGAATTGAAGGGTAAACAGGCAGTGACGACGGTGTTCCGAATCCCTATCCATAAAGTCTTGGATCAAATACGAAACCAACCCTATTTCAGAACTCCAGTAAGAACACCAGGGGAATTCATGGGAAGAAACGTTGGTAGGCGTTGTGCTTACCACAATGAAGAAGGGCACCAAACTCAGGGTTGCAGAGCCCTAAAAGCACACTTGGAAGACTTAGTAAGACAAGGCCATCTGAGGGACCTTATTGATGAGGCCAGAACAAGAGAAGAACAGGCAAGATTGCCTCAAGCACCAACAGCTCCACCACCTCCAGCACAACAACCACAGGCAGGAGGGCCAAGGGTGGTTAATGTGATCCACTCAAGGGTCAACGAGAACGAAGTCAGAGGAGAGACCCAGAGGGTAAGACATTTACAGCATGTCTACCAAATCGGGGAAAAAAGATCTCGGCCAGAAGAAAGCCAAGGACCAATGATAACCTTCACTGAAGCCGACCTACAGATGGTCCAGTATCCACATAATGACGCCTTGGTAGTATCCCTCCAGGTTGGGGAATGCCAAGTAAAACGCATCCTAATAGATCAAGGCAGCTCTTGTGACATCATGTACGTCAGATGTTACAAGGAATTGGGCCTTCATCCTGACGACCTGGAACAATCCAGCAACCCTATGGTCGGCTTCAATGGAACGCCGACATGGCCACTTGGCGCAGCAAGCGTGGAAGTACAAGCTGGTACTAAGAAGATCAAAACAGAATTTATGGTGATTGACACACCCTCACCATATAACATCATCTTGGAAAGACCATGGTTGCACGCAATGGGGGCAGTTCCCTTAACATTGCATCAACTACTACGGTTCCCCACAGAACATGGAATTGAAGAAGTCAGAGGAGATCAACTGTAGGCAAAAAGTTGCTCCATGGCAGCAACGAAGTCCACTTGCAACATTCGAGAGCCAAAAGAGGCAGAAATTGAAGACGAGGACATGGAGGTCCTAAATGATGTCGGCAAGGAGCCAACCGAAAAGAGTGAAGAGACACTAAAGAAAATCCTAGTCCAGGAGGGCGACGAAGAACGTTTCTTTCTTCTCGGTTCAGGCTTAGCCGAAGAAGAGGAAAGAGAACTGGAAGATTTTTTGAGGGCCAACATTGAGGTGTTCGCCTGGACACCTTATAAAATGCCTGGCATTGACCCCGAGGTCACTTGCCACAGACTGAATGTCGACAGGTCGGCAAAACCTGTGATTCAACGAGCCAGAAGGCCGACGTTGATGCACGTCGAAGCAGTAGAAGAAGAAGTAGACAAACTTCTGGAAGCTAGGGCCATCCGAGAAGTTTACTATCCGACATGGCTCTCCAACACAGTAGTAGTGAAAAAGAAGAACAGTAAATGGAGGGTCTGTGTAGACTTTACCAGCCTCAACAAAGCTTATCCCAAAGACAGCTTTCCTCTGCCCAAGATTGACCAGCTAGTAGATGCAACTTCAGGGCATGAAAGGATGAGTTTTCTAGATGCATACAGGGGGTACCACCAGATTGCCATGTACCCTCTAGACGAGGAGAAGACTGCGTTCATCACCCCTAAAGGCTTGTATTGTTACAAGGTAATGCCTTTTGGGTTGAAAAACGCAGGAGCAACTTACCAAATGTTAGTAACAAAGATGTTCAAGCACCTGATTGGAAAAACGGTAGAAGTCTACATCGATGACATGGTCGTGAAGACCAAGGAATCTAAGGGTCATCTTGCCGACCTAAAAGAGGTTTTTGATATACTCAAAACATACCGGCTCCGACTCAACGCATCAAAGTGCGCGTTTGGAGTTGGATCAGGCAAGTTTTTAGGGTATCTGGTAACGAGAAAGGGCATTGAGGCCAGCCCAGACCAAATCAAGGCCATCCTAGAGCTGCAGAGCCCGACGTCGACAAAACAGGTTCAGATGCTTACTAGAAGGGCCGCAGCCCTAAACAGATTCATCAGCAGAAGCTCAGATAAATGCAGACCCTTCTTCAACTTGGTGAAAAAAGCCACAGACTTTCTGTGGACAGAAGAATGCGAAGCCGCTCTAACCGGCCTAAAGAAGTACTTGACCACAACTCCGGTTCTTTCCAATCCAGAACCAGGGGAAGAACTGTTTTTGTACTTGGCAGTCTCAGAACATGCAGTAAGTGCAGTACTAATCCGAGAAGAAAAATGGGAGCAAAATGCGGTTTACTATGTAAGCAAAACCTTGGCCAGCGTAGAAACAAGGTATCTACCACTGGAGAAATTAATGCTGGCCTTAGTAATGGCTTCAAAGAAGTTGAACCATTATTTTCAGGCACACAAGATTGTGGTCCTAACAGAGCACCCACTGAAATCCTTGTTGCAACAAGGAGACTTAACAGGAAGGATAGCAAGATGGGCAGTGGCCCTGGGCCAGTATGACCTGGAGTTCAGGCTGAGAACAGCAATAAAGGGCCAAGTTTTGGCCGACTTCGTGGCAGAATTCACACCTGAAACCATCGAACATCGGGCTCCGTTGAGCCGAGATGAGCAGTATCCCAGCAAGCAAGGAAAAGCCCAGCCAAAGGCAAAAGAGCAAAGGAAGGAAAAACTCAGACCCTGTAGCATCTACATCGGCAATTCATTCAGACTGTTCGTCGATAGAAGTTCAAACCGTCAAGGAGCGGGGGCAGGAGTACTGCTGATATCTCCAGATGGAGAAATAATATAACAGTCCATCCGTTTGGGGTTCAAGGCCTCAAACAATGAAGCGGAGTACGAAGCATTAATTGCAGGGCTAAAACTGGCAGCAGCAGCAGAAGCAGATGAGGTAATTGTTTTTTGTGATTCACAACTTATTGTTAACCAGTCAACAGGAGAATTTGCAGCCAGGGACGAAAGGATGTCGGCATATGCAAAAGAGGTCATCAGATTGGCAGCCCTATTTCAGAACTGTCGACTACTGCAAGTCAGCCGAGATGACAATACCCACGCCGACGCGTTGGCTTACCTGGCAAGTTCAATACAGACTGGAAAAACAAGAACAATTATAATCGACTATATGTCGGGCCCGAGCATAGAACCAGAGAGCACAGAGCAACAAGCAATGTGTGTGGACATGGGGCTAAGCTGGATGGATGCAATTGTTGCATTCCTGAAAGAAGGAAAGTTGCCAGAAGATCGTAAGGAGGCACACAAAGTCAGATTGAAATCTGCAAGATTCTGTCTGACAGAAGATGGACATCTTTACAGAAGATCCTTCACTGGACCCCTTTTAAGGTGCGTACACCCTTTGCAGGTTAAAGATTTCCTATATGAAATTCATGAAGGAATTTGTGGAAGCCATGCTAGGGGGCAGATCATTAGCCCACAGGATCATTACCCAGGGGTATTGGTGGCCCTACATGCAAAAGGATGCTGAAGCCTACGTGAAGAAGTGTGAACAATGCCAAAGGTTTGCACCTTTAATACATCAGCCAGCTGCTGACCTGAACCCAGTATCCAGCCCTTGGCTGTTTGCCCAATGGGGCATGGATCTTATCGGGCAACTTCCCCAGGCAACTGGGCAGAGAAAATACTTACTGGTGGCAACAGATTACTTTACAAAATGGATAGAGGCAGAACCTCTTGCCAAAATCCGAGATGTGGACGTCAAGAATTTTATATGGAGAAACATCATCACCAGATTTGGGATTCCAAGAGCAATAATTGCCGACAACGGAACACAGTTTGACAGCAAACTCATCAAGAACTTTTGTGCGAAATTCAAGATCAAGAATTACTTTTCAACACCAAGTTTTTCCCAAAGTAATGGGCAAGCAGAAGCATCCAACAAAGTAATTCTGGATGGAATAAAGAAGAGGCTACAGGCAGCAAAAGGAAAGTGAGTAGACGAATTGCCCAACGTGCTTTAGGCATATCGGACTACGCCGAGAAGATCAACTGGGGAATCCCCCTTTGCCATGGCTTATGGTACAGAAGCTGTCATCCCATTGGAGATCGGCATCCCAGGGATCAAGATCCAGGGAGTAGAGAATGGCACTAACGACATACTCTTAGCCCGAGATCTGGAACTTTTGGAAGAACGAAGGGAAAAGGCTGTAATTCAGCTAGCAGTATACCAGCAGCAACTTGCTAGAACTTACAACAAAAAGGTCAATCCAAGAGATTTTCAAGTCGGCGACCTAGTCTTGAGAAAAGTCGTCGGCAACAAAAAAGATCCCAGAGAGGGCAAGCTTGGCCCAAACTGGGAAGGACCCTACAGAATTACTTCGGTATTAGGCAATGGAGCCTATCGGCTTGAAGATAACGAGGGCAAAGCACTGCCAAGACCTTGGAACACTTGTAATTTAAAATTTTTCTATCATTAGATGTGCAGTATTTGTTGCCGATGTCTTTAATAAAGTTTTTTCAAGAATTCTTTCAACACATATGACTGATAAAATTACATACTGATGTTTTTGGAGACATGAATAATGAGAACCCAAGTAGAACTCAGGTTCACATTGGGGGCAGGAAAAAGAAGAATGCGTTTACCACTTGTTGAAATTTGTAGCAATTTACAAGTTGGTTAAACCAAGATAATGTTTATACTGAAATTAAACCGAGATGATGCTTAGCCGAAGTTAAGCCAAGCTGATTCCTTGTTTTCACTTGTTGAAATTTGTAGCAATTTACAAGTTGGAGTCAAGCTGATTCCTTATCTTCGCTTGTTGAAATTTGTAGCAATTTACAAGTTAGAGTTAAGCTGATTCCTTATCTTCACTTGTTGAAATTTGTAGCAATTTACAAGTTGAAGATAAGCCGAGATTACTGTTTATCTTCACTTGTTGAAATTTGTAGCAATTTACAAGTTGGAGTTAAGCTGATTCCTTGTCTTCACTTGTTGAAATTTGTAGCAATTTACAAGTTGGAGTCAAGCTGATTCCTTGTCTTCACTTGTTGAAATTTGTAGCAATTTACAAGTTGGAGTCAAGCTGATTCCTTGTCTTCACTTGTTGAAATTTGTAGCAATTTACAAGTTGGAGTCAAGTTGATTCCTTATCTTCGCTTGTTGAAATTTGTAGCAATTTACAAGTTGGAGTTAAGCTGATTCCTTATCTTCACTTGTTGAAATTTGTAGCAATTTACAAGTTGAAGATAAGCCGAGATTACTGTTTCTCTTCACTTGTTGAAATTTGCAACAATTTACAAGTCGAAGTGAAGCCGAGGTTATAGTTTGCAACTTATAGCAATCAACAGGTTGATCCAACCAAAGAAGATGCTTAACACTTGTTGAAATTTGTAGCAATTTACAAGATAATGTTAAGCCGACATGTGATCATCCGGCGAAATTTACAGCAATTTACAGGTTGAAGTAAAAGCTAAGTATATTATTCAAACACTTGTTGAAATTTGCAGCAATTTACAAGTAGACCATTATTTAACACTTGTTATAACTTGAGAACAGTTTACCGTATATGTTAACACTTGTTGAAATTTGTAGCAATTTACAAGTAGGTTAAACCGAGATCACTGTTTACATACTTGTTGAAACTCGAGAAGAAACTTACAGAGTTAATATCGAATAGTATATGTTAAACACTTGTTGGAATTTATCAAGAGTTTTCAGGTCTGTATCTTGCCGAAATAAAGTTTGATGTTGTTGTACCCGAAGTACGTAACCCCGAGAAGATTGCACAAAGGTGGCAAAATATAGAAGGCATACAACCATGCAGAAGCAAATCAAAGAGAAATTAAAAGATTGAAGCATCCATAAAAAAAAACAATTGCAGTTATATACAAAGGAAGGCACATCGGCCATAAAAGGAAGTTTACATTGTTCAGAAAACAAAACAGAGTATAAAAAAGGCAAGGAAATAAAGACATTCAAATCAGGATTCTTCAGCATTAACAGCTGGAGGCGCTGGGACCTTGGAAGATTCTGGTGGAACCTCCTCGGCAATCTTTTCTGCTTCAAGCTCGGCATCAATCTCTGCAAGCATTTTGTCAAGACTTCTTTCAGCTAAAAGGAGGTCGGATGATAATATCCCTGTAATAGCTTCCCTAGGCGCCTTCCCAACCTCATCACCCTCTTCATCCAAAGTTAAATCCATGACTTGCTCAGTTGAAGGAAGGGACTTGGCCTCAGTAGCATCCTTGGATTTCCTCACCAAGGCCTCATCTTCATTATTATCTTCATCCTCAGCCTCAGATTCTGCCTCATCTTCAGCTTGACTTGAAGATGGAGCAGGAGGAGGGAATGGGAGAGGAATAGCTTCAGCCTTGTGCAGAGGAGAATCTTCAAAAACATTGAGCTTTTTGGCCAAGGACATCCAACCAAGGGAAAAGCCCCTGTTGCATGCCTGCCTAACTTGCAGTTTGTAGTCCTCAGCAACATCGGCCATTCCTTGGGCGTAAGCTTTTTCATCGGCTTTAGTAATTTCGGCGTTTTTAGTGGCCAAGGCCTGCTCGAGCTCTTTTTCGGCTTGAGCCTTTTTTACCTCGGCATCTTTCTTCTCGGCCTCGGCAACTTTTTTGATGGCTTCAGCAGACTCCGTTTTTTCTTCGGCCATCTGTTGGGCCTTAGTAGCAGCCTCGGCCTGGCCTTAGTAGCAGCCTCGGCCTGATCTTCCAGCTTCTTCATATTTGTCAGAATAGCTTTGTTCTCCTTTTTGAGGGCAGAAACCTCCCTCTTCATGTCGGCCAATCTTTGCCGATTTTCAAAAGATTGCATTGAGAACGAATGGGCGTACTGGATGGCCTGAAAGAAAACAGAAGTGTTAGAAAATCTTCTAAGTATGAAGCAGAAAGAAAAGTCAAAACAGGAAACACTTACTTGAACGGAGTGCTGAAGCATTAGCGCGTAGTTTTCATACTCGCTGTACCCAGCATTTCGCTCCAGATCGCTTGGAAGAAGAAGAGCAGTACTGAGGGCGACACCGACATTAATGTCGTCGGCACTCTCAGTTGACATAATTGGCTTATCCTCCAAAGTCAACTTTGGGGCCCAGGGGACATCGGGTTTCTTGGAACCCGAGGTCGTCGCAGACGATGACCTCCGCTTCTTTGATTGAGTGGATCCTGATGGTTGGGCCTCAGCAGACCTCTTGGCAGAAGTAGAGGTACTCTTTCTATTCTTGGCCAATTAAGAGATGGGCAGAGCATCCTCGGCCTCAACCTCAGTGGCTTTGGCCTTGGGCTGTGCCTTTTTGATTCTTTTGGGCTTTGGTGGGGGCATGGATTGAGCTGGAACAACATCAACATCGGCAGGTAAGTCGGCTAAAAGATCTACAGCAATAGGCTTCGGGCGACCCATCTCAGCAGTCTTGACAAGTCGACGCCGACGTTTTCTTTCTGGTATTGGGACTAAGTATGGGGCTGAAGTAGATGGCAGATCGACTGGGTCAGAAGTGGATCTTTCGTCTGCTCGTGATGTGGAAGCAATGGGAGGAGTTGTGGCAGAAGGTGGAGAAAGACTCTTTTTCTTCCTTTTTGGGACGTCGGGTAGTGTGGATTTGTATGTTGGAATAAAATTCAGTAACAGGGGAGCCTTGCGCTTGTGGATTGGAAGATCAAGGAGCTTCTTTAAATTTTTTCCTGGGAAGTACGATTGGCGAAAGTTTTTTGGTGGTTGATGAAGATCTGCAGGACAAACAAACAGACATTAGAAACAGACAAAGTTTTGAAGACTTGGAAAAGAAATAACTAAGTTGTCACGACCCAAACCCGTCCCGAGAAGGTTGGCATCGTAACCGGCCAGTAATCCTAGATTACCACAGGCCTTTCTGTACAAAACATACATAAATGGGGCTTGCGGAAGCGAAAACAAAACACTAATAGTCCAAAGAGCTGTGCATTTATATGAACAGACATTACGTGCCAAAAATGTTAATTTACCCACTACATTACATCACATATAATCAAAATTCATGTACAAAACACAGGCTCACGCCACATGTAGAACCAAAACCAAGCTTCCTAACGGCCTTTCAGGCCTAGCCCCAACTCGGAGGCTCCAAAACACCGGGTAGACTTTAAAACGGCGGCTCGGTTCGGACTCTGCCTAGGCTTGACTCCCATAGTGCTCACTTATAAATACATATATACAAACAATGAGCTAAAGCTCAGCAAGTAACATTAAAGTAAAGGGGTAGTGAACGAATTCCACATTTCATATATCCATAAAATAAATCATTCATAAACATAATCATCTCATATTAGAACATACATAATGGCATACTCCATAGAACATAACATTTGTTGTCCAACGACTAGAGTAACCGGTCCCGGACACCGATTAAACACATACCGAGATCTCGTAAACTGGTCCACTTAGGACTATCTATGGATGCCATACTAGATTCGCAAACTGGACATTCGTTTACAGAAAACATTTATCATTTCAAAACCATAGCATAATGTAGCACTTTTAAACATAGATCATACTAACATATCTTTACAGAAATGTTACTCACAGTGGGTTTCCAAAACCGGTTGCACGGTCTTCGCCTCTTGACCTGCACTTATCAACATTATAACACATTTCTTCAATACACATTATCATTAAATCACTTAATTCATGCCATACTATTCTTCCCTTATTACATTTCATGTTCATGCGTGATAAAATCAAGTAATTCATGCCATATATGAACTGAATACAACCTTCAAAATTTTCCTGAAAATAAGTCCCCCGCTCGAGCGCCACTTTGTCCGCTCGAGCGGACTACACAATTTTCCAAAACTGCTGGGAGGTCGATTTTCACGCTCGAGCGGGAATCCCTCCGCTCGAGCGGACTGCGCGAAAATCTGAAATTCTAAGCTCAAAAGTTTTAACCTTTCCTTTTTGCAAAACCACTTCAACATTTATGAACTCCAAGTCCCAAAACACTTGAAATACAACTTGAATTAAACATCAAATCTCTTAAAACAATCCACATGAATCCTTTACAAGATCAAACCTTGAATTAAAATAGGAAACCATGAACATGTACATACAAGCTTCATTTCTTACATCCATGGAGGTTCTTCCTCAAAAATGCCAAATATAAACATAAATCATCAATTTATGCCATACATGCTCAAATTAAACATATTTCTTCTTCAATCCACTTATTTACCATGAGGTCATGCATGAATCAACCTTATTTCAAGAAATTAGAGAGGAATGCTTACTTTAATCACTTAATTGTAGAAGATTTAGCTTGATCCTCTTTTTCCTCCTCTTCTTTCCCTTTCTCACGAATTCTTTCTCTCTCTCTCATTTCCAGATTTTTCTTCTCTTTTGTTTTTGAGTCAAACATAGGTCAACATCCTTATCTATATATATATATAATTGTGCCATAATCTTAAGCCAAACAAGACTTAACGAATCAGACGAAATTCAGTCCTCAATTTATTTTCTCAAATGGTTCTAAAAATTCCCGATATCACATAGACGTGCTCAATTTCGTTTTCTGAACCCATTACAGTCATTAATTTTAGCCCCAAAGTTCTCATCTCAACAGATATTCTTCTAATTCAAACAGATATTCTTCAATTAATTCACATAAACACATAATTAATTACTGATATATATGACACATGTTTTGGGGTCATTACACTCTCCCCACCTTAAGAAGTTTGGTCCTCCAAACTTTGCTTATCCAGGCACAAGCTTAGTCAGAAACAACTCCACGGTTCTATTCAGTTATTCAGCATGATAAGGTAGTTCGTATGGCCATTCCATAACAATGAAGGCAGTGTCAGAGCAGTCAAACACATAATGAACATATTTTACATATACTGAAGTCAGCTAACAAGTTCCGTAGCGTTCAATTCAGAGGTAGTAACGTCGATACAGCAATCCATAGCAAAGGTAGATTTGTTTCATCACAGTCATAGTCAATTTATTTCATGTCGTTCACTTTCAATTGATGTAACATAATTTACGTATGATTTTTTCCGTCATGTGGGCAAGCTTTAGCTATATGTCCTTTTTGGCCACATTTGAAACAGACTCCAGTTCCGCGGCGACAAATACCCCAATGTTGCTTCCCACATTCCGTACAAGTAGGTCTACCTACACTGTCACCACTTTCCCTTTTTGTGTTGTCACTAAAACTTGAGTTCAAATTTTCATTCACGGAGGCCACTGATTCACTAGCTGTTTCTACTTTCTGTTTCTTGAATTTCTTACTTTCTGCTTCGGTCATTGCTGTTGGCTTGCACATTTTCAAGTTAGCAATATTTGTTTTAGCCATCAAGGCTCTGTCAAGTACGTCAACATATTTTTCTAATTTCAACACATTCACCCTGTCAAGTACCTCAACATGTAAGCCACCCTCAAATTTCTTTGCCTTCTTGTAATCCGTATCAACCATATGAGGAGCATAACGGGCTAGTTCGGTAAATTTCGCTTCATACTCCGCTACTGACATGGTTCCTTGCTTCAGCTGTTCAAATTCAGATAATTTCCTATCTCGCATGCATTGTGGAAAATATTTTTCATAAAATTTCTCTTTGAATCGATCCCATGTCAAGTCTCTATTCTGATCTCGAACGAGCATCCACCATCTTCTAGCTTCTTCTGTTAGAGTAAATGTTGCTAACAAAACTTTATAGACATCTGTACACGGAAACACTTCAAAAATCTTTTCAGTTTCTAATACCCATGCCTTCGCTTTTAATGGTTCAATTCCCCCTGCAAATTCTGGTGGTTTCAGTTTCTTGTATTTCTGTGTCAGGGTGATAACATCATCATTATTAATCGGTTCCATTTGCACAGGTGGTGGTGGAGGAGGCGGAAATGGTTGTCTCTGTTGTTGTTGGTTTTGCTCTTGCTGTTGTCTCACCAACCCAGTTAAAGCTTCCACCATTCTTTCTAACCGATCTATTCTGGCATTAGAAGATTCTGACTCATCTACATTCCTTGCATTAGTGTTCTCCATTGGTCTCTAGTACCCATAGCAGATAGAATATTTCATTCTCAACATAACAGTTCCTCTGTTGTCTCATCATTTACAGTTCTTGTCTCTTTATATATTCAAAACACACGCACACATGCACATATGTTTATGCCATGCCCTATTTCTTTTCTAGGACACCCTATAGCTCTTATGGACACGTGTGTGAGTAAATTAACTCGTGCGCTCTGATACCACTCTGTCACGACCCAAACCCGCCCCGAGAAGGTTGGCATCGTAACCGGCCAGTAATCCTAGATTACCACAGGCCTTTCTGTACAAAACATACATAAACGGGGCTTGCGGAAGCGAAAACAAAACACTAATAGTCCAAAGAACTGTGCATTTATATGAACAGACATTACGTGCCAAAAATGTTAATTTACCCACTACATTACATCACATATAATTAAAATTCATGTACAAAACACAGGCTCACGCCACATGTAGAACCAAAACCAAGCTTTCTAACGGCCTTCCAGGCCTAGCCCTAACTCGGAGGCTCCAAAACACCGGGTAGGCTTCAAAACGGCGGCTCGGCTCGGACTCCGCCTAGGCTTGACTCCCAGAGTGCTCACCTATAAATACATATATACAAACAATGAGCTAAAGCTCAGCAAGTAACATTAAAGTAAAGGGGTAGTGAACGAATTCCACATTTCATATATCTATAAAATAAATCATTCATAAACATAATCATCTCATATTAGAACATACATAATGGCATACTCCATAGAACATAACATTTGTCGTCCAACGACTAGAGTAACCGGTCCCGGACACCGATTAAACACATACCGAGATCTCGTAAACTGGTCCACTTAGGATTATCTATGGATGCCATACTAAATTCGCAAACTGGACATTCGTTCACAGAAAACATTTATCATTTCAAAACCATAGCATAACGTAGCACTTTTAAACATAGATCATACTAACATATCTTTACAGAAATGTTACTCACAGTGGGTTTCCAAAACCGGTTGCACGGTCTTCGCCTCTTGACCTGCAATTATCAACATTATAACACATTTCTTCAATACACATTATCATTAAATCACTTAATTCATGCCATACTATTCTTCCCTTATTACATTTCATGTTCATGCGTGATAAAATCAAGTAATTCATGCCATATATGAACTGAATACAACCTTCAAAATTTTCCTGAAAATAGGTCCCCCGCTCGAGCGCCACTTTGTCCGCTCGAGCGGACTGCACAATTTTTCAAAACTGCTGGGAGGCCGATTTTCACGCTCGAGCGGGAATCCCTCCGCTCAAGCGGACTGTGCGAAAATCTGAAATTCTAAGCTCTTCCAAAGCTTTAACCTTTCCTTTTTGCAAAACCACTTCAACATTTATGAACTCCAAGTCCCAAAACACTTGAAATACAACTTGAATTAAACATCAAATCTCTCAAAACAATCCACATGAATCCTTTACAAGATCAAACCTTGAATTAAAATAGGAAACCATGAACATGTACATACAAGCTTCATTTCTTACATCCATGGAGGTTCTTCCTCAAAAATGTCAAATATAAACATAAATCATCAATTTATGCCACACATGCTCAAATTAAACATATTTCTTCTTCAATCCACTTATTTACCATGAGGTCATGCATTAATCAACCTTATTTCAAGAAATTAGAGAGGAATTCTTACCTTAATCACTTAATTGTAGAAGATTTAGCTTGATCCTCTTTTTCCTCCTCTTCTTTCCCTTTCTCACGAATTCTCTCTCTCTCTCTCTCCTTTCCAGATTTTTCTTCTCTTTTGTTTTTGAGTCAAACATAGGTCAACATCCTTATCTATATATATATATATATATATATATAATTGTGCCATAATCTTGAGCCAAACAAGACTTAACGAATCAGACGAAATTCAGTTCTCAATTTATTTTCCCAAATGGTTCTAAAAATTCCCGATATCACATAGACGTGCTCAATTTCGTTTTCTAAACCCATTACGGTCATCAATTTCAGCCCCAAAGTTCTCATCTCAACAGATATTCTTCTAATTCAAACAGATATTCTTCAATTAATTCACATAAACACATAATTAATTACTGATATATATGACACATGTTTTGGGGTCATTACATAAGTATTGATGCTGGGCTCTTACCCTTGCCCTCTTTAACTGTTCGAGGAAGAGGGTAGATGTGAACAGCCTCGTCTGGACCAAATTCCCAATTTCTCGAAGCAATGACAAAGTCATCCCCGGCTCCCTTGTTGGAGTCCGGGAGGTCGGCTACAATTTTGAATTCAGTAGACCTCGGCTTGAGGTAGTAGACGTAACCTCTTTCCTTCAGGTTAAGGGGGCACATGGTATAACAATATTGTATATCGACAAGGGTAATCCTAACATTTTCCTGCCTGGTTAGGGCTATGATACCATTAATCACTCGATAGGAGTTGATGGTAAGTTGCATGGGGTTCAACTTATAGAAGTGGAGAACCTCACGAAAAAGGGGATTGAGTGGAAGCCGGAGTCCGCACTCAGTAAAAGCTACTATAGGAAAGGGCATTGAATTATCCGTGGGCATGATAGAGTCATTATCTTCAGCCAGCCTCAGGTGGACATCGGCAGGAATGGAGAATTCTTACCTAAAAAATTCAAGTTTAGTTGGGGTGTTTACCCGGTGTCTCCACATACCCATTACGTCGGCCTAAACAAAGAAGGCTGTGTTTCAAAAGATAGGTGTTTCAGAAGGGTTGCTAGAACCTCGGTTTCAAACCTGGGTAAGGACTGGTAAGGTTTGTTTCAGTTTTTCCTAAAGATTGAAGGTTCTACAGACAAATCCCAAACCTAAAACTATAAAGACGAAGATCGAAGGCACAGATCTGGTAAAGACACAAAAAACAGAGAACAAAAGCGAAGTTTCAGAAACAAGAACAGGGATGGGCTATCAAGAACACGAAGAATACAAAGGGTTAAGGGCCAAGAACAGTGGTGAAACAGTGCAAAGTGTTCATGGCATGTGAAAAATCATGAAATAAGACGCATTCAGGTGAATGATTCACAAATAATGCCTAAGAAGAACAGTAATAACAAGAAACTTCAGAAACAATCAAGAATTAGAAAAAGAAGGTAAGGGGGCCAGTTGCTTACCGGATAAAATGAAGCCGGAGCGATATTCGCCGAGATCAGACGACAGTTGTGACAGTGGCAAAAGCTTCGCGGGAATGGAAGAATAAAGACGGTCGTAGAATTTGGGGCTTAGAGCAATGGCAGATTCGAAGAATGCTAGAGCTTTTAGAGAGAGAAAAAGCAAGAAATCAGAATGCAAAAAGTGGAGAAAGGAAGAGGGAAAGAAAAGTTTTATAAAAAAAAAAACTTGAAACGGCGGCAAAAGCAGGGCATTTATTACGCCTGGAGCAACGCACACGTCAGACGGCGCAGACGAGTGAAAGACAGCTTTCAAGCGCGTCACAGACACGGGCCAATGAAGACAAAGCACGTGAAATGAACGGTTAGATGTGCATGACAGCTCATGCGCGCGGTGGAGTTCATTTGAATTCTTGTTCTCCGAAGAGAACACATCGGCTTGAAAATAAATTATCTCGGCCAAACAGTTTTTGAGCCACTATGCGGAAAAAAATATCGATATAGGTTCCATCACCTCAGAATGCCGAGATAATAGAACCTAGGGGACAGTTGTGGGATATATTTTTTGGATACCAACACGTGGCATGGTGACGCCGACGTGTCAGCCGCAGTGCCACGTGTCGTGGTAGTTACGCCGAGGTGATCTCGGAGTTGCCGAGGTTATCTCCAAAGATATCGGAATCCGAGATAAGCGGATAAGGGACAAGAGTCCTAAGACAAAGAGGAGACTTAGCCAAGATAAGGATAAAGCTCTTAGGGAGTTTATCTTTATCTCTTAAAGAGTCCAAAGTAAGTATTAAATTGGAGTCCATCGAAGTCAGGCTTCTAGTAGGACTTGGATTGAGTAAACTATAAAAGAAAGGCATCCCCATGAGTCTAAGGTACGCAGTTTTATACTCAAGCTTGTGAGTTGAACACTTAATTATCTTTGAGAGATATACTGACTTGATCGTCGGAGTGCCCCCGGGTGGAAGAACCACCGCCGGAGCCTTTTTCTTTCTGTTACAGGTTTACTAAAGCTATCTATTCTGCCAGTGCTCTCCAACTAATTACTAGACGGACAGAGTGGTAAGAAAATTACCCACACAGTTAGTCTTCAAATTTCTACAAGTATTACGCTATTCAAATGAGAAAGTAAATGAAGCTATGATAGGATTAAACAAAAATTCTTTGTACTTGGGTGTACATGCCTCTTAAACTTTCTTCAAATGTGGTCTATAAACTGCTCAATTTCATAGAACCTTTCCACCTAATCTACCTATCTATCAGATACAAATTAACTCATAAAAAGAAAAGAAAGCAAAAGCAAGATCACCGTAGTTCGTATACAAACCAAACCCAATCAGATAAAAATTTTAGGGAAAACTCCGCTAACAGGCATATCATTTTTTTAAATTTTATTCTAAATAAGGATAATTGAAGATACTATTATTTAATTTCAAGGGCAAAATTGTTAATTTAATAAAATATAAACTAATTTGACAAAAATAAATGTCAAAAAAATATTTTTAATTTTTTAAAAAATATTTTTATTCACCAATGATAAAATTATATAAAATTGATAAACATTAATAAAAATTACATGATTAATTTTTAAAAATTAATTTTACATGATTATCATTCAAACACATAATAAAAATTAATTTGGTAAAAAAAAAATGTCTAAAAGATTTATCAATTTTATATAATTTTATTTTTAGTGGATAAAAATAATCTTTAAACATTCAAAAATATTTGTTTGACATTTATTTTTGTTAAATTAGTTTATATTTTATCAAATTAACGATTTTACCCCTTAAAAATTTAATGATATCTTCAATTGTCCTTATTTAAAACAAGATTCAAAATTTAGAGTCAAATATATTACAATTAAAAAATTAAAAATCAAAGTGACACAAATTCTAAACTATGTGGACTATTAGTATAATTTGCCCCAAATTCTAATAATTAAAATAAATCACGAAAACGTCATCGGCGAAATCAGTGAATATTGTGCAATGCAATCAAAGCTAATACATCTAAACACATACATACATGAACAAGGTGAAAAAAAATACCTTCAGGAGTCCAACCGTAGCAGCGAGGAGTGGCGGAGAGCATTGAAGTGGGCAATGCAGAGGCAGGGGCAGTGTGAAACGGAAGCAACGAATCGACGCAGACGAACCTCATCTCTATATTCAATAAATACGACATTTGATCGATTCAATTCAACAATTAATTGTTTTTTTTTCTTCAATTATCATATATATATATATATATATAGATAGATAGATAGATAGATATAGTATATGCAAGATTTGAAATTGATAAATAGAGAAACCTGAAAATGCGAGAAGAGAGTGGTTTCTGCGTCGTGATGCGAAAGGGGGACCTCACCGCCTTGGGCTAGCTCCGCCGGCAAGTCTCGCCCCCGCGCTTCGGGCGGCGGACGTGGAGCGGAAGACGGACCTGGTGGCTGCTGCGGACATTGGTGGTTGTGGGTCTTTCAGAGCTGCGGTTTCTTTGTTGGTTTGAGGGGTTTGGGGGGGGGGAGTTTGGAAGAGTGGGTAAAATAAATATGATTTTTTTATAAATATTTTAATTCAAGTCTTAAAAAGATTTTAATTCAAGTCTTAAAAAGAAGTATATATATAAATATATATACTTTTTTTGTTTTTTATATTTTTTTCTAGTTTATTTTATTATTAAAATAATATAAAATTATTATTAATATTTTATAAAAGGATAGGCCTAGTCGAGTTAGGCTGGATTAAAACTATTTATTTGAAACCCAACCTGGTCTTACAAACAAAATAATTTTTTCAAAATTTTAAAATATTAGGCTAAGCCTCCGTTTGGGAAGTGGGTTGGCTTTTTGGCTTTTTGGCTTTTTTGGCTATTTTAGCCTGGGCTAAAAAGCTTGGTTTGGGAAGGGCTTTTTGGCTTTTTGGCTTTTTTGGCTTTTTTTGTGAGAGAAGAATGTAATGATTATGGGTTGGATGTGATGTTTTGTTTGTTATGGCTAAAATAGCCTATTTTGTTTTTTGTGACTAAAATAGCCAAAAAAGCCTGAAAACCATCTTGCCAAACAGAGGCTAAGTTAGACGGATTAACCAGTCAATAGTCCCTCTTAATTCTGTGTCAAGAAAGAAACTTCTCTAGGACCATGGCAGGCTCATATTTTATTTTAAAAAAATTATATATATATAATAAAATTATTCAGTTATAATTTTTTATTTATTATAAATAATTTATAATAAAAAAGAACCGTTTAAATTATTAAAATAAAAGTGGTAATAGAAAAAGAAGAATTAGAAAGAAGGCAAGTTCATTTTTGAAATTTGGATACCAAATTTAATCGCCACAGTAAATAGAGCGTTTGTTTGAGATGTGGGTTAACTCTTTAGTTTTTTGGCTATTTTAATCTGAGGCTAAAAAGTCTCGTATGAGATAGGTTTTTGATTTTTTTGACTTTTGTAAAAGAAAAAATAAAATGATTATGATTTAGATGTGATATATTGTTTTATTAACCATTTAGTTTATTTTATCTTTTTGTGATTAAAATAGCCTTTTTATCCCAAAACTTGGCTTGCCAAACGAGTGTATATATTCTGTTTTGGCTGCGGCTAGAATTTAAATCACAATTTAGAAATATTAAATTTAAGTTCATTATGTTGAAATGTGCATTTAAAAAAAAATTAAAATTATGATGTGATTAAGTGTATGTAAATTTATTCCTTTTTATTTATTATTTATTTTAGATTTAGGAATTATTTGGCATCCCTTATATTAATATATTTTTTTTATATTTTTATCTTTTCTGAGTTATATCATCTCTCTATTCTTTTATATATTTTTTCATAAAAAATTAAAAATTATACTTATTTAGATAATTTCAAACACTCTCTTAGTAGTTAGGTGCTTTTAGAGATGGCGATGCTAATCCAAACCCGTCAATCCATCTATACCTGCCCACAATTTTTGAGTTTAAACTCCCTTATTTACTAAACGGGTCATAATTAGATAATAGTATTAAACCCATCTCATAATATGGATGAATGCAAAAAAATACTAACAAAACATGCGATACTCAAGTTTCAAGCTCAATCGACTTTCCTAAACAAGCAACCACCAACCATTCAACAATTAATTACGCATCAACAAATTGTATATATATATGTATTTTTTATGACTCTTATTATTGACAACTCTAAGAATTATTAATAAGAATCACATAAAATCAATATTTATTATCTCAATATATATTTTATAATCTCAAAATATTTTTATATATTTTAATTCAATTATTATATATTTTAATATATTTTATTCACATTTTTCAATTCTAACAGCGAGGTTGTTGTTAGCAATTTATTTATTTATTTATAACAATAGTACAACAATAGAAAAAGCATTGAACGGAATTAAAATATTATGCACTATCAAAAAACATATATATTATGACATTGACACTAATATTTTAGTATATTTAATATTTGTAATTAATATTAAACACAAATGTTTTCACCTTTTAAATCTCTCTCTCTCTCTCGAACTTGAATTTTTGAAGAAAAAAAAATGAATCTATTAAAAAATGAGTTCATTAAAGTAAATGAATTGGGTTGTCCAATTCGTACCCGAATTAAACCAACCCACAGTTTAGTAAATGGAAAGGTTTGAATTAAGTTATTTTAACACCAAATCCGTTTTGACCCGTTCGTTTGCCACCGTTAGGTAGTATGTATGCGATGTTCCTCTATTTTGGAAGAGGCGGAATGCTTTGTTCATTTCGGAAGAAATTATCAGGGTCAACTTTTGTCTTCACACGCACCAATCTTTCAAAATTGCCCTTGAAATATTTAGCCCCAAAAATGCTTGAATTCGCACCATTTTGATTAGTGCCAATGTCAAGATCTCTATAGTTCAGGAAAGCCTCTCGTGGCGATTTTGAGACATATGGTGCCATGAAATCATAGAGTTTTCGCAATAACTCTACCTTACTGTTATCTTGAGTATAGTACCAGTACTGGATTAGAAATTTGTATCCTGATCTATGGGGAAATGGAGTTTCAGATTCAGAAATCTGATTCATTCTTCCTCCATATGGGTTCCACTGCATTATCATTCCCATACCCATTTTGATCATCTTCCTCCACAATTCTTCCAAAACTGCTTTTGGAATAGATGTTATCACATAGTCCGATTTCACCTTAAAGGGGAATGATTGATTTGGCATCCTATAGAGTAGGCTCCCCAAGGAAGTTCCCTTTGGTTTATTATCCCAGTAAAGAGTGGTTTCAATCCAACTTGACTCGATACAATCCTTTTGTTGCAAACCCAATTCGGGAAATTGTTGATTCATTATTGAAAGAAGTGTATGTGATTGCCCTAGGTATTGACCAAAGAATTGAAATTGAATGCTCTCATTCTTCTCAACACTCATTTCAAGTCTTATGAAAATGTCTTGTGGTAGTGTGTCTGCAACTTGTTGCCACCGATAGACGAGGTCTGTTATACTTGTTGTTGCACCTTGTTTTATGAGCTTTTTCACTAGGAAAAAAGTAACAACTTCAGGAATTGATACCAATTTAATTTTCCAAGAAAGAATGACTCCAAAGCTAGCTCCACCACCTCTAATAGCCCAGAAATGATCTTCTCCCATGGATTTTCTATTGAGGATTTTTCCATTAACATCAACTAGTTGTACATCAATAATGTTATCCACAGATAAGCCATGCTTTCTCATCAAGTTTCCATACCCAGCCCCGATGAAATGCCCACCAACTCCAACAGAAGGGCAGACACCGCCTGGAAAAGCATGAGTCTTACTTTTCTGGGAAATGTTGAGATATAGTTCACCGAGACTAGCCCCTGATTGTACCCATGCAGTTTCTGTTGTGACGTCAATGTTGATGGATCGAAAATCGAACATGTCAAGGAGAACAAATGGTTCATTTGATACGTAAGAAAGGCCTTCATAGTCATGACCTCCACTTCGGATTCTAAGATGATAGTTATGATTCTTGGTACAAATGACAGCTGCTTGGACATGGGATTCATGCATGGCTGCTACGATGGCCACCGGATATCGGGTTTTGGTTGTATTTAGTCTCTTATTTCTAAAATATGCATAGAAAATATTCGAGAATTTAGAGTTTTCAGGGATGTAAATGGCTTCCGAGATTGGTTTTATAGACTCACCAACTTGTTTTTTGAGGCATTGGACAAATGCGTCCGTAGCCAAGTCTGAAGTTGCAAATGGAATTGAGAACAAAAGGGTTGAAACTAGCACTAATAACATTGCAATGCTTGAAAGCTTCATTTTCTATAACTTATTTTCCTATTGAAATTCTCAATTTTTTAAGCTTTTGTTAATTTCATAGCGTATTTATGCTTTTATAAAGACAATGGAATAAACTTAATTTGTAATATAATATTATATTTTTGACATTTTATTGTTCAAAGTCAACAAAATTTTTCAAGAGACATTTGTATAATAGGAAACTTTTTCATCCATTGAAAAAGTTTAAAATCTTACATGAAACAACTGTACAATGCCAACCTTTTTTATGAAGGTACAAAATTTATTAGATTATTGTACAAACATAAGGTTTCAATTTTTCATTTAAAGTCATTGATTGACTGAAAATGTATTTGTTGTGTTCCTTGAAAAAGTCAACTGCACCAAAATAGCTTAAGTTTTTCCAAAAGAAAACAAGATTAAAGCATATCAACGGAAATCTTCTCGGCATCCTGGAAGCCATGATCATGATGATACCTTTCCTTCACCAAGAAAACAGAGAGTGGATTTTACGTTAAATAGTTAATCGTCAGAACATAATTAAAAAAAAAAAAAAAAAACAGGTTAAGGTTGCTAATAAGTTGTACTCAAGTCAAGTTTAAAAAATTGTGCCTAAGCTCAACTAGTATTTGAGAAACTTGAGTCTCAAGTCTATTATATATATGAGATTAGCTTGAGTTTGACAAAAATTTGATAAATTCGAACTTAAATTATCATATTAAGAGGAAAAGAAGAAGAAGAAGAAAGATTATGAGCAAAATATGAATAATGATCATATTATTGATAAGTTTCATCAATCAAATATTAATTTATATTATCCTTATCTTCATGAAGAATCTATTCAAAGAGAGCTTTGGTCTACTTGAGCTTGGTTTGATTAGTAAACAAGACTAAAAATCTAGCTCGAACACATTCATTTAACAAACAAATGAGTCAAGCTTAAACAAATTCAAACTAATTGAGCTAAAACTGCTCATAAAAAATTCGGTTCGTTTACAACTCTAGCTTAACCAGAGGTTTGCTTTAACTCTATATTGTCATCTAGACTTCCTTTATTCTCCTTGTTTAGATGCAAAAGAGGTTTATATGTTCTTATTTTTGTCACAGGTTGGAATAGCAAAGGCAAAAAGGTGTGTTTATTTATATCTATTGTCATGCAACCCGTGCACTGTACAGTTGTTTATTTATAGCTAAACTTTAGTTCAGCTGGTTTCTGTTCAGACATTGCTTTCATTCCTCATAAAACAAAATAGAAATGAAAATGAAAATTAAAAATTGAAGTATAGAGTTGTTTCTATTCGATAGAATAGTACATCGAGTTATGTGTCTCTCACAATAAAGATTGTGTTTGGATTATGAATTTGAATAGAAATTTAGAAGAGAAAATGAAAATGTGAGTAAAATGTAATTATATTTTATTTATATTTCACTCACATTTCTCTTTTTCTTTTCAAATTTTTATTCAAATCCATAATCCAACGCAGCCTAAGGCTAGTTTAGTATTTTTCTCATATTTGTAAGTTCTAATATACGAGTGGCGCAGTGATAGAAGCACTTGACCTTTGGTCAAGCCATGCTGATCAACTCGAGATTGAGTAGTGAGAGGGTGATTTATGATCCGGTGTTGGGCCGGGGTAT
The DNA here is from genome assembly GCF_055761805.1 of Camellia sinensis. Lineage (NCBI taxonomy): Eukaryota > Viridiplantae > Streptophyta > Magnoliopsida > Ericales > Theaceae > Camellia > Camellia sinensis. The sequence continues at coordinate 43,619,416 of NC_138969.1, read as the reverse complement.
CGACCGGGCAAGCTGAGGGCCCAGCAGTGCATTGGGCCGAGATGATCAACTGTTCACCCGGAGATGGGCTACCAGAACTTGGGCCGGGCAAGGTTTGGACGGTGTGCCGCCCCGGACCGTGCAGAAGTTGCTCGGTCGGGAAGTGACCGGTCAGACCAGGATGCTTGGTCCGAGGATGGTCGAAACCAGACAGACCGAGAGACCGGCGCTCGGAAAGGCGCGGTCAGCCGAGGAAGTTGATTGACCGGCGAGAAGGCCGATCAAAGTAAGCATCCGGGCTAGGCTCGGCCGGGATGCCGCTTAGCCCGGTCCACCATTTGTTTATCCGGTTAGGCGCTTAAGGTATGAAGCATGGTACGACCGAGGTAGGGCAGCTCGGCTGCCGAGCACCAGCTGTGCTGGCAGGCAGTTGAGAGCAGGTGATGAATGGCATGGTTTATGCTGACAGATGGGATAGCAGAGCCACATGTCAGGAGATGACAGGGAGTGGATATGGGGCTCAGAAGGTATATAAGCATGTCTGCGCCCCCCATACGCAAGACACGAACATCTCTGTAAGAAAATCCTTACACTCAAACACTCTCTCCCTTCTCTCTATTCCCTCCAAGGTGTGTGCTAATTTGACCGTCGGAGGGTCTTTCCGGCCACACACCGCCGGGTAGCTCACCGTTATTTGCTCGCAGGTGATCGGATATCGACGGAGCTCGGAAGAAAGGAATACGGGCACGCCGGAATATTTGCTCCCCGTACAAGTAGGAACCCCTTCCTCCATCTCTCCTCCTCTCCAAAATAAAATTAAAAAAAAAAAAAAAGATTTATATGTAGGTCGTAAACTCATTGTTCAATAGGCCTTATAATAATTAATGACATTTTCATCAAACACTATTAAAAAAACATCACTACTTGTTAATTTTCAGCAATAGTCTGAAAATTTTGTCACAAAAAATATCACTAATTATAAGTTTTACCGACAGTTTAAAAAATTATTACAAAAAAGTCAGTAATTCTTAACTTTCAGTGACAGTTTGAAAATTGTCATAGAAAAATATCACTAATTGTATGTTGTAGCGACAATTTATAAAAATCGTGACAAAAAAAAAAAAATCACTAACTGTCAGTTTTTAGTGACATGCAAAAAATCATCACAAAAAATTATTTTTAGTGACTATTTTACTAGGACTTATTTTTAATAGAACTTTATGGGAATTAAGTCAAACTATTAGAACTTATTGATAGTTTATCGACAAAAAAAAAAAAGCAAAAAAACAAAATAACAAAAACAAAAACAAAAGAAAAAAATTGTAACCCTAGGTATTAGGTCACTCTATTGCATCTTGTAACTCGTTCTTCTACATATATAGTGAAACAATCACAAGTAAGTGAAACAATCACAACTATTATTGTGGACGTAGTCTAATGTTTTGATGGTGTTCTTGTTTGAGTACTCTTTGACTCCTTTTTTTTTTCTTCTACAACTCCGTATCCGCCAGATCCGGTGTTAAGGTTTCACAATTCTTAACATATTCAACAATTGAAGATGATGGGTTAGAGAAGTAGGGTAACAACTTACCTTTTGACTTGTCATCTTGGATCAATTTTTTTAATGTAAAAATCCATACAAACTAACAACAATTGAATCATTCATTTAAAACACAAGCATGCAACAGAACTTATACATGATACAACAGTCAATTCTTTTGGTAAAATATGAACAAACATGTAATTTTCCGAGTTGTTGAGTTCACCGCCTTGAGTTGCTTCTACTTCGGCTCATCTTCACCAAGATGGTAACCAATAGCGGAACACAAACTCCCTGACACATTTCTTCTCCATGTTCCCCGGGGACATCCAAGCACGATCTTCTCTCTGATAGACTCTCGCGTTGTTCAAACCGGCTTGCATTTGGGAAGTACACGGATCCTCTTTCCCTTGACCTAATTCCAATTAGCCGGCCCAGTGACACGCTATGGTCTTGGAAGAAAGATGCTGTAGACTGGTCGATCTCACACAGAACAAACTATTACTAGTGAGTGTCAAGGTGTCTAAGCCTGCAGCCAGGGCCACATTTCAAAGTAACTTCAAGGATGAAATGGATTTTAAATTTTCACCGCCATTGTAATGTTTTCTCCATGGTTTATTGCCAATAATTTATAGACTAAATGTCGTGGCACACACTTTGTGCGTGAGCGAAATACATCAAAATGTAACTGAAGTAGTTACAGCATGAATGGGTGAATTGACAATTTTACTGACAGTTCGAACAAATAAAAGTTTTTCAAACAGTAAAAAAGGGTTTTTGTTGGATGATTAGGAATTGAAAAGAGCATTGCACAGCTTTAATTGGGTGTTCACACCAAATTCAACACCTGCTCACTCTATACGAACTAGAAGGCTATGCGCACATGCGATGCATGTGTAGAAATGTCAGTAAAATCTGTCATTTGAAATTAAAAAAAATATATTTGAATGTCTATGGCAGGAATAAAATCAAAATTTGAAATAAAAAATCTAGACAGTTGTATAGGAGTAATCTGGAATGAGAGAATGTGTGACAAAATTTCAAAACATGTTCTGAGTTGTGTACTTAGATTACAATGAAAAAGATCTGTGTAAATTGAGCAAAATTTGAACCCTTTAATCCGCATATGCCTAACTCTGTAGCATCTCTCAAACAATGAATTAAAATTGGTTCTGGAATAGTCATTTAAGCAGGAGACTTAGCTTAGTCTGAACTTGGCAGAAAAAATAACAAGTGAATGTCATTCTTTCTTGAAGTAGCTATAGATCCACACATGATGTATGTGAAGGAGAAAATGAAAGAGATGTAAAGAAACAGATGGGGTAAGGAAGAAAAAGAATTACCTACCTCTGTATCAAGGTTAGAGGATGAAAATGAGGAGCAACTGGACGAAGGTGTGTGTAAAGGATGTGGTTCTGTTGCAGCAGGATGTAAGCTCTCTGTCACTCGAAGTCTCATGTTCAAGTTTCCCAGTCCAAGTGGCCATCCATTAGGCATTTCATGGTCCTGGTGAAAAATTATTAGCACATAGCATCAAACTCGGATCAACCCCTAAAATAAAAGAGTCAAACATTACAATCTTTTGATTAAATAGACACTGAACAAAAGCAAGCTCTCCACGATTCTCGCGAGGATTTTCTTTCTTGTTCTTTTTCTTTCGTCTTCTTTTAAGTTATGATCTTTCCATGAGAGTGCTAGAGGTGGGGTGTCTCTTCACTTTGGATAGGATAGTTTTGGTAAAACTTTGGACATCTATATTTTAAAGATTTGCCTGCGTTAACAAATTAAATGTATAATAGAGCTTTTTTTTTCTTTTCTTTTCTTTTCATTATGGCTTTTTATCAAACATGTTTAATTCTAGCACCCTCAAAATTCAATCCAAAAACTTCCCAGCTCTCTCTCTCTCTCTCTCTTTCTCTCAAACACTTGGCAGATTGAAGCTATGATCTCACAATTTTTTTAAAAAAATCTAAAATTAAGACATCTTCATTCTTCTCTCAATGGGTTTCCATTTAAAATGAATCCAAATAAAAACCATGAACCACCAAAGAACACATTTTAGGAACTTATCAAATTTGAAACTTCTCTGACTCTCCCTCTAAATATGAAATTTCCTTAACATAGATCCCATTAAAATGAATTCAAGGAATACCCACAAACCATCAAGCAACAAAATCTTAAAACCAACACAAATTATTGGAAACTAAAAACAAAAAATCAAATGATCATGAGTTGGTCCTTAATGGCAAGCATAACCAGAGAAATATCGCTTAAGATTCTAAACCAAATAATCAAACAACATGAGTTGGAGACAATTAATCAAATTGCATTCAATAGAAAAACCCAAATGAACAAGGATGAGCTATAACATATTACCTCTAAAACCATGGTGTGTGAGGTGGGACTCTTCAGAGAAAGAAATGGATGATAATGATAATGATGATCACTGAATGAATTTCCAAAAGTGGGAGTCAATTGAGATTTGCAAAGACAAATTGAAGAATGGGAAGACTCCAAATTCTTGAAACAAAATGAAATGGCTGAGGGGTCCCACGCCAATGAGTTCAGCCTTTAAAATCACCATGGTCTCTACCTTGTACTTTTCTGTTTTTCTAAACAACTTATGATTACAAATGTTGAAGCAGTTTAACCGTCAACTCATCCGCCAAAACCAACTCTTTTTTTTTTTTTTTTTTGTTGAGGGAAAGAAGTTTGAGAAATTCCACTTTAGTGTAGATTTTCTTTTAAAAAAATTACAAATAAGTGTTAAACTTTATATAAATTAATAATTAAAGTTATAAAATTTTCCATAAATCTGTAATAATTTTCAAAAATCTACATTGATCCGTAATTTTCCCAAAAAAATAAATAAATAAATAAATAAAAATTGCTAAAATGACTATTGCATGATCTGATGCGTAACAAAAAAAATCTAGGTTGACCATCAAGTGACTTTCTTAATTTTATTTTATTTTTTAAATATCAAAATCAGGGTGGCTAGAAATTTTATTATTCAATTTTATTAACTAATTTCTCAAATTCAACTTGTTTGCAACAATCAAATTAAATTTTAATTTTAATTTTAATTTTAATTTTTTATGATCAGGTATTCCGGTCAGCTTACATGCACCTCAACTAATCAAATTTAAACTTGACCATCATGTTCGGCTTGTCAAGGCTCACTATGAGTCATGTTTTGATAATTCGAAACATTTATTTTATAGGGCGTTTCGTATGCATCACCCATCAAAAAAAAAATGAGATGAATCTGATAATTGTAACATTTTTATTTTATCACATTTGTCTAAAAAAAATAAGTAGTCTATTTACAACGGTACACTTGTCCTCTATTTTTTCAAAAACAAGCGTAATAAAATGAAAATATTACTATAATTGGATTGATCTAATTTTTTTTCATGAATGATATAAACTGAGAGCCCTATAAAATGGATAGTTTGGATTATTGAAACAGAACTAATAATCAACTCCACAAACCCGAACATGAGTTCAATCAGTTTGTATTTAAGCCATTGTTTGTAGATTATTCATTAAAAAAGTAAATTGATCTAACAATTATAGACACATGATTTTATTATATTTATCTTTAAATAAATAAGCAATCTCTTTTCAAAATTATGCTCAAAAGTAAAGTAATGATACATAAATAAAAGAAGTAAATAAAATTTGTACATAAAATAATTAGCTTGCATTGTGACTTATCATTTTCAACCATGATGACTATTTAACTGACATTTTTAATTACAAAAATGCAATCACCATATTAGTAGTAAATTCTGTATAAAACTTATCCCTGAATAATATTTTCCCTAAAAAAATTATTCTCCATCAATAATATTTTTTCAAAAAGCATCACTCTTGAACGTTTTATCTATATTGATCCATGAAATTTACACTTGAATTAATATAAATATGTCATTTTTTTTTTAAATGTCCACAAAAGCAGTTACATAAAAATATAAAAATAAAATTAATTATACCATAATTTTATTTTATGTTAAAAATAAAAATCCCTCAACTACCTTGATTATAATTGTGTTAGGTGGATGCATTTAATTTTTTCAATTGCACTCATTAATGTGTCTACCTTATAGCTTGCTATAATAGGTTTCACCCTAAGGGAATCTGAACCAGCTCAAAGTTAGTTACTAACCGAATGATGTCAGCATTAAATAGAAATTGAATCTGTTGATGTTGGGTTCGGTGGGTCAACAACTAAGGAAATTATTTGAAATTAAGGTCTCGTTTATTAATTATATATTTTAGTTAAAAAATTAAAATGTTATTATGAATTATTATATTATTATTTTTTATTTTTTTGTATATTTCTTTGTAAAAAGTTAAAAAATTATTAAAATAGTCTGTTCCTAAATGAGACATAAATATAATTAAGGATTGTTCTTTAAATTATGTTTACAACAATGCTACGTCGCTCGAAATTAGCCTTCCCGAATTCCCCTAAACGACGAAACGACGTCGTTTCGTCGTTTTAATTTTTTTTTTTTTTCAATCAGAAAATCAGAAGAGACGAAGAAGAAGAAAGAAAGCAGAGAAGAAGAAAGAAGAAGAGGAAGAAGGGAAGAAGAAGAAGAGAGGGAAGGAGGAGGAGGAAGAAGAAGGGACTGGAGCTGCGACGATCCATCTCCGAGCTGCGACGATCGAACGGTCGGCCGGAATGCAGGGGGGCCTCGTGTGTGTGTGTCTCCCTCTCTCCTCTCCGCTCTCCCTCTCTCTCTCTCCCTCTCCCTCTTCCTCTTTCCCGTCTGTGTTTGAGCTCGAAAAGCTTCGAAAATGGAAGAAAAAAAAGAAAAAAGAAAGAAAAAAAAAACCTAATGCCCAAAACGACGTCGTTTTGGGCATTAGGGGGATTAGGGAGGGTAAATTTTCGAGCTACCAATCTTTATCCTTATGTTTAATTGTCTAATTAAATTGAGTCAGATTATAAATTTGATATAACTGAGTAATTAAATTTGGTATTGTAGTTGGAAATAGATACTGTAGCTAAATTGTATTAGTGTGCTAATATTAGTTTATTATAATTAAATTTATAAAATTATACGAAAATCATAATTATCTAAAATGTGATTTTTGTTATTTTTATAAAGTAGAGAATAAAATAATCTTTAGCCATCTAATATCATGAGATTGGATTGTAAATTAAATCGATTTAATAGTCGTATTTTTTTAATTGCTTTTATTTTAAAAAAAATAGATGTCAAGCATGTTTTTTAAATAGATCATTATTTTTTTGAAAATAAATACAATAAAATAAAAATGCTATAATTATATTGGATAGTCAAAAAAATATTCATGGATGATATTCACAAATGATGCTATAAAATGAACGGTTCAAATAATCAAAACATGATCTGTGGTGATACTTACGACACCTGCAAACTTTTTCAAATTTATATTTAAATTTGAAAAAAGTCAAATTCTTAATTTAATTTTATGTCATTTTATCTGAATTAAAATATAATTCAATCAAATACACGTTACCCATCTAAAATCTCTCTCTAAACCAATAAACAAACATGATAACAAAGGTAGATAATTGATTGGTGAACAATTTGTGAACTTATGGCCATGTAATATCTGATGTGCCATGAAGTGGTTGAATGATAATGGTCGGTTGGTGGTTTATTATTATCATCGTGCATTGAACGTAACTTTGATATGTCTTTAGTTATCATCAATCTCCAACTAGTAAATAAATAATGTTGGTGGTCACATCATTTTTTAGCTAATTGTTTAGCCAAACTATATTAGTTTATGTTGAAAATTAGGCCGGATATTAGACTCGAATTTGGGCGCTCCTGACCCATTTAAATTAGGAATTTTTATTGATAAATTTCATTTAGAAGTGTTTTAACCCAAGAAGTCCATGAAGAAATTTTTTAACCCATTTAGTCCCATGTATGTATAGTTTTATTCTATAAAGTGTTTTTTCTTGATTTACACTATTTTCTTGGACACTTATGCCCTTGTATTTAATTTTGATACCCTTATAAATATTTTTTGAACGGTTAGGAATTTTATGATGTGAACATTCATATTTTAAAATTTACATTGGTAGGAATGTAAAATTAGCTCGTGGGCGGCCCGAAACCCGCCCGCGAGCCGGGACGGGCCTGGCCCGTTGACAATGTGAATATTCACATTAACATGTTAACATTCACATTAATAGGAGTGTAAAATTAGCCCGCGTCCCGTGGCGGCGCGAAACCCACCGGGGGCCATGGGCGGCCCGGGCCGGCCCGGTCTGACCCGTTGACAACGTGAATATTCACATTGACATGTTAACATTCACATTAATAAAAGTGTAAAATTGGGCCGCGGGTCATGGGCGGCCAAAAGTCCCCTCGTGGCCCGGGGCGTGCCCGGCCCGTTGACAATGCGAATATTCACATTGACATGTTAACATTCACATTGATAGGAGTGTAAAATTAGCCCGTGCCCCGTGGCTGCCCGAAACCTGTCCACGGCCCGGGGCAAGCTCGTTTGGGTCTGGGCCCAGCGTTTTTAACAATGTGAATATTCACATTGACATGTTAACATTCACATTGATAAGAGTATAAAATTGGCCAGCGGCCCAGAACGGGCCCGACTCGGCCCGTTGACAATATAAATATTCACATTGACATGTTAACATTCACATTGATAAGAGTGTAAAATTGGCCCGCAGCCCGTGGGCGGCCCGAAGCCTGACCGCAGCCCGACCCGTGACATTGTGAATATTCACATTGACATGTTAACATTAACATTGATAGGAGTGTAAAATTTGCCCGCTGCCCGAAGCTTGCCCGCGGCCCGGGGTAGGCCCGGCTCGGCCCGTTGACAATGTGAATATTCACATTGACATGTTAACATGCACATTGATAGGAATGTAGAATTGGCCTGCGGCCCATGGGCTGCCCGAAGCCTGTCCACGGCCCGGGGCAAGCTCGTTTGGGTCCGGGCCCGAGCCGGTGGGTCGAGTCTCGGGTCGGGCCGATGGGCCTAGCCTCAGGCTTGGGTCGGGTTTGGGCGGGCCTGATTATTTTTTTTTTTAATTCTTTTTAATTTTTTCTACCAAAATTTTATTATTTTTCACAAAAAAAGACACTAGGCCTCGGCGCGGGCCGGGCCTCGGACCGAGCCTTGAATGGGCCTTAATCGGGCCGATGGGTCGGGCTGGGTTTCAAAGTGATGGCCCAGGCCCTAGCCTAGGGTCTCGGACTAGGCTCGAGCCTGGGCCCAAATGAGCCTTTCCCGAGTCGCGGGCAGGCTTCGGGCAGCCTCCATTCTTTTTTACTATTCCATTAAGTCCTATTTGAGGTAAGAAGACCAAAATACTATTTTCATCTACTTATATTCTATTTAGTCCATATTATTTTCTTATATTTTAATAAGTCCTATGGGAGACATAATTACCAAATTACCCATAATGTGAATGTTCACATCGTCAATATGAACGTTCATATCATCAATGCGTAGAGGCTTAGGCCGGCCCACATCGAGCCTTGTGGGTGTCCGAAAAAATCCGGCCCGGTTCGGCCCGGCCCACGGGCAAAAAAATTACGCCCAGACCCTAGCCTTGGCACAAGGGTATTCGGGCTTTAGATGGGCCGATAGATCGAGCCTCGGGTCGGGCCGGTGGGCCTGGGCCTAGCCACGAGCTTAGGTCGGGCTTGGGCGGGCCTGGCTATTTTTTTTTATTCTTTTTAATTTTTTCTACCAAAATTTTATTATTTTTCACAAAAAAAGACATTGCGCCTTGGGCGGGCTGGGCCTCGGACCTAGCCTTGAATGGGCCTTAAGCGGGTTGATGGGCCGGGCCAGGCTTCAAAGTGATGGCCTAGGCCCTAGCCTAGGGTCTCGGACATGCTCAAGCCCGGACCCAAACGAGCCTGCCCTGTGGGCGGGCTTCGGGCAGTCCACGGGCTAATTTTACATTCCTATCAATGTGCATATTAACATGTCAATGTGAATATTCACATTGTCAATGGGTTAGGCCGGGCCTACCCCGAGCCGCGGGCAAGCTTCGGGCAGCGGGCAAATTTTACACTCCTATCAATGTTAATGTTAACATGTCAATGTGAATATTCACATTGTCACGGGTCGGGCCAAGCCCACCTCGGGCTGCGGGCCAATTTTACACTCTTATCAATATGAATGTTAACATGTCAATGTGAATGTTCACGTTGTCAACGGGCTGGGTCGGGCCCGCCGGCCAATTTTATACTCTTATCAATGTGAATGTTAACATGTCAATGTGAATATTCACATTGTTTATAGGTCGGGCCGGGCCTGCCCCGAGCCGCCCACAAGCTGTGGGCGAGTTTCGAGCAGCTACGAGGCGCAGGCTAATTTTACACTCCTATCAATGTGTAGACACCCCATTTTTGACCGACCTTAAGACTCAAACGTCACCGATTGAGCGCTTGGTGATATTACATAATGTGCTCGTTTAGAAGTTTCAAAGTCGCGGCCGTGAGCCCTGCCTCCGGACTTCCGAACCCTCTTTTGTGCTTTGCCTCGGTTTGCGAACCAGGCTCGGTTTTCTCTGTTTCTTTTTCTGAGGGGAGGGAGAGGTCCCGTAGACCATCTCTCAGTGGCCGTGGGCTACATTTGGTGGCCGTAGGCCATTTTGCCCATTTCGGAGCCCGGTTTCCGGTTTTTCGGGACCGTTGGCCATATGCCTCGGTTCGGAACCGCCTAACCATCTCCGTTTGCTCTGATTTTTGGCATACTTCTTATTTACTCCCTTTTGAGGGACACTGGGGTCTGAGAGACCCACTTCGTGCCCGAATGCCACGTTCGGTGCTTAACAGGCAATTTTCGAGACCCCGAACTGCGTGTTTCGGCCCCCGAGCATCCGTTTTGCATCGATTTTCTTTCATTTTTGGAAGGTGCCTCTGTTTCATCACCAGGAAGGTCACTGGAGGGTGGGAGGCCAACAATTATCTTGGCAACCAGTTATATTCCATTTTCGCCCTCCGACACCCGTTTTTTCTCACTTCCGAGCCAATGTTGAACACCTTGGAGCCATTTTCTTCAACCCCAAACCACATATTTGTGTTGTACACACATGGGAGGACGCTAAAAGTTGGTGGCCGGCCACTAATTCCATTTGACCCTTTTGAACCCCTCCTTCTGAGCCAATGTTGAACAACCTGGAGCCACTTTCTTGAACTTTGAATCACATATTTGTGTTGTACACACATGGAAGGACCCTAAAAGTTTATGGCCGGCCATTAATTCCATTTGAACCTTTTGAACCCCTCCTCAAAATGGCTTGTTCTCTCTCCTGTTTTAGAGTTTCCAAATTCGAACCACAGGGTTATGAAGAGGAGACCTGGGAGGCCACCCTTTTGTGGTGGCCGGCCACTATTCCAACTTGGCCTTTTTGACCCCTAGCCGGCTGGCTAGGGTAGGTGGCCGGCCGGCCACCTGCAGTCCCAAAACTTGGCCGGTCATGTTCCTCACACAGCACACTTTACAGCTGTATAGCTATTTCCCCCAGAAAATATCCCAATCCGGGGGATATTTTGTGGGGGAAAACTTGCCTACTTTTCCTTCACCTTTTGCCTCCCTTTGCTCCCTCTTTTTTGTCCATATAACCAGCAGGTGGCATTGGTGATAGAGGTTAGAAAAATTAGTCTTCAAGCCTTGATACACAAATCCTCCTCCATCTCTCTCATTTCCTTGAAAACCTCCAAGTCCAACACCACCATTTCTTCTACACCACCAACCCCCACCCTTCCATCCTCCATTCCAGAAGTTTGAAGGTGTTCTCCAAGGCCTAAGGGTGCTGCAAACTCAAGCCAAGGAGCATCCAAGACTTGTCTTCAAAGGTAAGTCTTATTTCCCCTCTTTTGAGCTTAATTTTGCAACATTTCTTAGCCATACATGCTTATTGTTTTGAGCTCCGGCCCTAACTAAAAGTGGCCTTCTTTTGAGCTCATTTTCTTGTTTCATTGAGGGCTCAACCCTGTTTGAGCCCCCCATCTTGCACTTGATTCAATATCTCCCTTGAATGCCATTTTCTTGCATGCTTTGGCAGCCCTTTACGCTTCCATTTTTGGGCGTTTTACAGAACTAAAAATAGGCTTATTTTGAGCCCCTCTTCAACATTGAAGAAGGGCTCAACACTGTTTGGGACCTCCATGCTATACTTGCCTTTATATCCCTCTTTGGTCCCCATTTCTTACATGCTTTGGCAGCCCATTATGCTTCCATTTTTGGGCGTTTTACAGTACTAGAAAAAGTCTTATTTTGACCTTCTTAACATGTTTTATTAAGGGTCTTTGGATTTTTGATGAATATTTTGCATACTTTGTGTTATAGCCACTTTTGAGCCTCATTTTGCATTGCATTTCTAGCATGTTTGTATACTGTTTTGGGGTTTTTACAGTTCTGTAAATATTCATATTTTTGGTCCCTCTTCAATGTTGTAGAAGGGAATTTTTCAGTTTGGGCTTTGCATATACCACTTGCCTCTTTGGCCACCTTTTGGCCCCTTTTCTTGCATAAGAGCTTAGCCATATCTATGTTTGTTTTTAGGGTTTTTACAGTTCTGTAAATGTGCTTATTTTGGGCCCCTATTCAATGTTGTTGAAGGGCCCTAACCTGTTTGAGGTCAGCAGCTGTGAGTTGCTTCATAACCTTACATTTAGGGCCATTTTTGCATGCCATTGTTGCCCTATCTTTGCTTGCTGTTTGGCCATGATTTGTACTGTAAAAATGCTTATCTTGAGGCTGCCTTGCTTCTGTCTTTTCATCTCGTGTACCAATTATGCATGCTTTGTATAGCTGTAGTTCATTCTATGCGCCTAATTTGCATTTCGGGAGAGATTCCATGCATCGGCTGTGTTTTCGCCTCATTTCGGGGTTGTTTTCCCCCACATCTCATTGCTGAAAATCCATTAACATGTTTGCATATCATTTTCCATGCATCGCATTGCATACGCTATTGCCCCGGTTTGCGTGCCCGTGTGCACGCATTTCGAGGCACTTCATTTTCATCCATCGGCATCCTATGTGAGTGTGGCTGAGGCTCTCTCACGTTGGTATAAGTCCATATCATATTTTCATGTCATTTGCATTGCGTATGTCATTGCCTCGGTTTGCGTGCCAGTGTGTACGCATTTCGAGGCACTTCATTTTCATCCATCGGCCTCTTATGTGAGTGTGGCTGAGGCCCTCTCATGTTAGTATAAGTCCATGTTGCATTCTATATGCTATTTCCATGCTATTGCATTGCGTATGCCATTGCCTCGGTTTGCGTGCCCGTGTGCACGCGTTTCGAGGCACTTCATTTTCATCCATCGGCCTCTTATGTGAGTGTGGCTGAGGCCCTCTCATGTTAGTATAAGTCCATGTTGCATTCTATATGCTATTTCCATGCTATTGCATTGCGTATGCCATTGCCTCGGTTTGCGTGCCCGTGTGCACGCATTTCGAGGCACTTCATTTTCATCAATCGGCATCCTATGTGAGTGTGGCTGAGGCTCTCTCATGTTGTTATAAACCCATATCATATTTTCATGTCATTTGCATTGCATATGCCATTGCCTCGGTTTGCGTGCCCGTATGCACGCATTTTGAGGCACTTCATTTTCATCCATCGGCCTCTTATGTGAGTGTGGCTGAGGCTCTCTCATGTTAGTATAAGTCCATGTTGCATTCTATATGCTATTTCCATGCTATTGCATTGCGTATGCCATTGCCATGGTTTGCGTGCCCGTGTGCACGCATTTCGAGGCACTTTATTTTCATCTATCGACCTCTTATGTGAGTGTGGCTGAGGCTCTCTCATGTTAGTATAAGTCCATGTTGCATTCTATATGCCATTTTTGCCATATTACATTGCATATGCCATTGCCTCGGTTTGCGTGCCCGTGTGCACGCATTTCGAGGCACTTCATTTTCATCCATTGGCCTCTTATGTGAGTGTGGCTGAGGCTCTCTCATGTTAGTATAAGTCCATGTTGCATTCTATATGCCATTTTTGCCATATTGCATTGCATATGCCATTGCGTCGGTTTGCGTGCCCGTGTGCACGCATTTCGAGGCACTTCATTTTCATCCATCGGCATCCTATGTGAGTGTTGCTGAGGCTCTCTCATGTTGGTATAAGCCCATATCATATTTTCATGTCATTTGCATTGCGTATGTCATTTTCTCGGTTTGCTTGCCCGTGTGCATGCATTTCGAGGCATCTCATTTTTACAGCATAGTGCATACTAGGTTGTATCTTAGATCGTATTCTGTTATTTTCTCAGTTTGCGTGCCCGTGTGCACGCATTTCGAGGCATCTCATTTTTACAGTATAGTGCATACTAGGTTGTATCTTAGATCGCATTTTATCATTTTCTCGGTTTGCGTGCTCGTGTGCACGCATTTCGAGGCATCTCATTTTCATAGCATTGTGCATACTAGGCTGTATCTTAGTTGCATTCATGCATGTCACGCATATTGCATCGTGTTCGGGATAAGAGTTAGCCCGGACACGGGAAACGAGGTGCGTTTCGTATTCCAAGTGACGGAACGTGTCTCGATTCCCTAGTCACCGACACTCCGGATCATCCATGATGGAGTTAGGTTCTTGTTGTGTTTATACGTGCATTCATTCTATATTGAGTTATGCAATTCGACTCCTCGGCCATCATGCCTCGGTATGCGTGATTGGTGGCACGAGGATCGAGGTATGCATATATCTATGAAAATACATTGCTATGCCCCTTTCCTGCTCTCTGTTGCAGCAAAATGAAAAATCAGCAACTTTTCGGAGTTTGGCACGCTTTCCAAGAATAACTGCTAAACAGAGGCTAATTGGGGCATCCCGGTGGATTTCCGCGCAAGGCAACCCAGACATGCATCATTCATCAGAAGCAAGGCAGTCCCTGGCTCGCATGCCAGTTTTACAGCTTTCTTAGTTAATTTGTTAATTAATTAGGAATTTGTATATTATTCGGACTGTAATATTTGGACTGTAATATTCTTTTATTCGGGACTGTATATTTATTCGGACCCTCTGCGCGAGGGCACGACTGTAATAAGTGTGCGTGTGTGTGTTGTATGTCTTCCAACCCCACATCTTTGTCCCTTTTATTTACCTGCTTATGATGGTTAGATTAGGGCATGTTTAAATTAGCATACAGTATGACAACATGTTTGCATCATTCATCTGTATTGCACGCACCGGGCTCGGCGCATCATACTAACTGCATTGTACTTTCAATTCCAAATTGAATACATGATAGTTGTAGCATTTCATATGCCATCTTAGAATAGCCGAGCCTACTATAGTTGCATTTTGCATGTGTTGCATTAGGCATTTCTGTATACTTAGGATCATGCATGATTTCTAATGTAAATTCTGTTTTGGCTTGGAGTACCCGGTGAGTTTTATGCTTTAGCATCCTTGCATGCGTGTGAGTGACTGCTATGATAGCATGCTTACCATGAGGCTATTTGCTTATGTGATATAACTGCCTGAATGCCTGTGGGTGAAGGTTGGGTTATTTGGATTGGGACAATTCATCAAATATTTGTTTTAAGCCCACTAGATAGTGGTAAAACCATTGTTTTCTAAGCCCACCCGCGGGTGGCAAAAACTGCATTTTAAGCCTACTTGTGAGTAGCAAACCATCTTTCAAATAAACAAACATGAAATGTTTTGTTCCAATTCGGGCGACCCTGTCTATACTTATATGCTGTGTGCATCACATAGTAACCTAGGTTAATAACCGGAATAAGGACATACAAAGTTTTCAAAAATAGATATCATGGTTAGTAGAGGCCGATCTTTGATCGGGCGAGCGGGGGTGCTCACGAAGTGACCTTCCCCAATCGTACCCAAGTTCTCGAGCCGAGGCAACTTTGGTGATGACGGACACGTGGCCTTTGGCACCGAGTCAGGGTTTCCTAAATTTCCCATTAAAAAAACATTTAGGTGGCGACTCTGTATCTGGCAAAGCAGTCCATGTTTGGCACTTCTTTCAAAAATCTGTTTTTCTCAAAACGATTTGCCGGATTTGGACTCTTTGGTTCAGACTTAGAACCGTGACAAATTTGAGAGTCCTGAGTTGTAGTGACCCCAATATGAACAAAACGGGAGCTCGTTCCTCCCGGGGCGTTCGGGGACGTCTACACAATGTGAATGTTAACATGTCAATATGAATATTCACATTGTCAACGGGCTGGGCCGGGCCGCGGGCTGGCTTCTGGTCGTCCATGGGCTTCGGGCCAATTTTGTACTCTTATCAATGTGAATGTTAACATGTCAATGTGAATATTCACATTGTCAACGGGCCGGACCGGGCCCGCCCATGGGCCGCGAACGGGTTTCGTGCCGCCACGGGACGCGGGCTAATTTTACATTCCTATTAATGTGAATGTTAACATGTCAATGTGAATATTCACATTGTCAATGGGCCAGGCCCGCCCCGGCTAGACTCGAATTTTTCCGGGCACCCACGAGGATTGACATGGGTCAGGCCCTTACACATTGACGATATGAACATTCACATTGACGGTGTGAACATCCACATTAGGGGTATTTTGGTAATTATGTGTAGACACCCCATTTTTGACCGATCTTAAGACTTAGACGTCACCAGTTGAGCGCTCGGTGATGTTGCATATTGTGCTCGACCTGAGGTTTCAGAGTCTCAGCTGAGAGCCTTGCCTCCGGACTTCGAGGCTCTTTTGTGCTTTGCCTCGGTTTGCGAACGAGGTCTTGTTTTCTCTTTTTTCTCTTCCCGAAGGCAGGGAGAGATCTCGTAGACCATCTCTCAGTGGCCGTAGGCTACGTTTCGTGATCGTAGGCCACTTTTCCCGTTTGGAGCCCAGTTTTCGGTTTTCGGTTTTCGGAGTTGTCGACTGTGTGCCTTGGTTCGGGACCGCTTAACTACCTCTGTTTGCTCCGATTTTTGGCACACACCTTATTTCCTCCCTTTAGAGGGACACTGTGGCCCGGGAAACCACCTTTGTGGTCATACGTCACTTCCGGTGCCTAACGGCCTGTTTTTGGGGCCCCGAACCGCACGTTTTGGCCCCCGAACCTTCGTTTTGCATCCGTTTTGGTCCATTTTTGGTAGAGATCCTATTTTCACTGTTAGGGAGGGGGTAGTATGGTGTCCGGCCACCTTTTCCCCTGAAAAACCAATTTTACTCATTTTCTTTCTCCGAAAGCCAATTTTTCTGACCGAAAGCTGATTTTTCCCACTTTTGAGCCACAATTTCTGGCCTCCCACCACACCATTGTGATCTACTCATCTGGGAGGCCACCAATATGGTAGGCTGACCAGTTTTCTCTTCTTGCCCCTTTTGACCCCCTCTAAAAGCTAGCTTTTCTCTCTCCTGGGTCACATTTTCTGGTTTTTCTCTACATAGCTGTGTTGCACTCATCTGGGAGGCCACCTTTCTGGGGTGGCCGGCCAGAAAATTTGGTTGACCCTTTTGACCCCTGGTTGGCCGACCAGGGGGGTGGCCGACCAGCCACTTGAACTGGCCGGCCTACTTCTTGCTTTTTGCTTTTTCTGAGTGTAGTCCAGCTGTGCCAGCTGGAGGCCATTTGGTGTATCCTCCATACACGTATATGGAGGATACTTGGGGACCTTTTTGGATATTTTGGAACCTCTCCTCTATAAAGGAGAGGCTTGGCTTCATATCAGAGGGTTGAACAAAATTTACTAAGGCATATAACCTCCCTCCTCCATTGTCACTATTCCAAGCTCCAAAACCCTAATTTTCTTGTTCCATTTGCACTACAACCCTTAGCACCACACCTCCATTATCCATTCCAGCACCTTGGAAGTCATTTGCAGAGGTTGAAAGCTCACCAACTTGGTCCAAAAGCTGCTGGAGGTCGGCTCTTCAAGGGTAAGTGTCTATTTCCCTTAAACTTGTATTTTTTTTGCTTCATTACTTAGCTTCACTTGCAAGTATTTCTGGGCTTTGTCATAAACTATAAAGTGTCATATTTTGAGCTCCTCTTCAACTTTGTTTAAGGGCACTTTGCTGTTTGAGGTCATCTACTTTCCCTTACCCTCTATCTCTCTTTTAGGGCTATTTTTGCATCATACTTTAGCCTTACTTGTGAACATTTTCGAGATTTGTTATAAACTAGAAAAAGCCTTGTTTTGACCTCCTCTTTAAGTTTCTTCAGGTCACTTTTCTGTTTGGAGTCATCTCCTTCCTTGCATGCTTCATTCCTTCATATTTAGGGTTATGCATTAGAGCATTTGCATTGGACTTGTTTTGGCCTCTTAGCCACTGAAATTCAGGGGATTTTCAGTGGTTTTGATGAGGCTTTGAGCTTTGAAATCTTAGAGGGGTGACCCTCTCACCCTTCATTTTCTTTACTAGCATCATTGGCTTTCCAAACAGGCTCTATTTTTCATGCATTGAAGTCACTTTTTGGGCCCAATTTTGTGATTTTTAAGGTCTTCCTTAGGTCTGTCCGGGGCCCTTTTGATCATATTTTATGTCTATAGTGCATGTGTAGAACAATTCCATTCAAGGCCTTTTGAGGGGGCCTTTCATCGTATGCTTCCTTGACTGATTTCAGGGCCCATTTTGTGAGTTTTAGGGCTGTCATAACTCATTTCCAGATTTGGTTTGGTCATGCTAAGTGTCTATCTTATATGTGCTTAACAACCCCTTGAATGGACTTCCAAAGAAGCCCCTCCTTTTTGCATGCATTGGCTGCATTTCAGTGATTATTTAGGAATATTTTGGCATGTTTTATTCACTATTTTTGGCTGGTTTGATGTGTTCTCATTTGCTTCATATACATGCCATGTAAACCATGCTTGCTAGCTAATGTTGCATGCTATTTTAGTCCATCATGTTAGCATCTTTTGGCCATGCTCTAAACTAGAAATGTGCATGTTTTGGGATTGCCTTGGCTCTGTCTTTTGACTTCATGATCAAATAATGTTTGCTTTGTATACTTGTGGTTCAATACATGTGCCTAGTTTTGAGTTTCGAGGCTTATTCCATGCATCAGGTGCTATATTTCCATGTTTCGGGATCATTTAGCATCATGTTTTAGTGTTGGAAATTACATGTTCATAGGCCATCTTTCATCCCTTGCCATGCTTTGGTAGAGTGACATTTGATGCCTTAGGTTCGGTCCTCAGTATGCGTGCATGTGTGCACGCATTTCGGTCGTCTCATTTTCATCTAATGGCTACTAATGTGAGTGTGGCTGGGGTCCACTCATGTTGGTGTAAGTCCATTATGCATTGTGTATGCCTTTTCAATTCATAGCATCGCGTATGCTAGGTTGCGTGTTAGTGCATTGTGTATGCCATGTTACATCGAGCATTGTGTATGCCATCTCATAGCATTGCGTATGCTAGGTTGTATGTTAGTCGCATTGTGTATGCCATCTCATTTGCATTGTGTTTGGGATAGGAGTTAGCCCAAGCACGGGAAGCGAGGGACGTTTCGTACTCCGAGTGACGGAATGTGTCTCAATTCCCTGTCGTCGACACTCCAGATTACCCACGATGGAGTTTAGGTCTTGTTGTGTTTTCATGTGCATTCATTTCATATTGAGTCGTGCAATTCGACTCCTCGACCATCATACATCGATATGCGTAATTGGTGGCACGAGGATCGAGGACTACACTCCCTAAAGAGTAGTCATGCATACATATGTGAAATACTTTGCCATGCCCCTTTGTTGCTCTCTGTTGCAGTAAATCAGAAATCAGCGGTCTTCTGGAGCGTTGCGCAATATTCCGAAAACAATTGCAAACAGAGGCAAATCGGGGCATCGCAATGGATTTATGCGCAAGGCAACTCGAGCACGCATCATTCATCATTTGGAACAGAGCTGAGGCGGTCCATGGATTTACGTGCTAATGTACCTACTTTCCTAGATTAATTTGTTAATTAATTAGAATTTTGTATTTATTCAGACTGTACTATTTATTCGGACTATATTATTCATTCGAACTGCATTATTCTTTCGGACCCTCCGAGCGAGGGCACAATTGTAATAAGTGTGCGTGAGCATGATGTATGTCTTCCAACCCCACGTCTTTTTCCCTATTATTTACCAGCTTATGGTGGTTAGATTAGGGCATGTTTCAATTAACATAGAGCATGATAGCATGTTTGCATTCATTCATCTGTCTTGCTTGCACCGTGCTCGGCGCATCATACTAACGGCATTTGTATTTCAATTCCAAGTTTAATACTTGTTAGTTGTAGCATTTCATATGCCATCTTTAGAATAGCCGAGCCTATCTTAGTTGCATTTTGCATGTATTGCATTAGGCATTTCTGTATAGTTAGGATCATACATGAATTTCTAACATAGCTTCTGTTTTGGTTTGGAGTACTCGGTAAGTTTTATGCTTTAGCATCCTTGCATGCGTGTGAGTGACTGCCATGATAACATGCTTACCATGAGGCTATTTGCTTATATGATATACCTGTCTGAATACCTGTGGGTGAAGGTTGGGTTATTTGGATTGGAACAATTCATCAATTGTGAGTTTTAAGCCCACTAGATAGTGGCAAATCACCTAGTTTTCTAAGCCCACCTGAGGGTGGCAAATCCACATTTTAGCCTACTTGCGAGTAGCAAACCGCTTTAAAAAAAAAACATGATATGTTTCGTTCCGATTCTGGCGATCCAGTCTATACTTGTAGGCTGTGCGCATCACATAGTAAATCTAGGCTAATAACCTGTAACAACCCTCGTACTGTTTACTGATTTATGACCGATTGATTACCGTTAATCACCGATTACTGTTAAACGAAGCTGATAATGACTGATAACTAACTGATAATCGAACTGAATGAAATACTGAACCGACTGACTGAAGTTGAAACTGAATTGACTGAGTATATGTTAGTTAATTGCATTCTATCTGTTTGATTGTCTGATTATCTGTTCATGTTTATATGTTTAAACTGCTATTTGAAGGCCTTATCGGCGGCCGAATCTGAAACCGATTGATGTTACGTGACCCTCGTAATTAATGTGATTTTATGGTATATTTATCTGAAAACTGATTAGGTATGATTAAATTAGATTAAAATAAGCCAATTAAAGAGTTTGCCATATTTACCATTTTGCCACTATCTCATATACACACACTTGAGCCTTATACTTGAATCAAAACACATTTTGATCAGCCATTTTCCTTGCTTTAGCCGACCTTGAGAGGGAGAGAGTGAGTTTCATCTTGCATTGCTTGGAACTTGGTAGAATTGCTTGGTAATTGAAGTGTATTTGCATATTTGAGCTCCCTCACTCCTAATTCTACAAGACTAAGGTAGGACATCCATCTTCTTGTTGCTGTTCTTGAGTTCATTCTTGCATGATTCATGTTAATTTGTAGAGCTAAGTCATGATTTGGTCCATAAATGATGGATTGAAGATCATTTCTTGCATGCATGTTGGTATTGTTGCATTTTGAGGTTGATTACATGGACATTAGTGCATGCATGCTCATATTGTTGTTATAGACCATGTTTCCAACTGGTTTGAAAAGAAATGAGCTCATTTGAACAAGCTTTGAAGCTTTGATTTGGTTTAAATCCTTGCATGTTTGTATGTTCTTCATATTCTTGAAAATGGGTTTGAATATGGTTCTAATTGACTCACCTTTGGGGCTTGAATTCATAAATTGAGCTTTGAAACTTGTTATACATTGAATTTAATGATGTTTTCCAGAATTTGGGCCCAAGAGGTCGAGTTTGGAGTGGTTGAATGCTTGGTTTGAGCTTGGGAGGCAGATCTGGAAATTCCAGATTTGGCTTCCTCGCTCGAGCGAAGGATTCCCCGCTCGAGCGAGCACCTTTGTCCAGGGCTCCGCTCGAGCGACCATCGAGCGACCATCGCGCGTAAAATTTCAGCATCCAGTACTTTTACTGTTTTGCAGACCGCTCGAGCGAAGGATTACTCGCTCGAGCGAAGCCTTTGATTTTGGACTTACGCTCGAGCGTAGAAAGTCTCGCTCGAGCGAGGCTCCTATTTTCAGCAAACTTTACGAAATGTTTTCTAAGTGTATTTTTGCATCCTCATCCCATCCTAGGCATTCTTAGGCCTAGTTTAAGGCACCTTGATGAGGATATCATTGTAGAACACACCAAGGCAAATTAGGGATTAAGTTATGAGATTTCCCAACTGTGTAGCTTAGTGTGTTCAACCTGTGAACTGTGTAGGGTTGGCAACTGGGGAGACACGCTCTAGCATACTGTAGCCCAGAACTCTGTGAGTAACAATTGTGTAAAGATATGTTCAACTGATTATCTTCTGAATACTGAACTGAACTGTTTACTGAACTGGTATTATTTACTGAATGAATGTATGTCCTTTATTTCTGAACTGTACTGTGGCATCCTTAGTATCTACGGTTTACTGTTACTGTTACTGTCACAGAGATCTCTGTCGGTTTCATTGTGGAACCACTACTGTTTACTGACTGATGGCCATCATTACTGTTCGGTCTTTTAAGACCTACTGTTACTGTTATGCTAATGGATGTACCACATATGACTGTTTACTGTACTGAGCAACTGAATTACTGATTGAAATGAACTGTTTTCATTACTGTAAGGACATTCATTCTAAACCCCTTTACGCTTTATGTTATTCACTAGGCTTTAGCTCACTGCTCATATATATATGTAGGTGTACAGGCACCAGACCGCAGCTAGAGGCGTCAGGGTTACTCCAGTTTTGTCAAGCCAGCCCTTGTGCCTCACTGCGAGGTTCCGAGTTGCCATGCTATGGCTTGGGGGTGTTTTGTTGGTTTTCCCCCGCCTGTCTTCTGTACTGTCTAACTGTTCTGTATAGCCTGACTGTTTACTGTACTGTTATACAGGGATTAGGTCCCTGTACTGTGTGACGGTAAATTTTGTATAGACCGTACTGTTTTGTACAGACGGAATGTTTTCTGTACTGTTCTATAGGGTTGAGTCCCTAGTTTGAATGGATGTAAATATTGTACTTACTGTTCTGTACTGTTTATGTGTGAATGTATGAAAAGCCTTTTTGCATACAGACTGTCACAGCTCAATGGACACTATTTAATTACTGTATTGGCTTCCGCCAGGCCCTGTACTCTGTTTTACTGTATTACTGTTCTGCAGGCCTTCGGTAATCTCGGATTACTGGCCGGTTACGGTGCTAAACCCATGGGGCCGGGTTTGGGCTGTG
Source organism: Camellia sinensis (assembly GCF_055761805.1). Taxonomy (NCBI): domain Eukaryota; kingdom Viridiplantae; phylum Streptophyta; class Magnoliopsida; order Ericales; family Theaceae; genus Camellia; species Camellia sinensis. The sequence goes on along the minus strand of NC_138969.1, from coordinate 43,596,704 downwards.
ACATAACCGGAATAAGAACGCATAATGTTTTGAAAACTAGATATCATGGTTAGTAGAGGCCGATCTTTGATCAGGCGAGCGAGGGTACTCACGAAGTGACCTTCCCCAATCGTACCCAAGTTCCCGAGCCGCGGCAACTTTGGTGATGACGGACACGTGGCCTTACGCAACGAGTCAAGGTTTCCTAAATTTTCCAAAATAAAATATTTAGGTGGCGACTCTGTATCTGGAAAAGCAGTCCATGTTTGGCACTTCTTTCAAAAAATCTGTTTCCAAAAATGATTTGCCGGATTTGGACTCTTTGATGATTTCATCGGTCTTGCATTGCACTCTGCGAGATTAGATACAGGACCGTGACATTGAGTCCTGAACTGTAGTGAGCCCAATGAACAAAACGGGAGGGATTTCCTCCCGGGACGTTCGGGGACGTCTACAATCTGTTTCTTTGCATTACATGTGCATTGGTGCACCTAGGACACCGTGTTTGCCATCTACTATTCCTGAACGGTTTGCCGGAGGCTGCGTGCCATAAGGCTGACCGGTTACGGGCTCTGCCAGTGTGGGAACACAAGCCCCGGTTTTACCGGGGCACCCTTTTGACCATTCGACCTAGTGTATATTCGGAATCCATGGTGACCATTCCAAGCTAGGACAGGTTGCTTACCCGATAGGCTGTTTGAAACCGCTATGTGCGTAGTGAAACCCTAGCTCCTGACAAAATAGGACAGGGAAACCCTACCCCAACATAGGGGTGTTTTGGCTCTTACTTGCTTGCTATTTGCTGTCAGAGTGTGTCTCTACAGGTTGTGTGTATTAGTTTGCAAGTCTGAGTATTAGGCCTGCGGGCATCAGTATTTTGGGGCAATCAGTTTTACCTGAGGGTATCGGTTTACAGGAAGAATTTTGGGCAGAATTCAGTAGAGAGCACGGTCAATCAGTTTTACCTGAGATGCTGTCTGTTTTCTCTTTTGCTAGGTAGTTTGGGAACCATAGCTTCAGAAGGCTTCGATATCCCCCGGGTACATTGGACTAGTGCTGATAGACTTTGTTAGGTCAGAAATTCAATTTAAGGGCAACCAGTGTTCTTTTGCTGAGGCAAGGCAAAGAAAGGCCAGTCGGGGCTCACCGGTTCATCTGATCCATCAGTCGCCAGTCACATCACCTTTGTTCAAACTCAGCAGACCGTAATAGCACAGGGTTCGGAAGAATTTGTGGCCGTGATAGTAGCGTTAAATCAGGGAACTGCCATGCAGGCCGAGACCAGTATTGAAACGCAGCGCCCATCTGGGGCATCTGCCTTACATCCAGCTTTGGGACCCCAGCCGAACTTTGACCCACTTCCGCCAACTGAAGATTTGCAGGGTCCAGATCCTCGAGAAGGGTTGGCTCAAGCCCGAGTTTTTAGAACCCTGGTGCAGCCTAATGAGAGGCTTTATCCCCTTGATGTTAATGAGCTCGATCTGACCGTAGTGAAAATTGCAAACCTTGAGAAGCAATTCAAAAAAGTACATGGACTTAACTCCATTCCCGACATTGAGGATGGGTACACTGAGGTTGTCGTACGGCTCCCAGACAGATTCAAAATGCCACATATTGACCGTTTCGACGGGTCTGGACATCCTATGGTACATATCTGACTTTTCTTGGATATCCTGAAGCCGATGGGTCTGACTAAGCCACAGAAACTCTCTCTGTATGGAAGAACCCTGTCGGGTGTAGCAGCCACTTGGTATGCCAAATTAGAGGATACAGTGAAGCAAAACTGGGAAGAATTGGCTGAGGCCTTTGTCGATTAGTATTCCTACAATACCCAAGTTGAAATGACCATCCAAGAGCTTGAAGCAACTCTCCAGAACCCAACAGAGCCTTTTGTGGAATTCGTTACGAGGTGGAGAGCAAAGGCAGCACAAATGACAGATCGTCGCCCTTCTGAGAGGGATCAAGTGCAAATGATGGTGCGAAATCTCGAGCATGATATGTTGCAAAAGTTGATAGTCGCTTCGCTATTCACTTTCAAAAGTTTGCATGAACTGGGGGTTCAGATCGAGAATGCGTTCAACAGTGGGATCATTCCTAGAACAACTGAAGCGACAAAGAGGGTGATTTCAGGGAGTGCCAATGCTGGTAGTAGCGCTATTCCCAAACCCGCAGAAATCAATACAGTCGCCACAGCAAACCTTTTGCCAATCCAAGCCTACAAACAGCCGGCCCAGCCCGAGCTTAGGGCAAAATTTTCACCCCTCTCTATATGAGCCTGACTAGCGCACTAAAAGTTTTGATGGAAAGAGGATATCTCAAACCCCTCGATCCTCAACCTCTACCTGACCCACTCCCAGCCAGACATAACCCCTCCAAGTACTGTGTGTTCCATCAGCAGTGCGGTCATGGCACCGACCGTTGCTACCGCCTTCGTCACGAGGTCCAAAATCTCATCGACAACCGGACAATAGCTCCACCTTTAGACCCCAATGACCAAGTACCTCATCCACATCTCAATCTAATCCATACACTGGCCGTCCCTTACGACCCCAGCATATACATCACCCCAGTCCATCTACCCAAGCCTGAGGTGTTTATCCTAGAAAGCATGGACTTATGCATGATGGGTGCATCTGAACCCCAATTATCTCAAACCTATGAGCCCACCACTTCTGAGTTGATGAGAATGATCGAAGATCTTCAGAGAACTGTGGCAGACTTAGCCTTTGGAATTTTGGCTCCATCATCGACCACATCACAGGCTAGAAGTTTCAATCCAAAAGGCTCCTTAATCTTGGAGCAACCTGCAACTGAAAAGGGCCAACCTGAAGCCATCTCAGATCTGGGTGTTGGCGTGTCGATAACAAATAGGCTCCGCTCGGATATAGCGACCCGAGCCTTTGATAAAGTGGAGGCCAGTGGTAAGAACAAGGTAGGGGTAGACATTGATCCCCATGAACACCTCATGTGGGCTGTTGAGGCTTTGAAAGCCGAAGGACTGAACAAACAGCAAGTGATTGCAGTTGTTGCAAAGGCTGTGGATGACACTTTCGCCACTCAAGTTGGGGGCAGTCTGAATCAAAGGGAAAACCGGGAGAGGGGCCGTTATACCAGAGACGATCCTGTTAGCTCTAATCCTCCACTCGGAAGAGATCAGCAAGCCAGGCCAGCACTTGCCAATCTCTTTTCTGGTGTGCCCAGCAAAAATCCACAAACCTTGAAGTACCAACCCCGAGGTAGGAGGGCCTTCCACGCCCTCTATATGCCTTTGTCCAAAGCTCTCCAAATCCTTGTTGGACAAGGCCATCTCAAACCCCTTGAGCCTCGGTCTATCCCGAACCCTCTTCCGGCTACACATGATGATACCCAGTACTGCGCGTACCATCAGCAAACTGGCCATACTACCGACAACTGCTTTCGTCTTCGCCATGAAGTACATGATCTGTTTGACAACGGGGTTGTCCTCCCGCCAAGCTCTACAAAGTCTATCGGCACTGGATCGGTGAACTTGGGGGATAATGTGAGTATGTGATCAGGGGATGAACCACCTGCGGGCGGCGCTCGATTAACTCCAGACGTAGGAATAGCACACACTGTTCTGAGCAATATGCAAACACCAGTTTTTGTGCTTTCTAACTTGGGTATTGAGTCAGACTTGTTGTTTTGTATAGAGTCAGTCTTTTTGTTTTGGGTCTGTTTTGTTGTATCGAGTCAGTTCTGTTTTGTTGGAGTCGGGTGATTTCGGGGGTGTTACCTCGGACATCACTTGTTTGTTTTGTGTTTGTCTTTTCGTTTTCTTTTGAGTCTGTTTCTGCCTTGGAGCCAGTTGTGCCAACAGATTCTGATTGAAATAGCAGTGATTTTCGCACTCTTGTGTTTGCTTCTGCCGTGTGCTAGTTATGCCGGGATTTGAATAAAACGGGAGTGCATTCCACCTGCTCTCTTGTGCCTTGAAATTATTGCATTGACCTAAGTTTTTCAAAACTTTTTTTGAACACTGCAGTGAAAACGAAGAGGAAGAAATTCCTCGGGTTTTGAAAAAATTTGATCAATTGAGAGAAAGAGAGGCATGCTAAGCCCTTAATGAATGAAATCGTGCTTGCTAGTGTGAGTATTGGGAAGGATCCTGGCTTGATCCAGATTGGTTCTACACTGTCTTCAGCGCGAGCGATTGGTCGCTTTCTTAAAAGATTTCAAAAAAATGTTTTGCGCGGTCCTACGAAGACCTGTGTGGAATCTCTCTTCAGATTGTGCAGCCTAGGATCACTCTCAGCCTCGAGACTCCACCCCTCTTGATTTCAAAACTTGAACTTGGATTCAGAATGTTCAACGGTCAACTACAATGTAAGGCCTGTGTGGCCGGATCAAAAGTAGCCCGTGAAGTAGCGGCGATCAAGTCAGATCAAGAAGCTTGTGAAGCTAGATCAGGAGCACCCCTCGAACTAGGGGCAAAGAATTTCAAATGTGCTCGAAGAGTCAAAGATGAAGATCAGCGAGAATGCCAAATCCCAGAAGGGAGAAAAGAAGAAAGTATTGGTGAAGGACAACCAAGTTCCTATCCACAACACTAGGGGCAAATTCAGCCCCCCATTGGATAGACTCCTACATCATCAGCGAACAACAGCCATTCTCCTGGATTCAGATGGTTTCGAGATCTCAAACCATTCCATATGGACAAAAGCTACACTTTTACCCTTGGGAGGCTCGCTGGGCCGAAAACCCAAAAGAGCGACCCATGCAAAAATTAGAGCAAAAAAAGAAGGAAAAGAACAAAAAAGAAAATGCAAAAAAATGAAAATGAAGAAAATGCAAAAAATGAAGAAAAAATTGAATTGCAAACAAAAAGAAAAGAAAAGAAATAAAAAAATTGGAAAGAAAAGAAAAACAGAGCTCGCAAGGTTGAAAACCCGGAAGGGCGGCCTTGGCAAAAGTTAGAGCGCAAAATGAGAGGTTAATACCCGAGTGTACCTTAAGCCCGAACTACATAAGGCTTGATTCCCATCTTTGGGACACGTAGGCAGCTTCATTCTGAAGTCCAGCCGCAAAACACTTCAAATTCGACTGTCCATGTGATGGTTCTGATCATCTTCTGTATCCGAGAGTTTGGTTGTGTTCGTCGCTCTGAGGACTGACTACAATGCGCTGCGGTGCCGTTCAAACAAGGGGCAACTTTCTGTTGCCATACAATGTGCTGCGGTGCTATTCAAACAAGGGGCAACTTTCCGTTGCCATGCAGTGTCCTTCAGATGAGGAGCAGTTTGCCATTGTTATGGATCTGAGGTTGTGCATCTCAAGAGTAGATTCCGTGCTTGTTGAGCAGTGACCATTTGCAAAAACAGTTTTTGAAAATTTTTACTGAGGTTGACTAATTTTCTCGAAAATTATTCCATCTTTTTCTAAAACTGGACCTTTTTCTTGGATCCAAAAAAGGAAAATTTTCAGTGCTCATAACCTGACTTGCATGATTTCAAATCAAAAATCGAACAAGTGTGTTAATCTAACTCTCATATTGGTCAAATTGTTTTAGTAGAAAACCAAAAAAACAAAAAATGGTCAAAATGATGAACTAGGGGCACAGTTGAGTTAGGTATTCTGTCTTTTTCCCCATTGTCAACATACTTGCCCGAAAGGGCACTCTACTTGCCGGAAAGAGCACTGTATTCGCCAGAAAGGGCACAGCGGAAGCTGACCGCAAAAGGGCAGAAAGCTCTCACATCCTCCAAGCAACGAGGTATCAAGCCAAGTGCGAAGCACGAACTGGAATGGGGCAAGATATTCCACTCCCTCATCTGGACAGATATGATCACACCCAAATTTCCCAGCAGAGCATCGTCAACCGATGTCAGCTGCAGATTTGCTACACATCCAGTTGTAGCGCAATTCCTCTGTGGGAGGAATTCATTAGCTGTGCGCAGAAGAAAGAGAATCTAGCAGAATGCTAGAGGCAAGAGCCCGCAACTTCTTGTTTATCCATCAACCACCCAGGGGAGGGATGAAAAAAAATAAGAGATTAAAGAATAGAGAGATGTGCGCTGAAAGAAGAAGTGAGGAAAAGGATTTTGTGAGAAAAGTCGAGCCTGAGGGCCGAGTGATGTGAGAATCACAAATAAGAAAGGGTGTGAAACAATACCCGGAGAAACTGGCTCCTCGTGCACCGAGAGGTCTCTTGCGTTTGTAACACAACTGAGTGTTGTGTTTGTGCGTTTGTGTTTGTCTCGATTCTTGTTTTGAGTCGTTTGAGTGTCAACAAATGTGTTTAGGTCATTTTACCTTGTTTTTCCTTTGTTGAGTTGTGTTTAGGTTGTTTTACCTTTGTTTTCCATTGTTGAGTCGTTTTGGCTGTGGTTAGTTGTAAGCTCAATACCCGGTTGAGAACCCTTTTCTCATTTCAATGTCAAAAATTGTTTTGTGCTCAGAGTGTCGTGTTGTTCTCCACATTTGTGCAAAACAGGATTGGTTCTTTCATAAAATCGCAGAGTTCAACCCAGGTCATGTGTGAATAGTAAAGCAAGGACCTATCTGAAGCTATTTAGGTTCCGAACTGCAAAGCAAAAGAAAAGAGGGAAAATTTAGAGCATCTTAGCATGTTTCAACTTTAGCAAAATCCGAGACTGCATTCCAGGTGCACTTTCTCAGGCCTCGCCGTTTCTCTGGAGTATGAGTGTATCTCGACCCTAAGTGTAAGCCTGCTTCAAGTCAAAATGGCAGTCCAAGCAGCACTCGAGGGTTTCACATGCAGATGTTATCTCTCGCCAATATGAACAGGGTGTGCCCTTTTTGAGCTGAGTGTGTTGCGAAATCCTCTAAGAGGCAAATCAGAGGCACCAGAGTACATATTTGATGCTCCTCTATTGCATAGAATGTGAACTTTCATATACACTGTTGTTGCATGCGTGCCACGCATCGTTATGATTCATGCATAGAATATGTTTGCTTTCGATTCCGCATAGAATATGCTTTGCTTGTCTCATACATAGAATATGCTTTCCCTGTTGCATAGAAAATGCCCTCGTACTTGCATAGAAGATGTATTTTATCACACTGTCTTGTGCACTTACACTTTGTATCTCACTAGCACTGTCTTGTGCGTCTTGTGGTTGTATCTCAATCGCACTGTTTTGTGCATTTCAAATCACTCGCGCTGTTTAACGTATCGCACTGTTTAATGCATTTCAAATCACTCGCGCTGTTTAGCGTATCGCATTGTTTAGTGCATTTCAAATCATTCGCGCTATTTTGCGCATCACACTGTTTTGTGCAGTTTACATTCGCGCTATTTTGTGCATCGCACTATTTTGTGCAGTTTATCATTTGCGTTATTTTGCGTACCTCAATCGCACTGTTTTGTGCAGTTTACATTCGCGCTATTTTGCGCATCGCACTGTTTTGTGCCGTTTATCATTCGCGCTATTTTGCGCACCTCAATCGCACTGTTTTGTGCAGTTTATATTCGCGCTATTTTGCGTATCGCACTGTTTTGTGCAGTTTGTCATTCGCACTATTTTGCGCATCGCACTGTTTTGTGCAGCTTACAATCGCGCTATTTTGTGCATCGCATTGTTTTGTGCAGTTTATCATTCGCGCTATTTTGCGCACCTCAATCGCACTGTTTTGTGCAGCTTACATTCGCGCTATTTTGCGTATCGCACTGTTTTATGCAGTTTATCATTTGCGCTATTTTGCGCACCTCAATCGCACTGTTTTGTGTAGTTTATCATTCGCGCTATTTTGTGCATCGCACTGTTTTGTGCAGTTTACATTCGCGTTATTTTACGCACCTCAATCGCACTGTCTTATGCTTTGCATATCGCATCGCGCTATCTTGCGCTATCTTGCGCACCTTACCTGCACTTGTTAGTACATTGCATCGCGTTACCTTGCGCACCATACCTGTACTTGTTAGTGCATTGCATCATGCTATCTTGCGCACCTTACCTGCACTTATTAGTGCATTGCATCGCGCTATCTTGCGCACCTTATCTATATCGCACTGTTTTGTGCATTCACCATGCTCGTACTGTTTTGTACACCTTTAGCATCGCATTATTTTTTGCATCTTCTTAGCACTGTTTTGTGCATTCACTCTGCATCGCACTGTCTTGTGCACATTGTTTTTTTGCATCATTCGCACTGTCTTGTGCACTCTTTGGTCTAGGAGATCTTAAATCCTCTGAAGGTGCAATTCCTTTGGTGTTTGTCGTGCCCGAACGACTTCCAATGGTCTGGTATAGCCACCTGCCTGTGTTAGTGGTGAGTTCCTAGGAGACCAACTGAGACGGTGGAAACTAGAGTTCGAATGGCTCTTCCCTAGAATGCAAAGGTTCGGGATTTCCAAGACTAAAGTCTGGTTTAAATACCCAGGGGTATATCCTCGGCTTGAAATCTGTATGGAAGCCCCATAGATTAAGATAGCATATGTATGCGCCTCAATTCTGGATACCGAATTAACCTAGTCTGTCACTCTGTTGGAGAATAGGGAAAGCTGCGACCATAGTCAGGGAGAAAAGTAGTACATGTAGTTCAACTGAGAAGAAGAGGAAGATTCCCACATCAGCATGAGGTAGGACATTGCCGAGGTAAGTCATTGCCAATTGCCCCTGTAAGGTACCTCCCTTTTCCTAGCTATCACATTGCATTTTAGTCATTACAGTGCAGCGCATAAATCCTGAATTTTCAAACCGGCTTCGCGTAGCGTATAAGTCCAATTTTCAAACCGGCTTCGTGTAGCGTGTAAGTCCAATTTTCAAACCGGCTTCGTGTAGCGTGTAAGTCCAATTATCAAACCGGCTTCGCGTAGCGTATAAGTCCAATTATCAAACTGGCTTCGCGTAACGTATAAGTCCAATTATCAAAATCTTTCTGCATATCATTTTGCATCCTGCCCCTGAACTACGCTATTTTGATTCCTTGTAGAGGGATACGTAGGCAGCCTGCGGGCGCAATCATTTATTTGTCTATACTTTGTTTGTTTGTCCAAGTCTTCGGCCTTGTCAAAAATGGGTCGTCTCTAGGCTTTGACATTCACTCCCGTCATGTATGACTTCCGAGTTCTGTCAAAGAGGGGCAACTGTAGACACCCCATTTTTGACCGACCTTAAGACTTAGACGTCACCAGTTGAGCGCTCGGTGATATTTCATATTGTGCTCGACCTGAGGTTTCAGAGTCTCGGCTGAGAGCCTTGCCTCCGGACTTCGAGGCTCTTTTATGCTTTGTCTCGGTTTGCGAACCAGGTCCTGTTTTCTCTGTTTTCTCTTCCCGAAGGGAGGGAGAGGTCTCGTAGACCATCTCTCAGTGGTCGTAGGCTACGTTTCGTGGTCGTAGGCCACTTTTCCCGTTTGGAGCCCAGTTTCCGATTTTCGGAGCCGTCGACCGTGTGCCTCAATTCGGGACCGCTTAACTACCTCCGTTTGCTCCGATTTTTGGCACACACCTTATTTCCTCCCTTTAGAGGGACACTGTGGCCCGGGAGACCACCTTCGTGGTCATACGCCACTTCCGGTGCCTAATAGCCTATTTTTGGGGCCCCGAATCGCGGGTTTTGGCCCCGAACCTTCGTTTTGTATCTGTTTTGGTCCATTTTTGGTAGAGACCCTATTTTCGCTGTTAGGGAGGGGGTAGTATGGTGGCCGGCCACCTTTTCCCCTGAAAAACCAGTTTTTCTCATTTTCTCTCTCCAAAAGTCGATTTTTCTGACCGAAAGCTGGTTTTTCCCACTTTTGAGCCACAATTTCTAGCCTCCCACCACACCATTGTGATCTACTCATCTGGGAGGCCACCAATATGGTAGGCCGACCAGTTTTCTCTTCTTTCCCCTTTTGACCCCCTCTAAAAGCTAGCTTTTCTCTCTTTTGGGTCACATTTTCTGGTTTTTCTCTACATAGCTGTGTTACACTCATCTAGGAGGCCACCTTTCTGGGGTGGCCGGCCAGAAAATTTGGTTGACCCTTTTGACCCCTGGTCGGCCGACCGGCCACTTGAACTGGCCGGCCTGCTTCTTGCTTTTTGCTTTTTCTGAGTGTAGTCCAGCTGTTCCAGCTGGAGGCCATTTGGTGTATCCTCCATACACGTGTATGGAGGATACTTGGGGACCTTTTTGGATATTTTGGAACCTCTCCTCTATGAAGGAGAGGCTTGGCTTCATATCAGAGGGTTGAACAAAATTTACTAAGGCATATAACCTCCCTCATCCATTGTCACTATTCCAAGCTCCAAAACCCTAATTTTCTTGGTCCATTTGCACTACAACCCTTAGCACCACACCTCCATCATCCATTCTAGCACCTTGGAAGTCATTTGCAAAGGTTGAAAGCTCACAAACTTAGTCCAAAAGCTGCTGGAGGTCTGCTCTTCAAGGGTAAGTGTCTATTTCCCTTAAACTTGTATTTTTTTGCTTCATTACTTAGCTTCACTTGCAAGTATTTCTGGGCTTTGTCATAAACTAGAAAGTGTCATATGTTGAGCTTCTCTTCAACTTTGTTTAAGGGCACTTTGCTGTTTGAGGTCATCTACTTCCCCTTACCCTCTATCTCTCTTTTAGGGCTATTTTTGCATCATACTTTAGCCTTACTTGTGAACATTTTCGAGATTTGTTATAAACTGGAAAAAGCCTTGTTTTGACCTCGTCTTTTAGTTTTCTTGAGGTCACTTTTCTGTTTGGAGTCATCTCCTTCCTTGCATGCTTCATTCTTTCATATTTAGGGTTATGCATTAGAGCATTTGCATTGGACTTGTTTTGGCCTCTTAGCCACTGAAATTCAGGGGATTTTCAGTTGCTTTGATGAGGTTTTGAGCTTTGAAATCATAGAGGGGTGACCCTCTCACCCCTCATTTTCTTTACTAGTATCATTGGCTTTCCAAAGGGGCTCTATTTTTCATGCATTGAAGTCATTTTTTGGGCCCAATTTTGTGGTTTTTAAGGTCTGCCTTAGGTCTGTTCAGGGCCATTTTGATCATATTTTATGTCTATAGTGGATGTGTAGAACAATTCCATTCAAGGCCTTTTGAGGGGGCCTTTCATCGTATGCTTACTTGATTGATTTCAGGGCCAATTTTGTGAGTTTTAGGGCTGTCATAACTCATTTCTAGAGTTGGTTTGGTCATGCTAAGTGTTTATCTTATATGTGCTTAACAACCCCTTGAATGGCCTTCCAAAGAAGCCCCTCATTTTTGCATGCATTGGCTGCATTTCAGTGATTATTTGGGCATATTTTGGCATATTTTATTCACTATTTTTGGCTGGTTTGATGAGTTCTCATTTGTTTCATATACATGCCATGTAAACCATGCTTGCTAACCAATGTTGCATGCTATTTTAGTCCATCATGTTAGCATCTTTTGGCCATGCTCTAAACTAGAAATGTACATGTTTTGGGACTACCTTGGCTCTGTCTTTTGACTTTATGATCAAATAATGCTTGCTTTGTATACTTGTGGTTCAATACATGTCCCTAGTTTTGAGTTCCGAGGCTTATTCCATGCATCGGGTGCCATATTTCCATGTTTCGGGATCATTTAGCATCATGTTTTAGTGCTGAAAATTACATGTTCATAGGCCATCTTTCATCCCTTGCCATGCTTTGGTAGAGTGACATTTGATGCCTTAAGTTCGGTCCTCGGTATGCGTGCATGTGTGCACACATTTCGGTCGTCTCATTTTCATCTAATGGCTACTAATGTGAGTGTGGCTGGAGTCCACTCATGTTGGTGTAAGTCCATTATGCATTGTGTATGCCTTTTCAATTCATAGCATCGCGTATGCTAGGTTGCGTGTTAGTGCATTGTGTATGCCATGTTATATCGAGCATTGTGTATGCCATCTCATAGCATTGTGTATGCTAGGTTGTATGTTAGTCGCATTGTGTATGCCATCTCATTTGCAATGTGTTTGGGATGTGAGTTAGTCCAAGCACGGGAAGAGAGGGACGTTTCGTACTCCGAGTGACGGAACGTGTCTCAATTCCCTGTCGCAGACACTCCGGATTGCCCATGATGGTGTTTAGGTCTTGTTGTGTTTTCATGTGCATTCATTTCATATTAAGTCGTGCAATTCGACTCCTCGGCCATCATGCATCGATATGGGTGATTGGTGGCACGAGAATCGAGGACTACACTCCCTGAAGAGTAGTCATGCATACATATATGAAATACTTTGCCATGTCCCTTTGTTGCTCTCTGTTGCAGTAAATCAGAAATCAGTGGTCTTCTGGAGCGTTGCGCAATATTCTGAAAACAATTGCAAATAGAGGCAAACCGGGGCATCGCAATGGATTTCTACGGAAGGCAACTCGAGCATGCATTATTCATCATTTGGAACAGAGCTGAGGCGGTCCATGGATTTGCGTGCTAATTTACCTGCTTTCCTAGATTAATTTGTTAATTAATTAGGATTTTGTATTTATTCAGACTGTATTATTCATTCGGACTGTATTATTCTTTCGGACCCTCCGAGCGAGGGCACAATTGTAATAAGTGTGCGTGAGCGTGATGTTTTTCAACCCCACGTCTTTCTCCCTTTTATTTACCATCTTATGATGGTTAGATTAGGGCATGTTTTAATTAACATACAGCATGATAGCATGTTTGCATTCATTCATCTGTCTTGCATGCACCGGGCTCGCGCATCATACTAACGGTATTTGTATTTCAATTCCAAGTTGAATACTTGTTAGTTATAGCATTTCATATGCCATCTTTAGAATAGCCGAGCCTATCTTAGTTGCATTTTGCATGTGTTGCATTAGGCATTTCTGTATAGTTAGGATCATGCATGGATTTCTAACATAGCTTATGTTTTGGCTTGGAGTACTCGGTAAGTTTTATGCTTTAGCATCCTTGCATGCGTGTGAGTGACTGCCATGATAGCATGCTTATTATGAGGCTATTTGCTTATGTGATATACCTGCCTGAATGCCTGTGGGTGAAGGTTGGGTTATTTGGATTGGAACAATTCATTAATTGTGAGTTTTAAGCACACTAGATAGTGGCAAATCACCTTGTTTTCTAAGCCCACCTGAGGGTGGCAAATCCACATTTTAGCTTACTTGCGAGTAGCAAACCGCTTTAAAAAACAAACATGAGATGTTTCGTTCCAATTCAGGCGATCCAGTCCATACTTGTATGCTGTGCGCATCACATAGTAAATCTAGGCTAATAACCGGAATTAGAATGCATAATGTTTTCAAAACTAGATATCATGGTTAGTAGAGACTGATCTTTGATAGGACGAGCGGGGGTGCTCACGAAGTGACCTTCCCCAATCGTACCCAAGTTCCCGAGCTGAGGCAACTTTGGTGATGACGGACACGTGGCCTTAGGCAACGAGTCAGGGTTTCCTAAATTTTTCAAAATAAAATATTTAGGTGGCGACTCTGTATCTGGCAAAACAGTCCATGTTTGGCCCTTCTTTCAAAAAATCTGTTTCCAAAAACGATTTGCCGGATTTGGACTCTTTGATGATTTCATCGGTCTTGCATTGCACTCTGCGAGATTAGATACAGGACCGTGATATTGAGTCCTGAACTGTAGTGAGCCCAATGAACAAAACGGGGGGGGGGGGGGGGGATTTCCTCCCAGGACGTTCGGGGACGTCTACATTATGTCACCCATAGGACTTATTAAAACATAAGAAAATAATGTGAACTAATGAAACATAAGAAGATGAAATGGGTATTTCGGTTTTCTTATCTCAAATAGGACCTAATGGAATAGTCAAAAAGAATATGGATTGGAAGGAATAAAACTCTTAGAAAGTGGATTTATCAAAAAAGTTCCCTTTAAATTACCCATGTAATTTGTATTTGATTTCCTGATTATCCTATTTGTTAGGATAACCCTCTATTTATCTATCTATATTTATCTTATTCTTAGGAGATATGGATAGATAGATATATACGGTTATATATTTGATTACGTATCTGATTAATAAATATATCAGATAGGTTATGTGGTTTTTACCCATAACATTTTTCTTATACTCTCTCTCTAACTCTCTCTCATATCAAAGAACGATCCAGCCTTTGCACTGTGATTAGAGTGGGTGATACTCATACTGTGGTATCACTCCATTGCTGGGTGTTCTTAGTTCGTGATTAAAGAAGCACGTGATTTACCCACAAGGTTCATAGTTTTAGATTCCATCACCTAAGGTATGGCTTAAATCTTTTTACTCGCTGCGTTTGATATATCTTACATTGGTATCAGAGCCTTAAATGGGTATTTTCGTACTTATCTTTTATGCATTAAAATGTGTATATATATATATATGATATATGCATGAAAATTTTTTCTGAAATTTCTCCGATCAACCTAAAATTTATATATGTTGTAGTATATTTCATATAGAATATATCTGCCAAGTTTCATGAAAATCCAATGGTCGGATGTTTACATGCTTTGTTTTTACGTTATGAAAATTATATATTTGGAATCCTTGTTTCGACACCTTCGAAACGGTATATTATGGGTCTGATTCCGACTTACGGTTGATGAGAAAAAGCAAACCCTAATTTAGGTTCGTTTTGTATTTTTGGTGGCTTAAGGAAAAAGATGAAGTGCAGAGTTTCTACACTTCCACTCTCATTAGAGAGAGTGTGTGATACACCCGACTATTTGGGTTTATTAAATGTCATATTTGATACCACCATTGTTTTAATTTTGGAAAATGGAGTCCGGTAGTACCAAAATTGGACCAGAAAACACCTCGGAATGGGGTGCGTGAGCTGCACGCTCCAGATGACGCCGTCAGCAGCGGCCACGCGCTGCCACGCGTCATCATATGCCACTACGCGCGCGACTTGCATCCTTTCACTCACGCGTTAAGCCGCGTTGTTTCGAGCCGCGCCACGCGAGCGCCGTGCACTGCGTCGAGCTGAGCCGCGCCGTTTTTTCGCACTGACTTGGCTGGCTTGGCTGTAAGGCTCTGTTTTTTTTTTTTTAAATTCATAATTGCTTTAAATGGTCATAAGTAATTCATTACAGCTTTGTTTTAAGCTTGGTTTGTACTGTTGGACTCAGAATTAAATTTTTTATCTACTATAAAATTTTCAAAATTTTATGAAAATAAAAAATATTTTTCCCAAAATAATAATTCATTATTTTTGCTTTAAAATTCTTCTGGTGTTGCATGATTAAGTTTTTGGAGCTGAAATTTTTACTGTAGACCACTGTAATGGTTTACTATTTACTGGTATGTGTTTTTGCATTTTCTCAGATTCTGGAATATTTATTTATGATTTTATGTGTGTTTATTAATTATTTAAAATTTCAGAAAATACCAGAAAATTTCGGAAGTGATGTAATTTATGTTATGGCATAATATGAATATTAAACACAATATATTGTTATTTTTTGCCAAGAGTTTCTAATATGTTGTGATTAGAATAGTATGATTAATTTTTTTTTTATTTATATAAATTTCAATATTAAATGTAACATAGCATGAGTTGATTGTGAATCTACATTAAGATGCTAATGTATGGAATTAGAATATTTTATCATGCCTTAGACATGCCATAGCCAGTGGGAGGTTGTTCGGTTGAGAGATATCTTTGTAGATTTACTCTCGAAAACTAATATTTTGCGCATGAATTAAATTAAATTTTGGATAATTGTCACATGTGGCGCAAGAGATGATTACGAGCATAGCGGATTTTCGATCTTGCGACTTGTGTAATATTGTCATTATTTAATTTAGATTTTTTCAGCAAAATTATGTTATGCGAATCAAATTAATCCCAATGCGAATTTCTCTCTAAATTGACTTAACTTATGGAAGTTAATTTGGTTGACCTAGACTTAGTAGAGATGTTCAAATGTGAACAATGTAATCCTATTCTGTAGATGAGCAAAAAGTCTTGGAGACTTTAGGTCAGACCTTAATTGAGCTAAAGTAAGGAAACATGACTCAAAATCGTCGTGGTTTTGTTGCCTTTTTTTGGCACAATAAAAAAAATTTAAAAATAAAAAACTGATGTGTGCGCTATGGTTAGCGGTATGCTACGTAGTTTTGATTGGCAAATGTTGGAGTTGTGAAATTAGTAAGCCCTCAATAGATCTGTATATGATCTTGACTATTGAGCTGTGCGGATTGACTTTGTAATTTGACTTGTAATAATGTTGCATCATTGGATGAAGTAACATTCAAGAGTCACGTCATCCAAGAAATGCGAGCTTAAATGAATTAGTCATTAAGTGTAAGACGAGTAGCCAGTATTGTAAAACCCAAGTTGTGTGTAGGATTATTTTATTGGATAGATTAATAATTAAATTAACTTATATGAGTCACTTATTAATATCAAAGAATTAGTTATGAGATGGCATTATATTTCCTATTACTTTGATGGGTAATTTTGTAACTTTGAGAAATTAGGTTAATAAGCCCACCTATTGTGGCTTTAAGTCTTGGAAAACAAACAAAATAGAGGCTATGAATTGCTCCATAGGCGGCTAGGGTTTGAGAAGGTAAAAGAAAAGAAAAAGAGAAGAGAGGCTTGTGCTGCAGAAAGGGTTTGGAAGAGTTAAAGGTGAAGGCAGCAAGCAAGGGTTTGGAAAAGTTTAAAATTAAAGAAAAGAAACCCAAACCAAGGAAGAGGGAGGATTCATAAGAGTGGTGGTTTTGCTTTATTCATCACTCAGGTAAGATTTATTTTATTGTATTCCTATATATGATTTTAGTGTTAATATATCAATAGATGATTTTATGGGCATATATGATTAAATAGATATGTTGATGTAGTCTATGTTGGGGGTCTCAATTTTGCTCAATTTTAGAGTGTATTTTGCATCCCATTTGGGTGGTTCATATTTTGAGATTAATATGTGATGGGTTAAGTTTAATGGTGGTGTATTTGTGGGATACACGATTGACTACAAGCAATTACAAATTTTTACATGTATATAAACAACAAGAGAATAATATGGGTTGAGAATTTCTGAAGCCGTGATGGCTTTGTTTTGATGCTAAATCGTGGGAGTTCCTAATAGACTATTGGGTTAATTTATTCTATTGTTGTTACAAGAAGAGATGGATGGGTGCACATAATAATTGTTTATGCGGTGTAATATTTTATTAGGTTTGTGAGATTGAGGTGGATCCTGGTAAATTGAGATTAGCTTGGAAAATATTATTTTAGCTGTTCGAAGGTAAGTAACCCTCTATCACCGTTGGTTCATTTTTATTCCTACTGAATCGTTTAAAATTATAAATATTTATTTATAGCTTTCATGTTCTCTTAAAATAAAATATGGGTCAAGTATAAAACAACATCGAATATTATTATGAAAGTTATTTGAATATTTTGTGAAACTATTCTGAAAATTGTACCAAATGTTTATTCCGAAAATATCGAATATTTTATTTAAAAGTTGTGTATTGTTTGAATTTTGAACATCACTCTAATCTGACTATGATTTGGACCCTAGCCAATGGGGGTTATTTATTGGCACAAAAACTAGTTTCTTTTGGGGCTTTACCGCCGGTCTATGTGTGGTTCTGGGCCTTGTCACGGGCTAAGTGACCGTAGTCATTAAGACTTTGGTTTTGTGAATCAAATCATCGAACCATCTGAATATCGAACCATCGATTTGAACAACGAATTTCCTTTGAATTATCTCGTTGGATTTTCAATTAAAATGTATTGTACATTGTTTATTTTTAGCTATGAAACCGTCTTACAAATAATTGTTCATTTATTGAATGGTAGCGCAATTATATTTATTGATTATCGATTTATTTATTTATTTTTGTATATTTGATCCAGCTAGCAGTGATGGTTGGTTATTTACTGGGCTATCTAGTTTACTCTTATTTTTTTTTTTCAGATTCTGAAGAGTAGAGCTGCGCGGGATCTTCTTTTTACATGTGGGAGTGTCGAGAGTAGGACCATGATTTAAGTACTTGGATTATTGTTTTGTTAGTGGATTTGGTGGACATTTTCATATGAGAACTATTTATTTTTATGGATTTTGGCATTATGACAATTAAGGATTTAATTTGAGTATTTTATTTTGTGGGTTATGTGATTGGATTCTTAGCCTTGCATGCTCACTTATATGAGTGTGCGGCGTTGTCACAGAGCTTGGGGCGTGGCAAGTATGAATAGTGTTTTGCTCTCTATCCAACTGTTAGGAGTGGATGGAGCAAAATTCCAGGCACTATAGTAGTGTGTATTAAAATATCACTTGAAGTTAAAAGATTAGCGCTTAGTAGCAGAAAAATCTATTAACACTAAGTGAAAAGATTAGCGCCAAGTGGCTGCAAAATTTATTAGCATTGCCACATTGTCTAAGTTTGGACACTTACTGTTTCCACACTTGAGTGTGAGACATGAGGAGGGGCTTATTTGTATGATTCCTTAGCTAGACTAACGTTTTTGAATAACGTTTACCATTAAGCGCAAACGTTGTAGCATAGTAATGAAAAGGTCAAGGCTAAAAAGGTCAAGGCCGACAAGGTTGTTATGACTCTAAGAATTTGACGTATCGCTTGTGAGGGCATTGTGTTGAATTAGACTCTTTAGCCTAATTAGCGCTTAAGTCACTTCAGGAGCTGTCATAGATTGATAGCTTATTCTCTCCTTCTTGTGGATAGTAGAATTAATTACAAGTAACTATGAAGCGAGAAACAGAGATGGTAAGAGAAGTATCATCATCTTTCAACTAGATGTAGTAAAGTGTATGGAGAATAAAATTGACTTGAAGGTGCAGGGGATTAACACTTACTATTTAAATTTGCGATTTAGGCACGCTTGATATCTCCATGACATCCTTTTATGATCTAGTGAATATGAATTAGTCGTAAGTCAATACCTAGTTAGGCCTAAACTTTTAAAACTTGTCTTCCAGAACTCACACATTAGGATGATTGGAATTAGTTTATGACATTGGTCATGAACCGGTGGCTTATTATACTTGATCACATTAATAAGAAGATGATATGGATGGTTTGAGTAGGCCCTCTCGGGCCCACTCTCTTGTGACATCCTGCTCTCATATGAATGTGTAACTTTGTTCGCAATGGTTGCGCACAAGTAGGAAAGCCGCAGAAGGGCATTTGTATTGGTGCATTTAGTCCACTATGATATTTGTGACGTAAGGGTATGATAGCTAGCCTCAATCTCGACACATTTATAGACTACGATACGCATCTGAGTCAAGACTATTTGATCTCTCATAAGTCAAAAGTTTTGAGATAATTTTTGACATTGCACATATGAGGTCGAGATCAATCAGATAACAACTTTTGTGCTTTTAGTTTTGACCAAGGTGACGAATATCTATTTGAGTTATTTTTAGAAAGCTCTGTGAAGAGAAATGGATGCTTAGAAAATTGATTATTCCTAGTACTTAGCAACACAATAGTATAGTAGAGATAAGGAATTAAGTATTGTCAATGTTAGGTGGATGATGGTGCAAAATGTTTCTCAATTGGGAATTGAACTTTAGTTTGTTGCTTATATCCCTAACTAAGTGCCCTCCACATTAGATTTTACACTCCATTTGAGCAATGGGTTAGCGGAGAGCCATCTATGGGCGATCTGTAACCGTTAAGCAGCTTATCTTTATTTTACTTCTCATAAGGTTGCGAAGTTAAGACCTAGGGTTCTATGGCGCGTCATTGTATATTGTCTTGTAAACACTTAGGGTCATGTGGCGCATTATTGTATGCTGTCATGTAAATATAGGTAAGCAGCTTTGTGGGAATGTAACTAAGTCACATGAAATTTTCTTAGTAAAGGTGATGTGAATAGAGTTTTGGAACTCTACTAGATAGAGAATTCTAAGCATAGTGCTCTATGTAGCCTAGTTGAGAGTGGAAAGAAATTTCTAATATCCTAGGAATAGTGGGAGCGATGTGCCTACTAATGGATTACTCCATTAGAGAAGAATACTTTACATTCTTAGTTGCGTGGTAGCGAATGTGAAAAATTTTGCACATCATCACTGGGCGATTGAGAAGGAAACGTTCATGATTGCTCCGCAAGATGATAAAGAGCCTATGATAATGCTAAAGGCTCTAGTCCCCTGTTTTTAGAAAATGGATCAATGTTGCGCAGTTTAAAACAAAGTCTTTGAGGATTAACCATTTCTATAATTTGTTTGACTTTCCATTATGACGTGAAACTGTTCTAAAGTTATGCGCAATTTGGATAGTCATTGTTGAGACATAAGGCTCGCTAGATACCGAAAAGTCGCACCATTAAGGAAGGTGTAGACCTTGAGAAGACTTCCTTTTGGGGAGTAAGGTTATTTCGACTTAGGCTATGATTGACATAAGTTTGGAACATTGATTTGTGAACGTTGTGACCTAACTTCTCGTTAGAGAATTGGATAAGTAGATCTGTAAGGATTTACCTTCTGCTTTTATGGTGAAAAGTTAGGAGCGCAAAAAGGTTGCTAGTTCTAACAAATCTTTTACAGCTTAAAATAGTTATCCAAATAGTGGTTCTTAGATTTCGTCGAGCCATGATAGACCAACGATGATCGATGAAGACCATTGAGGCATGATCAATGGTCCAAAAGAAGTTTTTCCTTACTTAGTCATTATGAGTCAGGAATTTATAAGGTTGTCACCACTTAGGGTGGGCAGTCCTCTGTTTTAGATATGATGGACATGGGTGATGTAATTTATATGCTCGGATGTATGATCCTTAGGGATTATTTTGGGAGAATTCCCGGTTTGTCTTTGATGACTTACATAAGGAATATCTTAGAATAATTCTAGATGCAAAATTGCAAACCTATTGACTTACCTATCTGTAGAAACCAGAGCCTTAGCTATTGAGTGAATCCTCGAATTGTCTTTGGGAGAAATAGATGACTTATATTCCTTGATCTTTTTTGTTGTGGGAGCCTGAAGTACGCTATGTGGGCGTATTCGGCATGATAAGTGTTATCTTTGGTAAATGGTCAACTGAGTAGTTTCGACATTGACCTTGCTCATTAGACTGTGGATAGAATGCTTTACTGGTAATATATTAATTTGTCCATTGTAAGATTCAATGCGCTAGTTGGGCGCATCTTGAATGAACGCAAATTGGTCACCAAAATATCTTTAAAGAGGTAATTGCGCAAGAGATAGTGATCTTGAACCACTTCATGTGAGCCGCAAATGGTGGATTTCGTTATATATGCTTATCGCAAAAGGTGCTGATAAGGCTTATACTTGGAATCTATAATTGCGCAGACTGTGGTCGTGTTTTTTAAAATCGATCACTTATTTGTTGTGAGATGATGAGATGTTGACACTATTATGGTTTGTGTCATAATGATTAGTAGATGATGATGTCAGCAGGCAAGATTGACTCACTCACACGAGCAATCGCCCTTGACCCTTGGCAGCGCAAGGATGAGACTAATAGTTTATTTTTTATTTGGAGCCAAAAGAGGCTTAAATTATCCACTATGTATGTCGCCTTGGTTACAACCAAGATAAGGTCGTGTTAAGGACCAAATATGGATGTTATT
This sequence comes from Camellia sinensis, assembly GCF_055761805.1. Taxonomy (NCBI): domain Eukaryota; kingdom Viridiplantae; phylum Streptophyta; class Magnoliopsida; order Ericales; family Theaceae; genus Camellia; species Camellia sinensis. Next base: position 43,575,262 of record NC_138969.1, on the reverse strand, counting down.
ACCCACTTTCCATGTTGTGCCTGTTATGATTAGCCAGATGCGATATCTCATTTGGCGCTTGGAAGACGAGCAAATAGAGAATTTGGGTTAGACGCTAGAAAGCGACTAGACTAAGATTTATATAGTGTATCGAGTATGACGCCACTCTTTGGAAGAGTTACTCTACCGTAGCATGTATTCATATTACATGTGCTTGGTGACCGAGTAATGAGGTGAGAGAATGGATCCATGTTTCCTCACCGTGTGAGTCTTATGTGTCATTATTGATATGACTTTTATTTATGTACCCTTTTGTGACTTTTGACTATGTCATAAGGTAAGGGGTTGATGTTCTGCTACTTTGGTATGTTGTCTGTGGTCATGTATGATTCGGTCTTAAGGGACATCACTGGCAAAGTGGTCAATCCTAAATTAAGTGGCATGAGGGCAAAGGAAAGATCATCTAGTATTACACCACTGTTGTATATTCACTGCTGGCAACTCATATCGCTCTGTATGAGAGGCGGATTGAGTGTGAATATATTATAAGAATTGAGAGGGTCAAACATGCTCTTTTGAGGGATTAGGGATGTTTTTTTTGGACCAGTGTAATTAGATGGATCTAGGGTATATGAGACACTATTTCTATTCCTTTTGGGTTGATGTCTCTATGCTGGCTCATTTTGAATTTCTAGTATAGAGCTCTCACATGCAGGTGTTTCTCAGCGGTCGCTTGGTTTATTGGCTAGTATGAGATTGTTCAATATTTGGGGAGATTGAGACAGAGATGTGGCAGTGTCATGCCAACTCATGTGTGAGTGGGAGATGTTGGAAATTGGGCTGGGTATTGGACCCGAATTTGGACGCCCATGTGGCATGACCCATGGCCCATTTAAATTACCCATGTAATTTGAATTTGATTTCCTGATTATCTTGTTTGTTAGGATAATCCTTTATCTATCTATATCTATCCTGTCCTTAGGAGATATGGATAGATAGATATATATGGTTATATATTTGATTAATAAATATATCAGATACATTATGTGGTTTTTACTCATAACATTTTTCCCATACTCTCTCTCTAACTCTCTCTCATATCAACGAACGATCCAGCCTTTGCACTGTGATTATAGTGTGATACTCATACTGTGGTATCACTCCATTGCTGGGTATTCTTAGGTCGAGATTAAAGAAGCACATGATTTATCCACAAGGTTTATCGTTTCGGATTCCATCACCTAAAGTATGGCTTGAATCTTTTTACGTGCTGCGTTTGATATATCTTATAGTCTAGAGCATTAAAAATTATCCAGTGATTTTAAAGTGAGATCATTGCATGTGTATATGTTTTTGATAAGAAGATTCATGAAAAGAGAAGAATTAAATAGACATTGTCTCATACTTAACCTAGAGCATTTTTATCAAATCAGTTAAACTTTTAATTAAAATATACTCTCCTTTTATTATTATTTTAAGTTAGGATAAGTTACAATGTTAATCACTGTAATTTGATCAAAATTTTATTTTAGTTTCTATTATTTCAATTTGAACAATTTAATCTATATAGTTTAAGTCTAATTTTAATTTTGTCATTTCATTTAGATTGGACATTAAAATTAACAATTTTGTGACAAGTGTCGGTTTTCTAAAATGAATATGGATATATATTTCATTTTATTTTCTAGTATTAAACATTATTAAAGGATAAAAAAAAGAAGAAAAAAAAAACAAACTTCTTTTGATTTGAGAACAAATTCGTTGGAAATAGTTTGTTTTGACTAATTCTCGTGACTAGCCCAATTGTTCATATGGACTGCCACTTAATAATCTAATCCACTGATAAATCATCATCCACCATCCAAAAGCCCACTGGACTTGTACGATAAACCATCCACCATCCAATCAAAGCCCATTAACATAAATTCTGAATTCTGAATCCACTAGTAGGTTTGTTCAGATTATTCAAAATGTTACACAAAAAAAGAAGAAGCTATTTCTATAAACTTGTTCATAAAGGATGTAAGATAAATAGTGTTGTAAAGAGACTTGGTAGACTGACAGAGTGCTGAGAGTGTTCAAGTTAAAAAATCAAATTACTAGTTATAGACGTTGCTTCGTTAATCTCACAAAATATTTGCATTTCATTTATTATTTTTTAAAGATAGGTCTGTTTCCAAATTATACTAAATTTGATATTTTTTTTCATTAGACAAATATTTACATTGGTCGTAGAATGTTTTTCTAGCACAAATTCATGAGCTTGCACATTTCCAAAAGCAAGGGATTGTTAATGGATCCTAGCAAGAGATTGACAACGGATTGCTAAGCGATTGATTTGTTTGAGAATGTTCATCTGATGGTGTTTCTAGTGGTTCGGTTTGTTTTGATAAATAAATAAAAGGATTATCACCAAGAGGGATCAATTGTCAATGTGCAGCAGAACATGGTTTTTATTCGAGATTGGAGCAATTGCTCATGTATCACTTACACTGTGTTTGGTTGAGAGATTTGAGAAAAAATTTAGAAAAAGAAAGATAAAAAGTATGTGAAATTAAATGAAATCTAAGTATATTTTATTCACATTTCACTTTTTTTTTTTCTTTCCAAATTCTTCCCTAAATCTACTAATCGCGCACAACGTTAAAGATTAATCACCCAACCAGAATAAGCCAGATTTGATGATTTGTTTTAGGTTTCTAATTGTCATTCTATTGTGCACAGGATTAAAGACTTATTTTTTTTAAAAAAAGAAAAAAAAATCATGTTAGCATATATTTTCTATTTATATATAAAGTTTTACATAAACTTAATTTCAATTATAATTATATTGACTAATTTTATACGAACTATATTTGAGATTGATATTTTTATTTAATTACCATGATATTTGGAAATTTTTTTTGTCTAAATAAGACATAATGTACTTAATTATGTGCATCTCACTGATCAAATTAAATTTTTTTACATTTTTTATTTTTTGTCTAACTTATTGACGGCTTAATATTAATTTATATTTAGTTTTTTATTTAACATGAAATTATTTATTACAAAACATTTATATTTAATTTAAATTTTATATACATATATACAATAGGTATGAATAATTCAAAAAGAATATTAAAGAAAAGGGTCAAGTTTGTCTCCAGTCCACAGTAGACTGGACGGTACTATTAGGTTCGTGGAGTTCACCATAGGTCCTGTTTCGTTTATCCGAATCGTTCAATATGTAGAGCTCGTTAATTACTTTATCCCTGTAAAAAATCACGTTGATTAGATATAGATAGCTACTTGATTAGATCAGATTTTTATCAACAATTCATTTTGAAATTTATATTTACCGTTGATAGAAATCTAATCCGATTAAGTAGCTATTGATATCCGATCAATGTAATTTTTACAGGGATAAATTACTCGACGAACTCTACACATGAAACAGTTCGGATTATCGAAACAGGGCCGGTGGTGGACACCAACAGACCCAATAGCACATTCCATCGGACTGGAGACAAACCTGGCCCTAAAGAAAAAATCAATACTCTATATAATTAATTTATATATTTGCTTCTTAATCCAGTCACAACATATTAATATTTAATCTTTCAAAAAAAAAAATTTGTTGTTCTATTTCTAGATATTTTTATTTTTCAAATACATATAAAAATAAAATTAAATAATGAGAATCACTTTTAGTTTTATGTTACTAATTCTCTTTCTAATTTAACTATTTTTTTTAATATCAAAATAAGTGTTTATTTTACTATCTTATAATTTAATATATATCATATAAAATCATTATATGATAATTATACTTTTATAGTACAATAGAATTAAAATTATCAAAATAAATAAATAATTTAATTAAATTTATTATATATATTCAAGTAACATTTTTATAGAACGATAAGGTTAAAATTACTAAAATAAATAATTAAAATTAAGATTTTATTTTAAATTAAAATTAAAATTAAAATTATTCTTTTTTACACATATCAAAATATAATACGCCATGAGTCATAACCAAGTCATAATTTATTTATTATAGAATTTTTTATTTATTTTATTTTATTTAGAAAGAATATTTTGGTACAAGTGGAATTCATGATTTTTGGTAAATTTAATTAATACATGATTATTTGATTTCAGATTGAAAATACACTTTTTTTTTTTAAACCTTTGAAATAATTTATTTTTATGAGCTTTTTATATAGAATCACATACAGTGACAAAACTTTTCATCAACCATTAGCAAATCTGTTTGCATTTGACATTTAATCATTAAAAATTTCTATATATAAAATATTAAAGCTCAAAATTAATGTTCCATTTTCAACTCCAACGGTTTCATCAAATCGGTATCAAATTTAGGATTTCACTTTTCTTTCATCAAACTAAGGAATAATGAGCCTTTCATCAAATCACTGTTCATTGCTATTGAATTTTCACCACTGGATGTCCTCCCGGATGTCCACCTTAAGGCAAAAGTTTGTGAAAAAATTACACTAGCCGGTCGACCACCCAGCCGTCCTCCCGGTTGTTCACCCGGTCAACCCCCCGGATGACCACCTCAAGAAGAAAAATTGTGAAAAATTTGCACTGGCTGTTCAACCGGCCAGACATCTGCCCGGTCGTCTACCTAGTCGATCGGTGGTTTAACGAAGCCGCAAAACCCTCCGTTGAAACACTTGATATTAAAGAGAGCTTTTCCTCAAATTCTTACTCAAATTTGGTGAAAATATTGATGCACCGTTAGAGATGCCCTTAAACCATCTCCAATGGTTATTTAGACTTGTCATCAAATTTGAATTTTGTGAAAAATGACTCTTTTTTCTACTCCAACGGTTTCATCAAATAGGTATCAAATCTAGGATTTCACTTTTCTTTCATCAAACTGAAGACCAATGTGCCTTTCATCAAGTCACTGTTCATAGCCGTTTGATTTTCACCACCGGATGTCCCCCCGAATGTCCCTCCAGATGTCTCCTGGATGACCACCTCAAGGTAAAAATTTGTTAAAAAATTACATTGGCCGGTCGACCCCCTAGATGACCACTTGAAGGAAAAATTTTATAATAAATTTACATTGGCGGGTTGACCGGCAGGACATCCGCCCAGTTGTTTACCCAATCGACCAGTATTCTGATGAAACTTCCAAAAACCTCTATTAGAGCACTTGATATCAAATGAAACTTTTACTCAATTTTAGTGAAAAAATTGATAGACCGTTAAAGATGCACTTAAGAGTCCTAGAGAGAGTTTTGAGTATTCTTTAACTTTTGCATACTTTGGCAAATTTCTCTTGAGCATTTTAATGAAACCCTTCACAACATGCACTACACAACACTGCATCGTCTTAATCTTGTGACTGTTTGAGTGTATAGAGCTATCAAAGAAGAAAGATCGAGCTAAAGAGTTTCATGGTCAACTAGTATATCAAAGGAGCCTACGAGAGTTGGGCCAAGCTCGTGGAGTGTAAAGCGAGTTTCATAAACTCGTATATAATTGTGATTTTCTTTCGTTGGATACTCTTAATTTATTTAATAAATTATTTAAGATGTTGGGATCGTAATATTCACCTTCTGTGACAGATTTTCCATTAGTGTTTTAATACTTTATTTTGGTAACTCAATTTATTACTTTATTTCGGTAATTTAATTGGGGTGAAGTATCAATAAATCTCAAAATGTGATCTTATGAACTGTTTAGTTTTCCTTTTTTTCTTAGGAACCCAAAGGTCCCATTAAAGTGGAAATCACACAAAAGGATAGTCACTTACATATTTAGGTTTAATTTTTCAAGGATAAAAGTGGGTTTCTCCAAATATAAAATTACACATTTCGGTAATCTGCACTATAAAAATTATGAATTTTTCCTCTTTCTGGAATAAATCTCCCATTACGAACAAAAACGTAATACTCTAATAACATGACATTCTAATAACGTAACGCTCCAATGTAACACATTAAAAAACTCCATGGTGTACTTTTTCCAAATGTAACAATGTAAAATATAACACACACACAAAAAAAAAAAAAAAATTCTTAGCGTACCTTTCTTAAACATAACACAAAAAAATTCCTTAGTATACTTTTCTCAAACATAACACTCCAATCAATGTAATCCTAAACGTAACGCTCCAATATAACTTACTCCAATGTAACACACACAAAAATACTAAAAATTCTTTAGTGTGCTTTTTCTAAATGTAACACTCATAGTTTGAAATTATATATTTGTCAAAACTTACTAAGGAATTTTTGTACTTCTTTTAAAATGGTTTGAAGAATCCCAATTTTTTTTTTTTAAAGTGTTACATGAGCGTGTTACGTTTGAGAAAAGAACACTAAGGAGTTTTTTTGTGTGTTACATTAGAGTGTTACACTAAGAAATTTATTTGGAATGTTATATTAAAGTGTTACGTTTGGAAAAAGTACACTAAGAAATTTTTTTGTGTGTTACGTTAGAGTGTTACACTAAATTTTTTTTTTGTGTATTACATTAGAGTGTTACACTAAGGAGTTTTTTTGGAGTGTTACGTTTGGGAAAAATACACTAAAGAGTTCTTTTGGAATGTTATATTGAAGTGTTATGTTTAGAAAAAAATACACTAAGAATTTTTTTTTGAAGTGTTACGTTTGACTTACATTGGAGTGTTACAGTTTAAAATTATACATTTGTTCAAAACTTACTAAGGAGTTTTTGTATTCCTTTTGAAATGTTTGAAGAATCCAAAATCCTTTAGGAATGTTTGAAAAATCTCATATTTCAAGTCATTTTTGTCACGACCCAAACTCGGTACACAAAGGCTAGGTGTCGTGACAGGACAAAATATAAATCAATACCAAAATGTAGCAGATTAAAAACACAGTGAAATAAAATAAAAAGGTACCTAAATATTTATTTCATTAAAACATATATTGGAACTTTTTATTGTATACAGTAATAGAGCCAGACTATATTACAATGTACTTTATGTCTACCCAAGCCCTGGTCCCGCTACACCATCATGTGGACAAGGCAATAAGTCCCACCTTAAGTTTCATCACCTGAAAATAGTTAACAACTATAAGCACATGGCAGAATGAGAAATATTATACTGAAAGCATAAGGGTATAAAAAGCATCATAAATAATTATTTAGGCTAAACAGAGCTTTGTTTGGTAACAGGAATGCATAAATCATTTTAAATAACAGAAGCATAATGCATAAATTATATAAGCAAATAATTATAACTACGGTACAGAATAGAACAAAACAAATATATGGACTCAAGAGGTGGCTCGTACGAATTTTAGAAGCGGCTCTCACAATAGTGTAACACTTAGCTCCGCATAACACTTTGCTCCACACCAGAAATCAGAAGGTTAGTGGATCCATGAGGGTCACATAAAGTGACAATACAGAGGGCTGATGGATATTAAAGTCCCCCAAGACATGGGACTCCATGGTGGAACTTACAAACTAATTATTCAAAAACACATTTAATATACAGTTATATCCATGGGTTTTCCTTTTTAAGCAAATATGATTTATTTAACAAATAATGGACTTTTAAAAACTAATATAATTTGTAAAACAGATTTACACAAAACAGTTTATGGTAGCTCAAAATATAATATAATTCATCTCAAAGTGGATCCTTTACTTTCACTTCTGACTCTCATATACCCCTCGTTTGTTATTTCTGTGATTTCATTACCATGCAACTGAGAAGACCATTACTATTCAGCACTATGCTGCACTGTGCAGCCATGTGGAACCACATGGCTTACCATTCCATCCACGAGGTTTTCTAGAAACATTTGAAAAAGTTTTTCCAAATTTGACTATGGCCCAAAAAAATGTTGTAATTACATTTTTTCTTAATATAAAGATTAAGTAAATATATTTTGGGGTGTCACATTCTTTCCTCATAAATAGAAGTTAGTCCCCAAACTTAACGTACCTTGATTCTCAAACATATGTGGATATTAGGCTCGCATTTGATTCTCAGTTTCCTATGTAACTTCTTTGACATGGTGATTTCGCCACAGGACTTTTACAAGAGGTATAGTCTTGTTCCGAAAAATTTGATCACAACGGTCAAGGATTTGCACTGGTTTCTCTTCATAAGAGAGATCTGGTTGAACTTTCAGGTCCTCCTGATCAATGACATGCTCTGAATCTCGCAAATATCGCCGGAGCATTGAAACATAGAACACATTGTAGACATTGGACAACTTTGGGGGAAGTGTAAGACAATATGCTACAGAACCAATCCTTTTGAGTATTTCATATGGTCCGATGTAAAGTGGATTCAATTTTTCTTGTTTTCCAAATCGAATGATTCCTCTTGTTGATAAGACTTTTAAGATCTCCTACTAGAAATTTCAAATCTCGTCTTCGAGCATTTGTATAGCTTTTTTGATGGTTCTGAGCAATGTAGATTCCTTGTTGAATAAGTTAGATTTTATCACTTGTCATCTGCATAATTTTAGGACCCAATAACTTTTTGTCTCCAACCTCTGTCCAACATCGACATTTCCTCACGTACAGTGCTTCATATTGTGTCATTTCGATGCTTGCTTGATAACTATTGTTATAGGAAAATTCCACTAACATTAGATGCTCGTCCCAATTACCTTTAAGGTCTAACACACATACTCGCAATATGTCTTCTAACGTTTGAATCATTATTTTGGATTGACTGTCACGCCCCTAAAAATATAATATAACAATCCATTCCATAAGATCTATGAACATAATAAAATGATCTACTTCATTCATCAGAGTTTCTATTACAAAAGGGAACTACATGCATTACATATTCATAAACATTCATTCTGAATCTACAGCATGTAGTTCAAATTAACGATAACAAAATAAATGCCTTACGGGCTTACATCTTTCCAAGATATCACTCGGTTACAACAAAAGAAAAAGTCCTAAGCTCTATACAAGTTAAGCCCTTGGCTTGAATAAAAATTTAAACACAAATATAACAAAAATGGAGCCTTCAGCCCTCAATCCTCCCAAGCTAGGTCCTTGGAGGTGGCATGTCACCAGTATTTGAAAATTTTTTCCCAAGTAAGGTATGCCAAAGCCCAGTAAAGATAAACCAACACAGTATATGAGGTTTAACTAAGATATAAGTGTCAAATAAATGTTTCATAATCATGATCAACTTACATTCTTTCCTTAACTATTCAATATAGATGATCATATCTTAATCTATTTCCATTCATTCATTTCAGGTTAATCCATTAACCAAGTTCATTATCATCTAATTAACCAAAATGAGACTACAACTCAATGGTTCACAATTCAATACATTCATCACTCTAACACTTCTATTTTGCCATTTTACGGAACTCTCATCCAAGAGAACCGGCATCCATATATATACAAGATTTCGGGACTTTCACACCGGACACTCCGGCCAACTTAATTTTAAATGGAGTCCATCCCTTATTTCCTTCCAAATAGTAGAGTACATCCTCTTTCTTCTCCCAAGCAATTATATATATACAATGTATTAAAATATCGCCATATATAACAACCATCCACAACACATATTCAATGTCTCGATCATACTGTCATATTCAATGACACAATTTAAATGATAGGTTTCAATTTACCTAATCATCATGCAATTTATACAACAATCATAGCTATCTTCCATTGATAGCCCAAAATAGATATTTCTAAACAGATACACAATCTTTTAAACAGATAATATATCAAATTTCCATAGGTGAGTGATTTAACAAATCCAACTACACCATTCATTCACATATCCTTCCAATTTCACATTTCCCATGTCAATTTCATTATTTATACAATTTGGTTATCCAACTCAAATAATGGCAAATTTTGTCTTTTTTCAAATATCAACCCAAATGCTAAATTTCACCATTTTAACACTAGAGAATCTCATATACAAGCCCCATGGTCATTTTGTAAAAACAACATGGAAAACCCCTCTTTCAATTTTGAATTCAAACCTTAACTTTATTCAAATTCTCCCAAATCTCACCATTTATACAAAACAACAAATACGTAGGTTAAAAAACCATATTAAGGTGTAGAATGTCCCTACTTCAAAGAAAGAAGACGAGCCAAGCAAGGATGGAACTTCAAAAGTAACGAAACCAACTTTTACACGGATCAAAGTGAAGAACTCGAGGAGTTCTACTTTTTTAATGAAGGCACAAGGGTGTAGAGATCAAATGATCTAGGTCAAAATGTAGAGAGAATGTGAGTTTTAGAGAGAAACTCTCAACTTTAGGATTTAGGTGAAAATATATGAAAAAGTGTTTTTCGCAATCTGATATACGTGTAGTCCGCTTGAGCGGAGAGTTTGACGCTTGAGCGTCAGACACAAACTTTTGTTCTGCTCGAGCGCATGAAGAAGCCCACTCAAGCATAGAACACACACCTCTAGAACTTCTGCAAACAACAGACCAACCACTCGAGCTCAAGAAAGGACACTCGAGCGGCCACCCACTCGAGCATAGGAAACGCCGCTCGAGCGTGAAAGACACTTCACCAGCACTTTTGCAGACATGCAAAGTACTAAAGGTTTGCAACTCCCGTTCAAGCAGAGGACCAAAATTTACATATTTCGCTCGAGTGCAATAATGGCCGCTTGAGCGGAAGACCAAAATCTGGGCAACACAAGGTTTGAAAATTAAATAACCTACCTATTCCAAACACACCCACAACCACCCAAATACCAATTTCAAAGGTATGCAAGGGAAGAAGGAGATACACAACGATACAAAGGCACTAAACCCGAGTCCAAATCATCACAAGAGTCGAGTCAAAACCGAGATTGTTATATTGACCATCAGTTTGCGAATGATAAGCAGTGTTAAACTTTAGTGTTGTTCCCAAGGTTGCTTGTAACCTCTGCCAAAATTGAGATACAAAGTGAGGGTCTCGATCTGACATTAGGGTTGAGCATGGTTCGGATTGGACCGGATTGGGGTAAAACTAGGACCAATCCGTTATCTATGGTTCCTGAAAAATTGGAACCAATCCAATCCGTTTAAATCATGGAACCAATCCGAACCAATCCATTTAAATACGGATTGGATCGGTTTAGAACCACGGATTCGCATAATTAAATAACAAAAAAATATATATAACACTTTAATTTCATAAAAATATAAACATAGCACTATATTAGTTCCACAATAGCAACATCTATTTCTATAATAGCGACATACTGTGCTAGAATTTAAACAACCATGAGAAAACTGATTTCACCATAAATATTTAAACCATTACAAATTAAAACTAAAAACTAACAAAAAAAAGTAATAAAAAAAAGATATTATACGGTTTTAGGTTTGAGTTTAGATTTTATATAGAATAAAAGAAGATACTATGAGGGAGGATGTATAATAAAAATATATACTATTTGTATACGGTCCGGATCGGTTCCAATCCGGAACCATGGGGTTCAATCCGGAACCAATCCGTGTACTACGGATTTTTAATTTTTCAATCCGAAACCGAACCACGGATTCAAAAAACCAATCCAAACTTATCGGATTGGACTGGACTGGATCGGATTACGGATTTCACGGATTCCTTGCTCAGCCCTATCTGACATGATTGACACCGAGGCGCTATGCATTCCAATTATTTCCTTGAAATACAAAGTGAAAAATTTATTAAACGAATACATGACTCTGACAGGTAGAAAATGTGCTGACTTCGTTAATCGATCTACTACGACCCATATCGCATCGTTCTTTGAGGCTGATTATGGTAATCCGATAACGAAATCCATGGTGATGTATTCCCATTTTCATTCAGGAATAGGGAGTGGTTATAGCAACCCTGTGGGTCACTGATGCTCTGCCTTAACTCGTTGACATTGCAAACATTTCGACACATGGCTTGCTATGTCCCTTTTCATTCCTGACCACCAATAGTGCTCTTTTAGCATATGATACATCTTCATATTCCCAGGATGAGCTGCAAATCTTGAGCTATGGGTCTCCACCAATATCTTCTTTTTGATTTTTGGAATGTCAGGTAAACAAATTTGATTTTGAAACTTTAGTATCCTAGTGCATATAGTGAAATCAGAATTAAGCGCATTTCCTTAGTCATCATATCTTTTCTTTAACAATTTGTCCTCACATTGACGTGCCTTAATCTTATCAATTATCGTGGGTTTTGATGTAGGCCAAAAAGTACCACATTGAGGCCACTTAAGTCATATTTTTAGTCTTCTAGTATTGTTTATTTGGTGAAGATAATGTGTTTTGTGCACTTGTACAGATTTGGTAGATAACATGCAAATTCATAAAAAATGGCGTGAAAGCAAATTCTCCGTGCGAGGAACCAAAAAGCTTAGCCTGCTACCTCACTGCACGTGCGGCCAAGCCCCACCACACATACGGCCCATGAGCGCTCAAGCGGCCTACCTAGGGTTACATGCGTGAAATTTTCAGTCTATTCTGCTAGGAATAAAAGGAAGAAAAAGGGGCCTTAAAAGGGTTCAAATTTTATTTGAAGAAAAAGGGAGGCTAGGGTTTTGAAAAGGTGATTTTCCTCAAGCTTCAAGGAGAACTTTCATGGGGGGCTTTTTCCTCTTCTATCTCTTCCACCTCTTCCCACTCCTCCATAAGTGGCTAGACTCTTCTTTTCTAGGGTTTTGATGAAACCCTAGCCATGTAAAGGGATTTTTCTTAAGTTTTGATTGTGAAACAGTTTAAATAAATGTATGGACGTTTTAGAAGTTCACAATAATTGTTCTTTTCATCTCTTCAAGTATTTTATTCTCTGTGATTGTTTAATGCTTTCCATACACTAGTTTTCTTTGTGTTTGTGTTTAAAGTACGAGGCGAGTCATGCTATGAGAGACGGGTCGTGTTGCTACCATAGTTTAGAGCAAACGCCTCGTGTTACTAGGGATGATTCGTGCCTGTACGTTGAATGCAACAACCCTCTTGATCAATATTTCAAACTTGTAGTTGTGAAATGTTGGGTATTTCAAACCAGAGTGCAATTAATGGCTAATGTTGAATCTCATTCATGTGGTTAGTGGTGAATTCTTTGGCCTAGAATTTTTTCCAAAAGTTAATATCTCAAATCCTAATTTTAATTGTTAATTTAATTATTCAATTTCATTTAGTTCTTGTTTAATCATAATATCCACCAATCTTTTTAATCAAAAGTAATTTAGGAATCTAGCAATTAAATTAGTTTAATTTCTCGTTTGTCCTTGTGGATCAATACATGGACTTGCCATTATTCTAAAAGAATTTGGTATAGTTTAGTGTTTATTTTTTATGTATGAAATGACCTATCAGGTTCCGCAACTATATTAGCGAGCAATCCATCAATCTTGTGTGGAACCAACTCCAAGTCCAATTTTTTCAGTTCCCGCATAGTGGTTGTTGGTTAGTAAGTATGCATGCCAAACTTTTGGTAGTCTTCTGACTTAACGCATCTGCTACCACGTTAGCCTTGCCTAGGTGGTGTTGAATCTTCACATCATAACCTTTCATAAATTCGTTGTCTCATGTTTAGTTCCTTTTGTATAAACAAATACTTAAGAATTTTATGGTTGGTGTAAATTTTGCACGTTACTCCGTAGAGGTAATGACGCCAAATTTTGAGAGGGAATATTACCGCAACTAATTCCACATTATGAGTTGGGTAGCTTTGCTCGTGAGTCTTTAGTTGACGCGATGCGTATACAATAACCTTCCCATTTTGCATAAGAATGCATCCTAGTCCATTATATGGGGCATCGCTATAAATTACAAACTCATTCATTCCAGTAGGGAGTGCTAGTATAAGAGTTGACACCATCCTACTTTTTAACTCATGAAAGCAACGTTATCGTTTGTCAGTCCACTCAAATGGAATTTTTTTTGGGTCAATTAAGTCAATGGTGACGCAATCTTCGAGAAATCTCGAATGAAACGTCAATAATATCCTACCAATCCTAAGGAACTTCGAATCTCAAATATATTAGTAGGTCGCGTCCAATCCATAATTGTTGAAATCTTTTGTGGATCAACAAAGATGTCGTCATTATCAATGACGTGGCCAAAGAAGTGTACACTAGTGAGTCAGAATTCACATTTCTTTAACTTGGCATAAAGTTTGTGATCACGTAGCGTCTATAGAGCTAATCTTAAGTGTTATTGATGGTCTTCCAGTGTTTTAGAGTATATAAGTGTTAGGTTTTTATTCTTGGCAATCCCGTTTGACAAAACTCCTTTCAGTTGTACTTGTTTTCGCACTTTTATTTCAGTGAGGCTATGAGTTTCTTAGATGCGAATTCAACCCGAATTGTGCCTTTGCAGAAAAGTTTGTAATGTTAATTCTTTCAAGTTTGCCACTTCGCTGATTAGAACGGGGATCGAGCTGCCTGGTCAGCTCGCGGGGGTCCAGGGGGCAGCGCCCCTTAATGGGTCCGGGGCAGCGCCACCGAAGCAAAATGCAAAAATGCATTCTAAGTTGCCTGTCCGCTCGAGCAGACATTCCCCCGCTTGAGCGGAGAATGCTAAGTTCCAGAAGTTTGGTGAGTCTGCAAATATACTGTGATTCGTGTTTTCATGCTCGAGCGTCCATTTCCCCGCTCGAGCGCTCATTCTGGTTCGGAACACGTCATATAGAGTCCCCGCTCGAGCGTCAATTCCCACGCTCGAGCGGACCTCGCGATTTCAGATTCTATAAATTCACTTATTGCTCCAAATCTAGGGTTTCACCTCCAGATCTTCTTCTTGGGTTCTAGGGTTTATATCTGGGGCTATTTTGCTAGTTTTCTTTGATGTTTCATTGAGTATTCAACTCATAGTTTAAGGAGGATACATCAAAGGATTGTTTGTTCATTCTATACAAAAGAGAGAGTTGTTCTTCGGTGGATTCTGAAGAATTCGAGGCTGAAGCTTTGGTGGATTCTGGAGTGGCTCATCGTCAAGACAATTCCGAGGTGAAGACGGGGCTGGAAGAGGCACATAGGGGTTGGTTCAATTCGGGTGTGGATTCGCTAGGTAATTGAGAGTGTACCTATGTAATTCCTTTATGTCTTTTTAATGGATTATTTTGTGGCTTTTGCCGGTGGTTTTTTTATCACAATTGGAGGTGTCCAATTGTGGTTTTTTCACGTAAAATCATTGTGTCAATTTGTCTTGATTATTTGATTGGGATTGTTATATACTGCTTAAAATTGATACATAATCACAAATCAACATCTAGGGGATTTCTAGATTTTTTAATAAGGATGTCATCAATGAAAACAATGACAAATTCATTGAGATAGGGTTTGAACGCTCAATTCATGAGGTCCATGAAAGTCGTTGGAGCATTCGTGACACTAAAGGGCATGACAAGGAATTCGTAGTGTCCGTAACGTGTTCTGAAGGCAGTCTTCTCAATGCTTCCTGCTTTGACCTTCACTTAATGATAACCAGATCGCAAGTCGATCTTCAAAAATACTTGAACGCCTTGAAATTGATCAAGTCATCGATTCATTGTAAATGGTACCGATTCTTGATAGTAACTTTGTTCAATTCCCGATAATCGATACATAATCTCATTGTACCATCCTTTTTTTTACGAACAATATCGGAGTTCCCCATGGTGAGGTATTTGGCAGAATGAAACCCTTGTCAAGCAATTCTTGAAATTGTGTCTTCAACTCTTTCAATTCCACAATCAACATATGATAAGGAGTTTTTGATATTGGTTGCGTATTGGGTTGAATTTCGATGGTGAATTCAATTTCTCGATCAACCAAGGTACCAGGTAAATCTTCAGGGAAAACATCAGGAAATTCTCAGGCTACAGGTATCGAATTAAGTATTGGGCCACTCGTTGAGTATTGACCACATAACAGATATATTCACAACAACCTTTTTTCAAAAGTCGTTGGGTTGACATAGAGGATATTAAACATGAAGGGATAATGTCACGACCCAAACCTGCCTCTAAGGGTTTAGTATCGTAATCGGCCAGTAATCCGTGATTACCAAAGGCCTGCTTAACAGTAAAGACAATGAGACAATATAAAGGGGCTAGCGGAAGCCAATCAGTAATGAAAAAAAGATATCTAATGAGCTGTAAAAACCTGAATGGAAAAAGACTTTTATGGACATAACCACATTCATAACCATAAACATATATACATATCAGATACACATAACATACAAGTTAGGGACCTAATCCCTTCACCATAACTGTACAACCAAGTCTTAAACATTCGATACAATAACAGAGACAAAAAGGATGAATCTGAAACACCCCAAAACAGCCTTGGCTCAAGCAGACTTGGAACCTCGAAGTGAGGCACAAAGGTTGGCTTGACAAAACATGAGCTTAACCCGACGCTTCTAGCTTTGGTCCGGTGCCTGGCCACCTACATACATATATAAACTGTGAGCTAAAGCCCAGTGAATAACAAATGTGTAAAGGGGTTAAGAATGAATATCCTTTCAGTAATCAAAACAGTCAATTGCATCGATAAATCAGTTATTCAATCAGTATCTCATATTTCATGTCATATCAGTCATTTAGAAATCATGGCAGTCATATGTGGTACATCCAATAGCAAAACAGTATAGTAGGTCTTAATAGACCGAACAGTCAGGTGATGGCCATCGAAATAGTAAACAGTAGTAGTTCCAAACATTGGAACTGATAGAGATCTCTGTAACAAGAGCAGTAACAGTAACAGTACAGTAGCAGTAACAGTAACAGTAAGTTGCTATGGATGCTACGAGTACAGTTCATAAAATAGGACAAACATACATTCCGTAAACAATGTCACTTCAGAAAGCAGTACAGTCAATCGTTCAGAAAACAATTGTAATTGAACATATCTTTATAACATTGTTACTCACAGATTACTGGGCTATAGGCAGGCTAATCAGCATCCTTGGGTGCCAAACCTACATAGTTGTAGAACGAGCACACACTAAATTACACACTTAGGATTAATAACTTAGCCCCTAACTTGGTTTGGTGTGGTTCTGGAACATTATCCTCATTATGATGCCTTAAACATGGCCTAGGAATGCCTAAGATGGAATGAGGATGCAGAAATGTACTTTAAAATATTTTTCAAAACTTGTTGAAAATAGGGGTCTCCCTCGAGTGTAGACTCCTTCGCTCGAGCAAGCTTACCAAATGAGAGAGGTCGCTCGAGCGTATATTTCCTCGCTCGAGCGATTTGTAAAAATGTAGAAAGTATTGGTTGCTGAAATTCTTCGCTCGATGCTCGCTCAAGCGTGAGACATAGCTCCTCGCTCGAGCGTAGGTCTCGTCGTTCAAGCGTGCGTCTGCACATGCAAAAACCTAAGAGCTTACGATTTACGCTCGAGCCAACATTCCGTCGCTCGAGCCAAAGTCTGAAAACAAAGGTAGTCGCTCGAGAGTGAAATCCTTCGCTCGAGCGAGGAAGCCAAATTCTGGGTTTTCTAGATTTGCTCCCAAAGCTCAAACCATGAATCAAACATGCCAAAACTCATCCTTTCGGGCCAAATTTCTGGAAAATACATAGAAACTCATATTACCTCATGATTTAAAAACCATTTCATAAATCAAAGCCCAAAAGTATGCCAATTGGACCAAATTCCAACTCAAAATTCAAGAACATGATGTAATTATGCCATGCATGCATTCATTTGGTTTCAAAGCCCCCCACACATGATCACATGAGCAGTTCTACTCCAAAACTTCATGAATTCTTAAATTACAACTACAATATAGACATGCATGGAAGAATTTCATGCAAAATAACTTCAAAACTCCATGATATGGACATGCATGCATGAAATAATGTTTCTTAAGCTTAAATTTCATAACTCAAGGTTCAATTCACTTGGATTCAAAAATGATTCAACTTAGATTCAAGATTAGGGACTTGATTCCTTACCTTAGATGTTCAATTGGGCTTAAGACACTAAGACCTTGAGCTAGATGAACTAATCTCCAAAGTTCCTTCAATTTCCTCTCAATTCCAATTCAACACACTTGTTGAATTCAAAATTCCTTCTACTCTCCTCTCCCTCACGTTTTTCTTTTGCAAGGAGATGGATGAAGAATGATGTGTCAAACATATGTGAATTAAGACCAAAACAATGGTTTTGAAGGTGGCCCACCCAATGGCAAATGTGTAGATTCAATTAATTTAACATTATTTATTCCAATTTAATCACCCCAAATCGAATTTCAATTTGACCTACCATAAAATTCTATAATTCCTAACTAGCATATAACACAATTCAATTTCTGAATCGGTTGCTGATAAGGCTTTCAATTCGTAATTTGAAATCAAAACATGAACAGATCGTCCCATATCAAACAGATAAGAAATGCAATCTAAACAACACACTCATGTAATCAATTTAGGATTTCATCTTAATTAATTACTTATCATGCTAAATCATGAATTAATACTAATAAAGGGTTAGGGTTGTCACAGATAAAAACTCTAATTCTATCAAAAACAAGTTCCTGTTGGTTTGGTAATCAAAGGTAGACCTTTTTGGTCGTACAATCAATAGAGGCACAGTTGTCAGCTAGCTAATCCATTCCTAAGATTACATCAAAACTATTGATGTGGAGTGGAATCAAATCCGTATATAAAATTTATCCTTTTAAAGATATAACACAGGACTTATAGACATCAGTACAAAGTGCATAACCACCAGATAAAGCATATCCTAGGGACTTATGAATCGGTGTTAAATATGGAGCAAAGTGTAGAGCAACTAAAGAATGAGTTGATCCAGAATCAATGAGAACATAAGCTGAATGTCCACATATAGAAAGTGTACTCAATACAACATTTTCCGTCACATCAGGGTTTTAAGACACCAAAGAAAAAGCTCTCCCTTGACGGTCTCTCTACTTTCTTCTCTATTCTAGTTTTTTGGACTGATCTCGGGATACTTGTCAAGTTTGGACAATCTCTCACTACATGACCAATCTGATCACATTTGAAACATGCTCCCGTTACCCGATAGCACTTTTCCCGATGAGAATTTCCACTAGTTGGATAGTTAGGGCTGGTGT
Organism: Camellia sinensis; assembly: GCF_055761805.1. Classification (NCBI taxonomy): domain Eukaryota; kingdom Viridiplantae; phylum Streptophyta; class Magnoliopsida; order Ericales; family Theaceae; genus Camellia; species Camellia sinensis. Next base: position 43,556,254 of record NC_138969.1, on the reverse strand, counting down.
TACCTCTGGTGCCTAGCTTGGTTGAACTGGTTGAGCCATTTGGTCCCGTATTAGTTCTTTTTGATGGGGCAGAACTGGATCCTCTAGCTAGTTCTCCCCAAAATTGCTTTTTTTGGCCCATGCCACCAGAACGTGCGATTTTGACTCCTTTCTCTGCGATGTATGCTCAATCTATCACCTCTGCATAGGTTGGTAATTTTAGAACCTCGATCTTGCCTTTGATTTTTTCATTTAAGCTTGCTTCGAATTTCCTCGCCTTTCGAGCCTCCATTGGAATAACATAAGGTGCAAATCATGCCAGTTGTGTGAACTTACTTTCGTACTCGGTTACTGGCATTGTTCCTTGCTTTAAGTGTAAGAATTCCGACGCCTTTTGCTCTCGTAGTGAGCCTGGAAAATACTTTTTGTGGAAAACTTCTAGAAACCTTACCCAAGTTATAATGTCTTCTCTTTCCAGGTTAAGAAGCCACCACTCCTAGGCATCTTCTTTAAGGGTGAAGGTGGCGAAAGACACATTTTGCGTTTCTATATAGGGCAGCGCACGGAAATTTTTTTCCATCTCTTTAACCCAAGCTTCCGCCAGCAATGGGTTTGAATCCCTGTGAATGTTGAAGGTTTCAGGTCTTGGAATTGCTTTATTGTACTAGGTCCTTCTTGATTTTATGATATGCCATTGGTTACATTATTTTGCAAGACGTGCAAAAAGCTAGCAACAGTTCTTTCTACTATTCTTTCTACTGATTTGGCTCCAACAGACGTTGATCCGGTGCCATTTCCATCATTAGCCATTACTACAGAATAAAATGCTTCAATGAACCTAATCCACAATTCCTATTCATTCATTACGCCTAAAATGATTATGATTTGAATGTGACATTTTATCTTATCAACTTTTTAGCCTATTTTATCTTTTTGTGACTAAAATAGCCTTTTAATCCCAAAATTTGGCTTGCCAAACGAGTGCATATATTCTGTTTTGGTTGCGCCTAGAATTTAAATCACAATTTAGAAATATTAAATTTGAGTTCATTATGCTGAAATGTTCATTTAAAAAAAATTAAAAATTATGACTTGATCAAGTGTATGTAAATTTATTCCTTTTATTTATTATTTATTTTAAATTTAGGCATTATTTTGCATCCCTTATATTAGTATACTTTTTCACCTTTTTATCTTTTCTAGGTTACATCATCTCTCTATTTTTTTTATACATTTTTTCATAAAAAATTAAAAATTATACCTATTTAGATCATTTCAAACACCCTCTTAGTAGTTAGGTGCTTTTAGAGATGGCAATGCTAACCCAAATCCGTCAATCCATCTATACTGCCCATAATTTTTGAGCTTAAACTCCCTTATTTACTAAACGGGTCATAATTAGGTAATATTATTAAACCCACTTCATTATATGGATGAATGCAAAAAAAATACTAACAAAACATGCGATGCTTAAGTTTCAAACTCAATCGACTTTCCTAAACAAGCAACCACCAACCATTCAACAATTAATTACGCATCAACAAGTTGTATATATATGTATTTTTTATGACTCTTATTATTGACAACTCTAAGAGTTATTAATAAGAATCACGCACAAGCAATATTTATTATCTCAATACACATTTTATATATCTCAAAACATTTTCATATATTTTAATTCAATTATTATATATTTTAATATATTTTATTCACATTTTTCAATCCTAACAACAAGGTTGTTGTCAGCAATTTATTATTTATTTATAATAATAGTACAACAATAGAAAAAGCATTGAACGGAATTAAAATATTGTGCACTATCAAAAAATATATATATTATGAAATTGACACAAATATTTTAGTATATTTAATGTTTGTAATAAATATTAAACACAAATGTTTTCACCTTTTAAATCTCTCGCTCTCAAACTTGAATTTTTGAAGAAAAAAAAATTGAATATATAAAAATGAGTTCATCAAAGTAAATGAATTGGGTTGTCCAACTCGTACCCGAATTAACCCAACCCACAATTTAGTATATGGAAGGGTTTGAATTAAGTTATTTTAACACCAAACTTGTTTTGACCCGTTCGTTTGCCACCTTAGGTAGTATGTATGCAATGTTCTTCTATTTTGGAAGAGGCAGAATGCTTTGTTCATTTCTGAAGAAATTATCAGGATCAACTTTTGTCTTCACATGCACCAATCTTTCAAAATTGCCCTTGAAATATTTAGCCCCCAAAATGCTTGAATTCGCACCATTTTGATTAGTGCCAATGTCAAGATCTCTATAGTTGAGGAAAGCCTCGCGTGGCAATTGTGAGACATGTGGTGCCATGAAATCATAGAGTTTTCGCAATGACTCTACTTTACTGTTATCTTGAGTGTAGTACCAGTACTGGATTAGAAATTTGTATCCTGATCTATGAGGATATGGAGTTTCGGATTCAGAAATCCGATTCATTCTTCCTCCATATGGGTTCCACTGCATTATCATTCCCATATCCATTTTGATCATCTTCTTCCACAATTCTTCCAAAACTGCCTTTGGAATAGGTGTTATCACATAGTTCGATTTCACTTTAAAAGGGAATGATTGATTTACCATCCTATAGAGTAGGCTACCCAATGAAGTTCCTTTTGGTTTATTATCCCAGTAAAGAGTGGTTTCAATCCAACTTGACTCGATATAATCCTTTTGTTGCAAACCCAATTCGGGAAATTGCTAATTCATTATTCAAAGAAGTGTATGTGATTGCCCTAGGTATTGACCGAAGAATTGAAATTGAATGCTCTCATTCTTCTCAAGACTCATTTCAAGTCTTATGAAAATGTCTTGTGGTAGTGTGTCTGCAACTTGTTGCCACCGATAGATGAGGTCTGTTATACTTGTTGTTGCACCTTGTTTTATGAGCTTTTTCACCAGGAAAAAAGTAACAACTTCAGGAACTGACACCAATTTAATTTTCCAAGAAAGAATGTCTCCAAAGCTAGCTCCACCACCTCTAATAGCCCAGAAATGATCTTCTCCCATGGATTTTCTATTGAGGATTTTTCCATTAACATTAACTAGTTGTGCATCAATAATGTTATCCACAAATATGCCATGCTTTCTCATCAAGTTTCCATATCCAGCTCCAATGAAATGCCCACCAACTCCAACAGAAGGGCAGACATTGCCTGGAAAAGCATGAGTCTTACTTTTTTGGGAAATGTTGAGATATAGTTCACCAAGACTAGCCCCTGACTGTACCCATGCAGTTTCTGTTGCGACGTCAATGTTGATGGATCGAAATTTGGACATGTCAAGGAGAACAAATGGTTCATTTGATACGTAAGAAAGGCCTTCATAGTCATGACCTCCACTTTGGATTCTAAGATGATAGTTATGATTCTTGGGACAAATGACAGCTGCTTGGACATGGGATTCATGCATGGTTGCTACGATGGCCACCGGACATCAGGTTTTGGTTGTATTTAGTCTCTTATTTCTAAAATATGCATAGAAAATACTCGAGAAAGAAGATTGTTCAGGGATGTAAATGGCTTCCAAGATTGGTTTTATAGACTTACCAACTTGTTTTTTGAGGCATTGGACAAATGCGTCCGTGGCCAAGTCTGAAGTTGCAAATGGAATTGAGAACCAAAGGGTTGAAACTAGCACTAACAACAATGCAATGTTTGAAAGCTTCATTGTCTATAACTTATTTTCCTATCGATATTCTCAATTTTTTAAGCTTTTGTTAATTTTATGGCTTATTTATACTTTTATAGAGGCAATGGAATGAGCTTAATTTGTAATATAATAATATATTTTTGCCCTTTTATTGTTCAAAGTCAACAAAATCTTTCAAGAGACAACTGTATAATAGGAAACTTTTTCATCCATTGAAAAAGTTTAAAATCTTACATGAAACAACTGTACAATGCCAACATTTTTTATGAATGTACAAAATTTATTAAATCATTGTACAAACATAAAGTTTCAATTTCCTTTAAAAAAATCAAGGACAACCTCATTCTAATAGACCAAAAAAGCTTTTTCATTTTAAAATTATTGATTGAGTGAAAATGTAATTGTCTTGCTCCTCTCTCTCTCTCTCTCTCTCTCTCTCTCTCTCTCTCCGATACCATTTCAACCCTTTTCCGGTACCATTTCTATTGTACTTTTATGGCATTGATCCGATACCATTTCCATCATTAGCCATAACTACAGAATAAAAGGTTTTAATGAACCTAGTCCACAATTCCTATTCATTCATTACACTTAATTCACACAAAATAGATCATTGCACTTAATTCACACAAAACAAAACACACTACTCATAGAAATGTCTCATCAGCTTTTCTTTCCTTTTAGCAAAGTGGTGATTAAAGGATGACAAAACATATCCTCTCAGCTTTTCTTTTCTTCCAACAGAGTAGTGATTGAAGGGAACAAACATGACAATTTTCACCCAAGGTGGATCCCTACAAAACATTCCCTACCCCTACTTCTTAATTGTGCTTGTGTCCTATGCTCTAATTTTTTTTTAATTTATTTAAAAAAAAGAAAAACCATTGCTCTGATATCACTTTTATCACAAACCAAATCCGGTACCCAAAGGCTAGGTGTCGTGACAGGACAAAACATAAGTCAATACCAAAATGTAGCAGATTAAAAACACAGCAGAATAAAATAAAATGGTATCCAAATATTTCTTTCATTAAAACATACATTAGAGCTTTTTACTGTATACCAGAACAAATATAAACTATATTACAATGTGCTCTGTGTCTACCCAAGCCCTGATCCAACTACACCAACATATGGACAAGGGAACAAGTCCCTCCTTAAGTTTCATTACCTGAAAGTGGTTAACAAATATAAGTACATGGCAGAGTGGAAAATATTATACTGAGAACATAAGGGTATAAAAAGCATCATGGATAATTATTTAGGCTAGACAGAGCTTTGTTTGGTAACAAAAATACATAAATCATTTTAAATAACAAAAGCATACGCAGAAATCATATAAGCAAATAATCATAACCACGGTACAGAACAGAACATAACAGATATATGGACTCAAGAAGTGGCTCGTATGAATTCTAGAGGTGGCTTCCATAATAGTGTAGCACTTAGCTCCGCACAGCATTTTGCTCCACACCAGAAATCAGAAGGTTAGTGGATCCATGACAACAAAGAGTCACTTAAAGTGACAACATAACAGAACAGAGGGTCACATAAAGTAACAATATAGAGGGCCAATGGATATTAAAGTCCCCTAAGGCATGAGATCCCGTGGTGGTACTTACAAACTAATTGTTCAAAAACACATTTGATAAATAGTTATATCCATAGGTTTTATTTTTTAAGCAAATAGGATTTATTTAATAAATAATAGGCTTTTAAAAACTAATATAATTTGTAAAACAGATTTACATAAAACAATTTACAGTTGCTCAAAATATAATATAATTCACCTCAAAGTGGATCCTTTACTCTCACTTTTGACTTCGGCTCACTCTTTCATATACCCCTCATTTATTATTTTTGTAATTTCATTACCATGCAACTCACCTATTTATAAGTGAGAAGACTCTTATTATTCAGCACTATGCGGCACTATGCAACACTGTGCAGCCATATGGTTTTACCGAGCAAGGATCCTCTAGAGTGATTTTTCTCTAAAGTTTCCTAAAGTGCTACAGTGTATGGTTGAGATTTACTAGCAAGTCACATCAATTTTTCTGATGTGACTTGCCAGTAAATCTCAACCACACAATATAGCACTCTAGGAAACTTTAGGAAAATTTCACTCTAGAGGATCCTTGGTGGGTTTTACCACGTGGCTTATCATACCATCTACGAGGTTTTCTAGAAACAATTGAAGAAGTTTTTCCAAATTCTACTATGGCCCAAAAAAATGTTATAATTACAAATTTTTTTTAAAGATTAAGTTAATACATTTTGGGGTGTATTTTTGTACTTCTTTTAAAATATTTTTTAAATAAAAAAGATTTTATACAAAAATTCATTCCAAATTTGGTTATCATAGATTGTGTACCTTACCTTTCTAATACAAAAGAAAAAAAGTGAAGGAAACATAATGGAAAGAAGGGTATAACCGTAAATTCAAATTTTAAATAATATATTAAATTTACATTTCCAAAATCAATGGGACTAATTGGTCTATAAAAAAATTCTTAGGACTAAATAGATCATCATTTCTCAAAATGAGGTTTATAAGTAAAATTTTCATTTAAAAAAAGTATATTTAAGTGATTGGCTCCCTTATAGCATAATTTCCACCGACTCCAATACTTCACTTGTATTAACTAAAGGTAAAAATGTTGATTAAAGTTGCAAACATATAATCGATGGTGAAATGGGAACTTGGGTGTTGTGAGGGGGAAAAGATGAAGTAAAGTGGTAGTGATTATTAGTAACTATTATGTCACCCATATGCTTCTATTTTCCACTTTTCACAATTTCATCCCCCAGCAGCACAATGATTACCTCTGAAACTATATATTTGATTCTTCAAACGTTTGGGATGAGATATTATACAATGACAAAAATTAGGAACCCAAAAAAGTGATCAGAAAAAAATTCAGAAATTCAGATGTGTGGTGTGTATTTAAATCTCTTGTTGTAGGACATGAATCATCGATTGTAAACTCTGAACTGCTAATCGGTCATACACAATAGTGAAAGTGCATATCTTGTCTACCATCCACAAATGTGAATTAGATAGTTTAGTGGGTCTATGTGCTTTGAGCAATTTATTTTTGTAAGTTTTTATGTGTAGATTGTTTGTGAAAAATAAATTTATTATTTTATTTTATTTTATTATTATATTTATTTTAAAAAATTTGAACAGTCTATTTTAAAATAATTGTTAATTTCCTTTTTTTTCTTTTGAAAAAAATACCGAAAAAAATTGTTACACTTAATCAATTTGATTTTTTTTTTTTATAAATAATATATATAACAAAATAAACAAACCGAATCATTAAATTCTCCAATACATGACTTGTGAAATGGAGCTCCTTGTATAAAAACTAATTAAGAAATAGAATTGGTTATGTATTTAGGATCCATATTATACAGCTGTTGTTGGTATCATTTTCGATTTTCGTTCATAAAAAGTAAAAAATTTATTTTAGCAAATTAATTGTTTTTGACAAATTTTTTTTTTTTTTTGAAAAAAGGAATTTGAACAAACCTTTTGTTGAGGAAATACTTTTACATCATTTTCTAAATTTTAAAAGATTATTTTTCACACAAAAATAAAAACAATAAGGGTTTCTGAACTTTTCATTATTTTAGTTGTAAAAACATAAAAAATAAAAACAAAAATTCAGAAAAAATAGTATTAAAAAAAAGAGAAAAAAAGAAATTGATATGGAAAACTTCTCTGCCAAATGTTTTCAAAATATTAAACTAAAAATGATAAATGGTGTAAAGTTTAAATTGATGCAGAATAGCTAGTTTAGTAGTTCATATAATTGTCTATTGGGATAGTGAAAATGTCAAAGATTCAGGATTTGAATCGATGAAACGATTGTGACCATTTCGTTGTAATTTAACTTATTAACCCCTAACATTCTATCGTATAAACAAAAAAATAAATAAATTTTAAATTGATTTGAAAAATGGAAACATAAAAGAAAAATGAAGTCCGAAGGAGTTATAATCTTGAAGGAGAAGCAAAGACACAAGTCAATCCGCCATTCACGGGAAAAAAATGAAATTGATAGAATTGTGTTGCTTTTTTGGTATTTAATTGCTTTACCATATCCCTAATTCTTGCATATGGCCCTACCTTACCTATCTTCTTCCTCCTCTCTTACATGTATAGTGGTTCACCAACTTATCATAACAAAGTCTTCACCATTGAAATTCTTGGGTCCCCAATTAAATAGTGCCCACTATCTGTCTAATTTGAAATTGAACAACTCCGAATTTTGAGGGAATTGAAGAAAGAATCACGGAAAAAAATTAGGATTTTTGGCTTAATAATTCTGTAGTACTAATTTGTGATGTGAGATTACAAGTTCAACTCTATGTGGAAGAGTTTGAATTCTTTATAGTGCTTTTTTTTTTTTTATTATGGATGTGAGATTACAGGTTCAACTCTATATGAAGGAGTTTGAATTCTTTATAGTGCTTATTTCTTCTCTATTATGGTAGTTGGATTTGGTGATTGGTTTGTTAAGCTTTGTTACTTTCTAACTATTGTTGAGAGGCGAGTGATACGTTTGATATAATATTTTTTATATTTATAATTATTCTTCTATCGATTGATCCAAAAAAAAATTAAGTGAGAGTTGGGTTGAATTTGGTCCACGTAGTTTCATTTATATTGATGCTATTTTTATATTTTTCAATTTATTTTAATTTAATTTATAATATCCATTAAAAAGTTGGATAAAAATCAAAGGTTGGATGATCTATTTCAAAAGAAATTGACCATTTTAAATTGGATGTCAACCTCCCAATTACGAAAGCTTCTATTTTCACACATTATTTTCTCTTAGTTCACGCACCCGTTATTGTATAGTCTGGATATCAACTTTCAAACAAAATTACAAGTTTAAAAATCAACTTTTCAATGAAAATCTATAACTCGGAAGCTGATTTCCAAACCAAAGATATAGTTGAACCATAAGTTTTATTTGGAAAGATGATTTTCAAAATATATAATTTTGTTCGAAAGTTGATATTTGAACCAAAAAAAAAAAGTATGTGCACTGAAAGAAAGTGATGTATAGAAAAGGAAACTCACTGTCAAACTCAGAGTGAGAATAGCCTATTTCATCCCTTGATTTTAATATAATTTCTAAATGGTGTTATCAATTAAACTAATTTAACATAATATGAAAAACTCAAAGATAAATTAGAACTATAATTATCAAATTAACATAAGAAGCAACCAACAAGGGCTATGAATTTAATTTGCCCTTTTTCTTATATGACGGGGAACCCCCAAGTAGAGTCATTTTGGACTCAATCCTATCAGGCGTGCTCTAGAAAGTAATATTATGTATTCAGAAAATAAAATGAGTGAATTAAATATATTTTTAAAATTACTCACAACATATAAAATTTATATTTATATTATTATTTTTCAATGTACTTTATGGGTATAGTGGATTTTTCCATCATTTTAACTTGGTGGAGATGGTGACGTTTGCATTGCTGGTAGTGGAGCATTTAATAGTGTTACAAATTTAGAAAAATATTCTAGAATTTCAAATCTATGGTCAAAATTCACTAAAAAAAAAATTTCACAATAATTATAAACGTACATCATTGATCTACAATTTTGATAAATTTATGAAGATTTTTTTGGTACCATAAACTTTCTACTAATAGTGCAGTGCAGTGAGGATATTCTAGTAGTGGTGTAATCTGCAAGAACTAATAATTTTATTTATTTATTTTTAAAGTAATGCTTTTATAATTAGAGTATAGAGCTTTATGTTAAAAAAGGAGAAAGACAAAAGAAAAAGAAAAAGTCAAATATGCACACTTATGTTGATTGTCTTTCTCAGTGTCCCTCTATCACCATGACTAGAGGGGTCATTGGTCCCCATGAAAACTATACAGGATTCAATTCAACTACAAAAGGCCATGGATGTGCCACTCTTTCATCCCATCATAATGCTTTGTCCAATTAATTTAATTAATAAATTCTTCACTTTTGGTTAGTAACCTATTGGTTTAATTGATCAAAGAGTGCCATGATGAGAAGCACAAGGAGACCAACTCTAAAATTAATTTTTATTATATTTTTTTTACATTTAGTGTGATGAAAAATAAAAATAGAAGAATACATATTTACGATTAACAAAAAATAAATTAATTTAGGCAGAAAATATATATATATTTTTTTTAATATAAAAAATATTTTCAAAATTAAAGTTTTACCAACAAGACCACTACCACCACACCCCTTACAGCCACCACCATTGCTACCAAAACTACCCTCTACCACCAAGACCTCTCTACCACTGCCATACAGTTATCATTATTGTCGTTATTGCTGTTGCCTCTACCACCACCCCCATAACTATTGTCATCGCCAACATCACAATTACTATCACATCATTTTCAAGGTTGCGGTCAAACATAAGAGAAAAAAAATCGACAAAATATTTTCTGAAAAAAAAAATTCTCAGAAAATATTTTCCCAAGAGAGTAAATATACAACTTATTAAATTGTTCATATTACGAAGTACAAAATCAAACTCTCATACTTCTGATTTCCAAAGCATGAAAACTATGAAAAAAAACACAAGCAAACCCATAAATTAATCTATACTTCCCAATTTTTTTTTTTCTTTTCCTAGTAAACCATACAATATAATCAAACATGCATTGAACATCACTTGATATCTTGTAGATGAAATCTCAAGGCACATACTCTTCTTGACTCTGTTGGAACTCCTCTTGGTTCTGGTACCCCTCCATGTTGTTGTTGTTGTTGTTGTTGTTGTACTGATTATATGAGTTCACATTGCTCCCATAATACCCCTTGTTGTACCCATTTTGGTAATTATTTTCACTCCGGACATCAAAATAGTACTTCCCATTTTCCACAAACCTTGTGTCACTCATGCCTTGCCTCTGGGTATTGTAGTTGGTGTTGGTGTTGGTGGTGGTAGTGGGGGTGGTGGTGGTTGTGTAGTGGCTGTCCATGAGGCTTGTGTCACTCAAACCTTGTTGCTGAGCATTGTAGTTGTTGGCTCCATTGTAGTAGTTGGTGTTGGTGTTGGTGGAGGTGGTGGGGGTGGTGTAGCCTTGTTGCTGAGAATTGTAGTTGTTTTCACCATTGTAATAGTTGTTATAGTTGCTGATTGGGGTGGTGTAGCCTCTGTCAGTGAACCTTGTGTCACTCATGCCTTGTGGGTCAGATTCAGTCACATACGCATCCTTCTTGTAGTAGTTGTTGCTGTTGGTGGTGGTGGTGGAGGGGGTGGTGGTGTATGCTGTGTTCGTGTATCTGGTGTCACTCATGCCTTGTGGGTCAGACTCAGTCACATAACCATCCTTGTTGTTGTAGTAGTTGTTGTTGTTCTTGGTGTTGGTGGTGGTGGTGGTGCTAGGGGTGGTGGTGTAGACTGTGTTCATGTACCTAGTGTCACTCATGCCTTGTGGGTCAGACTTAGTCACATATGAATCCTTATTGTTGCTGTTGGTGTAGTAGGTGTAGGGTTCTTCAGATTGGGTTTTGTATGGGCTGTTGTTGTTGGTGGTGGTGGTGGTGGTGGAGGGTGAAACAGTGGTGGGGGTGGTGGTGGAGGGTGAAGCAGTGGTGGTGGAGGGGGGGAGTTGGCCAGACTCATGGCCATAGAGGCCATAGCCAGTTTGATTGTCTGGGATGAAGCTTGGCTGTTGTTCTTGTTGTTTGTTGGGGACTTCTACTACTGTCTCTTTGGCATTGTTGTTGTTGTTGTTGGTGACTTTGCTGAAGAATTGGCTGTCTCTGGCATGAATGAGGTGAGGAGATAAGAGGGCAAGAAAGAAGAGGAATGATAAGTGTTTGGCAGCCGAGAAAGCCATGGATATGGATAGAGAGAGAAAGAGGGGGTGATGGCTGGTCCTTAGGAAATGTTGTGATTTTCCTTCCTTTATATAGGGATTGACATAGTTTTCACTAGGAATGGAAATCGGTATATTTCGTAATCAAGGGTTAAAAAATATTCATATTAACATATATTTCCATTTTAAATTCTAAATTTATTTACATTGTGTTTGGATTATGTATTTGAATAACAATTTAGAAAGAAAAAAAAAATTGAAATATAGTTATAGTTTATTCACATTTCTCTCATCTTTTCATTTTTAATTTCCAAATTTCTATTCAAAAACACAATCCAAACACAGTTTTAAGAAAAGTTTTCAAATTCAAAATGAAATATTGTGATTATAAATTATTAATTTTATATTAAATAATGTTAGGAATGGTAAAAAAAATTACCAAAAAACACATTTGGGAAGTCTTGAACTTGGGGTTTTTTTTTATTTTTTTCACAAAAAGACAAACTTTTTGCAAAATAAAAAAAAAACACATCCAAACAAAATATCACATCCAACCTCATAATCATTTCACTTTTTCTCTCACAAAAATCATATCCAACCACAAAAAAACCCAACTATCTTCCCAAACACAAAAAAAAAAAAAAAAAAAAATCCAATAATATCCTATAACTAAAAAAATTTACATAAAAACTCACTTCCCAAACACCCACATTGACTAGACATAATATAGGAATTAAGATTATATTCATTACATTAGATAGAATGAAGATTTTCATTTCATAATCAAAGACTATCAAAGATTTAGATTAAAATACTTTCATTATAAATTCAAAATTTATTTAAGGGAACTTTTCAAACTTAAAACGATATTGTAATCATAAATTATTAATTTTAAAATTTAATAATTATAGGGACACTAACAAACATACTAACTAGATATTATTAGATAAGCTCTATGTTAAGTATTGCGACCTATATACATATCTTGAGTTTTGATCAATCCCAGAAACTTCTAAAATTAATAACCGAATAAATCTCCAATAATTCTTTGAAAGATTCTAATTTGAGATTTTAGATACTATTTTCAAGTCTTTACAATCTTTTGGGGTTAAAATTTCCTTTTCATATAGAATTTTCTTTTTTTTAATTGCATGATACTGATTGGATATTTACAGTTCTCTCCTTCATGTACTGAATAATTGTTACATATAAAACCCTTGAGATGGCCTGCACTATTGATCCGACCCTTAAAGATTTATATTGAATTATTAATTTGTGTCTCTCCATTTTTTATGAACAGGACTATAGAACATAATTATGGTCTTTATCTTTGTCCTTAAGATTCAATCATGTGACTCATAAGCATGTCCCAAATAGCCTAATTACAAAAACTGATTTTTTTATATCCCGCTCATTTCTTAATTCGTGACTTTCAAAGAAAATAAAATTCAGTGGAGAAGTTGAGGTAAATTACAATTCATAGGTTCCACAGTCCACTACTGAGCTATCATAGTTGTTAAGCTAATGAAGAATCCCGAGGAACCCAATTCTTTAATAGTGTGTTTGATCGAAGGATTTGAGGATAAATTTGAAAAGAAAAATAGGAAAGGTAGGTAAAATATGAAAAAAATATACATATATTTCATCTAGTTTCACATACCATTTCTTTTTTCTTTTTCAAATCTCTCCCTAAATCTCCTAACCAAACACAACATTAATGTTTGTTTAATTATGGGCAAATTACAAACACCCCCTCGAGATTTGGTGAAAATATAGATTCCTCCTGAGATTTGAGAAATTATATCCCGCCCCCTGAAATTTATATTTCCATAACAAATTGTCCCCTGAGGTTTTTATTTTCATACAGATTTCTCCCTAATTTGTTATGCAAATTTGACCTTCAAAGGGTAATTTTTATAATTTCTCAAACCTCAGAAAGAATCTGTATTTTTACCAAATCTCGATGGAGTGTTTGTAATTTGCCCTTTAAAGATTTATTATTATTAAGTTTTATAGGTTGAATTTCTTATCCACCCAAAAAAAGGTTGAATTTCTCTCGAAACTTGATGGTCATATTTGGCCTCGTGAGTCCATCCCAAGTAATATTTTAATAATTTTAATAATTTATTTTGTAAAATTTATTTCTGAAACAAATTAAATCAATTTAATAATTATAATCTTTTTATTTTATCGCATTTATTTAAAAAAATATTAAAAAAAATTTTAATTAAAAATAATTGTTAGAATCAATAAATAACTACAACTCATTCAAAACTCCAGTGTATTTTATTTTTTTATTTTTTTAGAGGGTGGAGGGTTGAAACCCCATTACAAAGATCTGGGAACATTATTAAGAACAGTAGAGGCAAACTCGGGAAAGGAAAATGTTTGAGGGCCACAAAATCAGTGGCTCAAATGGCTCAAAACTGTCAAAACGACGTCGTTTTGCGTCGTTTTGCATCCAAAACGACGTCGTTTTGACAGTTTTGAGCCATTTGAGCCACTATTTTTGTGGCCCTCTGGCATTGCCGCTCAAGAAAAACATCTTCCATCCAAATGCGCTTTGCATAGATCATTTTTGCCAATTGAGCTAAACAATACACTTACGCTACATGATTACCATCACACTGAACATGAGAGATACAGAAACTTTGAATTTGGTTAATTCAGCTTCTTACATTTTTAAGCTATAGCGATAGACTTCAAAAAGTTTCATACAACTCAATAAAATACCGCAAACAAGGATACAAATCAAAGGGATGAGAATTATTTTGGGAATTTGGAGATGTAAAAAATCAAATTTGCCAGGAATACAACAGTTAAACACATAAAATATACATGTATGGTCAAAGATTTTTGTATATATATGTATATATATTAGCTTAAGTTCATTTCTAAAAAATGTTGTTTATCTATATATGTTTTATGTCCGATTTTATAATTAATTTCGCTGTTGTTAAATTTACAGAAATGATATTGTTCTAGACATATCATCCCAAAATTTTTTGGGTAATATGTTTTTGTGGTAAAAATTAAATTAGTATAATATAAGGTCCACTTATGAATATATCTAAGTAATAAATTAATATTTATAAATAAAACTCGATATAAAATTTTTAATTTTATAATATTCCTGATAAATTTATTAGTAAAAAGATATATATGTGTGTGTATAGGGTTGGGCGGGTAATTATGCGGGGATTGTGCAGTCTGGGTGGGGACATGCCAAAATAAAAATAATAATAATAATAATGGCATTAATCAAGTGCATACACCATGTGCCCTCTAAAAAGTTTTGTCCATCTACTATTTTCCAAAGGCCACCACCACCTAAAGCCTTTTACCTGTCAAGGATTGCTTGTTGGGCCCCACCACCTAACCCTCTCAATCACACCACTCTCTCATGCTTTGCTATCTCAATGGCTTACACTCCCATGCCATCATATTTGGCTATTGGGCAATGACACCCATCCTTAAAAGTGATGCTTTAAAGTATCACCAGTGAGTCGGCACATATTTAAAATAAATAAATAAATAAATTATAATAAAATTATTATTACATCATTAATGTTATAATTAATTAGTGGTCTTAATCATTTTTCTTTGACTATTTGTTATTTCTGTCATACAATATGTGAATTCAGTATGATAAAATAATATTGGACAATTTTAAAAAGTAAGTATATACAGTATTATCATTCAATAATAATTTATATATTGAGCTCCTTTTATATTCATATCTTAATATAAGAGAATTTAAAAAGTTATTAAAACTCACTATATATCTCATTTTGATAATATGAACTTAGATAAATCTAATCCATAATCTATTATAATCCTGCTTGAAATTTGGATTATAAAATAAATTTATGAAGAGAAAATCCTATAACTACAACATCTTCTTAGTGAGGTTCACTATTCACACATGCCGTTGACAACGTAATATATCTTTATTGTATTGAATTTTTTCCTTTTTTGCCTCACACTATGAATTTTAAAAATCCAATCTTAATATCTACCTAAAGTGAGTCTCTCAAAATAAAAATATCACAGCATATTAAAATATGACATTAATATGATTAAAATAACACAATGTACTGAGGCCAAATTTGGAAAGATAAGAAAAAATCAAAAAGTTAAAAAGTTACTCAAAAAGTTAAAAAGTTAACATTATTCATCAAAAATTAACAATTACGGCTGCAAAACCCCTAATCCTAATTTTTCCCTACAAATTAATTTTTACAATTTTTTAATATACATTTTTCCATAAAAAGTCAAAAAATTAACCCAAACATCCATATTTTTTTTTCTCAATTTTTTAGTCTAAAAAGACAAAACATACACTTATTTAGAACACCCTAAACAACCCCTAGATAATGGGAATAATAGCTTAAAAGAAGGAAGCCCCCTTTCTATTCCATGATAAAAGAAGATAAATGTGTGACTTATTTCGCTGAAGTGAGCTTTCAGTGGTTGGGTTAGTTTAGAAGGCCACATCACGTTCTTTTACCGTTTAGCTCATGATTAGTTTCCCCACTGCAATTAGGGTTAACAATTTAGTTGTCTTAATCAGTAACAGCGTAAAATTGTGAAGGCTTAGATTGGCTTCATCCTGAACGTATTTCGGTAATTCAATCGTTAATCTTGTAAAATTTATTAAACAAATCACTCATGAAAAAATTAAATTAATTAGATATCGATAATCACATGATTAAGTCGTAATTGTTTAAAAAAATGAATATTTTATTATTGAAATCAACTTTCTTTTTTTTTTCAAAATAAACTGTTTGAATCATCGTATGGGCTCACCCAAGCATCGCAATAAGGCCCATCGAGAATCTCTCCTACTTTTCTCAGTGTATTTTATGATTCCTCATTTATCAAGAGTACAATATAAACAATATCACATAATATTCTAATACTACTTAATAATTTTCCAACAACTACATGTTATTGATGATTCCCATTTCTACTAGTATTATTTGGTCCAAAAATACATGCTATAGACCTCACATAGCATCAACTAATTAAAATCAAACATGTAAATCGTGTTTACTCCCATTTTTTGGTTATGTAACACTTTTTTCCACATGGATAGAGTCAGTAGGTAACCCATACAAATTGCATCAAAGTTACTTGATGATATATATGTAAGATTGAAGTGACTTCATTTTGTATCATCTGCTTATATATAGACATTGAGTTCATTCAATTACCAAATTTTGGGGGTGTTTGGCCAGAAAAAAAATAGTCTATTTTAGGTTAAAATTCACAAAAAGATAAAATAGGCTAAAATAGTTAATAAGACAAAATATCACATCAAACTCATAATCATTTCACTTTTTCTCTCACAAGCATCACATCTAACCACAAAAAAATCCAATCATCTTCCCAAACACAAAAATTTTAGCATACTAAAATAGTCAAAAATTAAAATAGGCTACTAAAATAGCAACTTCCCAAACGAAGCCTTTAAATGCTTGAAAACTGATCGGTTATTTGAAGTTAAAACTCAACTACCCAATTTGTTGGAACTACTTAATTGGGTTGGTTAATTAGTTAGATCAAATTTTTGGATTTTAAATTTATGAAAACAAATTATATTAAAGGGGCAATTAAAAAAATTAATTGGGTTGTGCTCTTATACCCATTTAATGAAATACCCACTCTTCTTTTTCTTTTTCTTTTTCTTTTTCCCTTATTTATTAGGCAAAGTTATACACTTTTATTAGTTATCTAAATTGCCTCTCTGCTAAACATTTTACACTTCTATTCTTTCATTTCTTAAGAGGGGCATTTTAATTCTGTTATTTGATCAAAAATTACATAAAAAGGACAAATAATAAAACTATAAATAAGAATAGAGCTACTGAATTTAACTACTTTCAGTTTATTTTCGTAAACATTTATTTTCCTTCTCTTTACTTTCCTTTTCTTTTACTTCGCCGTTCACTTGAAACCATAACAAATGTATGAAAACGTTACAAATTATATTTATACTTCAAATGTTTAAAATTTGTTTCTACTGTCAAGATGGCACATTAATTTAGTTCTTGAATTTGATCATGAATTTAAAGAGAAAGAAAAAAGACCCCCCAAAAAAAAATTTAAAATTAGGATTTAAATTTTTGTCACCTCTTTATTCTGTTTTCCTTTCCCTCCCTAGGGTTCAAGCTTCTCTTTAGGTGAGCAGTGGACTGCACCTATCTAGTTATTGGCCCCATCACCGTCTATATTGATAATTTAAACGGTTTATTTTTTAAATCTATATATAAAGATTATTCATAAAAAAAAAATAAGAAAATGATTAGATAATAATAGTCATAAGATTTCATCATATTTGTCTAAGAAAAAAATAGACAAGAAGTATGACGTTGAAAATATACCATCTAATTTATTAGTTACAAATTTGATAAAATTTTGCAATTATTATTATCAGTGGCGAAGTCAGAAAATTAAATCAGAATGGGCATTTATTGATTATAACTTTAATTTTTTTTTCCATAACCAATAATAAGAAGATAATAATAATTTTTAAATTAATAGTAAGTACAAAAACTTAAATAAATTATTACAAAAGTATTTCACATAAAATTTTACAATTAATTTCGAGTAAAATCGAAAAGAAAGTATTGCGTGTAACTAGTGTATTATAGATAATGTAAAAAGTCATATATTTACGTCCTAAAATAAATTATATAATAGTAAGATACATCAAATTTTTACAAAATTTGAATAAAAATTTCATATAATAGTGATATCACTTCATTATTGACATATAATACCACTAACCAACAGTAAAGTAACATATGAAGAGTAAACTCCACATACAAACATAACTAACATCTAGTAATTTTTACATACATACAGTGAGATTAATTATATTTGTATATCTAGAATGATGGATATTACTTTTATATTGAGATTTTTTACAAAAATTTAATACATAAAAATATAATTTATTGTAATCACTTCATTTTCAATAAAACAATCACTATTGTTTTCATAAATTTGAAAATACCTTTGGCATTTTATTGTAAATATTATTTTTGTTTAAAAATTTATATGTAAACATATGAATATAAAAAAAAAAAGAAGAGAGAAAATCTAGGGAGGGCTCGTGACCCTCCTAGGCACTATGTGGCTCCGCCACATATTATTATTAAAACAATGTAATTTTTTTATAAACAATCTAAATAATATAAAAGTTTAAAAAATAAACGAAATAAATTATCAAAATAAAATACATAACAAACCCACAAGATGTGAAGTAGATGCTTAAGTCATCTTCGAAGGATGATAGGTAAACTCCATTTCACTCTATAAATCCTTAATAAATTTAACAATGCTTAGTTCTTTTACGTTGTGTTTAGTTAGGAGATTTGAGAAAAAATTAAAAAAAAAAAAAGATAGGTAAAATATGAATAAAATATATATATATTTTATCTAATTTCTTATATCTTTTATTTTTTTTTTTTTTTTAAATTCATTCTCAAATCTTCTAATCAAATACAGCGTTAAAGATTGGCATCAACATTGATTGATAGATATTGAGCTGTGAAAGAGCTTTACACAACTAGAGAGATAGAGAGAAAATGAATGGGACAACAAATTCACCCCCTACAAACCAAACAGAGGAAAAATAAAACCCTTTAGTCAATGTTAGCTTTCTATATTTTATTATTATTATTATTATTTTGGTCCTAGGATTGGGTGTAATTTGATGCGCCATTAGCGGGAAGGTTGTTTGATTCATTTGGTATTTGTCAATTCCTACTCAAAGACAAAGTTCTAACTGCAAAATTAATAAAGAAAAAGAAAAAAAAGAAAAAGAAAAGGGAAGATGAGCATCCAAAGTCCTTTGTTTTGACTTTAGATTGGGACCATTTCTTTGGAGGGAATGTAACATTTAGGACTTTGTTTGGCTCCTCTCTGTTTATATTGAAATTTGTGCTTTAGAACAATAACGTAGCTAGTGAGATTCTAACCGAAACGCGTTAATTTTTTTATTAAATTTAGAAACAAAGTTAATTAATTAACTAACTATATATTTTGAGAAAAATATTTGATAGTCTAAAATTTTGTGATTCAAATAGTTCAAATCTGTCAAAGCGAAGTCGCTTTATATCGTTATACATTCAAAACGACGTCGTTTTGATTGATTTAAGCTATTTGAGTCATAAAATTTTAAACTACTTAACATTGTTGATATTTTGATTGGTGCATCTTTGAAATTAAAATTTAATAATATCAACCCCTTTAATATATAAAAAATAATAGAAATTATTAAAAAGTTGTTGGAGTTTTAATCATAGTTACATCACTAGAAATAACAAAAGGATCGATGTAGGTGGGAAATCTCTACCTATCCTCACCTTCCCCTTAGTACATATTGCTTTCATATTTTTACTTGTCCTGACGTAATAAATTTCGTTATCACTTGACTTGTCCTGCTTAAAATAACCCTAATTAGATATATCTAGTTTTATGACATATTTGCTTCGCATTGAATTTTAAAATTGTATTTTATATTTTAATATGAGAAATAATTTAGAATAGAAGTACACAAAAACATACAACCCAAAAAAAAAAAGGAGAATATTTTTTTGTAGTACTGCATATAATTGAATCAAATGAGGGTCCCATTACCCTTCCTTGATCTGAACTCAATGGATTCTCCATTTTTAATCTTAAATTAAGGAATCTCCAAAAATATTTCACGACTTCCATTAGCAATAGGGACACATTAAGTTAGAATTTTTTTGCTATCTCCATACATAGGCAAGATACACAAGTCTAGACTATCGAGACAATTCAAGTTAGTGGAATTAATTTCGTTTGAATTGCAATTCTTGTTCTTTGACATTTATGCTGTGTTTGGTTGAGTGATTTGGAGAGAGATTTGAAAAGAGAAAAGAAAAATGTGTGTGAAACTAAGTAAAATGTAGGTATATTTTATTTACATTTCATCAAACTTTTCATTTTCATTTTCGCTTTCCAAATCCCTCTTCAAATCCTCCAACCAAGCACAACTTTAGGGTCTTTCTGATCTTCTTGTCTCATTGTTTTGAAATTATTAAAATGTCTCAAAATTCTCGTAATACAAGATTCTCACATCTAATGACAAAAGAATAGAAGTTTATATGTAGATTCTGAGATTGTCACTCAAACTATGATTTCTGTCTTCTATCAACTAAAAAAATGCTGGTTGAAGTTAAAAATTACATACAATTCATAAGTTAACCTACAAAATACTAATTGATAAACTTGTTTTGCTAAGAGGATGCAAATAAGTAATTGATAATTTTGCATAATGCCATAAGCTTGCCATTTGCTGATAAACATCATTATATCCTTCAAAACCAATCCCAAAATACATAGAAAATTAATTTACAAAAAATTACAGACTTCAAGAGGAATTTTTTTTTTTTTTTTTTTTTAGGATTCATCCAAGGGAAATGGGTTCCAAAGCAAAAGAGAGAACAACAAGAGATTAGGGACCAAAATAGGAATCAAAGGATGGACATCACTTCCAACCCTCTTTCTTCTCAACCTCTTTCTCACATACTCTCTCTTCTCTTCATCATCCCACTTAGCTTCCTCCAATCCTTTGGCAAGAATCAATGGTGGTGGTTGTTGGTATGGGCACTTGGACCTCCAAGAGGTGTGGGGGAGCCCAAATCTTGATACCCTTTTGAGGAAGAGAGAGAAAGCCCACCTTAGGTGCAAGGGAGGGAAGGTGGTGGTGGATTTGGGGCAGAGGAGAGGTGGGTAGTCCCAATTTAGGTAACATGGGATTTGTGAGGATATGAAGAGTTGAGAATGGAGGGTTGGTGTGGTTGTGGGGTGGGTTAGTATGTGGGTTAGAGCTTGGATTTTTTGCTCCCATGTTGTTTCCTCCATCATTTCGTGAGAGAGAGAGAGAGAGAGAGAGAGAGGGGTGAAAGTCCACTAAAAGGACATTGAAAACATTCATTGGAGGTTTCAGATTGCAGGATGAGGATGAGAGTGGTGATGAAATGGTAAAATTACCTAAAAGGGCAGGGCATTGGAAGGAAATTACTTCATTGCATTCGACTTTAGGATATGCAAAAAAAACAAAATAATATCTCAGATTACACTGACTTCTGAGTTTTGAAAAATACAATAAATTTAAAAATTTAGCATAATTATAACAAATTTTCTTTTAGCTAGTATAAAATAAAAGTAACTAATGCAGTGTATAAACAAATGCAAAATCAAAGATGAAACATATAAATGTAAAAGCTGACAAAATCATCTTTCATTCTTCTACTTCTAAAGCAACATCACATGATAGTGGGAGATTCAAACACAGATATTGCGAATGATAATAAAGCATCTCATCTAGTAGACCAACTCTTCCATTACAATTGATCGGCATAATTAAGTGTTCAGTGAGTCTAGGAACACAAATTAATCGTGAACACAAAATTTATATGGACCGACAAGATTTTTTAAAAGTATGTCTTAGTAATAAATTATGTAAAATATTATTCATTCATATATATTTTTTATTCTATTATGTGGTTGATTTTTATGTTCATAGCGAGAATGTTTTTGGAGCAATGTGCATGTTAATGTCAATGTATATTAGATTTATACTTATTTATCTGTATTAGATATACCTTATCTCTATCTCTTTATATCTCTATCTCCTTCTATACTTATCTATGTTTTTTTTTTCAGCTAATAAATACATGCTTCTCCTATTGTAATTCAATTCAATTCAACATATATAAAATACACAGCTTTTCTCCTTTTCTCTCAACCATTGTAACATAGTATCAAAGTGCAGGTCTTAAATCCTAGCTCCTTTTTTGTCTTGCTTATTGCTTGTACATAGTGGCATTATCAAAGCACAGAGCATAGGGTTCCAGATTACACCATTATTTGTTTAACAACATTGTTTCGTCATCGTTGTTGACCAAAATTTTACAAATTTTTTATCCTCGTGCTCAGAATTCTCTCCCGGTTCTAACGCCACCAGGCCGATCGCCAAACACCACTAGACACGCCCTCACGTGCCGTTTTATCGTCGGCATGTCCAGTCTTCCGCCACCACTCTCACACGCGCCCTTCAGTTGTAGCTAACGTCAGCCTGACGTCGACCCTTCCTACACCATTCGTGCACAATCCTACTACTGTGCTCCGCGTTGTAGACGTCCCCAAATGCCCCGGGGAGGAACGAGTCCCCCCATTCCGTTCGATATTGGGCTCACTACAGCTCAGGACTCTCAAATTGTCACGGTTCTTAATCTGAACCAAAGAGTCCAAATCCGGCAAATCGTTTTGAGAAAACAGATTTTTTTTGAAAGAAGTGCCAAACATGGACTGCTTTGCCAGATACAAAGTCGCCACCTAAATATTTTATTTTGGGGGAAATTTAGGAAACCCTGACTCGTTGCCAAAGCCACGTGTCCGTCATCACCAAAGTTGCATCGGCTCGGGAACTTGGGTACGATTGGGGAAAGTCACTTCGTGAGCACCCCCGCTCGCCCGATCAAAGATCGGCATCTACTAACCATGATATCGAGTTTTGAAAACATTATGTGTTCTTATTCCGGTTATTAGCCTAGATTTACTATGTGATGCGCACAGCATACAAGTATAGACTGGATCGCCTGATTTGGAACAAAACATTTCATGTTTATTTGTTTGAAAATGGTTTGATCGTGCTACTCGCAAGTAGGCTAAGACGTGGATTTGCCACCCTCAGGTGGGCTTAGAAAACATGATTTTGCCACTATCTAGTGGGCTTTAAAACACACAGTGAATGAATTGTTCCAATCCAAATAACCCAACCTTCACCCACAGGCATTCAGGCAGTTATATCACATAAGCATATAGCATCATGGTAAGCATGCTATTCATGGCAGCACTCATACGCATGCAAGGATGCTAAAGCATAAAACTCACCGAGTACTCCAAGCCAAAACAGAAGCTAATTAGAAATCCATGCATGATCCTAATTATACAGAAATGCCTAATGCAACACATGCAAAGATGCAACTATAACAGGCTCGGCTATTCTAAACATGGCATATGAGATGCAACAGCTAACAAGTATTCAACTTGGAATTGAAAATACGATGCAGTTAGTATGATGTGCCGAGCCCGGTGCATGCAAAACAGATAAATGGATGCAAGCATGCTATCATACCGTATGCTAATTGAAACATGCCCTAATCTAACCATTACAAGCTGGTAAATAAAAGGGAGAAAGACGTGGGGTTAGAAGACATACATCACACACGCGCACACTTATTACAACATTGTCCTCGCGCAGAGGGTCCAAATAAATAGTACAGTCCAAATAATACAGCCCAAATATGTACAAATCCCTAATTAATTTACAAATTAACTAAGAAAAACAATAAACTGGCATGCGAGCCAGGGACTGTCTTGACTCTTCTCCAGATAATGAATGATGCATGTCCGGGTCGCCTTTGCGCGAAAATCCACTATGATGCCCCAATTAGCCTCTGTTTTGCAATGGTTCTTGGAAAGCGCGCCAAACCCCGGAAGACTGCTGATTCTTGATTTGCTGCAATAGAGAGCAGAAAAGGGACATGGCAATGTATTTTCACAAATGTGTGCATGCCTCGATCCTTGTGCCACCAATCACGCAGCTCGATGCATGATGGCCGAGGAGTCGAATTGTGCAACTCAATATAGAATGAATGCACATATAAACACAACAAAACCTAAACTCCATCATGGATAATCCGGAGTGTCAGTGACTGGGAATTGAGACACGTTCCGTCACTCGAAGTACGAAACGTCCCTCGTTTCCCATGCTCAGGCTAACTCCTATCCCAAACACAATGCAATATGCATGACATGCATGAATGCAACTAAGATACGACCTAATATGCACGATGCTATGAAATGGTATACACGATGCACGAGGTAACATGACATACACAATGCGCTAACATACAACCTAGCATACACAATGCTATGAAATGAAATGGCATACACAATGCATAATGGACTTACACCAACACGAGTGGACCTCAGCCACACTCACATAAGAGGCCATTAGATGAAAATGAGACAACTCGAGATGCGTGCACGCGTGCACGCAAACCGAGGATCGACCCTAAGGCACGAAATACCACTCTAACAAGACATGACAAAGCATGGAATATGGCATACTAGCATGCAAATTTCAGAGCAATAAGTGATGCAAAACAGCCCCGAAAGATGGCAAAATGACACCCGATGCACGGAATGAGACCCGAAATGCAAAACTAGGCACACGCAATGGCCTATAGCTATACAAAAAATGGATTATTTGAACATGGAATGTAAAGACAGAGTCAAGACAGCCCAAAAATAAGCACATTTACAGTTCTAAGCAAGGTCAAACAGCGAATGCAAATGGGGCTAAACTAGCATGCAAAAATGGCCCCGAAAGCAAGCTAATGAAGCAAGTGACAGCCGCTGACCCCAAACAGAGAAGGGCCCTTCTACAATGTTGAAGAGGGGCCCAAAATATGGTATTCTACAATTGGTGGATGAGCCAAAAACAGTACACAAGCATGCTCAAAATACTATACAAAATAAGGCCTAAAAAGAGGTCTAAACACAAGGAGGAAAAAGGAAACATCAAACAGCAAAAGACCCTTCATGAAACATGAAGAGGGGGTCAAAATAAGGCTATTTACAGTTTAGACCAAAGTCCAGAAACACAAACAAAAGAGGCTAACAAATCATGCAAAAATGAGGCCAAAAGAGGGATATAAAGGCAAGTGGAAAATGGAAGCCACAAACAGTGAAGATCCCTTCAACAATGTTGAAGAAGGACTCAAAATAAGCCACTTCATAGTTTAGCTCAGAGCCCAGAAATGCTTAAAAACAGGGCTAACATATCATGCAAGAACAGGCCCTAAAAGAGAGGTAAAGAACAAAGGGGGAGAAGAAGACTTCAAACAGCAAAATGTTCTTAATCAAACATGAAGATGACCTCAAAATATGATCTTTTTCAGTTTGGATCGAAGTCCAAAAATACTTGCAAGTAAAGCTAAACAATCATGCAAAAAAGTGCAAGTTTAAGGGAAATAGGGACTCACTCTTGAAGAACAACTTTTCAGCTGCTTTTAGTCCGAAAATCTGAGCTTTCAACCTCTTCAAATGTCCTCCAAGGTACTGAAATGAGTAATGGAGGTGATAGGCTAGGGGTTGTAGTGTAAAAATAGTCCAAGAACAAAGGGTTTTGGAGCTTGGAAGAGAGGGAGAGGGAGGTTGTGTGTAGGAGGCTCAAACCAAATTTTCTAACTCTCAAACACAGCTGGGAGCTGCTGGTTTTATAAGCAAAAGAGGTGGAAAAGAGGGGGAAAAATGGGGGGGAAATTGAAATTCAAATTTCCCCCCAAAAAGGCCAAAAAGTGGGATATAAAGGCAAGTGATAGCTGCTGGACCCAAATGGCCGAGAGCCCTTCAACAAAGTTGAAGAAGGGCTCAAAAAAAGACACTTTGTAGTTTATGACCAAGTCCGAAACAGCTCACAAGTAA
Source organism: Camellia sinensis (assembly GCF_055761805.1). Classification (NCBI taxonomy): domain Eukaryota; kingdom Viridiplantae; phylum Streptophyta; class Magnoliopsida; order Ericales; family Theaceae; genus Camellia; species Camellia sinensis. The sequence continues at coordinate 43,530,204 of NC_138969.1, read as the reverse complement.
GCCTAAAATATCATGCAAAAATAGGCCTAAAAGAGCGTTAAAGAAGAAAGTGATAGGAGGAGATCTTAAACAGCAAAAGGTCCTTAATCAAACATGAAAAGGAGCTCAAAATATGACTACCTCTAGTTTGGGTCGGAGCCCAACAATGCTCGCAAGCAAGGCTCGGGGGCCAAAACGCGCAGTCCGAAGCCCCGAAAACTGATTGTTAGGTACCGGAAGTGGTGTTCGACCACGAAGTCGGTCCCTCGGACCACAGTGTCCCTCGAAAGGGAGGAAATAAGGTATGTGCCAAAAAACCGGAGCAAACGGAGGTGGTTAGGCGGTCCGGAACCGAGGCACATGGCCGTCGGCTCCGAAAAACCGGAAACCGGGCTCCAAACGGAAAAAATGGCCTACGACCACGAAACGTAGCCTACGGCCACTGAGAGATGATCTACGAGACCTCTCCCTCCCTTCGGGAAGAGAAAACAAAGAAAATAGGGCCTGGTTCGAAAAACGAGGCAAAGCACAAAAGAGTTCGGAAGTCCGGAGGCAAGGCTCGCAGCTAAGACTCTGAAACTTCAGAACGAGCACAATATGCAACATCACCAAGCGCTCAATCGGTGACGTCTTAGTCTTAAGGTCGGTCAAAAATGGGATGTCTACACGCGTGCCCTCTCTGCTATCCTACTCTGCGCCTCCATTCTGCTAACATGCGTCGCACCTTTTGCTAACGTCATCCACCCCCTGCTGACGTTATCTCTGGCCCTTCTCTATATTTTGCCTATTTTTTTGGTGATTTTGCCCGTTTCCCAGCTATTTTCGATCTTCCGGACTCACTAGTACACTCTGTTTTACTTGATTTTGCTTTTCCAATACTGTTTCTATTTATTTAGTCCTAGCACAATATTATTATGGATCACCATGATGCCTTCCATCCAATTTCTGTTATTCTTGATGGCTCCAATTATGTTATGTGGGCCCAAGCCATGTCTTCCTTCCTGAAAGATAGGAAACTCTGGCGTATTATCATCAGGGATATGACCCAACCGGTAAAAAAGGTTGCTGAAACTGTTGCTAAGTATGAGGGCCGATTAGAAGATTAGGACAGTAAGAACTACCAGATCATTACTTGGCTTCAGAATACTGCTGTTACTTCTATTAGTCTTTAGTTTGGACGTTTTCAGCATGATTCTGTTACTACTCCTGCTCAAGACATTTGGGATGTTTTGAAAGAACGATACCGGACTACTGGTCTTGCCCATCAGTATCAACTTCAGAGTCAGCTTCACCTCATGCACCAAGACCCTAGACAGTCTACCAACGACTTTCTTTCTCAGATGTATTCTGTTTGGAACCAGCTTGCTTTCTCAGAACCTACCTGGCCTCACACTAACGATACTGCTTTATTCACTACATATCGTAATCAGCAACGATTGGTTCAATTTCTCATGACTCTCATTACCCATTTTGAGCCCGTGCGTACATCTCTCATTCATCGTGCTCCACTGCCTACTCTTGAGCAGGCTATTTCAAAGCTGTTATCTAAAGAGACTCATCTTGGTACTCTCAAGACTCATCATGTAGACTCTATTCTTGCCACTCCTCAGTCACGGACTTCTTCCATACCGACCCAGCGATCCACTGCCTATATTTATTGTCAGAATTGGGGCTTTCCTTCTATTCATCTTCTGGTTCATTGCCCAGTCAAACCCTGTTGGTACTTCAACAAAATTGGTCCTGGTCATCTGCAGCAAGATTGTTTTCATAATTCCTTCCGGTCATCTTCTGCTGGCATTTTCTCTCACAATGGCTCTTCTAGGGATAGTTCACATCATCCTGGGACTTAGTCTAGACCTTTGCCTGCCTATCGCACTACTGCTGTTGCCTTTGAGGATTTCTCCGAGCCTTTTGATCCATCTGCCCCTGTCTTTTCCCAAACTGATGTTAAGGCCCTGTTCAAACAATTTCTCTCCACCTCTGATACCCCTCTCCCTACTGCTTTGTCTGTGATTTCAAGTACATCTTCTTAGTATTTTGACTCCACATGCTGTAATCATATGACTTCCAGTTCTACTATATTTTATTCCTTCTCTCCCTGTGCTCCTATTCCCTCTATTTATACTATCAATAGGTCTCTCATATCCGTAAGTCATGTTGGTTCTGTTTCCACCTCTCATTTGTCTTTACCACATGTTTATCATATTCCTATTGTTACCTTAAACCTTACCTCCATTAGTCAATTATGTGAGCTTGGTCTAACTGTCACATTTTCTGCTAATGGTTGTTTTGTACAAGACCCTCAGACGGGGACAGACTCTTGGGATCGGCCGTAAGCATGGACATCTCTATGAGCTCATTCACCTTCATGTTCCGAACTCCACACCGTTAGCTGCTCCTGCACCTGATTCTTCTTTTTCCTCTTTTCATCTTTGGCATTATCACTTAGGGTATATTTATGTTAGTAGGTTAAAGTCCTTGGTTTCTAGTGGTCAGTTGGGTCATGTACTTCCAGATAATTTTGATTGTTTGCCTTGTCAACTTGCAAAACAACCTGCCTTATCATTTAATAAAAGTACTTTTATTTCCTATGCACCTTTTGATATCATACATTCTGATATTTGAGGACCATCACCTACTACTACCATGGGGGACTCTCGTTATTTTGTTATTTTTGTTGATGATTTTTCACGACTTACTTGGTTATTTCTTATGAAAAATCGGTCTGACCTTACACAACTTTATTATACCTTTGCAAAAATGGTCCAAACCAAATTTTCAAAAATCATTAAAAATTTCGCTCTGACAATTCTATGGAGTATCGGGATACAGATTTTCTCTCTTTTCTTCAGAGTCATAGTACTCAGCCTTATCATTCCTATGCTGGCACATCCTAACAAAATAGATGTGCTAAAAAGAAACATAGGCATATTCTCCACACTACTCGAGCTCTCCTTCTCTCTTCTTCTTGTCCTAAGAACTTTTAGGGAGAAGCTGCCCTTACTGCTGTTTATATTATCAATTGTGTTCTCACCCCTATCATCAAAAATCAAACTCCCTTTGAACGTCTACATGGGACGCACCCTCCATACACAAATCTTCGGGTTTTTGGTTTGCATGTTTTGTCCTGTTTCAACCTTATGAACACACCAAGCTTGAACCTCATTCCCATCTTTGTTACTTTCTTAAGTATGGGATTGAACATAAAGGCTATCGCTGTTGGAACCCTCTCTCTAAATGTCTTCGTGTATCCCGTCATGTAATTTTTTTGGAGCATAAAATGTTTTCCTCCCTATCTTCATTTCACGTACCCTCCCCTTCTACTTTCATCATGTTTACTAATCCTTCCATATATCTCTTCTCTAATGAATTTGATACAGGTTCCTCATCTTTGAAGACGCCTTTGCTGACACCTGATCTCATTCAAACTGCTCTTCCTAATGGTCCACCTCTCATTACGCCTTTTAGCTTATCTCCTACCTTCCCACCAGATCTTCCCATAAGCCGTCCTCATCAAGTAACACAACCACCTATTCATCTTCGTGATTATATTGTTGGGTCTATTGCCTTTTCTACTTATGAACCTACCTCCTATTGTGAGGCTTGTACTAATCTTCTTTGGCAGCAAGCTATGACTGATAAACTCCAAGCTTTAGCAAAACTCATACTTGGGATGTGGTTGATCTTCCTCCTAGAAAGACTGTGATTGGTTGCAAATGGGTATACAAAATCAAGACCCATTCTGATGGCTTTAGTGAACGCTACAAAGCTCGTCTTGTTGCAAAGGGTTTCACCCAAGAATATGGCATTGATTATGAGGAGACCTTCGCTCATGTTGCTCGGTTTACCTCTGTTTGTAGCTTGATTGCTATTGATGCTGCTCGCCACTGGGAGCTTTTTCAGATGGATGTCACTAATGTATTCCTTGATGGCGATCTTCTTGTGGAGGTCTACGTGCAACCTCCCCCTGGCTCTGCTTATCCAGCTTATAAGGTTTGCCAATTACAGTGTGCTCTCTATGGTCTCAAGCAAGCCCCACGAGCTTGTTTTGCTAAGTTTAGCTCTATCATTCATGACTTCGGTTTCATCTTCAGCTCATATGATTCTGCTCTATTTGTTCGAACCACTACTCATGGCACCACTCTTCTCCTTCTTTATGTGGATGATATGATTATCACTAGTGATGATGTGGCTGGTATTCTTAGCCTCAAACAATTTCTCAATCGTCAGTTTGAGATGAAGGACTTTGATACTCTCAATTATTTCTTAGGGCTTGAAATCTCTAATGATTCCACTGGTTATTATTTGGCACTAGCCAAATATGTATCCAATCTTCTAGCATGTGTTGGTTTTGTCAATTGCAAGACTACCTCTCATTGATTCTTAGACTCGTCTTACTCCTCTAGATGAGGATCTTTTCTCTGATGCTACTCTTTATCGCCAGCTGGTAGGTAGTCTTGTCTATCTCACTATGACTCGTCCTGACATGGCCTATGTTGTCCATCTTGTTAGTCAGTACATGTTGGCTCCCCGCACCCCGCATTATACTGTTTTACTTCGCATACTTCGCTACCTCAAAGGCACTATGTTCTATGGACTTCACTACTCTGCTCACTCTACTCTCGCTTCATGCCTTTTTCTGATGCTGATTGGGCTAGAGATCCTACTAATTGACGCTCCACCATAGGTTTTTGTTTTTTCTTAGGAGATTCTCTTCTTACTTGGCGCAGCAAAAAACAGTCCCTCACTGCTCGCTCTAGTATTGAAACTGAATACAGCGCTCTTGCTGACACTACTCAAGAACTTTTGTGACTCCGGTGGCTCCTTGCTAATATGAGTGTTTCTTTCCCTAGTGCTACCTCCCTCTATTGTGACAATCAGAGTGCTATTCAGATTGCTCACAATGATATCTTCCATGATCATACCAACATATTGAGATTGATTGCCATTTCATTCGACAACATGTTACACATGACACTGTTCATCTTCTTTGTATTTCTTTTGCTGATCAATCTGCTAATATTTTCACCAAAGCCCATCTTCCTGATCGTTTCAGTGATCTAATTTCCAAACCCAAGTTGGTTGATGTTTACCCACCTTGACTTTTAGGGGGGCTATTGATGTTAATGTATATTAGATTTATACTTATCTATCTATAGTGGATATATCTTACCTATATCTTCTTGTATCTCTATCTCCTTTTATACTTATCTAGGTTTTTTTTAGCCTATAAATACATGCTTCTCCTATTGTAATTCAATTCAATTTAACACATAAAATACACAGCTTTTTCTCATTTTCTTTCGACCATTGTAACAGTGCAATTGACACAATATAAGTTAATTGATTCATAGTAGCAAATGAACTGGTTGATGTTAAAACTTTCTTGGACTGTACAATTGTGTGATAATGAAGAAATATAATGTTACATTTGGATCTTAAATTTCTATAATAAATTAATACAATACAATAAAAGAAAAGAGCTAAAAGACTTTTTTTTTTTTACTCCCCTTTTGCTTGGTTGAGCGATGAAAATGAGAAGAAAAGGAATAAACATGTGTTACCCATAAAATGAATTCTTTCTTTTCTGTTTTGTTACCCATAAAAAAAATTGAATATATCAATAAGTTTAGTTCCCTAGACAAATCTGAAATCCAAACATAACAAAAAAACAAAAACTTAAAAGAAATTTTTTTCTTTTTTCTTTTTTCTTTTTTTTTTTTTGACAAGAGAAAAGGCTTTTGTCTAGTGACATATTTGTTATTTGATTCAAATCTAATGATAATTCCACAGTTTTTGGCTGCAGCAAAGGGACAGCTTGCCAAGCAAACCCTCCAGAAGTCAGCCAACTTGCTATGACACAACCGTTTGTATTGACTACACTACAACACCAGTTTGCACCGTTTTTCAAACGCAGAAGAGGAAGCAGAGACTTCGCTAACAGCTAGCTGTCTTTGATTTACTGTCAATAATCTGAGTCAATCCTAAACTGCAAAATAACAAGTTCTATTAGCTACAAAATAAGATGAGCACATGCCCTAGATGTCTATTATACATAATGATCTGCCAATTCTGACACCAATTGCCTAGCTGATGCATTTGCACTAATTAATATCATTTTTTTTAATCTCCATTGACAGCTCGTACGACAGGGTGAGAACTTCCAAAGGTGAAGTTTTGTTGGAAATGTCTTCATCCATAACTCGTAGTTTAGCTGAATTGTGAAGAGAGCAACATCCAAGCACTCATTATCGGAAAGGTAATTAGAGCAGAAGCCTGGCATATGTGAACTCAATCAAATTCGGTGTAGGTTCCGCAACAAACTTGTGTATATACACTTAAATGATCAAATAGGAGAACAAAGAGGAGGAATAATGACGGCCTACCACAAAAAATACCACTTCTTTGTGAGCAAGAGCTGCAGTAAATTCATTCTTTTCCATTTCCTGCTTAACAAAACCTTGCAACTGAACAAAAAGAGAGGATAAAAATTAATTAGCAAAGCCCTGAGCTAATAGAGCCTCATCAAACATGGCTTGCTCTAATCATTAAAGTTCAGAAATCCTGCCATATGATGTGTCACACTTGCTAGATCAAATGTACCAACTGTTATCCCTATCGGGTAATTTCAGCACTTGATCAAATTATTTTGATGTGTAAAACAGAAAAGGGAATATAAAGTGGTAGGTCACACCCCGCATTACTACCACAGCGTATGCATAGAGGGACAACTCAGTGGATGGCCCAATAGGGCATCGATTTGGTAACACTGCCATCAGAAAAGACATACACCAAAATTTGACTACTGAAGGAAATAATTAAATTTCAACGAGGATAATCCTTCAGATTGGCTCAAAGGAAAAGCCACTATTGATTTGCATGATTAAATAATAAATTAATTTCTAGGTTGTGAATTACTTACTGCCAACCAAAAAAAAAAAAAACAAAAGGAGATAGAAAGTACTGCTGCACACTTTTAACAGAATGTTGTTGCTTTCCATTGATACTTTATTGTTTAGTTTGGAAATCGGAGGCAAGTGAGGCAAAACTTACGGTTGATGGTGCGGCCCATACGGGATAAGTTTTCAAGAAAGTCCCAAGACGGTCAATCAGATATGCATGAAATTGGATCAGAGGAATTACTGAGGAACTGTGATGATTGAAAAGAGAGTAAATCCTTATGCTATGTAGGGCTGAGCAAGGAATCCGTAAAATCCGTAATCCGATCCGGTCGAGTCCAATTCGGTAGGTTTAGATTTTTTTTTGAATCCATGGTTCGGTTCTGAATTGAAAAATTAAAAATCCATACTCTCGCATAGTATCTTCTCTTATTCCATATAAAACTTAAACTCAAACCTAAACCCGCATAGTATTTTCTTTTATTGCTTTTGTTTGTTGGTTTTTAATTTTAATTTGTAATGGTCTAAATACTTATGGTGGAACCAGTTTTATTATGGTTGTTTAAATTCTAAAACAGTATGTCGCTATTATGGAAAGACATGTTGCTATTGTGGAACTAATATGATGCTATGTTTATGTTTTTATGAAATTACAATGTTCTCTATATATGTATATTTTTTTTGTTATTTAATTATGTGAATCCGTAATCCTAAACCGATCCAATTCATGTTTAAATGGATTCGTTCGGATTGGTTCCACAATTTAAACGGATTGGATTGATTCCAATTTTTCAAGAACCGTTGATAACGGATTAGTCTTGGTTTTATCCCAATCCAGCCCAATCCGGACCATACTGACCCCTAATGCTATGTCTGTTAAAAGGGTGGAAAGAAATGAGGAAATGGAGAGAGAAGAAAGAGGAGGGGCAAAGGAATGAGGGAAGGAGAGAGAATCCCTCCAAGGGAGGGAAATGTCCACCCAAGAATGGGCAGACGGGGAGGGAAGGAAGAGTTGTGGGCAAAACTATGTCATTGCACTTCAACTTTCTCTTTAAGCTGTTTACTCAAGGGTATACTAATAAATTAATGTAAAAACATTCCTTTCCACTAAACCAAACAACTTGAAGGGAATCATAATCCCTTCTCTAGAGAATCCACTTCTCTTCCATCCACCCTTCCCTCTTATTCTCCTTTCTTCAATCTAAACATAGCATTATAAAAAATCATGGTTGGAGAGACCACTGCAAGAAATAGGATTGGCATATCTTGTGGTTTTGGTTTTAAAGCCCTATGAACAAAAAAAAGAAGGAAGATAGGTACTACCATGGAAGTGTCGGCCAATTATTATTTTCCTTCCAAAAACTGTCGTCTGCAGGTTTAAGTACTCCAAAGGAAAACAATGACAAAAATATCTATATTATTATGAAATGTAAAAACAGTTATAACTCTAAGCCTCATATTTCCATGCTGAAATGCTATAGAATGGAGGAGACTGTGCTAAGCAGCCCCAAAAAAGATAAAATGCCAACCTCATGATGATACTTCTTTGTTGCTGACAAGATCTTTTCTAACTGATGCATAACTTGAGACAGGTAGGAACCAAAAGCAGACTCCTTGTCAAATAAAAACGAATCCAGCATCTCCATGAACTTCTGAAGATGATTGCCAAAAAGGTTTCTGACTAACTATAAGCAAAAAAGGCAGTAGATTTGGTTAAAAGTTAAAACTGAAATGCAAATGAACTGTGACAAAAATTAAAAACTTCTCAGACTTTAACAATGCCTGAACACTATTGATGATGGTAGATTGAAATAATCATGTGGATATAAATTAGAGTGTTGTTTGATTAAATTTCTCAATTTGAATCAGACTGATAGAATAGACCAAAGTGGGCCAAAATAATCTTTCCCTACCTTCAAGAATGTGCATCTTGTGGAGCGAGTTTGCCTTTTGACCTTCAGTGCCCTCATCTGAAAGGGATAATCTTTGTCCAATCATTTGTTGCAAGAGCATTTAGACACAGAGGAAGAAGGAGGAAGAGGATGACGAAGAGGAGGAGGGGGGAGAGAGAGAGTTGTTAACAGTAAGATCATACTTCTGCAATATGAAGAGCCTGTTCAAGTTGCTGGATTTGAATCCATTGTTCAGTTATGATGGCAGCCATCTGTAAGCACCAGAAAAAATAAAAATAATAACAATCACTTAAATAGGGCCATAAAAATAACAACTAACAAATAGTAATTTCAAGAGATGCCAAGGTACACTAAAAAAGGGTCAATGCCTGAAACTGCAAGCTACATGATTTTTCAATTTGCATGTGAATAACATTAATCCATTGCTTGAATGGTTACTGAAACAGATGCCACATAGTATCCAAAGGAAAATAAGTTTTTTTTTTTTTTTTAACAGTAGAAATTTCCATTAATGTGAGCCAAACGGCACTTACAGAAGAGTCCATCCAACAAGACAAAACTTGCACCAAACAAAGTAAAAATCAACAAGGAAGCCACCAGAAAGAAAACTATGAAACTATCCAGACGCAAAGCTTGTACTGCAAAGCAGAAGCCGATCAAAAGAGTTCGGTAATAGAACAAGTCTACGATAAATCATAGGTTTCAACCACAAAGAGGGTAAGCTACAATCATTGCACCAATGGACTCAAGAACACACAAACAAAAACCAAATAAACAAAGCAAATAGAAAATCCAACCACAGATCCTATAGGCCTGATGGTGCAGTTATAAGTCAAGTTATGTTTTTAATTCTTATACATGGCCCGAATTACGCCTAAATGATTTTATATAGTCAAAGTTTCTTAGTTTCCTATTTTGTAGCCTTAATCCAATGTAGAAATAAAAACTCTGTATGTTATACAATCTTACCTCGGGTTAATTCCAATGGGATTCTACATTGGATTCATATGGTCAATTTCTTCTCTACTGTTCCAATAATTGCTATTCATAAGAGTCACAGTTCACAGCCATCTAAAAGCCCTTATTTATCAACAACATACCATCCAATCAAGGTTAAACAACCTTAACTCTTTCCCTTACCATCTGGCATTCTAACTCAACTATTAAACCATAAAACAGTAGTTCAGAATTTTCAGCAACTTATTCTCTTTTGATCAAGCAACCTAGCATGTTTGAAATCAAGTCAATTTCTTGACCCAAAAAATAATCAAGTCAATTCCAACCTCCTTCCATCTAAAAGCACTAAAAGCTTTCTTCTACTACCTATTCAAACCATAAAACTAGAAACCTATATACATATGTATATATCTATATATGTTTACACTTATACATGTACCCAATGCTCACATCTAGAGAGTGGGAGGTGTTGCCAAAAAAGAGGGCTGTTACGCACATAGAGAGAGAGAGAGAGAGAGAGAGAATAAAGTTGTAGTCTTGTTGTAGAGCTTAGATTATTTCAGGATAAGTTGGTAAACATGTACAAAAAAAAAAAAAAATTAAAGGAAAAAAAGATTTCACTGAGCATGTCTGGTGATAAGTAATAAGTCAAGCCCATATAACTGAAAATTTTGACCCCTTTTAAGTGAAGTTTAACCTTTTAAGTGATGTCAAATTGTGTTATCAATTATACTTAATTTTAAGATCACTTAACCTAATCAGTTTTAAGGGCTTGTGTTATCAAACAGGCCCTGTGTTGGGGTCAATTAATTGGCCTAATCAGACCTAAGGCTTGTCACAGAAAAACCTCTAGTTTTTTTTTTACCCATTTTACAGTTTTTCTCTCTCCTCTGGCAAAAAATTCAACCTTCTTCACGTCAGATGGAGGATTTTCTTGATTCACATGAAATGCGTATTAAACTTAAAAATATAATGTTTGCATTTAATAAACAGAAGAAGAATAACAGTCCGGCACATACTAAGTTTAAAGCCCAATAAAATTAGAAAGTGGTTATTATCTAAGAAGTATAGACATAGACATGTGGCACAACATAGACATGAAACAGATTTGCTGACATGGCAATTTAAAAAAAAAAAATTACAACAGACATAAGAGGAGGCATGTGCAAAATATGTAGTTTATATATTTATTATATGTCATATAAATGAGAATATTTCATTCAAAGATAATAAATAATACACCATAACACTAATATATATAGTTTAAAGGAGGAGGGATTTATAGGTATAAATCTATATTGGTGTATTTATTATTGAATCCTAAGTTATTTTGTTCAAACTTGTAATGTGTTTCATACACACGTGTCCCAAGTGTCTGAAGTATGTCAGAATAAAAAAAATTAAAAATTAAAATAAAACGACATGTTTTTGGAGCATTCAACACGTCTAACACTGACAAACAAACCAACTTCTTAGAAGTCTCCTTGCTTCTTAGGTAATTATTTATACAAATAATTCTACTTCCACATCAGTATGCCAATTCAAGCAAGGAATCATCACTGTCCTCCACTAGATTCACCTAGATATAAAGATATGAGTCAGAGTACTAACCGTTTCAACTTTTGAAGAAGCCAGTTCCAATCTGTTCTCAGCATCTTGTGCTTTAGACTCTAAAAAGTGAAGCTCAAAGTTGGTCTTTCTTAAAGTAGCCCAAAGAAGTCGGATCTAAATAACCCCAGTTTTACACTTTAGATAAGGTGAACAATCAAATCATCAAGCAATGTAAAAACAAAAATACGAAAAGCAAATAATTTTTTGGGTGAAACGAAAAGTAAATACAATAGAACCAAACCTCTTCTTCCAGCTGATTAAGCCTTTCATTTGTACGTGATGACTCACCCTGCAATTAGACAGTCATATATAATCATTCCACATATCCTAAGCACTCACCCCGAAATTAGACAATCATATATAGTCATGCCACATATCCTAAGCACCATATTTAATCCAACCTGTTTGTAGCATTGTATGATGTCCTTTCCCCCAACACACACACACGCACACAAAAGAAATACTACAATACATCCTTGTTAGGTTTAGCTTTATCCCTGATGGATAAATGACGAATATTCGAGGTTTTATGCAGTAATAAGCACCACAATCTATATTGTCTACTCAAATATATTGTTGTCAACAAAATCAGTGAAATGAATGCTACGTTAGAACCAAGGAAATATTTCATTTTAACTTCTTTTAGAATCAAAAGATTTTAAGTACCATATAAACATATGGCATGTATTTTGGATAAATTCAAGATTAGAAACAAGGTTTGGTGAAGAATCATTGCCTTCAATACACCCAAAACAGACCATTCTCATTATCTTTGTTCATTAACCAGCAGATCAGTGAGTTAATTGTCATAGAAGTAGAACCAAGTGAATGAAGTAGAGGAATGCTCCCAAGGTGCATGTGACTGAAATCAAGAATCAAGTCAATAAAGTGACCATAAACTGAGCAATTCAACATGAATGAGTGAAGAGACAAAATAAAATTGCAGTTGACTTTGTTGCTGAGTAATCAGAGACCAAACCAACTGAATCAAAAAGCAATATGTTAAGCTAACATGCTGCAGTCATGCACAGCAACCAATCATAAACTAGAAACATGATTGCAAATAGAATAAACCAAGAACAAGATTCATGTAATCAACTCAAGCATTTTAAATGTCATTGAGTTGAATGGGAGAAAGGAAGGTACATGGTAGTATATATTTAACACATCATTGTGAAAAAAAGTATAGATTAATTACTGGTATAAACTATGCTACTAAACCACTGATTATAGCGCTCAGCCTTGTTCTTGGGCTACTTGGACACGACCTTGATCTCTATTGAGGTACCCTATGTTACACAGACTCTTCAAAATAAATCAAATACCCGTGTTGGACACCCGACACTCAGACAAGGGTATGGGATATGTATCGGATACTTTTCAGCGAATACTTCTTATATAATTGTATATAACACTATTATTATATGTACATATTTTTGTATAATTGCTATAAATATCTTTTTGACACTGTAAGTTCCATATAACACTATTTTATCTCACATACTTGATTAAAAATATAAAAATATGACATTTTTTTGCCGAGTCTGCGTACCCTTAAAATTTATGGTTTGATGAGTCCAACCTCTAAATACATACCCCCACCCGACACCCGTACCCGAGTCCATGTAACATAGGAGGTACCTTAGCAGTAATTATTATATCAAAAGACTCAAACCTGATTTTCCATTAAAATTTCCCTACAGGTAAATTCAGAATTACATAAGAATCTTTTATCTTGAAGAATTTACTTGTACGATCATAACTTGATAAATTATATGTCGTGGAATAATACAGGCGCTATAAAAACCTGCTTTGATCCCCTCTCAAATAAAGCAAGAAAGGGAAGGAAAATTCAGCTACTATAGACAGTTAATACTTCATGCACTTGTAATGGAGCATACTCTTCTAGCAGATGACAGTTCATGCAGAAACTCATATATCCCTCCTTGTTCTCAGAATTGTTGTCCACAAATTCTTCTTTTCAATTTTTTGGTTGCTCAATGGTAGCATGGATAAGTTGCAACAGTAATTATAATAAATATATACGAAAAAAAATAAATAAATTAATCCCAACATCTTATTGGATATGTTTATGCTATATATTTAATATCTCATAGGACTGGAAAAAACATGCAATGTATAACTCAAGTGCTAATCTGCAAAGTTATATCTTATACAGTGTGTAATAAATAGAGCCAATATAAGTATTAGGAATGCAGAAAATCACATTTATAAACTGCTGAGCTGGATAATACATTCTTTAAAAATGTGTTCAAAGAGGAAACTATTACTTCACTAATTTCCCCAGAACCCATCATTCTTTCAACTTTCTCTTGACAATGCTTGGCTAGCTTATTTCGAAATAATATGTAAGGCCAGAATCTCATGACTTACATTCTGACCTATCCTACCAAGTATTAATTTTCTTACACCCCATCCTTCTTTGGCCTTGAGAATAAAACTAAAGTCAAGGAAAATCAAAGGATGAAAATCAGTACAACTAGGAATGCTTCTTGCAGCAAGAAGAGACTCAAACCCAACCTTTATGTACGTGTATAATATTAAGGACCCATTATGTAAATAGAAAATTAACTTTTGAAACGTTCGTATTGTTGAAGGAATCTATGATGTCGTATTGACTGGCAGAGATATGCAGTTAACATAATGCTACTACAATCACTGTATACGAAATCCGGGAAGAATTCCCTGAATCACAAAGGTGGAATGAAGTGAACAAACGAATGAGACAGCATGAATCAGAACAGCCAGAAGAGAACCAGCTCTTCTCAAAACCTGGGGAGAGACTAAAAGCTGCATCTTGAGCACAGGTAGCTCCTCAATTTTAATTTATTGCCAAATCATAATGGAATTTCCATGCTCTAATCAAGGAGCGATCAATGAAAATAGAGATCAAGTTCTAGGGCAAAGGACCCTGATCTTACAAGGAGCTCTAGAAACTATGAATAGCTGTTTGAACAACTAATTATATTTACGTACCATAAGTGCCAATATTAGTATCTTTGGGGCTATAAAAAAAATAAAAAAACTGATTAGTCCTTCTACTGTACACACATCCGATTCTATTTGAAAATAGCAAGAATCAACCAAAGTTTCTTTTGGGAAATAAAAAATAAAATAGAAATAGAGAATGTTTTACATCTAGAAATTTGTATATCAGAAGGGATACAAAGCACCTCAAATTCACATATATTGTATAAAAAGGCAAACCTTTAAACTGGACACTGCAGATTGTAGACGATCCATCTCATGGGTCATCTCATCAATTAGCTTGCGACTTTCTTCCAGATAAAGGCTTTTAGCATTTATGTTCTGGATAGTTTCCTCAAGGATAGCTTCTGCATTGATATTCACAAATTACGTTGAAATTTATGCTAAGTTTAGGAAGCAAAACTAAAAAAACAACTTTCGGTTGAAGTCTTCTTATGACGTTGGCATGAGCACAAGGTATAAACATTACCCTACTTAAAGAGTTCTATCTTGATGTGTCTATAAAAACCCTTGAAATCTATGAACAAGCTCCTCCAAGTACATAAACTACATGGGTAAGGCACTACAAGAAGATCAAGTGATTGTGAGAAACAAGACAAGCATAAGTAGGTAAGATGAATATAGCAAATTCCAACATGAATACGTTATACCAAGTATACAGGGGGGGCAGTGGTTTCTGTTGGGGTTTATGGAGCCTCATAGTACTGGACACTGGGACATCGATCTAATGGGGGCTATGAAGCTTAGATACTCCAAAAAAGTTTCCATATGAGTATCGGATACGGATATGCATCCGATACGGAGGGATACGTATCAGATACGGCAAATAAATATCCAATTTTTTTTTTTTTTTTTTAATTTCGGATACAGGAGGGATACGCGAAGGATACTTGACGGATACGCCAAATTTGATTTTTTTTTCTAATTTTTTATTTTTTATACTTTAATACGCGAAATAGGTTTATAATTTTTTTTCCAATTTTTGTATTATTTTATATTTATATTTTTTCAATGTTCAATAATCTCTGCTCTTATTCTTCTTCTTTATTTTTTTTTTCTTTTTCCCTTATCTATTAGGCTACTTTATTTAGCTTTTTTCCACTTTTTTTTTCCTACACTGTTTTAATGTGAGTATTTCTTTACCAAATTTTTAATTTTAAGAACTTTAATATTAGTATTTCTTTATTTAATAGGAATCTCTCTCTTTATCTATTAATTTGCTTTAAGTTTTGTTTTCATGCATATTATATTATTAAAATTATAAAAAAATAATTTTTTTTTACGAACTATCTCCTCCGTATCCATATCCTACTTTTTCAGATTTTGACATATCGCCGCATCCCGTATCCATATCCGTGCTTGCTAGAATGGTGGGGTTCGAGGGGGACCTCTTGTGAGTACTAAGGGTAGCTTGGTAATTGTTGATGCAACGCTAGCACTATATATATTATTGCTTTCTGTAGTAGCCGATTGTACTCTCTTTTCATTCTCTCTGATATAGTAAAACTAGTGTGAGCCGTGATATAGTGAAACTAGTGTGAGCCGTAGACGTAGACAATCTTGCCGAACCACACAAATTTCTATCTCGATTCTTGTGTGAGCCGTAGACGTAGGCAATCTTGCCGAACCACACAAATTTCTATCTCGATTCTTGTGTGAGATTGTTTTGTTTTCTTCTTGCAATTGTTTGTGTGTTTGGTTATTTCACAACAGTTTAATGGTTAAAATTTTGGCCAATAACTTCGAGATTGTGGGTTTGAATCTTAAGGACAGCCAGCCACTTTGTACATATTACTCAAAAGGTTTGGTTTGTACCCAGTCCACCCCTCCTAGACCCCATTATCAGGGACTCAACTGGGTGTAGATTGGACTGGATATTAATATTATACAACCAAAAAGGACAACCAAGGACACTATATAAAAGACTTGGCATCTAAAGCTTCTTTAATGGGAAAACCTATCTACCACTAACGTAGAACTCTCATTTCAAATATGGAAAGCAAAATTGAGACTAAATCATCATTCCACTCCAATCCACTTAATTCCACTAAACCAAACACTACCTAACAGTTTCATCACTTGAATCAAAATCAAAAATCAAATCAAATCATGGAAACCACATCCATATGTTTTCTGACTGTATGCATCTGTATATGTATAATTACCTAATCGAGCGATCTTGAGCTTCGCATCTTCAAAGTCGCAGATCAAATGGTGATTGTGCTGGTTTGTACATGATGTTTCGGTGCCGATCTGAGCAATTGAAGAAGAAGAAGAAGAAGAAGAAGAAGAAGAAGATTGAGAGAGAACGATGAGATATGAGAATATGGCGGGAAGCAAAATCAGTGAAGCCGCCATTGTCGTCCTGCTCTGCGCACTGACCCCTCCCTTCCCGGCAGTTTATTGTCTCCTAACCGTGTGGACTCACTTGTCACACATATTTAAAATCTGGGATAACCTTGTAATTATACTAAAATTGCAGGACTTATGGATTGTTTATATTAGTATATTTTTTTACTTTTTACGAAAAAAAAAAAAAGAAGAGGAAATGTGAGTTAGAATTGAAGTGATATGGTAAAAAAATGATGTAACCTAGATAAAAGATGATACGACTTAAGTAAAAAGATTGTGACATAAATAAGATAATATAACAACTCTTATTTTTGCGTTAATCATATTCATGTGAATTTGCATGATTTTGGTTTGTTAAGCTTGTATTTTGTAAACTTTGATATTTTGTCTAACTATGGGATCTTGTCTTGTTTTGATGCTATTATATTTTGCCTCAGTATAAGATCTCTGTTTTGTTTTATTCCTCGTGCGCTGAACCTAGGCTATCTACCTTTGCTACTTCACACCTAGGTTACACTTTAAACCTTTTACACCAAGGCCGTTGAGCGACAACACCTACGGCTATCTTGGAACCATCTTGGCTGACCTCCACCTCCACCCCCACCCTCACACTCATGCCTTGGCCGAAATGTGTATTACTTAGGGATTCGAGATCTTTGATCCTGAACCTTGCAACCGTGTTGGGCACCTTCTTGTCATGTTGTACACCTTAGCCAACATCTAGAAACCTTGTTTCATGACTTGTACAACCTAAGACAAGGTGTGTCACACCTAGGCCAAGTGTCACCCCTCCTAGCCGAGGTTAGGGAGACCTTACCTGTCTGAAACCTATGTTTTGATCCAAGATCCTTTCCTTGTCAAAGTACCCATGCCACCTTATTTGTTGTATACACTTTGACCTACTCTTGTCCTTGCATTTGGACACCTTTTTGAGAAGATTTGACTAGATGATATCACGTGTCCATGTAGTGATATTAATTAGTTAGCAGTTGAGAAACCTATATCATTGGTCATATCTTTGTCTTGAAGAGAGAGAAGCCCTACGTAGCACAACTTTCCGCGCTTCTTTCGGAAGGCAAATAGCCCTACAGTTCAGACTCCACTTGTGGTTCTGAATTTCATTTCATAAATGCAATATGAAATAATTAAAACACAAAAACAGTCCAAATCCGACAATTCTTTTTGGAAAAACAATGTTTGAATCAAGTGCCAAAAATGGACTGTTTTGCCAGATTACAAAGTCGCCACCTAAATATTTTTGGGAAACTTAGAAAACCTGAGACTCATGCTAAAGGCCATTAATCTTCATCATCAAAGTGTCTCGGCTTGGGAACTTAGGTGTGAGAGGGGAAGGTCATGAATTGAGCACCCTACTTGCCCAATCAAAGATCGGCCTCTACTAATCATTATGTGTTTCTTATTTACATTATATGCTCTATTCTGATTATTAGCTATTCTTTACTATGTGGCACACACACAAATATAGGCTAATTTGCAAGAATTGGAACATTTGATTTCATGTTTTATTTGAAATTGTTTTGTGAATTTGCGACTTGAAAAAGTGGGCTCAAAATGGACATTAATCAAACTATCCCGATTCAAACAACTACTCTTCATCCACAGGCATTCAAACAATTATATCATTTAAGCAATTAGCCTCATGGTATTTATGCTTTGGATAGGGTAACACAAACATTCGATGCAAGATGCTAAGACATAAAAACTCACCTAGTACTCCGAGCCAAAATAGGGGTAAGAGTTAGAAAAATATCCATGTTCCTAGCTTATGCAATATGACTAATGCAACATATGCATTGTGTATTTTATAAGCTCGGCTATGAGCATGGCATATGATTTCATTCAAGACATGCGAGAGAGCACGTATACAAGTAAATGAATTTGAACATTTGATATTGGGTTAGCATGATGAGCCGAACCTTGGATGCATGCAAAACAAATGGATACAAAGCATAAAAATGCTAATGAAACGTGATGCCCTATACTAACCATCGTAAGCAAGTAAGTAAAAAGGAGAAAGATGTGGAGTTAGAAGACATATGCATTATTACAACATTTCCCTCGTGCAAGAGGGTGCGAATCAAAGTTCGAAAAGTCTGAATTAAACTAATTATTACAAAACCAAATGAATAAATAAGCAAGGCTAATTAACTAGCTAACTATGTTATTACAACAAGGATGACCAAGATAAATAAACTAGCTCTCTAAGCTAAGTAACTACAACAATTACAAATAAACAATAATAATAATTACAACACTTAATAATTAACGAGACTAATTACAAAAAATAATATTAAATTAAATTAATTACAATGATCATAATATAAACGATGATGCACAAGAATTGCATGCTTGCCACAATGTTCAAGAACAACTCTGTCTCTCCCAAGCTTGGTCTGTTTTACCTCAGCCACTGCCCTTTGTTTTCTGCAAAAATACACTGCTGACCAAACATTGAGGTCCGGCCAGCCCTCAATGAAGCCCGGCCGGGCCTAGAGAAGGCCGGGCGTGCCTTAATTTTGTGCAACACTTTGTTTTGTGTTCTGAAGTGAAAACAGTGTAGACAGAGTTGTCCAAGCCCTGTTTGTTCCTTCCTTCCTTCTCTGTCATGGAAAAGCCTCGAGAGAAGGTTAGAATTGTCTTCAAAACCATCAATGAGCAAATTGATTGCTTGATGAAATGCAAAAATATGACCACTCATTCCTCTTTATCAATGAAATACAATAAATCAATGAAATGAACTCAAAGAGGGTAGTAGAGACGCGTCAAGAATCATCAAAAATTAATGAAATACAATAAATATGACCACTCATTCCTCTTTATCATGGAATAAACTCAAAGAGGGTGGTAGAGACGCGCCAAGAATCATCAAAACGCCATGAATTAGCGCATGATCACTCCTGACTCGACAAACTTGGCATAACGTCCAGCCAAGTGTAAGTAAGATCACTCATTTTCTTTATGTGTGTTGGTTGCTTTTAAGCCAATTCTTTTAGTCATTTCCATTCTTTAGTCCATTTGTCCGAAGTGATGATTAAGTCCTTTAAAAGGAGAGAAACGTCAAATGAGAAGTAATTCTTAACAAGAAAGAGCGATTACGCCTAGGGAGAGCAATTTGAACCTGGCCCAACGGGGACCCGACCCCTCGACCCCAAATTAAGCGGTTTTTCTCCAAAAAATACCCCTGACGGGCCGAGGATGGTATTCAAAAATAAATCCTCGATGATATTCAGGCCGGGGACAGTGATATGTGCCCCAGCCCCGGCCCGCCCCACCCCGCCCCGATCTATCCCCGAGAAAAGTCCCCGTATATATATAATATATATGGTTAGGTTTTGGTTTGCTCTGTCTATCTCAATCTTCTGGGCTGAGAGAGACCTCTCTCACACACACACAGTTTCTCTCTCTCTCTCTCTCTCTCTCTCTCTCTCTCTCTCTCTCTCTCTCTCTCTCTTTCACATCAAATCTAATCCCAACACAACCATCCCAACCTCCGCTATCTTCCTCCGTTGTCTTCACCGCCGATCTCCCTCCACTATCCTCACCGTTGATCTCCCTCACCACAGTTGCCATTCCGCTGTCCTCCTCTGCAGTGCCTTTGCCGATCTCTTCGCCGCCGCATTGGTTCTTTCTCTAGTTCTTTGGTTCATCTCGTCACCACCCCTGTGGTTCATCTCTTCGTCGCCACCGCAGTGCCTTTTCTGATCTCTGATTCATCTTTGGTTTTTTCTCTAGTCAGATCTGTATTTCTTTTCATAGATCTAAGGATATAACTGAAGGTGAATGTATGCATCGTGTTAGATCATCTCTGTTTTTTCTCTATTTTCTTCTTGTTGTTTACTGTTTGTGTTGTATATCTGTTTGTGTTGTAGATCATCTCTGATTTCTGAATGTATGCATAGTATCTCTGTTTGTGTTGTATATTTGTTCAAAAAAAAAAAGATCAGGGATTTTTCGAGGTCGGGGAAACCCGATCCCCGTTAGGGTGGCGGGGGCGAGGGCGGGGGGTAATGGGTTCCTCGTAGGGGATCGAGGACGGGGACGGGAACGGGGAGTATTTTACATTTGGGGATCAAGGACGGGGAGTGTAATCCCTGGCCCCGGCTCGCCCCGTTGTCATTCCTAATTACGTCGTTGACAACGAATCTCTGTAGAGATTAATCCATTAAGCGTGAATCTCTAGTTCATGTGTTGAATAACCATCAACCGTTTGAAACAACTCTCAAATGAAAGAAAGTAGTGGCAAGTTGAGTTTTTAAAATGAGATTATTATCATGGAAATTAAACAAAGAAAGGTTAAGAACAAAATGATACAAGCTATGTACGAAGACTAATGCTACAACAAATGAACTAATCAAAGCTTGAACCAAGTAAATAGAGTAGGAAAACCCTAAAACAGTCTATAATAAGCCTAAAATAGTGGTTGAAAATGTAATAAAAAGAGCTTAAAAGCTAAACAAAAGGTAAAGGGGATGAAGCTATGTAAGCAAGAACAATCAGGGATGGCCAACACCTCCACTTTCAAGACTTCAAACTATGTTTTTGGGCCTTAGTTAAACTCTGAAAATTAGTTCAAAAATCAAAAAAAAAAAAAAGTGTAAAGGAACCAAGGGTTGAGTTATAAAAATAGGTACAAGTAAGGGTGTCAACCTTATCACCTTTGGTAGCTTGTCCAAACCCAAGTTTCAACACTTAAAATAGATGTAAAACAACCCAAGAATATAAGAAATAGATAGAAATGAAGTAAGCAAAAACAAGAACAAAAGGTACAAGCATATACCTCTTAAAATGGAGTAAACTTTGGTTGATGATCAAACTCACTCTTGATGTACTCTCAAGCTTGAATTATGCTTCTCAAGGGTCAACCAAGGTTTTAAGATGATGAGTCAAGGTTGTGTATGGTGTATATAGATAATACAAGGTTGGTAGGTTAACTCAAAGGTAGCTTGCAATGGAAGAATGAGGAAGGAGGAGCTCTCTCTATGTGTGTAGGCTTTCTTTCAATTGTTCAACCCCCAAAACAGAGGTATATGGTCGTATTTCTAGAATTTGAGCACAAAAGGTAATAAATATCTTCAAAAATGGACAGCTGACGGCCTCTCACTACTAAACCCCGGCTGGCCCTCAATAGCCATGGCGGGCCCTCAATGAGGCACGACGGGGCCTCAATGAATTCCCCTGCTTTTTTGTTTCAACCTCAACACAAGGTGGTACAAGGTGTACAAAGGGATTTCTTGGGTATGATCAATAGGAATATGGAAGGTTTGGGGTTGTTTCGAAGCTTGAACAAGACTCCTTCGTTGAGACCTCGAACCACGCACAATACCACTTTCATCATCGGGTATTCCGAGTAAAGCGCTCGAGCCTTGCGGGCGGTCAAAAATGAGGTGTCCATAGTTGCCCCTCTTTGACAGAGCTCAAAGTCATAAAGTGACATAAGTGAATGTCAAAGCCTAAAGACGACCTATTTGACAAAACCGCAAGGCTTGGGCAAGAAATCAAGACATAAATGCAAAAATTGAACTCGGGGGAAAAATGCAAAAATGAAATGCAGCAATTAACTTATGACCATGCAATGAAGCAATGCAATGAAACATAAAGCAAATAAAGTAATGAAACAACGTTACAATCGAGACAAGAATGCAACGTTCGAATAACAACGCAAATCAATGCTAAATAGACCTCGTCGTATCTCACACGGAACGAAGTGAATAAACAGGCTAGCTTCCCGTAAAAAACATAAAGAGACCATAAACCAACCTACGTCTCACGTAGAAAGGATGTAAAAAAATTCAGACCTAACTACGCCTCGCATGGAAAGGGGAAAGGGCGATGTGACCATCGGGCGCGCCCGAGGTCTCAACCGAGATCTTAACATGTTGCACGCAAGAGAAGGAAGGGTAGTGTAAACAAACAGGCACATTTGATGTTTTTAACCGGGGGTACAATCCTAATACGTCACACGC